>NC_134102.1:101592500-103092500 GCF_000715075.1 Nicotiana tabacum
CCGAGTCGACCGCTAGAACTACTGGTTTTAAAGCCCGAAATAAATAGGCTTACTTTTTCTTCACTTGAATCATAATTACAAGAATCTAGATTTGAGTATCGTGTCGTAAGAAAAAAATGAATCGGAAAAAAGATTTCTTTTTTTATTGAATTGAACGTGTTCATTCATTTTGACTACTTTAGCATATTTTCTCATAGAAATTTCTACTCTACCTTCCCGGAGTTCATTCTCCGGGGAACTCCATTTAAATTATTCTGGTGGATTCTTTCCAATCTACTTCCTTTATGATTTCGTTCGAAATCATATAAAGACAATTCCTATTTGATATAGCTATTTGTGCAAGTATTTTACGGTTAAGAAGCAACTGTCTCTTGTACAGATCGTGTATTAATCTACTATAACTATAGGATACTCCCCTTTCGCGAATTACTGCGTTTATCCGAGTGATCCACAAACGACGAAAATCTCTCTTTTTCCTATCCCTATCCCGATGAGCCGAAACTAAAGCTCTTATTTTCTGTTGAGTAATAGTTCGAGTAAGCCTTGAATGAGCCCCCCGAAAGCTTGATGCAAATAAACGAATTTTTGTTCTACGTCTCCGAGCTATATATCCCCGTTTAATTCTGGTCATTGAATAAATGAAACTTTGACGAATAACTAATCGATTGCCTTTCTTTCAGTTATTCTTTTCCCCCTTCCTAGTCTATTAATAACAAAACGGATTTTTCCAATGTATAAAATAAAAATTCCAATGGCTTTGGCTACTCTAACCTTCCCGACCACGATTTTTTCTTTTTTTTTTTTAGGTATTTCACTGCGAAATAAGAAAGAAATAAAAAATTGTATTTTCCTAGGTATCAAAAATCTAGTAAATAAAAGAAATCAAAAAATAAATAGTGGGTTCCTTCGTTTCTATGGTTACTTCTTAAACGGTGAGGTCTTCTCTATACACCGGAGCCTTTACTTTATACTTTAATTTAATATTTAATCAACTAATTGATGTTATTGGGAACTTGTATAGTTCACACTCTTTGGCTCTACCCATGAATTATCCAGTAATAGGTCTTTCACAATCAGATCTACCTATACAGTAACGGTATTTAATTATGAAAGTTTGCTGGGTAGCTGACCCTCTTAGTCCGTTCTTGCCAGAGTGGGAGCCTGCCTAATCTTTATGTTTTATGCTTTTTAAATAAGATTTCCTCCGCTTAATGGATAACCATTTGTTACCAATGGAGAATTTCTTATCATCTGTGATTGGATTTACACCAACGGAAACCATAAACTTCATACACAATAGAGGGATATGAGAGAGTTTTTTTAAATAATGAATGGAGTTCCTTCTTCCATCCTATCCCATTCACCGGTACTGATCATTGATACTGTAAAAGTCGTTTTCTTGCTTTTGTGCCAGCTCATGATCTAAACGAGTCGCACATACACCCTAGTACATGTTCCTCGACGCTGAGGACAGCCCCGAAGAGCGGGGGATTTCGTGACATTTCTGATTGGCTGTCTTGTATTTCTAATAAGTTGTTTAATAGTTGGCATGTTGAATCGTATACATAATATGATGGGTTGGTTTAGATTGATCCTAACCGAATGATGATGAATTACTTCTATTTAATAGAATATTCAATTCGAAGATAAAATCTCAAATCACAGATTTGCGCGAAATCCATGTTATTTTCATTCAACCGCTACAAGATCAACAATTCCATAAGCTTGGGCTTCTGTTGCTGACATAAAAACATCTCTTTCCATATCTTCGGATACAACCCATAAGGGTTTCCCCGTTCTTTGTACATAAACCCTTGTGAGGGTTTCACGCAGTTTCAGCAGTTCTTCCGCTTCCAGGACAAATTCGCCTGTTTGTGCCTCATAAAAAGAACTAGCAGGTTGATGGATCATTACCCTGATGATATAACAAAATAAAAGCTTCCCCTATCTCGCATGATAAAGCAAAGAGAAAAGAAAGATAAAGAATAGAAAAAAGATAGAATTGAACAACCGTACAGGCATCTTTTGTGCATACGGCTCTACAAGAAAATTGACCTCCCCTCCTTTCTATTGAAGAAAGAGAAAAATAGAATCTATCAGACTCAGATGGGTAAATGATCAAATTGCCATCCTTCCTTTCGGAGGAGTTAAAAAATACTATGATGGCTCCGTTGCTTTATATGTTTATTTTTTCTTTTTTTTTTTGTCTGTGATTCAGCAATCCCAAAGTTTCTTTTTAATCCGATCAAATAAGGAAAAAATCTTTTTTTTTTTTCGTACTCTTTCATAACATAAATATTGTTAAGAACTCTCCGGCATGAAAACAAAAAAGTTTGTGACGCTGAACTGAACTCCCGATAGATAAGAGAAAATCGGAAATACCCCTTATCTCATACTACTCTCTCGATACAGAATCTAATGTTTTGAAAAAAAAACAATACAAAAATTTCTCATATCGAATTCGAAGTGCCATGCTATTATTACTTAGTATTCATATGGCGAAGGCATAGTCTTCTTTTTTCTCTCAAATAAAAACCTCATTGGCGCCAAGCGTGAGGGAATGCTAGACGTTTGGTAATTTCTCCTCCGACCAGGATAAAAGATCCCATTGAAGCGGCTAATCCCATGCATATTGTATGGACATCTGGTCGCACAAATTGCATAGTATCATAAATAGCCACCCCAGGTATTACCCAGCCCCCAGGAGAGTTTATAAACAAATACAGATCTTTGGTCTCATCCTCGATACTGAGATATACCATAAGACCAATAAGTTGATTCGAAATCTCGCTATCAACCTCTTGGCCTAAAAAAAGTAATCTTTCTCGATAAAGTCGGTTGATTAGGGTAAAATTGTATCCCTTAGGAACCGTACATGCGCCTTTTGATGCATACGGTTCAAAAAAAAATGGTGAATCAATGTATAGATTCCAGTCCTCTTTCTTTTTTTCTAGAAAGGTTCTTTCTTACTTCTAACGAAAGGGCTTTTCTTCGATTTTTTAATAAAGACGAGTTTTGACTCCTTTTTTATATTTTCGATTTTCCATTATAAAATTTGAAGTTATAAGAAAGGGTCATTAAACTTATCGAATTAACTTCTCATTGATGTATTCTTTCATCGAGATTTAATCCAAACCGCGATGGTATTTTCTTGTTCCTGAATGGGTCTGTTTCATCTTTTTAGGTTTATGCTCTACTCCGGGTAAAGATCCGCCCGATTTGGATTTGTACATATAGGACAAATGCTCCCATTACCATTTCTTTTTGTATTTCTTTTTTTTTTCAATTCATTTTATACAAGTATTTCTTAGAGTTGAGATAACTTTGCTTGACAATTAGGATCTCTTTACAAAGAAAAAATATGAATAGCAATCATAGATATCTTACCAATCCAATTGGGTTTTTTCTAAACGGAGCCTGGATACTTCATTTTTTTAGTCCAACCAAGCCAACCATAAATTATTCTAATTGAATTTTTCTAATTGATAATAGTAATATGAATCCCCTCAAAAATGGATCTAATTGCACTTCACGCTCCAAATTTTTGATGATTAAATTTATCTTTCTTGGGTGAAACGGGGGATATCTCGATCGGGGGAGAGAACGGGGAAATACCATATGACCCAATATATCTGACAAGTCGCACTATACGTCAACCCCTGCCACCTACTAATTAAATAAAGAGATACAGTTAACGAATTTTATTTGATATAAATAATTCAGGGAAAAGATAAGAGAAAAAGGCCAAGTAATGAAAGAAGAAATAAATATATTTCCAGATTATGAGTTCGAGAGGTGGATAGAGTCTTCATTTTTGTCATCCCTGTAAATGCTTACCCCTAAAGATTCACTACCGCATATCTTGAGATATAGAATTTGTCAACGGAGTGCTTTGGCCATCACCTCTCATAAAACCACCTCTATATTGATAAATATAGATTTTGGCAAAGGAATAACAACCGTAACATTTAGATATATATATGTTACTACAGAGACGGATCCAAGATTTTAGGTTTATGGGTTTCTACAAAAATCTTGAGTTAATATACAATAGTAACTGGATGAACGGACTGGATTCCAAGCTAAATATTTTTATATATTTAATGGAATACAGGCCTGACCCGTAGCTATTGAACTGAATCCGCCCCTGTGTTATTGCTAAAACACAAATACATAAAATCATCATCGCATAAAGATCTACCCTAATGCCATAGAACAAGATTTTAAGATCGATCAAGAAAGTCAAAGAAAAAATTTATTGCCAAGAGAAAAGAAATCATCTCAACATATATAGGAAGGGAAGACATTTCTTTAGTATATGCATTTTTTGCCCGTAAAACGGTACAGTTGAATTTATACGTAGTTTACAGACAATTGAATTAATTTGATCATGAAATAATAGATGAATTAGATAAAAATATGATACTTAGCCTTGAAATGGAGACAAAATAGCAGAAATAATAGTTCCGGGAGCAGGGCTTCCGGACACAACAACAATGAAATCAAGAAGCAAGAAGATAAAATTACATTAAGTTTTGAACAGAGTGTAGCGTATGTTTGCCAGAAAATTCGTGTCATTTTCAATGATAATAGAGCTCATTATTTATAGTTGCACCTAGGGAACAAGGTCATAGAATCAAGCCCCTCTTTAATGTCAATTATGAGGGCCATTAAAGAATGTATAACGGCGGGCATGAATGCCATATTCTTTTGTAACGGGCAGTGTACTAAATACTGTAGAATATTCTTCATTAAATGCTACCGGGTGGCAGGCATTTATTTCGTCTTTATAAGTATCATTCTCTCAGGTAACAGACGAGATCGTTGCCTTCGGTTTCAGCTATCCTCTATCTTCGACTCCACGTGTCACTTTATCATACGATCATTTAATATAACACATTTTACCCCATACAGATAGTCCCCCTGCTTTCCGGTGGCATTACTTTGTGTCACCAGGAAGTTGGTAGAAACATTCTTTTTGGCGATAAATTTACTGATCCCCTCTGAAAAGTTTCTCACGGTTGATTAGACGCATGTCTCTCCTCATTCAATGCCCCGAACACACGTCATCCCATGATTTAGTATTAGTTTTGCCAGTTATCGAGGTAATTATGGCCAGATTTTAGCCGCCTATTTCTTCACTTATACTCATCAAACTCCTTCATTCACACATCATAATTCTTCAAACTTTCTCAAGCTCTCTTCATTCAACTCGTACTCTATTCTTCAACCTTTCTTTAATTTTCTTCATAAGAGAAAAGCTTTTCCTTCTTCTCTAACATAGAATAGCTTCTTCTTCTAAAAACCTTAGTTCCTCAAAGAACAAAGGCAAAGCCGATGAGGCTGCTCCTCCTACAGTGAGCACCATCATCCCTAGAAGTCTGGTCACAACTAAAGACTTCGAAGAGAATTTTTTTCTGCTAACCCTCGTACATGGGTTTTAGGTAGATACCCCTTTTCATCCGCCCTTCTAGTATTCCTGATATGAAGGAAAATTGTCATTGCCGGGATTTAGACATTATCGCTCCTGATCTGGCGGAGCGGGTAACCTTACCCAAGAAAGGTTTTACATATTTTTATACGTATCCCTTCACTTTGGGGGCATTTTCTCTGAGTGGAGAGCTTGACTCCGTCATTGTGAAGTTCTACCTCCGCTACCAGGTGTGTTTGGCACAAGTAAGTCCTTCCGTGTGGAGGACGATTGCTTGTCTTCGGCGCCTGTGCCAAGAAACGGGAGAGGATCTATCCCTAGCTCACATGATGAACCTCTCTTCCCCTAAGATCTTCCGTGGGGGAATGGTAAATTTCAGAAAACGTGGCCACCATGCTCTACTATCTAGCATGGATGATGATAACGGCCATGGGTGGATGGAACAGTTCGTTGCAGTTGCCACTAATGATATTATTCTGGCAATGGCTTCATCCTTTCCGGAATCATGGAACCACACTCGTAAGTTCATTATTTAATATTTCTTTCATTAGAGATCATCTCACATCATTATTGACACTCCTTCTTTTGCCTGTTTCAAGAACTCGACAGGTACCACCTAGGGTTGAAGGCTTGGAGCAGTGGGTCCAAAATATCTTGGACGTCACTACGCCCGAAACCCGCACGTGGAAAGAACTGGCCCTTAAATACGAGGTGGAAGGCCAAAAATCATGGTAACTTTGACTCGTCTCATCTTTGCTTTTTGGGTGAGGAAATTGATTAATCCTTTCTCTCTTTGCTGAATTCAGGTCTACCCCAGGGCTCGATTGTCATCCTCGAGGAGGACGTTTTGGCTGATCATGCTGATGTAGCGAGGCTGCTGCAGGAGGCTTTTACACAGATAGGCGTCTCCGGTCCTGCTACTGGTGCGAGTGCTTTTTCTCGGAGTCCCCGACCGGAGAACAAGCCACAAAAAAGAAGGAATTCCTCCGCGGTCGGGGGGAAAGAATAAGAGGGCGAAGAATGCCGCCCCCGAGTCCTCTCCAGAAGTCATGGTGATGAGCACTCCGCCCGGGCCGACCATAGATACCGTGATGATTGATGATGATGGAGAAGCTAGCGAGGAAGTGGCTTCTCTACACAGAAGATGATGACCTTCTTCAGCTCAACAGACTGCTCAATCTGTTGAGTTAGTTACACCAACCGAGGAAATGCCTCGATGCTCTAGGGGGAGTTTGAGATGGTGAAAAATTCCAAATCACGTTTCCAGATCCCAGTCGCTGCGCCCGGTATTGTGAGGCTGTGTACCGGGCCCCTTCCGTCTTCGGTTGACGAGCAAACAACACCTAAAACTACGCTTCCCGCAACTACTTCTTATCCTTTAACGCCATCAGCTTCATCACCTTCTTCACCGACTCTTCCACCAGCAACTGCTACATCATCTCCATCGATCGCATCTGTCCGAGAAGAGGATATTCCCCTCCCCTAGTCCCCAGTTCATGGTAATTTGGGGCAAAATTACTCTGCCCCCTCAGAAGATCCGCAGAAGAGGAGGAGCGTTACTCTCTCGGTCTCTACCGGATGCAATATGCTATCCCAGTCGGTGGAACTTGCTAAATATCTGAAGCCTTTGGCTTCAAAAAAAGATAGGAAAAAGATACAAGCTCTCTTGGAAGAGTACTTGTTGAATAATGGCATGCACAACGCCGCATCGGTATGTCCTTCGTTTCCTTTATTATTTCTTCTACATTTGATACGACATTATTCTGAGTTTGCATTTTCTGTTCCGCATGCCAATTTTCTTGCTTCCAAGGGCCTCCGAAAGTTGATTAGAGATAAAGAGGAACTTATCTATGAGTAGGATCAACTTTTGGCTGAGCGGGACCAAACTGCTGCTCGCCACTCAGAAATGGAAGCTAAAGCTACTGAGGTTGTTGTGTTGGAGACTCGGTTGCATTAAAGCGAGCAAGAAATAAAGACCCTTAGCCAAGAGATCGCCCCGTTGAGGGTTCAATTTGAAGAGGTTAGGGCAAAATGGGTTGAAGTACATAGTGACGTTCTTGCTGCATCCGATCGCGAGGCTGCCTCCGCTGAAAGAGTAAATAACTTGGAGGAGGCCTTGAACCCCAAAACCGAAGAGCTTGCTGTTGCCGAGGGTTAATTATGCCCAATTTGAGGAGAAGTATAAGAAGACCATTGAGCATAATAGAATTTTCAGCTCTACGGTCCGTAACCTCAATGTCAGCCTCTAGTCCGTTAGATCCGTGCGGGAAAATCTTTCTGTCGAGGTAGACTAGCTTAAAGAAGAACTTTAGCTCCGAACGGCTTCCCTCATTGTTGAAAAAATGCATTCTATGTATAACATGAGGAGAAAAAACCTTGGAAGAGGCCAAAACCGGTGTCATAGACTTTGACGCCGAAATCGCTAAGACCCTTGAGCTGGAGTTAGCTACAAAAAGCGGTCTTCCGGCCAGGCCTGATGCTACTGACTCTTCTGGTTCCGATTCTGAGTTCTCAGGAACTGAAGAGGAACCAGAAGGTGACGATGCTGAGGGCCATAAGTTCTTCCGAAATCAATCCTTTAACATGAGGGTTTTCATAAGATAGGGTCCTCTTGTGTTTACGGTGCTCTTGAAGAGGACGTCTCATGTTGATTACAGCACTAACATTTGATGTACTTGTTTAACTTTCAAATGACAAAATTAATTCATCATTTAGACAAGAAACAAGATAGAAATAAAAGGACTTTACTTTATTCCTTCCATTTTTAAAAGTACATAAGCATTCGTTGCGCTAAAAAGATATTGCCATTTCTTGCGGCTAATCTGTACAACTTGTTTCTATGGGGCTGGCCACGCAGTCCCCGGTCTCGATGACATAGCTATGCTTTCGGGTTCTATACTCCGGTTGAAGCGGTAGTCATTGTCGTCGTATCCTCATATTATTCCCCCTAGTGTTCGAATGCGAAGAATGGGAATTGGAACACTAGAAGCTTAGCACCTTCGAGGATTTGTCCAATGAATTGCTAGATAATCTTCAGTTTGGTAACAAGCTTCACTTCCCCTTAGGAATTTATGATATCGAGCCAAAGACTATCTAATAATCCCCCAGTGGCTTGCAACTTGTGAACGGTCGGGTAACCTTTGTTCGATAGCAAACTTAACTTCCCAGTAGGAACTTCGCTACCGAGCAAAATATTATCTAACCATCCGCGTGGTTCTTCGCTTGTGTGCCTTGTTATTAGAAGGTCTTATTGCTGTTGTTGAAACTTTTCTTTGTAGTATGCTTTCTATTGTTGCCTCGTTAAAAACCTTGCCAGAAAAATCCAATTGGGACAAAAACTAGACAAAGGAAAAAAGAGTGCAACACATACTTTCAATACAGGTGATGTTCATCAGAAATAATATCTCTTGAGATGTGCCACATTCCAGTTGCTTGGCAACTTTTCCCCATCTTGATTTTCCAACTCGTACGATCCTTTCCCGGTGACAGCTGAAACCCGGTAGGGGCCTTCGAAAGTTGGACCTAGCTTCCCTGCATTGAGTTCCCGTGTGTTTTGAGTTACTTTCCTTAAAACCAAGTCTCCCACTTTGAAATAACGGAGGTTGGCTCTTCGATTGTAATATCTTTCTATTCTTTGCTTTTGAGTTGTCATCCTTATATGCACCAAGTCCCTACATTTATCGAGCAGTTCTAAATTGACCAACGTTGCTTCATTGTTTGCTTCCTCATTCGCCTGAAAGTACCTTAGGGTAGGTTCCCATACGTCCACCGGGATCAGGGCTTCTGCTCTGAACACAAAGGAGAAAAGAGTCTCTCATGTGCTCGATTTGCCGTTGTTCGGTACGCCCATAGTACTCCGAGCAGTTCTTTGGGCCATCTGCCTTTAGCTGCTTCTAATCTCTTTTTGAGATTTTCTATAATCACTTTGTTCATTGACTCCTCTTGACCATTTGCACTAGGATGATAGGGCGAAGATGTGATCCTTTTGATTTTCAAGTCTTCAAGGAATTTTGTGACCTTTGCGCCTATAAATTGTGGCATGTTGTCGTAGGCTATCTCTTTGGTATCCCAAATCTGCAAATTATATTCTCTCACAAGAAATCTACCACTTCACGTTCGCCAATCTTCTGATAAGGACCTGCTTCAACCCACTTAGAAAAATAGTCAGTTAAAATCAAAAGGAACCTTACCTTACTAAGAGCCAGTGGCAGCGGACCGACGATATCCATTTCCCACTTCATGAACAGCTATGGAGACAAAACGGAGTGCAACGGTTCTGCTGGTTTATATACCAATGGTGCGTAGCATTGACACTTATCGCATTTTGAACAAAAGATTTGGTGTCTTGCTCCATTCGGGGCCAGTAATATCCTTCTCTTACCAACTTTAGTACCAAAGAATCTGTGCCCGAATGATTTCCACATATACCTTCGTGGAATTCTCGCATAATATAGTTTGCCTCGGAGGCCCTCAAGCATCAGGCCTGCCTCCTTTGAAGCTATATCGTGTTGCTTTGGCGTTTAGCGCCTGGGATGCCTTAGGATCCTCAAGCAACTTTCCGTGCTTGAGGTAATCAATGATCTCAATCCTCAAGTCCCATACCAAATTAGTCGCGTTTACCTCGTAATAGTTATCTGTGTCCAGAACCGAGTGCATAAGTTGTACGATCATACCAGAGTCCGATCCATTCATTTTCGTTGATGATCCAAGGTTAGTGCATGCGTATGCTTTTCCATTTCCCTCCCTTGAGATATGTGTAATCGACCACTCCCGGAACCGTGCAAGTAGAGCCTGAACCTTCGTTACGTATTATTGCATGTGTTCCTCTTTGGTTTTGAAGATCCCGTAGACCTGATTCACCATCACCGGGGAGTCGCATTTGATTTCTGTGACCTCGAAATCTGGTCCCTAGGTTAATTCGAGTCCTGCAATCAAAGTTTCCTACTCCGCTTCATTGTTGGTCAGAGGAATTGTTCTTGGCTTGCCTTAGGGTTTCTCCCGAAGGCGTGGTCAATACTATGCCAAGCCCAGACCCTTTTACGATAGAAGCTTCGTCTGTATATAGGGTCCAAACTCCTGATGTCGATTATGACACCATCACTGCTTTCTTGCTAGCCAGAGGTAACAATCCTGAACTGAAATCGGCCACAAAGTCGGCCAAAACTTGTGACTTAATCACAATCCTAGGTTTATATTCTATGTCAAATTCACTCATTTCGACGGCCCACTTGGCCAGCCTGCCCGAAAGTTTGGGTTTATGAAGGATATTCCGCAAGGGAAAGGTGGTCACCACCGCTATCGGGTGACACTGGAAATAAGGCCTTAGCTTTCGAGCGGCGACTACGAGGGCTAAGGCCAACTTCTCCAAATATGGGTAACGAGCTTCTTCTCCCGTTAAAATTCTACTAACGTAATAAATTGAAGATTGTGTACCTTCATCCTCACGGTCTAAAACGATGCTTACCGCTACCTCCGAGACTGCTAAGTAGATTAACAATTTTTTTCCTTCCTCCGGCTTTGATAATAACAGAGGACTTGACAAGTACCTTTTCAAATCCCTTAAGGCCTGCTAATATTCCGGGGTCGATTCAAAGTTGTTCTTCTTCTTGAGTAACAAAAAGAAATTATGGCATTTCTCTAAAGACCGGGAAATGAACCTGCTCAAAGTGGCCAATATTACCTTGAGCCTTTGAACTTCTTTTATGCTTGATAGCTGGTTCGGGATGTCTTCGATGGCTTTTATTTTGTCAGGGTTAACCTCAATTCCCCTTTGTGATACCGGAAACCCCAGGAACTTCCCGAAGCTGATCCCGAACGCACACTTCTCATGGTTAAGCTTCATGTTATGCTTTCTTAGGATATCAAAAGTCTCTTGCAAGTGTTTAAGATGATCACTTGCATTCAAAGACTTAACAAGCATATCATCTATATAGACTTCCATGGTTTTCCCTATTTGTTTTTCAAACTTTTTGTTTACGAGCCATTGATAAGTGGCTTCGGCGTTCTTTAGCCCGAAGGGCATCACATTACAGCAATATGTGCCAAAGTTTGTTATGAACGATGTTTTTTTCCTGATCCTCCGGGTTCATCTTAATTTGGTTGTACCCGGACTAAGCATCGAGGAAACGTATTAATTCAAAAGCATCTTAATTTGATCAATGTTTGGCAATGGGAACGAGTCCTTTGGGCACGCCTTATTCAAGTCCTTATAGTCTATGCACATGAAAAATTTATTATTCTTCTTTGGAACTACTACTATGTTAGCTAGCCAGTCTGGATACTTACCTCTCGGAATGAACCGATATCAAGTAGACGAGTTACCTCCTCTTTGACGAATTTGTTTTTGGCCTCGACAATAGGATGTTTTTTCTGTCTTACCGGAGGAATGTTGGGATCCAATATTAGCTTGTGCATGCTCACTTTTGGCGGGATACCTATCATATACGCATGCGACCATGCAAAATAATCGACGCTTGATTTAAGAAATTTAATAAATCCACACCTTAGTTCGGGGTGCAGTCATGTCCCCAAGTGGAATTTCCTCTCCAAGAACTCTTCGAACAATGTGAGTTGCTCAAACTCTTCTGTTGTGGACTTTGTTGCGTCCGTCTCTTCTAGTACTTGTAAATACCTTGGCAATTCATAAGATTCTGATACCCCTTCTACCCGGTTGACTTTGCTTGACTCAGGATTAGGCGTCGGTTCTTCTAATTGCTATGCCGCATGCTCTTTCCCTTTGCTACTGGAGACCAAAACAGCATTCATCTCCCTTGCCACTGTTTGGTCACCCCTTATTTGTTTAATTCCCTCGGGAGTTGGGAATCTTCAGCAACTGGTGATATGTTGATGGCACAACTTTTATCTCGTGCAACCACGGGCTTCCCATGATGATGTTGTAGCCCATATCACCATCCACCACATCGAAAAGGGTCGTCTTCATCACCACTTCGGCATTCGTGGGCAACAAGATCTCTCATCGGGTTGTCACGCTTGCTAGATTAAACCCGGCGAGGAGTTTTGAACATGTGAAGCTGTTGTAACCGTTTTTCTTTATTACTTTAGGAAGTTTTACGTTATTTTGGTGTTTTAACATTAGATTTCATCATTTTAATCTTCCATTATGAGTTTAATTAGCCTTTCTTCTCTATTTACTGCAATTTCCATTATGAGTAGCTAGACTTTTACTAGGGTTGTGACCCAACCCTAGTGTGTAAACCTTATGGGTATCTAATTTAGTGCTTGTTTATGATTGGGTGTTGATTATTTAGCTTAGTTCATGCTTCAATTTTAAAATTAATGGTTGCAAACATTGATTCATACCTATTTGACTTAGTCTTTACTTGAGAAAGAAAGACCTAGTCTAGGATAACTTAGCTAACAAAGAATTGGGTTAATTGAGAGATTGATTAACCTTATTAAAGGGTTTAACCTAGAGATAGTAATAACCTGACTTGAGCATATATCAACTATTTTGGTTGATACCCATTTGGACTTGAGAAAGCCAAATTGGGCAAAATCACTCTCTGACCAAGAGGTATTGAGTGGGTAACATAGAGTTGAGAGCTATAAGACACCCCAATCAATAAAACAAACATTAACATCTTTATCCCATTAGGCAAACACCTAGTTTATGGTCACAGCCCTAGGCCTTTAATCCAATTGGAAAAATCTCAAACATTTATCTAGAATCTATTTTCTTTATCTTACATTCATTAGAGTAACAGTAGAAATAGGAAACAAAACCTTGTTGTAGAAGTGCAATCTTAGATAACCCATTTGCTTGCTTCAAATATATACTCCTAACTCCCATCATAACTCCCAGTGGATTCGACCCCGACTCCTAGTTGGGTAATTATTATTGCATACGACCGTGTCATGTCTCTTATTGAGGTGTGTTGTTGATGTGATCAATTTTGGGCGCCGTTGCGGGGGGAGTTAAAACGGTGTTAGCTATATATTTGGGTTTGTTTTGGGAATATCTTCTTTTCTGTCCGTGTTACTAACTTGTTTGAGAAATCGTAGGTATAACTATGGCTAACAATAAGCTCGAAAATTTGCCTTTGGGGGATGTGGGCATCGAGGATGAGCAAGTTGATGAGGTTTCTCTTGAACCTCAAGCCAATAGAAGAGGACGAGTGCCTCATGATAATGTCCCGCTCCATCACCACCTCCACCACGAGCGGCTCCACACCGGGTGTTACCCAATAAGGATATGCTAGTGCAATAGTCCCTCCCCGTATTAGGGTGGGCAACTTTCAAATCACCAATGTGATGCCCACTTTGCTAGAGCAATGAGGTTTCTTCACCGGTGCTCCAAGTCAAAATGCATACAAACATTTGAAGGGGTTTGTGGACACTTTTTGGGGGAGTAAACAAATAAATGTCTCTGGGGATGCATAGAGGCTAAGTCTTTCTCCCTTCTCTCTAGGGGGAAAAGCTTTAGATTGGTTGGAACGACTACCGAACCATTCCATTCGTACTTGGGATGAGTTGGAGGAAACATTTATCTCTAAGTTCTTTTCTCCGGGGCACATGGCTACACTTCGAGATGAGATTTTGGCATTCAAGCAAGAGCCGAATGAACCACTACACGTGATTTGGGAGCGGTATAGAACAATGGTCAAGGAATGTCCCAACAACGATATGACAGAAAACATGATTCAACAAACACTATATCATGGGATTAACACAACCAACCAATGTGTAGTGAATCAACTTGCCGGTGGTAACTTTATGACTACGCCATATGCGGAGGCGTGTGAGTTCTTGGATGAAATGGCGGAAACATCATCGGCGTGGAAATCCTGGGCTAATGTTCCATAAGGTGATCCGAACATGATCCACCTTCACAAAGAGTTTCATGACCATGGCAAGCCATTACCGAATTGACCATCACCATGAATCAACTAGAAAGGCTCAACTACAACAAGTGCAAAATCCTAATCAAGTCAAAGCCATGGAAGGGGTGAACATGATGGTAAACAAAAGAAGGTCCAAGGGTCCACAAGTGCAAAATCGAGTGAACAAGAACAAGATTCTTACAATGAACAAGAAGAGGAGGTGGAATATGTGAACAACTTTCAAGGGCAAAGAAACAACTTCCAAGGCCCAAACCAACAACAATGGCGACCTCAAAACAATCAAGGCAATTAGAATTCTAACAACCAAAGAAATTGGAGTGGCAATAATCAAGGCAACCGGGGGTCGGGTTTTTAATGGCCCCCGATGTATCAACAACCAAACAACTCACCTCCTTATCCTTCCCATGGTCCAAGTTCTTCAAACAATGAGATGAGGCATATTGAGAATATATTTAAGCAAATGATGGAAAAGAATACCGATTCGAATGCCCAACTTGCCTCATATAACACATCAATCCGTAATTTAGAAGTTCAAATGGGGAAAATCTCTCAAGCTCTAAATTCTCATCCTAAGGGGGCACTACTAAGTGACACGGTGGTGAACCTAAAGGGTGGGAATAACACGGGGCATGCCATGGCCATTACTACAAGAAGTGGAAGAGGTGGGAATGCACCCACCTCAAGTCAAAGGCAACTTGTGGATGATGAGCAAGTGGTATAAGAAGAAGAGGTCCAGAACAATATGGTGTAATCAAATGATGAAGTTCAAATTGATATTGATGATATTGTGGAAGAGACTCAGTAGGAGGTGAACCCGTCTTGGGATCACATTATTGACATACCAGAACCAGTAATGTAAAAGGATCAGGCATCATTGCCTATGCCTCCGCCTCCATACCCTCAAAGACTTGCCAAGCAAAGTGGCGAGAATCAATTCAAGAAGTTCATTTAAATGATGAAGAGTCTCTCAATCAATGTTCCATTAGTTAAAGTTTTGGAACAAATGCCCGGATATGCAAAGTTTATGAAGGATCTCGTGACAAAGAAGCGGTCAATGAATTTTGAAACCATCAAAGTCACTCATCAAGTGAGTGCAATTGTACATTCAATGGCTCCTAAGTTGGAGCATCGTGGTGCTTTTACGATTCCTTGTACAATTAGAAGTGCCGAGTTTGCAAAAGCTCTTTGTGATCTTGGGGCAAGTATCAATTTGATGCCCTATTCGGTCTTCAAGACCTTGGGGATTGGAAAACCAAGATCCACCTCTATGAGATTGCAAATGGCCGATCGTATTATGAAGAGAACTTTGGGAGTGATTGAAGATGTCTTGGTTCGTGTTGATAAATTCATTCTTTCGGCGAATTTTGTCATTCTAGATTATGAAGTTGATTATAAGGTGCCGATTATTCTTGGAAGACCTTTCCTTGCTATGAGGAAGGCTCTTTGTGATGTTGAAGCCGGAGAACTTACATTCCGGGTTGGTGATGAAAAAGTGGGCTTCCATGTGCGTAAGTCCATGCGGCAACCAAATAGCAATGAGGTGTGCTCTTTTGTGGACATGGTGACCGATGTTATTGTTGATGAATCAAGTGCTATGATCAATGTTGGTGATATGTTGGAGTCCATCTTGCTCAACTTTGATGATGACGAGATGGATAGCTTCATGGAATGTGTGAACTCTTTGCAAGGAATGGGGTCGTACAACTATGCACCCCGAAAATTGTCCTTGGATCTTGAAACTAGGACAACTCCTCCTACAAAGCTTTCTATTGAAGAGCCTCCTACCTTGGAGTTGAAACCATTGCCTCCACATCTTTGGTATGAATTTCTTGGTCCTTGTTCTACTTTACCGGTTATTCTTTCCTCTTGTTTGACTAACGTACAAGTAGACTCCACTTTGGCGGTGCTATAAAAGAGGAAGAAGGCTATTGAGTGGACTTTGGTGGATATTCGGGGGATAAGCCCCGCATTTTGCATGCATAAGATCAACTTGGAGGAAGGCGTTAAACCATTTATTTAACATCAAAGGAGACCCAATGAGGCCATGCAAGAAGTTTTCAAGGAGTAGATTATCAAGTGGATGGATGTCGGGGTTGTCTATCCCATCTCCGATAGTTTGTTGACTTCTCGGGTTCAATGTGTCCCAAAGAAGGGGGCCATGATGGTGGTCACCAATGACAATAGTGAGTTGATTCCTACAAGAATGGTGACTTGATGAAAGGTGTATATGGACTATCGCAAGCTCAACAAAGTCACAAGGAAGGATCATTTTCCACTTCCTTCCTTACATCAAATGCTTGATAGATTGGCCGACCGTGCTTTCTATTGCTTTCTTTATGGGTATTCGAGTGAAAACCAAATTATTATTGCTCCAGAGGATCAAGAGAAAATAACCTTTACATGTCTCTATGGTACTTTTGCCTTCAAGCGGATGCCATTTGGTTTGTGTAATGCACCGGCGACTTTTCAAAGGTGTATGATGGCTATTTTCACGGACATGGTAGAGGGCTACCTTGAAGTTTTCATGGATGACTTCTTGGTGGTTGGCGATTCTTTTGATGATTGTCTTGCAAATTTGGATAAAATGTTGGCAAGATGTGAAGAAACAAATTTGGTGCTCAATTGGGAGAAGTGTCATTTCATGGTCGAGGAAGGCATTTTCCTTGGCCACAAAATCTCAAAGAATGGAATTGAAATTGAAAAGGCAAAGATTGAGGTGATTTCTAAACTTCCACCTCCAACTTCGGTAAAGGGTGTGCGGAGTTTCTTAAGCCACATGGGTTTCTACCGACGCTTCATCAAAGATTTCTCTAAGGTGGTGAATCCGTTATGCAAGATTCTTGAGAAGGATGCCAAGTTCAAATTCAATAATGATTGCATGAGAGCCTTTGAATTGTTGAAGTTTAAGTTGACAACTACTCCCATCATCACCGCTCTAAATTGGAGTGTCTATTTTGAGCTCATGTGTGATGTAAGTGACGTAGCGGTTGGGGCTATTTTGGGTCAATGCATCAAAAAGATTTTTCATCCGGTCTACTATGCTAGTAAGACCATGAATAATGGCCAAGTCAACTACACTGTTACGGAGAAAGAGCTCTTTTCCATTGTGTTTGCAATTGAGAATTTCTGCTTGTACTTGATGAGTGCAAAGGTCATTGTCCACACAGATCATGTGGTGCTTCGTTATCTTATGAGCAAGAAGGACTCCAAATCTTGGTTGATGAGATGGGTGATTTTGTTTCAAGAGTTTGATATTGACATCCAAGATAGAAAAGGTAATGAAAACCAAGTGACAGACCACTTGTATCGTTTGGAGGAGGAGGGGAGGATGCATGATGGCCTTGAATCAGTGACTCCTTCCTCGATGAGCAAATCTTGGCTATTTCAATGAAATAGGTTTCATGGTTTGCGGATCTAGCAAATTTCCTTGTGTGTGGAATCATCCTCGATGAGTTCTTTTCAAACCAAAGAAAGAAGCTCAAACGGGATTGTCAAGATTATTATTAGGATGAATCATACCTCTTCTAGATTTGTACGGATGGGGTGATTAGAAGATGTGTACCGGAAGAAGAGCAAGGTGAAATTCCTAGGGCTTGTCATTCTTCGCCATATGGTGGTCATCATGGTGGAGCAAGAATGACGGCCAAAGTGCTGAGTTGCGGTTTCTATTGGCCCACTCTTTACAAGGATGCTAGTGAGCTAGTGAAAAGATCTGATGAATGTCGACGGGCCGGTGGAATGTCAAAGAAAAATGAAATGCCTCTCACTACCATTTTGGAGATTGAGATTTTTTATGTGTGGGGTATTGAATTCATGGGTCATTTTGTGAGTTCTTGTGGAAACACCTACATCTTGGTCGCGGTGGATTATGTGTCCAAATGGGTTTAGGCCGTTGCTCTACCCAACAATGAGGTGAGAAGTGTGGTGGTGTTCTTGAAGAAGAATATTTTCACAAGGTTTGATACTCCGTGGGCGATTATAAGCGATGGGGGGTCACATTTTTGCAACAAGGCTTTCGACACTTAGCAAGTATGGTGTTACTCATAAAGTCACGACGCCCTATCATCCACAAGCTAGCGATCAAGTGGAAGTTTCCAATCGAGAGATAAAGAGTATTTTGTCCAAAACGGTGAATGCTAATCAGACGGATTAGGCCAAGAAGCTTGATGATGCACTATGGGCTTATCGGACGGCTTACAAAACACCTATCGGAATGTCACCATACCGGTTGGTGTTCGGGAAAGCTTGTCACCTTTCGGTGTAACTTGAGCACAAGGCCATGTGGGATCTAAAGAAGTTGAATCTGAATAGGATGTAGCTACTAACTTGAGGGTTGCACATTTGAATGAATTGGATGAGTTCCGATACCACGCTTATGCAAGTTCGTCCTTGTACAAAGAAAAGATGAAATATCTGCATGAAAAATACATTTGGAACAAAGAGTACAAGGTGGGTGATCTTGTATTGTTGTTTAACTCAAGGTTAAGTATGTTTCCCGGGAAGCTAAAGTCTAAATGGAGTGGTCCTTTTGAAATTGTGGGTGTGATACCTTTTGGTGTATTGGACTTTAAGAACAAAAATAATAAAGTATTCCGAGTCAATGGTCACCGGGTGAAGCACTACTTGGTAAAAGTTGGAGATAGACACGTCATGGCAGTCATTCATTTCAATTAACGGTATTTTGCGTCGTGTCGCGACATTAAATCAGGCGCTTTTTGGGAGGCAACCCATGTTTTTTTTCTTTTTCCTTTGGTAGTTAGGTGTTATTTTTGTTCTAACTTGAGTTGAAATATGCTACAGGGCTGAGTGTGACTTACAAGAACAGTGGAAGAAAATGTGTCTAAGTGTTGAAAGAAGTGCGAATCACAGTTGATTTGTGCGGACCGCACATTTATGGTTGCTGCAGCAAAAGTGTAATGCAGCCGCACAATTATCTTGTGGCCCGCACAAATGAAAGGTGGAAAATGTCAACTCTCTGAAGTTTAGTCTGTTAGAGAAAAGGTCGATGTGCGACCGCAAAAGGAAATCTGCGGCCGCAACATGAAATCTGCGGCCACACACAAAATTGTGCGAACCGCAGATCGACTATCACGACTCGAAATTCTCACCTTCAGGACCATGATGGCACCTAAGTCTTTCATATACCATCATACCATGAGGAATACTTCCATAATTCTTCCGTGCCACATAGCAATAATTGGAATATCAACAGTCTATCAACCAGGTGAGTGCCGCAATACCGATGAACATCTGTAAGTCAAAACACAATGCGCCTTCTGAAATGCGCACCCTTCTCATGGATTACCGAGTAGTTATAACATTCACCTAAATATCTGAAACTGACCATGCTGTCCAAAATTTGTGACCTTCCCTTCAAGACTGAACTGCCAACTTGTACATGTAAATCTTAATCCCACACACCACACCACATCTATCATGCCATCATGTGACAAGCATAAGAATCTCATTATGAACTCTGATTCACCAGCAAATTGCATACCCGGTTAGTTAGAAACCTTTCTCTTGCTTCCTTCCAGGAGGAAATCACAATACATAGCACGTTCCCCACACCAGTAAAAACAATATCCGGTTCAAACCATGGTAAAAACCATCAAGAACACTTTAAAATCCATTTGCACATAACCAAGCCATTAGAGTTGAATCTCCCTAACTCTACCAAGCACGCAGGTCACCAAACCCAAGAATATTGCTACCAAAACATTTGTAAAGTCTCACCACATCATAATTACCAAAGAACCGATCATACCATTACCATACTGGTCCAGCCTACTACCTAGTCGTAATTTTTTTTTTCTTCGAGTTTCTTCTGAATTATCCTCAAGTTGATACTTCTTCTTGTCAGAACTCCACAATCCTTACCCAAAGCTTATTACAAGACATCCTAACATAAAACCACACCGCCCTAAGGCCCATAAGCCGTTGTATTCTTCTTAAGAACCCCCATAAATACCATAACCATGACACTCACTCTGAAAATACCTTATTTGAGTCTTAAGCCATTTCCATCACCTTTCTGATACCGAAATATAAAATCCATAATGATATATATAAAAAAATGCCACAAGTCTCGACACCATCCAACTTAAATCTTAGGTTCTTGCCATATACAAATCCGCTAAAAATTCTCAGTTGCTACATATTAATCTTGAATCCATTAAAACTTACTCGAGAGTCATCCACTCCCCTCAAATCTCAATTTCACCGCCCAAACAGGCCGAACTGCCTATGCTCAATTAGCCCAACAACACCCCAAAGAAGTAGCCATGCCTTAACGTAACCGAGCAAATTCATACAATGTGCACACTACATTCGTCACGAATAACAACTCAACTCATTCCGTGATTTTCATGTACTCATAAAGTGTTATGTAACCCGTATTCAGAAATTTCCTTGCTCGGGTCATCCCCGATCTCAACCTCTTCAGCCATAACTGATCCACAAATATGCCTCAGACCAAGCAAATACAACACATAATCGTGCAATCAAATCATAGATAACAGACTCCCCCTCTTGGCTCAAAGCCATATAAAAAAAACACCTGATAACTCATCATACCCATACTCTACTATTGTCATACTCCCTCAATCATTTCAACAAAAATTCTTCACAAGCTCAGGTAACGCAAACCATAAAATACCTTAAATCATCCACTAAACTTGTTTTCATCCTCGTGACGGTCAAGTTAACTTTCTCAACCAATCCAAGCTCGAATCTCAACACATATACCCTGCTGGTAGAAAGGAAACTCCCCGCACAACATTATAAGGAACATACAAACGTAGATTACTCTGCAGGAGATAACCCACCGGCTTAATCTCAAATTGGCATTTTGCTATACCCTTTCGCAGCCACAATTTATACGCTATCACTTAATCTTTTTGAGTCTGAACTCATTAACAAGACATAAGAATTTAATTTATCCCACAATTTCACAACGTGAAAGACCCTTCAACACACTCATAACCTGAGACTATACGTCACATCAAGACAGAAATCAAGCACCCAATAGTCCTTTTCACATCCCAAACAAACTCATCCCGTCATATTCAAACCATCTTGACTCATCCTGCAGTCACATCATACTCATCATATGGTCATTCCACCGCTCATTGAGCCAAAAATTCCACTCATAGGGACACTACTGAACGTATAAGTCCAAATGTACAAGTTCACACAACTGAAGCTACCGAGCTTAAGCTGCAGTCTAAACCTAGCCTCAAGTCCTCCAGACTGGCCCATCACCAAAACACAGAATACACATCTCTAACCTCGTTCATAGAGTCACAAGCCGGCAATGCACAACTGATACAGAGTGCTCACATGCGCACACGAATGCGTGGAAGGAATTCAATGAGTTATATTTCAAACTGAATCAATTTCGCACGATAAGGAAAGAAAGATGGGAAATTATCCTAAATGCCCTGTAGCCTCTCGAAGATAAGTATGGACGTCATCATACCGATCCGCAAGACTCTACTAGACACTTTCTCATGACTTATAGAACCTATGAATCTAGAGCTCTGATACCAACTTGTCACGACCCAAAATCCAACTAGCTATGATGGTACGTAACCTCACCCGCTAAGTAAGCCAAATAACACAATCCGATTCAATTAATAATTAACTGACTCTAATATACTCCCCAAGGACTGGTAGTACAAATCATGAGCTTCTAAGATTAGAATTACAAAGTTGGTATGAAATAAATACATCATCTATTCTAAACGTACATAAATAGATTTTTATAAATCTAAGGCTACCATGAACAAGAGGCAGCTACAACCGGAACACAAGTACATCTTCAAATCCAACTCCCGTCGATCACAACAACATCAACATCCAATATTTGCACGCAAGGTGCAGAAGTATAGTATGAGTACAACCGACCCATGTACTCAATAAGTAACAAACCTAACCTTAGGTTGAAAGTAGTGACCAGCTGGAACACAAGTCGGGGTCCAACACCAATAGCCAACAATAGTTCATAACAACATAATGGAAGTAATAAAAGAAGTAGCTCAGAGATAAATTGCTCAGCTTAATCATGATTTCTGAAAATAGCTTTGCCTTTCAAGTGCATCAGTGAAAACTCAAATCTTTTACCGAAGTTGCCAAAAACATGAGTAATTTTGAAAGGAGTAATTTTCCCAAAATTCCTTTCAACAATAAATAAGATGTTTCATTTTCTTTCCACATAGCCAGTGCAAAATGCATCACTATGCTCAAATGCCAATATGTGTAAGAAGTCATGAATGACGTGATACCGTACAACATGAGAAAAATGCATCTCTATGCCTGTATGTCAAGTATGCATGTCAATGCGATGCAACTCAGGGATAAATTTATATGCATACTCTCAGAGTATCATTTCACTCAGTCCTCCTAGTCACTTAATCTTCATGTTAGTCACTCAATCCTCCCAGTCAGTCAAACCTCCCAATTACTCGCACTCGGCACTCAATACTCGCACTCACTAGGTACCTGCGCTCACTGGGGGGGGTGTACAGACTCCGGAGGGGCTCCTTCAGCCCAAGCGCTATAACAAGCCAATCATGGCATAAATCAGTCAACCAAGTTGCGACGTGCAGCTCGATCCCTTAAATAATAATATATATATAAATCCAATATGGCCTGCTGCGGCGTGCAGCCCGATCCCATAATCATCCTCACAATCAGGCCCTCAGCCTCACTCAGTCATCAATCTCTCCAGTCTCTCGGGCTCTTAGTGTCACGAAAAGGATCAGCCCAAAAACAATGATGTGATGTATCAATAAATGGTAACAGAGACTAAGTTATGATATGCATATGAATGCGTATGACTAAGTATGTAAATGTAATGTAAGTAGATAACTCAATAGAATAGGCATGCCGTCTAGACATGTTTTCTAATATGGATCACAGCTCAATAGCCCTAGTACGTAGAGATTTCATGGTTACAAATAAGATCAGGTAATTACACAATGCCACAGAAGTAATAGAGTTACAATTCACACAGTGCCCGCCCACATGCCAGTTACCTAGCATGTGTGTCACCTCCAAACAATTCACATAACACATATAATCAGGGTTCATACCCTCAGCTCCAAGATTAGAGATGTTACTTACCTCGAACAAGCCAAATCAAATACCGAGCAAGCTATATAATACTCCGAAAATTCCATTCCGCGCGTATCAACCTCCATACGCCTTCCTATCTCCTCAATTCAAGCCAAACGATTCGTATCTATTCAAACAACGTGCAAATTAATCACAATTTACTCTAATGCTTATAATTTAATAATTTACAAAAATTTCCAACTTCACTAAAAAAAAGACAGTGGGGCCCACATCTCGGAACCCGACAAAACTCACAAAATCCGACAACTCATTCAATTACGAGTCCGACCATACTAATTTTACTCAAATCCGACTTCGAATGTTGGGCAGAAGTAGGCATTTCTGCGGTCCGTTCTACGACCGCAGAACCACTCTGCGGACCGCAGAATGGCCGCAGAGTGGAGCAGTCTTTTAGGCCATTTTTAATGTTATTTTTTCGGCCCATTATGCGACCACATAACCATTTCATGGGCCGCACTCTTGTCGCATATCCCGCTTATGAATTATTCGAAGGGAGGTTTTGCGGTGCACTATGCGACCGCAGAACCTTTCTGCGGTGCATTATGCGACCGCAGAACAGGTTTGCAGGCCGCATAGTGACCACAGACCTGGTCAGTTCCTTTCCAATTTTGGCACCCAAATTTCGCGGTCATTTCGCAGGCCGCATAATCATTATGCAGTCGCATATGTGACCGCAGAACCTGTTCCGGAGCTTCATTTTGGGGGGTTTTAAACCCGACCCTATTCCGTTAAAACACCTACCTTGGACCATTTTGAACTTATTTTCTGATATTTTTAGAGTGAGAGAGAGGGTCCTTGAGGGAGAAAGTGATCTTCATCAAATTGTTCTTCAATTCTCACTTAAAACCTTGAAGATTATTAAGAGAGGCACCTAGGTCTTCTTCCTAAGAGGTAAGATTCTATCACCCAAACTCTTAATTTCAAAATGTAACTAGAATGGGCCATTAGTAAGGTAATTCATGGGGATGAGAGTGCTTACCTTGCATGCATATGTTCTTAAGGTATGTGGGGAGGTTGTGAGTTAAAGATAGAAAAGAATGGGATATGGGTTAGTGGAGTCTTTCATAAAAAGGGCCATGGAACTTTAATACACACATAGTGTTTGATAGAAGGCTCAAGTGAGCCAGAATTATGATCGTTTTCCTAATTTTGGGTTTGATTTTGCTATATTGCTAAAATATATTGATGTTACTAATATTGCAGAATATCTTAAAGTTTTAAGAGGCTCAATTGAGGTATGTTGGCTAAACCCCCTCTTCTTAGAATTGAATCCCACGATATTCATGCAATCGACGTAAGTCCTAAATTGAACGTCCTAGAAATTGCTATCCCGAATGTGCTTGCTTTGCAAATATATGTGTAATATGTATTCCCATACTTTCATCATGTTATATCGTTATCTGAGAGAATTTTCAAGACTTAGAATATGTGCTAATATGCCTAGACTTTAAATCAAATTCGATTAAAGACTGTTATGCCAAATTGTGTGAAAAGCTTCTATGTGCCTTGAATTCTAAATTGCTCACATGTGAAATCAAGAGTCTTGAATGAAAACCGTATTGTTATTGATGATAATAATAATGTTGGATTGTGGAAAAGAACTTGAATTATGAAATAAGTCCAAGTGCCAAGAACGACTTTATAATTAAAGCCACTCATGCCAAGGTGCTGAAAAGATGGGAAAGAAATATAAAGTAAGATGATCGATTGAAATGGTTGATGTCTCGAGTGAGGTGGCTTAGCCGATCGTGCCGAGATCGAACTCCGTATAATTACACGGTGGTATTGTGAATGAAATAGTAAATATGGTTGATGTCTCAAATGAGATGACTTATCCGATCGGGCCGAGATCGGACTCCGTGTAAGAATACGGTGGTATTGTGGATTGTGGTATATTGGCACTAAAAACTATCCAACCTAATAATGCGGGAATTGACTTAGAAAGCTATGTGATCCTTAACTTTATGTTTTAATATTATTTGAAGCTCTTATTGAATTCTTGATTGTTCCTCTTGTATTATTATTCATTCTATTGAGATGGTGTTTAGCTATACATACTAGTGTTATTCGACGGTACTAGCGTCCCTTTTGCCGGGGGCGCTGCATTTTTAAATGGATGCAGGTGGTTACATAGCAGACAATGTTGATTACAGATAGTGTTGCATCCTCTTCTCAGCGGACTCAGTGAGCCCCATTTCATTCCGGGGTCATGTGTTGTACCTTTTATTTATATTATGGTTACTTTTTGAGGTATAGCCGGGGCCTTGTTACCTGCACCATCTTTATTCTCTTTTGTATCTTTAGAGGCTCCGTAGACACTATGTGGGTTATATACGGGTGTTGGGAATGTTAAACAAGTTATGTTGTATTTAATCGCTTGTTCCACTCAGACTATAAGAATATGTATATTTTGAGACTTAAAGGCGAAATAGCTAATGAAACGGTTTAATATTGTATGTATGAACTTCCCACTGTTTAATTAATGAAATTATATCTTTTTTTTTCTTGATCATGGTGAGTGTGGTAGAAAGTATTTAACAGGCTTGCTCGACCGGGTTCACTCGGTTGATCGTCGATCACGCTTTTCGAGGTTGGGAGTGACAATAAATGACATAACAAAACTATTCTAATTTCTAGAATATGATTCCGACCCCGATATCAAAAAGTCAACTCCCCAGTCAAACTTCTAAACTTTAAATTTTCTATTTTTGCCATTTCAAGATAAATTTAACTATGCACTTTAAAATGAATATCAGAATACACTCCTAATTCTAAAATTACCATACGGAGCTATTGGAACCATCAAAACTCCATTCCGGAGTCGTTTGCACAAAAAGTCAAATCGATCAACTCTTTTCATTTAAGCTTCTAAACAAGGATTGTTCTTTCAATTTAATTCTGAATCATCCGAAAATCAAAGCCGAAAATTCACACAAGTCATAATACATATTACCAAGCTACTCAAGACTTCAAATAGTATAAAGGAGAGTAATTACTCAAAACGACAAGTCGAGTCGTTACAGTTCTGATACAACTTCGTTTTGGGGAGTACTTTAATCAAACTTGCACTGCTTGAATATATATATTTTTCTTAAGTTGTTACAGTTATTTCTCATTAAAATATGTTATTGGTTTTTCTTAAGTCTTTGGTTTCAAGAAGACTTTGAGAACTTTTGGTCTGAATGCCCATGGGAGGATGACTTAAAATATGCAAGGCTATTTGTGACCAGGATTATATAACTTCCTTCCTGGCCGTGGAAAAATAAAAAATAAAAAAGGTTAACCATACCAAATACCAAATAGTTTGAAATAAGCATTAAATCAAGGGTGCTTTCAGGCATGATGCACTTTACCTTTGCACATAATCCATATTGTGGGTGATTGTTTCTTTCTCCTAGTCGTGCATTAGTAATATGATATTCCCAACCATGTTTATGCTAGAGCTTTTGGTCATCTTACTATCTTGATATTTTTTGCGTTATTTTTACATGGCTTCTCGGTGTTGTCCCTTCTTATCTTTCTTTTCATTAATGTGGTGCTTATGTTGTCCTGAGTCGAGGGTCTATTGAAAAACCTCTCTATCTTCACAAGATAAGGGTAAGGTCTGCGTACACACTACCCTTCTTAAACCCCTTTCTTTGAGATTATACTAGATATATTGTTAGTGTTGTTGTAAGTTATTGCAATTAAATAAGCTTCCAGCTTTCATTTTGCACTTTTGTACTTTATTTCTTTTTTTTTATTATCAAAATCTAATTGTATTTATTTTCTTTTTAGGATGAGCATGCGTAAACAAACATTCCTGACATCCGGTTCATGTAGTGTACAAGCTGGTGGAAGAAGATTTATTTTTTGGGTTACTATTAGAATAGAACTTAAGGACATTGGATATATGATGTTTTTGTTCGTTTTGTAAGTAAAAATATACTTTTTAGGACTATTTAGTTTTTGAAAGTTAGTATATCTACACACACACACACACACACACACACACACACACACACACACACACACATATATATATATATATATATATATATATATATATATATATATATATATATATATATATATATATATATATATATATATATATATATATATATATATATATATATATATATATATATATATCTACATGTATTTGTGAAAATTTAAAGAATATATGAATTGTGTATTTAGTAACAACACATAAATTGTTGCCAAAGTAGTACTAGAGAATCTATTGGCAAAAAGTAATTATTACCACAATAATAGTTGTTGCTAAAACTCTTGATAACAGATTATTAAATTCACCGCCAATTTTTTTAGCAACAACTGATATTGTTGGCAAAAAGCTAATTTGCCGCAACAATAATTTTTGTTGCTACATGTCTTTATGATCCACGACTTCATTGACCTTTTACCAACAACAAATAACTTATGACAACGATATATATTTTTGCGCTAAGTTACCTTTTGGTAATAATATTTTATGTTGTTGCACATATTTTTCCCATCGGCGTTTACATTAATGGAGCTGTAACCATCCGGTTGGTCGTTTTGAGTATTTTAACATGTTCTTCTATTTATTTCCTCCTCTATATTATATTGTGATTATGTGACTTATCGGGGCGTTTGGTTTTGGTTTCAGGTGAGTTTCGAAGTGAAATGGGACACTTAGTCCCTAAGTTGGAGGCTTAAGTTGAAAGAGTTTATCGGAGTTTGACTTTGGTGTAGACGACTCCGGAATGGAGTTTTGTCAAATGTGATAGCTCCGTATGGTGATTTTCGAATTAGGAGTGTATCCAGATATTGATCTGGAGGTCCTTAGGTCGTTTCGGCTTGAATTGGCGGAAGTTAGAAAGTCGAAGGTTTGGAAGGTTGAGAAGTTTGACCGGGAGTTGACTTTATTGATATCAGGGTCAGATTCTGATTCCGAAAGTTGGAATAGGTTTGTTATGTTATTTATGACTTGTGTGCAAAATTTAAGATCAATCAGAGTTGTTTTGGTATGAATCCACGTTAATTTTGGAAGTCGGATGTTCATAGTTTCAATAGGCTTGAATTGTGTTGTGATTCGTAGAATTTATGTTGTTTGATGTGATTTTAGGCCTCGAGTAGGTCTATTATGTGTTTTGAAACTTGTTGGTATATTCGGACGGGGTCCCGGGGATGAATCAGATTGGAATCAGATCATTTTGGACTTGGTTGAATTGTTGAAGCTACTGAGAGGGCCAGACCAGGCCAGGGTCATAGGTGCAGACACCTGGGCGCAGGTGCGTATCCGTAGGCACGGAATTTATTCTGCAGAGGCGGAAGTGGGAAGGACTTGTGAAGGACCACAGGTGCAGTCGAAACTCCGTAGAAGCAGGCCCCCAGAAGCGAGCAACCGTCCGCAAAAGCGAAGGAAGCTGGGCCTAAGTGAGGGCCGCACACGTGATAGAAATTCTACAGGTGCGGAGACGCAGATGCGGCTGAGGGCTCGCAGATATGAGATCGCTGGGTAGAAAAGGGTAAGTTCGAGGGTTTAATTTCATTATGCATCTTTCTACCTAGAGAGCTCGATTTTTGACGATTTTTTGAAGGATTTTCAAGGAAATCATCGGGGTAAGTGACTCTAACTGGGATTTGGCTATTATACATGAATCCATCGTTATTTTTGTCATTTAATTAGTGATTTGAGTTGGAAAATTTGGGGAAAAATTATGAAACTTCATAGACCAAATTTTGGGGATTTGAAAGGCGATTTGAGGTCGGATTTGAGTAATCTTTTCATGGTTGGACTCGTTATCAAATGGGTATTCGGATTTTATATGTTTGGTCGGGTTCCGATATGTGGGTCCGGTGTTGAACGTTTTAGTTGACCTTTTGTTTTCCTTTAAATATTACAACTTTATTGTTTGGATTAGTTTTCTATGGTTTGTATTTATGGTATAAAGTTATTTTGGCTAGATTCGGGTTGTTCGGAGTTGGATAATCGTGAAAAGGGCTTACTAGTAGATAGATTTAGCGTGTTTTGAGGTAAGTGTCTTGCCTAACTTTGTGTAGGGAAATTACCCCTTAGGATCGATGTTATTTTTGTGTTAATTGTGGACGTAAGGGCCGTGTACGCAAGGTGACAAGTGGGTACACGTTCTAAATATGGTAATTGACTGGTTAGAGTTGCGTAGATTCTTTTCTTTCCTTTAATTAAATTGTTATAACATGTTGTCTTCATCATCGTTAACCTATCCTTACATGACTTACTTGACATTGTAAATACTTGTCTTATCTCTTACTTCCTGATTGGCTTTACATGCTTAGTTGAAGTTATTGTTCTCTTGTTTCCTTATTAATTATTTGATTGTTGAGTTCCTTTACTTGAAGTTGTTATTTCTTGGAATATCTTATTGTTGAATTATGGTGTTGAAGCTATAAAGGCTATGATTCACATTGAGGCAAAGTTGTAAATTTGTGAAAATACTATTCTTGTTGAGTTATTCACTTTCGGTTGCTATTGTTGAGACTCTTGTACATATTGTGGTTGAGCCATGGGCTAATTATTGTGAAAACACTATTATTATTGACTTCTTTGGCAAGTTGTGGTATTGGACACTTGAGGTGCGATTTATGATATGTTGTGATATTGATATGCATGCGGTGGTATAAGGATTGGGATTGAAACGCACGTGGTGAGATAAGGTGGGCTTGATACGCGTTTTGCTAGTAGGGAAACTACTAGAAGCCACGCGGTGTGATAAGGTGGGCTAAAACGCAGGTAGCTATTTTGAAAAAATAATTTTCAAAACCTAAATGTAAAGGCTCCCGCGGTGATATAAGGAAAGTTTGTGTTTTGATTTGTGAAATGAGACTATAGGACGGTACCTCGTTAGTGATTCTTATTGATACCTTTCATCTACATCACTTGTGTTTTGTTCGCATCATTTCCTTGGCATTCTTATTATGTGTTTCTTCTGTGATGTCTTAATTGCCTTAGTCTCAGTGTAACTATTCTTGTTATGTTTCTTCCTTGTATCATTTCCCTTGATTTTATTATCATGATATACTATACCTGCTCAGTTTCTTTAATTATTTTAGTAGGTGTCTTGACCCGACCTCGTCACTAATCTACCGAGCTTAGGCTTGATACTTACTGAGTACTGTTGTGGTTACTCATACTATGCTTCTGCATATGTTTTGTGCAGATCCAGGTACTTCATACCAGCCAAGGCATCAGTGAGTCGAGCTTGGATCAGAGACTTCGAGGTATACGTGCCAGCGTCCGCAGGCCTTAGAGTCACCCTCTATCTAGTTCTATTTCGTTTTCCTTTTTATATATATTGTTGTATAGGGATGGTTTGTACACTCGTGTAGAGCTTGTGACTCGGTATCACTAGATTTTGGAAGTTATGTTCGGTTGTGTTGCGGAATCCTTTTTGTGATAGATATTGGTTGAATTGAAAGTTTGTTAATATTTTAGTTAAATTCTTCATGTATGCTACGCCTACCTAGTCTTAGAGGCTAAGTTCCATCATGACATTATACGGAGGAAAATTAGGGTTGTGACACGTTGGTATTAGAGCTCTAGGTTTATTAATGTTACGAGTCACGAGCAGGTTTAGTAGAGTCTTGCGAATCGGTATAGAGACATCTGTACTTATCTTCGAGAGGCTGATTTCGAAATTCTGAATCTTTGTCTTTCTATTCTCTCACATATGATGAGGACACGTACCGCTGGATCTGACGATCAGACACTCGTGCCCCTACTATAGCCACGAGATACCGAGGTCGGGGCACGGGCCGAGGAGGGGCACGTGGTGTAGCTAGGGCACCTCCCCGAGCTGTGATAGAGGAGCTATTAGTAGCTCCTATTGGGGGTAGACACTTGAGGTGCTTGTTGCTACCACTGCACTTCAGGATACCCTCAACCAATTCTTGAGCATGTTTGGTACTCTAGCTTAGGTGGGGTTGATTCCACTTACACCAGCCACATCTCAGGTTGGGGGAGGAGCACAGACTCTTGTGTCCTGTACCCTAGTGCAGTCGGTTGTCCCAGTTCAGCACGAGGTTAGGGCAGCAACATCTAAGGAGGAACAACTTAGACTCGAGAGGTACAATAAGTACCACCATCCTACTTTCAGCGGCCTAGATACAGAGGATGCACAGGGTTTTCTGGAGAAGTGCCATCGTATTCTCCATACCATGGGTATAGTGGAGACGAGCAGGGTTGCTTTCACTACTTTCTAGTTGTCAGGACCAACATACCAGTGGTGGCGAGCTTATGAGGAGGGTAGCCCGGCCGAGGCAACTTCACTCTCATGGGCTCGTTTTTCAGAGATGTTCCTGAGAGAGTTTGTTCCCTTGAGCCTTCGAGATACATAGCGCGCGGAGTTTGAGCAGTTGCGCCAGGGTGCTATGACCGTGTCAGAGTATGCTGTCAGGTTCAGTGAGTTGTCCAGACATGCACCTGCCTTGGTTTCCACAGTTAGAGAGCGAGTCCATCGATTTATCGACGGGCTCAACTATGGTATTAGATTTAGCATGCCTTGGGAGTTAGAGACAGATACCCTATATCAGTAGGTGGTAGAGATTGCATGGAGATTGGAGGGTATGTAGCATGGGAGAGGGAAGACAGAGAGGCCAAGAGGCCTCGTGATTCTGGCGGATATAGTGGTGCCCGTGCCCCAGTTGTATCTCCCCTTAATAGAGATTATGCGAGCCGTCCAGTTCATTCAGCACTTCTAGCTTCTAGTGGTACTCCAGCTACTCCCAAGACTCAGGTTGCTCATTATGCACCGCCACTGTCCAGCTGACCAGGCCCGAGCTAATTTCAGCAGCCACGTCCTCCGAGAGCTTATTTTGAGTGTGTGACACTTGTCATATGGTAAGGGACTGCTCCAGACTCAGGAGGGGTGCACCTCCACAGACTACTCATGCTCCACGTATCCCACAGGGTCCCAATGCTTCTCAAGCCGTGGTTACCATACCAGTTGCCGCTCTACCTGCACAGCTAGCTAGAGGTGGAGGTCAGGTAAGTAAGGGTTGCCCTAGAGGGGGAGGCCAGGCCAGATGTTATGCATTTTTGGGTAAGAATGAGGCAGTTGCATCAAGCGCAGTTATCACAGGTATTGTTCTGGTTTGTCATAGAGATGCATCAGTCTTATTTAATCCAGGCTCCATTTATTCATATGTATCATCTTACTTTGCTCTGTACCAGGTATATCTCGTGATTCTTTGAGTTCTCCTGTTTGTGTGTGCACGTCTGTGAGAGATTCTATTATTGTTGACATTGTGTATCGGTCGTATTTAGTTGTTATTGGTGGTTTTGAGACCAGAATTGATCTATTGTTGCTCAGTATGGTAGACTTTGATGTTATTTTGGGCATGCACTGGTTGTCGCCCTATCATGCTATTATTGATTGTCACGCCAAAACGGTGATGCTGGTTATGCTATATTTACCGCAGTTGGAGTGGAAGGATACTTTGGATTATATTCCTAGTAGAGTTGTGTCCTTCCTTAAGGCACAACGGATGGTTGGGAAGGGGTGTGATGCATACCTAGCCTTTGTGAGAGATCTCAATGTTGATACTCCTACCGTTGAGTCAGTTCTGGTAGTGAGAGACTATCCAGATGTATTTCCGTGCGGATCTTCTAGGCATGTCGCCTGATAGAGATATCAATTTTGGTATTGACTTGTTGTCGGGCACTCGGCCCATTTCTATTCCACCATATCGTATGGCCCCAGCGGAGTTGAAGAAGTTAAAAGAGCAGTTGCAAGAGTTGCTTGATAAGGGTTTTATTTGGCCCAGTGTGTCACCTTGGGGTGCTCCGACTTTGTTTGTAAAGAAGAAGGACGGTTCTATGCGTATGTGTATTAATTATCATCAGTTGAACAAGGTTATAGTGAAGAACAAATATCTATTGCCACACATTGATGACTTATTTGATCAGCTACAAGGTGCCAGAATATTCTCAAAGATTGATTTGCGGTCAGCCTATCATCGGTTGAAGATTCAGGATCTAAATATTTTAAAGACTACCTTTAGGATTCGGTATAGTCACTACAAGTTCCTTGTGATGTCATTCGGGCTGACCAACGCCCCAGCAACATTCATACACTTGATGAACAGTGTATTCCAGCCCTATTTTGATTCATTCATCATTGTGTTTATTGACGACATCTTAGTGTACTCCCAGAGCCGGGAGGATCATGAGCACCATTTGAGGATTATGCTCCAGACATTTAGAGAAAAGAAGTTGTATGCAAAATTTTTGAAGTGTGAATTCTGGCTTGATTCGGTGACATTTTTGGGTCATGTAGTGTCGAGTGAGGGGATCAAGGTATATCCGAAGAAGATTGAAGCAGTGCAGAGTTGGCCCAAACACGTTAGCTATTGAGATCCGGAGTTTTCTTGGTTTGGATGGGTATTACCGTCGTTTCATAGAGGGTTTCTCATCTATTGCTGCTCTTATGACCAGATTGACCCGGAAGGGTGCTCCGTTCAGATGGACGGAGGAATGTGAGGAGAGCTTTCAAAAGCTCAAGATTGCTTTGACTACAACCCCAGTTGATGTTGCCAATGGGTTCGGGGTCTTACACTGTGTACTATGATGCATCACGTGTTGGCCTCGACGCAGTGTTGATGCAAGACGGTAGGGTGATTGCCTACGCGTCTAGAAAGCTGAAGGCGCATGAGAAGAATTATCATGTCCACGACCTGGAATTAGCAGCTATTGTTCATGTCTTGAAGATTTGGCGGCATTATTTGTACGGTGTCCCTTGTGAGGTCTGTACCGACCGTCGAAGTCTACAATATCTATTCAAACAGAAGGATCTTAACTTGCGGCAGCGGAGGTGGTTAGAGTTGCTTAAGGACTATAATATCACCATTCTATATCATCTCGGGAAGAGGTGGCCGATGCCTTGAGCCAAAAGGCAAAGAGTTTGGGCAGTTTAGCATATCTACCGGCAGCTGAGAGGCCATTAGTATTGGATTTTCAGGCCTTGGCTAACCAGTTTATTAGATTGGATGTTTCGGAGCTGAGTCGAGTTTTGGCTTGCGTGGTTTCTCGGTCTTCTCCATATGATCGTATCAGAGAGCGTCAGTATGATGACCCCTATATGCTTGTCCTTAAGAACATGGTACAGCACGGTGATGCCAAAGAGGTATCTATTGGAGATGATGGCGTGTTGCAAATGCAGGGCCGATTATGCGTGCCCAATGTGGATGGGTTATGTGAGATGATTCTTCAGGAGGCCCACAATTTGCAATACTCCATTCATCCAGGTGCCGCTAAGATGTATCAGGATTTGAGGCAGCACTATTGGTGGATGAGAATGATGAAAGACATAGTGGAATATGTAGCTTGGTGCCTAAATTGTCAACAGGTGAAGTATGAGTACCAGAGGCCAGGTGGGTTGCTTCAGAGGCTTGAGATTCCCGAGTAGAAATGGGAGTGAGTTACCATAGATTTCGTTGTTGGGCTCCCACAGACTCAGAAGAAATTCGATGCAGTATGGGTGATTGTGGATAGGTTGACCAAGTCGGCTCATTTCATTCCGGTAGTGATTATCGATTCTTCAGAGTAGTTGGATCAGGACTATATTCGTGAGATTGTCTGACTTCATGACGTACCTGTATCCATCATCTCTGACCGGGGTACACAGTTTACATCGCGATTTTGGAGAGCTGCACAGCGTGAGTTGGGCACATGGGTTGAGTGGAGTACATCATTCCACCCTCAGACAGATGGACAGTCCGAGCGCACCATTTATATATTGGAGGATATGCTTCGTGCCTGTGTTATGGAGTTCGGGGGTTCTTGGGATTAGTTCTTGCCACTTGCAGAGTTTACCTACAACAACAGCTACCAATCGAGTATCTAGATGGCTCCTTATGAGGCCCTATATGGGCGAAGATGTCATTCCCCAATTGGTTGGTTTGAGCTGGGAGAGGCTAAGTTATTAGGCATGGATCTGGTTCGAGATGCCTTAGAGAAGGTCATGTTGATCCAGGATCGGCTCCGTACAACCCAATTTAGACAGAAGAGTTATGTGGATAGAAAGGTTCGTGATGTTGAATTCATTGTTGGAGAGCGGGTCTTGCTCCTAGTTTTGCCCATGAAGGGTGTTATGAAGTTCGGGAAGAAGGACAAATTAAGCCCTAGGTATATTAAACCTTTTGAGATTCTTAAGAGGATTGGTGAGGTAGCCTACAAGCTTGCATTGCCGCCTAGTCTAGCCGCAGTTCATCCGATATTCTATGTGTTCTATGCTCTGAAAGTATCACAGTGATTCGTCCCATGTGTTGGATTTCAGCTCATCCCAATTGGACAGCGATTTGTCTTATGTTGAGGAGTCGGTGGCCATCTTGGACAGGTAAGTCTGAAAGCTGAGGTCAAAGAGCATTGCGTCAGTGAAGGTTCAATAGAGGGGTCAACCAGTCAAGGAGGCGACTTTGGAGACCGAGCATGATATGCTTAGCTGTTATCCTCATCTTTTTATCACTTCAGGTATGTATATATACTCATTCGAGGATGACCGTTTGTTTTAAGAGGGGGAGTATGTAACGACCTGGGCGGTCATTTTGAGTATTTTAGCCCTGTTCCACTATTTATTGCCTCCTCTATGTTATATTGTGGTTATGTGACTTGCCGGGGTATTTGGTTTTAGTTCGAGTGAGTTTCATAGTGAAATGGGACAATTAGTCCCTAAGTTGGAGGCTTAAGTTGAAAGAGTTGACCGGAGTTTGACTTTGGTGTAGACGACTCCGTAACAGAGTTTTTTTGATTTCGATAGCTCCGTATGGTGATTTTGGACTTAGGAGCATATCCTGATATTGATTTGGAGGTCCGTACGTTGTTTCGGGTGAATTGGCGGATGTTAGAAAGTCAAAGGTTTGGAAGGTTGAGAAGTTTGACCGGGAGTTGACTTTATTAATATCAGGGTCGAATTTTGTTTCCTAAAGTTGGAATAGGTCCGTTATGTCATTTATGACTTGTTTGCAAAATGTGAGGTCAATCGGATTTATTTTGGTATGAATCGACGTTAGTTTTGGAAGTCGGATGTTCATAGTTTCAATAGGCTTGAATTGGGTTGTGACTCATAGAATTTATGTTGTTTGATGTGATTTTAGGCCTCGAGTAGGTTCGTTATATGTTTTGGAACTTGTTGGTCTATTCGGATGGGGTCCCGGGGGTCCCAGGGATAAATCAGATTGGAATCAGATCATTTTGGACTTGGTTGAATTGCTGAAGTTGTTGTTGTTCTGGTGGCATTGCACCTGTGGAGGGTTTGACCACAAGTGCGGACACGCAGATGCGCGTGGTTGATTGCAGAAGCGCAGAGGGCCAGCCCAGGCTAGGGTCCCAGGTGTGGACACCTGGGCGCAGATGCGCATCCTCAGGCACGCGTTTCTTCCGCAGAAGCGGAAGTGGGAGGGACTTGTGAAGGACCGCAGGTGCGATCGAATCTCCGCAAAAGTGGGCCCGCAGAAGCGAAGGGAGTTGGGCCTAAGTTAGGGCCACACCTGCGATGAAAATTCCGTAGGTGCGGAGCCGCAGATGTGAGATCGTTGGGCAGAAAAGGGTAAGTTCGAGAGTTTAATTTCATTCTTCATCTTTTGACCTAGAGAGCTCGGTTTGTAGCAATGTTTTGAGGTATTTTCAAGAAAATCATCGGGATAAGTGATTCTAACCTGGATTTGGCTATTATACATGAATCCATCGTTATTATTGTCATTTAATTAGTGATTTAAGTTGGAAAATTTGAGGGGAAATTGTGAAACTTCATAGACTAAATTTTGGAGAGTTGAAAGGTGATTTGAGGTCGGATTTGAGTAATTATTGTATGGTTGGACTCATTATTGAATGGGTGTTCGGATTTTGTAAGTTTGGTCAGGTTCCGAGATGCGAGCTTGGGTTGACTTTTAGAGTTGACTTTTTATTTTCCTTGTAAGATTGCAACTTTATTGTTCTGAATAGTTTCCTATGGTTTGTATTTATGGTATAAAGTTGTTTTGGCTAGATTCAAGCCGTTCGGAGTTGGATAATCGCGGAAAGGGCTTACTAGTGAATAGAGTTAGCGTGTTTTGAGGTAAGTGTCTTGCCTAACTTTGTGAAGGAGAATTACCCCTTAGGATCGATTTTGTTTTTGTGTTAATTGTGGTACGTGAAGGTCATGTACGTAAGGTGACGAGTGGGTACAAGGGCTAAATGTGGTAATTGACCGGTTAGAGCTACATAGATTCTTTTCTTGCCTTTAATTAAATTGTCATAACATGTTATATTCATCATCGTTAACCTATCCTTATGTGACTTACTTGACATTGTAAATACTTGTTTGATCTCTTACTTGCTAAATGCCTTTACATGCTTAGTTGAAGTTACTGTTCTCTCATTTTCTTATTAATTATTTAACTATTGAGTTCCTTTACTTGAAGTTGTTATTTTTTGGAATATCTTATTGTTGAATTATGGTGTTGAAACTATAAAGGTCGTGATTCACGTTGAGGCAAAGTTATAAATTTGTTGAAATACTATTTTTGTTGAGTTATTCACTTTTGGTTGCTATTGTTGAGACTCTTGTACATATTGTGGTTGAGCCATGGGCTATTTATTATGGAAACACTATTATTGCTGACTTCTTTGGCAAGTTGTGGTGTTGAGCACTTGAGGTACGATTTGTGATATGGTGTAATATTGATACGCATGCGGTGGTATAAGGATTAGGGTTAAAACACATGCGGTAAGATAAGGTGGGCTTGATACACGTGTTACTAGTAGGGGAACTACTTGAAGCCACGATGTGTGATAAGGTGGACTAAAACACGGGTAGCTATTTCAGGAAAATAATTTTCAAAAACTAAATGTAAGGCTCTCACAGTCTATAAGGAAAGATTGTGATTTGATTTGTGAAATGAGACTACGAGATGGTACCTTAGTAGTGATTTTTGTTGATACCTTTCATTTACATCACTTGTGTTTTGTTCGCATCATTTACTTGGCATTCTTATTATGAGTTTCTTCTCTGATGTCTTAATTACCTTAGTCTCAGTGTAACCATTCCTGTTATATTTCTTCCTTCTATCATTTCCCTTGCATTTATTATCATACTATACTATACCTGCTCAGTTTCTTTAATTATTCCAGTAGGTGTCTTCATCCGACCCCGTCACTACTCTACCGAGGTTAGGCTTGATACTTACCGGGTACCGTTGTGGTGTACTCACACTGTGCTTCTGCACATCTTTTTGTGTAGATCTAGGTACTTCATACCAGCCTAGGTATCAGTGAGCCGAGCTTGGATCGGAGACTTCAAGGTATACATGTTGGCGTCCGCAGGCCCTCAGAGTCACCCTCTATCTTGTTCTATTTCATTTTCCTTTTTATAGATACTGTTGTATAGGCATGTTCAGTACACTCATGTAGAGTTTGTGACTCGCTATCACCAGATTTTGGGAGTTATGTTAAGTTGTGTTGCGGAGTCCTTTTATGATAGCTATTGGTTGAATGGAAAGTTTGTTACTATTTCAGTTAAATTCTTCATATATGCTAGGCCTACCTAGTCTTAGAGACTAGGTACCATCACGACATCCTACAGAGGGAAATTGGGGTCGTGACAGGAGTGCAACAACTTCTTTGTCGTTGCCAAAAATATTTTTGGCAACAACATTGAATATATGACAAACAAAAATTATTGTTGCGAAATGCCTTCTTTCTTGTAGTAGAGGAAGCAAGTTAGTTTTTCTAACATGAGGGGGAGAAATGATAAACAATTGAAAAAAACGTTACTTGAAATGAATTATCATTTGTACATCTAGATCCTCGAATAAGACAATATGAACTTGAAGTTCATAAAAAGATAATTCATTTGCAATATATTGCAAAGCATGCCAAATACATTTGTTGATCTAAAAAAAGTAACTATATTCTCACTTCAAGTATTCCTATCAGAATAAGTCCTGAAAGGACAAAGTCTATGGTATGCTTAAAGCGTATAAACAGATCGATTTCAAATAAAATTCTTGATAAAAAAGATGAGAAAATGATCAAAATGACTATAATAAGGAGGCAAGTGATCTAGAAGATCACGTGACATAATACTTCATAAAATATTAGGAGAGGTTCAGATACCTGAAAATATGAATGAAAAGATCTCTATATTATGTCTTATTGAAAAAAAGAGGTTAAAACCGATATAAAATGTTCATCGACTACATCTATAATAATGTTAAATATAAATGAGGATCTTAAGTCTGGGCAAACAATTCAAGTAGAATTGGTTTTATATGAAAGACATGTAGTTTTGGACATGCAGTTCAAACGCTTGAAAGTATAAAGTCAATGGTGTGTGTAATTAATTTTATCTATCTTATATGTCTAGCATGACATGAAAACTTGATATGCATATAAAGCCTATTTATATGGCTTATATGGCTTAACTTATATGACAATCCCTGAAGGATTTAAATTGCTTAAAACATATACAATTTTTAGTCCAGAAGTATCATATCCTAATTGCAATTTATGCAAAACCCATTGATTTACACATGAGGAGAGAGAAGTTCTGGTGACTGGCGATTGCGACGACAAAAGCTTGGAGCCCTCCAAGGACATTCATGGCTTCTCCGGCCACTGGCCAGCCTCCTCATGAGGTTGGTCAGTCGTCCCTACCATCCCCACAACCCCAAACAACACCTAGCAACCCTAATCCACTCCAAAATTACGCTCAGTTATTACAACCTAAAGCATTGAATGTGCCCATGCAAACCCTAGCAAATATTCCTATAGAACCTGTTGAGTTTTTACATGGGGAGCCTATAATCAGGTGGAAGAAACAACAAGTAAAGCAATCGATCGTGCAACAAGGTCTACAGTTGGCAGTTCTTGGTAAATTTTCTTATGGGAAGCCTGTGATTAGTGAACTATGTAAAGTAATTCCCCTTCAATATGAACTTAAGGGATCCTGTTCTATAGGCCTAATTGAAGATAATCATGTGTTGATACGACTGTCATTAATGAAGGATTATGTTCATCTTCTATCGAAGCATGCATTCTACTTGAAGGCTCAAGGTGAGATATGGCATATGAGGTGCACGAAGTGGAACCCATGGTGGAAGCCTGAAGAAGAAACACCAATTGTTGTAACTTGGATCAGTTTTCCAGATTACCACCTAACTTCTTCGGTAAGGAGTTTGTTTTTTCATTGGCAAGTGCAGTTGGTAATCCATTACATGTTGATCTTGCAACTCAAAATGGTACTAGACCTAGTTGTACAAAGGTGAAGGTTGAGGTTAATTTATTATCTAAGTTTCCTCAAAGAATTAAAATTGTAGAGGAGGAAGATGAGTCTGGACCTGAGGAGTTTAAGTGGATCAAAATTAAATACGACTATATGCCAAAGTATTGTAAGACTTGTAAGAAGCAAGGACACAATGAGCTTGATTGCTGGGTAATTCATCATGAGTTACATAAGAGGTATGATGAAGCTGTAGAGGATCAGGGTAATAGGAAGGAAGTAGTTGGTACTGCAGTTACATCAACTAAAGTTCTTTCGAGTGGTAAGGTACTGGGTAAGCCAATTTCAAATCTTGGCAAGCAGGAGTGGATGCAAAGGAGAAAAAATAAGTATCAAAGAGATAATAGAGGCCACATTAATGAAAATACAAAGGAGCAAGAAGTTAACAATGGGAAGGGGAAGAACAAGGCTGAGGTAGTTGCTACTAAAAAAAATTTGATGTACTTGAAGTTGAGGAAATTGAAACACTAGTTTTACAAATTATGAGTAGAAAAGAAGATGGTACTATTAAGGACAAGGAGAAGCAGCAAATGATAAATGAAACCAACAAGGATAAGGAGAAGAAGCAACCAGAGAATGGAAAAAAAATCCAGTCTAAATCCAAAAGGAAATGGGAATACTACTATAGCGGCAAAAGAGCTTAATCATAATCCTAGTGCTACAGAGATTGGGGTGGATACACAAAAGGAAAGGATGGTAGATTGGGTACAAAGGAGATTTGGTGCTCCTAAAGATGCAATTAATGTGACAACCAACTACTCATGTCAAGAAATCCCCTCACAAACAATGGGAAGTGATTCTAGGGCAATTGATTCAACTAGAGCTACAAATAATGGCACTGCATTATGGAGTGATGAAGTTGAGCTAATGGAGGAGAATTCTAGAGCTAATTATGATGACAATGCCACACATCAAATGGATAATGCATAGGAAAAGTAGGAAGGTCAGGAAGATGCTATAGTAAACCCTAGCTTAAAAACTAGGATTGAAGGTAATCTCGACTCTAATGATTAACAAGCTAAACTACCAGCCGGAGTCGATAAAGGAGAATTAAAAGAAGCTGGAAAAACTGGAGGAACAAGTGCAGCAACTTCAACTAAGAAGCAGGGCAATGGAACAGTAAACTCTAGTGCAACTGGAAGGTTTTCTCTAATGTTGAAGGTGTTCCGATAGATGTTTTAGCTCGGAAGAAGTTTGGTAATGTTGATGTGGAGGTATTACATGATACAATGAGGCCAGATCATCATATAGTTGGTTTTAAGGCTCTTGATCCCAATGGAATAGTAACTTCTGTGGAAACAGTTACAGTAAACCCTAGCCTGGACTCTATCTATGATTTGCAATTCAAGATGTTGCGAGAATCTTTGGGGGTTGGAGATCAAAATGCTATGGTGATGAAGGAGACAAATGGAGAGCAATTTCAGCATGCCATTGTGCCACAAGCAGCAAGGGTTATTGAGCTAAGTCCCATGGCTTGTGCTTCTAGAACTGGGCAACCATTGCAAATTCAGTTGAATGTTCCTTTGAAGTCACCAATTCAAGTGTTACATGATCTTGTCATGCATGATGTTACACTAGTAGAGGTTTAGCAGGATATGATGGATCATGAGGAGTTTGAGGATGAAGGTGATGATGAGTCCATAGCTGGAAATTTTAAAGCAATAGCAATGGAAGTTGATTTGTCACCTAGGGTTGTTGATAAGAGTGGTAAGAAGGGAAAGGAACAAGGTCAAAACATAGAGAATCCTCAACCTAAAAGAATCTTGTCTAGAAGGGTGGTCTCACAAACTAAATGATGATCAAAACTCTGATTTGGAACATAAGGTCTGTGAATACGCAACAGGTCTTTCAGAGGGTGATTAATATGCAAAGAGAACATGGTTTCTTCATTGTTGCATTGATGGAGCCTTTTCAGAATTGTAGACACATTCAAAGGTATAGGAGGAGATTACGTATGGATGTTGTTATGTCAAACATTAATGGTAAAATATGGTTGTTCTTTGATGCTGTAGTTGAATGGGAGTTATTAATAGACACTGAGTAGCATGTTACTATTAGGGTGTACCAGCAGGACATTGGCAAACACATCATGATGACCTTTGTGTATGCTAAATGTTCAGCTCTTGAAAGACTTGAATTATGGGATAACTTGTACTATTTAGCTAGTGATATGGAGTTGCCTTGGGTTGTTGGAGGAGATTTTAATGTTGTACTACATGAAGATGAGAATATATGAGGTTTGCCAGTGTATCCACTGAGTATGAAGATTTTGCCTTTTGTGTGAACTCTTGTGGACTGTTTGATCTTGGATACAAAGGGAGTCCTTTCACTTGGTGGAATGATAGACCAAATGCAGAATGCATCTTTAAGTGGTTAGACAGAATTTTTGTCAATCTTCCTTTCCATAATCTTTTCCCAAATATTAAGGTTGAGCACCTTATAAGGACTGGATCTGATCATGCCCCTTTGTTGATGCGTTGTGGGGAAGATGCTATGCAGTTTGTTAAACCTTTCAAGTTCCTCAATTTCTGGACTAAGCATGATAAATTCAAGGATTTTGTAAAGCAGAATTGGGTGGCAGACTTCATTGGAGATCCATTCCTAATGTTAAAACAGAATTTGAAGAGAGTAAAGATTGCCCTATCTCAATGGAGTAAACTTACATATGGTGATATCTTCAAGCATCTTGCTATTAGGGAGGATATTGTCAGGGTTAAGGATAAGTTATTTGAAGAGGAGCCAACAATTGAGAATAGGTTGTGCTTCAAAAGGCACAAGCTAAATTGAAGAAGTATCTAAGAATTAAGGAGTAGTACTAGAAACAAAAGGCAGGCATGAACTGCTTTGCTGAAGGTGATAGAAACACAAGGTTCTTTCACAATCATGTGAATGGCAAGAGGCAGAAGTTGCAGCTCAAAAGAATACAGAATGGTGATAGTGTTTGGTTTGAATCTCAAGATCTTATGGCTGATGCTGCAGTGGAGTTTTTTAAAAAACAATTCACACAAGAAGGGATGATACAAGCTTTGAACTACTCAATAATGTTCCTACTATGGTGACCATGGATCAGAACATGGAGCTTTGTAAGTTTTCTACCATAGAAAAAGTTAAGGGAGCAGTGTTTGCATTGGGTGGTGATAGTTCCAGTGGCCCTGATGGTTTTACTGGAATGTTCTATCAAGAATATTGGGACATTGTAGGTGAAGACATCTTTAAGTTACTGCAGGAGTTCTATGGGGATACATCTTTTCCTAAATCAATAACACACACTAACCTAGTGTTGCTGCCTAAGAAACCACAAGTACAAACATTCTCAGACTTAAGGCTTATAAGTCTAAGTAACTTCATAAATAAGGTGATCTCTAGGGTGTTACATGATAGATTGGAGAAGATTCTTCCATATTTGATCTCCTCCAATCAGTATGTATTTGTGAAGGGAAGAAGTATATTTGAAAACATATTTCTCACACAGGAGATTGTTACTGATATAAGGCTGAGGGGTAAGCATGCTAATGTTGTGATCAAGTTTGACATGGCCAAAGTATATGATAGGGTGTCATGAAAGTATCTTCTTCATGTATTGAGGAAAATGGGATTTGCTGAGCACTTCATCAACATGATCTGAAACTTACTGACTAACAATTGGTATTCTGTTCTAATTAATGGTCAAGCTTCTGGATTTTTTTAAAGTCCACAAGAGGGGTTAAATAGGGAGATCATTTGTCTCCAGCATGGTTTATTCTTTTTGCTGAGGTGCTTTCAAGATCATTAAATAAGTTGTTTGAAGACAATAGGTTTATAGGGTATGATATGCCAAAATGAACTGATCCCTTGAACATTTGGCATATGTTGATGATACAATCATTTTTGCCTCTGCTGATTCATATTCTTTTGGGTAAAGTGGTTGAAGTCCTCATACTGTATGAACAAACATTCCAGTTGATCAACAAGATAAAGAGCTCATATTACATGCATGATAATGTGGCAGGAGAGTTGTTTAATACTGTAGGTGCTATAACTGGCTTTCAGAGAGGTAAGTTCCCATTTACTTACCTAGGGTGTCCAATATTTTACACAAGGAGGAGGAAAGACTATTACGGGGATCTCTTTAAGAAAGTGAAGGCAAAATTACACTCTTGGAAAGGAAAGTTATTGTCATTTGGAGGAAAGGCACTCATATCTAGTGTGCTTCAAAGCTTACCTACTCATATTCTGTCTGTACTGGAACCTCCTGATAACATACTAGAGCATTCGTATAAGATATTTGCTAGCTTCTTCTGGAGTACTAAAGAGGAAGGTAGGAGCAAGCACTGGACCAAGTGGCAAAACTTATGTCTTCCTAAAGAAAAAGGGGCACTAGGTGGTTTTAGATCTTTGTTTGATGTGTCCAAAGCCTTGTTTGCTTAGTTGTGGTGGAGGTTTAGGATATCTAAATCTTTATGGTCAAACTTCATGTGGAATAAATACTATAAGAAAGAACCGCCTACTATGGTACAATTTAGAAAAGGATCACATGTATGGAGAAAACTTTTAGAGGTAAGAGAAGAGGTGGAACATGAAATTTTGTGGGAAATGAATAGAGGATCCACTAATCTTTGGCATGAGAATTGGAAAAAAATTGGAGCTTTGTATCATGTAGTACCCTCCCCCCCCCCCAGAGTTCAATATCAATGAAGAATTACAAGAGGTGGCAAACTTGAGAACTAAAGATGGATGGAATCATCAACTGCTGGATCAATCTTTTCCAGAAGACATTGTTGAACATATAAGGCAAGAGGTATACTTTGACAACTCAAATGAGTTCTGGGACACACCTAGGTGGATGCCTACAACCTTAGGTAAGTTTACAGTCAGTAATGCATGGCAAATCCTAAGGCATAGGGCTCCTACAAATCCAGAATACGCACTACTATGGACTAAAGGATTACCTTTCAAAATATCCTTCTTTATTTGGAGATTATGGAAAAGGAAGGTACCTATAGATGATCTATGAAGTAGAGGTGGATACTTCACTGTCTCTGAGTGTTGGTGTTGTCTACCACCATAAGAGGAAATATTTCAGCATATCTTCCTCACAAGTCCTACTTCTTCTAGGGAGTGGAAGGTATTCTTGCAGGCTACAGGTGTGATGGTGAACATGGTACAAATTCATCAGGTGATTAGGGCATGGTGGAGTGTTGATTCTTGTGCTAAACTCAAACCACTATTTCAAGCTGCTCCAGTTATTATCTCTTGGGAACTTTGGAAGAGGAAGAACACTATGAAGCATGGGGGTGTTGTCTCTTTGAATAGGGTGGTGCATGAGGTTAACAAAACTTTACATCACCTTGAAAGAGTAAGGTATCCTTGGCTGCCAAATATCCCTCTACTTTGGCCAGATATGGTTCCATTCTTTGAAGGGTATAAGCCTTATATTGTCACTAAAAGAGTTACTTGGCAGTTTTCTTATGATGGGTAGTTCAAATGCAATATTGATGGTGCTTCTAGAGGTAACTCTGAGCCAAGTTCTTATGGTTTTTGTGTGAGGGATTATGCTGGAGATTTAGTGTATGCGTAAGCAGAAGAGATAGGGTTGTCAACTAATATAGTAGTTGAGGCAAAGGCAATTGTGGAAGGTCTCTCTTATTGTGTTGATATGCAACTGCATCCTCTCATTATTGAGACTAACTCGTTGTCAACTAATATAGTAGCTGAGGCAAAGGCAATTGTGGAAGGGCTCTCTTATTGTATTGATCTGCAACTGCATCCTCTCATTATTGAGACTAACTCATTGGTGATAAAGAGGATTATTGATGGTGAATGGGATGTACCTTGGTGTATAGGGAAGGAAGTGAAAAAGATTAAGGAGATGATCAATTCAATATGATCTTTCAACATGTTCTAAGGGAGGGGAATGATGTGGAAGACTTTTTAGCTAGCCTTGTATTTTATTTTATAGGTACAATCACATTCCAATAATTCAATGAATTGCCTAGTACAGGAAAGACACTAATAAACCTAGACAAGGCCCAAATCCCTAATTTTAGGGTTAGGGTTGCAAGGAGAAAAGCACTTGATTGATGACTATTATCATATGCATGTTGCTTGCCTCTGATTTCTTCACTACTGTTTTCCTCTGTATAGGGTCAAGATATCATCCAGTGGTATTAGCATGGAAACATGCTCAGCCTGGAGGTGGTTGGACACTGTATGGAATTCCTACTATAGGCAGGCAGTTCTTTAGGTTATACACAATGCTACAAGGTAAAATACTCTTAACATATTGGTACATCTTGTTGACTGTCTCTGGACATAGTTTTGGGCATTGGGCACTACTGGATATACAGGTACTATCACAGGTTTTCCCTAAGGTACTCAACCATGAGGGTTTAGGATTGCAAAGACTGACTTTGTTAGATTGTTTTGGATAGATTAAGTACTGTATGAGGCTATTTCATTACTCACTGGTATTAACATTGTATAATGCTAATTCTAGGGATGGTATGACACCATATAGGAAGGTGATGTTCTTCTTATTTTGGTTTATGGCTAACCCTAGGAGTGCAACAGTTCTTGTGTTTGAATTTGATTGTGCATGACTAGGCTACAAAATATATTGGCTCATGTTGGTGAAGGCTGTCTCATGCTTCTTCTTGTTGGGACTCCCATCTAGCTAAAGATTCCTCGTTACTGCATTAAAGATGTCCTATATGTTGTGGTGTAGATGTTCTATATTTATTCATGCCTTGTCATTTGGATTGCAAAAACTGGCGCCTGGTGAGAGCTTTGTAGGCGCTACTTGGAGTTTGTTGCAATTGGCATGTGGATACATATGCACCATTGTTAGCTGGAAGTCTTTGGTTACAGATTATGTAATAGTTAGCTTACATTTATTCATGATACCACTTGTAATAGTTAGCTCTAGCATGCTGCTTTCACTTTTTAGTTGGACAAATTGTAAGGCTTGGACCTAGTTTGAGATTTTTTATATATATAGTAGCTACTAGGCGCATAGCCTGGTAGTATATTTGCTAAAAAATACAATTTATGCACATATATATCTTGCTATAATTATAAGCACGATAGTGTGACAACGAGAATTTTTACCTCTATGGAGATATTGAAAAGCCATTTCACAACATTATAGGAATACATTACATATATATATATATCAAGAATGATGATCTCAAGGTGCAACATATTCATTCAAGTTAATATGGCTGATTTGTTTATCAAATCTCTACCAACGATCTTTTGAAGATGGTGCACAAGATTGGAATATGAAGGCTCAAAGATGTGAATTGGTTGTCTCATCAAGGGAAGTTAATGCGTGTTATACTCTTTTTTCCTTACAAGGTTTTATTCCATTGAGTTTTCCTTGCAAGGTTTTTAATGAGTCAACCAAAAGGCATATTGTTAGATACGTGTACTCTTTTTCCTACACTAAAATTTTTTTTCCACTGGGTTTTATTTTAGTTAAGGTTTTAACGAGGTACATTATTTGTTGAATAGATACTCAAGGGGTAGTGTACAGTGAATGTTTATCTTTTAGAGAGATTTTAGAGTTTGTACTTTATGGCTAAGTCACTTTTTCCCATAAATAGAGTGGTTCTATTGCATTGTAATTCAATCCAAATCAATAAGAATTCTCTCTCTCTCTCTCTACTTTTCTATTTTATTGTTTCATAACAAAAATTACTATTTTAGTTCTAATTTATTTAACATAGTTTAGTTCGCCACGGTTTTAAAAAAAGGACTATATTTGAAATTTATGGTCTTACACATATCATAACACACACACACACACACATATGTATTTTTACCCGTAAAATGGTACAGTTAAATTTATACATGATTTATAGACAAGTAAATCGATTTGATCTCAAAATGATGAATAAATTAAATAAGAATGTAAGACTTAGCATTGAAATCGAGATAAGATAATAGAAATCTTGGTTCCCGGATCAGAGCTTCTGGAGGTAGTAATAACGATATTAATAAGCAAGAAGATAAAATATTATTGATCTTTGAACAATATATAGTATAAGTTTGTCAAAAAATTTGTGTCCCTTATAATGGTTGTTGAACTCACTATTTATAGTTTCTCCTAGGGAACAAGGTCTTAGGATCAAGTCCCTGTTAAATGACAATTATGGGGGCCATTGAAGAATGTTTCACGACATGCTATGAATGTCATATTCTTTGTAACAAGCTACGTACTTAATGCTATAGAATATTCTTCATTAAATGTTATCGGGTGGCAGACATTTACTTTGTCTTTATGAGCAACATTTCCTTCGGGAACAAACGAGATTGTTGCCCTCGGACTCGATTTCCATTTGTCTCGCTTTCCATCTTCCTTCGGCTCCATGTGTCGCTTTATTATGCGAGTATTTAATATGAATATATTTTACCCTATACGGATAGTCCCCCTACTTTTCGATGGCACATCCTTGTGTCATCGGGAAGTTGGTGAAGATACCAATACCTTTCTTGGTGAGAAATTCTCTGGCTGAAGCTTGATTAGTCGCACGTCTCTCCGTATTTAATGCCCCGAACACGCATTATCCTATAATTTAACAATACTTTTGCCGGTTCTCAAGGTAATTATGGCCACAATTTTAGCCGCCTATTCCTTTACTTATACACTTCAACCTTCTTCTTTTACACTTCATAATTTTCTAAACTCTCTCAAACTCTCCTTACTCGAATTACACTCGTTTTCAACTTTCTTTAATCTTTTTCTTCAGAGAAAAACCCTTACTTCTTTCTTATAACTATGGCCTCCTCTTCCAAAAATTCTAGTTCTTCAAAGAACAAAGAAAACACTGATGAAGTTGCTCCTCCTACGGTGAGCATTATTATCTCCAAAAGGCTTACTACAACTAAGGACTTCGAAGAGAAGTACCCTTCTGATAACCCCCCGCACATGGGTTATTTGTGTGTATCCTTCTTCCATCCGTCCTTCTAGCATCCCTGTTGTGAAGAAAAACTGTGGTTGTCAAGATTTGAACACCATCGCTCCTAAACTAGCGGAACGGGTAACCTTCTCCAATAAGGGTTTCACGTACGTTTACACGTACCCCTTCACTTTGGGCCTGTTCTCATTGAGCGGGGGGCTTGATTCCGTTATCTTGGAGTTTTGCTTCTGTTACCAAGTCTTCTTTGCACAAGTGAGCCCTTCTATGTGGCAGATGGTCGTATATCTTCGGCGTCTATGCCAAGAGATGGGGGAAGAGCTATCCCTGGCTCGACTGATGAACCTTTATTCCCTCAAGATTTTCCGTGGGGGAATGATAAACTTCAGCAAACGTGATCACAATGCTTTGATTACCAATATGTACGATGACAACGACCATGGATGGATGGAGCGGTTTGTTGCAATTGCCACCAGGGACATCATCCCGGCACAACTCCATATGTTCCTGAATCATGGAACTGTACTCGTAAGTTCAATGTCTGTCTTTTCTTCTAGTTAAAGATTGTCCCATGATATTACTCATCATTCTCTTTTCATTATTTCATCAATTTGGTGGACACCATCAAGGGTTGAAGGCTTGGACTAGTGGGTCCAGAAGATTTTGGACGTCACTACGCCTGAGACCCGCTGGTGGAATGAATTGGCCCTTAAATACATGTGGAAGGCCAAAAGTCATGGTAGGTTGAACTTATCTTGTTTTTACCTTACATATAGGAAAACTGGTTTACTTTTCTTTTCGGTTGAATTCAGGTCTTCCATAGGGCTCTGTTACCGTCCTCGAGGAGGACGATTTGGCTGATCCTGCTGATGCGACAAGGTTGCTACAGGAGGATTTCACCCAAACGGGTGTCATCGGGCCTACTTCCAGTGCAAGTGCTTCCTCTCGGAGTCCCCGGCCAGAGAATATGCAACAAAAAAGGTGACGTTCCTTCACGGTCGAGGCAAAAATAAAAAGGCGAAGAACGTCTTGCCCGAGCCAGCCGCAGACACTGTGGTGATCAATGATGATGGACGAGCTAGTGATGAGGGGGCTTCTATACATAGAAGATGACGATCTTCATCAGCTCAATAGAATGCTCAATCTGTTGAGCTAGTTACGCCAACCGAGGACGGCATCCAAGCACTCTGGGGAATGTGATATAGTGGAAGATGCCAATTCTCGCTTCTAAGTCCCAGTCGCCATTCCCGGTATCGTGAGGCTAGGTACCAGGTCTTTTCCGTATTCGGTTGATGAGCAACCAACAACTAGCACTGCTTTTGCCATAATTCTTAACCTACAATGCCATCAGCTTCATCTCCATCTTCGCCAACTTTGCCTTTGCCACCTTTGCCACCAGCAACTACTACATCATCTCTACCGACCGTAGTTATCCGAGAGGAGGATGTCCCTTTTCCCCAGTCCCCAGTTCATGGGAATTTGGGACATAACTACTTTGTCCCTTCCGAAGATCATCAGAGGATGACGAGTGTTTCCCTCTCGGTTTCTACCGAGTGCCATCTGTTGTCCTGGCCGGTGGAACTTGCTAATTATCTGAAGCCTATGGCTTCAAAAAAGTATAGGAATAAAATATAGTCTCTCTCGAGGGAGTGTATGGTGAACAATGACTTGCATAACGCAGTGGCGGTACGATCTTTGTTCCCTCTGTTGTTTCTTCTATCTTTGTTAGGGCAGGGTTTTTAATTTGTACTTTTGTTTTGTAGGCTAATTTCCTTGCTTCTGAGGGCCTTCAGAGGTTGATCCTTGATAAAGAGAAACTTACCTCCAAGCGGGATCAATTGTTGGCCAAGCAGAATCAAATTGCTGCTCGCTGATCCATGTCCAATCTACACTCATTAGTAAGTGGAAATAGTCGTTGGAAGAATAGTACCCAACAAGAGTCGGGGTCGATTTCCACAGGGAGTTATTAGGGGTATTAGGAGTATACACTTGACAAAAGCGAATGGAATAACTAAATTGCACTTCTACAAAAGGTTTTGATTTCTAATTCTAATTTTACTCTTGCAATTATAAGCCGAGAAAAAGAAACTAGAAGTGAATAATTGTTTTTTGTGTTTTTTCAAATAAGTAAAAAGCCTAGGGATGTGACCATAACCTAGGTGTTCGCCTAATGGGTTAAATACGTTAATACTTATTTTGTTGATTGGGGTGTATTATAGCTCTCAACTCTATGTTACCCACTCAATACCTCTCGGTCAAAGAGTGATTTTGCCCAATTTGGCTTTCTCAAGTGCAAATGGGTATCAAACAAAATAGTTGATATGAGTTCAAGTCGGGTTCTCACTATCTCTAGTTTGAACCCTTTAATTAGGCTAATCAAACCCTCAATTAGCCCAATTCCTTGTTAGCCAAGTTATCCTAGACTATGTCCCTCTTTCTCAAGTAGAGACTACGTCAAAAAGGCATGAATCAATGTTCGCAGCCATTATTTCTAAAACTGAAGCATAAACTAAGCTAAATAACCAACACTCAATCATAAACAAGTATTAAATTAAATACTCATAAGGTTTACATACTATGGTTGGGTCACAACCCTAGTAAGAATCTAGCTACTCATAGTGAGAATTGAAGATAATAAAGAAGAAATGCTAATTATACTCATAATCTAAGATTAAAATAATAAAATATAATGTTTAAACACTAAAATAGTCACAAACTTCATAAAATGGAAAAATGTAACGGCTACATCAGCTCAAACTTCGAAACTTGACCTAAAAATGTGAAACTCGTCTATTTATATTGGCCCAAAATTTGCTGACAAAAATACCCATCGGGAGGTTCTGCGGCCGCACAATTCCATGTGTGGTTCGGAGATTTCTTCAGTTGGCAAGATCTTGGATTTTGCAGCAGCACAATTCTGGATTGCGGTTGCGAAGCATCTTCTGCGGCCGCACAATTCTTATGCGGTCCGTACTTCAGCAACGCTTTAAGACTTGGTTTTTTCACTCTTTGAACTTTGAATCATTTGTCAGTGCAAACTTTGTTCTATGGCCGCACAATTCATGTGTGGTCCGCACATTGGCCAAATTCCTGTTGAGCTCTTTCACTTGATTTGCGGCTGCAAATGAAATTCTGCAGTTCGCACTTTCTTCTGCGGTTGGAAAAATCCTTCTGCGGACCGCACTTCTTTAGTTTTGCGCCCCTTTCTTGCCTTGTGATTTGGAACACTCCCTTTTGAGTTGTATTTCATCATGGGAGACCAAACTTCCAACATTCCTGCAATTTGCACACTTTCATTAAGTTCAGGAACATAAAGCAATACTTTTGGACTAAAACAAAAGCAAAAAGATGTTATTAAGTAGTTAAAATCCCCATTTATCAACTCCCCCAAACTTAAGTCTTTGCTTGTCCTCAAGCAAATAAATTAGTTCCCACCTCCTTGAGTTAAGGGCCATTTCAACGAGTCAAAGGTGAGCCATTCACACATCAGTTGGGACCAACAATTACCCACACTACTCATACATTATCAACAAGGTGACAAGTCAAATATTCATGCACATATAGTTCTAATATGACATTTGAGCTTCAAGAATTAGCTTTACTCATCAAGGACTCTTGTTCTATCATGTAGATTATGGTGGAATCCAAACTCTTTCTCCTCTACTTTCCATTTGCCAAGATCACTTAAGAAATTAGCACTCAATCTTAAGATTCATGAAAGGTTCACTCGTCTCTCACAGGAGAATGTCACAAGTACGGCTTCAAGTACCATAGGCTTGCCCCCTCATGTAGATCGCCACTAATGTAAGCTCACTCAATTTGAAATCAAGTAGGACTTCTTTCTGGTTGTAATGATGGCTTTTGGAATAGGGTAGGATACCATATGGGTAAGTGGTTACACCTTTACTTAAGCACTACACATTTTCATTTCTCGGCTCATAATTACCAATTCTTAGAGGCATTTTCTTTCCATTGAGGACTAGAGAGACTTAACATCACTCTTTCTTGTTCATTTCATTCTTTACTCCCTTTTTGATTGCTCATGCAGGAGGTGTGAGCAGTTGGTTGTGGAGGGCATGAGAAGAGGTAGAGGGCGGCCTAAGAAGTACTGGGGAGAGGTGATTAAACAGGACATGGCGAGGTTTCAGATCTCCGAGGACATGACCCTTGATAAGAATTTGTGGAGGTCAAGGATTAGGGTTGTAGGCTAGGAGGTAGTTGAGTCTTTACTTTCTACCTTTGTGAGGCTAGTCTGGTAGGGTTTTTGTCGTGAGTGACAATGTTGTGTCTTACTACTCTTTCGTTTCTTATAGTGCCGGGTCTATTTATTGGCTATCGCTTTTGCTTTGCATCTATATTTTTGTTCCCGTGTTGTTGTTACTTTTCTTATGATTTATGGGGTGGTACTAATATTGTCTCTTTTTGTATTTTTGTATTCTTGAGCCGAGGGTCTTTCAAAAATAGCCTCTCTACTCCCCCGGGGTAGGGGTAAGGTCTGCGTACACACTACCTTCCCCAGACCCTACTAGTGGGATTTTACTGGGTCGTTGTTGTTGTATGCTAGGGATTATTACCTCTTTTTTAATCCATCAACCCTTCTACTTATTCACGTTTTGTATTTTTCTTTTTGTTCTTTTCTTTTCTTACCTTCTCTTTCATAGAGATCATTTCTTTTCTCTTTTTGTGCCTTGATACCTTTTTCAAATTCCTCATCTCTCCCCCAAACTAATGTTTTAAGCCACTTGTTTCACAAGAGTGTTAAGGAAAGTCCGGATTCCAAGAGAGGGTCACGACAAAATGGGTAAAGGCTTATAATATGGTTATCAAATGAGAAAGACTAGAGGCTCAAAGGGGTTGACTAGGGATAACGACATTGGTTGGTAATAGAAAGCTCAAACGGGCCAAGGAAATCCTACAATCACTTCTCAAACCAAGCAAAACTTAGGATTTCGCCTTGAAACACATTCGGGGCAAGTTCTAGACCCTTCGCACGGATACTTGGACTAGCAACAATTCATCTCACCCCTCACGCAACTAGATTGTAAAAGATGATAGAATCGAGAGACTACAATGACCACATTCAAGTTTAAACATCACTATGGTCCAATTAAACCACTCGATGATTACCAAAGTCAATTCAAGAGTCACAAAGTCACTAGCTAGAGCTATTTCTTTCACAAACCTTATCTCTAACCATAAGCACGTAGTTAAGTGTGTTGTTATCAATTGAAGCATGATTAACTCTTCGAGCATGACTTGATTAGGTATTTTTATTCATTACTACTACTATTATTACCTAAATACAAAAACGGACTCATTCCCTTAAGAAGGTTGTCACGGCGTCCATCATTCGGACGAGTCACCTGGTTCACACAATAACTACCTTTGGAAAGAATCGTGGCGTTAATAAAACCAAAGGCTTATTATCGACTAAAGCATAAAAAGAAGCTACTTAACAAAACAAGAGCTAATATAGAAAAAATAAAGAAGCTAATAAGTAAACACTACTAAAGAAAGATAAATATACATAAGAGAGGAGAGAGAAGCTAGATAAATACAAATAAGAAGAGAAAGAGTACCATCAAATTATTACAGACCAAATGTATCAAAGTGTACCAATGCGTCAAATAAACACCACCACCACCACCCCACCACCAAAATAAACTTCACCCCCCCGAATAAAAGTAAACATTGTCCCCAATGCTTAGCAAAATAAGAGTAAAAGAGGAGAGGGTGAAGAAAACTCCCTATGGATCCTTGGACATCTCAGTGTCCCCAGTAATGTCATCTCCCTCGGGATCAGCCAACTGAATCTCATGATCATCAAATCTACGCGTGGTTGTGTTGGCGAACATCTTATGCACAACCTTAGCAATGTCGGCAGCAAGGTCTGGCTCGTCAGATTGGCCAGCTGGTACTACCGGTGTAGATGGTGCTGAATGATCTGGGGAGGACTGGTGTGGGTCAAGCAACATGTCAAAGGGAAGGTCGCCAGCTGTAACAAGTCTAGTCACCTCCCTTCGGAGCTTGTCCACTGATTTCTTGCTGACCTGGGACTTCCTCATCTTCTTTACTTCCTTTCCCAACTCCTCAATCACTGACTCGTGTTGTACCAAGGTATCTATGATTGTATTTTGGTTCTCAAAAATCTTATTCAGTGTCTCATCAATTTCAGAAGGAGCCTGTAGGTCCTGAGAAGTTGACTGCACTACAATAGTACTAGACAATTTAGACAGCTTAGAAGTAGTTGTCTACATCCAATTATTGAGACTCGCCAATTTTGGGAGACTCGCAGAGCAGATAGGACAACTGTGGGCACGGGCACTGGCTTTAGAGCAACTATAGGGGTTGTGGTAGGATCTGAAGATGATGGTGGAGGCATAGCAGTGGCACTGGTAGAAGGCTCAACAGAGTTGGATGGAAGATCAGTTGCCTTAGAAGCTACCACTATTGGTTCATCAGACTGGTCTGTGGTGGTAGAAGGCTGAATTTTTTTCTTTGGGTTGCTCGCACCCATCAGTGAATACCAATCAAAGGGCTTCTTTGCCTTCACCTTGGTGTCAAAATCCCTCGGCTCTACCTTTGCATGTGTGAGGTACTCTGTGATAGTGTTGGGATAAGGGTAGGCCGAGCAATCCTGTCGTGCAATCACTGAAATGTTGGCCAATATCATAGCACCCACATTTAGGAAACAGCAATGATGGAAGCCATAAGCACTGCCCGAGGGATAGGAAGGTGAGTCTCATTCTGGCTCGGATCCAGTTTGTTGCAGACAAAGGTTTGCCACCCCTTCACCTTAAAACTGAGAGTGTTTCGGTGGATGGAAACCCAGCAGTGATCCATGGTGGTGGTGGCCCTGGTGGTACTAGAATCTCAGCCAACCAAGGTCGGACTTCATCCTTCAGTGTGCATTTCTCTAGATATTCTTTTGGCACAACATCTTTAAACCCCAAATATGCATTTAGCATATGCTAATCAAACCTCACCTTGAGTTTGCATACTTTGGTTACCTTCGTCCCTTTCTTTATATGAGCCACATTGGCATAGAATTCACGGAAAAGGTATTCTTTGGCATCCTCTACCGTCTCGGTGAACCATATCCACCCCTTTCATGCCCTGAACTATCTCAATATAGCTGGGTTATATTTCTCCAAGCCCTTCCACAGAAACTTCCGCTCAAGAGTTAGCAACCTCACTGGCCACCACATACGAAAACTGGTGAAGGCGTCTATGATGACAAAATGATCCTCCCAAACCTATTTATTCTTTGATCGCTCAAGGCCTTTAGCTATAGCATCCCCCCCTCTTCCATCATCGGGGATGTCATGTATAATAGGTGCCTCGGGGACTGGTGCAGCTGATGGCTCAGAAGCCTGGCTAGCACTCTCCGATCCCTCGTAGGTGCTGTGAGTTGAAGATGGCTCGTCCCTAAGCTGGTATCTCCCATGCAGCCTCGACTGTGTGACCGTCTGCTCCTTCTGAAAAGAGGCTGAGTTGCCTCTGATACTTCCCTAGATGGGATGTAGGAGCTAGACTCAAAGAGCTCTTCACCTCTCCCTCTACTGGCTGTTGTATTTTTTCTTATTGTCTTGGGCTGGCCAAGGGGCAAGGCACTTTTGCCTCGACCCCGAGAAGATTCACCTCTCCCCTTTGAAGTGTCGCCTCGGCCTCTTGATTGAACCATTATCTGTAGCAAGCAAAGGAGATTTTTAGTTTTAATTCATTGTTCAAACACATACAGGAGACATGTAGGTAAGGGAGAAACCATAGGACATAGTGGGTTGTACAATTGAGTCATGCCTGCAGGATAAGGGATTTGCGGTCCGCACAATTTGACTTGCAGCCGCAAATGGGAAGTGCGGTCCTCACATTTGAGATTGTGGCCACACTTCTAAGTCCCCAAAAATGTGAACTCTCTGATGACAGAGAAATGGCCAATTTGCGACCGCAAGAGGATTTTTGCAGTCCGCACATTTTGACTTGCGGCCGCACCTCTGGAGTCTCAAAAGTGAAGAGTCTCTGATGATATAGAAAAGGCTAATTTGCGGCCGCAAGAGGAAATTTGTGGTCCGCACAATTTGACCTATGACCACAGATTCCTGCCTCACATAAGTATCTAAAAAATGCATTTATGCGGACCGCACAATTCAAGTGCAGCCGCAGAATTCAAACAATTACGAACAGACAACTTTTTAAGTCTAAGATTTTTCAATTTCTTGCACAGATAATCATGGCAACATTGTAAAAGCATAAAATTCCACTAACCCAGTCCCCGTAAAGCATGTATCAAGTTAACCTAGTTCATATTTACCCCACATGGACACACAATGGAACTCTAATAATAGATGGCCTAAAAAGAACTAAAAATATACAAATTAAACTAACTTAAAAAATTAATATGAAATTGAAGCATACCAGATAGAGTGAATGCACTGAGTGAGTAATCTAGGCGACTGTGTCTGTGGACAGTTAAAATCTCCAAGAAACCTTAGTAGGGCAGCAGTGTTTGTTCAAAGTGGGAAAAGAGTAAAATGAGACCTATTGTTCTATTTATACCATTCAAAAAAAGAAGGGATCAGAGACGAGTGCGGTCCACACTCTTTAAGCTAGGCGATCATTCTTAGAAACCAATCTGCGGTCCGCACATTTTCAGGTGCGGCCGCAGACACGTGTGGTCGCAGAACGACCTCCGCACTAACAAGTTTAAACTTCAGAGAGTTCGTATTTTTGATGTTTCAAATGTGCGGTCCGCAAGAGAAGTGTGCGGCTACAGTGCTCATCTGCTATGGCACATAAAAATGTGTGGTCCGCACAAATAAAGTGTGGTCTGCACTCTCTTGAGCACTTCGCCATATTTTCGTCCACAATTCTTGTAAGTCACACTCACCCCTGTAGCACACTTCAAATCAAGTTAGAACAAAAATAACACCTAGCTACAAAAGAAAAAGAAAAAGAAACATGGGTTGCCTCCCAAGAAGTGCATGATTTAACGTCGCGGCATGACGCATAATACCCTTAAGTGAAATGAATGACCGCCACAACGTGGCTATCTCCAACCTTTCCCAAGTAGTGCTTCACCCAGTGACCATTAACTTAGAATACTTCATTGTTTTTGTTCTTCAAGTCTAATGAACCAAAAGGTGTCACACCCACAATTTCAAAAGGACCACTCCACTTGGATTTTAGTTTTCCGGGAAACATCCTCAACCTTGAGTTAAACAATAATACACGATCGCCCACCTTGAACTTTTTGTTCCAAATTTATTTTTCATGAAGATATTTCATTTTTTCTTTGTACAAGGACGAACTCGCATAAGCATAGTATCGGAACTCATCCAATTCATTCAAATGTGCAACCCTCAAGTTAGCGGCTACATCCCAATCAAGATTCAACTTCTTTAGAGACCACATGGCCTTATGATCTAGTTTTACCGGAAGATGACAAGCTTTCCCGAACACCAACCGGTATGGCGACATTCTGATAGGTGTTTTGTAAGCTGTCCGATAAGCCTATAATGCATCATCAAGCTTCTTGGACCAATCCGTCTGATTGGCATTCACCGTTTTGGACAAGATACTCTTTATCTCCTGGTTGGACACTTCCACTTGCCCACTAGCTTGTGGGTGATAAGGAGTCATGACTTTGTGAGTAACACCATAATTGCTAAGTAAAGTGTCGAAAGCCTTGTTGCAAAAATGTGACCCCCCATCACTTATAATTGCACGTGGAGTACCAAACCATGTGAAAATATTCTTCTTCAAGAAAGCCACCACACTTCTCACCACATTGTTAGGCAAAGAAAAGGCCTCAACCCATTTAGACACATAATCTACCGCGACCAAGATGTAGGTGTTTCCATAAGAACTTAGAAAAGGGCCCATGAAGTCAATACCCCACACATCGAAAATATCAATCTCCAAAATGGTTGTAAGAGGCATTTCATTTTTCTTTGACATTCCACCAGCTTGTTGACATTCATCACATATTTTTACTAACTCACTAGCATCTTTGTAAAGAGTAGTCCAATAGAAACAGCAACTAACCACTTTGGCCGTCGTTCTTGCTCCACCATGATGACCACCATATGGCGAAGAATGAAAAGTCCCAAGAATTTTACCTTGCTCTTCTTTCGGTACACGTCTTCTAATCACCCCATCCGTACAAATCCGGAAAACGTATGGTTCATCCCAATAATACTCTTGACAATCTCGTTTGAGCTTCTTTGTTTGGCTTGAAGAGAACTCATCCGGAATGATTTCACACACAAGAAAATTTGCTAAATCCGCGAACCATGGAACCTCTTTCATTGAAATTGCCAAGAGTTGCTCATCGGGGAAGGAGTCATTGATTTTAAGGCCATCATGAGGCCTCCCCTCTTCCTCTAAACGAGACAAGTGGTCCACCACTTGGTTTTCACAACCTTTTCTATCTTGGATGTCAATATCAAATTCTTGCAACAAGAGCACCCGTCTCATCAACCGAGTGTTGGAGTCCTTTTTGCTCATAAGATAATAAAGCGCCGCATGATCCGTGTGGACAATGACTTTTGCACCCATCAAGTACGGGCAGAACTTCTCAATAGCAAACACAATAGCAAGGAGCTCTTTCTCCATAAAGGTATAGTTGACTTGGGCACTATTCACAGTCTTATTAGCATAGTAGACCGGATGAAAAAATTTGTTGATGCATTGCTCCAAAATAGCCCCAACCGCTACGTCACTTGCACCACACATGAGTTCAAAAGGCACATTCCAATTTGGAGTGGTAATGATGGGAGTAGTTGTCAACTTGAGCTTTAACAATTCAAAAGCTATCATGTAATCATCATTGAAATGAAACTTAGCAACTTTCTAAAGAAGCTTGCACAACGGGTTCACCACCTTTGAGAAGTCTTTGATAAAGCGCCGATAAAAACCCGCGTGGCCTAAGAAACTCTCTGCACACCCTTCACCGAAGTTGGGGGTGGAAGCTTAGAAATCACCTCAATCTTTGCCTTGTCAATTTCAATTCCATTCCTTGAGATTTTGTGGCCAAGGACAATACCTTTCTCGACCATGAAATGGCATTTCTCCCAATCGAGCACCAAATTTGTTTCTTCACATCTAGCCAACACTTTGTCCAAATTTGCAAGGAAATCATCAAAAGAATCTCCAACCATCGAGAAGTCATCCATGAAAACTTCAAGGTAGTCCTCCACCGTTTTCGTGAAAATAGACATCATACACCTTTGAAAAGTCGTAGGTGCATTGCACAAACCAAATGGCATCCGATTGAAAGCAAAAGTACTATAGGGATATGTAAAGTTTGTTTTTTCTTGATCTTCCACAGCAATCAGAATTTGGTTGTAGCCTGAGTACCCATCAAGAAAGCAATAGAAAGCATGGCCGGCTAATCTATTGAGCATTTAATCTAAGAAAGGAAGTGAAAAGTGATCCTTCCTTGTGACTTTGTTGAGCTTGCGATAATCCATACACACCCTCCAACCGGTCAACTTTCTAGTAGGAATCAACTCATTCTTATCATTGATGACCACCGTCATGCCCCCTTCTTTGGGACACATTGAACAGGAGAAGTTCACGAACTATCAGAGATGGGGTAGACAACCCCGGCATCCAACCACTTGATAATATCCTTCTTGACAACTTCTTGCATAGCCTCATTAAGTCTCATTTGATGTTCAATAGATAGTTTGGCGCCATCCTCCAACTTGATCTTATATATGCAAAAGACGGGTATTATCCCTCGAATATCTGCCAAAGTCCACCCAATAGCTTTCTTCCTCTTTTGTAGCACCATCAATGTGGAATCTACCTGCACGTTAGTCAAATAAGAGGAAAGAATAACCGAAAAAGTAGAACAAGGACCAAGAAATTCATACCAAAGATGTGGAGGCAATGGCTTCAACTCCAAGGTAGGAGGCTCTTCAATAGAAGGATTTGTTGGAGGAGTTGTCCTATTTTCAAGATCTAAGGACAATTTCTGAGGTGCATAGTTATACGACCCCATTCCTTGCAAGGAGTTCACACATTCCATGAATCCATCTATCTCGTCATCATCAAAGTTGAGCAAGACGGCCACCAACATATCACCATCATTGAATGTAGCACTTGATTCATCAATGATAACATCAGTCACCAAATCCACAAAAGAACACACCTTATTGCTATGTGGTTGTCGCATGGACTTACATACATAGAACATCACTTTTTCATCACCAACCTGGAAAGTGAGTTCTCTGACTTCAACATCACAAAAAGCCTTACCCGTTGCAAGGAAAGATCTCCCAAGAATAATCGATACTTCATAATCAACCTCACAATCTAGAATGACAAAATCCGCCAGAGGAATGAATTTATCAACACAAACCAAAACATCTTCAATCACTCCCAAGGGCCTCTTCATGGTACGATCGGCCATTTGCAATCTCATAGAGGTGAGTCTTGGTTTCCCAATTTTCAAAGTCTTGAAAACTGAGTAAGGCATCAAATTGATACTTATCCCAAGATCACAAAGAGCTTTAGCAAACTCGGCACTTTCAATTGTACAAGAAATGGTGAAAGCACCGGGGTCCTCCAACTTATGAGCCATTGAATGCACAATTGCACTCACTTGATGAGTGACTTTGATGGTTTCAAAATTCATTGACCACTTCTTTGTTACAAGATCCTTCATAAATTTTGCATAACCGGGCATTTGTTCCAAAGCTTCAACTAATGGCACATTGATTGAGAGACTATTCATCATTTTAATGAACTTCTTGAGTTGATTCTCACCATTTTGCTTGGCAAGTCTTTGAGGATATGGAGGTGGAGGCTTAGGCAATGGTTCCTTACCCTTTTGCACTATCGGCTCCGGTATGTTAATAACATATTCCCTAGAAGAGTTCACCTCATCTTGAGTCTCTTACACACTATCATCAATGTCAATCTGAACTTCATCATTAGGTTGCACCACATTGTTCGGGATCTCTTCTTCTTACATCACTTGATCATCATTAACAAGTTTCCTTCCACTTGAAGTGGGTGCATTCCCGCCTCTTCCACTTATTGTGATAACCGTTATGACATGCCACGTGTTGTTACCACCCTTTGGGTTTACCACCATGTTACTTGGTAGTGCCCCCTTAGGGCGAGAATTTAGAGCTTGAGAGATTTTCCCCATTTGAATTTCTAGGTTGCGGATTGATGTGTTGTGTGAGGCAAGTTAGGCATCTGAATTGGCATTCTTTTCAATCATTTGTTTGAATATATTTTCAATATAGCTCATCTCATTGTTTGAAGAACTCGAACCATAGGAAGGATAAGGAGATGGATTGCTTGGTTGTTGGTACATTGGGGGCCTTTGAAAACCCGACCCCTGATTGCCTTGACTGTTGTTCCATCCACCTTGATTGTTACCTCCCTAATTTTATTGATTATCTCCACTCCAATTTCCTTGATTGTTGTTTTTATGCCAATTACCTTGATTGTTAGAATTTCAATTGCCTTGATTGTTTTGAGGTCGCCATTGTTGTTGCCCTTGAAAATTATTCACATATTGCACTTCCTCTTCTTGTTCATTATAGAACTCATCTTTCTCAAATCCACCATCTTCTTGCACATATTCTCCACTCGATTTTGCACTTGTGGACCCTTAGTCCTCCTCCTTTTCACCATCATGTTCACTCCTTCCATAGCATTGACTTGCTTCGGAGTTTGCACTTGATTTAGTTAGGCCTTTGCTAGTTGAGTCATGGTAGTTATCAATTCGACAATGGCTTGCCCATGGTCTTGCAATTCTTTGTGAATGTGGATCATATTCAGGTCACCTTATGAAACATTGGCCCGGGATTGCCAAGCCAACGATGTTTCCTCCATCTCATCCAAAATCTCACACACCTCCGCATAAGGCATAGTCATAAAGTTTCCACCGGCTAGCTGATTCACTACACATTGGTTAGTTGTGTTAATCCCACGATAGAAGGCTTGTTGAATTAAATTTCCAATCATATCATTATTGGGACATTCCTTATCCATTGTTCTATGGCGCTCCCATATCTCGTGTATTGGTTCATTCGGCTTTTGCTTAAATGCCAAGATCTCATCTCGAAGTGTAGCCATGTGTCTGGGAGAGAAGAACTTAGCAATATTTTCCGCCAACTCATCCCAAGTGTGAATTGAATAGTTCGGCAATCGTTCCAACCAATCTAAAGCTTTCCCCCGTAGAGAGAAGGGAAAAAGCCTTAGCCTTAATGTATCCTCAAAACACATACTTAAATTAGGCTCGCTAGTCAAAGATAGTATAGTATAATATCGCATCCACAGGGATTGGAGTTAAACAGTATTTTTGTAGTTTCTAGCTTGATTGCTATCCAGGAGAATCAACAATTGAGATTTATATGATTAATAACTAAAATTGACTAAGAATCTAAAGCTATTGACTAATGACTATCGCAACAAAGGTAAGCAAGGAAGTTATCAGTGGTAGAAAAATAGGGGTTAATAGGATAAGTGCAAGATAATTATTTGGGATCTAACTCTAGATAATTCACTTCTGATGTTTAAGTGAGTCTCTCGAATTCACTTAATTATTAGTTCAAATGTCTAGCAGAAACTCCTCTCTCGATTAAGTCTCAACCTCACAAGATGAACCAATTTAAGCACATGAAGATATGCAAGAATGCGTAGTGGATTGGTCTTTAGGAAACTATTTTTCGATTATTCTCCTAACTAGGTTTAATCAATAATTCAACTAAACTCTTTCGATTACTAAGAAGAATTAATGAACTCAACCAACAATATAATGCAAAGATATCACAAGTTATGCCTCTCTCGGTTACATGAACAAGTGAACATAGATGCAACTGTTAAATCATCCAAAATGATTCAATACATAAAACTAAAGTTATAATCCACAAACAATCATCAAAACACAAAATCCATCAAACCCTAAAGGGAACTACTCCATAGATATGGAGAAATTTATCACAAATAAAGTTAAAGTATAGGAAAACATAAATTCAATCCAAACTCGTATCTTGAGTGAGGAAGGAATGATGAAATCCTTGTGCTCATGTTCTTCCCACTCCTCCTTAGCCTCCGTAGGTCGAATATGTGTCAAAAGTCCAGAAAATAATATTTTTCCATGTATTTATACCAAGTAGGGTCGGGCCCAGATGAAATCGCCTTCTCCTAGCCGAAATAGGATTGTCACTCTGAAAAAATTGCACTAGCGTGCCACATGGGGAAAAACGCTATGTGGGGCATTAGTGGGAAAATCCAGAGAACTAGTTCTAACATGAAGCAGGAATTTTTCACAGCCGCGGGGTGCCACGCACCGCACTAGTGCACTTTTCTCAGAGTACGGATTTTTCTTGTGTTTTGACGTCCAGACTTGGTCCTTGACCCCCGAACACGATCCCAGCTTAATCCCTTGGGCTTTTACTCATACTTCAAAGCTCCAAATCACTCTAATTCATTCCATAACATCTATATAGCTCGAAATCACTCCTACAAGGCATACAACACACAATTAGTGCAAAACATTATCAATTAAAGCTCAAAACAAATAAAGTGCAGTGAATTGGAGTGCAATAAGCGACTAAAATACGAGATTATAGCCTACCATCATCCACCAAGACACATTTGATTTTAAAATCTAAAACATTAAGAGAGATTACTCGGGCATCGTTGTGCGGTAGCAGTAGTCCATCTGCGTCTTTCTCCGTGAAAGTAATGTCATCCTCAGCGACTTTCCAAAGTCTCTTACTGTGGGTTACTGACACCTTCATCTTTTTTGCCGCCGAAAATATCACACCATTAATCTCGTTCCCCCCCCCCCTCCCCCGAAAATCATATTGATCGTTAGATGAGGAGGATTTTCTCCTGCTTTCGAGGGTTTCATGTTATCACGATTGCGGCCATAGTTGTTTTTAGCCCGGTCGCTTAAGAATTATCTGAGATGGCCATTTTTCAGCAATGTCGCCACCTCCTCGCGCAAATATTGGCAATCCCTAGTCCGGTGACCGTTGGTCCTATAGTATTCGCACCACAAATTAGGATCTCTTTGACTGGGATCGGATCTCATTGGCTTCGGGAACCATGCTTCCTTAATGATTCTCATAGCCGATACTAGTTCCACTATGCTGACACTGAAGTTGTATTCGAATAGCCTGGAGGAATCTCGGGAACCCGATATCTCCTTGTCCTACAATGATCTGTTATTTCGGCCGTGATCAGTTCTCCTATCAGTAGCAAATCTATCCACTGATCGGAAACCTCTGTCGCGTCCTTCGGCCTTTTCATAGGGCAAAAATCGTCTTCTAGAAGACTGTCGATCTGTGTCGAAATCATCCTTTGATTTCTCCTTATTCTTCTCCCAGTCCTGATCCTTGGTTGATGCCGGGAAACCGAGATGGTCATCCTCAATTCTTATCTTCGACTCGTGCCGGTTGTGAACATCCACCCATATTATAGCTTGGAACTCAAGCAAACTTTCTTTCAATTTTTGAGAAGCGCCGAAACTTCTCAGATTCAGCCCTTTAGTAAATGCTTCAGCTGCCCATTCGTCCGGTACGACAGGAAGTAGCATCCTTTCTTTCTGGAATCTGGTCACAAACTCCCGCAGTAATTCGGACTCTTATTGTGCAATCCTGAATATGTCGGTCTTTTGAGCTTGTACCTTTCTGGCCTCAGCATAGGCCATGATAAAAAAAATCTGTGAGCATCTCGAAAGAATCTATTGAGTGCTCGGATAAAAGCGAATACCATGTCAGGGCCCCCTTTATGAGGGTCTCCCCGAATTTTTTCCGTAAGACTAACTTAATCTCGTGCAGAGCTAAGTCGTTCTCCTTCACCGTCGTTGTATATGTGGTGATGTTCCTGAGGATATGAAGTCATATCATATTTCGGCATGTCTGGCATCTTGAACCACTTCGGGATCAACTCCTGTGTCGCGCTTGGTTTGAACGGCAACTAGGTGTATTTCTTTGAGTCCGGTCCTTTCAACACCGGCGGTGCGCCCGCAATTTGATCCATTCAGGTGTTTATTTCTCTCATAAACTGCATGAGTTTGGTCTTAAAGGGATCATTCCCATTGTTGTTCCCAAATCCGCTACCACTCCCCCAGGTCCTATCAAAGCCGACTTCGCCTATCGGGGTGTTATTTTCAACCCTCTGCGCTGTTTGGTTTGCAGGAGTACCGAAAGGAACTGAACCTTATCCATTTACGTTGTTGGAAGCACCCGATAACGCCTGCCTTAACTTCGACATGACCTGATCCTGTCGCGAGAGGTGGCCCATAATAGCCTTTTGTTGCTCCATCAAGATCCTTATTGTTTCAGCAACATGATCATCTTCAACATCATCAAGAGTTGTCTCTCGAACATGTCGTGGATATTTCCCACTATGGGCTGGTGTGGACTCATCCCTCTCGTTGCAGGTATCACTAATCGAGTCTTCGTGCTGATGCTGATTTCCTTGGGCCGCAATGTTGTTTGCGATGTTGACATTGTTATCTGCCATTTTTTTTATAATTTTTGCTAAGAACAAAAAATCAAACAGGTTAGTAATAGATGCAGGGATCAACTCAATTACACAATTGTCTAAGCTCCACGGTGGGTGCCAAACTGTTTACCCGTAAAATGGTACAATTGAATTTATACAGAGTTTATAGACAAGTGAATCGATTTGATCCCAAAATAAAGAAATCTTGGTTTCGGGATCACCGGAGGCAGTAGTAACGATATTAATAAGCAAGAAGATAAAATATTATTAAATTTTGAACAGTATATAGTATAAGCTTGTCAGAAAATTCGTGTATCTTATAATGGTTGTTGAACTTACTATTTATAGTTGCTCCTAGGGAACAAGGTCCTAGGATCAAGCCCCTCTTAAATGATAATTATGGGGGCCATTGAAGAATGTGTAACGGCATGCTATGAATGTCATATTCTCTGTAAGGGGCTATGTACTTAATGCTATATAATATTCTCCATTAAATGTTACCGGGTGACATGCATTTATTTCGTCTTTATGAGCAACATTCCCTTCGGGAACAAACGAGATTGCTGCCCTCGGACTTGATTGCCATTTGTCTCATTTTTCATCTATTTTCGGCTTCACGGGTCACTTTATTATGCGAACATTTAATATGAATATATTTTACCTTATACAATGTGTGTGTGTGTGTGTGTGTGTGTAGAAAGTTTAAAATTAAAACTATTTTTAAATATAGAGTATGTCATTCCTTTTTAGATGAACTTAAAAAAAATTAACGTGACATATATGTAATTGTTATGAAAATAATTATATTGTGGATGTTCATTTATTACTCCGCTATAGATAATCTTCCTGAAGAAGATTATCCATTTAGTACTGTGTTGAAGTTTATCTACAAGCAGCTGATGCAGGCAGGTTGCAAGCAGCTCAATGAAATGATTTGCAGCAGCTTTTTATTAAACAGGCAGGTTCCAAGCAGTTCATGCAGACAGCTTACAAGCAGCTAAAGAAAAGCCTTGCAGCTGCTTCCTGAACAGCCTCGCAGCTGCTTCCTTTCTTCTATAAATAGAGGAGTTTTCAGTTCATTATGTACAGAAGTTTGAAGTTTGATTAATATATCAGTTTCTCTCTATACTTGTCTTTACTTTACAGTTTTTATTTTATAACACGTTATCAGCACGAGACTCTGCCATCCCGAGAAAATACTTTGAAAGTATCAGAGGTACGAACTTTCTTTTTCTAAATAATGTCAAATCTTTCTAAACTTGAGTTTGTAGCCCTGGATATATCGGGCAAAAGCTACATGTCTTGGGTGCTTGATGCCGAAATTCATCTTGATGCGATGGGTCTGGCAGACACCATCAAAGATAAAAATCAGGCATCAAACCAAGACCGTGCCAAAGCAATGATATTCCTACGCCATCATCTTGATGAGGGCCTGAAAATAGAATATCTTACTGTTAAAGATCCAGTCATACTGTGGAATAATTTGAAAGATAGATATGACCACCTGAAGATGGTCGTTCTTCCACAGGCACTTTATGATTGGACTCATCTAAGGCTACAAGATTTTAAATCTATCAGTGAGTATAATTCTGTTATGTTCAGAATTATTTTCCAATTAAAACTATGTGGTGATAATATTACTGATCATGATATGTTGGAGAAAACTTTCACCACTTTTCATGCCTCGAATATGCTCCTGCAGCAGCAATATCGAGAGATGGGATTTAAAAAGTATTCTGAACTTATCTCACATTTTCTTGTAGCCGAGCAATATAATGGGCTATTATTGAAAAACTATGAAAGCCGACCTACTGGTTCTTGTCCATTCCCTGAAGTGAATGAGACGAACTTCCACCAAGCTAAGCGTGGAAGAGGACATGGCCCCAGTCGTGGTCATGGCCGTGGTCGGGGAGGAAACTCTAATCGTGATAATAACAATGCACCAAAGAACCCTCCTCACCATCAACAGTGGAAAAGGAAGGAACAAAAGTATGAAGCGGTGCAAGAAGCAAAGCCAGAAAATGCATGCTATAGATGTGGAGGAAAAGGGCACTGGTCACGTACATGTCATACGCCAAAGCACCTGGTTGAGCTGTATCAAGCCTCCCTGAAGAAGACAGAGAAAAATGCTGAAGCAAATTTTATTTCTGAAGATAATTTAGACTTCATGCATTTGGATGTAGCTGATTATTTTGCACTCCCAGAAGGAGAAACAAGTCATGTAATCGGTAGTGAATCTGTAGAAATGTAAATATTTTAATTTTTGTTTTTTGTAGTAGATAGTATGGTTATGTAATTATTGTACATAAATAAAAGTTATGCTTTGATAATAATGTTTACTATCATATTTGTTTTGTTTATGTCATTTTGAAGAATATGGATAATCCTCAAATTATGTTTGGATCAAAGACCAATCATGAAGATATTTGTGTAATTGATAGTGGAAAAACTCATGCCATATTCAAAGATCAGAAATACTTTTCTTATTTGCATAAGGAAAAAGCAAATGCTTCTACAATTTCTGGTAATATAAGTTTGATAGAAGGCTCCGGAAGAGCTATTGTATTTCTGTCTAAGGGAACAAAACTTATTATAGACAATGCATTATTCTCCCCCAAGTCCCGAAGAAACTTGTTAAGTTTTATAGATATCCGCCGAAATGGGTATCATGTTGAGACAATGGATGAAATGAACGTGGAATATCTTTGTATTACAAAGAATATTTCTGGCCAGAAATGCATTGTAGAAAAGTTACCAACTTTATCTTCTGGCTTATACTATTCAAAGATTAGTACAGTTGAAGCACACTCTATCGTAAACCAGAAGTTTACTTATTCAAATACTTTTGTGCTTTGGCATAGCCGTTTGGGCCATCCTGGATCAATAATGATGAGACGAATTACTGAAAATCTTGTGATGCTTGTTATCAAGGCAAAATGATCACTAGACCATCACCAATGAAGGTTGGCATTGAGTCCCCTACCTTTTTAGAACGTGTACATGGGGATATATGTGGACTTATTCACCCACCAAGTGGGCTGTTTAGATATTTTATGGTCCTAATAGATGCATCTTCATGATGGTCTCATGTTTGCCTACTATCATCTCGCAACCTGGCGTTTGCAAAGTTATTAGCCCAAATAATTCGATTAAGGGCACAATTCCCAGATTATCCTATAAAGGCTATTCGCCTTGATAATGCTGGAGAATTCTCATCTCAAGCTTTTGATAATTACTGTCTATCAGTTGGAATAAAAGTTGAACATCCTGTAGCTTATGTTCATACTCAAAATGGCCTTGCAGAGTCATTTATTAAACGGCTGCAATTGATAGCAAGACCACTACTTATGAAAACAAAATTGCCCACTACTGTTTGGGGCCATGCTATCTTGCACGCAACATCACTTATCCGTCTCAGACCAATACATTATAATAAATATTCTCCGTCACAATTAGTTTTTGGTCATGAACCAAATATTGCCCATCTACGAATTTTTGGATGTGCTGTATATGTGCCAGTAGCACCACCACAACGCAGTAAGATGGGCCCCCAAAGAAGGTTAGAAATATATATTGGGTTTGAATCACCCTCTATTATTCGCTATCTTGAACCATTGACGGGAGATTTATTTACTGCTTGATTTGCAGGTTGTCGATTTGATGAAACAAATTTCCCACAATTAGGGGGAGAGAAAAAGGAAATCAAAAGAGAAATTATGTGGAAAGTTTCATCATTATCTCATTTTGATCCACGTACCCCTATATGTAATCAGGAGGTCCAGAAGATCATCCATTTACAAAATATAGCAAATCAAATACCAGACGCGTTTACTGATTTGAAAAGGATAACTAAGTCACATATCCCTGCAGAGAATGTGCCTATACGAATTGATGTCCCAGAAGGACCATCTACTAGCATAAGAACTAGTGAACCTAAAGCACGCCTGAAGCGTGGTAGGCCTTTGGGTTCTAAGGATCGAAATCCTAGAAAAAGAAAATCGACAAATGATCAAAATGATATTATAAAGGGATCTCCTGAAGAGACCTAAGATCTGATTAGTTCTGAGATTCCTGAAGAAATCAATGAACCCGAGACTCAAGTGAGTAAGGAACTTTTAATAAGTTCTACTGGTGATGGGATTAATTTAAATCGATTTGAAATAGTGGTGGATAATATTTTTGCATATAATGTTGCACTTAACATTATGCAAGATAGTGAGGATTGTGAACCCCGATCTGTCGAAGAATGTCAACAAAGATCTGATTGGCCAAAATGGCAAGGGTTAATTCAATCAGAATTGAACGCACTTTCTAAAAGAGAGGTCTTTGGACCAGTAGTCCAAACACCTGCTGGTGTAAAACCAGTTGGTCATAAATGGGTTTTTGTGCGAAAAAGGAATGACCAAAATGAAGTTGAAAGATACAAGGCTCGCCTTGTCGCACAAGGATTCTCACAACGACCTGGAGTCGATTATGAAGAAACATATTCACCAGTTATGGATGCCATAACATTTCGATATCTCATCAGTTTAGCCTTACGTGAAAGACTTGAAATACATATGATGGATGTGGTTACAGCTTATCTGTACGGGTCACTTGATAATGAGATTTACATGAAAATCCCTGAAGGATTTAAAATGCCTGAAGCATATTCGAAATCTCGGGAAATGTATTCAATCAGATTACAAAGATCTTTGTACGGTTTAAAGCAATCTGGGCGCATGTGGTATAATCGCCTTAGTGAATATTTACTGAAAGAGGGTTACATAAATGATGTTATTTGTTTATGTATTTTTATAAAGAAAATGATATCAGAATTTGTTATACTTGTTATTTATGTTGATGACATAAATCTTGTTGGAAATCCAGAAGAGCTCCAAAAGGCAATTGAATATCTTAAGAAAGAATTTGAGATGAAAGATCTTGGAAAAACAAAACTTTGTCTTGGATTGCAAATTGAACATTTAGCAAACGGGATCTTTATGCATCAATCTGCCTATACAGAAAGGGTTTTAAAACTCTTTTACATGGACAAAGCGCACCCATTGAGTACACCAATGGTTGTTCGATCACTTGAAGTGAATAAGGACCCGTTCCGACCTCCAGAAAAGGATAGGGAACTCCTTGGTCCTGAAACACCCTATCTCAGTGCAATTGGTGCACCTATGTATCTTGCTAATGCTACAAGGCCTGACATAGCATTTTCTATTAATTTACTAGCAAGATATAGCTTTTCTCCTACTCGGAGACATTGGAATGGGATTAAGCATATTTTGCGATATTTAAAGGGAACTCTTGATATGAGTTTGTTTTATGCTAACAAAGGTAGTGCAAATCTTGTTGGTTATGCAGATGCAGGTTATTTATCCGATCCCCATAAAGCTCGATCTCAAACCGGGTACGTGTTTACATGTGGAGGTACTGTCATATCATGGCGCTCCACAAAGCAGTCAATTGTTGCTACTTCTTCAAATCATGCCGAGATAATAGATATTCATGAAGCAAGTAGGGAATGCGTATGGTTGAGATCAATGATTCATTTTATTCAAGAAAAATGTGGTTTGGAGTGTGATAAAAGATCCACAATTTTATACGAAGACAATGCTGATGCATAGCCCAATTGAAGGGAGAATTTATAAAAGGAGATAGAACAAAGCACATTTTACCAAAATTATTCTACACACACGATCTTCAGAAAAATGGTGACATTGATGTGCAGCAAATCCGTTGAAGTGACAATCCGGCAGATTTATTCACTAAATCTTTGCCAACTTCAACTTTTGAGAAGATGGTATACAAGATTGGAATGCGGAGACTCAAATATTTGAAACAAGGTTTTCATCAGGGGGAGTAAAATACGCGATGTACTCTTTTTTCCTTACTAAGATTTTTCCCACAGGGTTTTCCTTATAAAGTTTTTAATGAGGCATCTAGAAATGCGTATTACTAAATATGTGTACTCTTTTTCCTTCACTAGGATTTTTTCCACTGGGTTTTTCCTAGTAAGGTTTTAACGAGGCACAATACCTTTTAGTGAACATCCAAGGGGGAGTGTTATGAAAATAATTATATTGTGGATGTTCATTTATTACTCCGCTACAGATAAATTATCCATTTAGTACTGTGTTGAAGTTTATCTACAAGCAGCTGATGCAGGCAGGTTGCAAGCAGCTCAATGAAATGATTTGCAGCAGCTTCTTATTAAACAGGCAGGTTGCAAGCAGCTCATGCAGACAGCTTACAAGCAGCTAAAGAAAAGCCTTGCAGATGCTTCCTGAAAAGCCTCGCAGCTTCTTCCTTTCTTCTATAAATAGAGGAGTTTTCAGTTCATTATGTACAAAAGTTTGAAGTTTGAATAATACATCAGTTTTTCTCTATACTTGTCTTTACTTTACAGTTTTTATTTTATAACAGTAATAATAATAATTTATTTATCTGTGTTTTAAAAGGAAAAAAACTGGACTAGTTGGAGCGTATCTTGGGTAGAGAAGTGAAAAAACCTAAAATCACACCAATTGGCTCTCCCAATCCCTCATTTTCTTGTTTCTTCTTCACACAAAAAGCATCAGCACCATTCAGGAGTGCACAATCATCATTCTCTCTCTGTGGTAAAATAAGACATGACAATTTGCATTATTTTTGCCCCAATTGGAACCCCTCCTCTTCACATGTTTTTCCTCCTCAGAAAATGTGTTTTTGTTCATCATTCTCCTTCTTGTTGGCCCTCCAAACCCTTGTGATCTCTCTCTACCTTTTCCGAATATTCACTTTCCCATTATATATACACACACTTCTTAACCCATAGCTACCACTCAACTTCTCTCGATCTGTTTTCAAAGACATACTCCTTAGTTTTCAACAAGTAAGAACCCCATAATTCACCTTTGTTTTTCATTATTCCCAAACCCCTTTCTGGGTTAGAGTATCAAAGCTGATGCCTTTATGAAGTGATTAATATAGCAAAATAAGATTCTTCTGCATGCTCTATTTTATCGTTGACTTTCCAGATTTTCATGCTTTTATTTGGGCATGTGTATTATTAATAGGTTACTTGGTACAGAATTGGGGTATTGAGGATATAAATGTTCAAAATTGAGGCTTTTGATGTTGATTATTACGTATGGTTTCTTCCCTTTTGTGGTTAATTGATGTCAAAGTAGTGTGCTTTTCTTAGTCTGAAACAGAAACATTGCTTTTCCGGTTTTGAATGCCAAGGATGTTTTGGTTCTGTTCTAAACTATTGTGTACAATATGATTTAGTCATCCGTATAATATATGTTGGAATCTTACTATATAATGGTTTAAATGTTGAGGGCGTAAGCCCGAATAAAAGAGGGCGTGGTAGGCTGACTGCCACTGTAAAAGTAGTCTAAATCCTCTGAATTCATTGACTGACCCTATAACTAGTTTGGGCTTGAGGCATAATTAATTGAGATTCTTTGATAACGTTGTTGATAATTTTATAACATTTATGAACCCGGTAAATTGATTCTTGTCAATGCTTGTTGCAGAAATGAAAAGAGCAGCGTACTATAGTGCTGTACCCCAAATGCAGGATCTTTGGCCTATCAAGAAGGCTCTCACATTGTCTGATGTAGATATCACTCATCCATTTCTCACTTTGTCTCGGCAACAAGTAGAGAACCACATTGTATTGCATATGACAACACAACAACAGGAGCATTTGAGAGCCCAAGGCCAAGTAGATTTTAATGCCCGGGATGATGATACAGGTGAGATGTATGTGATGAAGTTGAAATGGCGGGGAAGCTACTACAATCTTATTGGTAAGTGGGGCAGAGTCGTGCGGGGGAAAGGACTTGATGTTGGGCAAGAGATTAAAGTACGTTGGGAAAATGGGTGCTTACACTTCTCAGTCCCACAACAGCAGATTGTTGCAGTCCCACCAATTCGGATGGTGGCAGCACCTGTGGTGCAGGACCACTGGCCCATTAAGAAGATCTTGACACTCTCTGATGTGGACACCAATCATCCATTTCTCCCTCTGCCCCGTCGGTTAGTTGAGGATCATATTCTTGTGCATTGGACAGCTCAGCAACAAGAACAACTGAGAAAGGAGGAGCCTGTGAATGTAAATGCCCGAGATTATGATACTGGCGAAGGTTATATAATGAAATTTAAGTGGAGGGGGAATTACTATAACCTTATTGGGAAATGGGGAACAATAATTCGGCAGAAGGGACTTGGTGTTGGGAAAGAGATCAGGTTGCGCTGGGCAAATGAATGCTTGTTCTTCTCAGTTCCCCAAGAGCGGTATGTTGCCACGGCTTCGGGGATGGATAATTGGCCTATTAAGAAGGCACTTACATTGTCTGATGTCGATACCAATCATCCATTTCTTACTTTGCCCGGCAAAGCTGTTGAAGATCATATTCTGTTTTACTGGTCACAGCAAGCCCGAGAACAACTGAGAAATGAACATCAGATAAATATTAATGCTCGAGATGATGACACTGGAGATCCTTATTTGATGAAGTTAAGATGGCGGGGAAGTTACTATAATCTCATTGGAAAATGGGGAAAAATCATTAGAGGGAAAAAACTCCAGGTTGGTATAGAGATCAGACTACGCTGGGAAAATGGATGCTTATTCTTCTCAGTTCCTCAATTGTAGCAGTGGCGGACCTGTAGATGTAGGAGAACTACCAAATCGCTTTTCCCATTTCATGTGTCATTTCAACATGGAATGCGCATTGGAAATTAAAATTGTTTCAGGAAATAATTCATTGAAGTAGATGGTTTAGCAGAGCTGGAACTAAAACTATCCAGGCAGCAACTGACTGGCACATGGGACTGACCAAGCACAAATCTTATCAGGTGATGCACCGCAATGCAACAGTTTTACTTAAACTACTCCTGTGAGGGTGTAATAAGTGGCACCTTTCCTCCTGCGATTGTTCCACCCCTACCTTACTTTTTTGTGTGTAGTTTGGATTAGTCAAGTTGATGTTATGGGATTGGTTTTTCATTCATTTGATCTTGATATTCCCCTTCATTTCATCCAAATATTTCCAGCTTGTAAGGCTATGGCTCTCTTATTTCCTTTTCATGTTTGATTCTTCAGTGGAATTGAAAAGGTGTTAATGCAACTTCTTTTCATCAATAAAAGTTATGATTACTTATAAAAAATAAAATAATTGAACTGCAACTTCTTTTCATCTTCATATGATTTTTCCTGCTTATTATGTTTCACGCTTTTTTGTGATCAGCAATGGTAATTTTATTGATTTCAGCAGCACTAAGATGGTGCTGTGAGTGATGCACATCTGAAAAGCAAAAAAGAGGGTACCTGGCTCAACTATTTAGGGAGCCAGCACAATCTAACAGTGTTTCAGCATCATTTACATGTTTCAAATTATACCAATAAAGCAATTAAAGTTAGCAGTTGATCTTCATGATTGAGTTAATCTTCCCTTCAAAATACCTTCTATTTCTTTCTTTCCGCAAAGTCCATAATATACATGCTGGAATAGTGGGCCAACTTTTTTCTCAAACCCTTGTTCCTACTTTTGTTGTTCCAACGTTCTAGCAGCTTAGATAAAGGACTCATGCCAGTTCCATAATATTCGCAAATAGATGTCAGAAACAAATGATTGGCACTTTCTTTTACCCCAGTCAATGTAGAAACAAATGATTGGCACTTTCAGCTTTTTCTCCACACATGTAGCACCTATGCTGAGTTGATAACCTCTTCTTTGTAAGTTATCTTGAGTCAGGCAAGCTTCCTGATCAACCAAGCACACTAAAAAGCCTCTTTATAGAGTGCTTTTGATCTCCGTATCTGCTTCAATGGCCATCGGCCAATCTGGTCTGGTCCTCTCGTCAGAACTGAATTGATTTGACTGTGAAGATGTCTTTGTTTTTTGCTTTACAAGACAGCTGGTCTGATCCATCAGAGAAATATCGGGAGGAGCCCAAGACATTGAAGAAATTTGTCATGCTTCCTATTTCCCAATCATTGAAGTTCCTTCTAAACATGACAATCAATTTGGTCCTTACTCTTTGCCAGACTAAGATTAGTATCTTGTGCCAGATAAACAATATTGGGTATTGTTCTTTTAGAGGAGAATGCGTTAACCAATTGTCGTGCCAGAGAGAAACATTTCTCCCATTTCCAACTTTGTACACAATGTTTTCAGCAAAGAGTGGCCACTGTGATCTGATACATTTCCACATCTCATGTGGTTCGGATCTCAGGTTTGTACACCATTCATTTGATAGCCCGATATTCTCATTGATCATTGTTAGAGTTTCTTCTTCAAAAGCAAATCTCCATAGCCACTTCATGACGATGTTCTTATTCTATACCCTTAAGTTTTTTATTCCCATTCCTTATCCTCTTTCTTTATGCACACAATACTCGACGTAACTAGATGATTTGCTATTTTATTCTTGATTCTTAGTCTATCAATCCTATTTTCCACCTTGACAGGCATGGCAAATAAGGACATATGTATGAATAGAGTTCAAAATACTGTTGTTAGAATCAAATGACCTCACAATGACAATATTGTCTCTTTCAACTGGTTAGCCTTTTCTCACATTTTTCCATCACCCCATTTCATATTGCATCTGACCTGTGTTTTGCTCCAAGAGGAAGGCCCAGATATGTAGCTGATAAACTTTCTATTCTGCAACCCAAAGTATTTGCTAATTCCTCTATGTTTTGGAATTCATGACCGGAAGAAGTTTTCTTTTCCCCCAGTCAATGTGAGGCTCTAACACTGTGTCAAACACTGGTAAAATCAGCCTCTTCAAGTTATCATCTTCATAAAATGTTGAGTTGCTCAGATTCTTTTGATGTTCTCTGGATACTTTTTTTTTTTAATCCGCTGGATGCATTGAAACCCTTTATCCATCCTTCCTGTACAGCTGTCCTGAGCGTCCTACTTAAACCCTCCATCACTAATATGAAAAAGAAAGTGGAGAGAGGGTCCCCTTGCCTGATACCCCTTTCAGTGACAAAAAAAGCCTTCAGGTATCTCATTGATGAGAATAGAGAGTTTGAATGTGCTGATTCGATGTCTTATCCAGTTTAGCTATTTCCTTCCAAATCCCATTTCGGAGAGCTTTTGAGCAAGAAAGCCCCAGCTTACATAGTCATGTTTTTTCAATGTCGACCTTCTTTTTCCCATTCATTTGCTATGAGCACCGAATCCATAACTGGCCTCCCTTTAATAAATGCCACTTTTTGAAAACAACCTTTTTTATCTTTCAGTTGGGAGCTTTGTGATTATCTTATAGAAACTATCAACAAGACTAAGATGTCTAAATTCCTTTAGATCAGTATGGCTTGTGTTTTGAACTCCTACAGCTCTCCATCTTTTGTTGGTTTCAATCTAGAATGCCTTCCAATGATGATGTTCAAGGAACACAAGCACACACAAAAATATGTTACTCCCTCTCCATTTTATGTGATGCACTTACATTTTAATTTGTCTTGAAAAGAATGACACCTTTCTTTTCTTCCGAATTGACACCTTTCTATATCTAATTGCATTTACTTTAATTTTCCCATTTTACTCCTAATTTTTAGCCACACTAATCTCATGGCAAGTTTAAAACCATATGGTTCAAAAGTCTTTTCTTTCTTAAACTTTGGTCCCGATCAAAAACCTTCACACTAAATGGGATGGGGGGAGTAATATTTTTCTATGAAGTTGGGTGGGTGTATTAATGTGGAGAAAATTCGTCCTGATTCCGGAACATGTGCTTCCAATCTGCCACTTGTCCATGGGACCAAGCAAATGCAAATGTAGGCTGAGGAAGGGTTGGGTGGGTGTGTTACTGTGGGAGAAATTCGCTCAGTCCCAGATACTGCATTTTCTAATCTGCCACTTTTCTACCAGACCAGTTGTGAAGACAAACATGGGATTAAGTAGAACCTTTTACAAGAAGGTGGTTTGGTCTTTTGATTTGTTTTCTTAGAGTGTTTCTTGGTTTAATTACTCACTTGATGTTTGAACTTGAACTAGATTATTTTGGTCCCATTTCGTGCTTGATGATTAATACTTACATTGTAGCTTTCATTTTTTTTTGTTTCTCTAAATAATTTTTGTCAAGGATATTTGTTAATATTCTGTAATTAAGGACTTAGATCAGGGAATACACAATATATCTGTTATAATCAATTAGGGAGATTTTAATCTGGTAAGTTGTGCATTGTTTAGACTCTAGAACATGTGTACACATTAACCCAAATAGCATCAGAGAGAAATCAAGTTGTGCATTCTCGAAATGTCTTTCTCTCTTCTTCTTACTCTACAATTTTGACGGACACGAAAGTCCAGGTGTTTGGTTGTTTTGAGACTAACTGTTGTGTCCGACTTTTCAGGCTCTTAAGATTACAAAGACAAATTACCCCTGCTTTAGTTGAACCTGATCAATGATGGAATTTGTCCAGACTAACAGATCGATTTTCTACTGAGCCTTCTGCTGCACATTGTTCAGTGACCACTACAATCTTCTCATGGTATATAACACCATCTGCTCATCTTTGGGTGCATGATGGTACGGCAGCATAAATAACTAGATGATTCCAGCTACTTGAAAGTCTTCAAGCCAGACGTGATCCTAATGAGCACAGCTACTGCAGTCAATATGACCTCTACCTTTGTTTTTTGCCGAAAAAGGACTGTAGTTTTCTACTAGATATTTATAATTTGACCCTTCAGTACAACCAATTGGATATTCCTGTTTTGTGGTAATTCTTTTTTACTAAAAATTACTAGGAACCTCAGAGGTTCTGGGCTCTCAAAGGAGAGAGAAGGGATAAGGAGAGATTCGTGGAGCCTTCAGTGTTTTGGTTTAATGGTAAAAGTGCAGTGTGTGACATGTGGATTAGGTGCACATCACGGGTTTGAACTCTGCTGCAGACAAAGGCATGGTATTTAAGTGGTGAAGGGTAAAGGGGCGGGCATATTATCCCTGAGTTTCGAACCATGCGCCAGCTGGCTCTCAGCGATTTTTCGGTTTATCCAAAAAAAGAGAGATTCAGGGAGCATATATATACGGATGGAAAAGGAAGGGTATGTGTCCCTGCATAATTTGCGCAGTTGAGAACTAGGAAAGCTGGGTATCAGAAAGTGACTGCAGCATAGGAGTTATGTGCTGTGTTAGGCTGCTGAAACTGAAAGCAGTAGACATGATTGCAGGACTTGATCAAATTGCTTCACTGGCTGCACAAGAGTATTTGGCATCTGCTGGTGGTTCCAAATAAGCTAGAAGCTTCACTAAAGTTGTTGTTTGGTGACAAGTGAGGCTTGCTCAGTTGGTAAAAGCACCTCCACCTATGACCGTTAGGTCCTGAGTTCGAGTCACGCTGGAGGGGAAGTGTGGAAACACTATATATCCTCCTAATTTGGGAGGGGTTTAAAAAAAAAAAAAAATTGTTGTTTGGCGGCGGGCGGTTACTGTTTGGTTGTGTGTTTAATTAAGTAGTGATATTTTCTAGATCATGATTGGTTAGGTAATCTCTCATTTGTCATATGTCAGATCAAAGCTGAACCGTGTAGGATAAGGTTGGGAATGTTGTTTGTCCTTTATATTTATGGTTTCGTTCGGAGAAGATGGAGAAGAGCATAAATCTACGAGGATGTATGCTAATTGCCTAATCAAGATTTTCCCTTTTAAGATTGGTCTTAAGAGCCAAAAATGTCAAAAGTGGTGTGTGTAAGTCATCATCTCTCTATCTCTTGGTCTTCAAAAATTTGGACCAAAGAAATTTGCTGGATATGACAATTCGTTTTGATAATTGTGAAATTACCGTAGGCTAGTATGTAAAACTGGTGACTTGTACAGTGTGGTAGCATGTATGTTCGAGTATAACTTGTTATAGAGAGTAGTTCTCCTAGTTCATTAATTGAGCTTTGACCTCCACAATGTCGGAAATTAATGTTTTACATATTTCTCAGAACTAGCAGTTCCACAGTTAGCGACTGCTGAAACTGAGTGAGGACTCTTCAGAATGTGAGTTATCCCTATTTGAATTTGGGTGCAGCATAAACAATGAGTTGTAACTTACCTGCTGTGTTGCAATTCTGATTCTCTTCTATTGACTTGGACAAACAATCCCCGTAAAGTTACTAAAGAAGCTCATCGAACCAAATATCCACACGGCCATACCTCGTGCAATAAATCAAAGTACTAGGAAGTAGGAATATCGCAATAATTCCCCGTGTTATTAATGGAAAGCAGACTACATCATCACGTGAACACTGATGTATTGACATTAAGAAAATTGAACAAATCCCACCCTTGCTCTCTTTTACCTTTTGAGTTTTCTTCTGGACAGATACCAAAGCAGAGAAGTAGGAGAACTAGCATATTCATGTCAAGGCACATCTGAATGATGCAAGTAGAATCTGGCAAATTGAGATATGGAGAAACTATAAATTTTAGGAAGTGTTGCGGGATAAAAGTCATTTCTTCAATCGTGCGACAAATAACTCTCATTCCAACGTAGTGTTTCTACTGTGCTGTGGTTACAATGTGCTTGATTCTTGGAGTTTCTATTAGGAAAAAAAGAAAAAAAGTCAATACTGTTCTGCAGTTGCAATACTGCTGTCAGTTATCACATCCTTTGCAAATCACTTAAAAAACACTAAATAGAACCATATACTTCCATTGGAAGTTCCATTGGTCGAAGACTCCTAGAGTGATTGTCTCTTCACTTACAGTGATTTTTGTGCATTCCAAGTCACACATTACTTAGGCTAATCAATTACCATTAAACCTGCAGAGCACTTTAAAAACTTTTATTTCATAATGGAAATAAAGGACATCGCCCCCTTCCACAAAACTGCAATTGTTAGGTAACCAGCTAGCTGAGCAGTAGAAAATTATCTAAATGAAGTGAAAGATATCTTTAAATAAAACACGGCAGTAACACTCTTAACACCGTAAAAGACAGGTGTAACAAGTCCCGCAACAACAAGCTTACAAACTAGCATCCTAATACAAGACAAAAAGTTCAAATTAATGTCCAAACAGATAAATGCAAACAAAACTATAGAAGCTCCAATTGAGCAGGTTAAATATCTTTTGCCAGCTTGAACATCCATCTTATAGCTTGTCCTCAAACTCAGACAGAGGAGTCACCGCCTGCTTCAAACCCTTCCTCTTGCGGATATCAAGGACGAGTTGATGAGCTTGTGTACCAGCATCCAATGGATCAGATGACATCATGTCCCAATGATCGAACACACATTGTGGGAAAGCTTGACCAGATGTAGCAGCCCTCAAGGTACCTGAGAATCCAAACGACTCGATGACAGGAAGGTAAGCCTTGATATTGTAAAGAGGAGTTCCTGGCCTCTGCATCTCCTCGAACACATGTCCACGCTTCTGGTTCAGAACACCATAGATGCCACCAAGGGCTTGCTCTGGAGCCTGAATCTCCACAAGGTAAACAGGCTCCAACAGGCGGGGCTTGGCGGTAAGCTGAGAAGCATAGATAACCCTCCTAGCAGTGGGAATGACTTGGCCACCGCCCCTGTGAATAGCATCAGCATGAAGAACAACATCACAGACTTCAAAGCAAATACCTCTCATGTTCTCTTCAGCCAATGCACCTTCCTTGGAAGCCCACTGGAAACCAGCAACAACAGAATCCTTAATTTCATTCAGGTACTGAACTCCCTTACACATATCCACCACCATGTTGGGACCAGTTGTCTCTGGACCAAAGCACCAAATTTTCTTTGCAAGATCCTTGTCCCAACCAAACTCCTCAGACAAGATCTTGGAACGAACTTTGGGATCATCCCTAGGGCCAATGCGTCCATCGTCAATAGCCTCAGCAAGACCTTCCTCCATGGGTCTAGCTTCCATGTACAAACGGTTATGCTTGTTAGGAGACTTGCTCATCACAGTCCTACAAGACTTCTCAAGGACAGTCTCACGGAAGGACACAACAGGATCAGACACTATAATTTCAGCACCGCCCATGAAATCATCCTGCAAGTCCTTTAAGCAGATCTCAAGGTGGAGTTCTCCAGCACCAGCAATGATATGCTCTCCAGACTCTTCAATAGAACAAAGAACCATAGGATCAGACTTAGCCAGACGCTTCAACCCTTCAACAAGCTTGGGAAGGTCAGATGCAAGCTTGCACTGAACAGCAACTCGCACAACTGGTGAGACAGAAAACTTCATTGCTCTGATTGGATGGGCCTCGACTTCCTTCTCATTGGTCAATGTTGCATTCTTGGTAATAAATTGATCAAGACCGACCATAGCAACAGTGTTACCACAAGGGACATCCTCAACAGTTTCTTGCTTCTTACCCATCCAAATAACAGTTCTCTGCACATTCTTAACATACAAATCCTTCTTTTCACCAGGTACATAGTTGGGACCCATGATTCTGACCTTCATACCAGTACAAACCTTACCAGCAAACACACGACCAAAAGCAAAGAATCTACCCTTGTCTGATGCTGGAATCATTTTGGATACATAAAGCATGAGTGGCCCTTCTGGGTCACAGTTCCTGATGGCATTGGCATATTGATCATCAAGAGGTCCCTCGTACAGGTTTTCCACACGGTATCTTTGAGCTGTGGAAGGAGATGGCAGATGAAAGATCATCATTTCCAGAAGAGCAGTACTTGCAGGAAGCCAGGTCTGCATCACACGCTTCATCAGTGCCTTGCCCATCAACTCTTTCTCCTCAGATTTCATGGTTACACCAAGCTTCTGCAACATTGGCCAGAGCTTATCTTTTTGATCGTTCATGCAAGTGTTAATAATCTGCTTGATTGGCTCATAACAGAATTGAACAAACCCACGCTTGCATGTAGCAGACCCGGTATTTTTGGTGGTCCACTTTTTGGTGGCAGGGTCAAAGAAGTTCTCACCCCACAGCCTTTCCATCATCTTAGACTCGTCAACTCCAAACTTGGAAGCATACATCTTGGCAAAGTTGGTGAGAGTGAAAGCCCACCCATGCAATCCAGCTGAGAAAGCAACAGTACCTTTCTCGGGATAGACCTGGACATCACCGAGAAGGGGATCCTCATATGTAGCCATGATAACATTAGCATTCTCAATAACCCTGGAAAATGTCTGATAAGCCTCCTCTCCATCAACCTGAAGCTCAAGGAAACACCTGTCCATCTTGTTAACTGTCAAGACAGGACGAATCCTTTCACCGAGGGCCTGACGGAGCACAGTCTCTGTCTGGACACAGACACCTTCTACACAGTCAACCACAACAAGTGCACCATCAGTAATACGAAGGGCAGCAGTCACTTCAGATGAGAAGTCAACGTGCCCAGGTGAATCAATGAGGTTGATGAGGTACTCGTTCCCATTTCTCTCTCCCTTGAAGTTCTTCAAGGATTCATCAGTCATCTGATAATATAGTGAAATACCAGTGGACTTGATGGTGATACCACGCTCAGCTTCATCTGCACGTGTATCTGTCATTCTGACATCACCTGCGACTTCCTGAGCAATAATACCAGCAGCCGCCACCAGAGAGTCGGTGAGAGTAGATTTTCCTGTCAGATCAAAGATAATCAGGTAACTAGAACCAGAGATGGTATGCTATTAGCAATACCTCAAATCTGTTCTACAGACGGAAAGGAAAACTGGAGAAGAAAACTAATGAAATAACATTAAGCAAAACTGTACTACCCAAAAAATACATAATAGTATGATGTTATTGTCAATATTAACTCCAGGTGATCAGTGGGCAATAAAGTTTCTCTTCCTCGACGTGAACAAAAACATTCTCAAGAAAAACTATAATTAAGTAACATCATCAGAATTATTTCAGTTGCTTACCATGGTCCACATGAGCAATAACAGACATATTACGAATGTTATGCTTGTAGTCCATAATGTTTCTAAGCTCTTCAGCTGTGAACTTCACCATCTTGATTACTTGTTAACTGTAACAGCTACAGAATTATTTATGTTCCTGACATTTGAAACCACAACACAAATTAGACTAACCAAAAAGATCCACCAAAACATAGTTTATTACCCTAAAAATCAGACCCATGTGGCTAAGCCACCAATTATCAAACAGCAATCTAGTCGAAAAGATTCAAACAGAACAACAGGTAGAACTAACACATCTCATATGCGTGAAGGTTTCAAGATTGTTAATAGGTATAATACACACATATAAGAAATAGACGGACACTCAAAGGTTCAATAATAACCAAACCGTGAAAATTTCAAAAGATAGATTCTAAAAAGACACACCAGACCACATAAAGTTTTTTAAAAGGAAGCTTTATGTTTATCAGAGTCATCAAACAACAATAAAGAAGCAAAAAGGATAGCTTACACATCATATTTGCACGAGGCCTATACAACCCCACTGAGCATAAACTGACAATGAAATATACAATATTTAGCTCAATAAAACCATTAGTCCATCATGCTTGCAAACTACAGACACTAGCTAGACACAATTTTAACACACACACACACTCAGATATCTACACACAAACATATATACATATACATATACACAGATATATCAGGAATTCATCAGAAATGAAAAAACTCAACATGAACTCAACAGCCAAATTGTAATGCCATAAACCAAAAACATCAAGCAAAATACACATCCTAAGACATAAACCAAAAACATCAAACAAGTGATTGAGATATTTGCACCTATTTAACAACCAGATATTATGAAAAGCTCCCGTGATTCATATCATCTATATACCTATCTGACGTAGACATAAATCTTAAAATAGATTGGAAGACATCTCTACCCAACACATATCAATTAATTGTGACGATTTTCAGGTTACTCCAGCTGTTTACACCGTATATCTCCTACCTAAAATGTCTTATTATCAATCTTAATACTTAATGAATAACATGATACCTATGCAAAGAAGTAAAATTAGAAAAGTTTACAAAAGAAAACAACATCTCTTTCACTCAATTGGGTTATCATATTATTCAATACATAATTCAACGATGCGAGTTTTATACTAATTTAGTAACCTTAAAAAAAACTGGGTAAACAAAGATCCAAAATTTTCAACTAAAAAAGAAACGGTTTTAAGAAACAATACTAGTATTATATATACAAGGGAAATGAAAATAGCAAGTTATCGATAAAACACTTAACGTAAATAAACAGGCTAAAACTACGACTAGCATAAGAGAGATTATACGAAAAATACACATGAAAAATTGCAAAGAGATGGAAAATGAAGGCCTTACAGTGCAGAGAGAAGAGAAGGAGGCGGCGAGGTCTTCTCTTTGCAGCACTAAAAATCCCTTGTGCTACTGCTGCTATAAGGGTATTATATACTATTTGTAACTGGGTCGGTCACAGTCGATTTATGGGCTGGAATGATGGGCTATTTGGGGCCTTATTTTGTATCTTTATTAATGGGCCTTACTCGAATGTGGGAGAGAGTTGGGGTAAAAATTGCAGGGGCCGCCCTATTTGGTCGTCCCTTTTTAATTTATACCTGTTTTATTTTTTCGTTTGTATCCGTACCCATTTTTTTGTTAAAAGCATTTTAAAAAGACGATTTTGCCCTTTTTTTAATAAAAGACTATTGACAAAACTGTAGACTGCATGGCAAAACTTCAGCATGTTTTGGTATGAAGTTTTAGCAAATGAACTAAATAACCTCAGCATGCATTAGAAAAAAACTAATTAAGAAATTACATACTGCAAGATAAAAACTTAAGTATGTTTAGTCTGAAGTTTTAGCAAATGAACTAAAAACTTTAGCTTGTTTAGACTAAAGTTTCGGATAAAATTCATGACAAAACTGTAGACTGCATGACAAAATTTCAGCATATTTTGGTATGAAATTTTAGCAAATGAACAAAATAACTTCAGCATGCATTAGCAAACATTCATTCGAAATTTACATACTGCAAGACAAAAACTTAAGCATGTTTAGTCTGAAATTTTAGCAAATGAACTAAAAAACTTAAGCATGTTTTGTCTAAAGTTTTAGCAAATGAACTAAATAACTTCAGCATGTTTAGACTGAAGTTTCGAATAAAACTCATGACAAAACTGTAGACTGCAGGATAAATAACTTCAGCATGCATTAGCATGAAGTTTTAGCTTCAATGTGAAACAACGTCATGCTATATTAGCACGAAATTTTAGCTTCAACATGAAACAACTTCATGCTACATTAGCATGAAGTTTTAGCTTAAAGGTGAAACAACTTTATACAAATGTGATTCTGAAGATGAATCTGGACAAGTTTCTGGTTTTTGATAAAGCTGCTGAGAGGAGAAGAGGAGATCTTTTTTCACAAATGAGGTTGCAGATCACGCGATTAATGCGTGATGCATGTTTTATATCTTTTGTCAGGATTATAATTGTCATATTATTACGGATTTTTTGTCAGCTGGCTAACAAATCAATAATTTTTAAAAATAAGGTATATGTTAAAAGGTGACACAAATATAAGGTACGGTTGCAAATCCCCAAAGTTGGGAGTATTTGAAGCCCGTGGTCTAGCAATTACAATTTGTTTTGGGGTATAATGCATAAATATCTCCTATACTTGTCCTTTTTTCCCAATCGAACACAATGCCAGCTCTAGGGAGAGCTACTAAAACAATTGCTTTAGGTCACTTAGAATTGAAGGCCCCAAAAATTTCAAATTATATACTATTACATATTATAAAATTATTATAAAATATACATATTTTATACTTTTTTATTTTGAATGTGATAGAGGTTATTCAAATAAATAACTCGAATTTTATAATGGATATGCAATATATGACAAGAAACAATTGGATGACGACTTTGTTAATTAAAGAACAAAGGTTCTTGTAATATCTTTTAGAGTTGATTATTTTTTATAAAGAGTGGATTAAGACATTTGTCACTTCGGTAGATTTGAACTATTTTAAATAATGAAATTATGTTGCCATCTATTTAGTGGTAGAAAACTGAGATTATTAGAATAAGAGAATTTATAAATGTATTATCTTAACCGTTAATATATGTTTCTTATAAAAATATTCTTTAAGCCTTAGTGAGTAGAATTATTAAATATTTACAATAGTGAGAACTAGCAAGTAAATGAATGAATGATCAAGATACATACAATATCTTCGATATCATCACAAAAAATAAAAATATATTAAATTTTATTTAATAAATTTAAGGCCTCTTATTGAGGTTTGTTTTTAGGCCACCAGTATCGTTAAACCGCCTCTAACTGAACATCTTAACTTTTTGTCCATTAGGGTTCCTATTTTCGTTGAGATGAAAATATGAAATACATAAATAGCTTTAAAAGTGGATGATCTTAAGTTTTTGTCCCCGCTTGTCTCATGGACAAAACTTTAAATTTAATAAGTGTTGCCTCTCGCTTGACCCATGGGCAATACTTTTAACTTCTGACTTTAAAATTCTGTCAATAGGGCAAACATAGTCACAAATTAAAGATTACCCCAAATATTTCTACATTATTTTGTTTCCATTTGTATACTTGTTTGAATTGGTATAAATATGGGATCTTTACACAAATAGCCGAACGAATTTACTATTTACTTTTACTAGCTGGTAGGGGTGTACAAATCAAACTGAAAAATCGCACCAAACTGAAAAGTCAAACCAAAACGATTAAATAATTCAACTAGGTTTGGTTTGATTTAGTTTGGTATTGAGTAAAAAAAACTCGAACCAAACCGACATATTAATATATAATTCTCATATATACTTTTAAGATTTTATAGAATTTTCTTTAAAAAACGCCTATTGGAATTCTCTTACGTGATATAATATTTAATAGAATATGAAGTGCTCCATCTTTATTAACTTTAAATAATGCGTTGTATGATCACTTTCTTATCAAGTGTTACTGAAATGAGTCAATCTCTTTGTTCTTCCATATTCATATGTCAAGAGCTATTAAATTCTTATATCTTTTTTGAATTTGAAGTGGTTATTATTATTTTGGGTATCATATTGATTTTTATGTTTAATTACTAAATTCGGTTAACCTTGAAAGTATAAATCAACAAAAAATTATTGTCAAACGACTAAAAAAATAACTATCATGTGTTACTAAGAAAATTCTCCCATAAGAATATTTTAATAGATAATATGTTTGTCAAGTTTTTAAATTTTTACTAAACATATATTTACTTATCAAAAATTTAACAAAATAAGATTTAAATAATATCTAAGTAATAAAAAATCTGAAAAATCCAAAAAACACGATAAAATCGAATCAATCCAAAATTGATATAGTTGGTTTGGTTTGGTTTTGATAAAAAACGAACCAACCCGGTCCATATACAACTCTATTAGCTAGTATACATAATTATACATATATTATACATCTGGTGGCTATTTTTAATTTAAATAATTGGGTGGACGAATATTTAGATTAATTATTCTATAAATATGTTCTATTGTGCCCACGCGACACATGTAGTGTTTGCACGAAATGGGTAGCGCGTGAGAAGATATATATATATATATATATCTGGCCACGCGTGTTGCGCGTGTACCTCTTATCGGTGAATATAATATTTTAAAAATGACATAGATATTAATTATAAAACAATCAAATATAATTTCTTGAAAATGATAAGGTGTACGACCTAGATAAGTCAAGAGAGGAAGATAATTAAACTGTTTTTGTTAATATTGCATAAATGACATGTTTAACTTTAATTTCATGTGCTTGAAGTATTCAAAAATAATTAATTACCCAAATAGACTTTTAGATTGTTATTTTTATTAGAATGTGGATTTACATGTTTGTACAAAAATATTTCTTAAATAATTTTGTTTGAAGGGCAAAATAGTCATTCAACTTTATATGACTATTTTAATCTTTTAACTTTGACTTAGGATTTTCATATATGATATATATATGGAACGTAAATAGTTTTGACTTGTGTGCTAAAATATTTTTGCCCATAATAATGGCATTCATCTAACAAAAGTACATGATAGCACTTGGCTTGAGGCAAAAGCCCCACAACTGAAATTATTACAAACTCTTTTTTTTTCTTTTAATTCCTCTTGTTTGTTTATGCACAATTCTCTAGATTTCAACACCAGAGAAAATCTAAAAATTATTTCACGAGTCTCAGTTACCTGCTTCTTGATCATTTCCCCTTGCTTTCAATGAAAGTCCATGCACACTTATTTTCTGCAGCAGTAGGACCCTAGTAATAGGAAACCACCTACTTTTCTACTACACAACTTTGATTATTCAAACTACTCTTAGTATAAATATGTGACTGCTAACAAGTCAGACTCCTACACATTATTTTCTTGCTTATACTTATCCCTTCAAACTAAAACTCGTTCTTTAATTTGAGAGCAAAAAAGAAAGGGAAGAATTCAAGAGTCTGTTTTTGTTTTTCAAGGTGAGGAATTACTACAATTATGGGTTGCTTTTTACTGCTTCTTTGTTGTTGGTGTGTGGGTAGAGTTTGTAGGTTCAGTGTTAATTTCTTGAGCTGTTGTGTTTTGTTAAAATTAAGCAGATGATAGTGTTGCTTGAAACTATTCCATGAAATGACCTGCAGACCTTACATATTTCATCAATTTTGAAAACTGAGGTGTTAGTTTGCTCTCCCCGGCTTTTTGTCCATTGATAATTTGTATTTTGAGTTTTTTTTTAAATATTAATAATGTTGCCGAAGTGCCCTTTTTCTGTTTTAGAGAGAAGACATGTTGATTTTCCCACTGTCCCTTCTCTAGTTACAGAATTTTCTTGAATTCTTTTGTTTTTATGCTATTGCTGAAAAAAGTTAAGGTTCTCCTCTTTTATTTGTGGGGTTTTTGGGAAAAGTTGCTATTTACCTTTGGAGTTTTTAGTGACTTTGAATTATTTGGAATTTCCTAATTTGAAACAAAATCAATGGTTTCTTTTAGCAGGATTCATTATAAGGCATCTGAGGTCAAATTGCAGCTTGTCCAGTGAATGGGACTCTCTCTTTCAATACTCTTATCAGCATGGAATGAAATTCTAAGGCATAGTTATCTTATTTTTCCGGACACAATGGGAAGATCTATTGTCAGATCAGTAAGCATTGAGAGGAAAAATGGAGAACTATCTTTGAGAAAACTCAGTTTCAAAGAAAAAGATGCTAAGAATGTTAGGATGTCTGATTACTCAGAAGAAAGTCCAAAATATGAGAAACAAAAGCTTAAAACTTGTACTCCACTTAATAGTTTGGTAATTGACAATGGAAAAATGGATTCAGTACCAAGACTCTCAATTCCAGAACCCTTTGTGTTCTCTTCTCCGCGACCTGTTACTGAGCTTGACGCTGCTGCGACTAAGCTCCAGACGGTGTACAAGAGTTATAGGACAAGAAGGAACCTTGCTGATTGTGCTGTAGTTGTTGAAGAGCTCTGGTTTGTTTCTTTTGCCGCCTATCTGTTGTGTAAAAGTCAGTTACGTTTGAAGTCCTGGTTTCTAATTTTTGTCATTCATGTATTTTAGGTGGAAGGCATTGGATTCTGCAGCTTTAAAACAAAGCTCTATATCGTTTTTTGATGTCAATAAACATGAAGCTGCGGTGTCACGTTGGTCACGCGCCAGAACACGAGCTGCTAAGGTATGTTAACGAGAACCAAATATAGGTCACATTACTGAATTTTGATAGCAAAAAGTTTTACTCAAGAATTGAGCAAAATCGTGTTTATGATCTACAGGTAGGCAAAGGTTTATTGAAGGATGAAAAGGCTCAAAAACTGGCTCTACAACATTGGCTGGAAGCTGTAAGGCCTTGCTGCTATCTGATTTTTTTATGTATATATATTGTTTAACGCATGATTGGCTGGTATTGTCAAAATTGCTTAGGAAGATGGCGTTTGAATTTGCTGTTTTTTTAACTGCAGATTGACCCACGTCATCGTTATGGGCATAACTTACACTTCTACTATGATGTATGGTCCAACAGCAAAAGCACCCAACCTTTCTTCTATTGGTAAGATCGCCTCTCAAAAGCACTAGTAGTTTAGCTTCATTCATCTGTCAAGTTTCCCCTTACATAGTAAGCCTGCTTCTTTATTGAAGGTTGGATGTGGGTGATGGCAAAGAAGTAAATCTTGAGCGTTGTCAAAGAGTTGATTTGCAACGTCAATGCATCAAGTATTTAGGACCTGTAAGTCCAATCCAATCTACTTCTCTCTTTTGTAATTGTTGCACTTGCAATGCATAAGTTAGAAGGAAGATAATATATTCAACTTTTTCATGCTTTGTTTTTGCAGAAAGAAAGGGAAGCCTATGAAGTAATTGTGGAGGATGGCAAGTTAGTTTATAAGCAAAGTGGGACGCTCTTGAATACAACAGAAGGATCGAAGTGGATTTTCGTTCTTAGCACTTCAAGAACTCTTTATGTGGGAAAGAAAAAGAAGGGTGTTTTCCAACACTCTAGTTTTCTATCCGGTGGTGCTACGACAGCAGCTGGTAGATTGGTTGCTCAGGACGGGATTCTTGAGGTAATATTCTCAGATCACACAAAAATATACATATGAATTTCTTTTGTATCATTTCACTGATTTTAGTCCCATTTTCCCCTGCAGGCAATATGGCCATACAGTGGTCACTATCTTCCTACAGAAGATAATTTCAAGGAATTCATCAGTTTCCTTGAGGAGCACCATGTTGATTTGGCTAACGTTAAGGTAAATACACCGTCTTTGCTATTCAATGCACATATTCTTGTCCAGTTTAGTGCCGTTTTTGCAAGTAGTAATAATGCTAACGGGCAATTCACTAATGATTTTATCTGTGCAGAGATGTGCAATAGATGATGATAGACCTTCATCTAACAAAGACATGGAGAAAACTTTATCACAAACTTGTGATGCAGATATAGCTAAGGACGATAGCCCGGGCAGTGATATGGCGAAAACAACTGCTCATCAAGAAAATTTTGGGCCTACCGGCGAAGACCACACAGAGGCACCAGTTATTGACTTGACCAAGCGTTTATCTTGTAAGTGGACAAGTGGAGTTGGTCCCCGCATTGGCTGTGTGAGAGACTATCCCATTGATCTTCAATCTCAGGCCCTTGAGAAAGTTAATCTTTCTCCAAGGGTTACATTGTCTCAGCCCAAGAATTGTTATCCAATCCCTTCACCACGACCGAGCCCAAAAATTCGTGTCTCGCCTAGGCTTGCATACATGGGACTTCCAAGCCCAAGGGTTTCTGTTACTAGTAGTACTTAGGTTGTGAAGTCTCAGGGGAAGGTGAATGATTTATTCGCTGATTTTATTGACCTATCAAGTCTTTATCTGTTACTAGCAGTACCCTATCAAGTCTTTAACTCTTAGTTTTAGCTGCAGTGTTTGGTTCCTGAATTCTTTGGTGTACATAATAAGATTAAGTTCTTTATAAGAATCATAAGAATATGTTAAAGATTTTTTCTCTAGCTTGCTCTTAGCTTAAACACAACATTGATACTTAGAATTGGTGGGGCGTGCCGGGCGAAGGCAATAGTGGCAATAGTTCTCTAGCTTGCTCTTAGCTTAAACACAACATTGATACTAGAATTGATGGGGGGTTCCGGGCCACAAGGTTATTATAACCTTGTGGTATCTGGATAATCTGATGAACAAAGGGAACTGAATACACATCTGAATATTAATATGTGTATTAAGATTAAAATATCCAAATCTGAATTCACATCTAAATATCAAGATGTTATATTAAGATCTGAATATTAAATAATTAAAACTGTTTGTTTTCTCTACATCTGAATGTATAATTTTTTTCTTTATTTAAATATTAATAAATATGAATTCAATCAAATAATACTAATTAATTTTATATTATATTAGTAAAATATTTTTTAAAATTATAGGGTGGTTGATGGTGGTGATTGCTAAAGGTTGTGGTTGTGGGTGTTGACTTGGTAGTACATAAACTTCCTACCTATCCCGGTTATTATGGCTAGTAGATGGTGGATAACGGTAGTAGTTAACAGTGGTGATTGATGGTGGTGGTGATTAATAACTGCGATGGATGATATATAGTGGTGGTTGATAGTGGTGATCGATGTTTGTTGTGGTAATAGTGATTGGTGGTGATGGTTGTAAATGATGGCTAGTGGTGGTGACAACTAACATTCGTGCTTGACATCGATGGTAGTTGTGGTTGAGGATTGGTAGTAATAGGTGGTGGCTAGTGGTGGTGTTAGTCTATAATGGTGGGGAACATCGATAGCAGTGGTGGTGGTAATCTATAATGGTGGGGAACATCGATAGCAGTGGTGGTGTAAGTTAGTGGTGAAAGTATAGGAGTTATGGTGAAATGTCATTTTTTTTTTTTACATAAATTCTTGAATGTATAACATCTTAATGATATTAAGACTACTAAGATCTATTCAGACTCATTAAGTGGTTGTAAAATTTAAAAAAAAAAAACAAACAGACTTAATGGTTAACATTAGAATTATTAAGATTCAGACCTAGAAAAGAAATACACTTAATGATTATGATCTGAATTATTAAGATTCAGACTTCCATTAAGTGCATGTTAGGGATATATTAAATATGCCCTAGATCCAATCTCATATTTGATGATTTGAACATATTTTTGTGAATGTTATTTGATATAAAAATATATATGGCATTTGATATTCATTTATCATAATTATTATTAATTGCTTGATTAATTTAATAAGGTCCTTGATTAAATTTTGAGACTTGTCATCATGATGGAATCACGATAATGAGAGTAAAGTCTCTTACAATTTAATCTAAATTTTGTTCTTGATCGTAGGATTGTTAATTTGGACATTAGTAATCCGATTAGATCAATATTTATGTGATCGTCTTTATGGGATAAAAATTAATTGATCTCATTAACTAAATAACATAAATAGATGATGCATATAGAGATATGATAATTGAACCGATCATTGGATAATTCCTAATGGTTAGAATTACCATAAACCGTCAATAAAATATTCTCTTGAAGAATGTGATGTAAGAGTTTCCTTTGACCTGATATCATCATAGTAATTGACAAGTTATTTATTATGCTTTGATACTAGACACCTATGGCCCTAAGGCGATAGTTGAAAGGATATTGGGTACGATTAAATACTTGTAGAGTTAGTGATTGATCAAGATAGAATCTGTCAACTCTTGATAATGAGTTTAACCAACCAAATTAAGACCTTGGCCAGGGCGATTGAATGAAAGAAGAAAAGAGTTTCTTAGGTCATTCAATGGTCGATTATTTTTGACATGAACACATAGTCGGCCACCTATTAGGATTTGGCAGTTGAACCACATTCTAGGGTGACCCAGAGCTATAAGGACAGAAGGAATTAATACATTATTCTTCTACAGATTCTTGAGAGTAAATTATATACTTTATACTATCCGGTCGTTAAGGAGTGTTGCTAGACGCCACCCTTGATTAGTATATTGATGTGATCAATTTACTAACGGTTTAGTATTGAACCTATGGGGTCGCACACTAACGAGTGTTATGATCTTTGCTAAAGGATTAATTACTTTATTATTTGATAATTAAATTAAAGAATTTTATTAGTCAAATAAATTTAGTTATTAATCCAAATAAAATATTATTATATTCTTTGTTAGCACAGAGGATATAATTAATATCGTGAACAAGTTGAAGTTTTCTATTTTAAATAAGAAAATTAAATTACATCTATATATATATATATATATATATATATATATATATATATATATATATATATATATATATATATATATATATATATATATATATATATATATATGTGTGTGTGTGTGTGTGTGTGTGTGTGTGTGTGTGTGTGTGTGTGTGTGTGTGTGTGTGTGTGTGTGTGTGTGTGTGTGCTAAGTTGTAGAATTCAATTTAGAATTGAATTCCGTAAATGAGTTACATATTTTTATTTTAAAATGTTGACTAAGTTGTAGAATTCAATTTAGAATTGAATTCCATAAATAAGTTACATGTTTTTATTTTAAAAGTATGACTAAATTATAGAATTCAATTTAGAATTGAATTCCATAAATGAGTTATATGTTTTTATTTTAAAATGTTGACTAAGTTATAGAATTTAATTTAGAATTGAATTACATAAATGAGTTACATATTTTTATTTTAAAAGTATGACTAAATTGTAGAATTCAATTTAGAATTGAATTCCATAAATGAGTTACATATTTTTTAAATATTTACCATAAAAGCATGTGATTTGTATTTTCCAATAAAAATTATGTGCATATATATGTGTGAGTCCTAATTAAGAATAAGGAAGATATAGATCTTATACATATTGTAAAGTCATGTAAAAACCAAGAGAGTTATTCTTGAGAAGAAAATTGTTTTGAGAAAGTAATAGTGCAATACAAAGCCAAGATAGAAAATACTAGTACGAGAAAATTATTTCTTGTTCTTCTACCTTTGAGTTGAGATTTTTGAGAAAAATTTCAACACAATATTTTCATTCAATTTGTTCGCGGGATTTCATTGATCAAAGAGTTGATAGCAAGGATTAGTCTCGATGTGGATACGCATAGAGTCTTCGCATGTCACGACCCGAAATTTCCACCCTCGGGACCGTGATGGCGCCTAACATTTCACTTGCTAGGCAACCCAACGTTAGAATAATATAATTCATTTTAAAACAATATTTAAATTTATTAATAACAAAGAAACAAATGCGGAAGTAAAGTCTGAAATGTAGTGAATAATCCATAAAAATAACAATATCTAAATACCATCCCAGAATTGGTGCCACAAGTGCACGAGCTTCTAGAATAATTTAAATAAAGGTCTGAACAAAATAAAGCTATCTAGAAACAAACACACAGCTAAAGTAAAGTAGACGGGGACTTCAGAACTGCGGACGCCATGCAGTTATACCTCAAGTCTCCTCTGGTAGCTGAAATCCGAGCAAGTCTATGGGACGCCGCTGGGACCAACTCCAAAATCTGCACAAGAAGTGCAGAGTGTAGTATCAGTACAACCGACCCCATATACTGGTAAGTGCTGAGCCTAATCTCGACGAAGTAGTGACGAGGCTAAGGCGGGTCACTTACATTAACGTGTACGCAATATTAGTAATAACAACAAATAATAGAAATAAATCAGGTAACTCATTTATAATAGTTGAAGCCAACTCAACAATCATAATCAATTATTATTTCAACCAATTTCCGTTGCAGCATGCATACCGCTCCCACAATATATTCATTTTCAATCCTCCAATATATTTATTTTAATCAAATATATATATAGACTTTTAGATAAGTCTGTTGCGGCGTGCAATATGATCCCCCAATATGGACTTTTAATAAGTCGTTTGCGGCGTGCAATCCGATCCCCCAATATAGACTTTTTAATAAGTCTATTGCGGCGTGCAATCCGATCCCCCAATATATATACACACTTTCATTTCTGTTGCGGCGTGCAACCCGTTCCCCCAATATAACTTTAAGCAACTCATAAATGTAATAAATATTTCTCCAATAAATACCACGTCCAATGAGAAACTATTAAGCATCAAGGTACACAATAAATATAATTTATTTATGAACAAACAATGGCAATTAACAATTAATTGTGAAAATCGTGGAGAAAATAGACAGTTTAATATTTAGTATGCTAAATGTTAAATAACAAATAAGACACATAAATCAATTATCTTGTAACAATTATTGCAGGAATTCAAGAATTAATATTTGACAAAGAATAGGAGAGAAACAATTATTATAACAATTAATTCATGATTTAAAATGATTTATGATTTTTTAAATAATTATGCAAATAATTAATTTGACGACGTATAGACACTCGTCACCTCGCTTATACATTGTTCACATGCATTTCACATAACAAATAGTTTAAGGGTTCTATTCCCTCAAGTAAAGGTTAACCACGATACTTACCTCGCTTTGCAAATTTTTAATCAATTACTCGACCACGGCTTTTCCCTTTGAATTTGTCTCCAAAAGCATTAAATCTATTCACAAACAATTCGATATACTCAATACGAATCATAGGAATTAATTCCATATGAATTTACTAATTTTTCGGATAAAATCCGAAATTTATTTTAAAATTCGACAGTGGGGCCTACGTCTCAAATCTCGAAAAAAACTTATGAAATTCAAACACCCATTCCGAGACGAGTTCAACCATACAAAAATTATCAAATTCCGATGTCAAATGGACCCTCAAATCTTAAATTTTCATTTTTGGAAGATTTTATAAAAATCTGATTTTTATTCCATAAATTCACGGATTCATGATGTAAATGAGTATGGAATCATAAAATATATCTATATAAGATAAGGAACACTTACCCCAATGTTTTTCTGTAAAAATCGCCCAAGAATCGCCTTACCCGAGCTCAAAAATTGGAAATGGTTGAAAATGGGTCGAAATCCCATTTCCAGAACTTAAGTTCTGTTTTTCAGATTTTTACTCATCGCGATCGCGGAAATTCGTTCGCGATCGCGTAGAACAACTTTTCCCCAGGTTCATTTTACTCTTCGCGATCGCGGGAATGGCTTCGCGATCGCGAATCACATTTTGGCTACCCATATTTTTAACTCTACGTGATCGCGTAAATGGTCATGCGATCGCAGAGTACCTTTTCTCAGCCTTACGCGATCGCGTAGCACAATTGACATGCTTAACTTCTGCCTTCCTTCCTTCTACGTGATTGCAGCTTATCCCTCGCGTTCGCAGTGCACTGGGAGTTTACCTTCCGCGATCGCGTGCCTATCTTCGTGAACGCGAAGGGTAAAACTCATGATTTACAATTTCCTCTTCGCGATCGCAGGAATGGCTTCGCGATCGCGAAGTACAATGCACCAGATGACAGCAGAAGCTAAAATCAGCTTTTCTAAGTTCAAAATCATCCTGTAGCCTATCCGAAACTCACCCGAGCCCTCGGGGCTCCAAACCAAACATGCACACAAGTCCTAAAATATCATACAAACTTGCTCGCGCGATCAAATCGCAAAAATAACACCTAGAACTACGAATTGAACCCCAAATCGAATGAAATTTTCAAGAAAACTTTAAAACTTATATTTTTACAACCGAACGTTCGAATCACGTCAAATCAACTCCGTTTCTCACCAAATTCGGTAGACAAGTCATAAATATTATAGTGGACCTATACCGGGCTCCAGAACCAAAATATGGACCCGGTGTCACTAAATCCAATATCAGTAACTTCTTAAAAATCATTAAGCTTTCAAACTTTTAATTTTTCATCAAAATTCTATATCTCGGACTAGGGACCTCAGAATTCGATTCCGGGCATACACCTAAGTCCCAAATCGCGATACGGACCTACCGAAACTGTCAAAACACTGATCCGAGTCCGTTTGTTCAAAATATTGATCAAAGTCAACTCAGTTGAGTTTTAAAGCTCTATTTCACATTTTAATCTATTTTTCACATAAAAACTTCCCGAAAAATTATACGGAGTGTGCACGCAAGTCGAGGAATGATAAATAGTACTTTTTGAGGTCTTAGAACACATAATTAATTATCAAATTTAAAGATGACATTTTGGGTCATCACATCGTACTATCGAAGAAATTTAAAACGAGACTTTCTTCACCAGGTACGTCTTAGATCCGATCTTTGGCATGCAAAATAAATTTTAAATACAAAAAGTTTTGTCTGGGATTGTTATTGTCTTCCGTTGCATGCTATGAACATCTCTACGCAATCCTACAGTGGTATCATAGCCATGGTTTCTCGTGTCTAAAATTTATTTATGTAATATTTTAAGATTTTATTTGAAAAGTTCAAACCATTATCCTTGTGTCTTGTACAATAGTCAAATTATTTGAATGTATATGGATTGATATTATTTTATTGTGAATAAAATATATATTCATATAAGTTAAACGATTGACATTGTTCATAACTTGAATTTGAAATTTCGTACAAGATACGACGGTAATCTATAATAAGTTATTAGATTATACAATTATTTTAATTGTTATTAGTTTATGAGATATAAATTAATAATAATGTTCTAGCATGAATTATTTTATGTGATATATAAGATAAGCATGTTAGAAGTATGTTGAATTTCATTTTATGTCATGTGCTTGTTCGTTATATGATTTTGAATTATTATTACATGTGATGTAAATTAATTTAGGAGTAAGCATGTAGACAACTTGAACTAAATTCACATGCTATAAAAGATTTGATCTTTATGTTATAAAAAATTATTTTAGTAACAATTTTCTCTTACTAAAATTTGAGTTCTTAAATAGTAAAATATAAGATATTTTATTGTAAAGCTATTCATCAAAATAAATAATTTTATTTATTTCTTGTTTATAAGGAGCGACCTGACAACCATGAGACTTGTAGTTTGAGAATATGTTAAAATTATTTATTGCATTAGATATATAGATTGGAAGAATTATTTAATTTTATACTAGACGCCTGGACTACCCGGGGGAGTATAAAATTTAATAAGTTCTTTGCTTTCATGATGGTTGAACTCAACTATGCCAATAGGACCGACCTGACTACGGGGGGACTATTTGACATAGAGCTATTTAAGGATATTGTATAGGGATACAATTGGTAAGAGTACCTACCTTTAAAATATACGTGAGAAACGACTTGACATCCAAGAGGCTCATACATATTGTTAAAGGATTCCTTTACTCCACTAAAAGAAATAGAGATTTCTTAAACTATAATGAGGGTAAATAATTTAAAATAATTAGTGGAAATATCATTTAGATAAAAGTCCATGTCTTTATGATATATATGTAAATATGTTCTTATATTATTGCCTTTTCATTTTCATATTTTAGATTTCTCTATATGTCTGTTATATCACTGTGTGAAATACTTTAGACCAACAAGTTGGTAGGACCAAACTTTGATGACTGGTATAAAAATTTGAGAATTGTTCTCATGCATGAAAAGCTCATTGATGTGATCGATAATCCTGCAAAGATAATCCCACCAGAGAATGATGTTCAAGGCACCAAGGTTTATCAGAAAAACTTGGAATGGTATTTTCTTTATTTATTATGGTGATGATTTATATGTGAATGGCTATCTCCAACATGATGTTTATGTCTTACCTAATGTGAATGCTAATTCGATTATGCATGTTTCTAATCTTAAAAGGAAAAGAGATGATCAAGTAAATCATACATACCTTTGGTTGTAGGCTTGGTCATATTAGAGAGAAAAGAATTAACAAGTTGTACAAGGAAGGGTACCTTGATAAGTATGATTTTGAATCATATCCAACTAGTGAATCTTGTCTCAAAGGAAAATTGACCAAATCTCCATTTACTGGAAGTGGAGAAAGAGCTTCTGAATTATTGGGACTAATTCATACAGATGTTTGTGGGTTCATGAAAATTCAAGCTAGAGGTGGATATTCTTACTTCATCACCTTCACTGCTGATGTGTCAAGATATGGATTTGTGTATCTTATGAAACAGAAATCTGAATCTTTTGAAATATTCAAAAGGTTCCGTAGTGAAGTTGAGAAGCAGACTGGTAAAAGTATCAAAGTACTAAGGTCTGATAGAGGTGGAGAATATCTTAGTGAAGATTTTACCAGATATCTCAAAGAGAATGGGATTCTCTCACAGTGGACACCTCCAGGAACACCACAACACAATGGTGTGTCTGAAAGGAGAAATCGAACCTTATTAGATATGGTGAGATCTATGATGGGGTTCACTGATCTTTCAATAAATTTATGGGGATATGCTTTGGAAGCAGCAACATACTTCCTTAATAAAAGTTCCCACTAAGTCAATCTCTACAACACCATATGGGATATGGAAAGGACGTAAGCCTAACCTCAAGCATATTAAAGTTTGGGGTTGTCCAGCTTATGTTAAGAGACTGCAATCTGCTAAACTTGACTCAAGATCTGATAAGTGTAGGTTCACTGAGTATCCCAAAGAAACAATGAGATATTATTTCTATCACCCTTCTGACTATAACGTGTTTGTGGCTAGAGGAGCAACCTTTTTGGAAAGGAAATTTCTTTTGGAAGAAAATTATAGTGGAGAAATAGAACTTGATGAAGTTCAAGAAACTTATGAATCAACACAAAATCAAGATTATGAGACACAAGTTGAAGAACCTGTATTGGATGTTTTGAAGTTGACAAGGAAGTTGCCATCTTCAACAGTTGAAGTTCAAGAACTAAATGTAGTTCAAGAATAGGTTAATGAACCAGTTCCAAACCAAATTGAACAACAACCAAATCCAACACAAGGTGAACAAGTTGTACAAACACCTTTTAGAAGGTCTACACGAGAACGTCATGTACCAACTAGATTAAATCTAATGGTACAAGATGATGTATCAAATGAGGTTGATCATAATGATGATGACCCTAAGACCTACGAAGAGGCTATACAAAGTTCTGATTATGAGAAATCACAAATAGCCATGGAATCCGAAATAGAATTCATAAAGGAAAATAAAGTATGGACTTTAGTTGAACCTTCAAAGGATATAAAACCTATAGGTTGTAAATGGGTTTTTAAGAAAAAAATTGGAGTAGACGAAAAGGTGGAGACCTACAAAGCCCGTCTTGTTGCCAAGGGATATCGTCAGAAAGAAGGAGTCGACTATGACGAGACTTTCTCTCCCGTGGAAATGCTCAAATCAATTCGGATTTTGCTTGCTATAACAACCTACTATGATTATGAAATATGGCAAATGGATGTGAAAACAACTTTCCTTAATGATGAGCTAGAAGAGGATGTGTACATGACACAAACTGAAGGTTTCACATCTCCGTCTGATCATAATAAAATTTGCAAGCTACAAAGATCTATTTATGGACTAAAGCAAGCTTTTCAAAGTTGGAATATTCGCTTTAACAATACAATTGAAAAGTTCAATTTTGTTAGATGCAAAGAAGAACCTTGTGTGTATAAAAAGGTTAGTGGGAGCATAATTATATTCTTAGTACTGTATGTTGATGATATATTGCTCATAGGGAATGATATACCGACATTGCAAATTACCAAGATTTGGCTATCTAAACAGTTCTCCATGAAAGACTTGGGAGAAACAGCTTATATATTAGGAATAAAGATCTATAGAGATAGATCGAGGAAGCTGCTTGGACTTTACCAGTCTTTGTACATTGATACCATTTTGAAAGGGTATAACATGGATAATTCCAAAAGAGGCTATCTACCGATAGGTATTGGAATTACTCTCAGTAGGGAGGATTGTCCTAAAACACCTGAAGAGAGAGAACGCATGAGTAGGATCCCATACGCTAGTATAGTGGGAGCTATCATGTATACTATGACATATACACGTCCTGATGTGGCTTATGCAATTGGAGTGACTAGCCGATATCAGGCAAATCCTGGTGAGGAACATTGGAAGGTGGTGAAGACCATTCTTAAGTACTTAAGAAGGACTAAAAACCAATTCCTCATTTATGGGGATTCTGAGTTGAAACTTGAATGTTATACTGATGCAAGTTTCTCTTCAGATAGAGATGATAGCAAATCTATTTCTGGTTATGTATTCACCTTAAATGGTGGTGCAGTGAGTTGGAAAAGTTCCAAACAAGCTACAGTAGCTGATTCACTGACTGGAGCAGAATATATAGCAGCTAGTGAAGCTGCTAAGGAAGCTGTATAGATGAAAAAGTTCTTAACTAAACTTGGTGTGGTTCCTTCAGTAGAAGGTGCAGTTCCATTATTGTGTGACAGTACTAGAGCCATTGCTCAAGCAAAATGTCACGACCCAAAATCCCAACCTGTCGTGATGGCGCCTATCTCGATACTAGGCAAGCCGATAATCTTGATAAACCACAATTTCTATTAAATTTGAAAATACAATAATTTAATACAATACAAAATCCCATAAATACTGACACGAACACTCCCCAAAACTTGGTCTCACTGAGTACATGAGCATCTAATACGGATACAAATCTTGAACATAAGGTCTATAATAGTCTAAGACCAAAATATAGTAAACAAGGAGAGAGGGAAAGAAAGACAAGGTCTGCGAAACACTGCAGCTACCTCTGAATCTCCTGAAAATCGACTGCGTGAAACGATCAACACACGCTATGTCCGGGAACACCTGGATCTGCACACGAAGTGCAGGGTGTAGTATGAGTACAACCAACTCAGCAAGTAACAATAATAACTAAGGAACTGAACATAATAACGAGCTACACAGTTACAGTTCACTTTCAGTAATTCCAGCAAAGAATAGACATGCTTTCAAATCCGACAATTTAAGTCAAATCAATTTTATACAGTTAAATTTCATGTAATCCGGATATAAAATCTTTAAGAGATTTCACAACAATGACAAATAGCAATCAATTGCAATAACAAATGCAAAGCAAGTACAACCTCTCAGGTAACAGTCACTCAACTCATCACTCGGCTCTCAGCCCTCAACACTCACACTCAATGGGTACCCGCGCTCACTGGGGGGAGGGGGGAGGGTACAGACTCCAGAGGGGCTCCTATAACCCAAGCGCTATAATCTGCATGGACAACTCACGTGCTGCACGGACAACTCACGTGCTATAATATCCTGCACGGACAACTCACGTGCCATAATATCCTTACCTAACCGACAGGCCCTCGGCCTTACTCAGCCCGCAACTCTCTAGTCTCTCGGGCTCTCAAAAATTACAAAGATCAGCCCAAACAAAGATAACATAATGCATAAACAAATATCAATAAAGACTGAGGTATGATATGCAAGAAAAATCATGATTGAGCACAAGATAGAAATTAGCAAATAATTCAATAAGTACGTGCCCTCTGTGGGTCCCAACAATACTATCACATAGCCTAAGCATGATTTCTAACATGATTTATAGTCAAATTTCTTCAACACATAGAGACCATATAGCTAACAACAAATTATTCAACTTTACAGTTTCACGGGACGGACCAAGTCACAATCCCCTCGGTGCACGCCCACACGCCCGTCACCTAGCATGTGCGTCACCTCCAAAATAATCACATGACACAAAATTCGGGGTTTTATACCCTCAAGACTAGATTTATAACTGTTACTTACCTCAGAGCATGAAATTCTTTACTCTGCTATGCCTTTGCCTCGTAAATCGGCCTCCGAATACCTCGAATCTAGTCACAAATAATTCGTTTCAGTCAATAAAATTTATTAGAATTAATTCCATAAGAAAATGCTAATTTTTCATAAAAATCCGAATTTTAGCTCAAAAATCGCTTGTGGGGCCAATGTCTCGGAGCTTGACAAAAGTTACAAAATCTGAAAGCCCATTCAACCACGAGCCTAACCATACCAATTTTATCCAAATCCGACCCCAACTCGATCCTCAAATCTTCAATTTAAACTAAGAGGGTTTTCAAACTTTTCCAACGTAATTCACCAATTATATGATAAAAACAACTATGGATTCGTGTAATTTAACCAATATTGAGTTAAGAACACTTGCCCCGTTGTTTTCCTTGAAAAGCTCGCGAAAATCGCCTCTTCTCGAGCTCCAATCCGTCAAAAGCTAAAAATGGGACGAAGTCCCATTTTCAGAACTTAAGCTCTCTGTCCAGACCTCTCTTCTTCGAGAACGCGACAGGTCCCTCGCGTTCGCGAAGCAAAAAATGTGCTTCCCAATATTTGCTCTTCGTGAACGCGAGATACTGCTCGCGAACGCAATGCACAACCCAGCTCCTCTTTGCAAATGCAAGACCCCCTCGCGAACGCGAAGAGTAAATCCTGCCTGCCTGAAATTCCTCTTCGCGAACGCGAGGGCCCACTCGCGAACACGAAAGAGAAAATCCGAAAAATGCAGCAACAGATATCAGCAATCTCACCAAGGTCACAAATGATCCGTTAACCATCCAAAATCACCCGAGACTTCGAGGCCTCAACCAAATATACCAACAAGTCCTAAAACATCATACGAACTTAGTCGAACCCTCAAATCACCTAAAACAATGCTAAAATCATGAATTACACCCCCAATTCAAGCCTAATGAACTTTGAAATTTTTAAGTTCTACAAATGACACCGGAATCTATCAAATCACGTCCAATTTACCTCAAATTTTGCGCACAAGTCATAAATAACATAACAGAAGTATTCAAATTTTCAAAATCAGATTTCGACCCCGATATCAACAAGTCAACCCCCGGTCAAACTTCCTAAAAATTCAACTTTCGACATTTCAAGTCTAATTCCACTACGGACCTCCAAATAATATTTCGGACATGCTCCTAAGCCTAAAATCACCATATGGAGCTATTGGAATCATCAAAATTCAAATCTGAGGTCGTTTACACATAGGTCCGTATCCGGTCCACTTTTCTAACTTAAATTTTCGAACATGAAAATTCATTCTTCCAAGCTAACCCTAAAATACCTTAAAACTAAAACTGACAATTCACACAAGTCATAATACCTCGTAGGAAGTTATTCAAGACTTCAAATAGTTGAAAGGAGCCTAAATACTCAAAACGACCGGTTGGGTCGTTACAATCTCCCCCACTTAAACATACATTCGTCCTCGAACGTGCCAAGAGTTGTTCTTAACCTTCAAATCTCTATTCCACCTTACCATGAACATACCCGGGGTGATCCCACGCCACCCTATTCCGTGTAAATTGTATAGGCCTGACAACACAACATAAAAAAAAAATCATTACTTCAACCTTAGCCCATAAACCTTGGAATTCAATTTCCAACATTCAGAATTTCTTTTCAAGACCTGAATCTTACATCAACATGTTGTGTGAGTCTGAACAAGTTGTATTGAGCCATAACCATAACCCCGAATATAATCACTTAACATACTACACAACTCGCATGCTCGCAACACCATTTTCTATCACATTAACTACTCCAAAGTAACCCGGTAATAGTATTATACCCCATATCAAACAAAACCTCGTTCTAAAACTTTCGCACAATGCTGATAATGAAAGAAGTACACAGAAATCTCAAGACCCCTTATCAGATCAACAAGTAATGGAGCTCTCTCGCCCCAACCAGAACCATAATCACTTTCTAAGCCGAATTTCAATATTATCCTCCCGAAAATACCGTTTCAAACCTGATAGTACTCATTCTAGGTCCAATGACCTTATATTATTAAACACAACTATCCCACAGACACGCCGCATCAATATAACTCCAGCCACTACTGCGCAATCAGTGTACCCAAATATGGGAGATGTCTCAAGGAAGAGAACCATATTGCAAGTTCAAAAAGCACCACCACAACCACAATGTTACAACCAACTCCTCAAATTTCATGAAGAGGATATCTATAGGCGCGTGTGCACAATTGTAGAGGAAGGAAATTAATGAATCAGATAAATTATCATAGAAATAAAATTTCCGCACATGGTACGGACAACTCACGTGCCAATAATATGAATCGCCCGGCATAGTCACAGGCCTCCAGTCCCAGCATATCATACATGAGAAATTAAACAAGTACACTTGTATATGATAATGAAATAAGATTCTCATGCTCTTGGACTGGTATAAACAATATGCCATAGTGTAAGCATGTGCAAAGTCTGCTATCACACTTCGAATCGGCAATTTTTAATGCAGATTTAGTAACTACCCGGTTTATTTAGGGAATCATCTTCTTTGTAACCTCAAGTATAGCCCAGATAGGTCTCAACAAAGGCACGAATACGGGAAACGTTATAACTTTACGCTTAACAGTCAACTCTAGGCATATAATAGCCTAAGCATTCTTCCGAGTATGAATACTTGCTCTAATGCCCGCACACGGGCTCAAACCTCACATATATGCGCACTCATAGTGCATAGCTATCACAAATAATTAACGTAACTAGTGTCTCCACCGAGTTTTAAATAAAATAATCACCTCAAATAGGTCGCAACCCCGAAACAATATACTTCTGAGAACTCCTAGTCTCCAAATTCATCGAACACATGAATCACCATAATTGATCCCAACTCCAGCACTCGAATGACTAACACATTTTTCATGCACGATTATTCCACGAGGAATACTTTCATAATTCTTCCGTGCCACAAAGCATTAATTTGAATGTCATCAGTCTATCAACCAGGTGAGTACCGCAATACTAACGAAATATTTGTAAGTCAAAACACAATGCGCCTTCTGAAATGCGCACCCTTATCATGAATTACCGAGCAGTTATAACATTTATCGAAATATCTGAAACTGACCATGCTGTCCAGCATTCGTTACCTTCTCTTCAAGACTGAACTGTCACCTTGTACATGTAAATCCTAATCCCGCACAACACACCACATCTATTATGCCATCATGTGACAAGCACAAGAATCCTATTATCAACTCTGAGTCACCAGTAAATTACATACCCGGTTAGATAGAAACCTTTCTCTTGCTTCCTTTCAGGAGGGAATCACAATACATAACACATTTCCCACACTAGTAGAAAATATCCGGTTCAAACCATGGTAGAAACCATCAAGAACACTTTGAAATCCATCTGCACATAACCAAGCTATTAGAACTTAATTCCTCTAATTCGGCCAAGCCACACAGGTTGCCAAATCCGAGAGTATTGCCACAAAACACCCGTAAAGCCTCACCTCATCATAAGAACCAAAAGAACCGAGCATACCATTATCATATTGATCCATCATGTTACCCATTTGTCCTATTTTCTTCTAGTTTCTTCTGGATTATCCTCAAGTTGCCATTTCTCCTTGTCAAAACACTACTACTTTACCCAAAGCTCGCTATAAGACATCCTAGCATAAAACTACACCACCCTAAGGCCCATAAGCCACTGTATTCTTCTTAAGCATCTTCATAGATACCCCAACCGTAACACTCACTCTGAAAATATCTTATGCGAATTTAAAATTGTTCCTTTTTTCTTTCTTATACTGAAATATAGAATCCATAGTCAAAAAGAATTATCGCACATCCTGATACCATCCAATGTAAGTAACTGATTCTAGTGATATACAAATTCAAAAAATAATTTTAATTTCCACATGTACATTTTGAATCCATTAGAACCCTCTCGATAGTCATCCACTCTACTCAAATCTAATTTACTCTATCCCAAACGGGCCGAAAGACATGTGCTCCTTTAGCACAATCAACACTCAATCAAATAAGTAACCCTACCTTAATACCACCTATCAAATTCATACTCCGTGCGCACTACATCATCCACAAATAACAACTTATTCATCCCACGATTTTCATATACTCATAAAGCGCAATATAACCCGTTTCCAGAAATCTCCTTACTCGAGTCATTCTCGAACTCCACCTCTGCACATCATCACTGATTCCCAAGTATACTTCAGACCAAAACAAAAACAAATTGACACATAACCATGAATTGAATTGTCAATAGCAGGCTCCCCCACTTTGTTCAAAGCCATAAATTAAAATACCTGATAACTCACAATACCCATACTTTATTACTGCCTTAATACTACAGTCAGTTCAATGAAAATTCTTCTCAAGCTCAAGACACACCAACCATAAAATACCTCAATCATCCGCTAATCTCGCATTCATTCTTGTAACGACCCGACTTGTCATTTTAAAAATTAATGCCCAGTTCAACGATGTAAGGTCCCGGGCAACTTCATAATATATATTATGACCTGCGGGTGTGGTCGAGTTTGATTTTCGGAAGATTTAGAATTTAATTGAAAGAAAAATTCTCATTTTGAAGCTTAAATGGAAAGAGTTGACCAAAGAGTTGAATTTTGAGCAAACGACCTCGGAATATAATTTTGATGATGTCAATAGCTTTGTATGATAATTTCGGACTTAGGCGCGTGTTCGGATTTGGATTTGGAAGTCCGTAGGATAATTCGACACATTTTGGCGAAAGTTGGAAAATAGACGATTTTCGGAAAGTTCGATCGAAGGCTGAATTTTTGATAACGAGGTAGGAATCCGATTCTAGAAATTTGAATAGGTCCGTTATGTCACTTATGACTTGTGTGAAAAATTTGAGGTCAATTGGACTTGATTCGTTAGGTTTCGGCATCGAATGTTGAAGTTGGAAATTTCATAATACACTAAAGTTTCAAGTGAGTTCGCACAAGACGTAACTTCAAACGAGCATACCTCTCTTGATATGAAGAGTTATGTGGTGTGTTATCTATCAAAAGAAAGATCTATGAATCTAGTTTCCAACTCTTCAAACCGTTCATCATTTGGACATTCCTACAAGAAGTTAGGACCAAATTACCAAAGGCTGGAAAATGCAATTCTGCGACCAATTATGCGATCGCAAAACAGTTATGCGATCGCAAAATAGTTCTGGGCACTGATTTTGCGATCACTTTTGCGGCCCGCATACCCATTCTGCGGTCCATTATGCGACTGCAGACCTGCTTTCGGAGGGTTAATTTTTCTATTTTCATAACCCGACCCCATTTTGATAATAGGCTTTGGGGCTTATTTTGGGGTGTTTTTCTGAGGATTTTAGAGAGAGGTAAGAGCATTTTAGAGAGAGAAGGAAGGAACCTAACATTCTAATCATCCAATCTTCAAGAATCAAGGAAGCTAATCACAAGATCTTCATCAAAGAGGTAAGATTCAACCCCTAGTCTTCAATTTCGAGTTTGGGGTAAAAGATTGGTGATTGGGAGTATGATTCTTGGTTGTAAGAGTATTATGTATATATGCTTGTACCAATAAGGTTTGTGGGAAGATTGTTGAGATCAAATAAGTAAAGATTGGGTTGTGGAATGAAGGAAATCTTGTAGAAGAACCTTGTAACCAAATTTGCACACCTAGTGTTTGATAAAATACTCAAATGAGTTTAAACCATAAAAATCTTCCTAATTATGGTTCACTTTTGTTATGTTTATAAATATATTGAAGTTGCTAGGATTTCCGGAACCTCGTAGTAATGTAAGGAAGGCTCAAGAAAGATTGGAGCCGTCCGGAGATCAATTCACGTGAGAAAGCTATTTTGGAATATCGACCTAACTTCAAAAAGGTAAGTGTCTTGCTTAACCTTGAGTGGGGGAATTTCCCCTTAGGCATTGAGTCTTATGTGCAATTTGTGTAATTGAAAACTATGTACGCGAGGTGACGAGTACGTACTTGGTTTATATGTGCAAATTTTATTGAGTTAAAGTCTTGAGCATATTGTGTAGTAAATTGGATAATTGTTGGCATATATTTAATCATCTATTTGTCGTGCCTAAATCCTTGTTGTTCACTCTGTTGTTATATGACAAGTTGATGTGATTGTTATTTGATTATTTATGAAATTTCGTGAATTTGCTGGTTTGATAGTTATTGGAATTTAATTTCATTTTGGATTTTTTTCTCTGCAAATAATTAATTAAATGAGCTTAAGAAGAGGTGTTTATATAATTATCGAAATTTTGGAGTTAATAAAGACTTTGCTTTATGTTGAGTAATTTCTATCTCTGTTGATTGTTTATGGGTGTTGTACACATTATGTGGAGCCTTCAACTATTTGTTGTGAAATTAATTGACTTGGTTGTATCTTTGGAATTTTGGTTGTAGCCATTAGGCAAATTGTGATATGAATTGATTTTGTTATGTTGCCGTGATAATTTCCCGTGTTAATTATTGTATTGTGTTATTATTATTTTGAAGATATAAGGGTGGCATTTCACAGTTGATATTATATGGGTATAAGTGTGGCATTTCATTGTGTTTGTGTTTGTTGGAATATTGTTTGGGCGGAGCGATAAGGGTGGCAATAGGAGCGATAAGAGTGGCTATTGATATTGTCTGGGCGGAGCGATAAGGGTGACTATAGGAGTGATAAGGGTGGCAATAGAAGCGATAAGGGTGGCTATTGTCAGGGACGATATGTGATGATGTGGGGTTGATGATTTTCATGTGATGTTGTGATATTCTTGTGTTTATTTTTATACCCTGTGCAATTTTTCTTGTTGTTGGTAAATTGATGACAATCTGATTTATGTTGAAATTGAGTGCCTGTGGCTATTGCCAGGCGGATTATAAAATGAAATGTGGGCACGAGGTGCCGTGAGTAAATAATGAGGATATTGGCACATGAATTGTCCGTGCAGTTGTGATATGAATTGTGGGCACGAGGTGCTGTGGTTAAATGATAATGATATTTGGCACGTGAGTTATCCGTGCAGTTGTGATATGAAATTAGGGCACGAGGTGCCGTGAGTAAATAATGAGGATATTGGCACATGAATTGTCCGTGCAGTTGTGATATGAATTGTGGGCACGAGGTGCTGTGGTTAAATGATAATGATATTTGGCACGTGAGTTATCCGTGCAGTTGTGATATGAAATGAGGGCACGAGATGCCGTGGAAATATGAAAATGGGCTGTGAGACCCGTATATTTATGATTATAAAACGAGGTGTCACATGGTGACTTTTTAATTGAAAGAATTATATTCAAAATATTTATTTGAAAGAATTTTTATGTAAAAGGTAAAATATGAAAGAATTATATTTGAAAGGTAATTATTTGAGAAAATTATATTTGAAAGAGAGTTATTTGAAAGAATTTTATGTGAAAGACATTTATTTGAAGGATTTGATTTATTGTGTGTAATTGTATTTATTAATTATTAAGCGATATTAAGGGTATTCTTGTTGTCTGCTGTGCATATTACTGGTTATTTTATGTTGCCCTTATTGTTATCTGCTTCCTATTATTTTGCATATTATATTGCACAGGCTATTAGACTAGTGAGTGTCTTGACTGTACCTCGTCTCTACTCCACTGAGGTTAGTCTTGATACTTACTGGGTACCGACCGTGGTGTACTCATACTACACTTCTGCACATTTTTATGCAGAGCCAGGTATTGGAGTTATTGGGCTTGAGAAGAGTTAAAGCGGGATCGTAAGGATTCAAAGTAGAGCTGCTTGGTCGTTGCAGTCCCTTGGAGTTTTTTCATTTCATTGTACTGTTAATTTTTAATCAAACAGTATTGTATATTCGGTCCTCGTGATCATTCCATGTATTCAGTTAGAGTTCGTGACTTAGTACTACCGGTCTTAGGAGGTTGTACATTCATATTTGTTCCGCTGTTAGTTTAGGTTACTTATTTAATTAAAAAAATGGCTCCAAAAACGGCTTACCTAGTCTTAGAGACTAGGTGCTATCACGATGCCTGTGGTGGGATTTTTGGGTCGTGACAATTCTCTTAACACTCAAGTCAACTTTATCAACCAGATTCAAATTCAAGTATCAACACATACGCCCCGCTGGCAGAAAAGTAACTCTCTATTCACATCATAAGGAACACACTTACATAGATTACTGCGTAGGATATAACCCACCTGCTTAGTCTCAAATTGGCATCTTGTTATACCCTTTCGCAGCCACAATTACTATGAAATCACTTAATCTTTCTGAGTCCAAACTCATTAACCAGACACGAGAATTCAAATTGCCCCAAAATTTAACAACATGAAAGATCTTTCAAAACATTCACACTCGATATTGTACGTCACATCAAAACGAAAATAAAGCACCCAATGGCCTTCCTTTACATTTTAAGGAAACATTTCTCGTCACATCTAAATCGTCTTAACACATCCCGCAGTTACATCATAATTATCACAAAGCCATTCTACCGCTCATCGAGCCACAAATTCCACTCGTAGGGATATTCCCGGACATACGAGTCCAAATGTACAGGTTACAACTGAAGCTACCGAGCCTAAGCTGCGGTCTAAACCTAGCCTTAAGTCCTCTAGACTGGCCCATCACCAGAACACGGAATACACATCTCAAACATCATTCATGGAATCACAAGCCGGCAATGCACAACTGATACCGAGCGCTCATGTGCGCTTACGAATGTGTGGAGGGAATTCAAAGAGTTATGTTTCAAGCTGAATCAATTCCGCATGATAGAATACAAGAAAGTGAATTTTTTTCCTAAGGGTTCGGCAACCTCTTGAAGATAAGTACAGACGTCTCTGTACCGATCCGCAAGACTCTACTAAACCTGCTCATGACTCGTGAGACCTATGTCACCTAAAGCTCTGATACCAACTTGTCACGACCCAAAATCCCAACCTGTCGTGATGGCGCCTATCTCGATACTAGGCAAGCCGATAATCTCGATAAACCATAATTTCTCTTAAATTTGAAAATACAATAATTTAAAACAATACAAAATCCCATAAATACTGACACGAACACTACCCAAAACCTGGTGTCATTGAGTACATGATCATCTAATACAGAAACAAATCTGGAACATAAGGTCTATAATAGTCTAAGACCAAAATACAGTAAACAAGGAGATAGGGAAAGAGAGACAAGGTCTGCGAAATACGGCAGCTACCTCTGAATCTCCTGAAAATCGACTGCGCGAAACGATCAACACCCGCTATGTCCGGGAACACCTGGATCTGCACACGAAGTGCAGGGTGTAGTATGAGTACAACCAACTTAGCAAGTAACAATAATAACTAAGGAACTGAACATAATGACGAGCTACACAGTTACAGTTCACTTTCAATAATTCCAGCAAAGAATAGACATGCTTTCAAATCCGGCAGTTTAAGTCAAATTAATTTTATACAGTTAAATTTCATATAATCCGGATACAAAATATTTCAGAAGATTTAACAACAATGGCAGATAGCAATTGTCACGCCCCAAAATTGAGGGGCGCGATCGGTGCTCATCCGAGTGAACCCGACCGAGCAAGCCTGTTAGATTTCCTTCTATCCAAACTTATCCACGAATGAAGATAATACATATTTTCATTAACTAGACAAAACGTGATCATGTCTACAATTCCAATTCATTACCAATAGTTTCCATCATTTTAAAGTCTCAAATGGGACAAGTAATACAACCACAACATAACATATTTGACTTTCCCAGCACCAATACACAACCCGCACTATGTCTACGGAGCCTCTATAGATAAAGAAGAGTACAATGATAATGCCAGCAACAAGGCCCCGGCTATACCTCAAACAGAATACACAAAGTACAAAAGATTCATGACCCCGAAATGAAGTGGGGCTCACCAAGTCAGCTGGGAAGAAGGTGCACTGCTATCACTGACCAATATCTCCTACTGTGGAACCACCTGCATCCATTGAAAGATGCAGCGCCCCCTGCAAAAGGGACGTTAGTACTGTCGAATAGTACTAGTATGTATAACTAAACACCCTCTCAATAGAATGACAAATAATACAAACAAGATTATCATAACATCAAATGAAGCTTTAATCAACATCAAACCTCAATTTAGGATCAAGACATTGTTCAAATAAATTTCCATATCTCACATTGGGAGATTTTTAGTATCGATATACCATTGTCCACAATACCATTATTCACAATACCAGTACCACCGTACTCTTAGCACAGAGTCCGATCACGACCCGATCGGCTAGGCTGTCTCATTAGAGACATCAACCACAATTTATCCCAATATCAATACCACCGTCTTTAACACGGAGTCCGATCACGACCCGATCGGCTAGGCTATCCATTAGGAACATCAACCATAATTACCATTTCAATTATAATTTCCAGCACAATTACCACCATGTGTGCGGCATGGTATCCGATCACGACCCGATCGGCTAGGTTATCTTAATCGAGACATCAACCTTTTTATATCAATCATCGCATTTCATATTACTTTCACATCTTTTCATTTCATTGGCAATAATGGCCATAATTATAAGATCAATCTTGGCACGTTGGCCATATTCAGTATTTCCTGCTCACCTTTTCAATTTCAAATACATCATCATTAACAACAACAAATACAATTCAAATCAAGGTGTGTAGTACACATGTGAGCAATTTAGAGTCTAAAGCACATAGAGATATTTCACAAAATTTGGCATAATAGCCTTCGTTTGAACTTGACTTGAAGTCGAAACATTATTAATGCACAACCATATTTTAACACATCCTCAATTGATAACATAACATGAATAAAGCATTTGAGATACTTGTCGAATATATATATATCGTTCTCACATTGAGAGATGTTTAGTATTGATATACCATTGTTCAACCCAATCTTACTCGGAATAACCAATTTTATAATGAACCACTCGGGACTTACATATTTTTCATGAATATCATGTGATTCAATTCTAAGAGAAGAGTTTAGCCAACATACCTCAATTGAGCTTCCTTAAACTCTATAATGTTCCGGAATTCTTAGCAACTTCAATCTATTGTAGAAATATAACAAATTGAATCAAAATTAGGAAGATGATCATGGTTCTAGCTCACTTGAGCATTTTATCAAACACTAAGTGTGCATAAGGTTTCAATGTCCTTTTTATGAAGGATTCCATCATCCCACAACCCAATCTTTACCATTTTTAACTCAACAATCTTCCTACACCCTTTGATAACACATGCATGTAAAATAAACAACTCTCATGTCCAAAAATTATCTTGCTAGTTATCCATTTTCAGAAGATTTCGAAATTAGGGTTTAGGGTGTAGAATCTTATCTCTAGGATGAAGACCTAGTGAGCTTCCCTTCTTAATCTTCCAAAACTTGAGCAAGAATTGAAAAATAATTATTGAAGAACACCTTCTCACTCTAGGGCACTCTCTCTCACTCTAAAATATCATATTATGTCTCAAAAATAGCCCAAAGAGTGTATTTAATGAAATAGGGTCGGGTTTTAAAAACTCAAAAATGAAGCTCCGGAACAGGTTTTGCGGTTGCATATGCGACCGCATAATGGATATGCGGACCGCATAATGGTCGCATAATTGGTTACAAAATAGCCAAAAGAACTGTCTGTGTATGCGGTCACTATGCGGTCCGCATAACTATTATGCGGTCGCATAATGCACCGCATAACAGTTATGCGGTCGCATAGTTGACCGCATAGCTGCTTCCAGAATGGCCCTCTCCTGCTCACTTCTGCGGCCATTATACGGCTCGCAGAGTGATTATGCGGTCGCATAATAGACCGCATAAACGCACTTTTCTGCCAAAAATTTTCCTTCACCTTCCCGTGCATTGTTCAGCCCAAAAAGTCCGAGCCGCGGCTCGCAAGCATTATGCGAAGAATTTCTACAATCCTCAAACACGTAAACCTAGTCCGGCACCATGAAATATTATTTTCTTTGCCAATTTCACCGGGCTTTACACTTAAGAACTTCAAAATTTTCCGGGGTATTATATCAATCAATTGCAATAACAAATGCAAAGCAAGTATAGCCTCTCAGGCAACAGTCACTCAACTCATTACTCGGATCTCATCCCTCAGCACTCACACTCAATGGGTACCCGCGCTCACTGGGGGTGTACAGACTCCGGAGGGGCTCCTACAGCCCAAGTGCCATAATCTGCACGGACAACTCACGTGCTATAATATCCTGCACGGACAACTCACATACTATAATATCCTTACCTAACCGACAGGCCCTCGGCCTTACTCAGTCCTCAACCTCTCTAGTCTCTCGGGCTCTCAGAAATCACAAAGATCAGCCCAAACAAAGATAACATAATGCATCAACAAATATCAAGAAAGACTGAGGTATGATACGCAAGAAAAATCATGACTGAGCACAAGATAGAAATTAGCAAATAATTCAATAAGTACGTGCCCTCTGTAGGTCCCAACAGTACTATCAAATAGCCTAAGCATGATTTCTAACATGATTTATAGTCAAATTTCTTCAACACATAGAGACCATATAGCTAACAACAAATTATTCAACTTTACAGTTTCACGGGATGAACCAAGTCATAATCCCCTCGGTGCACGCCCACACGCCCGTCACCTAGCATGTGCGTCACCTCCAAAATAATCACATGACACAAAATTCGGGGTTTCATACCCTCAGGACAAGATTTATAACTGTTACTTACCTCAGAGCGTGAAATTCTTCACTCTGCTATGCCTTTGCCTCGCAAATCGGCCTCCGAATGCCTCGAATCTAGTCACAAATAATTCGTTTCAGTCAATAAAATTTATTAGAATTAATTCCTTAAGAAAATGCTAATTTTCCATAAAAATCCAAATTTTAGCTCAAAAATCGTCTGTGGGGCCCATGTCTTGTTACTCGACAAAAGTTACAAAATCCGAAAGCCCATTCAACTACGAGTCTAACCATACCAATTTTATCCAAATCCGACCCCAACTCGACTCTCAAATCTTCAATTTAAACTAAGAGGGTTTTCAAACTTTTCCAACTTAATTCACCAATTATATGATAAAAACAACCATGGATTTGGGTAATTTAACTAATATTGAGTTAAGAACATTTACCCCGTTGTTTTTCTTGAAAAGCTCTCGAAAATCGCCTCTTCTCAAGCTCCAATCCGTCAAAAATTAAAAATGGGACGAAGTCCCATTTTTAGAACTTAAACTCTCTGTCCAGACCTCTCTTCTTCGCGAACGCGACAGGTCCCTCGCGTTCACGAAGCACAAAATGTGCTTCCCAACATTTGCTCTTCGCGAACGCGAGATACTGCTTGCGAACGCGATGCACAACCCAGCTCCTATTCGCGAACGCGAGACCCCCTCGCGAACACGAAGAGTAAATCCTGCCTGCCTGAAATTCCTCTTCACGAACGCGAGGGCCCACTCGCGAACGCGAAAGAGAAAATCCGAAAAATGCAGCAACAGATATCAGCAATCTCACCAAGGCCACAAATGATCAGTTAACCATCCAAAACTCACCCGAGCCCCTCGGGACCTCAACCAAATATACCAACAAGTCCTAAAACATCATACGAACTTAGTCGAACCCTCAAATCACCTAAAACAACGCTAAAACTATGAATTACACCCCAATTCAAGCCTAATGAACTTTGAAATTTCTAAGTTCTACAAACGACTCCGGAACCTATCAAATCACGTCCGATTTACCTAAAATTTTGCGCATAAGTCATAAATGACATAATGGAGGTACTCAAATTTTCAGAATCGGGTTTCGACCTTGATATCAAAAAGTCAACCCCCCGGTCAAACTTCCCAAAAATTTAACTTTCGACATTTCAAGCCTAATTCCACTACGGACCTCCAAATAATATTCCGGATACGCTCCTAAGCCCAAAATTACCATACAGAGCTATTGGAATCATCAAAATTCAAATCCATGGTCGTTTACACATAGGTCCATATCCAGTCCACTTTTCTAACTTAAATTTTCGAACATGAAAATTCATTCTTCCAAGCTAACTCTGAAATACCTTAAAACCAAAACCGACAATTCACACAAGTCATAATACCTCGTAGGAAGTTATTCAAGACTTCAAATAGTTGAAAGGAGCGTAAATGCTCAAAACGACCGGTCGGGTCGTTACACAAAAGAACCAAGATCACACCAAAAATCCAAACACGTTCTACGAAGGTATCATTTGATAAGAGAGATCATTGAACGTAGAGACGTTGAGATTCAAAAAGTTGATGGAAAGGAAAATGTTGCAGACCCATTCACTAAAGCTCTTGGAGCAAAGGAGTTTGACAAGCACACGTGGAAATTGGGAATGAAATACAAGAGCAATTGGCTCTAGTGCAAGTGGGAGATTGTTAGGGATATATTAAATATGCCCTAGATCCAATCTCATATTTGATAACTTGAACATATTTTTGTGAATGTTATTTGATATAAAAATATATATGGCATTTGATATTTATTTATCATTATTATTATTAATTGCTTGATTAATTTAATAAGGTCCTTGATTAAATTTTGAGACTTGTCATCATGATGAAATCATGATAATGAGAGTAAAGTCTCTTACAATTTAACTTAAATTTTGTTCTTGATCATAAGATTATTAATTTGGACATTAGTAATCTGGTTAGATCAATATTTATGTGATCGTCTTTATGGGATAAAGATTAGTTGATCTCATTAACTAAATAACATAAATAGATGATGCATATAGAGATATGATCATTGAAACGATTCATTGGATAATTCCTAATGATTAGAATTACCATAAACTGTCAATAAGATATTCTCTTGAAGAATGTGATGTAAGAGTTTCCTTTGACCTGATATCATTAAAGTAATTGACAAGTTATTTATTATGCTTTGATACAAGACACCTATGACCCTAGGGCGATAGTTGAAAGGATATTGGGTACGATTAAATATTTGTAGAATTAGTGATTGATCAAGATGGAATCTGTCAACTCTTGGTAATGAGTTTAAGCTCCATGTTGTCATAAATTATAACCGACCAAATTAAGACCTTGGCAAGAGCGATTGAATGAAAGAAGAAAAGAGTTTCTTAGGTCATTTAATAGTCGATTATTTTTGACATGAACACATAGTCGGCCGCCTATTAGGATTTGACAGTTGAACCATATCCTAGGGTGACGCAGAGCTATAAGGACACAAGGAATTAATACATTATTCTTCTACAGGTTTTTGAGAGTAAATTGTATACTTCATACTATCCGGTCGTTAGGAGTGTTGCTAGACGCCACCCTTGATTAGAATATTGATGTGGTCAATTTACTACCTGTTTAGTATTGAACCTATGGGGTCGCACACTAACGAGTGTTCCGATCTTTGCTAAAGGATTAATTACTTTATTATTTGTTAATTAAATTAAAGAACTTAATTAATCAAATAAATTTAGTTATTAATCCAAATGAAATATTATTATATTCTTTGCTAGCACAGAGGATATAATTAATATTGTGGACAAGTTGAAATTTTCTATTTTAAATAAGAAAATTAAATTACATCTCTTGGTTGATATATATATATATATATATAGAATTTAATTTAAAATTGAATTCCATAAATGAGTTGCATGTTTTTATTTTAAATTGTTGACTAATTTGTAGAATTGAATTCTATAAATGAGTTACATGTTTTTATTTTAAAATGTTGACTAATTTGTAGAATTCAATTTAGAATTGAATTCCATAAATGAGTTACATGTTTTTATTTTAAAATATTGACTAAGTTATAGAATTCAATTTAGAATTGAATTCCATAAATGAGTTACATATTTTTATTTTGAAAGTATGACTAAGTTGTAGAATTCAATTTAGAATTGAATTCCATAAATGAGTTACATGTTTTTATTTTAAAATGTTGACTAAGTTATAGAATTCAATTTAGAATTGAATTTCATAAATGAGTTACATATTTTTATTTTAAAAGTATGACTAAATTGTAGAATTCAATTTAGAATTGAATTCCATAAATGAGTTACATATTTTTTAAATATTTACCATAAAAGCATGTGATTTGTATTTTTCAATGAAAATTATGTGTATATATATGTGTGAGTCCTAATTAAGAATAAGGAAGATATAGATCTTATACATATTGTAAAGTCATGTAAAAACCAAGAGAGTTATTCTTGAGAAGAAAATTGTTTTGAGAAAGTAATAATGCAATACAAAGCTAAGATAGAAAATACTAGTACAAGAAAATTATTTCTTGTTCTTCTACCTATGAGTTGAGATTTTTGAGAAAAATTTCAACACAATATTTTTATTCAATTTGTTCGCGGGATTTTATTGATCAAAGAGTTGATAGTAAGGATCAGTCTCGGTGTGGATACGCATAGAATCTTCGCACTATCGGAGAAATTTAAAACGAGACTCTCTTCACTAGGTACGTCTTAGATCCGATCTTTGACATGCAAAATAAATTTTAAACACAAAAAGTTCTGTCTAGGATTGTTATTATCTTCCGCTGCGTGTTATGAACGCTTCTACGCAATCCTATGGTGCAAACAAATGAGGCCTGAGGGTATTAGACTATCCAGGTACCACAAGGTTATTATAATAAGATATCTTTACAGAGGAAAAGAAAGAGCATCAATTTTACTGCTAAAAATCTGGTAAGGAAGAATATTAAGTACGTAAGTTACAATTCTTATGGCAGAATTCAATTAACTGGACCTTTTCTTTTTTCTAAGGAAAGCCTTTTATTGATAAACAGAAACAAAACTATTACAGTAGAAGGTACTGAACGAAAAGTTACAGTCCCTTTGTAGGTTTTTGAAAGAAGTGTATCGGACATTCTGACTATAGAAAAAGCCTTCCTGCCTAATTTTTGTTAAGATTTTTCTTTTCTCTCTTTGCAGAACTTTTGATCAACCATGCTTTTCTATGTCAGGCAAATGATAGATTTTTAAAGGAGGATGACCTCGAAAATTCAGTTTTCTACTTTAGGCCTTAACCATTTAAGACACAATCTTCAATGTGTGCGCGCCTGAATTTTTCTTTTTTCTTGACAGGTAGGGCTGTCTAATGGTACGGTATTACCGGTACCCGTACAGAACCGTATTGATACCGATGCTGTACCGTATCGCTCCGGTGGTTGGGTAGGGGTGAAAAATTTGGGGTGGAGGGTAAGGGTAATAGTAGGGTACCCGATTTAGTACCCTTAAGACCGTACCAGTACCACACCTGTACCGGTACCCAATATTTTTTTTTTTTTAAATCTAGCATTTTTTGTACAAAAGAATTTTCTGGGGTATATTATCTAACTATTTCTAGTATGTTGATTTATTAGCTGGAATTTCGATGTTATTTTTTGAGTATAAACAAAAAGAAGATTATAAAGATGCTATTAAAATAAGGTTGACAAATTTTAATTTTTTCTCCTATTCCTGTTATTTACATTATTGTTGTTGTTTTACATCCTCAAATAAAAGTTATTGGTGCAAAAACACTTATTGAAATAATTTATTTTAATTTAGAAATAGAACCAACTCTGTCACGACCCAAAATCCCACCACATGCGTCGTGATGGCACCTAGTCTCTAAGACTAGGTGAGCCGATTTCAATTATATTTTGAAGCCATATTTTTTTTTGAATTAAATAAATAATCAAAGCTAACAGCGGAACAAACATGAATATACAACCTTCCAACACTGGTAGTACTGAGTCACGAACTCTAACTGAATACATGGAATGATCACGAGTACCGAATATACAATATTGTTTGATTAAAAACTAACAGTACAATGAAATGAAAAGACTCCAAGGGACTGCGACGACCAAGCAACTTTACCTTGAATCCTTACGATCCCTCTTTAACTCTGCTCAAGTCCGATATCTCCAATACCTGGCTCTGCACAAAAATGTACAGAAGTGTAGTATGAGTAAACCACGGTCGGTACCCAGTAAGTATCAAGACTAACCTCAGAGGAATAGTGACGAGGTATAGTCGAGACACTCACTAGTCAAATAACATGTGCAATATAGCATGCAAAATAATAGAAAACAAATAGCAGTAATAACAACATCAATCAACTAGTGATTTAAACAGTAAGGTAACAGGAACACCATAACTATTGCTCAAATGAGTAATAAACACAGGTACAACTAATTAATCAGGTCCTTCAGAATATACATCTTTTATCTAAGTTATTCAATAAAAATTTCTGGAATATAATCCTTTTCAATAAATATATTTCCGAATATCATTCTTTCAAGTAAATATCTTTCAAATATAATTCTTTCAAGTAAATACCTTTCGAATATAATTCTTTCAAGTAAATATCTTTATAATATAATTATTTCAAATAAATATCTTTCTAATATAATTCTTTCGAATAAATATTCTTCAAATATACTTCTTTAAAGTAAATATCTTTATAATATAATTCTTTCAAATAAATATCTTTCTAATATAAATCTTTCGAATAAATATCTTTCAAATATACTTCTTTCAAGTAAATATCTTTATAATATAATTCTCTCAAATAAAAGTCACCATGTGACGCCTCATTTAACTTTCCTGGCGTGAGAAATACATTCAACATATCACATTAAATGGCACGCCAATACCTTCGTGCACTTATCTCATTCTCACTCACAATATATATATATATATATATATGTGTGTGTGTGTGTGTGTGTGTGTGTGTGTGTGTGTGTGTGTGTGTGTATGTGATGCATGCATGATACATGTGTCGCAGAAAAAAAAATTGCTCACCGTATATTATGGCTGTCCAACGGGACGAGACAACATTTAGCCGGGACGATGGCGGGACGGGACGAAATGGTAGGCCCATCCCGTCCCGCTAACAAACGGGATGGGACGGGACGGGACGGGACGGACAGTAGGCCCATCCCGTCCCGCTGGGATGGAACGGGACGGGACGGGTTCGCGGGCCTTAAGTGCCATTTTAAAAAAAAATTATTTAAGCATTGAGTTTGGCAACAGATATTCTTTTGACAATGACTAAGTTTTTAAAGTTTGCAACATCTAGTTTTTTGACTTATTTAATAAACTTAAAAATTAAACGAAAATTAGGAAACAAAGTAAAGAATTATAAAATATTAAAACAAAAGACTTGTAATGAAATATTCTAGCAATTATAAATATATAATAGAGTTATAATTTATTTAATATAATTTTAATCCATTAAGTAACTAAGTAAGAGTGTAAGACAATTCATAAAACAAATTCAACGCTTAGAGCCTTTTATTTTATTAATAGAACTTTCAAATCTCACATACAAATATAATTCTTTTGAAGAGCACCTAATCTACGCAGCCACATTCTAGGAAGGGTTCTGTTTGAACTAGGCTTCTTAGTAGCCAATTACAAATTATCATACTAATATTTGTAAGCTCCTATATAACTTCATTGTAACTTATCTATAATTTCTCTCGGACATTGTTCTGGAATTGGCAATGTTGATTGATGTTCCATAAGTTCCATGCCGTCATCGCTCCCAGTGCTAAGTATCTCATTGCATTCTTCTTCTTCCCTAGTGGTTAATTTTTTAAAATCAAGATTTTTTCTTTCTGAATTAATCCTATCTCTGAATAATACGGAAATCTCTAGGCTGTCCTCCGATAATGAATGTCTATGATCTCCGATTTGAAATCTTGCCGCGCTAAAAGCACTCTCCGATGCTACTGATGATGCTTGAATAGCAAGGATATCTCGGGCCATTATTGAAAGTGTTGGAAAAGCCTTGCCACCCTCCCTCCACCATGCCAAAAGTTGTTCGTTGCCTTCTTCGCCTTTAATACTTTCCAATCCTTGATTAAGATAAGAATCAAGTTCATCATCAATAGAGGAATCAAAACCTGTTATATCATCCATATCTTCCCATAGAACTTTTACTCTAGACTTAGAAGTAGAAGGAGCAGTTTCATCACATGTTGTTTTCATAGATTTATATTTATCAAACATTGATCTAACATAAGAATATATGTTGGCTTGGCATTCTTCGAGAGATGGTTTTTCATTTTCTTGAATTGCTAAATTCTCATAAATTTTACGAACAAGTCCCTTTGCACCTCTTAATTTTAAAGATGGGTTAAGTATAGTAGAAATTAAATAAACTTGGGAATAGAAAAAAATATTTTTTAAATTTTGTAATCATTTCATTAATGGACGGTGCATAAGATGGATTAGTTTTAAGATATTTGAGAGAGAATAATTTATTTTTGTGGGAAACAATGAAGAAGGATTGGGGTATTTATAGTAGAAAATATGGTCAAAGTATAATTTAATAGACTTAGGGATTATATTAAAAGTTTGGGGGGTAGGGGGTGTTGTTTTTGGGGGGTGGAGGGGGGGGGGATTAAATATGGCCTTTTTGGCCATTGAAAACAGCTATTTTTGCAATTATAGCCGTTGCCCAACGGCTATAATTCAAAAAAAGGGAGCGGGACGGGACGAAACGGGACGAAATGGGATGGGATAAACGGGACAAAATGGCCATCCCGTCCCATCTCGTGTCCCGTTTAACACGGGCCCACCCCGTTTAAAATTAAGTGGGACGGGACGGGACGTCTTGTCCCGTTGGACAGCCTTACCATACATACATATAATAGTACCAACTAGGTAGGAGAAATGCCAATAACAATAAAAGAAATAAAGTGGAGACACAAAGGAAGCAACAACGGTTACAAGTCACATAGAAAACATAGGTGCACAATAACATCTCAAGATAAAGGCATGAATATATACATAACAAAACGATATCACAATATAATGTATGTCTCTCGTCCTCGCCTGCACGGAATCACCCTTCGTGACATGAATATATGATAACATAAAAAAATAATTGCACGGCATCACCCTTCGTGCTTTTACTCTCATCCTCACCTAATAATATAAATGAAATAGCACGGCATCACCCTTCGTGCTTTACACTCTCAATGGCATGACATCACCCTTCGTGCTTTACACTCTCAAATGGCATGACATCACCCTTCGTGCTTTACACTCTTCCTTACCAAGCACATGTATATCATTAACAAGCAAGGTAGGAAGCATAAATAACATCAAGGAGCAAGGTAGGAAGCATAAATAATATCAAGGAGAGTGTTTAAACCACAACACAATACAACAATTCATATCGCAATTTTTCACTGACCACAACCAAATTTCCAATATGTAGTAGAATTAATAAATTTCTCAACAAATAGCCCAAGGCTCCACACAACGTATAATAAAACTCAAAACAATCAACAAAGGTAAAAATTACTCAGTATAGGGCGACACCTTCATTAATCCAAATTCTTGATAATTATATTAACTCCTCAATTTAAACTTATTAATAAATATTTGCAGATAAGGGTTCTATCATGAATTTAATTCCAAGAAAAATATCAAATCAACAAACACACGGAATTCACATAAAATTCAAGTGACAATAACACCAAATTTATTATATAAAATACAAACTTGACAAATAAGGAACGAGACGTGATAATTCAAGGATTTACTAATGCCAACAATTATCTAATTTAATACATAAACATGCCTAAAACTTTAAACCAATAAAATTTGCACATATAAGCCCGAGTACGTACTCGTCACCTCGCGTACTCAGCTTTTCACATTTCACAAATGGCACATAAGACTCGATGCCTAAGGGGTAATTCCCCCACTCGAGGTTAAGCAAGACACTTACCTTTTTAAAGTTATGCCGATATTTCAAAATCGCATTCTTGCTTGAATTGTCCTCCGGACAGCTCAAATCTATCCAAATAAATTGTATAACTTTATTAAAATTCATCAAAAATAATTTCGGATAATAAAACGTCGACTTGAAAATTTATTCTAAAAAGTCAACAAAAGTCAATGCGGGGCCCGCCTCTTGGAACCCAGCAGAATTTTTACGAAATCCGAACACCCATTTCGATACGAGTTCAACCATATAAATTTTATCAAATTCCGATAACGAATCGACCTCTAAATCTTCAATTTAAAGTCTATAAAATTTCTACCATTTTTAACCCAAAACACTAATTTAATGATAAAAACAACAATAGATTTGGGTAATTTAAACAAAATTGAGTTATGAACTCTTACCCCGATGTTTTTCTTGAAACTTTCCCGAAAATCGCCTCTCCCCGAGCTCCAAATCGTCAAAGATGGAAGAACTTAAATCTACTACCCAGTCATTTCATCTATGCGATCGCGACAAAACACCCGTGATCACAAAGAACAAAAATTTTCCAGCCCTTTTTTACTCTATGTGATCGCGACCATTTTCCCGCGATCGCGAAGAACAAATTCCCCAACAACCTTGTCCAACTTCTTCCGGACAGCCTATACTATAATGGTCATAACTTTTTGTATAGAATTTCAAATAATAAATAGTTTAACTTTCTGAAAACTAGACACTAAGAGCTACAACTTTTATGTTTTGGTCATCTCCCAATTTCTTATATATATATATATAAGCTTCCAAAGTCAGCTCTATGCAACACAAATTTCTTCTTTGCGGTTTTCAAACTCTTCCAGGACAGCCTGTAGTATATCAACTATAACTTTTGGTACACAACTTCAAATAACAATTTCTTTAATTTTCTAAAAACTAGACACAAAGAGATACAACTTTTATTTTTGGATCATCTCCAAATTCCTTATAGATTGCAAGATATAAGCTTTCAAAATCGGGTCAGTGCATCAGAAAATTTCCTCTATGCGATCGTGAAACACTTTCCGCGATCGCGATTCCCTGGTCATTTTCCCCCATTTTGTGCTTCGCTATCACGTCCAATTCCACGCGATCGCATAGCACACTGCTGTAGCCAAAAATCAGCAGCTATAAATGGCCTAAAAATGGTCCGAAACTACCCCGAAACTCACCCGAGCCACTCGGGACCCCATCCGAACATACCAACAAGTCTCAAAATATATTACGGACTTAGTAAAAATCTCGAATAACATCAAACAACGTTAAAATCACGAATCATACCCCAATTCAAGTTTAATTAACTTTGAAATTTCAAGTTTCCACAAATGACGTCGGGACCTATCAGATCAATCCGGAATGACTTCAAATTTTGCACACAAGTCATAAATGACATAACGAAACTATTCAAATTTCCAGAATTGGATTCCGACCCCGATATCAAAAAGTCAACCCCCCGATCAAACTTTCCAAAAATTCATCTTTCGCCATTTCAAGCTAAATTCCTCTACAGACCTCTAAATAATTTTTCGGACATGCTCCTAAGTCCATAATCACCATACGGAACTATTGACATCATCAAAATTCCATTCCGGAGTCTTTTGCTCAAAAGTCAACTCTCCGATCAACTCTTTCCATTTAAGCTTCTAAATAAGGATTGTTCTTTTAATTTAATTCCAAATCTTCAGTAAATCAAACTCGATCACACCCGCGGATCATAATACATATTGCGAAGGTGCTCGAGACCTTAAGTCACTGAACGATGCGTTAATTCTTAAAACGACAAGTCGGGTCGTTACAAACTCAAAGACCAACTATTTCTACTTGTTTAGATAGTATTCAACAAAATGCTAAAATCGTGTATGACTATTACCAAAGATAAATGAAATGTGTTAGGACCAACTAGTGGTGCCTCTACTTCTTCATCATCTCAACCTCTTAAAAAGACTGTTGCAAATAAATCTTTTGGTGTTATTCGGCAAATGATTGTCAATCGCAATCGTCACAAATTAACGAGCTTGATATTTATTTACTTGTAGGAATTATTGATATTTGCGATGATGAAGGGAATGAAGACTTACTAAAATATTGGAGAATGAATGAACAATATATCATTTCCGATTCTTTCAAGAATGGCTCGAGTTGTGCTAACTATTCAAGCTTCATCAGTAGCTTCCGAAAGCGATTTCAGTGCAACACGATTTCAACTTGGAGACCACAGACACTCATTTGCAGAAGACACCTTGGAAATTACCGTTTTATTCAGAGATTGGATTAAAGAGGAGAGAAGAAACTTTGGCCTTTCAGAAATAATTCCAGAAGACGACGATGCATATAATGAAATACTATCAATCAGAGATGGCAGGAATGTAGATGAACAAGTGCTACCAATTCCAACTGAAGAGCCACGAAAAGTTATTGAAAAATTACGTAAATCGTTCAAAAGAAATATGTAATTTTAGTTTTACAAGTGTTGAAATACAAATAAATACTTGTAACTTGTATTAGAAATCTAATATTTATATTGAATAAAATAAAATAAAAGGCACTTCATAGCCTTGAATTTTTTTCATCCATTAAAGCTTGTTAGTATTTAAATATATATTTTTTTAATTTTTAATTTTTAATTACCCCTAAGTATCCCAAAAGTACCGGTAACGCACCCTTAAGTACCGCACCCTTAGGACCGGTAGGGGTACTAGTAGGGTACACAAAAAAATACCCTTAACCCTTACCCTTAAATACCGTTAAGAAAAGTACCCTTAAGAAACTCTTCCCTTACCCTCCCCTTAATTAACCCTTAACCCTTAATGTCCCCGTGCCCTTCCCTTAGACAGCCCTATTGATAGGGTACACACTGTTATTTAAAATCTTATGCTATGTTTTCAATTGCATAGCTATGTATTGGGATCTTTATATAAATAGCCAACTGATATCACTAATTACTTTCTAGCTGGTATACATAAATTATATACATATTAAACATGATTATACATATAATATATATTTACCTACTATTTTTAATTTAAGTGATTGAATAAACGTCAGTTTAGATTAATTGTTCCGCTCATAAAGACGATGTTGCATGCAGTTGTTTTGTGCTCTTGTGGTTACGTTAACTCCGTATGGCTAATGAATACTCCGGTCCATCTTATTTTGTGTGTCACGTTTTCGATTGTCCCAAAAAGATTGTCATTTTCTACAATTTTAAAACTATCTAATCTCGTTATCCTCATTTTACCCGTAATAACTTAGGACCCACTTGACATAGAAGTTAACCTTATCACGAGGAAAGAACATGAGAAAACACGTTGAACTTCATGCTACCACGTCTTATTTAGTTGTTGATAGTAAGGATAATTTGACACTTCGCATCATTTGGCTTATGCGTTAAGGGGTCATTTGGGTCACATATTAGTTATTGGAAATTATAATGTATGCATTGTTTATGGCGAATAATAAAGAAAGGATTGTTACGCGTGGCTATTATGCATGGATTATTGTTATACAACGAATCAATTTGAAGGGATTACTTGAATTAAGCTACAAAATTGACCGCGGGTTGTTTCCTCCCTTGGTAGGAAGCAGTTTTTTAAAGTGAAAAATCGCAATTATCTAAAATGGGATCTTGAGCTCCTACTACTATTAATGTACAACTTAGTAGGGCTTCTATCAAAGAAGATAAAGTTGATCGCGACAAACATTAAGTTTTGTTAAGCTCATGACTCTTCTGGCTTAAGTTACAAACACAATATTGGAACTAGAATTGGTGGGGTGTGCCAGGCCAAGGTAATAGTGCAACACCGATAGCAAGCTACCGTGGTGGACTCTCCCCTTAAATTAAATTAATATCGTGTAAGTCACTGACTCACATATCAAATATTAAACTGATAAGAACAGATACTACACTTGATCTTAGCAAAAAGGCCGAGAAAGGTATGCTTTCCTTCTTCCCGAATCGCTCAAATTATAGCTGATGTTCTCTGCTCGTTTTCTTTTCCATACCCGATGTGGGAATACACTAGCAAGACCAAATAAAATTACTTTTATAGCAGACAACTGGTACCATATTTTCAAAGCTACGGCCAACTCTGTGCTTACTCCCTGAGGCTACTTTGGTATTTGCAAACAGTTTACTGAGCTGTTGTAAATAATTGTCTTGTGAAGTCTTTAGGATATTTAAAATACAATTTCTAATCCTAGGCAGGAACGCACTCTTATTTAGCCATATAAGCTGCAACTTGGTTATTCATGCAAATTTTAAAAACTCAGACTGCATTGGCTAATGTATATGGCCATATAGTGGTTAGTACATTACTTTCGCTATTCAATTCAATACACATATTCTTCTTTCAATTTTTTGTAGATAATAATAAAATAAAATAGTTTAAGTAAGACAAGGTACGATTCTTGAATATATGAAGCAACAAGAACAGTTCCTAGGCAAGGCACATCAAAGTCTGCCATCTTTAAAACAGAAATTTCCGCACTATTTTACCATAAAGACGATCAAAGATAGCCATGTCATTGCCAGCTTAACAGAGTACTGATATATTTTCATATACTAAACCATTCTTAGCAGAATAATTTTATTATTTTATATATTTGTTATATCAATATATCTAAATTCAACGAGTAATGTGAGCGATGAAAGAATCCATCTCAGCACGATTCATGCCCCCATCCATCACTGATTTCTTGATAGCATTACTCAAAACTGCTGCTCTTTTCCTCATCTCATCTCCCTCTGTTGAATCCATCAAAGTTTTCACAGTATTTTCAACCATTTCTGATGTAACATGTTCATCTCTACGCGTCCATGGCCTAACAGTAACTCCAATTTTCAAGTACTTAGTTACAAGTTGAGAATTCCTTGGCTGATCAGAATGCATTGGCCAAGCTGCAATAGGAACTCCAAAGGAAATACTTTCCATACACGAATTCCATCCGCAATGACTCATAAAACCACCCGTTGAACTATGTGCCAATATTTCCAATTGAGGTGCCCAATCTCTTACTATAATTCCTCTTCCTTTTATTCTCTCTTCATATCCTTCAGGCAGTTGAATTTTTCTATCTTCACTTGCAAAAACATCTCCTTTGTCAGCATCTCTAAGAACCCAAATGAACTTTTGCTCGCTTTTCTCTAGACCAATCGTGATCTCTTTAATTTCTTCGTTAGACAACGAAGTAGTCGTTCCAAATGACACAAAAATAACTGAGTTATGTTCTTGTTTGTCAAGCCAATCCAGGGACTTGTGGCGTTCGCTGGAGTCTTTGTTCTTCTCTGTTAGCACCACAGGATTGAATGGACCTATAGCCCATAGCTTCGGGTTATTGAACTCTTTAGCCATTAGATCAAGGTACAAACCTTCTATCACACGGGATGAATTGAAAAGTTCACCACAGCTGATCTTACCAACAAAGGGTACAACTTGTGCCTTCAAATATTCCCAAAAGTCTGCAGAAAAACAGCCTTTAACTGATGGAATGTCCTCATAATGTTCGGTTCCAGGGAGTAAAGGCTTTCCTTTCACTTCCCAAAAGTACGAATACCTATGGAAAGCCGAGATAGGATTGAAACAGTAGCATTCAGTATTTGGCATTTCAGGCAAATCTTGAACAACCCCACTCATCAAATTATCATAAATAACAACCACTTTGTTAACATTCGTCGTGCTAGCAAGTTCGCGTGCTAGAGAGCAAACTGGCTCGCGGAGATGGGATGCTGCAAAGAATGAAGGGATTAGCTGGCTTGGAAATTTGTGAGGAGCATTAGGATTTGGCGAGGGAGTTTCATAAGAAGGTGTTGGAAATTCATGGAACTGAATGTTTGTTATTGTGAGAGGATCAAAACCATGAACACGAGTTTTCGCTTGTTGAATGTGAGCATTGGTTCCAACATAATGGACAGGGATATTGTACATGGAGATGAGCCTAGAAAGGTGGAGAAATTGGTTGAGATGGCCTTGTGCTGGAAGTGGTACCATTACTACAGCCACTTTTGAAGTGCATTTATCAGCCATTGGTATGCTTTTAACTAAGAGGAATAGAAGTATTAGAGAAGAAAAATCTTAGAATTGCATGCTTGCATATGTCACAATACAAGTGTATATATAGGTACAAGGAAATCTTTTTGAACTCTAGTTACATAAATGAATTTGGTTTTATGGATAATATAAAGTCTCATTTGCACCTATCACAATGAGCTTTGACCACATAGGTAATGTAAAGATAACATATATACCTAATGGATTCATTTGTAGAATATCAGAAATTAATGTTATATAAGATCTGGGCCTTTTAAGTATGTTATATTCAAATGAAAATTAAGACCTCTTGAAAGGAGTAATATTGTTGATTCTAATGAAGACTAGTCAGCCATTAGTTAACAGGTTTGACTTTCTAGATTTTTTGTCCATGTTCAAGAATAATGCAATTAAGGCAAGTAGATAATGAATTAGAATTGTTTCATTAGACGGAAAGAATATGGATCTTTGAAATGAAAAAGCTGATAAACCATCACCATTAGTATATACCTATTCTGCTGCAGTATGTGCAACTCCTGTTTGTTCTTCTTACTTGGCTTTAACATATCTTGAACAAAACTTGGAAGTGTAATGTTGGCATTTTAAATTTACTGATCTAGAATATGATAGCTACTGGGGATGTTTTTAACTAATAAGTTGGATTAAAGATGCAATAAGGGAGGTGCATGTAATTTTTTCAAAGTTCTAACATGATTCCTTTACATTCAAATTATTAAGTGTGGAAAAAGAATATTCCCCTTTTCTGAGTTGTTTTCGTTGAACTTCTACTCATGCCAAAGAACTTAATCCATATACTATTCAGATGACCCAACATCTTATGAGTAGTGAACTTGTTATCCTCAATAATATATCTAAACGTCCCAAAGCTAAGTCATAGTGGTATTTGATCTGTTACATCCCAATCTCCTCCATAGAATCCATCATGTCCTAATTCTATCTATTTCATGTTTCCTCAAAAAAAAAAAAATGACAATTGTTAGGATCGGGAACTTGGGTAGTGCGGAATATAGCCAAACAGCGGTATAATGGCAATAACAAAGACAATGGAAGTTGATAACAACGACAATTAAAGTAGATAAAGAAGACACAAATTTAACGTGGTTCGGTCAAAGTGACCTACGTCCACAAGCGGAGATGAGCAATTTACTATAACAATAAGAGTACAAAAGAGAGTACAAAATTAGAGTAAACACTCTAATTAATCCCAAATACCCTAAAAGAATAACCTTACAAGATCACTCCAAAGAAAGGGTTCACACAAGTGCTTCCCAACACTAACTCTCATACAAAACACTCTTAATAAAGGAAGAAAGGAAAAAACAAGAATTGAAGACAAGTCTTGTTGGTGTGTCTAAATGAACTAATGGCCTTCCTTTTTATAGGCAAAAAAGTCTTGGCCTCTTAGGTGTAAAAGAAGAGATACAACTTGTGCAAATGATGTCCAACACACAATGCAATATTTTTGGGTCCCAAAGAATATTGCCACCAAAGTCTACACTTTGCAAAGATGCTTATGCTTATGTGAGATGGACTCCATTAGCCAAAATATTGGCCATAATTACAACAATATCATTCCAATTTCAAAATCTTATAATTTACGAAAATAAAATAAATGAATTAGTTTTTCTTTGTAGTCTGTTGAAGTTGAAGGACTAAATTCTCCCCTTCTTGAATGACTACAGTTGTTGCTTACTTTTATCTTTCAATGGTAGGTTATAGCTATGGAAACTGATTAAGTTGGCAAGTTTTCCGAAGGAACAAGTGATTCTGAGAGCTATATGTACGGAGGACGCTAACGACAAGGACCACCGCCCTTAATGACATGTTTTTATAGCCACAGAAATGTCATGGCTTGTTTAAGATTACATGTTCCAAAAGTCTTTCTTTGCTTCTTAGACACCATATCCAATCAAACATCTTCGTATAAAAAGAAACGGAGGGAGTAGATTTTATTGCTCTAAATTATGCTTGTATATCTTTATCAAGTGCTACAACATGCTAGCACTTAGCACTAGTCATAGCACTTGCACTTGCCATGTTTCAAGAATAGACATGATAGTATGTCACCTAATTTAAGAATTGTCTTCTGCATTTCCCAGTGTTTCAAGAATAAACTGTTTTTTTCATGTGGATTTCTGGCTGAAATTGGGACTCTACATCCCTTATTGTCAATGACAGGCTTCTTCCTGTCTTATGTTCTAAAGGACAAATATCAACATTGTTATATATTTAATCCCAAGTACAGCGTACATACGAATCAAACATCATTGAAGAGTAAGAAAAAACCAACACAGCACATAGGAATTTATGAACCAAGTCTTTTGTCATAAAAGAGTCCAATATAGGACATATGGGTACAGCCAATTTAGCATATGCAAACAACTGATAAATGCTTACAAGATTATTCTCCTCATCAACCCTGTATTCCACATAGTTAGAACCAGATTAATTATCTATTAAGCTACACTCTTCAGTGAAAGAAATACAAAGCAGTCATTTTTTGATTATCATAAAAAGCTTCAGATATTGAACATACCGAGATCAAAGAAATTTAAGGTAATATAAAATAGTCTGAGCCAAGAACCAGACAATTGACAGGTTTAAAGAACATTGAGAAAGTAACCAAAATACTTGAAAAGAGAAAAACAAAGAAGAACGATCTAGAAACCATGGCCACCCAAGATTGTGGTGAAAAACGAGTCTATCTTGTGATATGCGCGATGAAAGAATCCAACTCCTTACGAGAAGCACCCCCTTTCTCTGTGGACCGCCTTACAGCCTCTCCTAGTTCTTCTGCTCTTTTCCTAATCACATCACCTTCTTCTGATGCCATTAACTTCCTCACAACATTCTCAATAGTGGATGCAGTCACCAGCTCCTCGCGTTTCCTCCACTCCCTAACAAGCATTCCTATTTTCAATATTTCCGTTACTAAAAGTCCATTTTTTGGTTGGTCAGAGTGCATAGGCCAAGCAGCTATTGGCACTCCCATAGTAATGCTCTCTATGCAAGAATTCCATCCGCAATGACTCATGAACCCGCCTCTCGACGAATGAGCCAAGATTTCTGGTTGTGGTGCCCAATCTCTAACTACTAAGCCTATCTCTTTTACTCTTTCCTCAAACCCTTCTGGCAGCTCAACTTTTCTAGCTTCTCCAGTAAAGATATCTCCTCTATCGGCATCTCTCAACACCCATATGAACTTCTGTTTGCTTTGTTCTAATCCCATCGCAAGCTCCTTGATTTCTCTATAGGAAAATGAAGTTGTTCTTCCAAATGATATATAAAGAACTGATCTTGGAGGTTGTTTGTTAAGCCAGTCCAAACATATATTGTTCTTTTTTGAGATATGATCTAATTTAGTAGGGAGAATTGGTCCAATTGCCCATTGTTTCTTCTTCTGTTCACTTGTTACTAGTGTCAACAAATCAAGAAACTTGCCTTCGATTACTTTACTCGTATTATGGATATCACCTGATCTGATTTCCATATACGGTTTCTGAGAAGCTCCGAATTCTCTGATTTCATCTGTCACTATTCCTTGAAGGGAAGGTAGCTTTTTAAGCAATTCTTCCTCAAGTTGGATAGACATTCCCTTAGTTATGCATATCAAACAGTACAAAGTGAATACTGAAATGCAATTAAATACATAAGATTCCACATTGGGAAAGGACGAAACATCCTGAACATTGTAGGACATTAAAGAATCATGAACAACAACAACTCGTCTTGATTTTGAAGAAATATCGCGAAAGAAGGAAGCAATGGGCTCGCGCAAAAGCATACAAGCATCCCATGATGGCTGAAGATGCACGGGAAATTTGCTTAAGGAATTAAAGTCAGGTTCAGGGGAGTCAAATTCAGGAGTTGGTAAGTCATGGAAATGGATTTTGGCTATGTCCAAAGGATTTAAGGCGTTAGCTCGAATCCTGACTTGACGATTATGTGTAGCTGAGCCAACATAGTAGACAGGAAGACCATAAGAGGAGATTAAACAAGAAAGTTGGAGAAGTTAGTTGAGATGGCCTTGAGCTGGAAATGGAACCATGATTATAGCTACTTCATCTTTTTTCAACCTGCTAATAAGTTCATGGTTTGGTAAATTCTCACAGCTACCCATAGAAGAAGAAAAAACAGGTTTAGGATTCAACCTTTTGTATAAATTTCTTCAAGGTAACGACTTGAAGTAGTTTATGAGAATTGAACAAAAGTGGACAGAACTAAGAGATTTTTTTATATATATAAGAAAGAAAACTGTCTCAAAGGTCCTTTTCCGTTGAAGTCGGCAATGATTAATATGTACAAATAGTATGCCGTATATCGTTACGTCATACATTTTGTTCGATCTTGTCAGACAAAATATAGTATCCACCCATATATATATATGAGTGCTTTGCACTCCTCGTCCAACTTAACCTAATAGGTCCTGGTTGATTGACAGGAATGACCCTGGGGCTTGTTTTAATGTCCCTAAAATTGGCGGTGTATAAAAAATGACCCCCGATCCGCATACAGTTATTGCTCTTCGGCATTTCTGGATTGGTAGAGTTTATAGTATTATATTTATTCTACCTATCTATTAAGTTGTTTATAAGTCTACCAGGTTGACATGATTTTACTCTTTAGGGATTTCTCTATTGAATTTGTAAAGTTTATTCTATATTTACATTATCAATTAAGTTGTTCATAGAAGTCTATTCGATTGACATAATTTTTCTTTTAAACGGAGTGTTCTTTGAATTTGCAACTTTAATTTCAATCAAACCACCCCAAATATGCTTCAAATGATCTCAAATTTGAAACAAAACTTCCAAATACCAACACAAATAATTTTCAATCACCAATTTAGTCAAATAACACCAAATTAAAAAGATTCATTTTGTCTTTTTAATACTTTCTAAGGTCCAACAATGAAATTTTGAGTTTTCTTTTACATTAAATCGGTGTTTGAACTAGAAATTTAAGCATAAATTATCACCATTCAAATGATTTTAACAATAATGGATCATTAACCTTGTACTTTCCACTACCAAATAAGAATTTCAAGCTTTAAATATTGATAAACTATGGTGTTCAAGTAAAAATAGGTTTATTTCAGTAAGACAGTCAAAAATAATAACATTCCGCCAAGATCAATCCGTTAGGGGCGTGCCGTACAATTTTTTTATAGGTCCTTGCTTCTTTGTTATATGTTATGTATAACTGTTTTTCACTTGAGCCACTCTTTTTGCGAATTGGTACAATACTGGAGTTTCAGTTTTTATATTTTATTAATAAAGAAGAATTAATCTATAGTCGCTCATCCAGCCGGTTAAATTAAAAATAAATGGGTAAAGAAACAATATATGCAATATTCATATATAATATGTGTAAAATCATATATAATCAGTGGATCATTTATGTATACCGGCTAGAAAAGGTAAACAACAAATCTAACCGATTGTTTGCGTAAAGATGGATGATCTTACTTTATTAAGCCTTGTGTAACGCTTGAAGTTATTGCAATTTTTACAAACTTGTGCGCTTGAGAATCTTGCTTATCTTAGCAAGAAACTATGTTGCCTAGTTTGTTTCTTGTAACAATGTCTCACTTTTGCTCAAGTATATGAACATTTAGCTACTAAATGACTGTACGTTTGTAACGTTAAACCTAATTATAATTTCAACCAGTACATCATATTGACTTACATGCTTTTTGTGTAGGTGAAAAAGGATAGTATAGCAAATCCAGGTCTTTTAAAAAATGTGTGATTTTTACCTTAAACAGTAAAATTAGTGGCGGACTGTTCTTTATCACTAACCTTGATTTTGTTATGCTCAATAAAAATCCGGTATAGCAAAACAGTTCTAGATTCTGTTAACTTGAGATTAAAGGTAAAATTAGACTAGAATTGGTAGGGTGTGCCAGGCAAAGGCAATAATGCAACGCCAATGCGACACATGAAAGCCCCGATAGCAAGCTACGATGATGGACTCTCCCCCTTAAAAAATTAAGTTAATATCGTGTGAGTCGATGACTCACATATCAGATATTAAACTGATAAGAACAGATACTACACTTGATCTTAGCCAAAAGGCCGAGAAAGGTATGCTTTTCTTCAGATTGAATAGTTCAAATTATACCTGATGCTCTCTGCTTCTCTTCGTTTATATTCTCGATGTGGGAGAAGCTAGCAAGACCAAATAAGGTTCCTTCCATTATGAACCGGAAGCATTAAATTTTTTCTATGTTACATATAAATCTGTGCTTATTGAGCTGCTGTAAATGGTAATAAGAATCTTTTAATGAAATAAAAGTTATAATCCTATGCTTTGCAGTAGTACATTCTCTTTTAGCCAATTAGCTTATAAATTTACTTAAAATTTAATCAAAACCGAGAAAAGACACAAAAAAAGAAATTTAAATGTAAGCTCAGTTTCATGACGATTACAAACAGTTGCGCGCGTCTGGTAATATATAATCAGAAATAGTGCACATGTTTTTCTTCATTGCGTTACTTTAACGCAATGCAGCTTGTTCGTAAACTTTGAAAACAAAGGTTGTACATGTTAACATACATTATAGTAAAATATCTGAATCCAGGTCAATATCTCTAGTGGAAGATCATAATTAAATACGAAAGTTACAATTCTTCCTGAACTTGAAGAAGCGTAGTCGCGCTTTCCTGCCTACTTCTTGTCTATATTGTATGGACGCTTTAAAATATTGCCATACCCGAACCCGTGTTGGGTCCTTCGAAAATACACTACTTTTGGAGGATCCAACACACGTCTAACGACAATTCCGGAGAGTCTGAGCAACATAGATTTTTGTTCGGATGCTTTTCTAAGTCATTTATTAAGTTGACTAAAATTTCGACAGGCCTATGATATTAGGATTGTTGGAGGACGACGACCTCAGAATTCAGTTGTCTGCTTTTGGCCTTAACCATTTTATTCTTTTTCTCTGACAGGGTACACACTGTTATTTCAAATCTTATGCAATGCTTTCAATTGCATAGGTTAGTGTTATAAAGGAGACTCATAAAGAGATATTTTATGCTGTTGCGGCTGGGCGGAATCTATGGGGGCTAATAGTAGATATTTTCTCAGTTTTACTCTATATGACACTTCATATTTGTGGAATTGGACAGCTTTTTCTTTTACTAGAAAATTTTCATATATCATTTAACTATTACAAAAAGTTGTACTCCAATTAATAAATAGTTATCTTGTTTCAAATTATGCTAGATATTTTAGAAGGATAAAAATTACTGAAAACATGGCTGTCCAAATTGAGACAAATTTATTCTCCAGTTCTTTAATTTTGGTGTACAAAACAAGATTAAGTTCTTCATAACAACCATTTAGTTCCGCTAAGATAATTACTGATCACTCATCTGTTTTAAGATTCCAAAATTTACTTTAAACTAGAATTGGTGGGGTGTGCCAGGCCGAGGTAATAGTGCAACACCGAGGCGATACTTGAGAGCCCAGATAGCAAGCTATCATAGTGAACTCTCCCCTTTAAAAAATAGAGTTAGTATCGTGTGAGTCGATGACTTACATATCAAATATAAAACTGATAAGAACAGATACTACACTTAATCTTAACCAAAAGGCCGAGAAAGGTATATTTTTCTTCTGCTTGACTCGCTCAAATTATACCTGCTGCCCTCTGTTATTTTGCTATCCATATTCGATGTGGGAATAAACTAGCAAAGACCAAATAAAGTTCCTGTATCAGCAGACAACTGGAACCATTTTTCCGAAGCCACGGCCAACTTTGTGCTAATATCTGTAGAGTGAGCTTTTGTTAGTTGCTTAAAGCCTTAAACCATCTTGCGCCTCATATTGTTTAAACAAGAAGTACAGTAGGACAGTAAGAGGGCATTATTTTGTCCAGTTAGTACTTTTTTCATTTAAAATAAAATGTCTTATAAAGCAGACGGGAATTTAATTTTCCGGTAAAACCTCGATAAGAAGATAATTGTATGAGGTAAAATATGTTATATTAAATGATCGCATGAGACAGTGACATGCGGAGTCGAAGACAGAGGATAACTTAAATCGAAAGCAACGATCTCGTCTGTTACCGGAGAGAATGATACTCATAAAGACGAAATAAATGTATGCCACCCGGTAGCATTTAATGAAGAATATTCTACTGCATTTAGTACATTGCCCGTTACAAAAGAATATGGCATTCATGCCCGCCGTTACACATTCTTCAATGATCCTCATAATTGACATTAAAGAGGGGCTTGATCTTAGGACCTTGTTCCCTAGGTGCAACTATAAATAGTCAGCTCTATTATCATTGGAAATGATACGAATTTTCTTGCAAACATACGCTATACTCTGTTCAAAGCTTAATATAATTTTATCTTCTTGCTTCTTGATTTCATTGCTGTTGTGTCCGAAGCCCTGCTCCCGGAACTATTATTTCTGCTATTTTGTCTCCATTTCAAGGCCCCGACTATACCTCAAAATGTAACGTACAACGTGAGATGACATGAAGCCCGAAACATAATAGGGATCACCAAGATCTGCTGAATAGAGAGTAACTACTAACGAGGGTCAAAATCACTTGCTGACGAACCACCTATATCCATTGAAGATGCAGCGCCTCCGGTAAAAGGGACGTTAGTACATATGGAATAGTACTAGTATGTAAAGTTAAATATCCACTTTCAAAATAGAATGCCAATATAAGAAAGGGAAAATCATAGAAATAGCAAGTCACAATCAACAATATCCAAATGCCTAGTTAAAACATACAAATTTTCAAAATACGAAAATAATATATATTTTTGGTTGGAAGATCATTAGCACCGATATACCATCGTATTTTTAGCACGGAGTCCGATCACGCCCGATCGGCTAGGCCGTCTCCCCACGAACAATGCGGTTTGACTTGTGGTGCGAAAGAAACGTGTTACCAAGAGTAGTACCACCATGTGCGCAACATGGTGTCCGATCTCCACCCGATCGGCTAGGCCGCCTTCCCACATATGCCGTGTGGGTTGACTTTCCAATTCCAGCTAATATCAATCTCATCCCAAATAAGGAAAATAATCACAATCCACCCTTATACCGACACGTGTAATTTCGGGTGTGGACCTTATGACCCACCCTTCCTCGGTTTGCTCATGATACTCCCATTTTTATTTTTTATTTTTGCACACAAAGGTAATATAATTACAAATGTATTCACCTCATCATCTGTCACATTGTATAAACCTTCATTAGTATTTTCAACCACTCACAACAACAATATTTCCTTGGCTCTTTTGGCCATTCACAGGATTCTTTATTCATGGCACGACGACCGTATTTCATATTCCACACTTTCTTTTCTTTACTTTCAAGGATCACCATCAAACATCAACATATAGAATATGCCGGAAATCACAACTTTAAGTTCGTTAGTAATGAAGACTTTAAACATAATGGATTTCTTTCTAAGAAATGGAGTAAAATGGTTGGCAATCAAAGCACAAGTTAGAAGCATAAACGAGTAACACATCATTTAATCTTGAAATACTTTTTCCAAAAAGGGCAATACACAATTTCAACTCATGAATATATATAAGATCTAAAGACACATTAGAAACACTTACAAAGTATAGCATTAGTTAAAACAATCACATTTGGGCACAAATATCTCTCATTATTGGCACGGTGGCCATACTATCACTCTCATTATTAGCATATATATATATATATATAAGAGCAAAAGACACATTGAAAACACTTACAAAGCATAACATTAGTTAAAACAACCATGTTTGGGCACAAGTATAACTCTCATTATTAGCACGGTGGCCACACTTTCCATCTCCAACCCCTTCCTTCACTTTCAAGCATCCTTATAGATTATCAATAACAAGGCATTTTAATTTAAGACTTTAGACACACATTTGAGTAACTAACTAAATTAAGGGTCTTAGACATATGTGATTTCTTACACAATTCGACATGCTAGTTTTCATTAGAATCACGCTTCAAATCGTAACATATTAACACACAGCCCATGTTTAATCACCTTCTCAAATAGTAACTCAACAAAGAAGAACGTTTGGAATACGATTTGAACGCATATATCTTTTGATACAAGGCTTGTTCGGAATAATCAATTTATAATGAGCAACATGGGACTTACAAGGCCATTGTGGGGTTCAATTCTAAAAGAGGAGTTTAGCTAACATACCTTGTTTGGGCTTTCCTTAAGTTCCTACAACGTCCAAACACTTCTAGCAATAACAATCTATAGGAAGATAGCGAAAATCGGATAATAATTAGAAGGATTCACATGGTGTAACTCTCTTAGAAATTTTATCAAACACCTAGTATGCAAAATAGACTATAAAGCTTTATAATGGTAATCTCTTCCTCCCTCAACTAATTTCAACAAGAAACTAACCAAAATGGTTCATTAATCCCACCCACTACAACCTATGGTCACATACATGGCCTATTTCCAACCCCCACAATATATTAGAGCACATAACCTCTTGCATGAAAGCTTAGAAGTAGGACTTATCCGGATATATGATAATATAGTAATTAATTTCCTTGATTCTTGAAGGTTGGTGCAAGATTGGGATGATTAGAGTGTTAGGTTTCCTCCTTCTTTCTCTAAAATGCTCTTATTTCTCTCTAAAATCATCAGGTAATCGCCCCAAAGTAAGCCCCAAAGGCTATTTATCAAAATGGGGCCGGATTATAAAAATAAAAAAATGGACCCTCCGAACTCAGGTATGCGGTCGCAGAATGGACCGCATAACATGTATGCGGTCCACAAAATGAACCGCGAAACTGATGCCTAAAAACTGGGCTGCTCTGGACTGGTCTGCGATAGGTCTGCGGTCCGCAGACCACTTATGCGGCTGCAGAATCACCCAACGGATTTTCCTCATGCTAAATCTGTGATAGAAGTGCGGACTGCGAAATAGTTATGTGATCGCACAATGGACCGCAAAACAACCCTCAAAATTCAACAACTTTCTACTCAACTCCGCGATGATTATGCGGCCCGTGAAACGGTTCTGCGGTCGCGAAACAGACCGCAGAATTGCCTTCTTCTGCCAAAAAATTTCATCCACTCCCTAGTGCATTCTTCAACCCAAAAAGTTCGTACTTCTACAATCCTCAAACACGTAAGCCTACCTCGGCACCACGAACCCTTAAATTCCTTGGTAAAATTTTACGGGGTCTTACATTAAGTGTGTTGGTACCAATTGAAGCATGGTTGACTCTTCGAGCATGACTTAATTAGGTCTTTTTATTCATCACTGCTACTATTATTACCTAAACACAAAAACGGACTCATTCCCTTAAGAAGATTGTCATGCCATCCATCGTTGGGACGAGTCACCCGGTTCTCACAACAACTACCTTTGGAAAGAACCGTGGCATTAAGATACCAAAGGATTATTATCTACTAAAACATAAAAAGAAACTACTAAATCAAATAAAGAAGGTACTAAATCAAATAAAGACTAATAAAGAGACAAAAATAAAGAAGCTAATAAGCAAAAACTACTGAAGATAGAATGAATATACATAATGAGAGAAAAAGAGAAAATATATATACATAATAAGAAAAGAGAAAAAAAATAATATCAAGTTATTATAGGCCAAATGTCTCAGAATATATCAAATATAATCAATAAACTCCACCCCCGAATAAAGATAAGCATTGTCCCCAATGCTTAAAAAAATAAGAGTAAAAGAGAGGAAAGAGTGAAGAAAACTCCTTATGGCTCCTTGGACATCTCTGTGTCCCCAGCAATGTCATCGCCCTCAGGCTCAGCCAACTGAATCTCATCATCCTCAACTCTGGGTATGGCTGGGTTGGCGAACATCTGACGCACTGCCTCAGCAGTGTGGGCAGCAAGGTTTGGCTTTTCAGACTAGCCAACTGGTGCCACCGGTGCAGATGGTGCTATAGAATCTGGGACAGAATGGTCTGGGTCAAGCAGCATGTCAAAGGGGAGATCTCCGGCTGTAGCAAGCCTCGCCACCTATCTCTGGAGCTTGTCCACTGACTTCTTGCTGGCCTAGGACTTTCTCATCTTCTTTACTTCTTTTCCCAACTCTTCGATCATTGACCTGTGATGTACTAAGGTAGCCATAATAGTGTTCTGGTTCTATAGGAGCTTCTTCAATGTCTCTTCAACTGTCGGGGGAAACTGAGGTGCCTGAACAGAAGATTGCGCTGCAACAATACTGGATAAGTCAGACAGCTTTGTAGTGGCTGTCTGCATCCAGTTGTTGAGACTCGCTAATATTTGGGAGACTCGCAGCGCAGAACGTGGGGTTGTAGGCGTAGGCACTGGCTTCAAAGATGAGGTGGGAGTTGTGGCAGGAACTGTAGTAGGGATTGTGGATGATGGCGGAGGCATAACTGCGGCACTGGAGGAAGGCTCGACTGAAGTGGATGGAATATCAACTGCCTCAGCAGCTACCGTAGCTGGCTCATCAGACTGGCCCACGGTGGTAGGAGGCTAAACTTTCTTCTTTGGATTGTTCACATCCATTAGTGAATACCAAGTAAAAGGCTTATTAGGCCTCACCTTTGTGTCATAATCCCTCGGCTCTACCCTTGCATCCGTGAGATATTCTGTAATAGTGTTGGGATACGGGTAGGACGAGTCATCTTGCGGAGCAATCACTGAGATGTTGGCCGACATCACGACCCCTACATTGATAGGGTAGCCGGCCATAATAAAAGCAACCAGAACTGCACGAGGAATCAGAAGGTAAGTCTCATTCTAGCTCAGGTCCAGTCTGCTGCAGATAAAGGTTTGCCACCTTTTCGCCTCGAAACTCAGAGTGCTTCGGTGGATAGGAACCCCAGCGGCAATCCATGGAGGTGGTGGCCATAGTGCTGCTAGAATCTCCGCTAACCAATGTCAGGTTGTGTCTCCCAATGCATACTTTTCTAAATATTCTTTTGGCTCAACATCTTCGAAGCCAAGTACGTGTTGAGTGTATGTTGATCAAATCTTACTTTTAAGTTACGTACTTCAATCACTTTTGTCTCCTTTTTGATGTGAGCCACATTTGCATAGAATTCCCGGACCAGGTACCCGTTGCGTTCCCAGAACTATCTCAACACTGCTGGGTTGTACCTTTCCAAATCTTTCAATAGAAACTGTCACTCGAGAATTAACGACCTCATTGGACACCATGTACGAAAGCTGGTGAAGGTAGCCAAGCTGACAAATCGGTCCTCCCAAACCTCTTTATTCTTCGACCTTTCAAGGTCGACAGCTGCAGCATCTCCCTCTCTACCATCATTGGGGATATCCTGAACTGGTGTATCTTATGCCTCAGGGACAGGTGTAGCCGATGGCTCAGAAGCCTGACTAGCACTCTCCGAGTCCTCAAAAGTGTTATAAGATGAGAACGGCTCGTCCTTGAGTTGGTATCTCCCTTACGGCCTTGACTGTACGGTCAGCTGCTCCTAAACAGAGGCTGAGTTGCCCTCTGATTCTTCCCTAAATAAGACATATGAGCTCGTCTCGAAGAGATCTGCACCTCTCCCTCTACCGACTGTAGCTTTCTTTATAAGTGTCTTTTGTTGGACAAGAGGTAAATCATGCCTCGACCCCGAGAAGGTTCACCCATCTCTTTAGATGTGTCGCCTCGTCCCTTAGATCGAACCATTTTATGTATCAAGTAAAGGCGATTATTAGTTGCAATTCAATATTCAAACATACCAGGAGACATGCAAGTAAGATATAAACCAGAAGACACGGTGAGGGTACACATTCAAAGCATGCTTGCAGGAAACCAGATCTGTGGTCCGTACAATTTTCTTGCGGTCGTAGATTTGGACATGCAGACCGCACAATTTTGTCTTGCGGCCGCAAAAGTGAAGTGCGGTCCGCACAATTTCACTTGCGGCAGCACCTCTGATCCCAAAAAGTGCCAACTCTCTGATGACAGAGAATTGGCTGATGTGAGGCCGCAACCTATTTTTTGCGGTCCGTACAATTAGACATGTGGCCACACATTTGAGTCAAAAAGTGTAGACTCTCCCATGACAGTAAAAACATTGTTTTGCGGCCGCGATGGGAAATCTGCGGTCCGCACGTTTTATCTTGCGGCTGCAGATCCCTTATTTCACTATGTTGCCCTAAAATCACAATCTGTGGACCGCACAATTTCAGGTGCGCCTGTAGAATTCAAAAAAACTATGAATAGTCCAGTTTTTTTCTATCTAGGTTTTGTAATTTTGTGCAAATTTTGACATGGTAACAACATAGAGGCATGAAAATATGTTGACCCAGTCCCCATAGAGCATGTATTAGTTAACCCACTACAGATTTACCCACACATGAATGTACAATTGAATTCTATTGACAAATGGCCTAAAAATGGCTAAAAATCTACAAATTAAAAGAAAAAGATTAACAAGAAATTGAAGCATACCAGATGAGTGAGTGTGATGAGTGACTGAACAAAGATGTTGTGTGTGTGGACAGATAGATTGTCACGACAACAATTCACCCTCCGTAGGATGACGTGATGGCACCTAGTCTCTAAGACTAGGTAAGGCTAACAATTTGCGTAATATCATAATATAAAACTGAAGTCCAATTCTCAACACATGAAATAAATATAAAACTACAAATCAATAATTACAACTCCCAAAACCCGGTAGAAATAAGTCACAAGCTTCTAAGAAAAAATACTAAGTGTCTCTATACATGAGACTCTAAATAGAATAAGGAAAACAACATAGTAAAGATAGAGGGGGACTCCGAGGTCTGCGGACACTGGCAAATATACCTTGAAGTCTCCGCGTGCGGTCCAACTCACTGGTATCTGGTATGGTGGGAAGAACTTGGATCTGCACAAAAAGATGTGCAAAAGTATAGTATGAGTATACCACAACGGTACCCAGTAAGTGCCAAGCCTAACCTCGATAGAGTAGTGACGAGGTCAGGTCAGGGCCCTACCGGTTTAAAAGAAAAGTAAGGCAGAAGATATAATAATATTTTGAAATGACTGAGAATTTAAACAATAAGAAGTTTCAGAAAATATCAGCAGTAAATAGAGGTAAACAACAGGGGCACTCCCGAGATACCGCCTCATAGTCCCAAATGTAAATATGCACGACAGGAGGGATCTCCCGAGGTACCGCCTCGTAGTCCCAAAGTAAATATGCAAGACAAAGGGATCTCCCAAGTAAACGCTTCGTAGTCCCAAAGTAAATATGTAGTACAGAGAGATCTCCCGAGTAAACGCCTCGTAGTCCCAAAGTAAATATGCAGTACAGGGGGGTCTCCCGAGGAACCGCCTCGTAGTCCCAAAGTAAATATGCAGTATAAGGGGATCTCCCGAGTAAATGCCTCGTAGTCCCAAAGTAAATATGCAGTACAGGGGGATCTCCCGAGTAAACGTCTTGTAGTCCCAAAGTAAATATGCAGTACATGAGGATCTCTCAAGTAAATGCTTTATAGTCCCAAAGTAAATATGCAGTACAGGAAGATCTCCCGAGGAACCACCTAGTATGCCCAAAGTAAATATGCAGTACAAGGGGATCTCCCGAGGAACCGCCTCGTAGTCCCAAAGTAAATATCCAACAGATAATTGAAGGAAACATGAATTTACAGCAAGATATCTTACAGTTAAAGATTTAATTCAAATCAAGGGAAATAGGTAATTCAACTAAGCATGTTGCACAAATCGCAAGTAAGAGTTAAGGCACGTAGACATGCGATACTAGGCTAAACATGATCACTATATATGCTAAGGCAACTTAGTTAAGGAATTTAAAAGAAGACAACTCAGCAAGAACATGAAAATTTCCACAATTATCCCGTGTACGCACTCATCACCTCGCGTACACGGCGCTCATGTATCACATATAGTTAAAACAGTACCAAATCCCAAGGGGATTTCCTCCACACAAGGTTAGACAAGTCACTTACCTCAAATCTCGCTCAATCAATTGATAAGGATGCCTTTCCCTCGATTTTTAGGCTCCAAATGGCCCAAATTTAGCCAAAATCAATTACATATCATGGATACAACTACAAGAAACTAATTTAAATATTGAAACTACGACGTAAGCAAAGAATCAAAAAATTGCCCCAAAAAGCCGACACGGGCCCGCGTCACGAAATCGGGTAAAAGTCACAAATTACAAACACGCATTTGACCACAAGTCAACCATACCATTTTTACCAAAATTCGACACCAAATCGCCACTCAAATCCTCAATTTATACTCTCCAAATCCCTAGCCTCAAACTCCCAAATTCCACCTTAAACAAACACAATCTAGGTGGAAAAATCAATAGGGAAACAAGATTATTGATAAAAAATAAGCACAAGGGACTTACCTCAAGAAATCACCCGAACAATGCTCTCAAAAATTGCCCTAGACCGAGGTTGCAAAGTCCAGAATGAGAGAAATCACGAAATCTTTCGATTTTAAGCGCTGCCCAGGCTTTTCGCACCTACGGCCAGTTCCACCGCACACGCGGAACCGCTTTTGCGGTAAATTCCTCCGCTTCTACGAAAATCACTTAAGTCCCTCAAGGCTCGCACTTGCGCTCCCGGTTCCGCACCTGCGGATGCGCTTCTACAGTCCCAATCCCACTTCTGCGGGTGCGCATCTGCGCAAACACGTCCGCTTATGTGGTCTTCACACCATACCTGTGACCACTGGCCATCCTCATAGCCTCCACATCTGCGACTCCCAGCTCGCTTATGCGAGACCGCACCTACGTCCAAATCCACTGCAGGTGTGAGGACACCATAACCAACCCAACACCAGAAATCTTCTAAGTCAAAAAATAATCTGTTAACCATCCAAAATCCACCCGAGGCCCTCGGGACCTCAACCAAACATACCAACAAGTCCTAAAACATCATACGAACTTAGTCGAGTCTTTAAATCACATCAAACAATGCAAAAAATAAGAATTGCACATCGATTCAAGCCTAATGAACTTTAAAATTCAAACTTCTGCATCCGACGCCGAAACCTATCGAACCAAGTCCGATTGACCTCAAATTTTTAACACAAGTCATAATTGACATTACAGACCTACTTCAGCTTCCAGAATCAGAATCCGATCCTGATGTCAAAACGTCCATTACTAGTCAAACTTCCCAAAAATTATCCAATTTTCCAACTTTCGCCAATTGGCGCTAAAATGACCTACAGACCTCCGATCCAACATCCGAACACGCTTCTAAGACCAAAATCACCCTACGGAGCTATAGGAACCATCAAAACTCCATTTCGGAGTTATCTTCACACAGTTCAAACTATAGTCAATTCCTATGACTTATGGTTCCATTTTAGGGACTATGTGTCCTATTACACTCTGAAACCGAAAACAAATCCTCCCGGTAAGTCATAAAATCCAAAAATGAAATAGAGAGAGCAATAATTAGGGTTTCGGGGCTAATACTCTCAAAACGACAGGCTGGGCCATTACATCCTCCCTCTTAAAAGAAACGTTCGTCCTCGAACGAGTATAGAGACATACCTGAAGTGAAAAGATGAGGATAACGACTGCACATATCATGCTCTGTCTCCCAATTCTCCTCCTCGACCGAATGACCCCTCTACTGAACCTTCACAAAAGCGATTTGTTTTACCTCAACTTTCGAACCTGCCTGTCCAAAATGGCCACTGACTCCTCAACATAAGATAGATCCTTATCCAACTGGACTGAGCTGAAGTCTAACACATGAGATAGATCATGATACTTTCGGAGCATGAAAACATGGAATACTGGATGAACTGCAGAAAGACTAGGTGGCAGTGCAAGTCTGTAAGCCACCTCTCCAACCCTCTCAAGAATCTCAAAAGGCCCGATATACCTAGGGCTCATCTTGCCCTTCTTTCCGAACCTCATAACGCCCTTCATGGGCGAAACCCAGAGCAAGACCCGCTCCCCAACCATGAATGCAATGTCGCGAACCTTCCGATCCGCATAACTCTTCTGCCTGGACTGGGTTGTACGAAGTCGATCCTGAATAAATTTAACTTTTTCCAAGGCATTCTGAACCAAGTCTGTACCCAATAGCCTAGCCTCACCCGGTTCGAACTAACCCACTAGAGATCGACACCGTCTACCATACAAAGCCTCATATGGCACATCTGAATGCTCGACTGATAACTGTTATTGTAGGCAAACTCCGCAGGTGGCAGGAACTGATCCCAAGCACCCCCAAAATCAATCACACACGCACGAAGCATATCCTCAAATATCTGAATAATGCGCTGGGAGTGTCCGTCCGTCTGAGGGTGAAATATTGTGCTCAACTCCACACGAGTACCCAACTCATGCTGTACGGCTCTCCGGAACCGTGATGTAAACTGCGTACCATAGGCAGAGATGATAGATACTGGTATGCCATAAAGCCTGACAAACTCGCGGATGTAAACCTAAGCCAGTTGCTTTGAAGAATAAGTAGTAACCACGGGAATGAAATGAGCTGACTTAGTCAATCTGTCCACAATCATCTAAACTGCATCGAACTTCTGCTGAGTCAGTGGGAGCCCAACAACAAAATCCATAGTGATCCGCTGTCATTTCTACTTTGGAATCTCTAACTTCTGAAGTAATCTGCCCGGTCGCTAATGCTCATACTTCATCTGCTGACAATTTAGGCAACGAGCGACATATTCCACTATGTCCTTCTTCATCCGCCTCCACCAATATTGCTACCTCAAATCCTAATACATCTTCATGGCACCTGGATGAATGGAGTACTGCAAACTATGAGCCTCCTGGAGGATCAACTCACGCAAACCATTTACATTAGGCACACATAGCTTGCCCTGCATCTGTAATACACTGTCATCTCCAATAGTGACCTCCTTGGCATCATCGTACTGAACCGTGTCCTTAAGGACAAGCAAATGGGGGTCATCATACTGACGCTCTCTAATACGATCATAAAGAGAATACTGAGAAACCACACAAGCCAAAACTCTACTCAGCTCGGAGACATCCAATTTGACAAACTGATTGGCCAAGGCCTAAACATCCAAGGCTAAAGGCCTCTCTGCTACTGGTAGATATGCTAAACTGCTCAAACTCTTCGCCTTGCGACTCAAGGCATCAGCCACCATATTGGCCTTCCCGAGATGATAGAGAATGGTGATGTCATAATCCTTAAGCAACTCAAACCATCTCCGATGCCGCAAGTTAAGATCCTTCTATTTAAATAAATGCTGTAGAATCTGGTGATCGGTGAAAACCTCACAAGGGACACCATACAAATAGTGCTGCTAGATCTTCGGCATGAACAATAGTTGCCAACTCAAGATTGTGGACATGATAATTCTTCTCATGAACCTTCAACTGTCTAGATGCGTAGGCAATCACCCTACTATCCTACATCAACACCACGTCGAGACCAATGCGTGATGCATCACAATACACCGTGTAGGACCCTGATCCGGTAGGCAACACTAACACTGGGGTTGTAGTCAAAGAAGTATTGAGCTTTTGAAAGCTCTTCTCACACTCCTCGGTCCATCTGAACGGAGCACCCTTTTGGGTCAATCTGGTCATAGGTGATGCAATAGACGAGAAACCCTCTACAAATCGACGGTAATACCCCGCCAAGCTAAGAAAACTCCGGATCTCCGTAGTTGAGGATGGTCTAGGCCAACTCTGCACTGCTTCAATCTTCTTTGGGTCTACCTTGATCCCCTCACTCGATACTACATGACCCAAAAATGCCACTAAATCTAGCCAGAATTCACACTTCGAAAATTTTGCATATAACTTCTTCTCTCTCAAGGTCTGAAGCACAGTCCTCAGGTGTTGCTCATGATCCTCCTAACTCCGAGAGTACACCAGAATGTCGTCAATAAACACAATGATGAAAGAGTCAAGATAGGGCTGGAATACACTATTCATTAAGTGCATGAATGTTGTTGGGGCGTTGGTCAGCCCAGAAGACATCACAAGGAACTCGTAATGACCATACCGAGTCTTGAAAGCAGTCTTCGGGATATCTGGCTCCCGAATTTTCTACTGATGATAGCTTGAACACAAGTCGATCTTAGAGAACACTCTAGCACCCTGAAGTGATCAAATAAGTCATCAATACGTGGCAATGGATACATGTTCTTCATTGTAACCTTGTTCAACTGACGATAATCGATACACATTCATATATAACCATCCTTCTTCTTCACAAACAAGATAGGAGCACCCCAAGACGACACACTAGGCCAAATGAAGCCCTTATCGAGAAACTCTTGCAACTGTTCCTTTAATTCTTTTAACTCTACTGGGGCCATATGATAAGGTGGAATAGAAATGGGTTGAGTGCCCTGTAATAAATCAATGCCAAAGTCAATATCCATGTCGGGTGGCATGCCTAGAAGATCTGCTGGAAATAAGTCTGCAAAATCCCTCCTACCAGAACTGACTCGATGGCAGGAGTATCAACACTAACATCACTCACATAGGCCAGATACGCATTACACCCCTTCTCAACCATTCGCTGAGCTTTAAGAAATAAGACAACCCTGCTAGGAACATGATCCAAGGTACCTCTCCACTCTAGCCGTGGTAGACCTGGCATAGCCAACGTCACCATCTTGGAATGACAATCAAGGATAGCATGATAGGGCAACAACCAGTCGATGTCCAAAATAACATCAAAATCCACCATATTGAGCAATAATAAATCAGATCTGGTCTCAAAACCACTAAGGACAATCAAACATGACTGATACATGATCACGCCCAACTCTAGTCCTAAAAAGGATAAGCGGTCGCTGCAAATATAATCCTGTCTAAAAGTCCGAAGTCGAATCCCACAGAGAACTAAGGTTTAGCTATAGCTTTTTAATATCACTAAGAAGACAAGTTTGAACAATTTTCTAAATTATAAAGATTGAGATTTATATTTCTAACGAATTAACTAGCAAATACTAGAAAGCGGTAAAATTATCAACTAACGAGACAAAGGGTTGGAGACTAAATTAGGAGGTCTAGGGTTATGATTTCCCTAATTGTCGGAATCCTTCCAGCTATGTTCCCAACAATTTTGCCGATGTATTCTCTACTGATCGTGAGCACTTTAGGTGCCGCGATTCTCTTTCGAGCAACTACAATAATTTACTAGACATATTCTCTCGAACTACGCTAGTTGGCTTCATCGAACCACTCACTATGACCACGTCAAGGCTTTGTTATTTCTAAACCTACCTTTAAACCCACTGCATTGATTTCTCACATACGTTAGGAGTGACGTTATTCAACAACCACCTAAATATGTATCCTTTCTCAAGCAACACATAATAAATAGGCACAGTCAATCGATGGCCATTCAATCAGCTAAAATAAACACGTAGTTAAAAAAATAGATAAATTCAAAGGCTAAATTATATTAAAACATAACAAGAATTCACCCTACAAAAGGTTTCATCAAAACCCTAGATAACAAATTAGCTATTCATAATAGTATACATAATTACAATACTAGAATTCATAACCAATAATAGAAAAAGGAAGAAGGAAGTGAGAAACTTGTAGAAAAATTCTCCGCCTTGCTCCTAGTGTGTTCTTTCCTCCTTAGGTCGAATCCCCAGTCTCCTTAGCCTCTTTAGGTCTAAATTGTGTCAAAAGTATGTCAAAGGTATGTCAAAGGTCCTAAAAATACCATTTTTCCATGTATATATACCAAGTAGGGTCGGGCCCAAACAATTACACCTTCTCCTATGCGAAAAAGGACACTTTTCCAGGTCAGAACGTCCGCGGCTGCAAATTTTACCCAGTGTTCTGCCTCACATCCGCGGCCAGATCCGCGACCGTGGATTTGACCGCATTTTTCATCCTGTTCTGTTTGGAATTTGGAAAAACGTAAAACATAAAAGATGTGTCCCTTTGAATTAGATTTCCAACCATATATTGTGGAGCTCAAGTGGAATTCTGAGAGAAAAGTTATGTGGATTTTACTAGACAGTACGCAATATGCCTACTCGATTCTTTGTTCGTTCTTAACTATCAAATTTGATCCCCGAACACGATCCCGGCTTAATTCCTTGGGTTTTTACTTAGACTTCAAAGGTCCAAATCACTGGAATTCATTCACTAACATCTACATAGTTCGGAATCACTCCTACAAGGCATAAAACACACAATTAGTGCAAAACACTAGCGATTAAAGCTAAAACTCAATTAAAATACAGTAAATTAGAGTGTAATAAGCGACTAAATAGGTAATTATAGCCTATTATCAACACCCCACACTTAAACCATTGCTCGTCCTCGAGCAATCAAACTACACTTTATATAGACACGACCTTTTTAAACAATTCTCCTAACTCATCACACCAAGAATACTTAAAATAGACAAAGCGCAAAAGCGTAACATCTTTACCTCAAGATTTGACTTACAAGTACCATGCATTATTCATAACTCACCCACTTACTCTAACATAGAGGTCATTGACATTACCTTTCCTTCATGAATCAAGTGCCCTCACACAACAAAAGAGAGTAGTTCCACACAATAAAATTTAAGAACACTTAGGAACTCAAGATAGAAAGAATTCGCTCACTCTCAGAAATAACATTCATATGCCACAAAAGATGCACCATAGGCTTACCCGTAGTGTACTACTCTACTAATCGAGCTCATTCAGTCTAAGATCAAGTAGGACTTTAATTGGTTGTAATGTAGGTTGTGGGACCAGTAGGATACATTTAGATATAAGAGTGACTACACCTCCCTAAGCACTTTAATACATATACTTTAACATTCAAACCCCATACTTATGTCAAACCAAACTCCACCTTCACATCAATGTATATTTCTCTATACTTCTTTAAGCACAATTACATCAAGAGTCATCACTTATCAAGGAATTGTTTTTTTTTCACAGCAATACAACTATTTTTTTTTTCTTTTCTTTCTTTTTCAATTCAGGTGGCTCTTACTTTTTCAAAACAATGCACCTTTCTCCTTATTTCATTAGTTCCACTCAAAAGCCAAACCATCCATCCCACACTTTAACTTTTACACAGTTCATAATAATTCAAGTGCTCATGAGAGGTTAGAAGGTTCAAATAGATGGTTAATTCAAACAAATAGGTAAGGCTTGTGATATGGTCGCCAAAGAAACAGGATTGCAGGCTCAAATGGATTAACTACGATACATAACAATTAGGCGGGTAAAATATATATATGGCTCAACCAAGAAACGCCTATATCACTTCCAAGACTGAACAAAACTACTATTTCGCTTTGCAAACACATGAGGCAAGTTCTAGACATCAAATGCAATGTACAAAATGACACACAAACCTCACACACACATGGCATATAACTCACTCAGGATTGATTTCATCGAGACACTCTAGTCAAAGCAGCTAAGAAAAGTTAAGCCTATACAATTTGAGGTACTTATACAAGAGTCAAGAACTGAGCCTAAGCATCACAACCAAAGTTCTCGCTATTCTCAAGGAATAACAAAGTCAAGAGATATTGCTTCAATTCAAAACACAACACAATGGCTCCTATTCCTAAAAAAATAAAACTAGCTACACCCGGTTCAAATAAAACCCTTGGAAAAGAACTGCGGCACAAAAAAAAAACCAAGGGGCAATTGCTACACTAACCTAACATAAGATTTTTTTTTGTTTTGTCTTTTTCCTTTCGACTTAAATCCCTCAAGAAAATTGTCTAATAGATCCATTGTTGGGAAAAGTCCAATCATTTCTATTTTTGTAAAAAATAATTATTCAATTAAACTAACACAACTAAAATAGCATGGAAAGTCACCTAAACAATCTCCTCACCCCACACTCAAAATTGTGTATTGTCCCCAATGCACACCCATAAATACGAGAGGGTAAAAGAAACTCCCTGGTAGGTCAAAGGCCGAAGCACTAGCAGCTCATGGGGTACTCAAACTTCTCCCAGGCCTGGTCCTTCGTGTGGGTACCTCACACTTAGTTCCAACCATCTGGTTTGCTGTTGCATTCTTCCAATGGCTTTGCATTTCATGCTCCTAAAAAATCAAAAATCAACACTACAAAAATAATACTATAATAATAAAAAAAATAAAATAAATAAAGCTGGGTTGCCTCCCAACAAGCGCTTGATTTAACATCGTGGCACGACGAAAATTACTTTTTGTCTCCACCTCGAGCTTATGAATTGAATCCCCAATTTGGCTTCAAGTTTTCGATTATGCTCCAAGGGTGGTGGAACAAATCTAATTGGCCCAAGCAACCATTGTACTATTCTACACTTCTTGGTTTTTAGATGAGGTATGTAGTCCTGTCTTTTTGGCAAGAAAAATTTCAGAATGTAGGCACCTTGTTCCTCATTCCTTGACTCCTCAATCGGCTTGGATGACTCTATTTCCATATCGTCATCTAAGCACAATGTGAAAAAATATTTGGAGTGAGGCCAAATGCGAACAAACACATGAGCTTCAGGACTTTCAACTTCCTCAACATCAATGATACTAGAGTCAACAAAATTTATATCCTCAAAGTCCTTGGCTGACTCTAGTCTCACTTCTTCAACATCGACATCCTCAAATTGTAGTTGGCTAGGTGGTTGATGTTCTACTCTGACCTCCTCAATTAGCACCTCAAATTCACACTCCTCTTGGCTTTTATCCACAAAATTGCCTTGCTGAGCATTAAAAGCTTCAACTAGTTGACTCACTTGTGCCTCCAGGTTGCGAATAGTAGCATCTTGCCTTTGTATGTGCAGTTGTTTCTCATTATTTTGTTCCACAAGGCACCTTAGCATCTCCTTGATCTCTTTCAGGTCATCATCCCTAGGTTCTTTGTTCTTATTAACTTCACAAGAAAAAGAAGAACCGTCAAAGGGATTGGGGGAAGATAAGAAATATAAGCACAGCTATGAAAGTGACCATCTTGACCACCACACATATCACATACATTCCACACATAAGATTGAGTTGGTGCACATAACTCGCTCTCGGGAATATTTTAAAAAAAATTCATTGGTGGTTTTCTCCACAATATGCATAAGGAGGATTAAAAGTAGAATTACCAACATCAAAACTCTCATAATTCCAAGATGCCATATTGTTTTTTAAAAAAATTAACAAGTAAAACAAAAAAAAAATCAAATACAGAAAATAAAAATAAAAGTTCAAACTTGAAACCTAGCAATATGTGCACCTATAGCTACACCGTTAGTTCCCCGGCAATGACGCCAAAATTTAATTACGCCCAACTCTAGTCCTAAAAAGGATAAGCGGTCGCTGCAAATATAATCCGGTCTAAAAATTCGGAGTCGAATCCCACAGAGAACTAAGGTTTAGCTATAGCTTTTTAATATCACTAAGAAGACAAGTTTGAACAATTTTCTAAATTATAAAGATTGAGATTTATATTTCTAACGAATTAACTAGCAAATACTAGAAAGCGGTAAAATTATCAACTAACGAGACAAAGGGTTGGAGACTAAATTAGGAGGTCTAGAGTTATGATTTCCCTAATTGTCGGAATCCTTCCAGCTATGTTCCCAACAATTTCGCCGATGTATTCTCTACTGATCGTGAGCACTTTAGGTGCCGCAATTCTCTCTCGAGCAACTATAACAATTTACTAGACATATTCTCTCGAACTACGCTAGTTGGCTTCATCAAAGCGGATTTTACCCAGTGTTCTCTCTCACATCCACGGCCAGATCTGCGGTCGCGGATTCGACCGCGTTATTCACCCTGAGATGTGTGGAAAGTTATGTGCATTTTACTAGACAGTACGCAATATGCCTACTTGATTGTTCGTTCGTTCTTAACTATCAAATTTGATCCCCGAACACGATCCCGGCTTAATTCCTTGGGTTTTTACTTAGACTTCAAAGCTCCAAATCACTTTAATTCATTCCCTAACATCTACATAGCTCGGAATCACTCCTACAAGGCATAAAATACACAATTAGTGCAAAACACTAGCGATTAAAGCTCAAACTCAATTAAAGTGCAGTAAATTAGAGTGTAATAAGCGACTAAAATATGTAATTATAGCCTATCATCAATACACATGGTCAACAATACTAGAATCGCCCACATGTATAGATATATAAACAGGTGAACTCATAGAATCGAGGGATACACCCAAATACAAAGCAATATAAGATGACACATATGAATACGTGGAGCCTGGATCAAATAAGACTGATGCATCTCTATGATAGACCGGAACAATACCTATGATAACAAAATCTGATGCAACTGCCTCTGTCCTAGCAGGAAGGGCATAATATCTAGCCTGGCCTCCCCCTCTAGGACGACCTCTACTTGTCCGACCTCCACCTCGAGTTGGCTGTGCAAGTGGGGTGGTAGCTGGTGCGGTAATCATAGCCTGATGACCTGGTGGAGCACGCAGTGCTTGAGAAATATGTGGAGGTGCACCCTTTCTAAATCTGGGGCAATTCCTCACCAAATGACGAGTGTCGCCGCACTCAAAACAAGCTTTGGGAGGACCGTGCTACTGCGACTGGCTCGGGCCTGATCGACTGGACTGCCCACTGAAAGCACCCTGTACAGGAGGCACACTCGACACTAGTGGTGCATAATAAACATCCTGGGGTCTAGGAGTGGTTGGAGCACTGCTGGCCACTGGAAGTGCTGAATGAACAGGGCGACCCATATAACCTCTGCCCTGACGAGCTGCCGCGGGGGCACGAGTACCACTGTAAGTTCCAGACTCTCGAGACCTCTTGGCCTCCCTCTCCTCTCTATCCCAAGTCAGCATACCCTCTAACCTCCTAGCAATCCCTACTACCTACTGGTATACAATATCCATCTCCAACTCTCGGTCCATGCTCAACCTGATACTGGGGTTGAGCCCTTCAATAAACTGACGAACCCTCTCCCGAACAGTAGCAACCAAGGCTGGTACATGCCTGGCCAAATCACTGAATCAAACCGCATACTCTGACACGGTCATAGCACCCTGGTACAACTGCTCAAACTCTGCACGCCAAGCATCTCTGAGACTTTGGGAAACATACTCCCTCAAGAACATATCTGAGAACTGAGTCCAAGTGAGTGAAGCTGCCTCAGCCAGACTATCCAACTCATATATGCGCCACCACTGATAGGCCGCTCCTCTAAGCTGGAACGTAGTGAAAGAAACCCCACTAGTCTCCGCAACACCCATAGTACGGAGGAAACGATGGCACTCCTCAAGAAAACCCTGGGCATCCTCTGACGCCAAACCACTAAAAGTAGGAGGGTGGTACTTCTTGTACCTCTCGAGCTTAAGCTGCTCCGTCTTAGAAGTTGCTGCCCTAACCTCAGGCTGAACTGGAGCTACCGGTTGCATCAGTATGATCTCTGGATCCTAGTCTACCTGAACCCGCTGCTCTGGGGTACCGGCGATGGGAGTCTGTGCTCCTCCCCCTGCCTGAGATATGGCAGGAGCAAGTGGTATCAATCCTGCCTGAGCCAAGGTGCTGAACATGCTCAGAAACTGGGCTAGAGTCTCCTGGAGGGCTGGTGCAGTAACAGGCGTCTCAGGTGCCTGCCCTCCAATTGTAGCTACTGGTGGCTCCTCTGTAGCAACTCCTGCGGGTGCTCTGGATGCACCACGTGGATGTCCTCAGCCTCTATCCCGGCCCCGGCCTCTCGCGGCTCTAGTAGAGGGTGCGGGTGTCTGGTCATCTGATGTAGTTGTACGTGTCTTCACCATTTGTGAGAGAATAGAAAGACAGAAGTTTAGAGTCCGAAGTCAACATCTCGCACGATAAGGAATCAAAGAAAGCAAAACTTTTTCTAACAGTTCCATAGCCTCCCGAAGATAAGTAGAGACGTCTCTGTACCGATCCGCGAGACTCTACTAAACCTACTTGTGACTCATAACACCTATGAACCTAGAGCTCTGATACCAACTTGTCACGATCCCAATTCACCCTCCGTAGGATGTCGTGATGGCACCTAGTCTCTAAGACTAGGTAAGCCTAATAATTTGCGGAATATCATAATATAAAACTGAAGTCCAATTCTCAACACATGAAATAAATATAAAACTGCACATCAATAATTACAACTCCCAAAACCAGGTGAAAATAAGTTACAAGATTCTAAGAGCAAATACTAAGTGTCTCTATATATCAGAATCTAAAGAGAATAAGAAAAGCAACATAGTAAGGATAGAGGGGGACTCCGAGGTCTACAGACGCTGGCAGATGTACCTTGAAGTCTCCACGTGCGGTTCAACTCACGGGTATCTGGTCTGGTGGGAAGAACCTGGATCTGCCCAAAATGATGTACAGAAGTGTAGTATGAGTACACCACAACGGTACTAAGTAAGTATCAAGCCTAACCTCGGTAGAGTAGTGACGAGGTCTGGTCAGGTCCCTACTGGTTTAAAAGAAAAGTAAGGCAGAATATGTAATAATATTCTGAAATGACTAAGAAGTTAAACGATAAGAAGTTTAAGAAAATATCAGCACAATAAATAGAGGTAAACAACATGGGCACTCTCGAGGTACCGCCTCGTAGTTCCAAATGTAAATATGCATGACAGGGGGATCTCCCGAGGTATCGCCTCGTAGCCCCAAAGTAAATATACAAGACAAGGGGATCTCCCGAGTAAACGCCTCGTAGTCCCAAAGTAAATATGTTGTACAGAGGGATCTCCCGAGTAAACGTCTCGTAGTCCCAAAGTAAATATGCAGTACAGGGGGATCTCCCGAGTAAACACATCATAGTCCCAAAGTAAATATACTTTACAGGGGGATCTCCCAAGTAAACGCCTCGTAGTTCTAAAGTAAATATGCAGTACATGGGGATCTCCCGAGGAACCACCTCGTAGTCCGAAAGTAAATATGCAGTACAGGGGAATCTCCCGAGTAAACGCCTCGTAGTCCTAAAGTAAATATATAGTACATGGGGATCTCCCTAGAAAATGCCTCATAGTCCCAAAGCAAATATGCAGTACAGGGGGATCTCCCGATGAAATGCCTCGTAGTCCCAAAGTAAATATGCAATAGATAATTGAAGGAAACACGAATTTACAACAAGAAATCTTAGAGTTAAAGATTTAATTCAAATCAAGGAAAATAGGTAATTCAACTAAGCATGTTGCACAAATTACAAGTAAGAGTTAAGGCACGTAGACATGCGATACTAGGCTAAACATGATCATTATATATGATATGGCAACTCATTTAAGGAATTTAAAAGAAGACAACTCAGCAAGAACAGAAAATTTCCACAATTAGCCCGTGTACGCACTCGTCACCTCGCGTACACGGCGCTCATGTATCACATATGGTTACAACAGTAGCAAATCCAAAGGGAATTTTCCCCACACAAGGTTAGACAAGTCACTTACCTCAAATCTCGCTCAATCACTCGATAAGGATGCCTTTCCCTCAATGTTTTGACTCTGAATGGCCCAAATCTAGCCAAAATCAATTACATATCATGAATACAACTACAAGAAACTAATTTAAATATTGAAACTATGACGTAAGCAAAGAATAAAAAAATCGCCCCAAAAAGCCGACACGGGCCCGCGTAACGAAATCGGGTAAAAGTCACAAATTACGAACACGCATTTCACCACAAGTCAACCGTACCATTTTTACCAAAATCCGACATTAAATCGCCACTCAAATCCTCAATTTATACTCTCCAAATCCCTAGCCTTAAACTTCCAAATTCTACCTTAAACACACACAATCTAGGTGGGAAAATCAATGGGGAAACAAGATTATTGATAAAAAATAAGCACAAGGGACTTACCTCAAGAAATCACCCGAACAATGCTCTCAAAAATCTCCCTAGACCGAGGTTACAAAGTCGAAAATGAGAGAAATCACGAAACCCTTCGGTTTTAAGCACTACCCAGGCTTTTCGCACCTGCGGCCATTTCCACCGCACCTACGGAACGACTTTTGCAGTAAATTCCTCTGCTTCTGCAGAAATCACTTAAGTTCCTCAAGGCCCGCACCTGCGCTCCTGATTTTGCACCCGCGGATGTGCTTCTGCATTCCCAATCCCGCTTCTGCGGGTGCGCATTTGCGCAAACACGTCCGCTTCTGCGGACATGCCTCCCTACACTCGCCCGCTCCTGCGATCAATCTTCCGCAGAAGCGACTCCACTTCTACGGCCTTCACACTGTACCTGTGACCACTGGCCATCCTCCTAGCCTCCTCATATGTGACTCCCAGCTCGCTTATGCGAGACCGCACCTGTGGCCAAATCTACCGCAGGTGCGAGGACACCAGAACCAGCCCAGCTTCAGAAATCCTCCAAGTCCAAAAATGATCCGTTAACCATTCAAAATCCACCCTAGGCCCACGGGACCTCAACCAAACATACCAAAAAGTCCTAAAACATCATACGAACTTAGTTGAGCATTTAAATCACATCAAACAATGCTAAAAACATGAATTACACATCGATTCAAGCCTAATGAACTTCAAAGTTCAAACTTCTCCATCCGACGCCGAAACATATCGAACCAAGTCTGATTGACCTCAAATTTTGCACACAAGTCATAATTGAAATTACAAACCTACTCCAGTTTCCGAAATCGGAATCCGACCCCTATATCAGAAAGTTCACTACCGGTCAAACTTCCCCAAAATCATCCAATTTTTCAACTTTCGCCAATTTGCGCTAAAATGACCTACGGACCTCCAATCCTACATCCGAACACCCTCTTAAGATCAAAATCACCTTATGGAGCTATAGAAACCGTCTAAACTCCATTCCGTAGTCATCTTCATACAGTTTGAACTACGGTCAATTCCTATGACTTAAACTTTCATTTTAGGGACTATGTGTCCTATTACACTCCGAAACCGAAAACAAATCCTCCCGGTAAGTCATAAAAGTAAAAAATGAAATAGAGGGAGAAATAATTAAGGGTTCGCGACTAATACTCTCAAAATGACTGGCCGGGCCGTTGCATAGATTCACCAAGAAATTTCAAGATAGCACTGTTTTTGTGCTTAGAGAGGGAAAGAAAAAACATACAATAGCCTCTATTCCTCTATTTATACTACTTGGTTTTTCTAAGGGAAGGAAGGATGAATGCGGCCGCATAATTTCCTGTGCAGTCTGCACTCTGTTACCTGGTGACCTTAACTCAACACCTCATTGTAATGCCCCGTAAACTTTCGCCAAGAAATTTAAGGTTTCGTGGTGCCAAGGTAGGCTAATGTATTGTATTTTAGGACTTATTGGGTTGAACAGTGCGTTGGGGAGTGGAACCATTCCGACCTCGCGAAGCCAGGTCTGTAGTGCATTAGACCGTGCTATATCCCTCGCGAAGCCAGATCTGTAGCGCGCTAGACCGTGCTATATCCCTCGCGAAGCCTGGTATTTAGATCGCTATTGAGCTCGCGAAGCCTGGTATTTAGCTCGCTACAGAGCTCACGAAGCCTGGTCAGTAGCTCACTACATAGCGTGCCTAGCCTGGTCTGTAGCCCGGTCCGAAAATTTGGAGAGTTTTTATAACCCAACCCCCATTTCATTTAACTCGTTTAGGGTTCATATTTTGGGTATTTTCTGGTATTTTAGAGAGAGGGGAGAGCAATTCTAGAGAGAGGAAAGGAAGGACTAAGGATTTCACTACTCTACCTTGAATCAAACCTTGAAATCGCATCAAAGAGTTGCTAGATCTTCAAATAGGTAAGAATTTCTTTCCCCAATCCTTCAATTTCGAAATCCAACTAGAAATAGGTAAATAGTAAGATGATTCTTGGATGTGAGAGTATTAGTCTTGTACCAATAAGGTTTGTGGGAAGATTGTTGAGTTCAAATGGGTAAAGATTGAGTTGAAAATGGTAGAAATCTTCAAAGACTTTAATTGAGGATTTGAAAGGCAATTCGATGACAGAATTCGATAATTTTTATATGGTTGAACTCGTATCGGAACGGGTGTTCGGATTTTGTGAGTTTTTTCGGGATTCAAGACGTGGGTCCCACTGTCAATTTTTAAAATAAATTTCGGATTTTAATCAGGAAAATTAGTAATTTCATATGGAATTAATTCCTACGATTCGTATTGAGTATATTGAATTGTTTGTGACTAGATTTGAAGCTTTCGGACACTAATTTGTGAGGCAAAGGTTTATTGGAATCTTGAATTTAGTTGCAAAGCGAGGTAAGTGTCGTGGTTAACCTTGACTTGAGGGAATAGAACCCTAAAATTCATTGTTAATAAACTTTCATGTGTAATGTTACGCGGCGCCTTCCTGAAGTTCCTTGGAAGTGCGACGTAAGGCTAAGCAACCGATGTCAGTGCGGTTGCTATGCGCCAACTGAGGTCCTCTCCATACTCTAGACTAGATTGTCAGTGCCGCATGGGAAAACCAATGTCGTGAGCATTTGAGCAGCGGAACTCAGGTGTAACGCCTCGGTCTAGCAGTGCAAAAATGCAAGGGTCGTGTCAAGGCTATTAACTCTCCATCTCAGCAAGTGAGTGGAATAGCCAAAGAAGTGCCAATGAAGCTTGGCCCATACAAGGGAATATTCGACCTACACATAGCTATCATCGATGACTTCAAACTGATAGTGGGATTGGAGTTCCTAAGGCAGACCAACACCATTCCGGTACCATATGCCAACATGCTCCTAATAATGGGAGACAACGAGGCCAAACCCCACACCATACCGTGCATACCCATGAAGATGGCCGCTGAAAATATCACGGCCATGCAGTTAAAGGAGGGAACCAACAGACCTGAACCTACGATTCCGACTGCCCTCAACATCATCAAACAAAAATCACATCATCAGCGTCCAACAACTCATGGCACCCCTCATTGTGTGAATACTTGTCAAGCATTCCAAAAGGACAAGTCGGATCACTCAGCATAAGCGGGACTCTTTGAGCTGCTACCTGTCCCACAGAGACCTTGGGAAAGCATTTCCCTGAATTTCATCACAGGATTACCCAAGGTCGGAAATCATGCAACCATCATGGTGGTAGTAGACCAATTTTCCAAGTATGCTACCTTCATCGCAGCCCCACAGAACATATTGGCAGAAGATACAGCTCGACTCTTCTTCTCTCATGTTGTCAAACATCGGGGTATGCCCAGCAACATCATTAGTGACTGCGACCCACGCTTCACTAGCAAATTTTGGACCCAACTCTTCAGTTGCCTCAGATCAAAATTGAGTTACAACTCAAGCCATCATCATCAGCAAACATATGATCAAACAGACCGGTTCAATGACATGCTGGAGGAATATCTCCGCCAATTTGCAACTGGGTCACAAACACATTAGGTGAAGCTTCTGGCTGCTGCTCAGCTGTGTTTCAATTCACAAAAGTGCGCCCATACAAACAAAAGCGCTTTTGAAATTGTTACCGGACAGCAACCACTACTCCCACAGAATGTGAATGCACTAAACATGCCAACATCTTATCGAGCTGCCAGTTTCTCGACAGAATGGGGGCAAACTTTGAAGATAGTGCGGAGCTATCTTGTCAAAGCCCAAGACAGGGCAATGAGGTATGCTGAACAAAACCTTCGCTTTACCCAACATCAAGCAGGGAACAAAGTGATGGTAAAAACCCTGAGGAGGAACTTGTTTGCAAAGAGGGCCCAAGATCCTCGCCTATTGCACACCTACATCGGGCCTTTTTCCATTGAAAGGCGCATCGGGAAATCCACATACCAGCTGAACACACCATCCTGGTGGAAAATCCATCCAGTCTTCCATGTTAGCCACCTCAGGCCATTTCAAAAATACATGGAAGATCATTCAGAAAGCCACCTCACAACACCGAGGGGAACAAACCTCCCAACTATCAAGAGCCTGACCAGGCTCTTGATGAAGCCTGACCCATCATTAGGAGCATATTGGCATATGGTACCGGGATGGTGTTGGTCTGCTTGAGGAATTCCAATCCCACTATCAGTTCAAAGTCATCGATGATAGCTATGTGTAGGTCGAATATTCCCTTGTATGGGCCAAGATTCATTTCCACTTCTTTAGCATCCCGGGCTCCGTTGTATGGCTTGGGTTCCGGAATTTTCAGCTTTTGTGGCATGGGGGCAATGTTCATGGCACCCCTGATTTGGTTTTCGCCTCCTTTGAGCAGGCTTTGAAGGGCAGCATTGACAACATTGAGCTGGCCTGTCAAGTTGTCTATGGTTTGATACATGACGGTCAGTCTATCTGCCTCTAGTTCCCGATGGGCTAAATCCTCGGCACGCTCCTGTTGGAGGTCCTCGAATTTGCCATGAATTTTGGTAGCCTCGATGACAGCCATTTGCCGGTCTTCCTCAGAGTCGCGACTGATGTTTGCTATGTCAATTTTTGCTTGCCGCATTCTGCGGTCCAGGTCATCCAACCTTTGCACTAGGCTGGCTTTTAGATCAGGCAACGTATCCACGATGGGCTGTAATGCGTCAACCGGGTGCGCGCGACACTGATGGCATTCGCCAGCCGCTGGGCGCTAGCACTGATTATCGGTGGGGCGACAGAGGCGCATGTGCGCTTATCACTTGGCGCTGCCGAGACCACGGGGCCGACCGTGGCGCTAGGCATTGGGAGGCTTGCCGGGATGCCACGGGGCGCGTCAAGGGGTCATGGGTCGATGATGGAAAGCAGCCCATGACGTATAGGCGAGGTGACGAGTGCCTATACGTCGTCAAATTAATTATTTGCATAATTACTTGAAAAATCATAAATTATTTTAAATCATGCATTAATTATTATATTAATTATTTTTCCCATATTCCTTGCTCGATATAATGCTTTGAATCCATGTTATAATTGTTACATGCTTATTTGTGTGTTAGTCATTCGAATGCTAGAGTTGGAATCAATTATGATGATTCATGCGTCCTATGAATTTGGAGACTGGGAGTTTTCAAAAGCATATTGTTTCAGGGTTGTGACCTGTTTGAGGTGAGTATTTTATTTAAACTCAGTAGAGGCACTAGTTGAGTTAATTATTTGTGATAGCTATGCGCTATGCGTGTGCATATATGTGACGTTTGAGCCCACGTGCGGGCATTGGGGCAAGTATTCATACTCGGAAGAATGCTTAGGCTATGATATGCCTAGAGTTAACTGTTAAGCATAAAGTTATAATGTTTCTCGTATTCATACCTTTGTGGAGAACTATCTGGGCTATATTTGAGGTTACAAAGAGTCTAATTCTCTAAGTAAACTGGGTAGATACTATTTCTATGTTAAATTGTCGATTTGTGTTGTGATAGCACACTTTGCACATGCCTACTCTATGGCGTGTTAATTATACCAGTCCAGGAGCATATGAATCTTATTTCATGTATCATATACATGTGTACTTAATTGATTGCTCCTGCATGATATGCTTGGACTAGAGGCCTGTGACCATGCCGGGCGATTTATATTATTGGCATATGAGTTGTTCGTGTGGATCTATATATTGGTATTATTGACACGTGAGTTGTCCGTGTCGCACGTGAGTTGTCCGTGCAGTGTGTGGGAATTTTATTTCTTTGATAATTTATTTGATTTCATTACTTTCCTTCCTCTATGATAAAAATTACTTGAGCAGGGTATTTGAGGAATTGTGTACATGCGCCTACGATTATCCTCTTCACAAAATTTGAGGAGTTGGTTGTAAATATTAGGTTGTGGTGGTACTAGCTGAACTAGCGAAACGGTTCTCTTCTTTGAGATATTTTTCATTTTTGGGTGCACAGATTGCATAGTTTTTGGCTTGAGATATATTGGTGTGGTGTGTATGTGGAATAGTTATGTTTGATATTATAAGGTCATCGGACCTAGATTGTGTACTATCGGATTTGATAATGGTATATTTGGGATAATGATATCGAAAATCAACTTAGAAAGTTATTATGGTTCTGGTTGGGGCGAGAGAGCTCCATGACTAGTTGATATGATAAGTGGTCATAAAATTCCGCATGTTTCTTTCATTATCAGCAGTGTACCAAGGTTTTGGGAATGAGGTTTTGTTTGATATGAGATTTAATACTAGTACCGGGTTGGTTTGGAGTAGTTACTGTGATCGGAAATGGTGCTACGAGTATACGAGTTGTGTAGTATGTTATGTGATTATATTTGGGGTTATAGTTATGGCTTGATACAGCTTGTTCAGACTTATACGGTGTGTAGATGTGAGATTCGAGTCTTGAAAGAAATTTTTAGATGTTGGAAATTGGATTGCAAGGTTAATAGAATAGTTATGTTTGATAATATAAGGCCATCGGACATAGAATGTGTACTATCGGATTTGATAATGGTATATTTGGGATAATGATATCGAAAATCGACTTAGAAAGTTATTATGGTTCTGGTTGGGGCGAGAGAGCTCCATGACTAGTTGATATGATAAGTGGTTATGAGATTTCGCATATTTCTTTCATTATCAACAGTGTACGAAGGTTTTGGGAACGAGATTTTGTTTGATATGAGGTTTAATACTAGTACCGGGTTGGTTTGAAGTAGTTACTGTGATCGAAAATGGTGCTGCGAGTATACGAGTTGTGTAGTATGTTATGTATTATATCTAGGGTTATGGTTATGGCTTGATACAGCTTGTTCAGACTTATACAATGTGTAGATGTGAGATTCGGGTCTTGAAAGAAATTTTTAGATGTTGAAAATTGGATTCCATGTTAATGGGCTAAATTAGTGATTTTCAGTTATGTGGTGTTGTCAGGCCTACATGGTATAGGGGGACGTGGGATCACTCCTGGATATGTATGTGGTAAGGTGAAATAGTGATTTGATGGCTTGGAAACAACTCTTGGCACGTTCGAGGAGGAACGTATATTTAAGTGGAGGAGAATGTAATGACCCGACTTGTCATTTTGAGTAATTACTCTCCTTTCTACTATTTTAAGTCTTGATCAGCTTCGTAATATGTATTATGACTTGTGTGAATTGTCGGCTTTGGTTTTTGGATGGTTCAGAATTAAATTGAAAGAACAATCCTTATTTAGAAGCTTAAATGAAAAGAGTTGACCGATTTGACTTTTTGTGCAAATGACTCCGGAATGGAGTTTTGATGGTTCCACTAGCTCCGTATGGTGATTTTGAATTTAGGAGTGTGTCCGGATATTCATTTTGAAGTCCGTAGTTAAATTTGGCTTGAAATGGCGAAAATAGGAAATTTAAAGTTTTGAAGTTTGACCGGGAGTTGACTTTTTGATATCGGAGTCGGAATCATATTCTGAAAATTGAAATAGTTTCGTTAGGTCATTTATGACTTGTACGCAAAATTTGAGTTCATTCCGGATTAATTTGATATGTTTCGGCGTGAGGTTTGAAAGTAAAAGATTTAAAGTTCATTAAGTTTAAATTGGGGTGTGATTCGTGTTTTTAGTATTGTTTGACGTGATTTGAGGCATCGACTAAGTTCGTTTGATGTTTTAGGACTTGTTGATATATTTGGTTGAGGTCCCGAGGGCCTCGGATGGATTTCGGATGGTTAACGAAATTTAAGTTGGATATTTCTAGTCAGTTTCGATGTCGTTTCTTCAATATTTAAGTAGTATCATATTAAGTAATGAGCTCCAGATTGAAGCATTAGATCCGTATTGAAATTAAGGAGCCATAGCAAAATAAATCGTCGAATTCGGATATCGTATGAGAGAGTTATGCCTATTTCCGTATCGGGAACGATTTTCCGTCGCCGTCAGCGCCCAGGGTAGCTTGGGGCGCTAGCCCTAGTGCTGGGATGTTTAAAGGTTCTGGAAACAGCGCCCCACGCCACATGTGGCGCCCGAACAGTAAAAATCCCTATAAATGGGGGGAGGGTTGCCATTTTTGACGAAAACAGAGTTGGGGAGCTCGGTTTGGGCGATTTTCAGAGGCAAATTTAACCACACAACTTGGGGTAAGTGTTATTGACTCCCTTGTGATTTTATTTCATGAATTAATCTTCGTTTTTCGCATTAGATTGTTGATATTTCGAAAGAAATCGGAGGAAGTTTCTACAATTCCATAAAATGAATTTTCAAGATTTGAACAACGATTCGGAGTCGGATTTGAGTAAAATTAGTATGGTTGGACTCGTAATTGAATGAGTTGTCAGATTTTGTGAGTTTCGTTGGGTTCCGAGATGTGGGCCCCACTGTCAATTTTTCGAGAGGAGTTGGGAATTTTTGTAAATTGTTAAATTGTAAGCATTAGAGGAAATTGTGATTAATTTGTACGTTGTTTGAATAGATACGAATCGTTTGGCTTGAATTGAGGAGATAGGAAGTCGTATGGAGGTTGATACGCACGGAATGGAATTTTCGGAGTATTGTACAACTTGCTCAGTATTGGATTTGGCTTGTTCGAGGTAAGTAACATCTCTAATCTTGGATTTGAGGGTATGAACCCTGATTATACCTGTTATGTGAATTGTTTGGAGGTGACACGCATGCTAGGTGATGGGCGTGTGGGCATGCACCGTGTGAATTGTAACTCTATTACTTCTGTGGTACTGTGTAATTACCTCATCCTATCTTTAAGCATGAAATCCCTACGTACTAGGGCTATTGAGCTGCGATCCATATTAGAAAACATGTCTAGATGACATGCCTATTCTGTTTAGTTATCTGCTTACATTGCATTAACATACTCAGTCATACGCATTCATATGCATATCTTATCTCAGTCTTTATTACCATTTATTGATACATCACATCATTATTTTTGGGTTGATTCTTTTCGTGACACTAAGAGACCGAGAGACTGGAGAGATGTATGATTGAGTGAGGCCGAGGGCCTGATTGTGAGGATGATTATGGGATCGGGTTGCACGTCACAGCAGGCATATTGGCTTTATATGTATATTATTATTTATGGGATTGGGCTACACATCGTAGCATGGTTGACTGATTTATGTTATGATTGGCTTGTTATGGCGCTTAGGCTGAAGGAGCCCCTCCGGAGTTTGTAACCCCTAGTGAGCGCAGGTACCTACTGAGTGTGAGTGTCGAGTGCGAGTGCCGAGCGATTGGGAGGTTTGAGTGACTGGGAGGACTGAGTGACTGGGAGGACTGAGTGAAATGATACTCTGAGAGTATGCATATGATTTTATCACTGAGTTGCATCGCAAAGATATGCACACTTGACATACAGGCATAGAGATGCATTTTTCTCATGTTGTACGGTATCACGTCATTCGTGATTTCTCACACATATTGGCATATGGGCATAGTGATGCATTTTCCACTGGCTATGTGGAAAGAAAATGAAACATCTTATTTATTGTTGAAAAAAAAATTTGAAAAATTACTATTTTCAAACTTACTCATATTTTTGGCAACTTCGGTAAAAGACTTGAGTTTTCACTGATGTACTTGAAAGGCAGAGCTATTTTCAGAAATCATGATTAAGCTGAGCATTTTATTTCTGAGCTACTTCTTTTATTACTTCCATTATGTTGTTACGAACTGTTGTTGGCTATTAGTGTTGGACCCCGACTTGTGTTCCAACTCGTCACTACTTTCAACCTAAGGTTAGGTTTGTTACTTATTGAGTACATAGGGTCGGTTGTACTCATACTACACTTCTGCACCTTGCGTGCAGATATTGGATGATGATGTTGCTGTGATCGACGGGAGATGGATTTAAAAATGTACCTGTGTTCCGATTGTAGCTGCCTCTTGTTCATGGTAGCCTTAGATTTATAAAAATCTGTTTATGTACGTTTCGAATAGATGATGTATTTATTTCATACCAACTTTATAAATTTTAATCTTAGAAGCTCATGATTTATACTACCAGTCCTTGGAGAGTGTATTAGAGTCAGTTAATTATTAATTGAATCGGATTGTGTTATTTGGCTTACCTAGCGGGTGAGGTTAGGTGTCATCACGGCTAGTTGGATTTTGGTTCGTGACAAGAACCTACTAAATACTCCAAGATATACAATACTATAGTCGAAACAAAATACAAGGCAAAGATTGATTTATTCAAATAGACTCTTTTGCATATACAACAAAGAAACTTCATTTGTCATGAACTAGAATAAGTTTACTTATCATGGTATCATCCATAAGACTTATAGGACTTGTCTCATCCGAATTATTTAAATTAGCAATCATGTCAAAAATTGCAGTAGGGAGGCCCAGTCTGTTAAACATTGTACAACTAAACTTAAATATGATATAACCTCGAAGAAGCCAATTTACAACATCAAAAATACTAGAAAAAGTTTCCTTTCAGTAGAACACAATAGTTTCTAGAGATTTAAATAAACAAACAACACCCATATAGAGTATTTTATACCTTGAATATCTAATATCTCATGTAGAAATGACAAACAGATTAGTGTATGAGAACGTCCATTCTTCGAAGCTAGTACCATAAGGATATATGTATTAGACTTAGAAATATATTAATCATAGTATTTAAAACAAGTCTTGAAGTAGTAGTAAATTATAACCAATTATTAGAAAGTCATTGTTTACTTGAATAATTGTATTTCATCACCCCAACAAAATAGCTCCTCGCCAAAGATCACATCTAGCTTACTGCTCCTTAAGTTTCTATTATAGCTGAAAGTAGCAAATTCACTTTCATGTACTTCATGATCATTTAGTGCTTAATGTTTTGTTCTATTGCATTTCAAATGTAAAATTGTGGCATGTCTATAGTCGAAGAAAGTAATATTTGTGTGTGATAATGATTAACATGAAAAGTGATACTATCTTTTTTATTCTTAAGTAGTTTAATAAAATTGTTCTTAGGATCAGAAGCAAGTAATTGAAACTTTAACGTCTTAAACAAACTAAATACCTTGGAACTTTGCATATGGGATACTAGTGCCATCATGCCCTGTTTTAACATTTTTTGATCACTCAGTAGACGAGCTTCCATGACTTCTCGTTTTTTTTCGCTCCTCCTCAAGTTGATTTTCCACTTCTATTAGCTTGCACTCTACACTCTCTCATTTATAGCGTTCTTCTTCTACCTCTTTCTGTTGTGCTTGCAGTTGCTCTTGAGTTACATGCATAGATCTTCTACTAGTTGGCTTGACTCCTGATCCTTGATTGCGGCATTATCCTGACTTTTCTCCAACAAGTTTCACAAAAGCAGCATTAACAATTGGGTCTACATCAGTACCCTCTTCCACTTCTTGAATTTGTTCAGCCACAATTTCTGACAGCTTATCCTACAAATAATTATACAAGCTTAAACTTGCAATATTTGTTTCAATCGGATCATATTCTAGGATAAAGATAAGAGTTCTGTATGTACATTAAATTCAGCAGACGCATCATTAACCCAATATCCTGACTTCATAAAAGTCATTTCTCAAAGTTTTTGAAGATTTGGCTCTTTGCCTGTAATGACCCGACTTGTCATTTTAAGAATTAACATCCCGTTCAGTGACTTAAGATCTCGAGCAGCTTTGCAATTGTGTAGTCGAGTTTGAATTACTGAAGATTCGAAATTAAATTAAATGAACAATCCTTATTTAGAAGTTTAAATAGAAAGAGTTTACCGAAGAGTTGACTTTTGAGCAAACGACTCCAGAATAAAATTTTGATGATGTCAATAGACTCGTATGGTGATTATGGACTTAGGAGCATGTCCGAAAAATTATTTGGTGGTCTGTAGTGGAATTAGGCTTAAAATGGCGTAAGAATAATTTTTGGGAGGTTTGACCAAGGGGTTGACTTTTTGATATCGGGGTCGGAATCCGATTCTAAAAATTTGAATAGCTTCATTGTGTCATTTCTGACTTGTGTGCAAAATTTGAGGTCATTCGGACGTGGTTTGGTAGGTTTCGGCGTCGTTTATGAAATTCAAAAATTTCTAAGTCTATTAGGCTTGAATTCGTGTATAATTCATATTTTTGGTGTTGTAGACGATGATTTGAAGGTTCGACTAAGTTCGTGTGATGTCACGAGACGCGTTGGTATGTTTGGTTGAGGTCCCGAGTGCCTCGGGTGAGTTTCAGGTGGTTAACGGATCAGTTTTGGCTTTGGTGAGATTGTTCATATTTGTTGCTGCATTCTTCTGGTATCCTCTTATGCGTTCGCGAGTGGGCCCTCGTGTTTGCGAAGAGTGTTTTCTGAGTGGTGAGATTTTTCTCTTCGCGTTCACGAAGGGGAGGAATCGAACGCGAAGGTGTGGTCTGCGTGTGCATCGCGAACGCGTGAGCAGTGTAGCATTTGCGAAAAGGAGTGAGGCAGTTGAGGACCCCGGGTCCTTGTTCTACGCATTTGCGAGGTTGTGGTCGTGTTCGCGAAGGTCTGAGCTAGTAAAGCATTGTGTTCGTGAGTCATGCATCGCGTTAGCGAAGAGTAAAGTGGAGAGGCAGTCAAGTTGGTCTACGCGAACGCGAGAGGATGGTCGCATTCGCGAAGACGGAAATCTGGGCAGACAGTGTTAAATTCCAAATCGAGGGTTTGAGTTCATAACACAAAAATTAATTTTTGAGCTCGGTTCTTGGGCGATTTTGAGGGTTTCTTCATGACTTCGACCGGGGTAAGTTTTCTACATCCTAAAGTGATTATATTTCATGAATCTATGGTTATATTCATATTTTAATTCGGATTTTAATGGAGGAAATCAAGATTTTTGCAAAATCTTTCAAAAACAAAAACTTAAGATTTGGAGGTCGAGTTGTTATTGGAATTCAATAAAATTGGTATAGTTGGACTCGTATCGAAATGGGTGTTCGAATTTTGTAAACAATTATGTTGGGTTTCAAGGGGCAAGCCCCGCATTGTCTTTTGTTGACCTTTTTGAATAAATTTTCACGTCGACGTTTTATTATCCGGAATTTGTTTCCGATGAATTTTAATAAAATTGTACAATTAATTTGGATAGATTTGAGCTGTTCGGAGGTTAATTCAAGCAAGAAGGCGATTTTGAAATATCGGCATAACTTTAAAAAGGTAAGTATCTTGCCTAACCTCGAGTGGGGGAACTACCCCTTAGGCATTGAGTCATATGTGGAAATTGTGTGATTGGAAGCCATGTATGCGAGGTGACGAGTACGTACTCGGGCTTATATGTGTAAATTTTATTGGTTTAAAGTTTTAGGCATTTTTATGTATTAAATTGGATAATTGTTGGCATTAGTAAATCCTTGAATTATCACGCCTCATTCCTTATTTATCAAGTTTGTATTTTATATAATAATTTCGTGTTATTGTCACTTGAATTTTATGTGAATTCTGTGTGTTTGTTGATTTGATATTTATTTTGGAATTAAATTCATGATGGAATCCTTATCTGCAAATATTTATTAAATAAGTTTAAATTGATAAGTTAATATAATTATCAAGAATTTGGATTAATGAAGGTGTTGCCCTATACTGAGTATTTTTCACCTCTGTTGATTGTTTTGAGGTTTTATATACGTTGTGTGGAGCCTTGGGCTATTTGTTGAGAAATTTATTGATTCTGCTACATATTTGGAATTTGGTTGTGGGCAGTGGCAAATCGTGATATGAATTGTTGTATTGTGTTGTGGTTTAAACACTCTCCTTGATGTTATTTATGCTTCCTACCTTGCTTGTTAATGATGTATATGTGCTTGATAAGGAAGAGTGTAAATCACGAAGGGTGATGTCGTGCCATTTGAGAGTGTAAAGCACAAAGGGTGATGCCGTGCCATTGAGAGTGTAAAAGAACGAAGGGTGATGCCGTGCCATTTTATTTATATTATCAGGTGAGGATGAGAGTAAAAGCACGAAGGATGATGTCGTGCCATTATTTTTATATTATCATATATTCATGGCACGAAGGGTGTTTCCGTGCAGGCGAGGACGAGAGACATACATTATACTGTGATATCGTTTTGTTGTGTATACATTCATGCCTTTATCTTGAGATGTTATTGTACACCTACGTTTTTCTATGTGACTTGTAGTCGTTGTTGCTTCCTGTGTACCTCCACTTGATTTCTTTTATTGTTATTGGCATTTCTCCCACCTAAATGGTATTGTTATATATATACACGGTGAGAAAGATAAAAATGCACAAAGGGTGTTACCGTGCCAATTGATTTGATCTATATATATATATATATATATATATATATATATATGTGTGTGTGTGTGTGTGTGTGTGTGTGTGTGTGTGTGTGTGTGTGTGTGTGTGTGTATGTATTGGGTGAGAATGAGACAAGTGCACGAAGGTATTGTCATGCCATTTGATGTAATATGTTGAATATATTTCTCACGCCAGGAAGGTTAAATGAGGTGTCACATGGTGACTTTAATTTGAAAGAATTATATTAGAAAGATATTTATTTCAAAAAATTATATTATAAAGATATTTACTTGAAAGAAGTATATTTGAAAGATATTTACTTGAAAGAATTATATGTGAAAGATATTTAATTGAAAGAAATATATTTGAAAGATATTTACTTGAAAGAATTATATTTGAAAGATATATACTTGAAAGAATTATATTTGAAAGATATTTACTTGAAAGAATTATATTTGAAAGATATTTACTTGAAAGAATTATATTCGAAAGATATTTACTTGAAAGAATTATATTCGAAAGATATTTATTTGAAAGAATTATAATGGAAAGATATTTATTTGAAGGAAGTATATTCGAAATATATTTATTGATTAATTGGTTGCACCTGTGTTTATTATTCGTTTGAGTAATATTTATGGTGTTCTTCTTGCCTTGCTCGGTATTAGATTTGGCTTGTTCGAGGTAAGTAACATCTCTAATCTTGGAGCTGAGGGTATGAACCCTAATTATATGTGTTAAGTGAATTGTTTGGAGGAGACACACATACTAGGTGACTGGCGTGTGGGCGGGCACCGTATGAATTATAACTCTATTACTTCTGTGGCATTGTGTAATTATCTGATCTTATCTGTAACCATGAAATCTCTACGTACTAGGGCTATAGAGTTGCGATCCATATTAGAAAACATGTCTAGACGACATGCCAATTCTGTTGAGTTATCTGCTTACATTGCATTTACATACTCAGTCATACGCATTCATATGCATATCATAACTCAGTCTCTGTTACCATTTATTGATACATCACATCATTGTTTTTGGGCTGATCCTTTTCGTGACACTAAGAGCCCGAGAGACTGGAGAGATTGATGATTGAGTGAGGCCGAAGGCCTGATTGTGAGGATGATTATGGGATCGGGCTGCACGCTGCAGCAAGTCATATTGGCTTTATATGTATATTATTATTTATGGGATCGAGCTGTACGTCGCAACTTGGTTGATTGATTTATGCCATGATTGGCTTGTTATAGCGCTTGGGCTGAAGGAGCCCCTCCGGAGTCTGTACCCCTCCCCCCCAGTGAGCGCAGGTACCTAGTGAGTGCGAGTATTGAGTGCCGAGTGCGAGCAATTGGGAGGTTTGACTGACTGGGAGGATTGAGTGACTAACATGAAGATTAAGTGACTAGGAGGACTGAATGACTGGGAGGACTGAGTGAAATGATACTCTGAGATTATGCATATGAATTTATCCCTGAGTTGCATCGCATTGACATGCATACTTGACATACAGGCATAGAGATGCATTTTCCTCATGTTGTACGGTATCACGTCATTCATGACTTCTTACACATATTGGCATTTGAGCATAGTGATGCATTTTGCACTGGCTATGTGGAAAGAAAATGAAACATCTTATTTATTGTTGAAAGGAATTTTGGGAAAATTACTGTTTTCAAAATTACTCATGTTTTTGGCAACTTCGGTAAAAGATTTGAGTTTTCACTGATGCACTTGAAAGGCAAAGCTATTTTCAGAAATCATGATTAAGCTGAGCAATTTATCTCTGAGCTACTTCTTTTATTACTTCCATTATGTTGTTATGAACTATTGTTGGCTATTGGTGTTGGACCCCGACTTGTGTTCCAGCTGGTCACTACTTTCAACCTAAGGTTAGGTTTGTTACTTATTGAGTACATGGGTCGGTTGTACTCATACTATACTTCTGCACCTTGCGTGCAAATATTGGATGTTGATGTTGTTGTGATCGACGGGAGTTGGATTTGAAGATGTACTTGTGTTCCGGTTGTAGCTGCCTCTTGTTCATGGTAGCCTTAGATTTATAAAAATCTATTTATGTACGTTTAGAACAGATGATGTATTTATTTCATACCAACTTTATAATTCTAATCTTAGAAGCTCATGATTTGTACTACCAGTCCTTGGGGAGTGTATTAGAGTCAGTTAATTATTAATTGAATCGGATTGTGTTATTTGGCTTACTTAGCGGGTGAGGTTACGTACCATCATAGCTAGTTAGATTTTGGGTCGTGACAAGTTGGTATCAGAGCTCTAGATTCATAGGTTCTATAAGTCATGAGAAAGTGTCTAGTAGAGTCTTGCGGATCGGTATGATGACGTCCATACTTATCTTCGAGAGGCTACAGGGCATTTAGGATAATTTCCCATCTTTCTTTCCTTATCATGCGAAATTGATTCAGTTTGAAATATAACTCATTGAATTCCTTCCACGCATTCGTGTGCGCATGTGAGCACTCTGTATCAGTTGTGCATTGCCGGCTTGTGACTCTATGAACGAGGTTAGAGATGTGTATTCTGTGTTTTGGTGATGGGCCAGTCTGGAGGACTTGAGGCTAGGTTTAGACTGTAGCTTAAGCTCGGTAGCTTTAGTTGTGTGAACTTGTACATTTGGACTTATACGTTCAGTAGTGTCCCTATGAGTGGAATTTTTGGCTCAATGAGCGGTGGAATGACCATATGATGAGTATGATGTGACTGCAGGATGAGTCAAGATGGTTTGAATATGACGGGATGAGTTTGTTTGGGATGTGAAAAGGACTATTGGGTGCTTGATTTCTGTCTTGATGTGACGTATAGTCTCAGGTTATGAGTGTGTTGAAGGGTCTTTCACGTTGTGAAATTGTGGGATAAATTAAATTCTTATGTCTTGTTAATGAGTTCAGACTCAAAAAGATTAAGTGATAGCGTATAAATTGTGGCTGCGAAAGGGTATAGCAAAATGCCAATTTGAGATTAAGCCGGTGGGTTATCTCCTTCAGAGTAATCTACGTTTGTATGTTTCTTATAATGTTGTGTGGGGAGTTTCCTTTCTACCAGCAGGGTATATGTGTTGAGATTCAAGCTTGGATTGGTTGAGAAAGTTGACTTGACCGTCACGAGGATGAAAACGAGTTTAGCGGATGATTTAAGGTATTTTATGGTTTGCGTTACCTGAGCTTGTGAAGAATTTTTGTTGAAATGATTGAGGGAGTATGACAATAGTAGAGTATGGGTATGATGAGTTATCAGGTATTTTTTTATATGGCTTTGAGCCAAGAGCGGGAGTCTGTTATCTACGATTTGATTGCACGATTATGAGTTGTATTTGCTTGGTCTGAGGCATATTTGTGGATCAGTTATGGCTGAAGAGGTTGAGATCGGGGATGACACGAGCAAGGAAATTTCTGAATACGGGTTACATTACACTTTATGAGTACATGAAAATCACGGAATGAGTTGAGTTGTTATTCGTGACGGATGTAGTGTGCACATTGTATGAATTTGCTCGGTTACGTTAAGGCATGGCTACTTCTTTGGGGTGTTGTTGGGCTAATTGAGCATAGGCAGTTCGGCCTGTTTGGGCGGTGAAATTGAGATTTGAGGGGAGTGGATGACTCTCGAGTAAGTTTTAATGGATTCAAGATTAATATGTAGCAACTGAGAATTTTTAGCGGATTTGTATATGGCAAGAACCTAAGATTTAAGTTGGATGGTGTCGAGACTTGTGGCATTTTTTTATATATATCATTATGGATTTTATATTTCGGTATCAGAAAGGTGATGGAAATGGCTTAAGACTCAAATAAGGTATTTTCAGAGTGAGTGTCACGGTTATGGTATTTATGGGGGTTCTTAAGAAGAATACAACGGCTTATGGGCCTTAGGGCGGTGTGGTTTTATGTTAGGATGTCTTGTAATGAGCTTTGGGTAAGGATTGTGGAGTTCTGACAAGGAGAAGTATCAACTTGAGGATAATTCAGAAGAAACTCGAAGAAAAAAAAATTACGACTAGGTAGTAGGCTGGACCAGTATGGTAATGGTATGATCGGTTCTTTGGTAATTATGATGTGGTGAGACTTTACAAATGTTTTGGTAGCAATATTCTTGGGTTTGGTGACCTGCGTGCTTGGTAGAGTTAGGGAGATTCAACTCTAATGGCTTGGTTATGTGCAAATGGATTTTAAAGTGTTCTTGATGGTTTTTATCATGGTTTGAACCGGATATTGTTTTTACTGGTGTGGGGAACGTGTTGTGTATTGTGATTTCCTCCTGGAAGGAAGCAAGAGAAAGGTTTCTAACTAACCGGGTATGCAATTTGCTGGTGAATCAGAGTTCATAATGAGATTCTTGTGCTTGTCACATGATGGCATGATAGATGTGGTGTGGTGTGTGGGATTAAGATTTACATGTACAAGTTGGCAGTTCGGTCTTGAAGGGAAGGTCACAAATTTTGGACAGCATGGTCAGTTTCAGATATTTAGGTGAATGTTATAACTACTCGGTAATCCCTGAGAAGGGTGCGCATTTCAGAAGGCGTATTATGTTTTGACTTACAGATGTTCATCGGTATTGCGGCACTCACCTGGTTGATAGACTGTTTATATTCCAATTATTGCTATGTGGCACGGAAGAATTATGGAAGTATTCCTCATGGTATGATGGTATATGAAAGACGTGTTAGTCATTCGAATGCTAGAGTTGGGATCAATTATGATGATTCATGCGTCCTATGAATTTGGAGACTGGGAGTTTTCAAAAGCATATTGTTTCAGGGTTGTGACCTGTTTGAGGTGAGTATTTTATTTAAACTCAGTAGAGGCACTAATTGAGTTAATTATTTGTGATAGCTATGCACTATGAGTGTGCATATATGTGACGTTTGAGCCCACGTGCGGGCATTGGGGCAAGTATTCATACTCGGAAGAATGCTTAGGCTATGATATGCCTAGAGTTAACTGTTAAGCATAAAGTTATAATGTTTCTCGTATTCATACCTTTGTGGAGAACTATCTGGGCTATATTTGAGGTTACAAAGAGTCTAATTCTCTAAGTAAACTGGGTAGATACTATTTCTATGTTAAATTGTCGATTTGTGTTGTGATAGCACACTTTGCACATGCCTACTCTATGGCGTGTTAATTATACCAGTCCAGGAGCATATGAATCTTATTTCATGTATCATATACATGTGTACTTAATTGATTGCTCCTGTATGATATGCTTGGACTAGAGGCCTGTGACCATGCCAGGCGATTTATATTATTGGCATATGAGTTGTTCGTGTGGATCTACATATTGGTATTATTGACACGTGAGTTGTCCGTGTCGCACGTGAGTTGTCCGTGCAGTGTGTGGGAATTTTATTTCTTTGATAATTTATTTGATTTCATTGCTTTCCTTCCTCTACGATAAAAATTACTTGAGAAGTGTATTTGAGGAATTGTGTACATGCGCCTACGATTATCTTCTTCACAAAATTTGAGGAGTTGGTTGTAAATATTAGGTTGCGGTGGTGCTAGCTGAACTAGCGAAACGGTTCTCTTCTTTGAGATATTTTTCATTTTTGGGTGCACAGATTGCATAGTTTTTGGCTTGAGATATATTGGTGTGGTGTGTATGTGGAATAGTTATGTTTGATATTATAAGGTCATCGGACCTAGATTGTGTACTATCGGATTTGATAATGGTATATTTGGGATAATGATATCGAAAATCAACTTAGAAAGTTATTATGGTTCTGGTTGGGGCGAGAGAGCTCCATGACTAGTTGATATGATAAGTGGTCATAAGATTCCGCATGTTTCTTTCATTATCAGTAGTGTACGAAGGTTTTGGGAATGAGGTTTTGTTTGATATGAGGTTTAATACTAGTACCGGGTTGGTTTGGAGTAGTTACTGTGATCGGAAATGGTGCTATGAGTATACGAGTTGTGTAGTATGTTATGTGATTATATTTGGGGTTATGGTTATGGCTTGATACAACTTGTTCAGACTTATACAGTGTGTAGATGTGAGATTCGGGTCTTGAAAGAAATTTTTAGATGTTGGAAATTGGATTGCAAGGTTAATAGAATAGTTATGTTTGATAATATAAGGTCATCGGACCTAGAATGTATACTATCGTATTTGATAATGGTATATTTGGGATAATGATATCAAAAATCGACTTAGAAAGATATTATGGTTCTGGTTGGGGCGAGAGAGCTCCATGACTAGTTGATATGATAAGTGGTTATGAGATTTCGCATATTTCTTTCATTATCAACAGTGTACGAAGGTTTTGGGAACGAGATTTTGTTTGATATGAGGTTTAATACTAGTACCGGGTTGGTTTGAAATAGTTACTGTGATCGAAAATGGTGCTGCGAGTATACGAGTTGTGTAGTATGTTATGTGATTATATCTAGGGTTATGGTTATGGCTTGATACAGCTTGTTCAGACTTATACAGTGTGTAGATGTGAGATTCGGGTCTTGAAAGAAATTTTTAGATGTTGAAAATTGGATTCCATGTTAATGGGCTAAATTAGTGATTTTTCAGTTATGTGGTGTTGTCAGGCCTACATGGTATAGGGTGACGTGGGATCACTCCTGGGTATGTGCGTGGTAAGGTGAAATAGTGATTTGATGGCTTGAAAACAACTCTTGGCACGTTCGAGGACGAATGTATATTTAAGTGGAGGAGAATGTAATGACCCGACTTGTCATTTTGAGTAATTACTCTCCTTTCTACTATTTTAAGTCTTGATCAGCTTCGTAATATGTATTATAACTTGTGTGAATTGTCGGGTTTGGTTTTTGGATGGTTCAGAATTAAATTGAAAGAACAATCCTTATTTAGAAGCTTAGGTGAAAAGAGTTGACCGATTTAACTTTTTGTGCAAATGACTCCGGAATGGAGTTTTGACGGTTCTACTAGCTCCGTATGGTGATTTTGAACTTAGGAGTATGTCCGGATATTCATTTTGAAATCCGTAGTTAAATTTGGCTTGAAATGGCAAAAAAAAAAAGAAAATTTAAAGTTTTGAAGTTTGACCGGGGAGTTGACTTTTTGATATCGGAGTCGGAATCATATTCTGAAAATTGGAATAGCTTCGTTAGGTCATTTATGACTTGTACGCAAAATTTGAGTTCATTCCGGATTAATTTGATATGTTTCGGCGTGAGGTTTGAAAGTAAAAGATTTAAAGTTCATGAAGTTTAAATTGGGGTGTGATTCGTATTTTTAGTGTTGTTTGACGTGATTTGAGGCATCGACTAAGTTCGTATGATGTTTTAGGACTTGTTGATATATTTGGTTGAGGTCCCGAGGGCCTCGGGTGGATTTCGGATGGTTAACAGAATTTAAGTTGGATATTTCTAGTCAGTTTCGATGTCGTTTCTTCAATATTTAAGTGGTATCATATTACGTAATGAGCTCCAGATTGAAGCATTAGATTCGTATTGAAATTAAGGAGCCATAGCAAAAAGAATCGTCGAATTCGGACATCGTATGAGAGAGTTATGCCCATTTGCATATCGGAAACGATTTTCCGTCGCCGTCAGCGCTCAGGGTAGCTTGGGGCGCTAGCCCTAGTGCTGGGATATTTAAAGGTTCTGGAAACAGCGCCCCACGCCACATGTGGCGCCCGAACAGTAAAAATCCCTATAAATGGGGTGGGGGGGTTGCCATTTTTGACGAAAACAGAGTTGGGGAGCTCGGTTTGGGCAATTTTCAGAGGCAAATTTCACCACACAACTTGGGGTAAGTGTTATTGACTCCCTTGTGATTTTATTTCATGAATTAATCTTCGTTTTTCGCATTAGATTGTTGATATTTCGAGAGAAATCGGAGGAAGTTTCTACAATTCCATAAAATGAATTTTCAAGATTTGAACAACGATTTGGAGTCGGATTTGAGTAAAATTAGTATGGTTGGACTCGTAATTGAATGGGTTGTCAGATTTTGTGAGTTTCGTTGGGTTCCGAGATGTGGTCCCCACTGTCGATTTTTCGAGAGGAGTTGGGAATTTTTGTAAATTGTTAAATTGTAAGCATTAGAGGAAATTGTGATTAATTTGTACGTTGTTTGAATAGATACGAATCGTTTGGCTTGAATTGAGGAGATAGGAAGTTGTATGGAGGTTGATACGCGCGGAATGGAATTTTCGGAGTATTGTACAACTTGCTCAGTATTGGATTTGGCTTGTTCGAGGTAAGTAACATCTCTAATCTTGGATTTGAGGGTATGAACCCTGATTATACCTGTTATGTGAATTGTTTGGAGGTGACGCGCATGCTAGGTGATGGGCGTGTGGGCGTGCACCGTGTGAATTGTAACTCTATTACTTCTGTGGTACTGTGTAATTACCTCATCCTATCTTTAAGCATGAAATCCTTACGTACTAGGGCTATTGAGCTGCGATCCATATTAGAAAACATGTCTAGACGACATGCCTATTCTGTTTAGTTATCTGCTTAAATTGCATTTACATACTCAGTCATACGCATTCATATGCATATCTTATCTCAGTCTTTATTACAATTTATTGATACATCACATCATTATTTTTGGGCTGATTCTTTTCGTGACACTAAGAGACCGAGAGACTAGAGAGATTGATGATTGAGTGAGGCCGAGGGCCTGATTGTGAGGATGATTATGGGATCGAGTTGCACGTCACAGCAGGCATATTGGCTTTATATGTATATTATTATTTATGGGATTGGGCTGCACATCGTAGCATGGTTGACTGATTTATGTTATGATTGGCTTGTTATGGCGCTTAGGCTGAAGGAGCCCCTCCGGAGTTTGTACTCACCCCTAGTGAGCGCAGGTACCTACTGAGTATGAGTGTCGAGTGTCGAGTGCGAGTGCCGAGCGATTGGGAGGTTTGAGTGACTAGGAGGACTGAGTGACTGGGAGGACTGAGTGAAATGATACTCTGAGAGTATGCATATGGTTTTATCACTGAGTTGCATCGCAAAGATATGCACACTTGACATACAGGCATAGAGATGCATTTTTCTCATGTTGTACGGTATCACGTCATTCGTGATTTCTCACACATATTGGCATATGGGCATAGTGATGCATTTTCCACTGGCTATGTGGAAAGAAAATGAAACATCTTATTTATTGTTGAAAAAAAAATTTGAAAAATTACTATTTTCAAACTTACTCATATTTTTGGCAACTTCGGTAAAAGACTTGAGTTTTCACTGATGTACTTGAAAGGCAGAGCTATTTTCAGAAATCATGATTAAGCTGAGCATTTTATTTCTGAGCTACTTCTTTTATTACTTCCATTATGTTGTTACGAACTGTTGTTGGCTATTAGTGTTGGACCCCGACTTGTGTTCCAACTCGTCACTACTTTCAACCTAAGGTTAGGTTTGTTACTTATTGAGTACATAGGGTCGGTTGTACTCATACTACACTTCTGCACCTTGCGTGCAGATATTGGATGATGATGTTGCTGTGATCGACGGGAGATGGATTTAAAAATGTACCTGTGTTCCGATTGTAGCTGCCTCTTGTTCATGGTAGCCTTAGATTTATAAAAATCTGTTTATGTACGTTTCGAATAGATGATGTATTTATTTCATACCAACTTTATAAATTTTAATCTTAGAAGCTCATGATTTATACTACCAGTCCTTGGAGAGTGTATTAGAGTCAGTTAATTATTAATTGAATCGGATTGTGTTATTTGGCTTACCTAGCGGGTGAGGTTAGGTGTCATCACGGCTAGTTGGATTTTGGTTCGTGACAAGAACCTACTAAATACTCCAAGATATACAATACTATAGTCGAAACAAAATACAAGGCAAAGATTGATTTATTCAAATAGACTCTTTTGCATATACAACAAAGAAACTTCATTTGTCATGAACTAGAATAAGTTTACTTATCATGGTATCATCCATAAGACTTATAGGACTTGTCTCATCCGAATTATTTAAATTAGCAATCATGTCAAAAATTGCAGTAGGGAGGCCCAGTCTGTTAAACATTGTACAACTAAACTTAAATATGATATAACCTCGAAGAAGCCAATTTACAACATCAAAAATACTAGAAAAAGTTTCCTTTCAGTAGAACACAATAGTTTCTAGAGATTTAAATAAACAAACAACACCCATATAGAGTATTTTATACCTTGAATATCTAATATCTCATGTAGAAATGACAAACAGATTAGTGTATGAGAACGTCCATTCTTCGAAGCTAGTACCATAAGGATATATGTATTAGACTTAGAAATATATTAATCATAGTATTTAAAACAAGTCTTGAAGTAGTAGTAAATTATAACCAATTATTAGAAAGTCATTGTTTACTTGAATAATTGTATTTCATCACCCCAACAAAATAGCTCCTCGCCAAAGATCACATCTAGCTTACTGCTCCTTAAGTTTCTATTATAGCTGAAAGTAGCAAATTCACTTTCATGTACTTCATGATCATTTAGTGCTTAATGTTTTGTTCTATTGCATTTCAAATGTAAAATTGTGGCATGTCTATAGTCGAAGAAAGTAATATTTGTGTGTGATAATGATTAACATGAAAAGTGATACTATCTTTTTTATTCTTAAGTAGTTTAATAAAATTGTTCTTAGGATCAGAAGCAAGTAATTGAAACTTTAACGTCTTAAACAAACTAAATACCTTGGAACTTTGCATATGGGATACTAGTGCCATCATGCCCTGTTTTAACATTTTTTGATCACTCAGTAGACGAGCTTCCATGACTTCTCGTTTTTTTTCGCTCCTCCTCAAGTTGATTTTCCACTTCTATTAGCTTGCACTCTACACTCTCTCATTTATAGCGTTCTTCTTCTACCTCTTTCTGTTGTGCTTGCAGTTGCTCTTGAGTTACATGCATAGATCTTCTACTAGTTGGCTTGACTCCTGATCCTTGATTGCGGCATTATCCTGACTTTTCTCCAACAAGTTTCACAAAAGCAGCATTAACAATTGGGTCTACATCAGTACCCTCTTCCACTTCTTGAATTTGTTCAGCCACAATTTCTGACAGCTTATCCTACAAATAATTATACAAGCTTAAACTTGCAATATTTGTTTCAATCGGATCATATTCTAGGATAAAGATAAGAGTTCTGTATGTACATTAAATTCAGCAGACGCATCATTAACCCAATATCCTGACTTCATAAAAGTCATTTCTCAAAGTTTTTGAAGATTTGGCTCTTTGCCTGTAATGACCCGACTTGTCATTTTAAGAATTAACATCCCGTTCAGTGACTTAAGATCTCGAGCAGCTTTGCAATTGTGTAGTCGAGTTTGAATTACTGAAGATTCGAAATTAAATTAAATGAACAATCCTTATTTAGAAGTTTAAATAGAAAGAGTTTACCGAAGAGTTGACTTTTGAGCAAACGACTCCAGAATAAAATTTTGATGATGTCAATAGACTCGTATGGTGATTATGGACTTAGGAGCATGTCCGAAAAATTATTTGGTGGTCTGTAGTGGAATTAGGCTTAAAATGGCGTAAGAATAATTTTTGGGAGGTTTGACCAAGGGGTTGACTTTTTGATATCGGGGTCGGAATCCGATTCTAAAAATTTGAATAGCTTCATTGTGTCATTTCTGACTTGTGTGCAAAATTTGAGGTCATTCGGACGTGGTTTGGTAGGTTTCGGCGTCGTTTATGAAATTCAAAAATTTCTAAGTCTATTAGGCTTGAATTCGTGTATAATTCATATTTTTGGTGTTGTAGACGATGATTTGAAGGTTCGACTAAGTTCGTGTGATGTCACGAGACGCGTTGGTATGTTTGGTTGAGGTCCCGAGTGCCTCGGGTGAGTTTCAGGTGGTTAACGGATCAGTTTTGGCTTTGGTGAGATTGTTCATATTTGTTGCTGCATTCTTCTGGTATCCTCTTATGCGTTCGCGAGTGGGCCCTCGTGTTTGCGAAGAGTGTTTTCTGAGTGGTGAGATTTTTCTCTTCGCGTTCACGAAGGGGAGGAATCGAACGCGAAGGTGTGGTCTGCGTGTGCATCGCGAACGCGTGAGCAGTGTAGCATTTGCGAAAAGGAGTGAGGCAGTTGAGGACCCCGGGTCCTTGTTCTACGCATTTGCGAGGTTGTGGTCGTGTTCGCGAAGGTCTGAGCTAGTAAAGCATTGTGTTCGTGAGTCATGCATCGCGTTAGCGAAGAGTAAAGTGGAGAGGCAGTCAAGTTGGTCTACGCGAACGCGAGAGGATGGTCGCATTCGCGAAGACGGAAATCTGGGCAGACAGTGTTAAATTCCAAATCGAGGGTTTGAGTTCATAACACAAAAATTAATTTTTGAGCTCGGTTCTTGGGCGATTTTGAGGGTTTCTTCATGACTTCGACCGGGGTAAGTTTTCTACATCCTAAAGTGATTATATTTCATGAATCTATGGTTATATTCATATTTTAATTCGGATTTTAATGGAGGAAATCAAGATTTTTGCAAAATCTTTCAAAAACAAAAACTTAAGATTTGGAGGTCGAGTTGTTATTGGAATTCAATAAAATTGGTATAGTTGGACTCGTATCGAAATGGGTGTTCGAATTTTGTAAACAATTATGTTGGGTTTCAAGGGGCAAGCCCCGCATTGTCTTTTGTTGACCTTTTTGAATAAATTTTCACGTCGACGTTTTATTATCCGGAATTTGTTTCCGATGAATTTTAATAAAATTGTACAATTAATTTGGATAGATTTGAGCTGTTCGGAGGTTAATTCAAGCAAGAAGGTGATTTTGAAATATCGGCATAATTTCAAAAAGGTAAGTATCTTGCCTAACCTCGAGTGGGGGAACTACCCCTTAGGCATTGAGTCATATATGAAAATTGTGTGATTGGAAGCCATGTACGCGAGGTGACGAGTATGTACTCGGGCTTATATATGTAAATTTTATTGGTTTAATGTTTTAGGCATTTTTATGTATTAAATTGGATAATTGTTGGCATTAGTAAATTCTTGAATTATCATGCCTCATTCCTTATTTATCAAGTTTGTATTTTATATAATAATTTCGTGTTATTGTCACTTGGATTTTATGTGAATTCCGTGTGTTTGTTGATTTGATATTTATTTTGAAATTAAATTCATGATGGAATCCTTATCTGCAAATATTTATTAAATAAGTTTAAATTGATAAGTTAATATAATTATCAAGAATTTGGATTAATGAAGGTGTTGCCTATACTGAGTATTTTTTACCTCTGTTGATTATTTTGAGATTTTATATACGTTGTGTGGAGCCTTGGGCTATTTGTTGAGAAATTTATTGATTCTGCTACATATTTGGAATTTGGTTGTGGCCAGTGGCAAATTGTGATATGAATTGTTGTATTGTGTTGTGGTTTAAACACTCTCCTTGATGTTATTTATACTTCCTACCTTGCTTGTTAATAATGTACATGTACTTGGTAAGGAAGAGTGTAAAGCACGAAGGTTGATGTCGTGCCATTTGAGAGTGTAAAGCACGAAGGGTGATGTCGTGCCATTGAGAGTGTAAAAGCACGAAGGGTGATGCCGTGCCATTTTATTTATATTATCAGGTGAGGATAAGAGTAAAAGCACGAAGGGTGATGCCGTGCCGTTATTTTTATATTATCATATATTCATGGCACGAAGGGTGTTTCCGTGCAGGCGAGGACGAGAGACATACATTATACTGTGATATCATTTTGTTGTGTATACATTCATGCCTTTATCTTGAGATGTTATTGTGCACCTACGTTTTTCTATGTGACTTGTAGTCGTTGTTGCTTCCTGTGTGCCTCCACTTGATTTCTTTTATTGTTATTGGCATTTCTCCCACCTAAATGGTATTGTTATATATATGCACAGTGAGAAAGATAAAAATGCACGAAGGGTGTTATATATATATATATATATATATATATATATATATATATATATATATATTGGGTGAGAATGAGACAAGTGCACGAAGGTATTGTCGTGCCATTTGATAAGATATGTTAAATATATTTCTCACGTCAGGAAGGTTAAATGAGGTGTCACATGGTGACTTTTATTTGAAAGAATTATATTAGAAAGATATTTATTTGAAAGATTTATATGTGAAAGATATTTACTTGAAAGAAGTATATTTGAAAGATATTTACTTGAAAGAATTATATTTGAAAGATATATACTTGAAAGAATTATATTTGAAAGATATTTACTTGAAAGAATTATATTTGAAAGATATTTACTTGAAAGAATTATATTTAAAAGATATTTACTTGAAAGAATTATATTCGAAAGATATTTATTTGAAAGAATTATAATAGAAAGATATTTATTTGAAGGAAGTATATTCGAAATATATTTATTGATTAATTGGTTGCACCTGTGTTTATTATTCGTTTGAGTAATATTTATGGTTTTCTTGGTACCTTGCTGTTTAAATTACTAGTTGATTGGTGTTGCTATCACTGCTATTTATTTTCTATTATTTTTTCTATCACTTCTATTAAATCACATGTTATTTGACTAGTGAGTGTCTTGAGTATACCTCGTCACTACTCCACTGAAGTTAGTCTTGATACTTACTGTGCGACCGTGGCGTACTCATACTACACTTTTGCATATTTTTGTGCATAGCCAAGTATTGAAGATATCGGATTTGGATAGAGATTTGAGTATGATCGCAAGGATTCAAGGTAGGACTGCTTGGTCATCGCAGTCCCTTGGAGTCTTTCTATTTTATTGTACTGTTAATTTCTTATTCGAACAGTATTGTACATTCGATCCTCGAGATCATTCCATGTATTCAGTTAGAGTTCGTGACTCAGTATTACTAGTCTTGGGAGGTTGTATTAAATTATATATTTTAAAAAATGGCTTGGATTATGTTTATAATCGGTTTACCTAGTCTTAGAGACTAAGTGCCATCACGATGCCTGCGGTGGGATTTTTGGGTCGTGACATTGCCAGTGCGTGAATCTCTCTAGAAAAACAAATTATATTATGTTATTAAAGAAAAAATGATCAAAATTAGTCAAAATAAAGACATATCTTACCGCATCATAAGATACTGCTTGGACGGACTTTCTGCCACAAATATGATTTATTTCTTGCTTTCCCTTATTAGTTGTATTTCATGCACTCATTTGCTGCATGAATATGTTTTAATTTAAGTAAGAAAATATAAGAAGAAACTAAGCAGTACTATAAAATTAAATCCATTTAATTTTGATGTACTCTTAATTACCTTAACAGCATCATAACTGAAATAGTCCACTAAGAAATTCCATTCAGCTTCATTAACCTCTGCTGTGTTCTGCAAGTTTTTCTCCTTTGTAGCAAATTTCTTGAAATGATCGTGGATCCTACTACGACGATATCAATATAAATTATTAGATGTATGAAGGATAGTATCTCGATTGTGTTATATGTCTGGAAGTTGAAATGTGTCCTGCACTCAAAAAATACTTAAGTGAACTTACTTAGAATAGAACTTTTATTCTCTGCCAATGTGTTGAGGAACTTTCATGTCAGCATGTCTAAAGTTGGTTACCACTGATAAATTATTAGTATACTTTATTTGTATATTTATATCTTTGTTCTGGTGAATTATTCAAGTTCAAAAGTAATCTGGAATTCAAAATTTGCTTGTGTATTATCTTAGCTACCTCAACAAATAAGTAGGAGTTGAACCATTTGCTTCAGTAAAATCACCACTGCAGATAGCTAGAAGCTATTTTTTGTTGTATGCTTTTCATAAGCTAAATTAATCAAATGAGACGTCAAAAAAGTAAATTTATAAATAAGAATTTGATAAGCTGATCAAGAAAGAGACCAATTTTCTAGAATTTATCAGGTGATCGAGAAGAAACAAGTGAATGACCAACATATGAGCAACAATTCTATCGTGGCTCCCGAATCTTCAACTGATGATAGCTTGACCGCAAATCAATCTTTGAGAACACTCTGGCACCCTGTAGCTGATCAAATAGGTCATCAATGCGTGGAAATGGATACAGATTCTTCACCGTAACCTTGTTCAACTACCGATAATCAATACACATGCGCATAGAATCATAATTCTTCTTTACAAATAAGACCGTAGCACCCCAAGGTGATACACTGGGCCAAATTAAACCCTTATCAAGCAACTCCTGCAACTGCTCCTTTAACTCTTTCAACTATGTTGGGGCTATACGATATGGTAGAATAGAAATGGACTGAGTACCTGACAATAGATCAATACCAAAATCGATATCCCTATCGGGCGGCATGCCCAAAAGATCCACTGAAAACACATCTGGATAGTCCCTCACTACCGGAATTGACTAAATGGTAGGAGTATAAACATTGACATCCCTCACATATGCTAGATATGCATCACATCCATTTCCTACCATCCGTTGTGCCTTAAGAAAGGACACCACCCTACTAGGAACATACTCTAAGGTACCTCTCCACTCCAACCGCGGCAAGCCTGGCATAGCCAACATCACCGTCTTGGCATGATAATCAAGGATAGCATGATAGGGTGACAACCATTCCACACCCAAAATAACATCAAAATCTACCATACTGAGCAACAATAGGTCGGCTCTGGTCTCAAAACCACTAAGAACAACTAAACACGACTGATACACACGGTCAACAATAAAGGAATCTCCCACAGGTGTGGACACATAGACAGAAGAATTCAATGAATCACGGGATACACCCAAATATGAAGAAAAGTAAGATGATACATAGGAAAAAATGGAGCTTAGATAAAATAAGACTGATGCATCTCTATAACAAACTGGAACAATACCTGCGATACTGAGTCGGATGCAACCGCCTCCATTCTAGTAGGAGGAGCATAACATCTGGCTCGATCTCCCCCTCTAGGAAAACCTCTACCTGCTTGACCTCCACCCCTGGCTGGTTGTGCAGGTGGAGTGGCAGTTGGTGCGGTAACTACGACCTGAGAAGTTTGGGGGCCCTGAGGAATATGTGGGGCGTGAGTAATCTATGGAGGTGCACCCCTCTTGAGTCTGGGGTAGTCCCTCACCATGTGACGAGTGTCACCATATTGAAAACAAGCCATCGGAGGACGTGGATGCTGGAACTGGCTCGGGCCTGATCTGCGGGACTGACCATTGAAAGCACCCCGTGCAGGAGGTACACTAGACACTGGCAGTGCATAATGGGCAACCTGAGGCCTGGGAGTGGCCAGCGTATCACTGGAAGTTGGAAGTGGTGAATGAACAAGGCGGCTCGCATAGCCCCTACCATGACGGGCTACAATTGAGGCACGGGCACCACTATATGTGCCGGAATCTCGAGGCCTCTTGGCCTCCCTCTCCTCTCTCTCTCTCTCTCTCTCGGGCCATCATACCCTCTAATCTCCGAGCGATCTCCACTACCTACTGGTATGGGATGTCCATCTCCAACTCTCGGGCCATGCTGAATCTATTACCAGGGTTGAGCCCTTCGATAAATTGATGAACTCATTCTCAGATAGTAGCAACCAAGTCTGGTGCATGCCTGGACAAATCATTGAACTAGATTGCATATTCCGATACTATCATAGCACCCTAGCGCAATTGCGCAAACTCTATGCGCCATGCATCCCTAAGACTCTAGGAACAAACTCCCTCATGAACATCTCTGAGAATTGAGCCCAGGTGAGTGAAGCTGCCTCGGCCGGGCTACCCAACTCATATGCTCGCCACCACTAATAAGCCGCTCCCTTTAGCTTGAACGTAGTGAAAGCAACCCCAACTCCATAATACCCATAGGACGAAGGATACGATGGCACTCCTCAAGAAAACCCTGGGCATCCTCTAAAGCCAAACCACTGAAAGTAAGAGGGTGGTACTTCTTGAATCTCTTGAGCCTGAGCTGCTCCCTGTCAGAAGCTGCTGCCCTAACCTCGATCTGAACTGGGGCAACCAGTTATACTGGTATGACCTCTAGGACCTGGTCAACCTGGGCCCGCTGATCTGGGGTACGGGCTACGGGAGTCTGTGCTCCTCCCCCGGCCTAAGATGTGGTAGGAGCAAGTAGAATCAACCCTGCCTGAACTAAAGTGCCAAACATGCTCAAAAACTGGGCGAGAGTCTCCTAGAGTGTAGGGGTAGTAACAGGCGTCTCAGGAATATGCTCTCCAACTGGAGCTACTGGTGGCTCCTCTATAGCAGCTCTGGTTGCAGCACGTGGCTGTCCTCGGCTTCTACCCCGGCCCCGGCCTCTCGCGGCTCTAGCAGGGGGCGCGAGTGCCTGATCATCAGATCCAGTTGTGTGTGTCCTCACCATCTGTGAGACAATAGAAAGACAGAGATTTAGAATTCCGAAGTCAACAAATGCGCACGATAAGGAATCAAAGAAGTGAAACCTTTCCTAACAGTTCCATAGCCTCTCAAAGATAAGCGCAGATGTCTCTGTACCGATCCGTAAGATTCTACTAAACCTGTTTGTGACTCGCAACACCTATGAATCTAGAGCTCTGATACCAACTTGTCACGACCCCAATTTTCCTTCGTAGGATGTCATGATGGCACCTAGTCTCTAAGACTAGGTAAGCTTAACATTTATGTAGAAATAACTGAAATAATGTTTAGAGTCTCAAAACTCAACAACTAATAATAAGAAAATCTCCACAACTCAGTCCCAAAACCCGGCAAAATACAAATCACAAGCTCTATTAAGTGATATTGAATATCTCTATACAGCAGTGGCTAATAAAGGATAAGGAAATAAAATAACTAGGTAGAGGGGGACTCCGAGGCGTGCGGACTCCGGTAGGTATACTCTGAAGACTCTGAAATTGAGCTCTCGCTAGTGCCTGGTCTAGTAAGAGGTACCTGGACTTCACAAAAAGATTTGCAGAAGCGTAGCATGAGTACACCACAACGGTACCTAGTAAGTGCCAAGCCTAACCTCGGTAGAGTAGTGACGAGGTCAGGTCAAGGCCCTATTGGACTAAATAAGAAATTGAACAAGTGTATAACAGTGAAACTAATGAGAGCAATAGAAATGAGACAATTAAAGAAGCACAGCGAGAATAGCTACATTGAACTAAGGTAAATAGTACTTCACAGAAGAAAACACGGGATACTAAGACACGGAACAAAACAACAAAAAACACAAGTGAAGAAATAGAATGTATCAACAAGAGTCACTACCGAGGTACCGCCTCATAGTCTCAAATCACAAATCAATTCACAATCTTTCCTTATATCACCGCGGGAGCCTTGCATTTAGTTTTGAAAATCATTTTCCCGAAATAACATCTCATGTTTTAGCCCTCCTTATCACACTGCATGGCCTATAGTAGTTCCCCTGCTAGCCACGCGTATCAGGCCCACCTTATCTCATTGCATGTGTTTCAACCCCAAAACCTTATACCTCCGCATGCATATCAATAACACAACGTATCACAAATCGCACCTCAAGTGCCCAATATCACAACTTGCCAAAGAAACCAACAAAAATAATATTTTCGCAATAAAGAGCCCATGGCTCAACCACAATGTACATAAGAGTCTAAATAATAATAACCGGTAGTGAACAACTCAACAAGAATAGTATTTCACAACTTAACACTTTGCCTCAACGCGAATCACGGCCTTTATAACTCAATACCAATTTCAAAAACAAGATATTCCAAGAATAACAACTTTAAGTAAAGAGTGCAACGATTAAATAATGAATACTGAATAAAAAAACAAATACTTCAACTAAACAAGCAGTGAAATTAGTATGTAATAGATAAGACAAGTAGAACATGTGAAAATAGACTATAATGATGAATATAATATGTTAAGATAACTCAATTAAGGTATGAAAGGAATCTAAATAGCTAAAACTGATAAATTTCACATTTAGCCCGTGTACACACTCGTCAACTTGCGTACATGGCTTCCACACATCACAATTATCACAAACAACACCAATCCTAACAGGTAATTCCCCCACACAAGGTTAGGCAAGATACTTACCTAAAAACACGCTAAATCAATCAACTAGTAGGTCTTTTCATCGATTATCAAACTCCGAACGGTTCGAATGTAGCCAAAACAACTGTATATGATGAATATAAACTATAGGAAGCTAATTTGAATAATAAAGTTACGATCTTTGTAAAGAAAAAAAAGTCAACCCAAAAAGTCAACTCGAGCCCACATCTCAGAACCCGATCAAAATTATAAAATTCGAACACTCATTCGATAACGAGTCCAACCATACAAGCATTACTCAAATTTGACCTCAAATCGGCTTTCAAAACTCAAAAACTTAGTCTAGGAAGTTTTACCATTTTCTCCCAAATTTTCAACTCAAATCCCTAATTAGATGATGAAAATAATAATAGATTCATGAAATATAGTCCAATCCGGATTAGAATCACTTACCCCAACAATCTTCTTGAAGAACCCTCGAATAATCGCCTCATACCGATCTCTCTAGGTCCAAAATATGAAAAATGAGACGAACCCTTGTTTTTGAAATTATATTCTGCTGCCCAGTGATTTCTTCTTCGCGAACGCGGAAAGTGTGTCGCGTTCGCGAAGCACAAATTAAGTTGCTGCCAAAATTCCTCTTCCGCGAATGCGAGAACCCACTCGTGAACGCGATGGCCAAATGATCCCAAGCTTCGCGAATGCGAAGCCTCATTCGCGAACGCGTAGACCAAATGTGTGAGGTCCCCAGCCTGCCTCTCTTCTTCGCGAATGCGGCTCCCTGCCCGCGATCGCAATGAACAAACCCACCGAACCTTCGCGAACGTGAAGGGAAAATTTCCAGTAACCCCTGAAGACTACATGAATGCAGGAAAACCTTCGCAAACGCGTAGAAGGAAACCGGACCTGTAGAAAACCAGTAGCTTCAGCAATCCTTAAGGTTCCGATATGCGCCGAACATGGTCCGAATTACACCCGAGGCCCCCAGGACCTCAACCAAACATACCAACAAGTCCTAAAATATCGTACGAACACGCTCAAAGCATCAAATCACATCAAACAACACTAGAACCACGAATCGCGCATCGATTCAAGCCTAATGAACTTATGAACTTCGGAATTCCAAAACTTATGCCGATTCATACCAAAACAATTCCGATTGACTTCAAATTTTTTGCACACAAGTCATAAATGACATGACAAACCTATTCCAACTTCCTTCCAAACTTTTCAACTTTCGCCAATTCACGCTGAAATGACCTACGGACCTCCAAACCAACAACCGGACAAGCTCCTAAGTCTAAAATCACCATACGGAGCTATTAGAATCGTCAAAACTCCATTCTAGAGCCGTCCACATAGAAGTCAAACTATGGTCAACTCTATCAATTTAAGACTCCAACTTAGGGACTATGTGTCCCATTTCACTCCGAAACTCACCCGGAATCAAACCCAAACACCTCAGAAAGTCACATAATCACAATATAACCTAAAGGAAGAATTAATTAGGAGATCGGGGCTAAAATACTCAAAACAACCGGTCGGGTCATTACACTATATCCAATAGAGTTCCCATCACACTTTAACTAATGTTCTTTTCAATATGCATCACATCCAAATTATGTCTCAACAATAAAGTCCTCCAATATGGGAGTTCAAAGAATATATTTTTCTTTTTCCAATTGTCACATCTTTCGGCATCTCTTTTTTTTTCTTGTGCTGCTACCAACTAACCCTTGTGAAGATGTATTAAGTTGTGCAAGAACATCATCTTTACTCAAAGCTTGTGTGCAAGTCTTTCTTTCTTTGTATTATCAAAAGATCTTTTATTCCGACGATAAGGATGATTTATCTCCAAGAACCTACGATGACCCATATAGCAATGTTTTCGACCATGTTTCAATTAAATAAAACAAATATGTACATGATAAACTGGACAAGCTAATTTTTCTTTAGTGCTCCAACCGGATAACATATCATAAGCTGGAAAGTCATTAATCGTCCACAACAAAGCAGCACGCAAGTGAAAACTTTGTTTCTTAAAAGCTCATAAGTCTCAATTCCACTCTCCCGCAAGGTTTTTAAATCATCAATCAATGGTTGGAGGTATACATCAATATTCATACCAAGATTTTTTGGTCCAGGAATAAGTAAGGATAACAAAATATTAGATTGTTTCATCTATATCCATGGGGGGAGATTATATGGAATTAAAACTACTGGCCACATGCTACAGGCATTACTCATCGAATCAAAAGGATTAAAACCATATGAAGCAAGCCCAAGTCTTACATTACGTGGATCTGAAGCAAAACTTGAAAGTTTTTCATCAAAAGTTTTCCATGCCAATGAGTCAGCTGGATGCCTTAATACTCTATCTTCAACTCTCTTATTTTTTATGCCATCTCATATCTTTCGCGGTTTGTTGTATCATAAATAATAGTTTTAATCTTGGTATCAAAGGGAACTATCTAAGAATCTTTCTAGGAATTCTTTTATTTCTCTTATTCAATTTTCTTAAAGCAACTTCATCATCAATATCTTCTCCTTTTCTTACTATCCATCTTTTTTCACTACATTTAGGGCATTGCTCAAGATCAGCATATTCCTTTCTATATAAAATATAATTATTAACACATGCATCTATTTTCTGATAATCTAGACCCAAATCTTTTATGATCTTTTGAATTTCATAGATAGAATTAGGGAGCACATTTCCTTTGGGAAGAGCATCACTCAATAATTTCAACAAAAAGTCAAAAGAAATTTACTCTAGCCATGTAGACATTTCATATGAAAAAGACGCATTACAAACGAGAGTTTCGAGAACCTTTCACAATCTAGATATAACTTTTGCTCTACATCTTTTAATAACCTATAGAAACTTTTAGCTTCTGTACTTGGCTCTTCGTACCTAGACTCAGTGGTCTCATCAAACTCATGACTATTAGAGGGAACACCACAATACATGTCATGCAACATTTCAAAAGTGCGAACATCATCTTTTCCTAAATTTGAATCTCTATTGGAATTTATTTCATCATCTGAAGATGAATCCGACTCACCATGATAAATCCATCTATCATAGGTCAGATCTATTCCCCACCTAAGTAAATATGTCTTAACCTCATCATGTGATTTTCTAAGCACGTTATTACATTTAATGCACAGACACTGATTCTTACACCAACCTCAGGATTAGCAAATGCAAAGTTCAAAAAATGTTCAGCACCATTCAAGTATTCCGGTAATGTCCTATTCTTAATAAGTAGCCAATTCTTATCTGTCATATCCTTACCAACAATGAAATATAAAACAAGAAATGTAAAACTATATAATTAAAATTGTAAAACTATATAATTAATTTTCTCTCATAATTTCACTACTAAATAAAGCATGAAGTTCACAGGCTAATGATCGACTTTGGATGCAGTTAAATATTCAAGATAACTGGAACTTAAAAGGAGTGATGAAGAATATTAATAGATTGTCACGACCCAAAACTCAACATGTCGTGATGACACCTATCATAGAACTAGGCAAGCCGTCATTCATAATAAAACTAGGCATTTTATATTAAAATAAGATGAAGCAAGTTTAATAGTAATAACTTTCATAAATAGTCGATATAAACAACTGTGATTCGAATATAATTTTTCCAAAATTCGGGTGTCACTAGATACATGAGCATCTATACAATAACATAGTCTGAAACACCGTCTAGAAAGGTAGAACAACATAAGTAAAACTAAAGGATAGAGGAGGAGAGTCAAGGTCTGCGGACGCCAAAGCAGCTACCTCGATGATCTCCGAACGGGTAAAACTCCAAGATCAGCAATTTTCATGCCCGAAAATACCTCGATCTGCACACGAAGTGCAGGGTGTAGCGTGAGTACAACCAACTCAATAAGTAATAAGTCTAACCTTTTGGCTGAAAGCAGTGACGAGCCCAACCAATATAGTACGAATACAGAGTTTAGTAGTACAGAAAATGTAAACATGCTTCCAGGTTTAACAGTTAATTTTAACACAGAACAAGTATGCCAAGTGTGACTGATATGAGGAATGTGACATTTCTATATATATATATATATGCCAATATGAATACCGTATGTGATGCAACACAATAAAAATCTCACGTACTCACACTCTCAAATCACTCAGTCTGACTGTCTCAATTCTCGCTCATCACACTGAGTCACTCAGCACTGTACGGTGCCTACTGCGGCATGCATCCCTATCCACATATAGCCATAAGGCTTGTTACGGCGCGAGACCGATCCTCATATAGCCATAAGGCTTGTTGCGGTGTGCAACCCGATCCACATATATCTATAAGGCTTATTGCGGCGTGCAACCCGATCCACATATATCCCTAAAGCATGTTGCGGCGTGCAACCCGATCCACATATCTCACTCACAGCATGGCTCATAGGCCCCAACTCAGTCATCAATCTCTCCAGTCTCTCGGGCTTACCACACCCATGCTAAGCAACCCAAATCAATGATATATGATGTGACAATAAATGATACAGATACTAAGATATGATATGCAATGATGAATGCGACTGAGTACGTAACTCCAAATTAAGCAAATAATCTCAACAGCAAAAGAACGAACATTGCGAGTCCTAATAGTACCAGCTTATAACCTCCTAAACATGATTTCTTACAAAATTCATAGCTCAAGTGCTCTATGTAACGACTCAACCGGTCGTTTTGCCTTCTAGAACCTTGTTCCCCTAAATAAGACTCCATGTATGTGTTTTTACTGTTTTACGACTTGTGGGGGTGGTTAGTTTGGGATTTGGAAGGGTTCGAGTTGAAATCGGAATACTTGGTTCCTTAGTTGGCTTTAAAAAGGATAAGTTTGACTTCGGTCAATATTTTGAGAAAAAGAACCCGGAATCGGGATTTGATGGTTCCAATAGATTCGTATGATTATTTTGGACTTGGACGTATGTTCGAATCGGGTTTTGGACAACCCGAGAGCGTTTCGGCGCTTAATAGTGAAAGTTAGCGATTTGGAGGTTTTAAGGTTCTTTAAATTTAGTTTGGAGTAGGTTTTGGAGTAGTCGAGGTCCATTTGAAATTCCGAGTCTGGGAATAGTTCTGTATGGTGATTTAAGACTTGCACACAAAAATTGGTGTCATTCCGAATAGATTATGTATGTTTCAGCGTGTTCGGAGTAAGTTTGAAGAATTTAAAAATTCTAAGTTGAATCAATTTGGTTTGAGGTATGATTCTTAGTTTTGATGTTGTTTTACACGTTCAGAGGGTTCGAGCGAGTCCGTTTTATGATTTCAAACTTGTTGGTAGTTTTGGACGAGGCCCCGGGGGCCTCGGGTGTTAACCGGACGAGGCTCGGACCAAGTTTGGACTTGAGAGGAACAGTTGAAGCTTCCAGCTTCTGGTGTAACCGCACCAGCGCATGGGCAGCCGCAGGTGCGAGCACACAGAAGCGAGTCACGAGCCGTAGAAGCAGCTAAGAGGGGGGCTGTCGGCGACCGCAGAAGCGGGGAAATGGACCGCACCTGCGAAGATGCAGGTGCGAAGAAAGGGCATCGCAGGAGCGGACGAGGTCGCAGGTACGGTGCATGCACCGCAGGAGTGGTCTCACAGAAGCGAGCCGCTGGTCGCAGAAGCGGACGAGCCGGCTAATGGGGAAGATCTCATCTGCGAGGTCCTTTCCGTAGATGCGGTTGATTAGCCGCAGAAGCGAAAAAGGAATGGGTAGAATGTCTTAAAACAGGGCTCAGCCATTTTTAAGCCCATTTTCTCCATTCTTGGACGAATTTGGAGCTTTTTGAGAGGAGTATTCACCTAGAAACTTGGAGGTAAGCTAATTCTACCTATTGTGAGTTAAATATATAGATTATGGGTAGATTATAACATGTAAATTATGGAAATCAAGAGTTTAGATGAAAAACCTAGGTTTTAACAAAAATGAGATTTTAACCACGAAAATGGTTATGGAATGGAATGAAAATTATATACATGAGTTCTCGAGATTATGGGTAACGATTTCCTCCAAAACTTTTCGGAATCCGGGCACGTAGGCCCGGGTTGAATTTTAGGAATTTTACCAATTTGGGTTGGGTAATTAATCTAATACTCTAATTTCGAATTGTTAAGCATGTATTAATTATTTTATATAACTTTTGGATAGTTTCGGATTTTTCGACACTGAATTGAGGCTCTAACGCGAAATTGAGATCGGAAAGTGAACTTTGAGACTAGGTAAGTCTCTTGTCTAACCTTGTAAGAGGGAATTTACCCCATATGTGATTTAAATTAATAATTGTTGCTAATTGTGGGGGCTACGTACGCACGAGGTGACGAGAGTTTATGCGTAGCTACTAATTATGCTATGTCCGGGTAGTTTAGGGCTCAAATAATGAATTACTTGTAATAATTGCACCCTTTATTTAATTAAAGTACTGGAATTATATTGAAAATTATTAGAGGAAATAGTAAAAGACCGAAATTTCACATACTTGAATTTTTGTGCAAATTACCTGACTGTTAATAGAAATTGTACATCCTTATGTGTTAGCCTTATAATAACTTCTCATTCCGGAGGTTCATAAGAAAATATCCTCCTTTCTTGTGGAGCGGGCCGAACGCCTCGGCAGTATAGATGCATCTATGGATCGCGTCGCACGTCCCTCGGCAGTGTACACGATACTCTAGATCGGATCGTACGATCTCAGCAGAAATCGTGCTTAATAATAATAATTATATAATACCTTGACATCGTATTGCAGCTTGTGAAGATAAATGATTAATTGAAAATTATTGAATTTGAAAAAATTATTTATTCCCGCTTGTAAAGAAGATTATTGTTATTCACACAAACCATGTCTATTTAAATATTTCTATTTTAATATTATTGACCCATAGTGAGTGTCAAAGTCGAACTCTCGTCACTACTTCTTCGAGATTAGACTTAATACTTACTGGGTACACGTTGTTTACGTACTCATGCTACGCTTGCTGCACTTTTTGTGCAGGATCTGAGACAGGAACCTTAGGCGGTCCTGAGGCCTAGTGGTGAGTTGCTTCTCCTGAGTCATTCCGTAACACTTAGTGTCTCCTTTTTGTATTTGTTTTCTGTCTATTTTGTGTTCAGATAGTATTTTGGTTTTTTTTTGTATAATTTACTAGATGCTCATACATTTGTGATACCAGGTCTTGGCACACACATACTAGTGAAATTGTGATTTGAATTATTTTCTTGATTTTTATTTAATCAGGTCCTTTTATATTTTCCTTAAATATTGCAAGTAAGAAGAGTTTAATTACTCGAAAATTTATGAAAAGAGAAAATATATGTTTAATTCACTAGTTGACTTGCCTAGCTATGATGTTGGGTGCCATCACGACCTATAGGTGAAATTGGGTCGTGACAACATGGTATCAGAGCACAAGGTTCACGTAGGTCTCGCAAGTTATGATCAGGCCTAATAGAGTCTTCCGGATCGGTACGGAGACGTCTGTACTTATCTTTAAGAGACTATAGGGTGTTAAGAAAATACCTTTCTTCATCTCCTATCGTGCAGTTGATGTAGTACTAAGTATCTTTCTCTTATTCTCTCACAGATGGTGAGAACACGCTCTACTGAGGTTCCAGACCAGGGAAGAGCTGCTCCCCCTGTTGTTAGAGGCCGAGGGAGGGCTCCAGCACGTGGTAGGGGATGAGGAAGTCCCAGAGCTATTCCATTTATGCCACCAGTGAATCCAGTAGAGGATCCTATCATCGAGGAGCAGGGTGAGCTGCCCGCAGCAGAGCCAGCTCCGGTGGATTTCACATCCGCACCGAGATTTTAGGAGGTCATGGGCCGTATGATGTGGTTCATGGACACTATAACTCAGGCCGATTTATTTCCGACAGACCCATCCACATCTCAGGCAGGAGGGGGAGCACAGACCCCTACCGCATAGGTTTATGGGCAGGCAGCTGCTGTATATCAAAACCAGGGTGCACTACCCGTGGGCGGAGCCCAGCCAGTGGCAGCAGCTACACCTGAGCCCAGACCAACTGCGGTTGGTGAGCCGCAAAAGCTATTGGATAGATGGACCAGGCTACATCCTCCTGTCTTTGGGGGTGAGCGACATGAGGATCCCCAGGACTTCGTTGATCGGTGCAGGGACAGACTGCACAAAATGAGGATATTGGAGTTCCATGGGGTAGACTTTGCTACCTTTCAGCTGGAGGACATGGCCCATAGGTGGTGGAAGTCCTATCTTTTGGGTAGACTAGCAGATTCTCCTCCCATGACTTGGGACAGGTTCACCTGTATTTTCTTGGATAGGTATATTCCACCCCCCAGAGGGAAGAGTTGTGGTTTCAGTTTGAGCAGCTCTAGCATGGTCAGATATCAGTGACCGATTATGAGGCGAGGTTCTCTAAGTTGTCTCGCCATGTACTTATGATACTCCCTACTGATGCGGAGAGAGTATGGAGATTTGTTGCGGGTTTGCACACTGGCATTCATGCCACTATGGCCCGAGAGGTTGAGATGGGGACTTCTTATGAGCCAGTTGTGGAGATAGCCCAGAGGATTGAGGGTGTGCGTCAGTGTAGCCGAGAGCAGGTAATGAGAGATAAGCCGTTTAGATATTCTGGAGAGTTCAGAGGTGCCCCGTCTGGGGGTAGAGGTCAGTTCGTGAGAGGGCAGTCCAGAAGGCCCCCATATCCAGTACCACCGCCTCCTCGGGGTGCTCCAGTGCGACCTTATTTCAGTGCTATGCTAGAGAGTTCTTACCACCCACCAGCTATTCAGGGTTCCTCCAGTGGGTATTCAGGTCATCAAGGCCAGACTTCAGGTCAGCAGTCCACCGTACCGAGGGATTGTTTCGAGTGCGGGGACTTCAGTCACATGTAGAGATTCTGCCCCAGGCTTCGGGGTAGACCAGTGCTGCAGGGTCAGCAGCCTATGATTACCGCACCAGCTGCTCCGCCAGCCGTCCGGCCGCCCAGAGGCGGAGGGCAGGTGGGTAGGGGCGGTCCTAAAGGTAGAGGCTAGCCAGGTGGCGCTCCAGCTCGGTTCTATACTTTTTTGGCCAGACCAGATGTAGAGGCCTCAGATGCCGTGATCACAGGTATTATTTTTGTCTGCGGCAAAGATGCCTCCATATTATTTGATCTAGGGTCTACATATTCTTATGTGTCATCTCTATTTTCTCATTTTCTGGGTGTTTCTCGTGAGTCCTTGGGTACTCCTTACGTGTCCACTCCTGTGGGCGATTCTGTGGTTGTGAATCGGATTTACCAGTCCTGTATTGTTACATTCTGTGGTTATGAAACTAGAGCAGATCTTCTATTGCTTAAGATGACCGACTTCGAGATCATCCTGGGCATGGACTGGTTATATCCACATCATGCCATCCTAGATTGCCGTGCCAAGACTGTTACCTTGGCGATTCCAGTATTGCCTAGGTTGGAGTGGAAGGATTCGTCTATCAACGCATCTAATCAGGTTATTTCCTTTCTAAAGGCTCGACACATGGTCGAGAAGGGTTGTTTGGCTTATCTAGCCAATGTTCGGGACACTACTGCAGAGACTCCGGCGACTGATTCAGTGCCTGTAGTCAGGGAGTTCTTCGATGTATTTCCTTCAGATCTTTCAAGCATGCCACCAGATCGTGATACTGATTTCTGTATTGACTTGGCTCCAGATACCCAGCATATATCTATCCCACCATATTGCATGGCTCCGAAAGAATTGAAGGAGTTGAAAGAACAACTTAAGGAGTTACTAGCCAAAGGGTTCGTCAGACTGAATGTGTCGTCTTGGGGTGCACTGATATTATTTGTGAAGAAGAAGGATGGAACTATGCGGATGTGTATTGATTATCGCCAATTGAACAAAGTTACCATTAAGAAAAAGTACCTGTTACCACGTTTTGGTGATCTATTTGACGAGTTGCAGGGTGCTAGAGTGTTCTCTAAGATCGACTTGAGGTCGCGGTACCATCAGTTAAAGATTCGGGATTCGGATGTTCCAGAGACTGCTTTCCGGACTAGGTATGGTCATTATGAGTTTTTGGTGATATCCTTCGGTTTGACTAATGCCCCAAAGGCGTTTATGGATTTTATGAACAGGGTGTTCAGGCCATATATCGACTCGTTTATCATTGTCTTCATTGATGACATTTTGATCTACTTGCACAGTAAGGAGGAACACGAGCAGCATATGAGAGTGGTGCTTCAGATGCTACAGGAACAAAAGCTATATGCTAAGTTCTCCAAGTGAGAGTTTTGGCTAAATTCTGTAGCATTTTTGGGGCATATTGTATTGGGCGAGGGTATTAAAGTTGATCCCAAAAAGATCGAGGCAGTTCAGAATTGGCATCGTCCCACTTCGGTGACTGAGATCAGGAGTTTCCTAGGGTTAGAAGGTTATTATCTTCGGTTCGTGGAGGGTTTTTCATCTATTGTAGCACCTTTGACCAAATTAACCCAAAAGGGTGCTCCGTTCCGATGGTCTGATGATTGTGAGGTGAGCTTTTAGAAGCTCAAGACAGCATTGACTACAGCACCAGTGTTAGTGTTGCCTTCCGGTTCAGAGATGTATACAGTGTATTGTGACGCTTCACGCGTCGGCTTGGGGTGTGTATTGATGCAGGAGGGGCGAGTTATTGCATATACCTCCCGTCAGCTGAAGCTCCACGAGAAAAATTACCTGGTACATGATTTGAAGTTAGCTGCGATTGTTCACGCTCTTAAGATTTGGAGGCATTATCTTTATGGGGTGTCTTGTGAGATTTACACTGATCATCGCAGTTTGCAGTATTTGTTCAAGCAGAGGGACCTAAATTTGAGGCAGCGCAGATGGCTTGAGTTACTAAAAGATTATGCTATTACTATCCTGTATCATCTGGGCAAAGCAAATGTAGTTGTAGATGCCTTGAGTAGAAAGGCGAAGAGTATGGGTAGTTTGGCTTTTATTTCAGCAGAGGAGAGGCCATTAGCTTTGGATATTCAGTCCTTGGCTAACAGACTTGTAAGGCTGGATACTTCAGAGCCCAGCCGAGTTCTTGCATGTGTTTTTGCCCCGTCTTTACTATTTGAGCAGATCAAGGTTCTCCAGTTTGATGATCCACACTTGTTGGTTCTTCGAGAAACGGTACTACGGGGTGGTTCAAGGAAGTTACTATTGGCAAGGATGGTGTTCTGCGAGTCCAGGATCATCTATATGTTCCTAATGTGGATGGACTGAGGAAACAAGTCCTAGAGGAGGCACATAGTTATCGATATTCTATTCATCCAGATGCTACGAAGATGTATCGCAACCTGAGGCAGCAGTATTGGTGGCGGCAGATGAAGAAGGACATAGTTGAGTATGTATCTAGGTGCCTAAATTACCAACAAGTTAAATATGAGCACCAGAGGACAGGTGGCCTACTTCAGCAAATGACTATACCGGAGTGGAAATGGGAACGCATTACTATGGACTTTGTAGTTGGGTTGTTGCGGACCTTGAGAAGTTTGATGCAGTTTGGGTCATTGTCGTCAGGTTGACCAAGTCGGCACACTTCATTCCGGTTGTGACTACATATACTTCAGAGAGGTTGGCCCAGATTTATATTCAGGAGATAGTTCGGTTGCACGGTGTGCCAATTTCCATCATATCAGATAGAGGCCCTCAGTTTACTTCACATTTCTGGAGAGCAGTACATAGTGAGTTGGGGACTCGTGTGGAGCTCATCACAGCCTTTCATCCGCAGACCGACGGGCATTCGGAGCGGACAGTTCAGATTTTGGAAGATATGCTCAGTGCATGTGTGATTAACTTCGGAGGTCAGCGGGATCGTTTCTTGCCTTTGGTCGAGTTTGCTTATAACAACAGTTACCAATCCAGCATCGAGATGGCTCCATTTGAGGCTTTATATGGTCAACGATGTCGTTCGCCCATCGGATGGTTTGAACCCGGCGAGGCTATGTTATATGGTACTGATTTGTTGAAGGATGCCTTGGAAAAGGTAAAGTTGATTCAGGAGCGACTTCATACAGCACAGTCTAGACAGAAGAGTTACGCAGATCAGAAAGCACGTGATTTATCATTTATGGTAGGTGAGAAAGTCCTCTTGAAGGTTTCACCGATGAAGGGAATCATGAGATTCGGGAAGAATGGAAAGTTGAGCCCAAGGTTTATAGGCCCATTTATGGTGTTGAGGCGAGTTGGGGAGGTTACTTACGAGCTTGCTTTGCCTCCCAGTCTATCAGGAGCTCATCCGGTTTTCTATGTATCTATGCTCCAGAAGTATCACGCCCACCTAACACATGTGTTAAACTTCAGCACAGTTCAGCTAGATAAGAGCTTGGGTTATGAAGAGGAATCAGTTGCCATTGTTGATAGATAGGTTCGCCAGTTGAGGTCTAAGAAAGTTTCTATGGTAAAAGTCCAGTGGAGGGGCCAACCAGTTGGGGAAGCGATTTGGGAGGCCAAGGAGGACATACAAAGCAAATATCCACATTTATTCAGCACTCCGGGTATAATTCTAAACCCGTTCAAGGACGATCGTTTGTTTAAGAGGTGGAGAATGTAACGACCCAACCGGTCGTTTTGCCTTCTAGAACCTCGTTCCCCTAAATAAGACTCCTCGTATGTGCTTTTACCGTTTTATAACTTGTGGGGATGGTTAGTTTGGGATTTGGAAGGGTTCGGGTTGAAATCGGAACACTTGGTTCCTTAGTTGGTTTTAAAAAGGCTAAGTTTGACTTCGGTTAACATTTTGAAAAAAGACCCCGGAATCGGGATTTGACGGTTCCAATAGATTCGTATGATTATTTTGGACTTGGGCGTATGTTCGAATCGGGTTTTGGATAACCCGGGAGTGTTTCGGCGCTTAATAGTAAAAGTTAGCTATTTGGAGGTTTTAAGGTTCTTTAAATTTGGTTTGGAGTAGTCAAGGTCCATTTGAAATTCCGAGTCTGGTAATGGTTCCGTATGGTGATTTAAGACTTGCCCGCAAATTTTGGTATCATTCCGAGTAGTTTAAGTATGTTTTAGAGTGTTCGGAGTAAGTTTGAAGAATTTAAAAATTCTAAGTTGAATCAATTTGGTTTGAGGTACGATTCTTAGTTTTGATGTCTTAAAACGGGGCTAAGCCATTTTTGAGCTCATTTTCTCCATTCTTAGGCGAATTTGGAGCTTTTTGAGAGGAGTATTCACCTAGAAACTTGGAGGTAAGTTAATTCTACCTATTGTGAGTTAAATACATAGATTATGGGTAGATTATAATATGTAAATTGTGAAAATCAAGGGTTTAGATGAAAAACCTAGGTTTTGATAAAAATAAGATTTTAACCACGAAAATAGTTATGGAATGGGATGAAACTTGTATACATGAGTTCTTGAGATTATGGGTAACGATTTTCTCCGAAACTTTTCGGAATCCGGGCACGTGGGCCCGGGGTGAATTTTAGGAATTTTACCAATTTGGGTTGGGTAATTAATCTAATACTCTAATTTCGAATTGTTAAGCATGTATTAATTATTATATATAACTTTTGGCTAGTTTCGGATTTTTCGGCACCGAATTGAGGCTCTAACATGAAATTGAGATCGGAAAGTGAAATTTGAGACGAGGTAAGTCTCTTGTCTAACCTTGTAAGAGGAAATTTACCCCATAGGTGATTTAAATTAATAATTGTTGTTAATTTTGGGGGCTACGTACGCACGAGGTGACGAGAGTATGTGCGTAGCTACTAATTAAGCTATGTCCGGGTAGTTTAGGACCCAAATCATGAAGTTTTTGTAATAATTGCACCCTTTATTTTATTAAAGTACTCAAATTATATTGGAAAATGTTAGAGGAAATAGTAAAAGACCGAAATTTCACATACTTGAATTTTTGTGCAAATTACTTGACTGTTAATAGAAATTGTACATCCTTATGTGTTAGCCTTATAATAACTTCTCATTCTGGAGGTTCATAAGAAAATATTCTCCTTTCTTGTGGAGCGGGCCGAATGCCTCGACAGTATAGATGCATCTATGGATCGTGCCGCACGTCCCTCAGCAGTGTACACGACACTCTGGATCGGGTCGTACGACCTCGGCAGAAATCATGCTTAATAATAATAATTACATGATACCTTGACATCCTATTGCAGTTTGTGAAGATAAATGATTAATTGGAAATTATTGAATTTGAAAGAATTATTTATTCCCGCTTGTTAAGAAGATTATTGTTATTCACATAAACCACGTCTATTTAAATATTTCTATTTTAATATTATTGACCCATAGCGAGTGTCAAAGTCGACCTCTTGTCACTACTTCTTCGAGATTAGACTTAATACTTACTGGGTACACATTGTTTATGTACTTATGCTACGCTTGCTGCACTTTTTGTGCATGATCTGAGACAGGAACCTTAGGCAGTCCTACCGGTGCGCACCCACGCTATCCCCAGGCCTAGTGGTGAGCTGCTTCTCCTGAGCCGTTCTGCAACACCTAATGTCTCCCTTTGTATTTGTTTTCTGTCTATTTTGTGTCCAGATAGTATTTTGGATTTCTTTTGAATAATCTACTAGATTCTCATATACTTGTGACACCAGGCTTTGGCACACACACACTAGTGGAATTGTGATTTGAATTATTTTCTTAATTTTTATTTAATCAGGACCTTTTATATTTTCCTTAAATCTTGCAAGTAAGAAGAGTTTAATTACTCGAAAATTTATGAAAAGAGGAAATATATGTTTAATTCACTAGTTGGCTTGTCTAGCTGTGATGTTGGGCGCCATCACGACCTATAGGTAAAATTGGGTCGTGACACTCTAACACATAGAGTACAGTAATAATATTCAGATAAGGTGACTACATAGTCTCACGAAATCGACTAAGTCATAATTGCTACGATGCACACACATGCGCCTGTCACCCAGCATGTGCGTCACCTCAACACTTATCACATAACACAATTCACGAATTCATACCCTCATAACTAAGTTTAGAAGTGTTACTTACCTCAAATCGTGCAAATCTCTACTCCAATAAGTCATTGCCTCGCGAATCGACCTCTAAACGCCTCGAATCTAGCCACAAACAATTCGATACAATCAACACGAGCTATAGGAATCAATTCCATATGAAAAATCTAAGTTCTTAATCAAAAGTCAAAAAGTCAACTCCGGGCCCACGTCTCGTAATCCGACAAAAGTTCTAAAATTCGAACACCCATTCAACCACGAGTCCAACCATACCAAAATTACTCAAATCTGATCACAAGCCGACCTTCAAATCCTCAAATTAAAGCCTATGAAGTTTCTACAATGTTTCTCCATTTTTTAACCCAAATCACTAATTAAATGATGAAATCAATGATATATTCATGTAATTTACCAAAATCGAGTGAGAATCACTCCCTTGAAAATCTTTCCAAGAATCGCCTCAATCCGAGCTCCTAAAAACAAATTATGAAAGATGGCTCAAACCCTCGTTTTTGATATTTTATATTCTGCCCAGAAGTCCTCAATCGCGATCGCGGAAAATGTTTCATGATCGCAAAAAATGCTTCGCGATCGCAAAACACAAAACTAAGCTGCCCAAAAATTAACTCTACGTGAACGTGAAAAGTCCCACGCGAACGCGATGCACTGACTCCTCAGACCAACGTGATCACGACCCTCTTCACGCGATCGAAAAGAACAAAGTGCATGACCCAACTTCTGCCTCATTTCCTCTTCACAAACATGACTTAGCCCATGCGTTCGCGATTAACTTCCTTCTCCAACTATGCAATCGCAAACACCTTCACACGATCGCATAGCACTAAATCCCCAGCTTCCCAAATAAGCCTTCGCGATCTTGGACCAACCCACGCGATCGCGTATAAGGAAACCAGACCTGCAACATCAGAAATTTGTAAGTCCCAGTTCCAACCCGATAACCAACCAAAATTCGCTCGAGGCCCCCGGGATCTCAACCAAACATATCAACAAGACCTAAAACACGATTTGAACTTAGTCAAGTCCTCAAATCACATCAAACAACATCAAAAACATGAATCGCACCCCAGTTCAAGCCTAATGAACTTATGAGCTTCTAACTTCAACATTCAATGCTGAAACCTATCAAATCAACTTCGATTAACCTCAAATTTTGCACACAAGTCATAAATCACACAACGGACCCAGTCCAACTTCCGGAACCAAAATCGGAGCCCAGAAACCACAAAGTCAACTCTCGGTCAAACTTCTCAACTCTCCAAACTTCCATTTTTCCAACTTTCGCCAACTCAAGCCAAAATCAACTACGGACCTCCAAATCACTATCCAGACACACTCCTAAGTTCAACACCACCCTACGGAGCTATCGAAATCGCCAAAACTCCATTCCGAAGTCGTTTATATATAAGTCAACATCCGGTCAACTCTTTCACCTTAAGCTTCCAACCTTGGGACTAAGTGTCCCAATTCATTTTGAAACGTCCCCGAAACTAAACCAACCACCCTGGCAAGTCACATAACAACAATTGAGCATAGAATAAGCAATAAATAGGGGAATGGGGCTACAACTCTCAAAACAATCGGTTGGGTCGTTACATCCTCCCCCTCTTAAACAAACGTTAGTCCTCGAACGGGTCTAAAATCATACCGCATCTCCCGCTCGGTCTCCCAAGTAGCCTCCTCGACTGGATGACCTCTCCACTACACCTTCACTGAATCTATGTTCTTTGACCTCAACTTTCGAACCTGCCGATCCAAAATGGCCATCGGCTCCACATCATAAGTCAAATCACCATCCAACTGAACCGTGTTGAAGTCCAAAACATGAGATGGATCGCGGACATACTTCCGGAGTATGGATACATGAAACACTGGATGAACACTCGATAGACTAGGCGGAAATGCAAGCCTGTAAGCCACCTCCCCAACTCTCTCAAGCACCTCAAACGGGCCAATATACCGAGGGCTCAACTTGCCCTTATTTCCAAATCTCATAACACCATTCATGGGCGAAACTCTGAGTGGTACCTTCTTCCCCCCACCATGTAAGCAACATCATGAACCTTCCGATTGGCGTAGCTCTTCTGTCTAGATTGTGTCATGCGAAGCCTATCCTGAATCAACTTAACCTTGTCCGAAGCATCCTGAACCAAGTCAGTACCCAATAGCCTAGCCTCACCCGGCTCAAACCAACCCACCGAAGATCGACACCGCCTCCTATACAAAGCCTCATACGAAGCCATCTAAATGCTCGATTGGTAGCTGTTGTTGTAGGAAAACTCGGCAAGCGGCAAAAACTGATCCCAAGAATCCCTGAAATCTATGACACAAATGCGTAGCGTATCCTTTAATATCTGAATAGTGCACTCGGACCGTCCGTCTATCTGAGGGTGGAATGTTGTACTCAACTCAACTCGTGTGCCCAACTCTTATTGCACTGCTCTCCAAAACTGCGATGTAAACTGCGTGCCCTTATCTGAAATGATGGACACCGGCATACCGTGAAGGCGAACAATCTCACAGATATAGATCTCAACCAACTGCTATGAAGAATAGGTAGTCCCAACTGGAATGAAATGCGCGGACTTGGTCAATCGATCCACAATCACCCAAATAGCATCAAACTTCCTTGAAGCCTGTGGGAGTCCAACTACAAAATTCGCTCTCATTTCACTCCTGAATCTCAAGCCTCTCAAGCAATCCGCCCGATATCTAATGCTCATACTTCACCTGCTGACAATTTAGGCACCGGGCTACAAACCCCACTATATCCTTCTTCATCATCCTCTACAAATAGTGCTGCCTCAAATCCTGATATATCATTGCGGTACCCGGATGAATGAAATACCGCAAATTGTGGGCCTCCTCAAGAATCAACTCACGTAGCCCATCTACATTGGGTACACAGATCCGACCCTACATCCTCAAAACCCCATCATACCCAATAGTAACATCCTTAGATCCTTGGCATCACCATGTTGAATTGTGTCCTTAAGGACAAAAATGGGGATCATCATATTGATGCTCTCTGATGCGATCATATAAGGAAGACCGAGAAACCACACAAGCTAGAACCTGACTAGGCTCCGAAACATCTAATCCCACGAACTGGTTGGCTAAGGCCTGAACATCTAACGCAAGCGGCCTCTCACCAACAGGAATGAATGCAACGCTACCCATATACATCGCCTTTCTACTCAAGGCATCGGCCACTATATTGGCCTTCCTGGGATGATACAAAATGGTAATATCATAGTCTTTTAGCAGCTCCAACCATATCTGCTGCCTCAAATTCAGATCCTTTTGTTTGAACAAGTGTTGGAGACTCTGATGATATGTAAATACCTTACAAGACACACCGTAGAGGAAATGCCTCCAAATCTTCAATGCATGAATGATGGTTGCCAACTCCAAGTCATGAACAGGGTAGTTCTTCTCATGAGGCTTCAATTGGTGCGAAGCATAAACAATCACTCTACCCTCCTGTATCATGACACACCCAATACCAATCCGAGAAGCATCACAATACATTGTATAAGAGCCTGACGCTGAAGGAAAAACTAGAACTGGAGTTGTGGTCAAGGCAATCTTGAGCTTCTAAAAGCTCTCCTTACACTCATCCGACCACCTGAATGGAGCACTCATCTGGGTCAATTTGGTCAAAGACGCTGCAATGGACGAGAAACCCTCTACAATGCAATGATAATATCCTACCAAGTCAAGAAAACTTCGAATCTCAGTATCTGAAGATGGTCTAGGCCAACTCTGAACCGCCTCTATCTTATTTGGATCCACCTTATCCCCTCATTGGACACCACGTGCCCCAAGAACACCACTGAACTAAGCCAGAACTCACACTTGGAGAACTTGGCATAAAGCTCCTCCTCCCGCAACCTCTGTAGTACAATCCTCAAATATTGGGCATGCTCCTCCTGGATACGTGAGTACACCAAGATATCATCAATGAATACTATGACAAATGAATCAAGATATGGCTGAAATACATTGTTCATCAATTGTATGAATGTTGTTGGGGTATTGGTCAACCCAAAAGACATCACAAGGAACTCGTGACCATAGCGGGTCCTAAATGTCGTCTTTAGAATATTCGAGTCCCGAATCTTTAACTAGTGATACCCAGACCTCAGATCAATCTTCGAGAACACCCTCGCTCCCTGAAGCTGGTCAAATAATCATCAATACGCAGAAAAGGATACTTGTTTTTAATTGTAACTTTGTTCAACTGCCTATAGTCGATGCACATCCGTATAGTACCATAGTTCTTCTTCACAAATAGAGTCGGTGCGCCCCAAAGCGACACACTAGGCCGAATAAACCCCTTATCAAGGAGCTCCTAAAGTTGCTTCTTTAATTCCTTCAACTCTACTGGTGCCATACGATGTGGAGGAATAGAAATAGGCTGAGTGCCCTACACCAAGTCAATACCAAAATCAATATCCCTGTCGGGTAGCATGCCCGATAGTTCTGCAGGAAACACATCCAGAAAGTCTCGAACTACCGACAAAGAATCAATAGTAGGAGTATCAGCACCAACGTCTCTCACAAAAGCCAAATATGGCAAACATCCCTTCCCAACCATCTGGTGGGCCTTCAGGTAAGAAATCACCCTGCTGGGAACATAATCTAGAGAACCTCTCCACTCGATCCTTGGCAACTCCACCATCGCCAACGTCACAATCTTAGCGTGACAATCCAGAATAGCATGACATGGAGACAACCAATCCATACCCAAAATCACATCGAAATCAACCATACTAAACAATAAGAGATCAACTCTAGTCTCTAATCCCCCAATAGTCACCACACACGACCGATACACACGGCCCATAACAATAGTATCGCCCACCGGCATAGACATATGAACAGGTGAAACTAAGGACTCATGGGGGATATCCAAATAACAAGCAAAGTTTGATGATACATACGAATAAGTAGAACTAGGGTCAAATAATATAGAAACATCCATGTGGAATACCGAGACAATATATGTGATCATTGTGTTTGAAGCAACAGACTCTGGCCTGGCAGGAATAGTATAGAATTGAGCTTGACCACCACTTGATCGGCCTCCCCCTCTAGGCGACCTCTAGTTGCCTGAGTCCCACCCTGAGCTGGCTGCACGGGTGGTGAAGTGACTGGTGCAGAAGTCATAGCCTGACCCCTCTACTGAACTGGACCTCCCAAGAGATGGGGACACTGCCTCCTGATATGCCCAAGCTCCCCACACTCATAGCAACCCCGATCCGTCAATGGTGGTGGGGACTGAATCAACCCCGAGAACCAGAATAACTGCTAGAATAACCTGGTGCAGATGAACCCTGAACTGAAGAAGCACGAGATGAACTCTGAGCTGGAGAGCACTTAGAGATGACTGCCTCGGGCAAGCACTGTATGAACCATGGCTTGCTGATGCACCACGATAAACCTGACGAGCCATCTAAGCGGGCCTATAGGGACGACCCCTGTTGTGGTAGGACTGCCCCCAGAAGGAACACCGCTGAAACAACCTAGCACCTGATGCATTCTCCCCAGTCATAACAAAATAAAACCAATAGTTGAGGCCATCAATGAACCTCATAATCCTCTCCCTCTCAGTGGGAACCAACCAAATCGCATGACGAGCTAACTCTACAAATCTCATCTCATACTGGGTCACAGACATGCCCTCATGGCATAGCTGATCAAACTGCCTACGCAACTCCTCCCTACAGGTCGGTGGCACAAACTTCTCCAAGAAGAGAACGGAGAACTCGTGCCATGAAAGTGGTGCAACATCAGCTGGCTTGCTCTACTCATAGGTCTCCCACCATCTAAAGGTTGCCCTTGTCAGCTGAAAAGTAGTAAATTAGACCCCACTAGTCTCTAGAATACTCGTCGTACGAAGAATCCGCTGGCACCTATCCAAGAAGCCCCGGGTATCCTCTGACTCAGCCTCACTGAATGTTGGAGGCTTGAGCCTCCCAAACCTCTTTAGTCTCTTTTGATCCTCATCACTCATAACGGGACCCACCTGGGCTGGCAATACCACCGGTGTCTGGAGTCCCCGCACTACCTACTCTAGAGTACGGGAGGCGGGAGTCTGAGCACCTCTCCCGGCCTGAGAAGTGGCTGGCGCGGCCGAAACTGAAATCGCCTGAGCAAGGCTAGTGCAAACAGTCAATATCTAGGCTAGAGCCTCCTGAAGGCCTGATATCATAATGGGCACAGTTGGTGCCTGAGCTGGCCCCATCGGCTCAACCACATCTGGAATCTGCTCCTGAGCTGGAGAAACTAGTATGTCTAAAGGTGCTACTCTAGCTATTGTACGAGTTGCACCTTAGCTTCTATTGCAGCCCCGGACTCTCGCGGCCCTAGTTGATGGTACTGGTAGTCGTCCACCAGATCCGGTAGCACGTGTCCTCACCATCTGTGAGAGAATAGAATAACAGAAGTTTAGTTTCCCAAATCAACAAATTTGCATGACAAGAATACAAGAAAGTGAAGTTTTCCTAAGGGTTCGGCAGCCTCTCAAAGATAAGTACAGACATCTTTGTACCGATCCGCAAGACTCTACTAAACCTGCTCATAACTCGTGAGACCTATGCAACCTAAACTATGATACCAACTTGTCACGATCCAACACTCAACATGTCATGATGGCACCTATCACAGAACTAGGCAAACTGACATTCACAATAAAACTGGGCATTTTAAATTAAAATAAGATGAAGTAAGTTTAACAGCAATAACTCTCATAAATAGCCGATATAAACAACTGTGACTCGAATATAATTTTTCCAAAATTCAATCGTCACTGAGCACATGAGCATCTATACAATAACATAGTTTGAAACACCGTCTAGAAAGGTAGAATAACATAAGTAAAAATAAGAGATAGAGGAGGAGAGTCAAGGTCTGCATATGCCAAAGCAAGTACCTCGATGATCTCTGAATGGGTAAAACTCCAAGATCAGCAACCACCGTGCCTGGAAACGCCTGGATCTGCACATGAAGTGTAGGGTGTAGCATGAGTATAACCAACTCAATGTAACAAGTCTAACCTTTGGGCTGAAAGCAGTGACGAGCCCAACCAATATAGAACGAATACAGAGTTTAACAGTACAGAAAATGTAGACATGCTTCCAAATTTAACAGTTAAGTTTAACACAGACAAAATGTGCCAAGTGTGACTGATATAAGGAATATGACATATGTATATCTATATACCAATATGAATATCGTATGCGATGCAACATAATGAAAATCTCACATACTCACACTCTCGGAGCACTCAATCTGACTGTCTCAATTCTCGATCTTCACACTCAGTCACTCAGTACTGTACGGTGCCCGCTGCGGCATGCAGCCTGATCCACATATAGCTATAAGGCCTGTTGCGGTATGCAACCCGATCCACATATAGCCATAAGGCTTGTTGCGGCGTGTAACCCGATCCACATATAGCCATAACATTTTTTGTGGCGTGCAACCCGATCCTCATATAGCCATCATGTTTGTTGCGGCATGCAACCCGATCCATATATAGCCCTAAGGCTTATTACGACGTGCAACCTGATCCATAAATCTCACTCACAACATGGCTCTCAGGAGGCCAGCAGTCCTATCTTCTCAGCATGCCAGAAGGTTCTCCTCCCTTGACTTGGGACCAGTTCACACGTCTCTTTCTGGAGAGATATATCCCACCCTCTTAGAGGGAAGAGTTACAGAGTCAGTTCAAGCGGCTCCAACATGGTCAGATGCCGGTGACCGATTATGATGCAAGATTCTCTAAGTTGTCTCGCCATGCACTTATGATACTCCCCACCGATGCGGAGAGAGTGCAGAGGTTTATTGCGAGCTTGCACTGTGGTATCCAAGTCACTATGGCCTGAGAGATTGAGATGGGGACTCTTTACGAGCAGGTTGTAGAGATAGCTTGGAGGATCGAGGGTATTCATCAGCAGGGCCGAGAGCATGCGCCGAGGGACATGCAACCTTGATATTATGGAGGGTTCAGTGGTGCTCCGTCTGGAGGCAGAGGTCAGTTTGTGAGGAGCCAGTCTAGCAAGCCTACGTATTCCGCACTGCCGCCTTCTCGGGGTACTCTAGGGCGGCTCTATTTCAACGCCATTCTAGAGAGATCATATAGTCTACCGGATATTCAAGGTTCTTCCAGTGGGTGTTCAGGTCCCTAGGGTAAGACTCAGGGTCAGTAGTCTTCCACACCAAGAGGTTGCTATGAGTGCGGGCAGCTTGGTCATGTGAGGAGATTCTGCCACAGGCTTCAGGGCAAGGCAATACAACAGGGCTATCAACCCATGATTACCGCACCAACCGTACGGTCGACCAGAGGCGGGGGCAGGTGGGTAGGGGTCAACCTAGAGGTGGAGGCCAATGAGGTCGCACTCCAGCTAGGTTTTATGCCTTTCCAACCAGACCAGATGCAGTATCCTCAGACACCATGATCACAAGTATTATTTCTGTCTACGGTAGGGATGCTTTGGTACTATTTGATCCAGGGTATCATATGTTTCATCTCTGTCTGCTCATTTTCTGGGTGTTTCTTGGGAGTCCTTGGGTGCTCATGTTTATGTGTCCATGCCAGTGGGCAATTCTGTTATTGCGGATCGGATCTACCAGTCCTGTATTGTGACTTTATATTGTTATGAGACTAGAGCAGATCTTCTATTGCTCTACATGAACGACTTTGAGGTCATCCTGGGCATGGATTGGTTGTCTCCGTACCATGTCGTTCTTGATTGCCAGACTATTACCTTGGCGATGCTAGAGTTGCCTAGATTGGAGTGGACGAGTTCATCTATCAGTACCTCCAACTGGGTTGTTTCTTTCTTAACGACTCGACATATGGTCGAGAAGAGTTATTTGGCTTATCTGGCTTACGTTCGGGATACTGTTGTAGAGACTCCCACAATTGATTCAGTGCTCGTGGTGCGGGAGTTCTCCGATGTATTTTCTTCTGATCTACCAGGCATGCCACCAGATCCTGATATCGATTTTTGTATTGATTTGGCACCAGGTACCCAGCCTATCTCTATTCCACCATACCACATGGCTCCGAAAGAGTTGAAAGAACAGCTTGAGGAGTTGCTAGCGAAGGAGTTCGTTAGGACGAGTGTGTCGTCTTAGGGTGCACCAGTGTTGTTTATGAAAAAGAAGGATGGGACTATGCAGATGTGCATTTATTACCGCTAGTTGAACAAAGTTACAATTAAGAACAAGTACCCGTTGTCGTGTATTGATGATTTATTTGACCAGTTGCAGGGTGCAAGGGTGTTCTCTAAGATTGACTTGAGATCTGGGTATCATTAGCTTAAGATTCGTGCTTTAGATGTTCCGAAGACGGCTTTCCAGGCTAGATATGGCCACTATGAGTTTTGAGTGATGTTCTTCGGCTTGGCCAACGCCCCGATGACGTTTATAGATTTGATGAATCGAGTGTTCATGCCATATATTGACTTATTTGTCAATGTCTTCATTGATGACATATTGATCTACTCGCGTAGTATGGAGAAGCACGAGCAACATTTGAGAGTTATGTTTCAGACCTTGCGGGAACAGAAGCTATATGCTAAGTTCTACAAGTGCGAGTCCTGGTTTGATTGTGTGGCATTCTTGGGGCATGTTGTATCAGGCGAGGGTATTAAGGTAGATGCTTGGAAAATCGAGGTAGTCTAGAGTTGGCCTCATTCTACCACAGCGGCCGAGATCATGAGCTTTCTTGGGGTTAGCAGGGTATTATCGTCGGTTCGTAGAGGGCTTCTCATCTATTGCGGCACCTTTGACTAGATTGACACAGAAGGGTGCCCTGTTCTAATGGTATGAGGTTTGTGAGGCGAGCTTTCAGAAGCTCAAGACCGCATTGACCACAACACTAGTGTTAGTGTTGCCTGTTGGTTCGGGGATGTATACAGTGTATTGTGACGCTTCACGCGTTGGCTTGGGTTGTGTATTGATGCAGGAAGGGCGAGTTATTGCATATGCTTCACGTTAGCTGAAGCCCCACGAGAAGAATTACCCCGTACATGATTTGGAGTTGGTCGCGATAGTTTATGCTCTCAAGATCTGGAGGCACTATCTTTATGGGGTGTCGTGTGAGGTTTACACCGATCATCGCAGCTTGCAGCAATTGTTCAAGTAGAGGGATATCAATTTGAGGCAGCGCAGGTGGCTTGAGTTATTGAAAGACTATAATATTACCATCTTTTATCATCCGGGCAAGGCGAATGTGGTTGTGTATGCCTTGAGCAGAAAGGTCGAGAGTATGGGTAATTTGACATTCATTTCAGCAGAGGAGAGACCATTGGCTTTGGACATTCAGTCCTTGGTTAACAGACTTGTGAGGTTGGATATTTAAGAGTCCAGTCAAGTTCTTGCATGCGTTGTGGCTCAATCTTCATTATTTGAGCGGATCAAGGCTCGTCAGTACGATGATCAGCACTTGCTAGTTCTTAGGGAGATGGTACTACAGGGTAATGCCAAGGAGGTTACTATCGGTGAGAATGGTGTTCTACGTCTCCAGGGTCGCCTATGTGTTCCTAATGTTATTGGATTAAGGGAGAAAATTCTAGAGGAGGCACATAATTCTCGGTATTCTATTCATCTAGGTGCTACGAAGATATATCGCGACCTGAGGCAGCATTATTGGTGGCGGCGGATAAAGAATGACATAGTTGAGTATGTAACGAGATGCCTAAATCGCCAGCAGGTAAGTATGAGTACCAGAGGCCAGGTGGCCTACTTCAACAGATGGTTATACCGGAGTGGAAATGGGAGTGCATCACTATGAATTTCATAGTTGGGTTGTCGCGGACATTGAGAAAGTTTGATACCGTTTGGGTCATTGTCGACAAGTTGACCAAGTCAGCGCACTTTATTCCAGTGATGACTATGTACTCTTCAGAGAGGTTGGCCCAGATTTACATTCAGGAGATTGCCCGGTTGCATGGTGTTCCTGCTTCGATCATTTCAGATAGAGGCCCACAGTTCACTTTGCATTTCTGGAGAGCAGTACATAGTGAGTTAGGTACCCAGGTAGAGCTCAGCACAGCCTTTCACCTGCAGACCGACGGGCAGTCGAAGCGGACAATTTAGATCCTGGAGGATATGCTTAGGGCATGTGTGATTGACTTCGGATAGCAGTAGGATCGGTTCTTGACTTTGGCCGAGTTTGCTTATAACAACAGTTATCAGTCCAACATCGAGATGGCTCCATTTGAGACTTTATATAGTCGGCGATGTCGTTAGTCCATCGGATGGTTTGAGCCCGATGAGGCTAGGTTATATGGCATTGATTTAGTGAAGGATGCCTTGGAAAAGGTAAAGTTGATTCGGGATCGACTTCGCACAGCACAATCCAAACAGAAGAGTTACCCGGATTAGAAGGCGCGTGATTTATCATTTATGGTGGGCGAGAAGATTCTCTTGAAAGTCTTGCCGATGAAGGGAATCATGATATTTGGAAAGAAAGGCAAGTTGAGCCCAAGGTTAATTGGCCCATTTGAGGTGTGGAGGCGAGTTGGGGAGGTTGCGTATGAGCTTGCTTTGCCTCCAAATCTATCGGGAGTTCATCAAGTTTTCCACGTGTCTATGCTTCGAAAATATCATACCGACAGTTCGCATGTGTTAGACTACAGCACGATATAGCTAGATGCGAGTTTGGGTTTTGAGGAGGAGCCAATTGCCATTATTGACAGGCAGGTTCGTCAGTTGAGGTCTAAGGAGATTTCTACGGTAAAGGTCCAATGGAGGGGCCAACCAGTCGAGAAGGCGACTTGGGAGACCGAAAAGGACATTCAGAGCAGATATCCACATCTATTCTGCACTCCAGATATGATTCTAGACCTGTTCGAGGACGAAGGTTTGTTTAAGAGGTGGAGAATGTAATGACCCGAACGATCATTTTGATTTCTAGATCCACGTTCCCTTGATTAAAACTCCCTGTATATGCCTTTACTGTTTTATGACTTGCGGGGATGGTTGACTTGGGTTTGGAAGGGTTCAGGTTGAAATCGAAACATTTGGTTCCTTAATAGTGACCTCAGATAGCTAAGTTTGACTTGAGTCAACTTTTTTAGTAAACGTCCTCGGAACCGGGATTTGACAGTTACAATAGGTTCGTATGATGATTTTTGACTTGTGCGTGTGCTCGGATCTAGTATCGGATAATCTTGGAGTGTTTCGGCGCTTAATATTGAAAGTTGGCGCATTGAAGGTTTTCAAGTTCTTTAAATTTGGTTTGGAGTAGACTTTGATGTTATCGAGGTCCATTTGGGATTCCGAGCTAGGGAATAGTTCTGTAAGATAATTTATGACTTGTACGCAAAATTTGGTGTCATTCCGAGTAGTCTAAGTATGATTCGGTGCGTTCAGAGTAAGTTGAAAAGCTTGAAGTTCATCATTTGATCCAATTTGGTTTTGGGATGCGATTCTTAATTTTGTTGTTGTTTTACGTGTTCCGAGAGTTAGAGCAGGTCCTTATTATGTTTATAGACTTATTGGTGCAGTTGGATGGGGTCTTAGATGGCTCAGGTGAATTTCGGACCACTCGGAGTTGAGTTCAAAAATCTGCTATTTGTTGTTCTGGTTTCCTTCTTCGCGAACGCGGAGAAGGCCTCGCGCTCGTGATAAAGGAATTGGGCTGGGAGATTTTGTTCTACGCATTCGCATAAAGGAGCTCGCGATCGCGATGCTCTGGGCCACTGGTCATCGCGTTCGCGAAGAAGGCTTGGCCTGGGGGACTGGGCAGGTGAAATGCCTTTCGCGTTCGCGAAGGGCTGGTCGCGTTCGCTTAGGTTGGCAAGGCCTGTGCTTCGCGTTCGCAGAGGCTTTCTCGTAATTGCATAAGAGGTTTTAGGGACCTGGACAGTTTTGCCTTCGCGATCGTGAGAGCTTGTTTGCGATCGCGAAGAAGGCAGGCCTAGGCAGTGTTTAATTTAAAGTCAAGATTTTACCTATGTTGTTCATTTCTCTCATTTGCTGGACGATTTTAGAGCTTCGACGAGAGAGGTTTTCACCTAGCTATTGAAGGTAAGTGATTTCTACACAATGTGAGTTAAATACATAGATTATGGATAGATTTTAACATATAAATTGTGAAAATTTTAGGATTTAGTTGAAAAACTTAGGTTTTGATAAAAATGGGATTAGACCACGAAAATGATTATGGAATTAAGTAGACATTATATATTTAGGTTTGTGAAGTTATGGGTAACTTTTATTTACAAAACTTTTTGGAATTCGGGCACGTGGGCGCGGGGTGAATTTTAGGAATTTTTCAATTTGGGTTGGGTAATTATTCTAATAGTTAAATTATAAACTTTTGAGCGTATATTGATTAATTTATACAATATTTGGCTAGTTTTGGATTGTGTGGCACCGGTTTAAGGCTTTAGCGTGAATTGTGAACCGGAAAGAAAGATTGAAAACGGGATAAGTCTCTTGCCTAACCTTGTAAGAGAGAATTTTCCCCGTAGGTGCTATAAATGATTGTTTGCTAATAATTGTGGGTGCTACATGCGCGCGATGTGACGAGAGTCCGTACATAGCTAAAAATCATGCTTATGTCTAGGTAGACTTAGGACTCTACCATGTATTACTTGTATTATTTGTACCCAACTTGTTAGTTTAATTACTTTAAATTATGTTTGAAATTGGATAAAGGATTTGTAAAGACTGAGCTTCCCTACTTTGAGTTTTGGCGAGTTATTTGACTATTGGTGGAAATCATACCTTCCTTGAGCATTATTCTTATGTAGTAGTCATTAATCGGAGTTTTTAGTGGATCGGGCCGAATGCCTCGGCAGTATAATAGATGCATCTATGATTCGCATCGGTCGACCCTCGGCAGTGTATACACTATTCTGGATCTGGCCATACGACCTCAGCATAAATCATGTATGATATTGCTCGGAGTCCAATTATACTTGATGTTTTTTCCATGCCTTGAGAATTTATAATTACTTGATGGCTTTTATTTGTTGACTAGATGAAATTTGCCCGTGCATAGCCCAGGCCCAACATTTCAAAATACTGATATAGTTTAGGAAATTTGTGTCTAATATTTAGTTGCATATGTGATTAAACCCTAAATAGGTTTAGAAGTTTGAACAATCATAATTCCACTAACACAAAAGCACAGTCCATTCTTATTAAATAGCGACAAATGTTAAAGAATGCGCGCCTACTACTCAGAACATACATATTTAGAATCTACGCATTCATAAACAATAAATCTCACTCCCTCAATGATATTAAATTCGCGAAGATAAACTATACAAAATAATAGACCAAAGGCACTACTTGTTCATGACTTAGTTTTTGAAACATCTTCTGCTAGTAAGTAGCTACTGTAACTGCATGGCTGAGTTACCATTAATAAGTCAAGATAAATAGGAGATTCAATTCATTCATACATCTTTGTCCATATTATAAGCTTTGATTGTTACTTGGTCTTAGTGTCTTTACTTGCTTCAACTGGTTGGGCAGGGTAAGAATGTCACAACTTAAGGAAATCTATGAATTTGTAATATGATAAAAACATCAGAAGTCTCCTGTAAAAGTAAGTAACTTCTTTATCAGTCGTTTAATTCAAAGAAGAAATGCACCAATCATCCGCCAATGAAAGGGTATCTTAGAGATATAATATAGTCTCTGAATAAATGAAATTTCTATGACATCCAAGATACTGAACACACACAATTATAATTATAACAAAACATATCATTGAACATAACACATCAAGGTTGTCATTGAAATCAAACTAATTTGCTTAAATCAGGAGAAACAATTAAATAAATAGCTTGCACAAAAATAAAAATGAAGACAACATAAAGTACAAAGTACCTCTTTCTGCAGGCATGTCAGAACCAATTGAAGCATGTGCATAACTACAATATAAAGACAATAAAATAAATAAACTAAAACACATACGCAATCCAAAACCGGCTATTTCATAGAAGTGCTTGAAGTGATTTAAGCCTTACCATCATAATGATATATTACATAAATTTATAGAGAGCGGTATGCTGAGGGATTGAGCAAAAAGAGGTACCAAGATGAATAGTTCATATCTGTTACCATTCGAAGTGAAGGAGGAGGAACTTTAACTCTTCGGCAACTATGGTAAGTAAATTTTGCTATGAGTTTCGCTCAGTAGTTATAATCAGCAAACAAAGAAAAATAGAAGAAGACGAAAGTAGTCATCACAGAAGCATATTCATAATACATACTTCATATATGTTAAAAGATAGCACATATGTGAATGCATGTACTCATACCATTTATAAATACACATGAATCATATAATCCTTGTGCATTTCATGTACTGAACTAAACGTATAGCAAACCAAACTATCAAGAACTACAAGTGGACAGGTGAATTAGTCCCTACCAAATATGCAAAGACGGTATATCAATCCACTAGTTGTACTTTCACGCAAAACATCGGAATGAAATACAAATTTAAAAGCAAATTCCAAGCAAAACTATATTTAAAAAAAAACTGTTAGGTGAAGTGCAATGAGAATGAATGAAAGAAGATAGCATACGTTGATTTCATATCGAGCTACTTGGAACTCTATTTTACGGCATCAAGGGATAATACCACTAATGTTGATGTTCCTAAAATGAAATTGCACTCCAATCATGTGACTTTTACCCTTGAACTATTCAAAATATGTTACTTTTATCCTCCGTTAAATTTTAGCAGCAATTATACCCCTGCCATCTAATTTTTGGCCCACATATACCTTTACTACTAATGACCCTCCACATCAGATGCCACACATATTTAACTATAACATAATTAATGATGTGGCTATCCAACATGAAAAAAGCTCTCCCTTGATCGACAGTCTTCTTCTACCTTTTAAAAAACCTTAATTCATATCTTCAAGATCCATTCCATAAAAAACATTATCAAAACTGGACAAATATTGCATTTAAATTACTTCATAGCTAGACCAAAACTGCAGCAAATACTGAACACAAAACTGCAAAAGAAAAAAAAATGCAGCAAAACTGCAATTAGACCAAAACTGAACTGTAGCAAAACTTGAAAAAAGAGTGGAGCTTTAATATCTTTTGAGACATGTATTCTTTTGAACTGAAAACTTGTGCCTTGCTATAAATCGAGGGAAGTAATTAAGCTCTGCAAAAAAATTTAATTTCTATGCTCGAGTATATTGAATATCGCCAAGCCTTCTATGTTAACTTCATTAAATGTTTAAACTCTTTCAATCAAACGTCTAACCACCCATGCAATTCATTCTAGTATTACATATTTGTCTTTTGCTGACTTTCAAATAGAACAGTATAACTTTTTTAGAAATTTACGGTACAAAATGATGGACTTGAGGAGCATACATTTCAAGAGATACATGTTGCAAAAAGAATATGGTACTTAGTTTAGTAGTTACTTCACATAAATGAACAAACAATAACGGCAAAAATAACCAAATAGATAGCTAAGAACTACAAATCAACTACCATAAGTTATGCTGCAAAATTTGGCATAGGACATCTAATGGTGCGGGAGCCTTATTCTGGAAGCTTCAAGAACTAATTTGTAAAAGATCTATGCATATATATTATTATAATAAATACTGGTGCAATATGGTGAGCTTCTCATTCAAATAGAAACAGAGGATAATATTGCTTTAGCATGCTTACTTGTTGATATTAAGAAAGTGTTGAAGCAGAGTAGCAACAAAGTTACTGCTTATAAATTTAGTGACTTGGTATCTAAGCCCATATAAAAACTAATGAAGAAGAAACCTATGTGGTTAGTCAATGACGCCTTATTAGTTATCATTCCATGGATAAAAAAGAAGCACTTTTACTATATTGATACTAACTCTATAGTTTTAGTTCTTTGCTAGAAAAGGACCTCTTCATATGAGGTAGGCTCATGGCTCATGAAATCCATGATAGGTTCTCCAAGTCTATAAATACTTTAATTTGTTGGGGCGATATAGATCACTAAGAAGACATCTTCTAGCACGGTGCATATTAAGACTTTATAAGCAAAGCATATTTATTATAGTCATAGACCAGGCAATTATAATATACACATACATGACTTGTGCGAAGTACTTTTTTCTATCAAAGAGATCCACTCAAGAGGTTGGTAATTTCTTCACATACACCAAAATATGAATGTGTATTTGAAGGGAAGAATTTTTTTATGTTACTTGCTATTGTTAACATGATCTGAATGAGCATGGTACATACGCATCGTTGATAAACCTTGTAATGTTCAAAACTTTATTTTTTCGTCAAGCTATTATAGACCCTCTAGCTTCTCAGCAGGAAACTGGAAGAAACATTCCATTATTTTTTAAACTTATTCATTCAAGGATTAAATATCGATATATTTTTATCTATCCTTAAAGATTACAACAATAAGAACTACTCCTCAATTCCAAATAAGAAATAAAGAAATAATTAATAATAAGAATACTTTACTTTATCTTGACCAAAAAAAGTCACTTTATGAAGATCTAATTGCTCATCTTGTGGTAAAAAGTGTCCAATTATGTCATGCAAACGATCAAATATTTGCAATTTTTCCAAAACATCGGATCACATGAACAATCTTAGCTTGCACTCGTTCTCTTCAAGTCGACCACTGTTAAATTCAAGAAAATTTTAACCTTAACAATATTGGTAATTAAAGATCCGAAGTATGATAATGACTAAAGTTTTTGGGGAAGGGGAAAGAAAATATATAGGGGAATAAATAAAAAAAGGACGCGTGTTTGTTGCTTCTAAAACCAGTATATGATTAAAAAAAATGAAAGTTTTACAGTTATAGCAAAATACTCATCATTGACAAATGAGTAACTCTAATACAACAACATTTATACCCCATTTTGAAAAATGCATACAGATTGATGACCTATTGGAGCAGTTCGACCTGGAATCCTCAAAATTTGAAGTTCCCAGGCTTTTAGTCCTTTAGTTTGTGCGCATAGGTCCTTTGGATGTGACCTTATTTCCTAGATTTTAGAAGAAATTTCTAAACCAGTAAGATTATTTATGAAAGCATATACAAGAAATTTCTATTCAACTATTTTGCATAGTAGGATGAATCGACCTTAAAGTTTTACAGAGCCCCAATTCTTAAGGTTACGCATAACTTAAACTATTGGTTCTACATTGGCTTTAAGTCAGTACCTTTAGGTTTGGTGGATTTTCAGAGTATTGTCACTTTGTGTTATTTTTCATTATGCTAATATACTGTAACACCTGATTGGAATGCTTTGTCAAGATTAAGTTTTTAGTGAGACAAATTCTTATAAACAAAATTTAAGAGAGCAGAACCATTTTTTTTGTAGAGCCGGCCCAAAATATTAACGTGCTAGTTAATAGCATATTATATATAAAACAAAAATAAAACCACAATGTGAAAAGAACAAAAAGTAATCTCTGTTTCATTTTCGCAATACTTATTTAAAATCTGATCATAGTTCAATACAAAGCTCCTATTTATGAGGGGGGGAAATCTTCCTTAAAAGCAAAACAAAAACCAAAAAGAATATATATGTCAGCCTCGAGAATTACTCCAGAGGGAGAGAGAAACAACAAGTTGTTGTTAGGAATACCGAGAGAACAACGTAATAAAATTAGAAAAGCAAAAAACGATAATGTTAAGGAAACAACAATGAAGCAAAAGAGCAAAAAAAAGGGCAAAAACCAAAACATATTCAACAAAGGTAGACAGAAAAGTAGAAAGAACGAAAACAAACAGAAAGAAATTTTAGCAAAAATAAAATGGAAAACATACCCGGATGAAAAGATGAAGAGAAGAGTTGCTGCTTGTGCGGTCTGTTTTTATCTTTTTTTAGTTAGAGATGAGAATGAAAAATCGGATTCTTCTAGAGTTTCTATTTAACAATTATGACACAATTACTATTTTACCCTTAAAAAGAAGCTTGATTTGCAAAGATGTCATTGGTCGACCATCATCTCTCTTTTATATAATAGATAAATTAGTAGGTGATAGTTGGAGGTTTTAATTGATATTTAGTTAAAGAACCACTTATTATTCATTATTTCGTTATTACCGATGTATTTCATGCCTATCTATAATTTCTGCACTTTATTTATTGACCCTTAGTAATTGTCGATGTCGATCCCTCATCACTACTTTTTCGAGGTTAGACTAGATACTTATTAGGTACATGTTCTTTATGTACTCACGCTATATTTCTGCACTAATCATGTAAGATCTGAGGCAGGTGCATCTGGCAGCCATTCAGGCATGTACTCCCGCTACCCGGAGACTTAGTGGTGAGCTGCTCTCTATGCCTGCGGCTCTCTATGCCCGCTCCGCAACGCCCAGAGTCTCTTCTTGTTGTATTTATTTTTTTGTCTATCTTACTCCAGAAAGTAGTATAGGAAGTTTTGTATATTCTACTAGTTTGCTCATGCACTTGTGATACCGAGATTCTAGTAGATATCTCATGGTTTGATTTTTAAATACTTCACTCTCCCATTTATTTCATGCTTTGCATTATTACAATCACATATTAATCGTTCCCTTATTAAAATAAAATATATGACTTTAAAAATGTTAAAATGAATAATTACATGGATAGTTTATTGTTGCTTGCCTAGCGGCGATATTGGGCGCCATCACGGCATGTAGTGGGAATTGGATCGTGACAATAGCCCACATTCTAAATTATCAATCCCAAATATTCTCACTCTCACCATTAATTCCCAAAAAAGAACATCAAACAGCGTGACCATGAAAAAATTTAAGGAAATTACATAGAAAACACTCACCATAACAACCAAGAAAAGATCAACGGCAACTCATATTACAAAATAATTCAAGAAAATCCCAGTAGACCATCATTGACTAGTGATTAAGGTATCGTACATTACGATTAAACTAAATCAAAAGCAGAAAGCACCAGACATTGAGTAGAAACGAAATCGAAAGCAAGAACTCACCAGATTTTGGGTTGAACACAACGGAAGAGATCGAAAAATCGAACACGCAGATGCAAGAACTTAGTTTAGATAATGAAAAGAGAAAAACTAGATGCAGTGAAAACTAAAATTGAGCGCCAAGAATTTGGGGAAAAGTAATAGAATAGGGAAACCTGTTTTGGCGCGTTTGTTTTGGCGGAAAACTAAATGTGATTTACTAAATTTTAGGCCACAACTCAAAGGAGTTGTTGAGAAATTTTTTGTGTAATAGCAACAACTAATATTTGTTGTTGCCAATTATTTTTATATTTTATATTTGTTATATTACTCCTAAAACATAATAACGAGAATCTAAAATATTTGGTAATAAGAAAAAACTTGTGGTTAAACATTCTATGATACAACAACAATTTAATCACGTTGTTGCCATTTATTAAACTTAGCCAACAACCATAATATTGTTGTTAAAAAGTCGTTGCTAACTTATATATATTTAAAATTTATTATATTATTTGTTAAATATGAAAATAATATTAAAAGTTTTGCGAACAAAAAAATAATTATGGGTAAAAATTCTATGATATAGCAACAACTAAATAAATTTGTTGCCATTTATTGTATTTTGCAATGATATTATTGTTGTTGCAAAAAATTTATTGTCAATTCTATACTTTCTTGTAGTTCGGAAACCCACCTTTGTGCGTTATGGCGTTACTCAAAATATACACCGCACATCAATAATAATAAGATGGAATCAATTGGTTCCTGACCCTGAACCACTTGTGAGGAAAAAATATAATATACTTTTGTATATAACGTATATCAAACTGATATAGATAATTTTATTCTCATAAATAATAGTTTAGTTATTAAGTGGAGGCGCTCAATAAATTATTTTACTAAACCATTTGTGATGTAAACCAACTTATCAAGATGAATTGTCTTGAATAGAAAGTCTGAAAATTATGCTCTAAATTAAACTATTGAGCAACTTACCTCACAAATACTAGGTTGCGGGATAATAATAATAATCGCACATGTAAGTATCTTATGTGATATATATGGCAGGTGAATGGGCACACATTCACCTTTTATATTTCCAGCATTCATAGGATTCAATTCCAATTTTAGTTGATCTATTAATTAATGAGAATGAGCAACATAAGAGAATTCATATAGAATTTCTAGTTCTTTAATATTTACCCATGTAAATTCTCTTATATGTTTGCACATCATACTTAAATTAGCATAATTAAACCAATTATGCCAACCGGATAAATTATCAATATTGATAAATTTCAGGTTTACGCTATAACGTGTGCAATTATCAAGAAACTCCAAGTTTATTATAATATGGAATTTTATATCAATAAACTTCTACTTTATTATGTCATTCTTTTATTTGAGCAATACAAACTGAAGAATAAAGCTGGTTATTTTTCACATATATATTACTCCGCTATAAATTATAGTAATAGAAGACGTTAAATCTTTCCTTTATTTATAGTCTCAACGTAACCAACCGCTTTCGCGAATACTTTAAAAAAACTCAATAATTTTAATTGAGACTTACTATGATACGATACCTTATTGATAATCAACTTTATTTCTCTAAAATAGTATAATTGACTCTTCTAGAGCTCTCTACTAATTTTGTACTACCACATATTCATCAACATCCATGTGGTTGATATCTCTTTCTTGAAAAAAGTTGACATTATGGTCATTGTCAAAATCATTATAGACAAGATATGTTGCTTCCATTACTTGTGACCTGTAATAATCATATTGCCATAATATTTTGGCATAATCACAATGGGCACGTGATCAGTGACTATTCGTGCCATAATAATAAAATTATTTTCTTGTTTTATCTCAAACCTCCTTCTAAAGGTGAGTGTGGTATATTCACTACCACTAGCATGTTCATATTCTTCCAAGAATGAATATGGATCATAAATTAGATGTTGTTATATTCACATCATGAATGAACCATAATCATCTATATGCGCTTTACAAAATCTCACGTAAAATTGATGTCAAACATTACTTTCACAGAGTAAAAGATTATTTTGAATCCTTATTGTTCTCGTTATCGCAATGATGACGCTTATAATTTCGTCTATTGCCACGTCCACATCCATTAATACATAATAATTTTTTCTTCTTTCAGACTTATCACATACTGCTACCACATTCTCTTAAGGGAACGAGAATGGAGCAAATTCAATAGGACGAGTTTCCACTTCTTATGCTCATAATCATACATGAATTTGATCATGGAAAGACATAAAAATTATACCACTTTGGGAGGTTATAATTTATTATAAACTCTGTTAGAGTAATCGAAATTTATTGTCTTTGCTTGTATTTAAAATCAAATTATAGAATTTTAAGAATTTAAAAGAGAAAAGTAAGGTAAAATACTTACATTAAATCCATAATTTATTCCTGAAAAAAGTTCATGGAGCTATTTACAATCATTTATGCTCGATATTATGTACAAGTTGAACACCATGCACGTATCCCAAAGCATGGTGACCAAAGCAGATGCCTAGTATAGGATTATCAATGCATTTACGTAAGAGCTTCACGCAAATTCCTATATCTTCTCTCTACTGGTGGTTTAATTTTTCAAATATTAGACAACTAATTAATAGTGTATCTACAAATTAAAACAACTATCTTCTACCTAGTTGGTTAGAGTCTCGTGCTGACAACGTGCTATGAAATAATAAAAGAGAAAAGTAGAGAGAGAGAGAGAGAGAGAGAGAGAGAGAGAGAGAGAGAGAGAGAGAGAGAGAGAGAGAAAATTCTTATTGATTTGGGATGAATTATAATAGAATAGAACCCCCACTATTTTATAAGAAAAAAGTGACTTATCCACAAAGTAACAAACTCTAAAATTTCTTTAAAAGATAGTCATTCACCGTAAATAAAATACTATTTATAATAATTTCTAGTATTATCTTGTGATTGTTCATCACTCCTACAAGACCTTGTCACAAAACAATTCTCACTTATGACATATGGGTCGTTTGGTTTGAAAATAAATTATAGTAGAATTAGTTATGTTGGAATAAGTTATGTTAAGATTAGTTATTTTGGTATTATTTCTTATTGACTATTTGGTATGTTATATTAATCTTAGGCTTGTCAATTTTACTGCATTATCCCCGGATCACTTATCACGAGATTACAATTCTACTATCTGGCAGGTAGAAGTTATCCTGGTACTATTTTAAATCATGGGATAATTTGTCCCAGGATTAGTAATCAAATTAAGGATAAGGCGATACTAAATTTTTATTTCAGGATTATTTTTTGCTTATCCATCATACCAAACGACCCTTTAGAGTTGAATCTCCAAATTGAAGATTTAGGGTTTATATATACTCTTTTCTTATTGTTACAACGAGTCATACACTGTAAATACATTCACAAGTTTGATAAATATAAAAAGTTTGTGTAAACTAAACCAGTCAAAAGTTATATGTTGAGCTTATAAGTGTGAGAAATAATATACGGAAAAAATATTATGTTATTGATGTGCCTTAACTATAATACAAGTACCCCTATTTATAATAATATACAATACCTACGCTACTCCTATTCCATATAGGACTACCCTTATTTATATAACAACTAACTAACTAACATTCCCCCTCAAGCCGGTGCATACAAATCATATGTACCGAGCTTGTTACATATATAACTAATACGAGGACCAATGAGGGACTTGGTGAAAATATCTGCAAGCTGATCATTCGACTTCACAAACTTTGTAGCAATATCTCCTGAGAGTATCTTTTCTCTAACGAAGTGACAATCAATCTCAATATGTTCAGTTCTCTCATGGAACACCGGATTTGATGCAATAGGAAGGGCAACTTGATTATCGCACACAAGTTCCATTTGGCTGATTTCACCAAATTTCAACTCCTTGAGCAATTATTTATCCAAACTAGCTCACATGTTGCCATAGCCATTGCTCGATACTCTGCTTCTGCACTAGACCGAGCAACTACATTATATTTCTTGCTCTCCCAAGATACCAAATTGTCTTTTACTAAAACATAATATCCAGACGTAGAACATCTATCTGAGGTTGATCCTGCCTAATTAGAATCTGAGTATTCAACGATCTGCTTATAGCCTTGATCCTCAAACAATAACCATTTTCCTAGAGTCCATTTTATATACCGAGGAATGCGGACAACTGCATCCCAATGACTATCACGTGGAGAATCCATAAATTGACTTACAACACTCACAGGAAAGGAGCTGTCAGATCTAGTCACTCTGAGATAATTTAATTTACCAACCATCCGCCTATATCTTGCAGGATCGTTGAGTGGATCCCCCTATCTTGGTAGAAGTTTATAATTCGGATCCATCGGAGTGTCAACAGGTCTACAGCCCGTCATTCCTATCTCCACAAGAATGTCTAAGGCATACTTCTGTTGTGAGATCACAATACCTGAGCTAGACTGAGCGACCTCAATACCTAGAATCTACTTTAATCTGCCCAGATCCTTAGTCTGAAAGTATTGAAAAAGATGTTGCTTTAATTTAGTAACACTATCTTGATCATTGCTGATAATAACAATATCGCCAACATAGACCACCAGATAAATACAGAGACTTGAAGTATAATGTCAATAAAATACGGAGTGATCAATTTCACTCAGAGTCATGCCAAACTCCTGGATAACTATGCTGAACTTACCAAACCAGGCTCGAGAAGACTGCTTTAAGCTATAAAGTGACCGGCGCAAGCGACATACAAGGCCACGAGACTCCCCCCTGAGTAACAAAATTAGGTGTTTGCTACATATAAACTTCATCCTCAAGATCACCGTGAAGAAAAGCATTCTTAATGTCCGGTTGATAGAGAGGCCAATGGCAAATAACAACCATGGATAGAAAAAGGCGGACTGATACTATTTTATCAATAAGAGATAAGGTATCACTGTAATCGAGCCCAAATATCTGAGTATATCCTTTAGCAACAAGATGGGCCTTAAGTCGATCAATCTGGATATCCGGACTAACTTTGACTGCATAAACCCAACACAACCAATAGTAGATTTACCTGAAGGAAGATGAATAAGCTCCCAAGTACCACTCATATGTAAAGCAGACATCTCTTCAATCATAGCTTGTCGCCATCCTAGATGAGACACTGCTTCACCTGTAGACATAGGGATAAAAATAGAGGACAAAGAAGATATAAACGCATAATTGGGTGATGACTGATAATGATAGCTTAAACCGACATAATGGAGATTAGGATTAAGTGTGGTCTGTATACCTTTTCGAAGTGCAATCGGTGTACTAGGAAGAGGCAAATCCGCAGTAGGAGCAGGGTCAGGTGCAGGACGTGGATCAGCTGGGCCTGATATAGGGCGTGGACGATGATGATAAGTCAAGAGTGGTGTTTCTATGGCTGGGAATCTAGGAGGAGCAATACCAGACTCTTCAATGGTTGGTATGGGTAAGCCCTTTATGGCAGACGGTAGAGGAGCTATAGTAAATTCCTCAAAGGTCGGTATAAGTAAGACCTCATATATGTAAAGGTGGTCAGAAGAGGTAAAGAAAGGTTTAGACTCAAAAAATATGACGTCAGCTAACATAAGGTACCTACGAAGATCAGGTGAGTAACAACAATATCCTTTCTGAACACAAGAATAACCAAGGAAGACACACTTGAGAGCACGAGGAGATAACTTATCTGTAACGACCCGGCCAATCGTTTCGAGAGTTATAACCCAGTTTTCCCCATTTCTACTTCTTTTTGTATTATTCAGCTATATTATGTTATATCGGGTTAGTTGGTTCAGGTCCGGAAGGAATTCAGAGTGAAATGAGACACTTAGTCTCATAATTGAAAATTTTAAGTTAGAAAAGTGGATTGGATATGGACCTATGTGTAAACGACATTGGATTTGAATTTTGATGATTCCAATAGCTCCGTATGGTGATTTTGGGCTTAGGAGCGTGTCCGAAATATTATTTGAAAATCCGTAGAGGAATTAGGCTTGAAATGACGAAAGTTTTATTTTTGAGAAGTTTGACCAGGGGGTTGACTTTTTGATATCGGGGTCAGAATCCGATTCTGAAAATTGGAATACCTCTGTTATGTCATTTAGGCCTTGTGTGCAAAATTTGAGGTCAATTGGGCGTGATTTGATAGGTTCCGGAGTTGTTTGTAGAAATTAGAAATTTCAAAGTTCATTAGGCTTGAATTGGGGCGTAATTCATGGTTTTAGCGTTGTTTGAGGAGATTTGAGGATTCGACTAAGTTCGTATGATGTTTTAGGACTTGTTGGTATATTTGGTTGAGGTCCCGAGGGCCTCGGGTGAGTTTCGGATGGTTAACGGATCAAAAATTGAACTACAACAGCTGCAGCAATTTTCTTCTGTTGGAAATTTTTTTCTGCCAGATTCGAGCCCAGAAATCTCTCAAAATCGAGCCAAGATCGAGCCCAGGGTCGAGGGCCACGATCGAAGCCATGATCGAGCCCAGAGTCGAGGGCCACGATCGAAGCCATGATCGAGCCCAGGGTCGAGGGCCACGATCGAAGCCATGATCGAGCCCAGAGTCGAGGGCCAAGATCGAAGCCATGTCGAGCCCAGGGTCGTGGGTCATGGTCGAAGGCCGGATCGAAGGCCAAGATCAAGGCAGAACCGAGGTTGTCTGGGCAGAATTATAAAAAACAGGGACTTCGTCCCATTTGTCATTTTTGACAAATTGGAGCTTGAGAAGAGGCGATTTTTGATATATTTTCAAGGAAAACTTGAGGTAAGTCCCTTGTGATCATTTCTACTCCATAATATTGAATTATCATCGAATAATCCGACTAGATTACATGATTTTGAGGTGTAAATTGGAGATTGGAACTTAGAGATTTGGAAATAAGATTTGTAGATTTGAGGGTCGAGTTGAGGTCGGATTTTGGTAAAATTGGTATGGGTAGACTCGTGGTTGAATGGGCTTTCGGATTTTGTAACTTTTGTCGGGTTCCGAGATGTGGGCCCCACATGCAATTTTTGAGCTAAATTTTGGATTTTTATGAAAAATTAGTATTTTCTTATGGGATTACTTCCAATAAATTATATTGACTGAAACGAATTATTTGTAACTAGATTCGAGGCATTCAGAGGCCGATTTGCGAGGCAAAGGTATAGCAGAGTAAAAAGTTTCACGTTTTGAGGTAAGTAACGATTGTAAATCTAGTCCTGAGGGTATGAAAACCCAGATTTCGTATCATTCTACTATTTTGAAGTGACGCACATCCTAGGTGACGGGCGTGTGAGCGTGCACTGTTGGGGATTTGTGACTTGGTCTGTCCCATAGCAACTATAAAGTTACATACTTTGTTGAAACCATTTGATACTTATATGTTTTAGAAAGATTTTCTGTAAATTGGGCTGAATGCCATGTTTGGGCCTTGCGCCAATGCTGTTTGGACCCTTAGGAGCTGTTTCTTGCCATCCTCTCATTGCTTCCTATTGAAAATCTATACTCAGTCATGTTTGTACTTGTTTACCACATAACTCAGTTTTTATGACTCTATTTTGATGCATATAAATGTTTTGGGTCGAATGCCCTATTTTACTGAAATGCCCGAGTGGCTTGAGATATTTATGACTGAGTGAGGCTGCGGGTCTGATTGGTGAGGATGAGTGTGGATCGGGGCTGCCCGCCTGCAGTATACTTATGACTGAGTGAGGCCAATGGCCTGATTGGTGAGGATGAGTGTGGATCGGGGCTGCCCACCTGCAGCATACTTTATTATTATCGCACGTGAGTTGTCCGTGCAGATTATAGCGCTTGGGCTGAAGGAGCCCCTCCGGAGTCTGTACACACCCCCAGTGAGCGCAGGTACCTACTGAGTGCGAGTGTCGAGTGCTGAGTGACTAGGAGGCATGAGCGATTGTAAGGTATACCCGAGTGGCAAGAGTGATTATGAGGTATGCCTGAGTGGCACGAGTGACTATGAGGTTTACTCGAGGGGCTGTATATGAGTGATGTTTTGCCCAAGGGGTTGTTTATGATTTCATCATTTTCGTTCACTTTTGCATTAAGCCTTTGTTTGAAAAACTGTTGGAAAAATGTCTTTAATTAATTTTACTGGAACTAGGTTTAAACTAGATAATTTGATTCAAATCCTGATTTTTAAAAGCATGTGGTATTTTACTGAGATTTCCTGATATGAACGTTATATGCTATATTGCTCGTCACTACTGCTCAGTCTTTATTTATTATTGTTACGGCGTACTCACGTTACTCCCTGTACCTTGTGTGCAGATTCAGGTGTAGCTGGACACGGTAGCAGTTATTGAGTGTTCTGGTTGCAGATTTTCTTGGAGATAGCAAGGTAGCTGTTTGGCAATCCCAGCCCCTACTCTTCTCCCTCTATTCTTCCTCTAGTTGTATTTAGCTATTTTTTGGGCTGAGTTAGCCTTGATATTGTTAGACAGATTATAGTATATGCTCATGACTAGTGACACCCCGATGTCGGGCTTTTCTTTTCCGCACTTCTATTTTTCTTTAATTTGAACTTTTTAAATGGAGGTTTTATGTTAAATAATCTTGAAATTATCTTTAAAATGAAAATATTGGTTTGTTTTGGAAATGAGTCGACTTGTCCAGTTCCACGATAGGCGCCATCACGACAGGGGTTAGTTTTGGGTCATGACAGATTGGTATCAGAGCCTAGGTTACATAGGTCTCACGAGTCATGAGCGGGTTTAGTAGAGTCTTGCGGATCGGTACGGAGACGTCTGTACTTATCTTCGAGAGGCTGCAGAACCTTTAGGAAACTCCACATTCTTGAATTCTTGTCGTGCGAATCTGTTGATTCTAGTAACTAAACATCTGTTGTTTCATTCTCTCACAGATGGTGAGGACTCATACTACCGATCAAGAGGGGCAGCCACCAGTACCACCGGCCAGGGCCGCGAGAGGCTGAGGCCGAGGTAGAGGTCGTAGTAGGGGCAGAGGTGTAGCCCGTATAGTAGTTGGGGCAGTACCTACAGATCTACCGGTTGTTCCAGATCAGGACCAAGTTCCAGTTGTTGATACACCAGCTCAGGCACCACATGTGCCTATTGTGATTCCAGGCCTTCAAGAGGCCCTAGCTCAGATTCTGACAGCGTGTACTGGCCTTGCTCAGGTGGTCTCTATTTCGACGACCGCAGCCACTTCTCAGGCCAGGGGAGGCACTCAGACTCCTGTCGCTCACACACCCGAGCAGGTTATTCAGGGACTTCAGACACCGGAGCCACCACCAGCCCAGCCAGTTGCTGTTGCTCAGGATTATGTGGTTCCTGCTATGCCTGAGGATGATCAGCGTAGGTTGGAGAGGTTTAGGAGACTCTGGTCACCATCTTTCAGTGGCACAGAGAGAGAGGATGCTCAGGACTTTTTGGACAGGTGTCAGAGGATACTCCGTACTACTGGTATTTTGGAGACTTGTGGGGTCTCATTCACTACCTTTCAGTTTTCTGGGACTGCACTCAGATGGTGGGAGACTTACGAGAGGCATAGGCCTGTTGGCGCAACACGCCTTACTTGGCAGCAGTTCTCCGTGGTCTTTTTGGAGAAGTTCATGCCTCGATCCCGCAGATAGGAGCTGCGTAGATAGTTTGAGCGGCTCTGCCAGGGTGATATGTCTGTGACGCAGTATGAGATGCGGTTCTCCGAGTTGTCCCATCATGCTATCTGGTTGGTTCCCACTGACAGAGAGAGGATCATGAGGTTTATTGATGGCCTCACTTATCAGCTACAGTTGCTCATGACCAGGGAACGGGTTTTGGGTGCTACCTTTGATGAGGTTATCGACATTGCTCGGCAGATTAAGATGGTTCACGGTCAGGAGAGGGTTGATCGGGAGGCCAAGAGGCCTCGTGGTTAGGGTGGATTCAGTGGTGCTCCTTTTGGGGTTTAGTTCTAGCACGGTAGAGGTCGTCATTTCAGACAGGCTCAGTCAGCTCGGCCATTTCATAGGGGTGCATCATCTGGCCATAGTTCTCACAATTCTCATCAGGGCCACTCATCACTTAGTGCCCTTCCAGTTCAAAGTTCGTCTCGTGCTCCACCTGTTCAGGGCTCTTCCATGCCAGGTTCTTCTACCAGTCATCCCGGTGCTAGGGGTTCCCTTCAGTTTTCGCCGCCAGCACCAGGGAATTATTTTGAGTGTGGGGAGCTTGGGCATATGTGGAGGCAGTATCCTCGTCATCATAGAGGTCTATCTCAGCAGAGGAGTCAGCCTCCAACTACAGCACCAGCTACCTCACCACCCGCTCAGTCAGCTCGGGGTGGAGGTCAGTCAGCTAGGGGTCGCCCTAGAAGGGGAGGCAGATCAAGGGGTAGTCAGGCCCGTTTCTATGCTCTCCCTGCCAGACCAGATGCTATTGCTTTAGATGCTGTGATTACAAGTATTGTCTCAGTTTGTCACAGAGATGCCTCAATATTATTTGACCCTGGTTCCACGTATTTATATGTTTCCTCGTATTTTGCTCATTTTCTGGATATGCCCCGTGAGTCCTTAGTTTCATCTGTACATGCATCTACTCTTGTGGGCGATACTATTATTGTGGACCGCGTATATCGGTCATGTGCGGTGACAATTGGGGGTCTGGAGACCCGAGTGGATCTATTGTTGCTCAGTATGGTTGACTTTGACGTGATATGGGTATGGATTGGTTATCTCCATGTCATGCTATTCTAGATTGTCACGCTAAGACGGTGACGTTGGCTATGCCGGGAATTCCGAGGGTTGAGTGGAGCGGTTCTATGGATTATGTACTAAGTAGGGTGATTTTATATTTGAAGGCTCAGCGCATGGTTGAGAAGGGTTGCCTATCTTATTTGGCTTTTGTGAGGGATGTTAGTGCAGAGACTCCTGTCATTTATTCTGTTCCGGTGGTACGTGATTTTCCGGATGTGTTTCCTGCAGACCTACCGGGCATGCCGCCTGACAGGGATATTGACTTTGGTATTGATTTGGTGCCGGGCACTCAGCCCATTTCTATTCCACCGTATCGTATGGCACCGGCAGAGTTGAAGGAATTGAAAGAACAACTTCAGGAACTCCTTGATAAGGGGTTTATTCGGCCTAGTGTGTCACCTTGGGGTGCACCGGTTCTATTTGTGAAGAAGAAGGATGGTTACATGAGAATGTGTATTGATTACAGGCAGTTAAACAAGGTCACGGTCAAGAATAGGTATCCTTTGCCTCGCATTGATTATTTATTCGACCAGTTTCAGGGAGCGAGGGTGTTCTCCAAGATTGATTTGAGGTCCGATTATCACCAGCTGAAGATTCGGGATTCAGATATTCTTAAAAAAGCTTTCAAAACCCGATATGGCCATTATGAGTTCTTGGTGATGTCTTTTGGGCTGACCAATGCCCCAGCATCATTCATGCATTTGATGAACAGTGTATTTCAGCCCTATTTGGACTCATTCATTGTTGTATTCATTGATGACGTCTTGGTGTACTCTCGTAGCCAGGAGGAGCACGCCCAGCATTTGAAGATTGTATTATAGAGATTGAGGGAGGAGAAGCTTTATGCAAAGTTCTCCAAATGCGAGTTTTGGCTCAGTTCAGTAGCATTCTTGGGGCGCGTGGTGTCTAGTGAGGGTATTCAGGTGGATCCAAATAAGATAGAGGCGGTGCAGAGTTGGCTCAGACCGTCCTAACCCACGGAGATTAGGAGCTTTCTTGGTTTGGCAGGTTACTACCGTCGCTTTGTGGAGGGATTTTCATCTATTGCATCGCCCTTGACCAAATTGACCCGAAATGGTGCTCCATTTAGGTGGTCGGATGAATGTGAAGAGAGCTTTCAGAAGCTCAAGACTGCTTTGACCACAGCTCCAGTGTTAGTTCTGCCATCAGCTTCAGGTTCTTACACCGTGTATTGTGATGCCTCGAGGATAGGCATTGGTTATGTTTTGATGCAGGAGGGTAGGGTAATTGCCTATGCCTATGCCTCGAGGATAGGCATTGGTTATGTTTTGATGCAGGAGGGTAGGGTAATTGCTCGTCACTACTGCTCATTCTTTATTTATTGTTGTTACTTACTGAGTTGGCGTACTCACGTTACTCCCTGCACCTTGTGTGCAGATTCAGGTGTAGCTAGACACGGCAACGGTTATTGAGTGTTCTGGTTGCAGATTTTCTTGGAGATAGCAAGGTAGCTGTTTGGCGATTGCAGCCCCTGCTCTTCTCCCTCTATTCTTCCTCTAGTTGTATTTAGCTATTTTCCGAGCTGAGTTAGCCTTGATATTGTTAGACAGATTGTAGTATATGCTCATGACTGGTGATACCCTGATGTCGGGCTTTTCTTTTTTGCACTTTTGTTTTTCTTTAATTTGAACTTTTTAAATAGAGGTTTTATGTTAAATAACCTTGAAATTATCTTTAAAATAAAAATATTGGTTTGTTTTGGAAATGAGTCGGCTTTCCTAGATCCATGATAGGCACCATCACGAAAGGGGTTAGTTTTGGGTCGTGACATTATCTTTCCCAGGGGCTAAGTTATGAATGAAACACGTGCTCCCAAAAAAACGGGAGGGGGGGGAGTATAAGGGTGATTGGGGAAACAATACTGAATACGGAATCTAATTCTGGATGGGAGATAAAGGCATACCATTAATCAAATAACAGGTTGTGAGAACTGCACCGCCCCAAAAAACGCAATGAAACACGAGATTCAATGAGAAGTGTATGAGTAGTCTCAATGATGTGCCTATTCTTTTTCTCTGCAACCCTATTTTACTGAGGGGTATATGGACAAGATGTCTGATGAATAATTCCTTGAGAAGTCATAAACTGCTTAAACTGAGAGAATAAATATTCTAAGGCATTATCACTACGAAAAGTGCGAATAAAGACACCAAATTGATTATTGATTTCAGGACAAAAATTCTGGAATATTGAAAACAACTCAGAACGATCTTTCATTAAAAAAAGCCAAGTACATCTTGAATAATCATCAATGAAACTACCAAAATAACGAAATCCCAAGATTGAACTGACTCTACTATGACCCCACAGATCAGAATGAACTAAAGAGAAAATAGACTCTGCTTGGCTCTCAACACTACGAGGAAAGGAGACTCGAGTATGTTTCCCAAGCTGACACGACTCACAATCTAATGTAGACAAACTAGGCACCATCTTCTGAAGCTTGGATAAACTCGGATGTCCTAAACAATTGTGAATTAGGTTTGGAGGATCTGTAACTAGACATGCTGTGGAGCGATTTAGTGAGTCAAGATAGTAAAGACCTTCTGACTCACGCCCTATGCCAATCGTCTGTCCCGTAATGTAGTCCTGCATAATAAAAGAATCATTAATAAAATATATACCACAATGGAGGGTACGAGTCAAACGACTAACAGATGCAAGATTAAAAGGACAGACATGGACATAAAGGACGGAATCTAGAGTGACAGAAGATAGGGGATTAGCTTGTCCAACTCCTTTTGCTTTAGTTTGAAACCCATTAGCTAAAGTAACAGTGGGAAGAGACTGTGAATACACAATATTCGACAAAAGTAATTTATTACCAGAGATATGATCAGAAGCGCCTGAGTCCATGACCTATGGTCCAAGGGTACTAGACTAGGAAACACAAGCAAAAGAATTACTAGCAACAGAAGTATCAGTCTGAGCAACCGAGACTACTTGTGGAGATGTCTGCTTACTTGCTCTATACTGAAGGAACTTATTATATTCCCCTTCAAATAAAGAAAATCACTGGTTATCTGTAGTCTTGGTCTGAGCAACATAAGCATTTTAGGTGGTCGACCATGTAAAGAATAACATACTTCATGAGTGTGTCCAAGTTTATGACAATATGAACACTTGAGTCTAGATCTTCCATAACGACCTCCTCCTCGTCTATTCTCCATAGTTTGAGATGCCCGATTTTTAACTGTTTAGGATGCGAGAACAGAGGAGTCAAGTGTCTGTGATGAAATCATTAGGTGACTTGGTGTTGCATTAAGGCGAAGTAATCGAGAGAACAATTTATCAACTGTAGAGACAATCGGACTAGCCAAAATCTGATCATGCACTGAATCAAGATCATTAGGAAGTCCATCGAGTGTAAGAACTAGAAACATCTTTTGTTGTTGCTCTTGTTGCTTTTCAACACTAGTAGAAACTGGCATCAACTTCTCAAATTCTTCCATGACTGCATGTACTTGTCCCAAGTAAGTCGACAAATCCAATTTCTGTTTCTTCAAATTCGTCATCCGCGATATCACATCATAGAAACGAGATATGCCATTAGTGTATAAAGTACGAGCCTTTTCCCAAACTAAATGACATGCCTGGAATGGACGAAATAAAGGCATCAATTTGGAATCAATAGATCGTCACAAGATTCTGCATAACTGAGCATCGATATTTTTCCATTGTGCTTTGGCCTTTTCATCTCCCTCATTAGCCTTTTTGGTTAAGTGATCTTGAACACCTTGACCTTTACGCCACAACTCCACAGATGAAACCCAAAATAAATAATTTGAACCTCCAAGTAGGGGTTTAGAAGTAATCATAAAGGCTGGATTTTCCAACTCCAGTGTTCTTGGAACCAAAAGCTTCAAGTCCGGGAGACATGATTGGATCAAATAATTACGAAGACACAAAAGTGGTGGCAAAGTTTGTCCCAAAATTATGTTAGGTCACAGAAACAGTAAACAAGCAACAGAAAAAATGCAATGTAGCCGCTGTAAACAGAAACAGTCATCAGAAAATAAAAAAAGTTGTCGGAATGCGATGAAACTTGAGGGGTAGAGTCGGAATTTGTAGGCGACTAATCTGTCCTCAAGGAACTTCTCTAAAAAATATCCAGAAAAGGGTGTACTAACCGACGCGTAGGCTCACGCGCTCGCCGGAACCCTAGCTTCTAACGACGCGTGAGGCTGCTTCTGCCGGAGAGGTTGAGTGGGGTTTGGTCTCCAGATGATATAAAGCTTTTAATAGTGTTGGATTTTACACAACACTGACGGAGAGAGAGATGACGCAAGACAGCCGTGAAAAGTCACCGAAAAATTGAGGCACGATGACTTTCTACTGTGTTCTGGTTCCCGGATGTGTGTCACGGCTCTGATACCATGTGAGAAATAATACACGAAAAAATATTATATTATTGATGTGCCCTAACTATAATATAAGTACCCCAATTTATGACAAATATACAATACCTACGCTACTCATATTCCATGTAGTACTGCGTTTATTTATATAACAACTAACTAACTAACAATAAACACTTTTGATTTAACCAAACTTATTACTATTTATCCATTACTCTTTGTAATACTCGAAATACTCTTTCCTACAAATCTTAAACTCCACGTGTATTGAATTTCACAATTTATGATATGATCCAAAATACATAAGTTGAAATTAACAAATAATGATAGAGATAGAATCAAAGATTAGTAAATAGCTAAAGAAAATAGATTGGAAAGAACAAAAAATTGAAGATAAGAAATATTATTTTATAGTATAACCAAGTATCAAACACATCAAAAAAAATTGTTCCAATACAAGTAAGAATAATTTGGCTATAAAGAGAAGAATATGCAAATGAATGAAAATTCTCATTAATCCTTAAAGTATGATAATTACAATATTTTTATAATAGTACAGATAAGCATTGGAGCTGCTATATAGATTTTTGTTTACCGAGAGTTCAAGTCTCTCTCTTTTCGTACCTTTGAGATAGATAGATTAATTGGATATTTACACAAATAACCTTATGAATTTATTATTCATTTTAGACACTATACATAGATTATATACTGATTGTACAGAATTATACACATATTATACATATAAATTATATCATATTATATATCTACCAACTATTTTTTAATTTAAATGGTTTGATGGACGGCTATTTAGGTTAATTCTTGGAAATTTTACCTCCTATAGCAAAGGTATACACCCTATTTATTATAAACCAAAATTATTTTAAAATATTATTTTCAACAGCTACCTTTTATATTTTATAGCAAAATAGGTATTTATGGTATATACTACCATTGAGGCATGAAATACGCTATTTATGTTTTTCCTCCATCTTTCTTTCAATTAACACAAGATTCTCTCTCAATTTTTTTCTCTCTCTCTCTCTCTCTCTCTCTCTCTCTCTCTCTCTCTCTCTCTCTCTCTCTCTCTCTCTCTCTCTCTCTCTCTCTCTCTCTCTCTCTCTCTCTTGAGCAACTCAAGCCCTAGTACTGATGACTGACGAGAAAGAAGAATCTCTCTCTCTTCGATTCTCTCTCGTATTTTTTCTTCTTTCTCTCTCTCTTAGAGCAACTCAAGCCCTAGTATTGATGGGCGATGAGAAAGAAGAATCTCTCTCTCTCTCTCTCTCTCTTCGAGCCACTCAAGATATACGCTCTAGTATAGATGGCCGACGGTATATTAGAATAGAGTAGAAGGCAGCCAGGAAACAGAAAAGAGTGAATTTTTTGAACGAAAATGAGCAATGTGATGAACTCTTATCATAAATTTGTTGTACGAATCCGACAAACTTTCTTCTCTTCTTGGCCGGAAAACGCCATCTCCGACGAACTTTCTTCTCTTCTGTGTTATTTAGTCACATACAATGATACAAATACATTATATTCTGTACAAATTCACTAAAACACATTGTATTTTTATATAAATACATTTTTTGCCTGTATTTATGTATTTTGAAGATAATTTTTAATACAACTGGATACACCTATATTCATGCATATTGTACATACAGTATGCATGAATACATGATATAAATATTGAAATACATTGAATACAAACATTAAAATAAAATAGAATATAAATAGTGAATACATTTAATTTTAAAATACAGTAAAATATGGTAAAATACACTGAATACAAATATAAATACAGTGAATACAATCAATGAAATATACCGAATACCACAATAATAATATGTATTAGGAATAACTAAAATATTATTAATAGAAATACATTTGAATACACTGAATATAAAATAGCGAATACAGTAAATACAAATATTGAATATAATGAATGCAACAGTAAAAAAAAATTGAAACACACTAAATAAAAAAGTTAAATGCAACAATTATATACAACTGAAAAATCATTCTATTTAATTGGATTGATAATGAGGCATGCTAGAATTGATTTTGTTGAGTTATATTAGGAGTGTATCACGCTAATTGATATTATTCCCGTCATTAGACAGTTGGACATACCTATTTTTAAGGTGATTGTCGTTACTGTATTCATGAATACATGGCGCGAATACATGCGCATACAACTGGACTGCCCTGATTTTAGTAGGGGTGGGCATAATACCGGCCGAACCGAAAAAACCGGCAACCATGAATTTTGGTTTTTCGGTTTCAGTTTAAATGATTTTTCGGTCGGTGCACGGTTTTTAAATTATTAATTTTTATTTTTTCGGTGCGGTTTACAGTTTTGGTATTTCGGTTAAATCGAAAAACCGAAATTTTAGGTATTAATTAAGAAAAATAGGTTTGAACATGTGGGTTCTTTTGAGAGTCCAAAACTTATTACCTATTTTAGGCTGAAGCCCAATAGTCCAATACCCATTTGAACTTTGAAGCCCAATTTACCCAAACTTATTGATAGTTTGATACGTTACACTTAGTCACTTACTTCCCAATTCCCATTTCCCAAACCTAAATCAAAAATTAGATTTAGGGTTTTTCCTCAGCTCTGCGACTGCTGCCTTCTTCCTCAGCTCTGTGCGATTGCTGCCTTCTTTCTCAGCTCGACTGTGACGCCTTCTTCCTCAGCTCGTCGCTCATCCTTCTTCCTCAGATTAGTGCGACTTCTCCTGAGTTCTGAGTTGAGTTGGGTCCAGTGTCGTTTTGCAGTTTTGCTCACTGTTAATGCCGTTTTGGCCGAACTTTCTGATTTAGTTTTTGCTGGAAAAAGGTATTCAAGATTTCTTTGGTTGATTTTTTTATTAAGATAAGGCTTCTTTTTTTGTGTTTTAGTTCTTTTTTTCCTTGGAATAATTTTGAACAATTATTGTTGCCAAAAAATGTGATTGAGAACACTCCAGTATATGAAAGCTCAAAGTCAAGTTTAAGTTTATGAAGAAAGAAAATGTCTTAGTCTATGGCGTTGTAGTAATTTTGTTAATCATATCACGTTAACTCCATTTTCCCGATTTAGATGAGAATGTTTATGTAACGAGCGGAAGAGAAACTTGCATTGTTGAAAGAGATACTAACATTGTTGATGCATAGTTTGAACATGTGGCCAGTTTAAAGATTTCCTTGTTTTATGATATTCTTCTGTTATTTATAATTAAAAATATTTTATTAACTTGTGATCTTTTTTTTTTGTAGGTTCAACTATGCCTTGTGGTCCTAAAGCTAGATCGCCTATCTGGGAACATTTTGAGCTAGTTGAAGTAAATGAAGAAGCCCGCAAAGCAAAGTGTCTTCATTGTGATCGAGTTTATAATTGTCATCCAAAGTATTATGGCACTTATGGCTTAGTGAAACATATTAAGAAGTGTCTCATGCCTCATCTAGTGATTCGTATTTAAGACTTTAAGTATTATTTTCTAGACTTACTTTGTGGCTTGTGGCTTGTGACTAGTTTGCCACTGTTTTGTTGTTTGGTGATGGTATTTCTAGACTTATTTTGGACTTTGGTAGCTGCTAGATTTGCCATTGTGTTAAACTGTTTTGGACTAATTTGCCACTGCTGAACTGTGCAATATTTTGCTACTTAGATAGCTGCTGTGTTCTATTTGCACTAAAGGCCTCCCTGTTCTGTATGTGCTTGTTCTCTATTCTTGGTTTCATTTATAGTGTAGTTTCAAATATCCTCCTCTTTAGTGATCACCAGAATGTTACACTAGTTTCTTTTGATGACTTTGCAGCATTTTCAGGCTTGTTTATTGCATAAGAACTGAGAATATATATCCTCAAAATGACAATTAGAGTGATATTGTGAGAACTCTATCTCAAAATGACAATTTGCTGGGCTGGACGAAAAACAAATAAATTCCAACCTTGTTTATTGCATGAGAACTGAGAATATCGTCTCTGTTATGTGCAATGGTTGTTGGACCAATATCTTCTTTTCTATTCATTCATTATGACAATCTATTTCCTTTTGCCAGAGAAGCATAAAATTTCCTTCAACCGTTTAAAACCGAAAAAATAAACCGGAAATAACCGAACCTAACTTTGAAAAAATCGCACCGAACCGTAAATACTTTGATTTGATTTGGTTATTAATATTACAAAATCGAAAACCAAAAAACCAAACCGTACTTTCATAATAACCGACCGAACCGACCGACACCCACCCCTAGATTTTAGGCGCCTTTTGCTGTTGTATTCATGAATACAACAACGCGAATACATCGAATACACTACCGTAATAATTGAATAGTAATTATGTATATGGTAACTATAAGAAGTTAATAGCCACTAAACAATAGTGGTTTCAGAAATTTCCTTTTAATTCTTCTTGATTAGTACGAGTCTTCTCTTGCTTGGACCATGGGCCAATCAAAAAGTTCTGATGGATCGACTAAAGGCCCATTCCAGATTGTAACGTGGCCCAAAATGCTGGCTCTAAGTCAGCTGCGGCCCATAAAGACAGGGTATATACCATCGCACAATGCGAAACCTCAGCTTATCATAGCGGCAGAATTGTAAGGTCTCACAATCACAATAGTCGCCGCCTACTTCTCTCTATATTCAGTAAGACTCTACTTTATTTCTCTGTCTGACTAAGATTTGTACAATTCTTTCCGATTCTCTTTTTTTTTTCACGATTATTGTTTGATTTGTGTTGCGATTTCACTTTTCTCTGGTAAATTCACTATATGTATTGAATTATCTTTATGAATCTTATTGTAGTGCTTTTGATAGGTTGATATATCTAGATCTAGCTCAGATCTGCTGTTTATTTGCAGTTCTGTTCATGTTTTTTTTTCATGTGATGCTTTTGTTTTTACGTTCGTAAGCTGGAAGCTTATGGATTCATTGTTGCGTTTTAGGAAGTTTGATGTTTTCTTTGGTATTGAGTTCATTTAATACTATTGAAGTTCTCTTTTTCTCGCATAAACTTGTGATAGAGTTTTTTCATTTCTGATGATTTCATATATATATATGTGTGTGTGTGTGTGTGTGTGTGTGTGTGTGTGTGTGCACGTGTGTGTGCGCGCTTGTTTATATATATCTCTCTGTGTATATATATATATATATATATATATGTCTATGTTTGTGTTAAAATTGAGTTTTCGATTGTCGATGATATCTGTTATGGAGAGATATATGCTATAAGACTGTTTAGCTAGTTTGCATATTTTGCAAGCACGATGGATTACTAGTGGTTGTATTTGGGCAAAAACGTGAATAATAGACCGTCTGTTTCTGCTCTGTGTGGTTTTATAGGCTTCATGCAAATATGATGTGTTATTTTTGTTCTGTATGTATCTCGCCGATTAGCTTTTTTTTTGTTTTGATGACTGATGCATGGAGCTGTCTTTTAGTGGATTGGTGTTTCTTTATAGTGTAACCATTTTTTTTTCTGAGAATACATATAAATTATAATTGAACTTGAATTTTCAATCTACTACCATCTGAATTTGTCTGTTTGTATTCTACCTAGTAATAATTTTGTAACCTTCATGCATATGAGATGTGTTAGTTCTACCTCTTCTGTTTGGATCTTTTGATAGCTAGTTTGCATATGAGAATACATTTTTTACGTTCGTAATTTTGTAACCTTCATTATAGTTGGTGGCTTAGCCACATGGATCTTATTTGTGGAGTAATAAACTATGTTTTGATGGATCTTTTTGGTTAGTCTAATTTATGTTGTGGTTTCAAATGTCAGGAACATAAATAATTTTGTAGCTGTTACAGTTAACAAGTATTCAAGATGGTGAAGTTCACAGCTGAAGAGCTTAGAAACATTATGGACTTCAAGCATAACATTCGTAATATGTCTGTTATTGCACATGTGGACCATGGTAAGCAATTGAAATAACTCTGATGATGTTGCTTAATTATAGTTTTTCTTGAGGAATTTTTTGTTCATGTCTAATAAGAGAAATGTTATTGTGATCCCCAGTAATCACCTGGAGTGAATCTTGACATTAGCATCACATTATATTTGGGTAGTACAGTTCTGCTTAGTGTTATTTCATTAGTGTTCTTCTCCATTCTTCCTTTTGTCCATAGAACAGATTTGAGGTATTGGTAATAGCATAACATCTCTGGCTCTAATTACCTGATTATCTTTAATCTGACAGGAAAATCTACCCTTACCGACTCTCTGGTGGCGGCTGCTGGTATTATTGCTCAGGAAGTTGCAGGTGATGTCAGAATGACAGATACACGTGCAGATGAAGCTGAGCGTGGTATCACCATCAAGTCCACTGGTATTTCACTATATTATCAGATGACTGATGAATCCTTGAAGAACTTCAAGGGAGAGAGAAATGGGAACGAGTACCTCATCAACCTCATTGATTCACCTGGGCACGTTGACTTCTCATCTGAAGTGACTGCTGCCCTTCGTATTACTGATGGTGCACTTGTTGTGGTTGACTGTGTAGAAGGTGTCTGTGTCCAGACAGAGACTGTGCTCCGTCAGGCCCTCGGTGAAAGGATTCGTCCTGTCTTGACTGTAAACAAGATGGACAGGTGTTTCCTTGAGCTTCAGGTTGATGGAGAGGAGGCTTATCAGACATTTTCCAGGGTTATTGAGAATGCTAATGTTATCATGGCTACATATGAGGATCCCCTTCTCGGTGATGTCCAGGTCTATCCCGAGAAAGGTACTGTTGCTTTCTCTGCTGGATTGCATGGGTGGGCTTTCACTCTCACCAACTTTGCCAAGATGTATGCTTCCAAGTTTGGAGTTGACGAGTCTAAGATGATGGAAAGGCTGTGGGGTGAGAACTTCTTTGACCCTGCCACCAAAAAGTGGACCACCAAAAACACCGGGTCTGCTACATGCAAGCGTGGGTTTGTTCAATTCTGTTATGAGCCAATCAAGCAGATTATTAACACTTGCATGAACGATCAAAAAGATAAGCTCTGGCCAATGTTGCAGAAGCTTGGTGTAACCATGAAATCTGAGGAGAAAGAGTTGATGGGCAAGGCACTGATGAAGCGTGTGATGCAGACCTGGCTTCCTGCAAGTACTGCTCTTCTGGAAATGATGATCTTTCATCTGCCATCTCCTTCCACAGCTCAAAGATACCGTGTGGAAAACCTGTACGAGGGACCTCTTGATGATCAATATGCCAATGCCATCAGGAACTGTGACCCAGAGGGGCCACTTATGCTTTATGTATCCAAAATGATTCCAGCATCAGACAAGGGTAGATTCTTTGCTTTTGGTCGTGTATTTGCTGGTAAGGTATGTACTGGTATGAAGGTCAGAATCATGGGTCCTAACTATGTACCTGGTGAAAAGAAAGATTTGTATGTTAAGAATGTGCAGAGAACTGTTATATGGATGGGTAAGAAGCAAGAAACAGTTGAGGATGTCCCTTGTGGTAACACTGTTGCCATGGTCGGTCTGGACCAATTTATTACCAAGAATGCAACATTGACCAATGAGAAGGAAGTCGAGGCCCATCCAATCAGAGCAATGAAGTTTTCTGTCTCACCAGTCGTGCGTGTTGCGGTTCAGTGCAAGCTTGCATCTGACCTTCCCAAGCTTGTCGAAGGGTTGAAGCGTCTGGCTAAGTCTGATCCTATGGTTCTTTGTTCTATTGAAGAGTCTGGAGAGCATATCATTGCTGGTGCTGGAGAACTCCACCTTGAGATCTGCTTGAAGGACTTGCAGGATGATTTCATGGGCGGTGCTGAGATTATAGTGTCTGATCCTGTTGTGTCCTTCCGTGAGACTGTACTTGAGAAGTCTTGTCGGACTGTGATGAGCAAGTCTCCTAACAAGCATAACCGTTTGTACATGGAAGCTAGACCCATGGAGGAAGGGCTTGCTGAGGCTATTGACGATGGACGCATTGGCCCTAGGGATGATCCCAAAGTTCGTTCCAAGATCTTGTCTGAGGAGTTTGGTTGGGACAAGGATCTTGCAAAGAAAATTTGGTGCTTTGGTCCAGAGACAACTGGTCCCAACATGGTGGTGGATATGTGTAAGGGAGTTCAGTACCTGAATGAAATTAAGGATTCTGTTGTTGCTGGTTTCCAGTGGGCTTCCAAGGAAGGTGCATTGGCTGAAGAGAACATGAGAGGTATTTGCTTTGAAGTCTGTGATGTTGTTCTTCATGCTGATGCTATTCACAGGGGTGGTGGCCAAGTTATTCCCACTGCTAGGAGGGTTATCTATGCATCTCAGCTTACCGCCAAGCCCCGCCTGTTGGAGCCGGTTTACCTTGTGGAGATTCAGGCTCCAGAGCAAGCCCTTGGTGGCATCTATGGTGTTCTGAACCAGAAGCGTGGACATGTGTTCGAGGAGATGCAGAGGCCAGGGACCCCTCTTTACAACATCAAGGCATACCTTCCTGTCATCGAGTCGTTTGGATTCTCAGGTACCTTGAGGGCAGCTACTTCTGGTCAAGCTTTCCCACAATGTGTGTTTGATCATTGGGACATGATGTCATCTGATCCATTGGACGCTGGTACACAAGCTCATCAACTCGTCCTTGATATCCGCAAGAGGAAGGGTTTGAAGCAGGCAGTGACTCCTCTGTCTGAGTTTGAGGACAAGCTGTAAGCATGCAAGATGGTTCAGCTTGGCGGGAGGTTTTGATGGAAACATGCTTAGTTCGGATCTGCATAAGTTTTGTTTTGCATTTATCTGTGTTTTGGCGTACTTTTTACCATTTTCCATGATGTAGGAGTTTAGATCGTAAGTCAGCTATTGCAGAACTTATTTGTCATCTAAATGGACGAGAATGTTGCTGTGGATTTGTTTTTGAAGTGTCCTAGTTTTTGCTCATTGCTTCGGTGGATCTCCCCTCCCTTGCTAATCTTTCGAACTCTCCATGTGTCATTTCATGGAATGTTGATGTGGAATTGTTTCCATTTGTTTGTTTACCCCTTGGTTAGCCCCAGGACTGAGTTTTACGAATACTGATTACTTGAATGATACTTTTTGGTGGTAGAAAACAGGCTGTTTTTGGATGGTCTGGTCTACTGATATAGTAATATCTTTATCTGTTATCTTCTGAAACAAGGTGCCTTGTGTCTTCTGAGGATAGCAACACCTTGAATGATATCTTATAATCCAAAGTGCTTTTCTGTGTTCTCAACCTTCTCCAGTTGTAGCTGGCAATCTTGAATGATAGAGATGTAGCTTGCTGGCTGGTTAAACAAAGTGTATATGCAGCTATAGAACTGTGTAGAAGCTAACAAGTGTGCCGTTTCCTACCAACCTCTTCCTTCCAGATCTAACCTGTTGGTCTACTAGCTAACTATAGTTTCTGCTACGGTTCTAGGGAAGCTCTAGTTAGTATAGTATGAAGTCAAATTCTCAAGTCCTACATAAGGTATCCTAAGGTATATCCCATAGCATCTAGTATCTTCCTTTTTAAGGGCTTCGCAAGAGAAATTTCCTTGTCACGTGTGAAAGCATCTCGTGAAATGTATCAAAGCACGTTGGATATGCGGCAGAGAAGCTCTCTCTTTATTGGTTGCTGAATTGCAAGAAACGCTTTGAATGATAGCATAATTTCTTGATGAAACAAAAAAAATGAAGACATATTCTAATATATGATACTGAGGAGAGTGTTCGGAGCTTAGGGATATTTCTTGTGTGCTGTATATTTGGCCTAGAAGATGGAGTGGATTCTGAATTCACTTCAAATTCAACTCAGCCCCTTTTGGAACTGTGCATTAGGCAAGATCATTCACGAGGTTAAACTTATTAATCAAGAAGGGGGGAAGATAATTCCAGATGAGGGAATTGAGCTTCCCAAATCAATCAAGTCTAGTCGATTACACGAGTTTGGCTTTGCAAGCTAAACCTTGATATTCTCTCAGAGTTGGTTTAAGTGGAAAGCGAGATAGCACAAACAAGTCAAAGGACTTCCTCTATTTGTTTTTTTTGATATATAGCTGGACTTCCTAGGTAAAAGGGAGGACACAATAATGTTGGATGATATCTGTAGACAGTTTGAGTTCAAATATTGGTATTGATTCAAACCAGCTTTTCGACATATTAAACTTCAGTTACCAGCACTGTTGAAATAATGCTTTAGTTTCTGTTTAGCATTCCTGGAGGGCAAAAATCCAGTTATTAAGCAGACTAAGGTGGAGGAAAGAGTTAGGATGACGTAGTATTAGTTGCCGAAAAGATAACAAAGCATGGCGTAAAAAGAAGTTGTCTTTATATAGCTCATCAATTCCGTGTGGAAAAAGCCAAAGAAGAGAACATTCTGCTACGGACACATTGGTTTAGTTAGCTTCATCCAATTCTAAGCATTTTGAAGTTGATCCTCATTATTTTGGCTCTTCAAATCGTAAGATTTACTATGATCTGCAAAAAAACAATGGCTGTGCATTTGCTCGAAAAAGAATCAATCTGTCATGTCAAAGCTTTCAGGTTCACTTGTTTGCACCCAGAGGCGGACCTATATTATACATAGAGGGGTCACTGGCACCCGTAAAGTTCGACAAAAATTTCATGTATACATGTACATGTCTTTAGAGAATAGCAATATATTAGTAGTGGACACCCTATATACAAAGCAGATCTTGGTTGAATCCAAAATTACACCCATGACCTTCAAATCCTATGTCCGCCTCTGTTTGCACTTAGTTATTTCTTCCCAAACTTTCATTGTGATGTCTCATTATTACTAAGTAATAAATACTTCCTCCGTCTCACTTTGACTGTCGCTTTAGCTCAATAAATTTGTCCCAAAATAATTGTCACTTTAGAAATTCAAGATTAAATTTGTTAATTGTTTCTAACTATGCCCTTAATATTAAAGTTGTAGTTCTTTTTAATACTATTCAAAACTCAAAAAGCATTTAATAAGGATAACTTAGTAAATTATACTATGTTTATTGTTTTCTTAATGGACATAAAAAGATCTAAAACGACAATTAAAAAATGGGACGAAGGGAGTAACTTTTTAAATTGTGACTTTGGGTACATGTTATGTAGGAGATGATTTCCCCAATGAAATGGTGTGATGCTGATTCATCTAAGGTACTTATTCCTTACTGGTGCAATTCATTCAATTTCATCCTCCCTAGACAAACCTCGTAAAGAATAAATGGTTTCAAACACTATTAATACTAGCAATATCAATTTTTGTCTTTTTTCTATCCTTTCTTTGTCTTCCAATTTCCCAATGCTGTAGCCGTTATACTCCCTCCTGCAAGAAAAGGACACATTTAAGCCATTTCATCAACAACCCATTTCTGATCAAACAACACTCTAAATTCTGAGAGCCCCTTTTACAAATTTAAACAACTTCTTGAACTTCACTCCAGCATTTTCCTTTAAAAAAAAATGGCTGTCTCTTTGTACCTACTGTTTTGTTTACCTTTCGTCTTCATGGCTTTCCTCTTCTTCTTCTACCTCTACGTAGTTTCAAGAACAACTAGTAGGGACCACCCTTCTCGGCCTGTTAAATCCGCCCAGAAAGACGGACTCTCTGATGTGCAGCTTGAAAAACTCCCTAAGTTCACTGGAAAAGATTTGAGTTCTGGCAATGATTGTGCAATTTGCTTGGATGTGATTGAAAATGAGGAACTTGCAAGGTTGGTTCCTGGTTGCAACCATGGATTCCACCTAGAATGTCTTGATCTTTGGCTGTCCAAGCAGCCATTTTGTCCTGTTTGTAGACACAAGATTCAGCCTGAGTTGTTCAGTTATGATGAAAGTAATTCAGTATCTGTGCTGGTAGAAGATAGCAGTATAGCTGAGGTGCGCACTAGCTGACATCGACACCACCATTGTCAAAAAACTCATGTAGAGAACTTACCTTTGCTGCAAAATTACTTCTTTATGTTTTGTGGTTTTAGTGACATTGGAGTAGAGATTGTAGGTGATTTCTGAGAAAAAAATGGAACTTGGAATAGGACCATTAGGAGGAAATATTATTTGGTTCTCTACTTATCGATTATTTGTCTACTTATCGGTGACCCTTAATTCTTTTCATTTTGTCAAACAAAACTAAAATCAAATATGCACTTAGTGTAGGCATCAAGTTTAATTGATCTGAATATACATACTTCTATTTGATGCAAACATCATGCAGTACCAGAACACAATTGTGACGGAATCAATTTGTGTCAGTTTTATTCTTCCGTCACTTTTTTTTATTTTTTTATTTTTTTGTTGTTGCTAATACTCCAATTTGAAATGGAATTGTGACAATTCTCCATCACAAATGTTATTTTTTGTACATAGTTTTTGCTTACAGAGTAGACGGTACAAACTAGAGAGTACAGTATGAAAGGAGGAGAAAGAGAGATGATTTTCCGATGCCCTTATTTTTGTCTATATTAATTGAAACAAATGTGGGACAAATATTGAGAAGAAGACAATAGTGGAGAGAAGACAGATGAATAACTTTAAAGGCAGACTTAAGTCGACAAGCCTTAATGGATCAAAAGTGAAAAAATCTGAAAGTTTCCGGACACGACTTCAGAAAAAATTGACAAATCATAGGTGACATAATATAGATTTAGAAAATTTTAAATAGTTTCTACTTTCTAGTATCAAAAAGAATATGGTTAACTGTAAAATACTAAGAAAAGGTGTAGGTATAATCTGAAGAATCAGATGAGGCTTCTTGAAATGTGATAGCTTAATTAGAGCAAGTGCCTCAATCAGTATATTTCTTGTAATTAGTTTGAGGAATAATTTTTAAAAAAGGCTAATGAGTTTTAGAACATGTAAACAAATGTGACGAAAAGGGAAAGCCTGCAGTGTGAAGTGTTCTTTATCCCATTATCTCAATTAGGAGGGGGACACCAGTAAAACCAACTATAAACAATGCTTTTTTCCTAGACTTGGTTAATTCAAAGAATGCAAAACTATATTATAGGTCCTTCACTTCCCTTAGTTTAGTTGCTTGAGCACATACATGATAATTTTGAATTGTTAGGTACTAGACTTTCGCTGTACCTACTTACTTCTATCAAGCAAAACCACAATCAAGGGAACGAGCTTAGCAGAAAGTAGGGAAAAAACCTTGTTGAGCTCGACTCTAGTTCGACTTTGTGAAGTTAAATGACTTGCAGGGCAAGTTTGCTGCCAACAACCGTGGTGATTCTAGCTCCAACAATGTATATTGAAGTTGTGAAGTTAAATAGCTCGTAGCTGGACCAGGCTAGAAGCATTGCCAGCGCTTGCTATTCACTTGCCGACTCGTAGTAGGGGCCTCTAACGCCCAAAGACACGTGTCGTTAGCTGCATCATCGCGCCAATGCTCCCATTAGAGGTTCTTTAGGCATTAAAACGAAGGACAACTCAATGCCAATGCCACAAATAGAGTTTTTTCAGAGTGTCAAGTCGGACAACCACATACTCATGCCGCATAAGAAGCTAGTATTCGTCTCACATTATCATCACAACCCTAAGATTGAGAGCAAGGCACCTGACCTTTCCATCCTATCATTAAATAAAGGGAAAAGGGCCAAATATACCCATCTACTTTCATATATTGTCTATATTTAACCTCCGTTATACCATGTGCCAAATTTATCTCTACCGTTATACTATCGGGCCAAATTTACCCCTACAATCAGCAAATTTTTAAAAATATCCCTTGATCTGTTAAGTAATCCAAAATCTCCCAAATTCTTTTTATTTAAATCACTTGTTGTTCTTCTTGCTCCATTATTTTCAAAAATTACTATTGATGTGAATGCTAAAGTTATTGGACTATACAAATTATTCATAATTATTTTTAATTACCAATGCACCCATTTCTCTTCTTGTAATAAATAAAATTGGTTTAGAATTTTATTTATTTTTCAATCATATACATACTGTAGAATTTAGTGGGTCTATTTATTGTGTATTATATGCAGCTGATTATCATGTATGTACATGTATATTCAAATATATTTTGTCATTGCATGGTTAGTATATAGTTCGATCGACTAACTTAAGAGTACACAAGATGTAGGCATTTAATTAAAGCAAAGTTGAATTAGACAATGAAAGTCTCCGAGGAATTTCAACTTCAATCACTAATACTAGCAAACTCTCCATACATTTGGTGCAACGAATTCATTAAAATTGGGATGTTGTAAATACTTTTAGAATTTATAAAAACTAACTAATTTAGATTTTTCAATTTACTATACTTTGTTTATTCGGTTGTATTATTTAATATTTTTTTCTCTAATACAGAAAGCAGGTAAATGCCAATTATTTAAAAAATAGTGGATCAAGAAGAACAACAAGTAATTTAAATAAAAGGAATTTGGGAGATTTTGGATTACTTAAAAGATCAAGAGGTATTTTTAAAAGTTTGCTGATTGTAGGGGTAAATTTGGCCCGATAGTATAACGGTAGAGATAAATTTGGCCCGATAGTATAACGGAGGTTAAATATAGACAATATATGAAAGTAGAGGGGATTTGGCCCTTTTCCCTTAAATAAATGCTACTCCCTCAATTGACTATCCTAAGTTGAATTTGATAGTCAAAACATTAAATTCGTCCCTTATGATAAGTAAGATACAAATTGTGAGGTCGCCTATCAACTTACTGTCATGGGCTGCTTTCCATCATCGACCCATGACCTCTTAGACGCGCCCAGTGGCGTCCCGGCAAGCCTCCCAACGCCTAGCGCCACGGTCGGCCCCGTGGTCTCGGCAGCGCCAAGTGACAAGCGAGCATGCGCCTCTGTTGCCTCACCGATAATCAATACCAGCGCCCAGCGGCTGGTCAATGCCATCAACGCCGCGCGCACCGACAATGCCGCGCGCACAAATCATCATGTTGCCAACAGCGCCGCACACCCAGACAGTGCCCCGCGCGCAGACCTAATTCCAAATAGTGCCGCGCGCGCCCACAGCAATGCACGCGCAGACCCTGCTGCTCAAGACAAAGTTGCTGCCATCGGACTTGCTTCCATAGAAGACTAAGTCCTTTTCATTGTAATTATAGAGTAGTTTTACTTCATTCATTTTCAGTGTGCTTCTACAGCTTTCTTAGGTCAACTCATGTAACTTTGGTTTATTTTTTTTAAGCATTATTAAGGGGGACCAAAGCATTCAAACATTCAAGCATTCAAACAATTCTCTGTACTGGTGTCTCTCCCCCCGACACCGCATTGCATCTTGTAATAGCTTTCATCATCATCATCAATACAATCATCAGCTTTCATCATCAGTTGCTCATTTTCCGCTGCTCAATTGCTTACGACATTGGTTTTCCCGTACGGCACTGACAATCTAGTCTAGCGTACGGCGAGGACCTTAGTTGGCGCATAGCAACCGCACTGACATCGGTTGCTTAGCCTTACGTCGCCCTTCCAAGGAACATCAGGAAGGCGCCGCGTAACAGTTGGTATCAGAGCCTAGGCTCGACATCGGACGAGGGAACTCATTGCCATCATCATCACCATTTCTGACCATGGTGAATAACGGGGATCGCATCACGACCCTAGAAGAGACGGTTGACGCATTACGTCCCATCGTGGATACGTTGCCTGATCTAAAAACTAGCCTAGTGCAAAGGTTGGATGACCTGGACCGCAGAATGCGGCAGGCAGAAATTGACATAGCAAACATCAGTCAAGACTCTGAGAAAGACCGGGAAACGGCTGCCGTCGAGGCAACCAAAATTCATGGCCAATTCGAGGACCTCCAACAGGAGCGTGCCGAGGATTTAGCCCATCGGGAACTAGAGGCAGACAGACTGACAGTCATGCAGCAAACCATAGACAACTTGACAGGCCAGCTCAATGTTGTCAATGCTGCCCTTCAAAGCCTGCTCAAAGGAGGCGAAAACCACATCAGGGGTGCCATGAACATTGGCCCCATTCCACAAAAGCTGAAAATTTCGGAGCCCAATCCATACAACGGAGCCCGGGATGCTAAAGAAGTGGAAAACTTCATCTTCGACATCGAACAATACTTCGATGCCGTTGGACATTTGGAAGAATCCAAAAAGGTAGCAACTGTTGCCATGTATCTTCAGGGTGATGCAAAACTCTGGTGGCGAGTCAAATACGAAGCCATCAGGGCCGGTGAAGATATTTTCCAGACATGGGCAGAACTGAAGGCCGCCATACGCCTACAGTTCTTCCCCGAAAATGTGGAATACAATGCACGAAGAAAGTTGCGTGAACTCCGCCACACCAGGTCGGTACGGGACTACGTGCGTGAATTTTCCGCACTCATGCTAAACATACGGGATATGGGGGACAAAGACAAACTGTTCGCATTCATAGAAGGTTTGAAACCTCATGCTCGTATGGAACTGCAAAGACAACGGGTAGATACCCTCAAAGGCCATTCAAGCTGCTGACTGCCTTGGGGATTATCAGTTGGAAACTCAGAAGGATAGGCCCCAGCCGCCTGTTCGAGGGGGATACAACGGGAGCCAACCTAGCAACGGTGGCCCCAACAGAAACGGAGGAGATCGAGGTGCATCCAAATCCAAGACTCCTCCCTCAAGCAGTAACACTACTGCATCAGTCAACAACAATCAGGGGAGAAAGCCCCCATCAGAATGCCGTCATTGCGGCGGGGAACATTGGAACAATCAATGCCCCAATACACAGATCAATGCTCAACAAACTGTTGACGATGATGAGTCAGATCATGACGGCTCATCCGGCGAAGAGCAGGTAGGGGCCTTCAACGCATTTGTTGGCTCCATTCATGATACCTTGGCGGGAACCAGTTCTGGCAACCCCAAGAAGAAGGCATTCCCAATCGACAAGAAAGGGAAAGGAAAGGCGGACGAGAGGCCTCCCATATCACAAAAGAGGACCTTAATGTTCGTCGACATGAAAGTAAACGGCAGACCTATTCGGGCATTGATAGACACGGGTGCTAGCCACAACTACCTGGCCTCAACTCAGGTGCAACGCCTCGGTCTAGCAGTGCAAAAATGCAAGGGTCGTGTCAAGGCTATCAACTCTCCATCTCAGCAAGTGAGTGGAATAGCCAAAGAAGCGCCAATCCAGCTTGGCCCATACAAGGGAATATTCGACCTACGCATAGCTATCATCGATGACTTCGAACTGATAGTGGGATTGGAATTCCTCAGGCAGACCAACACCATCCCGGTACCATATGCCAACATGCTCCTAATGATGGGAGACAACGGGGCCAAACCCCACACCATACCATGCATATCCAAGAAGATGGCCGCTGGAAACATCACGGCCATGCAGTTTAAGGAGGGAACCAACAGACCTGAACCCACGGTTCCGGCTGCCCTCAACGTCATCAAACAGGCATCACATCATCGGGGTCCAACAACTCATGGCGCCCCTCATTGTGTGAAGACTTGTCAAGCATTCCAAAAGGACAAGTCGGATCACTCAGCACAAGCGGGACTCTTGGAGCCGCTACCTGTCCCACAAAGACCTTGGGAAAGCATTTCCCTGAATTTCATCACAGGATTACCCAAGGTCGGCAATCATGCAACCATCATGGTGGTAGTAGACCAGTTTTCCAAGTATGCTATCTTCATCGCAGCCCCACAGAACATATCAGCAGAAGATACAGCTCGACTCTTCTTCTCTCATGTTGTCAAACAATGGGGTATGCCCAGCAACATCATTAGTGACTACGACCCACGCTTCACTAGCAAGTTTTGGACCCAACTCTTCAGTTGCCTCGGATCCAAATTGAGTTACAACTCAAGCCATCATCATCAGAAAACACATGATCAAACAGACCGGTTCAATGACATGCTGGAGGAATATCTCCGCCAATTTGCAACCGGGTCACAAACACATTGGGTGAAGCTTCTGAATGCTGCTCAGCTGTGTTTCAATTCACAAAAGTGCGCCCATACAAACAAAAGCGCTTTTGAAATTGTTACCGGACAGCAACCGCTACTCCCACAAAATGTGAATGCACCAAACATGCCATCATCTCATCGAGCTGCCAGTTTCTCTACAGAATGGGAACAAACTTTGAAGATAGTGCGGAGCTATCTTGTCAATGCCCAAGACAGGGCAACGAGGCATGCCGAACAAAACCGTCATTTTGCCCAACATCAAGCAGGGGACAAAGTGATGGTAAGAACCCCGAGACGGAACTTGTTTGCAAAGAGGACCCAAGATCCTCGCCTATTGCAAAACTACATCGGGCCTTTTTCCATTGAAAGGCGCATCGGGAAATCCACATACAAGCTGAACACACCAGCCTGGTGGAAAATCCATCCAGTCTTCCATGTCAGCCGCCTCAGGCCATTTCAGAAATGCATGGAAGATCATTCAGAAAGACATCTCACAGCACCGAGGGGAACAGACCTCCCAGCCAACAAGAGCCTGACCAATCATTATCACCCGGCAGGTAAGGCTCCAAGGACGTCGCCAACTCAGGTAGGGGAGAATGTCATGGGCTGCTTTCCATCATCGACCCATGACCCCTTGGACGCGCCCCGTAGCGTCCCGGCAAGCCTCCCAACGCCTAGCGCCACGGTCGGCCCCGTGGTCTCGGCAGCGCCAAGTGACAAGCGAGCATGCGCCTCTGTCGCCCCACTGATAATCAATGCCAGCGCCCAGCGGCTGGTCAATGCCATCAGCTCCGCGCGCACCGACAATGCCGCGCGCACAAATCATCATATTGCCAATAGCGCCGCACACCCAGACAGTGCCCCGCGTGCAGACCCAATGCCAAGCACCAGCGCCCCGCCGCTGGCAGATCCAAATAGTGCCGCGCGCGCCCACAGCAATGCGCGCGCAGACCCTGCTGCTCAAGACAAAGTTGCTGCCATCGGACTTGCTTCCATTGAAGACTAAGTCCTTTTCATTGTAATTATAGAGTAGTTTTACTTCATTCATTTTCAGTGTGCTTCTACAGCTTTCTTAGGTCAACTCTTGTAACTTTGGTTTATTTTTTTTAAGCATTATTAAGGGGGACCAAAGTATTCAAACATTCAAGCATTCAAACAATTCTCTGTACTGGTGTCTCTCCCCCCCGACACCGCATTGCATCTTGTAATAGCTTTCATCATCATCATCAATACAATCATCAGCTTTCATCATCAGTTGCTCATTTTTCGCTGCTCAATTGCTTACGACATTGGTTTTCCCGTACGACACTGACAATCTAGTCTAGCGTACGACGAGGACCTTAGTTGGCGCATAGCAACCGCACTGACATCGGTTGTTTAGCCTTACGTCGCCCTTCCAAGGAACATCAGGAAGGCGCCGCGTAACATTTGGTGCAACAAATTCATTAAAATTGGGATGTTGTAAATACTTTTAGAATTTAGAAAAACTACCTAATTTAGATTTTTCAATTTACTATACTTTGTTTATTCGGTTGTATTATTTAATATTTTTTTCTCTAATACAGAAAGTAGGTAAATGCCAATTATTTAAAAAATAGTGGACCAAGAAGAACAACAAGTAATTTAAATAAAAGAAATTTGGGAGATTTTGGATTACTTAAAAGATCAAGAGGTATTTTTAAAAGTTTGCTGATTGTAGGGGTAAATTTGGCCCGATAGTATAACGGTAGAGATAAATTTGGCCCGATAGTATAACGGAGGTTAAATATAGACAATATATGAAAGTAGAGGGGTTTTGGCCCTTTTCCCTTAAATAAATGCTACTCCCTCAATTGACTATCCTAAGTTGAATTTGATAGTCAAAACATTAAATTCGTCCCTTATGATAAGTAAGATACAAATTGTGAGGTCGCCTATCAACTTACTGTCATGGGCTGCTTTCCATCATCGACCCATGACCTCTTAGACGCGCCCAGGATTTATTATAATATTCTTAACTTTGAAGAGTCTAACTTAGGACAGAGTAAAATGTTAATGCAAATAATCGATTCATTAATGAATGTTGCAAAAGAAGATTTGCTTTTTGGTCCTTTTGGTAGAATTTAGCTTCCCTCCCTCCCACACTCAAGTAATTATACTTTCCTGTTGATAATTTGGAGAAAATTTAGCTTTTGTAGGGATGAAGAAATATGGGGAAAGCATTCCCAAAGTTCTGTACATTACAAAGTTTTAGCTTTGAGCCACAGAATGCTGGACTAGTACCAACGACTGGATTGTCTTTTTGGGATATTGATACAACATGATTGGGAGGGAGTATAATATGTCAACCAATGTCATGTATAATAGGACTAGACTTTGCATATTATAAAACTTTTACATCAGGAATTAAATTGCACCGGCTATAAGGAAGATGGAGGAAGAGACAACTAGTAAAGTGATGTTTTCAAGTAAACTTTCTGTAGGTAAAGGTAAGACAATGACAATAGACCAAATAGCCTGACCATTCTCTGGATCAGCACATAGCTAGAACTTTGTGCACCGGTTGCCTTTTACCTTTTGCGTTGGTAATCAAGACTATCAAATCTTTTATGCAGAATTATGTGAGTTGCTGTCAGCATTTGGGGTGTATTTTATGCAGCAGCTATGGATTTTGATTTCTGCCGGGGAGGAATATGAAGGCATGCCTTCATTGTGTCATACGCTGTGAAACCAATTGCCACTGAGGGAACAATCTGCCAACAAAACAAAAGAGACAATGAGTTACTAAAGAAATCTAGCAACACAAATATTAAACAGTGGATCCGATCCATCTTAGAATGATAGTTTGCACTATATTCTTTGTCAAATGCTAATACATGATTCCTCTATTTGCTAAATAGTAAAACACCTATAAATGCAACAAGAACAAATCAAAATTTAGAAATGGTAGGAATTTGGGTCGTGTTAGGAAGTGCATAAGTGTGACTTCTCTCCAGAACATATAGCAGAAAAAGCTTCTCCTAGACATATTTTTTGTGGTCTGGAAGCAGATTAAGGTAATTCAGAATAGGACGGCAAAAAGAAAGGTGATGAAAACTGGTAAATTAAGGAAAAAGGAAGGAGACGAGGATAGTTTTCATTTTGGAGAGTGGCGAAATGACAAGGATAGTTAATTTATTAAGTCATCCAGAAGAGAGAATTTTTTCAAAAAGACTCGTTAAATGTGATATTTTACATAACACAAATCTCATATCTCAGTGTTTCTATACTCTTTGAGATCAAGTATATATGCTGACTGACTTTGTTTTTTCCAAACGACATGGATATTTATCCTGTATATTGTATAAATGAACAAAATGATACCACACAATTAGCAATGGTAATTTGGGGATTCTACAAATTTATTTTGTTTCTGAACCCCACCGAATTGACCTGAAAGGCAACACCCTTATGATTTTTCCAATAAATAGTAGGGCAATTTGCATCATGCCCTGATTCAATCAACAAAGTAATAAAGCTAAAAACAGTAAGCAAAAATAAGAGATACTTTGTCTACTTTTCCCTATCAGAAATGTCAATTTTATTATCAACTTTATGATATCCTTTCAGTGAACATTCAATAAGTACTTCTCAAAGCACTGTAGTCGGACAAGCTTTGTGTTTTAGTCACAGGATAATTGCTTTTGCTTTGTCAGTCATTCACATTTATCTGTTTTCGTTTCTGCAGTTAAGCACCATTCAAGGTCCAAAAAGCATTTCCACTAAAGTTTAACCCAATTCCCAAATGAAGTGTGTGCCAAAATGTGAATTATCGGCAAGATATATTAGCATTCAAAATAGGGTAAACTCGAAATTCTTTAAAGAACAAGTTAAAAGATTGTAGTTATAGTGGAAAAGGCTACTACAGAAACGAACTTATTACCTTCATATAATTAACACTGAGACCTGCAAATAATTGTCTCCAACCTTGATTACGAACAATGTAAGAAAGGCCATCAAGTGTGTTCTTATATCTGGCTCTGTCCTGCATTGACGGTTGCAGATGCTCTACCTGAAAAGAAAAAAAACATTTTGCTTAGTTTATTGATTCATATGTACATGCGCAAAAATCTATGTTGCTTGGACTCTTCAAAAATGTCACCGCGTATGTATTTTTGGAGGATCTAACAGGGGCGCGGCCGTATTTTTGGAGAGCCATAGCAACATAACTCAAAAGTGTGTAAAACACTTAACTACATTTATATGTGGAAGTGCTAGTGCACAATAATTGACTAATCCCTCAATTTCATTTTATGTGACACTATTTTTCTTTTAGTCCGTTCCCGGAAGAATGACACTTTTTTATATTTAAAAATAATTTAACTTTAAACTTTCTATTTTGCACCACACAAATGTTCAAGCATGTATAAGACTACAAGTTCCAAAAAAGCATGTATAAGACTACAAGCTCCAAATTTCTTTCTTTCTTAAACTCTGTGCCCAGTCAAATAAGTTCACATAAAATGAAACTATGGGGTTTAGTACAAATGAACACAAGTTAATCGCTCAAATATTGGTGGAGTTCCAGAACCACAGATGACGCACAGAGTTACTAGTTACTCTGCCCTGGATATAGAATGGACATGAATTCAAAGTACAAGAAACTTTTTGAGGGCATAGGTTTTGACAGACCAGAATATCTGCACCAATACTGGTCTAATACAAGCACTAATTCAATCAACAGAAGATGTATAGAGGTTACATTGAGCTATATTGCCATGTCAGAGTGAGTAATGGGTGATACCTGCATCTGCCTCCTAACCACGTCCAATGGATATGTAAATGTCTGACCCAATAAACCAGCTATAGCTCCACAAGAGAGACGCATCAAAATCGAGGTTTGTTGCTCTTCAGGAACATGCCTCTTTAACTCCTCGTAAACGTAAAACTTCAATCCAGCGTAAGGAAGAATACCAATAAGGGTAGGCCCTATTTAGAATATAAATTGAGTCATTTTGTGCATCACCGATATTCATAAAGAATTAACCATAAACCATGAATAAAGGCTAGTCCTATGGGTAACATAAATCAGTATATGGATTTTCTCGATTTGCTAGGGGGCAGACAATAGGAGTAGTGATGATGTTTTTATGATCTGATCTGCCTTCCCTATGTTTTTTGTACTTTCTGTACCATCTTGGTACATCTATTAATAAAACTTTTACCATTTAAAAAAAAGACCTAGGCAATGCATGTACAGCCATGGACATCAAGACAACAAAAGATTGTGAAAGTTAAAAAGCTCGACAGACTTCAGAAACGAGAGATATTAATCTACACCTTCACAAAGAAGAATGATTAAATTTACTCTTTTATAGAGATTGTCTTATTTCCTTTTTTGGGTTGTTTTCAAATGTTGTCCATTTTCCTAGTTGAAAACATTTTACCTCACTTTTTCTATTATCTTTACCTAGGATCCTCTTTTTTTTGTAATAAAATCCCAAATTTATCAAACTATAATCTTCATCTACTTTTGAGTCCACCTGTTTCGAGCTATTATAAAATTTCACCTTATACCTAGTCAAACTAAAATATCGCATAGAAGGATTAAACAAGTGACACGAAAAACATGTTCCATCAGTTTCAGAGTTTTTTCAACACCGCAGTAAAGATTAAAAAAATAAAAGTACGTGAAACAACATAAAACCCAAAATTAATTGTCTAGAATTAGTAAGAAAGCCCCTCATCCTTTTTTATTGAGGACGTAATTCGAGGGGTTTACGCATTATGATATTCCACAAATTTCATTTATAGCAAAAGCAATTCCAACATTCTCTTAGTTTTGCATATCGGAAGAAAAGAACTACATATAAAAGAGGAAATAAGGAGATAGTGCCAACAGGTGGTTGCATGAGTTCGCAAAAATAAAATAAAGAAAGAACAAAAGAAAAGAACAAAAGATAAAACATAAGAATGACCAATTATGGAATCAAATTCAAGTTCAACTTGAATATGCAATCTAAAATTTGGTGCCTATGGTTATTTGCCATGATCTTCAAGTCGATGAAGTTCACCTTTTATATCTACAATATAGCAGAACATGCTTCATGACTTAGGTCCTTCACGTTTCAAAAGTTTTATGACCCAATTAATTGCAGATGAGTCAATCAGGCAGTAAATGTTCATTATTTAATATGATACAATAAATACTTACCAACACCTCGATAAAGTGCACGGAGTCCTCCCTCCTTATAGACAGCCTCTAGGACATTTTTAATGCCACTATATTGAGGATGAGTTGGTCTAATGCCATTCCCCAAATTTCCTCTTGTGTCCTTGACCTAAAAAAAGATAAAGGAAGAGGATGAACATGAGATGATAGCCATCCAAACATTTTAATACCGTGAAAATAGATCGAGTATTCCAACACCCAAAAGGGTAAAATTTATATCTGTTTCATCAAGTGAACCTACATGAGGCTGAGAGTAAGACAATATAGAACCATCCGCTAGATCCTTAGTGCAAAGTAATTTTTGAAGGTAAATCTGGCATATATAAGATACCACAGGATAGCCAAATTGGAGCACACAATTAGTGTGATTCTTTTTTATGCAATTCTTGAATCAGTCAAAACGATAATTTCCCAACATGTGCTCTTTATCTCAAAAGACAAGCTTAAGCAGCAAATTGACACCAGGATGCAGTTTTTACTGATTGATGTACCAGGATGGAGTTCTAGATGATTCACACAAAGGATGTGACATGCCAAATAGCCAGGAAAGAGATCTGACAATTTTTAGTCCTCCCTCATACATTAGTTTACATGAGTGTTTCATAAAGTAGGGCAGCTTACCTATGATAGCTTACACATCTTAATGAAGTTACGAGGTCTATTGCCATTTTGATTAACTCAAAAAATCAGAAACAGCTTTTTCAGTTTTTCCTACTAAAGCAAGGCAATTTGTAAGTGCTTCCAATTAGATCAATTTCCAACTTTGCCAGGCGGGGTTAATGGAAAAACTTCAATAGGAAAACCACAAATATGCACAAAACTAGTCATGGAAAAATAGTAAAACTACCAAATACAACAACAACAACAACAACCCAGTATAATCCCACTAGTGGGGTTTGGGGAGGGTAGTGTGTACACAGACCTTACCCCTACCCTGGGGTAGAGAGGCTGTTTCCGATAGACCCTCGGCTCTATCCTTCCAAGAACTCCCCACCTTGCTCTTGGGATGACTCGAACTCACAACCTCTTGGTTGGAAGTGGAGAGTGCTCACCACTAGAGCAACCCACTCTTGTCTAAGTAAAACTACCAAATGCAATCAGATATTCACCAAGAAAAGGAAGAAAATCAAATGTATTTTAACAAATTAAGCACCTGATAAGCCAGTTTGGTACGAGCCAAATCAAGGGGATAGGTACATAAAACTGCAGTTCCTCCGGATGCTGAGCCAGCTAAAAGATCGACAACAGGTCCTGTTCCTAAGGCAGAGTAATTATTCAATATCCACCCTCGATACCGCTCATAGGTCATGTAATGGAGTGCAGCATATGGTACAATTCGAAGAACACTTGCTCCATTTCCTCTGCAATACATGACGTCATGAATAAAAATTCCTTCGACAACAAACTCTAGTTTTTAAAATCAAATATACACTTACTTGTAAAATCCAATAACACCTTCATGCTTCAGAAGCTTCTTTAGAGATTGATAAACTCCAAGGGAATGAAATCCTTCAGTTCTTGTCTACAAAAATCAAGGAGGAGCGAGGGGGAGGAAGTTAGGATTGTCATAATGAACTAAAAGTGAATCAAAGGCATCAAATCACCGGATAAAGTAGCCACATGCAGAATGTAAAGAGAAAACACACAACGAGCATCTGGCAGATGCATTCAAGTGGAAACACAAGAACCTCAACTAAGGACTGGAAACAACCGGAGAAGTTGACGCTGCATAGATTTCAACCCATTTTAGAAAACAAACAAAACTAACAACATAGAGAAATAAAAACTCTCCTTAGAACATTCATGGAAGTAGAGTGGTGTAACTGTTTTTCATTCATCCAATTCCAACCCCTAATTAATCTAAACTTGTATTAAATTATTAGAGAAGTACTCCAAGCAGACTACTTTCTCTCAGAATTAAATGCATGCTCGTAGAACACGTCAAGAGAAAATGTCTAAGCATAACATACATCTAAACAAAAAGTCATTCAGTTTGTGAAAACCATTATAAATTGGCATAAACAAGTGATCATATTAAAACATGGGAAGCTAGTAGAACATTTCTTTGTTCACCTGTAAAAGTATTTTAACACGTTCCAAAGGAGCAACAGCAGTTTTAGCAAATGCACCAGCAGCTCCTCCAGCAATAAGCTCCTTCACATATATAGGCAAACCATCAAAAACTGAAACCTCTCTATGAGCAGCAGAAGAAGAAGAACCATCAACAAGCCCTGCCACGTTTCTGGACAGAGTAGACCCTTGTGAAGATGAACCCATCTTTCAAAGTTACAATCTTTTTTAGCACCAATTACCAAAACTAGAGCCTATAAATCAAAACGTCTTACTATCCACCCTGTAGATTATAGAACTGCTTGTCCCACCTATCTCTTGGGATACAAAAAGGTAAAACTTTTTGCTCAAACAATGGCCTGAGAACACAGCACTGTATGTTCACAAGCCTCCTATCTTTTTCTTCACCAATTACAAGTATCATCAAACAGATGCAAAAGTTAATTGAAACAATAGGGCTTACAAGTTCCAAACCAAATACTTTTTTCCAATCAAAACAACCCCATTAGTCTATATCTTGCCCATATGAAATTGCAACAACCAAATCAAACAAATCGCCCAAATCCAAGAACATCAAGAAATTAATCTGTGACCAATAACAAACCCAGATCGATAAAATTGAAGATAACCAATAAAATCAATAATACCCCTTTTTGATATAAGCAATGTCCAAACGGATCTATAATGCACAGATATGTATATATTGGGTTTTCTCAAAAGATTCTTTTTTTTTTCTGAGATTCTTGAAGGTAACGTTTTGTGTTGACTTGTACCAAGATTTGTTGCCTCCCTATTTCTAGGAAGGCTGCTTCCGAATGCGAATGGGAACGGGAATTTTGTGAAGTGGTCAAAGTCGGTATCCATTCATGCAAGTACAACGTGCCTGAGTTTGGGCCCACAAAACCTATGACTTCCTCATTAAAGGTGGCGATATATTGCTATAATTATTACTTTTCAAAATAGATTACATTTATAATACATGGACATGTAATATTTTTATATGTTATTAATATATTTTAAATTTATTATAGCAAGTTATTTAGTTTATTTTCTTTATGACAGTATTAAACTTGTTATGAACAATTACGTTATTATAAACAGATACTTGTTCTAGTAGGTCATCCTAATATGATGATATAAAAAATATAACTTAAATTCTTTTTAAAAATGTGAGTAAAATGGTGAAAAAGAAAACTAAAAAAAGGTCTGGATATTTGTAGTGGAATTTAAACTCCGTAGGTGAGTGACCAATGAAAAAGTTATACTATCTGTCATACTGCAACTGTAATTCCAAAAGTAGTGTAATTCGATTTGTAATTGGATAAAATTCGACAATATGACAAAAGGCTAGAGGCGCTAATGAAACGAGCAAAGATCTATACCTCATTGAGTTTAACTTATCTTCTTACTTACAATTTTGATATTATGTTGTACGTAACTAAAAACATTTTTTGTGATCTCAAGAAGTAGTTCATAAGAAATAGCGTGGCTAACTAATTTGCAAATTATATGCAAATGACACAAATATTAGTCTGGTTTGGAAGGACTATAATCCAAATCAAACTTCTAGAGAAAATTTAGCCGATGGTCATTTAACTTAAAGGTTGTAACACAAAAGTCACGTTTATTTTATATCACGTAAAACTGTCCAACTTAACGTTTGTAACACAAAAGTGAAGTCACTTTGTTATTTTTTTATTATATAAAAGTCATCTAACTTTGATCAAGTTATCTAAAAAAATAATCTCACTTGAATATTTATATTTTGTACCGAAAATATGACATGACAAATCAAATAGGTTAATCATATTTGGGTTAATTTAAAAAACTTCCCTTTCAATTTCGCTTCATAATATTAATCTCTGTTATGGTTTACGATATCACGTTTACTTTTCTTATTTGAGTTCTTAGTGATAACTTTTCACTCATTATCATTCATACAAAAATATGATTTGACTATTTTGCTCTTACTAATATACTTCTTTGGTTAGTAAATTTTATAAACATCTGTTTTAATTAGCATAGAGTTATGGTTAGAGCATCAAGCTATTCAATGACAAATACAAAATCTACGAGCTTAATATGTTCCCATGGCTTTAAATTGTTACAAAGGAATCAAAATAAGCAGATAAGAGTAATTTCGTAAATCATAAAGGAGATTAGTATTAGGAGAAAAAAACTCAGGGAAAGGTCTCTAAAATTAATCTCATTACATTTAATATGTTTTATTAAGCTAACTTGCATTTTAGGATGTCATGACATATTTTTCTGTAAAAATATAAATATTTAGGTGTGATTTATTTTTTAGTTAAGTTGGCCAAAGTTTGGATGAATTTTATGTGACAAAAAATAGAAAAGTAATTTTGGTGTGATGAACTTTAAATTGGAGACTTTTATGTGACAAAAAAATAAAATAAATAGAAAAGTGGCTTTTATGTTATAAAATTTAAGTTAAATGACGACTAGTGAAATTTACCTCAAACTTCTATTAGTTCTATATAGTGATAACCTCATTATACTTCAAGTAGATCGTTTCTACTTGATTTAGATTCTTTTTTACTCGTTTCTTTGTTAGTTGCTTTGACGTAATATTCCATAGACTTGTTTGCGTGCATTTTCAATTTAATTATTTGGTATTCGAAATTCACATTAATCAGAATTTGTGTTTGATAGGTTTATTAAGAAAAGTAAAACATCCTTACTAGTTAACAATAACAAGTTGTTTAATTACCACACCCTTCAACATAATATGTGAAGTAGTCAATTCTTCTCTTGCCAAAAGAGGGGAGGAAAAAAAGTTAATACTGCCCAACTTTTCCCACTTCCAAGAGAAGTTATAGTACTTGATTAAGTGACAGATGAAAACAACTAAAGAGAATATCAAGTTATACTTAAGGGGTTCCATATAAAAGTGATCCGTTCTGTAAGTAGTTTTGGTTATCTAAACAAATCTAGTACATAAAAAATTTGGTAAAAGAATTGGTATAAGAAATCTAAGGTTGAGATGGAGGAAACAGAGAGAGAGTGTAACGGAGAGGAGCCTGATTCAATATTTAACTGCCAATCATCATACTGTTACATATATAGTAAAATGTGATATGTTTAGATAGAGCCAAAAGTAATGATCTGTCAATAAAAATAAGGAATAATACTACTATGAGCCGTAAGAAAAATGATATCATGAGATGATGAACTTGATCTTCTTATGTTCGACTAACCAAATCAAAGAATGCATAATATTATCTTCTCTAAGAGAATAAGTTCAAGAATTGAAAGAAGAGATAATGGTAAACAGATGATTGAAAAGAAAAAAAGGAAGAGCTAATTAAACAAGCAATGCAAGTATATACAGTAGTTATAAAGGCCAGATGATTTCTTCCTTTTCTTAGTTATTAAAACGTGACCAAATATGAAGCTACATCTGGATCATCCGGAGACATTGCTGAAATATAAGATAGTAAAGTATCATTATTTTAATTATCATTCCATAAATTAAAGGAGAAGCATGACTGTAAAAATTAACCATGTACCCCGTTATGATGTGATGAAGGAAGTTTTTCTTTTTCATCATTAGTGCAAGTCAAGGCTCGTCCATGCCCAAATCCGATGAGCTACTATTATCATCTCAGTAGATTATCATTCTCCATCACTAAGATTATACTATGATTGAGAAACAAAAGAGACTTTTTTTCGTGTCGTATTTTTTGTTTCTTTAAATTTGACAGTGATGTTTAGTTCCAACCTATTTTCCTCACTTGTATACATCTCATCTTCTTCATTTTGGAATTGCATCTTCCTCTACATTTGAAGATTGTCGAGAAATTGCCAATCCAATAGGTGTTTTGGGATGATAGGCAGATATTCTATTCCCATTCTCATCATAAAGAAAGGTGTCATCATCTTCATCCGCAGGAGGGACTTTACATTTCTCTCCTAAAATTATTTGCTTCCTCCAAATTGAATCTTCATCTTTCAACTTCTTGTCTCTCTTCTTATCATAATTAGAATCTTCTCGTCGTGACGATTGCTTCGATCCTAATGAACTCCCAAAAACCTTATTCATGCTAACACTTGTAGATAATTTCCCTTGTGATGAACTTGAATTTGACCTTGAATGGTTAGTAGGAGTCACAGAATTAGCCCTTATATGAGAATTATTAGATGAAGTTGCCCTCATAGAAGGTGGTGGTGGCAATGGTTGTTGAAAAAATGTAGACTCTTCTCCTTGTAATTGTGATTGATCATTTGAATGTTGATCAGTTCTTTTGAATGATACATCATATCTTGGAGATGTTTCATCATTTGGAGATGTGGTACTAATAGCAAATGGATTTTCATTATTATCTCGGGTATTATTACAAGGGGTTGGAGGGGGTGACTTTTTTTTGGTTAAGGAACCACAAAGTGATGAAAATATAGCAATTGTTGCAGAAATACAAGCAATAATAAATGAAAAATATACAATAGGATGATGAATGGGATGAACCTCTCCTAAAGGAATGTTCCTTCCCATGAATGAGTGGAAAAAGGGGTAAAAAAAGATTAAAGAAATAGAGCAATTCTAGCTCTCTCTCTTCTACTATTCTTGATTGCAATCTTATAATCTCTTCTCTTGTTCCTTATTTGCAATTGATTTTTCTCCTCCTATACCTTATTTCAACCACATTTTTGGAAATTAAGATCAAAAGGGTATGTGGCATCAAGGTCCTTTTTGGTGTTTTCTCCTAAAAAAAGATGGCATAACAAAATAATGTATAAGGTGTTTTTGATTTCCTTCAACTCATTGATACGCGAAACAGAACGCTTGAAATTAGGAAGACAAGGCCAAAGGGAGAGGCTATAAAATAACTATGCTAGTCACCGTTACATCGCTATCATATGAGATATAAGGATTAATTCTCATTTACTCTTCTTTCCCCTTCTCCTCTTCCAATCCGTTTTTGCCTGATGTTTGGCATATTTCGATATGTGTTGATGTTACTTTACCCATATTTTAACCGCTTCTTGATGTTATTTGATCTTTAAAATGCCCAACATGGTTTAATTATTGGTTTTATGACTAATTGAGTTGTGTGTGGTGAATTAGGGTGTTTGAAGTGCAAAAATATGAATAAAAGGTGCTTTAGGTAGAGGAAGAGAGATTGGATGCGTCGCATCCAATCTAGAAAAAGGATCAGATTTCGTGCACCCTTAGCAGTGAAGTCGGCCCATAGCATCCACCATAGAATCCGCACCTGGGCAAAGCTGAGATGGAGGAACAAGGGGTGGATGCGTCGCATCCACCCTCGCATGCAAAGCTGAGAAATAGAGGACAAGGTGGATGCGTCGCATCCACCCTCGCATGTGAAGCTGAGAAATGGAGGACAAGGTGGATGCGTCGCATCCACCTTAGCATCAATCCCTAAAGCCGATTTGGACTAGGAATAGGAGAGCTTTGGCCCACGACTTTTGTACGCAATATATAAGCAAAAAAACGCCTCCTTTAGGTCATCTAACATATTGGAGAGGGGGAAAAAGCCACAGCAAAGTTCTAAAAACCACGGAATTCATCTTGAGTTCCTATTCTCTCTTTCTTTTATTGATTCTTATGCACTCTTGTGAATTTTTGGATGATTGCCTGAATATGAGTGGCTAAGAACCCTATTATTCTAGGGTCATGGGTATACATGAATGTTGATGTTTGAAGTTTAATTTGACGAAGTTGATTTTATCATATTGGGTTGTTTATTTAATTCTATTTTTAATTATTTTACTGAGTAGCTAACAGTGAAATGCTATCTACGAATCTAGAGTTGAACTCGAAAGTGGGAACTCTAGATTGTATATAGAATTAAATAGAGCAAGTTCTTAAACCCGGGCATCGGGGAACGGATTCGCAATTGGGATAGACATATACCTAATTGCCTTGCTCGGTTGCAATACAAGAATTGTAAATGCATTCATGCATTCTTGTCAAATTTAATTCCATAGACATATACGTATTAAGTTAGCTTGAATAGGCGAGTAAGGGCTCGACAGATTCTTATGAGTAATATCAACCCTTTCAACCAATATTCCAGATAAATCAATTAGTTATTTTAAGCTAAGAATGGAACATGATTGTTAAATAATCCGTGACCCTGAAATATTATCTCCCATTAATTATTATTTAAAACTATTTAAGTGTTGTGTGATTTCTAGTATTTTATTATTTAATAGTCTTTAGGTAGTAAATTAGACAATTATCTATTTTATAAGAAATCACTTGAATCGATAAGCTATTTGAGTTTGAATTAGTCAAAAGTTAATCATAAGTCCTCGTGGGAACGATACTCTATTCACTACTCTATTACTTGACGACCACGTATACTTGCGTGAGTGTGTTTGGTCCCAACAAGTTTTTGGCGCCGTTGCCGGGGACCTAGAAATTAGCTACTTGACTGAGTTAAGCTTTTATTACTTATTTGTTCAAGTTTTAATTTTCAGTTTGCCTTGTTTGTGTTAACGCAGGCTCTTCTCTTGAATGCGGAGGAGTAGAAGTGCAAACAACCTACTTCCTTTTGATCCAGAAATTGAACGAACACTTCATAGAGTGAGAAAGGAAGTCGAAGCTAGAACGAGAATAGAAAGGGAGTTGGACATCGTAGTTCAACCACAGCCAATAGAGATGGCAGGTAATGAAGAGCGTCCGGTGATAGAAGCCGCAAGGCCCAATCTTGCTAATATGACTCAGGCTATCGTGAAGCCTGACATCACGGGGCATTTTGAACTCAAACAGTACATGGTACAGCTGATTCAATCCACAGGACAATATGTGGGTCTATCTCATGAAGACCCGCAGAGGCACATTCAGAACTTCTTGGAAATTACGGACACTTACAATTATCCGAACGTTTCCAAGGACTATGTTAGGCTGACATTATTTCCCTTTTCACTGTTGGGGGAAGCTAAGGAATGGTTGCAAAAGGAGCCCGCAAACTCAATCCACACTTGGGATGATTTAGCAAGGAAATTCCTAATCAAGTTTTTCCCTACTAAGAAGACAAAATCGCTGAGGAGCCAAATTCTTGGGTTCCAACAACGGGATGGCGAGACACTTCGTCAAGCTTGGGAAAGATACAAGAAGCTACTCAGAGATTGCCCGCATCATTGTCAGACTGATGAGGTATTGGGTCACACTTTTGTTGATGGGCTAGACGAGGCATCAAAGATGAATCTGGATTCAGCTTGTGGGGGTAGTTGCATGGCGAGGCCATACAGTGAAATTCAACTCTTGCTAAATAACTTCACAGCTAATGATCATAAGTGGCAAGGAGATGGGGATGCAAGAAGAGCAATTAAACAGAAGTTAGCCGGGTTGATTGAGCTTGATGACTTCTCAGTCATGAGAGCAGATATTGCAAAGCTAGCAAATCAGATGAACCGAATGACAACACAACAAACGCAACATGTACAATAGATGTCTATTTATTGCGAAATATGTGGTGACAGTCATATGAGTGACATGTGCCCCACGAATCCTGAATCTATATACTATGTGGGGCAACAAAACAGAGGTCCTATGAATCAACATGCACAATATGGGAACACTTACAATCCAAATTGGAAGAATCATCCTAACTTCTCATGGGGCGGAAATCAACAGAATCAGAATCAGTATAGGCCTCAAGGAAATTTTAATCAGCCTCAGAAGCCACCCCAACAAATAGAAGAGAGTACGAATAACTTGCTGAAAAGGTTGTTGCTAGACAATCAATAGCTCAGGACCGATTTCAGAAATCTTGAGAGGCAAATGGGGCAGCTAGCAGCAAATCAAAATACTAGACCTGCAGGCTCTCTTCCCAGTGATACAGAGAAGAACCCTCAAGTTAATGCAGTTACACTTAGAAACGGGAGGGAACTAGAGGAAGTGCCAAAGAAGAGAAAGGACAAACCTATACCTGAGGGGGAGCTGACCCCTAAGGAAATACACGAGTCAAAGAATAATGATGCAAGTTCAGAGCGAGTGGAGGCTGTAAGGCCACCACCACCTTTCCCCCAGAGATTGCAGAAAAAGAATGATGATCGCATGTTCAACAAATTTCTCTCTATGTTGAGTCAGGTTCAATTAAATATTCCATTAGTGGATGTACTTCATGAAATTTCAAAGTATGCTAAGTACATAAAAGATATAGTGGCTCACAAGAGGAAATTGACTGAGTTCGAGATAGTTGCACTTACTGAGGAATGCACTTCAAGGGTCCAAAACAAGCTTCCCCAAAAGCTTAAGTATCCTGGCAGCTTCACCATTCCAGTACGAATCGGTAATATTGATGTGGGTCATGCTCTTTGTGATTTGGGTGCGGGCATAAATCTGATGCCATTGTCCTTGTTTAAGCAATTGGGTCTGGGAGCTCCAAGACCAACCACTGTGATGTTGCAATTAGCTGATAGGTCCATAGCCTACCCTGAAGGAGTGATTGAAGATGTGCTGCTGCAAATTGGGAAATTTATCTTCCCAGCTGACTTCATTATTCTAGATTTTGAGGCTGATGAACAAGTTCCAATCATATTGGGACGACCTCTCTTGGCTACTGGTAATGCAATAATTAAAGTGAGAGAAGGGAAAATGATTATGAGGGTGGACAACGAGGAAGCAGTCTTCAATGTCTACAAAGCAATCCAACTTCCCCGCCACTATGAGGAGCTCTCTATGATATCTGTTGTGGAGGTGGATGCGCAACTTCTCGACACGAGTGTATATCTAGACGACTCTCTAGAAAAAGCAATCATGTTGTTTGATAGCTTGATGATTGATGATGAGGTTGAGGAGATGATGCATATCCTAGATGCATCATGTACTTACATGCAAGGAATATACCCGTTTGAGCCCCTGAATAGGCCAAGTGGCCCCCCTCCAAAGCCGTCAATTGAAGAAGCTCCAAAATTGGAGCTTAAACCCCTACCCCCTCACCTTCAATATGCTTATTTGGGTAGTTCTGACACTTTACATGTTATTGTTTCTTCTCACTTGTCTAAATTGCAGGAAGAAAAGCTATTGAGGGTGCTACGTGAGCACAAGCGAGCAATTGGGTGGACAATGTCTGACATTAAAGGCATTAGTCCAGCTTTCTGCATGCACAAAATCCTCATGGAGGACGGACACAAGCCAAGTGTAGAGCATCAACGCCGACTAAATCCAATCATGAAAGAAGTGGTAAGAAAAGAAGTGATTAAGTGGCTTGATGCAGGTATTGTATTTCCAATCTCTGATAGTAAATGGGTAAGCCCCGTTCAATGTGTGCCGAAGAAAGGGGGGATAACCGTAGTAGTTAATGAAAATAATGACTTAATTCCTACAAGAACTATCACTGGATGGAGAATTTGCATAGATTATAGAAAATTGAACAATGCCACCCGGAAAGACCACTTTCCCCTTCCCTTTATTGACCAAATGCTTGATAGGTTAGCTGGCCAGGAATACTACTGTTTCCTGGACGGTTATTCGGGGTATAATCAGATTGCTATAGCCCCAGAGGACCAAGAGAAAACTACATTTACGTGTCCTTATGGCACGTATGCGTTCAAGAGAATGCCCTTTGGTCTTTGTAATGCACCTGCGACTTTTCAAAGGTGTATGATGGCTATTTTTACTGACATGGTTGAAAGATTTGTAGAAGTGTTCATGGATGATTTTTCTGTGTTTGGATGTTTTTTTGATAGTTGTTTGATGAATCTTGATAAAGTGCTTGCTAGGTGTGAAGAGACGAACTTAGTGCTAAACTGGGAAAAGTGCCATTTCATGGTACGTGAAGGTATAGTTTTGGGGCACAAGGTGTCAAAAGATGGTCTACAAGTGGATAAAGCAAAGGTGGAGATGATTGAAAAATTGCCCCCACCGACATCCGTCAAAGGCATTCGCAGTTTCTTGGGTCATGCAGGTTTTTATCGTCGTTTCATTAAAGATTTTTTGAAAATTTCTTCTCCGATATGCAGGCTTCTAGAGAAAGATGTCACCTTCAAGTTTGATGATGCATGTCTGAAAGCATTTGAGGAGCTGAAGGGAAGATTGGTGACTGCACCAATTATCATTGGCCCAGATTGGGCACAACCATTTGAGTTGATGTGCGATGCAAGTGACATAGCAATCAGAGCGGTTTTGGGGCAAAGGAGGGATAAAATCTTTCACTCCATTTATTATGCGAGCAAAACTATGAATCCAGCTCAGATGAATTATACAGTTACTGAAAAGGAGTTGCTTGTAGTGGTGTGGACATTTGACAAGTTCAGATCCTATCTAGTGGGAACTAAAGTCATCGTCTACACAGATCATTCAGCTATCAGATACTTATTTGAAAAGAAAGACGCCAAGCCGAGGCTGATTTGTTGGGTCCTCCTCTTGCAAGAATTTGATTTAGAGATCCGAGATCGAAAAGGGACAGAAAATCAAGTGGCTGATCACTTGTCCAGATTAGAAAGTCGGAACCACGTAGCTGAAGGAGGGTCAATCAAAGAAATATTTCCTGATGAGCAATTATTAGCAGTCACCTCAGGTAAAGCCCCATGGTATGCAGATTATGTGAATTTTATTGCAAGTGGGGTGATGCCACTAGAATTGACACCTGACAATAGAAGAAGATTCTTACATGATATGAGGCTCTACATGTGGGATGAGCCATTCTTATATAGGCAATGCGCAGATCAGTTGGTGCGAAGGTGTGTTCCTGAGGAAGAGATGAATGCTATACTGCATGACTGCCATGCTTCGCCATATGGAGGTCATCACGGCGGGGATAGAACCGCCCAAAAAGTGCTACAATCAGGTTTCTATTGGCCAAAATTGTTTAAGGATGCACATGCCTTTGTTAAAAATTGTGATAGATGCCAAAGAACCGGAACTATCACGAGGAAACACGAGATGCCCTTGCAAAATATTCTGACAGTAGAGCTTTTTGATGTTTGGGGGATTGATTTCATGGGACCGTTCCCATATTCTAATGGGCACAGGTACATCTTGGTGGCGGTCGACTATGTTTCTAAGTGGGTAGAGGCCATTGCTCTTCCTACTAATGACGCAAAGGTAGTGGTAAGCTTTGTAAAAAAGCACATCTTCAAACGTTTTGGGACTCCAAAAGTGTTGATAAGCGACGGGGGAACTCACTTTTGTAATAAATTGCTGAATAATATTCTTGCAAAATATGGAGTTAAGCACAAGGTTTTCACTGCCTATCATCCCCAAACGAGTGGTCAAGTAGAAGTTTCCAACAGAGAGGTAAAGTAGATTTTGGAGAAAACAGTAAGTGGGAATAGAAAGGACCGGGCATCGGGGAACGGATTCGCAATTGGGATAGACATATACCTAATTGCCTTACTCGGCTGCAATACAGGAATTGTAAATGCATTCTTGTAAAATTTAATTCCATAGACATATAGGTATTAAGTTAGCTTAAATAGGCGAGTAAGGGCTCGACAAATTCTTATGAGTAATATCAACCCTGTCAACCAACATTCCAGATAAATCAATTAGTTATTTTAAGCTAAGAATGGAACATGATTGTTACATAACCCGTGACCCTGGAATATTATCTCCCATTAATTGTTATTTAAAACTATTTAAGTGTTGTGTTGATTTTTAGTATTTTATTATTTGATAGTCTTTAGGTAGTAAATTAGACAATTATCTATTTTATAAGAAATCGCTTGAATCGATAAGCTATTTGAGTTTGAATTAGTCAAAAGTTAATCATACGTCCTCGTGGGAACGATACTCTATTCACTACTCTATTACAAGGGGTTGGAGGGGGTGACTTGTTTTTCGTTAAGGAACCACAAAGTGATGAAAATATAGCAATTGTTGCAGAAATACAAGCAATAATAAATGAAAAATATACAATAGGATGATGAATGGGATGAACCTCTCCTAAAGGAATGTTCCTTCCCATGAATGAGTGGAAAAGGGGGTAAAAAAAAATTAAAGAAATAGAGCAATTCTAGCTCTCTCTCTTCTACTATTCTTGATTGCAATCTTATAATCTCTTCTCTTGTTCCTTATTTGCAATTGATTTTTCTCCTCCTATACCTTATTTCAACCACATTTTTGGAAATTAAGATCAAAAGGGTATGTGGCATCAAGGTCCTTTTTGGTGTTTTCTCCTAAAAAAAGATGGCATAACAAAATAATGTATAAGGTGTTTTTGATTTCCTTCAACTCATTGATACGCGAAACAGAACGCTTGAAATTAGGAAGACAAGGCCAAAGGGAGAGGCTATAAAATAACTATGCTAGTCACCGTTACATCGCTATCATATGAGATATAAGGATTAATTCTCATTTACTCTTCTTTCCCCTTCTCCTCTTCCAATCCGTTTTTGCCTATCCGAAGAAACATACACACAAAAGGAAAGAAATAAAATTCAAATCAAAGACGTTTGATTTTAGTATAATTTTTTTTAGTTCATTTCAAGTAATGTTGGAAATATATTTCCCTTCCTTAGATATACAAGTTGTCAATTTGGCTTCGTTATAGAGACGCATGTGTATAAAAGAGTACGAATAATGTAATTAATGTTGTACACATTTTAAATATACCTAATATCTTCGAAAGTTACCAACATAGCAAGAAATGCGTCTCTTGTTATAGAAAAATAAATGTTTCATTTTGGCAAACGTATGCTAAAAGTTCATACGAGTAGCATCTCACATATGAAGCTGTGGAGTCCATCCTCATGGGCCAATTTGGGCCTCTTGTGGGTTTATGGAGTTACAATCTGGCACGCTAAAGAAGAAGATGGGAAAATAACACTGTATAGCTACTCTCAAAGTAATAACCGAAAAATGTATATTTTTGTATATTATATAACACACACGCACACACATATATAGATAATGACATTAGAAATGAGAATAAATGAATTAGAAAAGAGAATACATAAATTCGAAAAAGGAAAAAAAAAATTGGAAGAAAATGAAGAAAATACAACAGAACTCGTACACGATAAAGAACTAATGGGCGTAGACAATTATGATGCATTGATATGTAATGAAGATAAAAAATTAAGTACAATAAAAATACTTGCAAGAATCAAAATAGAAGATTATGAAATAGAAACAATGGCCTTAGTAGATTCTGGATGTACAAGGTGTATAATAAATAAAAGAATAGTCCCACCAAATCTAATTAAGACTTTAGATAAACCAGTAGCAGCAATGGAAATGGACGGAACATATAATATGTATAGACATTATGTAGATAAATCGCAAATTAATTTTCTAAACACATGTCTAGATTTTTACAAGCCTAGCTACAAGGTAGACAAAATATGGGTAAGAGATTTAAATATAAATACAGATTTTGTATTAGGATTAAGTTTTATTTTACATAATAATGGTAGTTGTCTGCTAAGTAGAGACGGAGTATAAATGGTAGTTGTCTGCTAAGTAGAGACAAAATATGGGTAAGAGATTTAAAAATATTATTCATACACCTGTACAAACAATAAATGTTGAAACTAAAATAAGAACACGCCTGAAATCAAACCAGAAAGACCCGCAAAAAGAACAAAAAGAATGTTGTGAAGAATGTAAAAATAAGGATACATATTGTAAAATAGAAGAAGAGTCTAAAGTACTACTAGTAGAAGATGATGAGAATAAAGATATATTAGAAAAAGACTATACCCTGATAGATGTTGAAACTTAATTATATAATATTTTCATTACATATCAATGCATCATAATTGTCTGCGCTCATTAGTTCTTTATCGTGTATGAGTTCTGTTGTATTTTCTTCATTTATATATATATATATATATATATATATATATATATATATATATATATATATGTTATATACAAATTTTATATACTTTTACGAATACCAAATGTAAATAGTTTCAGCCGCGGGCTAAAAGTGCCAAAATTTTGAGGCAATAATGGCTCGTAGGCTTTTCGAAAATTTCACCTTATAGAGTAAATCTATCTATCTATATTATTATAAACGCGTGAATACAATGTTGGTTTACAAAAATAACCTTATAATATTAAGCAGAATAACTCAAGATGAAAGGATATAACTAGAATTCTAGATGTTAGCCTTGCAATCCTATTAGCTTTAGGACATACATGAATACTACACATTAGTATGTAAACCTAATACATCTAGGAACATGTTAGGTTTCTTATTAGTATAATTACTTTTTGGGACAGAGACATACATGTAATTCTATTACTTTTAAGATATACTTAAAAAATTCTTATTACTAATTTAATTTGATAACGAATTATATAGATAAAATTTTGTCTATAGATAATAACGATTTTAGTTGTCTGTTATACAGATAAAATTTTGTCTATAAATGATAACGATTTTATAATAATATAGATTAAATTTTATCTATTGAATTCTTTCTTATTAAAAATATGTAGAAAGATTTAATAAAATCAATTTCATAAAACTTCTCCGTATTTGTAATACATTACCACTCCATGATGTCCAATACCAAGAAGACATAAAAGCAATATTAAATAGATTGCATAAAGCGTTAAAATTGAGAAAAAAAATTCCCCCGATAATATATTTTTATTATCAATTTTCGTGTAATATTGAAAAATATACCCAATTATTTTAAAAATTAACTAAGAAAATATTTAAGAATATAAATGTGCGAGAAAGAGAATAAAAAATAGTTGATAAGAGTCAATATCACCAATGATTCTGCAAACATAAAGACCTAAAAATGGAATGTTAGATCTATCTTTTTACTCTTTGAAAATAAAACTTATGGTGAATAAATAATTACGATCTGAATCGATATAAAATAAATTATTTTCTATGTTAAGACCAAATAGTTAAGTCTTTCAATTAATTATTTAGCAAGAGAATCCAATTTAATAATTTTTCAAATTTATCATACGAGTAAAATTATTTTTAAGTTAAAAAAAACTCTTAGGGTATATAAATGTATTTCATAAAAGGAGAGTTAGAGATTAAAAAAAATTAGAACCAAAAGTTAAAAAGGTTAGTATAGTATTAAAAATCAAAAGGCCAAGTGTGTGAGAAAGCACAATCAAAGCTAAATCCTGAACAAGAACAAACTTTCAAGACTATATTATAAAGAATCGACTCTGGTATAGCGAGATTATCCTCTGTAGATGCCTCTAGCGAAATCCGAATAATAATCATATGCCATGCATTACTTATAAATGTCAGATCAAGAGGTATGATACTGTTAGCAATAATAAGTGGTGTACCAACAATAATTTTATTATGAGGTCGTACAACTAACTTTAGATTTGATATACCTCTTCAAACAACTGAAATAACCATCACAAATATATCAAAGTGGAGCAGTGGTGCTAAATTTATAAGGGAAGCAAAATTAATAATATGGGATGAAGCGTTTATGGCTAAGCGTCAAATGATCGAAACAATTGTCCAGAGTTTAAAAAATACATTGGATATCAACGAATTATTTGGTGAAAAGTAATGGTTTGGGAAGTGATTTCTGTTAAGTACTTGTCACGATTCAATTTTTACTATAGGCCGTGATAGTGTCCAACGTCGCCGCTAGGCAAGCCAACAGTGAACTACTCTTTTAATTTCTCATTTTAATATTTTTTTAAAGTCTTTGATTTTTATTTAATGCGAAAATAAATAGTAAGTGAGCGTAGTAATGTAAAGCATAAGCTAACGGGAAAGAAAGATAGTGCATTAAATAATCAAAACCCATGAGTGTTTACTAGAATTCCCAAAACCCAATGTCACAAGTACACGAGCATCTAGTAGAATATACAAAACTCTCTAAGAACTACTGTTCGAAACAAAGTAGACATAAACGATAAATCATAACAAGAGAAGGCTCCGGATGCTGCATCACGGAGCATGGGAAAGCAGCTCACCACTAAGCCTCCGGATAATGCGGGTACGTGCCCGGATGAACTCTAGATGCACCTGCCTTAGAACCTGCACAATATGTGCAGAAGTGTAGCGTGAGTACATAAACAACATGTACCCAATAAGTATCTAGTCTAACCTCGAAGAAGTAGTGACGAGGGGTTGACTTCGACACCTACTAGTGGGCAATATACATAATGTACAAGATTATTTAATAGAGATGAAATACAACGACAATAATGGAATAAGAGACAATAATTAAATGATCATTTATCAAAATAACAATTAAAAGTCCCCAAATATCACATATTAATCTCAACAAGTAAGGGCTTAACATGTATTATAAATCCTCAAGTCATGACACACATAATCAGACTCCAAGTGACAACACGCACGAGTTCGGTCGAGGTCGTACGACCCGATTTGTAATAATGGTGTACATACACTACCGAGGTCGTACGGCCCGATCCATAGAAATAGAGAAACTCTTCGGATTTTGAATTTCATATTTATAACACTGAGAAAAGCCAATGAAAGGAATATAATTTTCGTCAATAATTAAATATCACGACCCCAATTTTCCTCCGTAGGATGTCATGATGGTACCTAGTCTTTAACACTAGGTAAGCCTAACACTTACTGAATTAATAGCAAAATTTAACCAATAACTATTAAATATGAAATAAATTTTTTTATACAAAGCTAACTATCCCAAAACTGGTAGTACAAGTCATAAGCTCTACTGAATTCACTAGAAAATCTCTAAGTACAATTGTTCCGAAATAAAAATAAACTGTACAAAAATAACTTCCGAAGGTGATTCCGAGGCCTGCGAAAAACGCAACGTCAGGTATACATTGAAATCTCCACATCAATATCTGATCCGCTATCTAACAACAAACACACTCTGAATTACCTGGATCTGCACAACAATATGCAGAAGTGTAGTATGAGTACACCACGGTCAGTACCTAATAAGTTTCTAGACTAACCTCGGTGGAGTAGTGACGAGGTACAAGTCAAGACACTCACTAGATAAAATAACCTGTGCAGTATAGAAGTATAACACTAATAACGGAAAGCGAAAATCAGTAAATGGCAACAAGAACCAACAAGTAATATAAACAGTAAAACAATAAGAATACCGTGACATATCATTAAAACAAAATAAGGAAACACATGGGACAATCAATTAATCAAGCAGTTCTAACATAAGTTTCAAAACGAATCACTCTATGGTACTTCATCGCATAGTCACAAGTCACGGGTCTCAACCCACCATCATATACTCACGGCTCCTCGTACCCACATCTCGCATCACAACCGCAGAGACAACTCACGTGCCAAAATCTCAATCCGCATGGCATGGTCACAGGCTCACAATCACCATCCGCCCAGTATGATCACAGGCTCACAATCACAATCCGCCCGGCATGGTCACATGCCCCCAATCAAAATTCATCCGGCATGGTCACATACTCAATATCAACATTGAAATAGATAATAACTGGACACATGGGCATGATCAATAAATGTCAAGTTTCATACTCCTGAACTAGTATAAGTGGCATGCTACAGTGTATGCTTGTGCGAGTGTATTACTGCAACCCAAGTCAACAAATAATATCAAAGACATCGAATAGCTCATCGAAACAACAAAGCAAGTCATACAAGGTGTATGACAAACACAAGAAAAAGCACACCATCACACGAAAATCACCAACACAATGCCACCAACCATCACACATCATCTCTGACATTGCCACACTTATCTCTCCGATAGCCACCCGTATCACTCCAAACTAACATTATCAACCCGTATCACTCCGCCCTTACATTATCATTAGCTAGCCACCCGTATCTGTCACGACCCAAAATCTCACCTATCGTGATGGCGCCTATCTTAATACTAGCAAGCCAAAAATCTCAATGAACCACCATATCTTTTAAATTTGAAAACAAATAATTAAATTCAGCGGAAGAAATCTCATAATTTCAAATATAACACTCCCAAAATTCGGTATCACTGAGTACATGAGCATCTAATATGAATATAAAGTCTGACGGATAAAAATGACTATCTAAAAATATAGTACAGTACAATAATTCAACAGGAAAGGAATCAAGTTTGCGGTCTTCAAGCAGCTACCTTGCTAGTCTCCAACGGAAAAAACTCCGAATTCTAACAGCCTTCGTATCCGGGAGCACCTGGATCTGCATACGAGGTGCAGAGTGTAGTATGAGTACAACTAACTCAATAAGTAACAAGACTAACCTCTAGGCTGAAAATAATGACGAACTCCGCAGGTACAGTCCAGCATAAATAATGGTACAAAATGTAGGCATACTTTCAAATTTAACAGTTAAACTCAGTATAAGTGAAATAGATCAATACTGCATGATATGAGGAATATGACATCTCAGTAAAAGGGCCTCATGTAAATACTGGTCATAAATTATCCAGTCACTCGGTACTGTTTATGGCCAATCCATCCCAGGGTGTTCCAACCCGTATATAAATACACATCGACTGACATTCAGTCACCCAGTGCCGTATAAGGCCAATCCAGCCCTGGGATAATTTTATCCCCAAATATAACTGATACGGACAAGATCCATGTCCAGGTAAACTCATTACAATACAAATAAGTAAGGCAAGTCCATGCCATGGGAAATCCATCCCGCATATATATAAAATCATTGTAAGTAAGGCAAGTCCATGCCCTAGGAAGTCCATCCCGAATATATATAATCATCTACGCTCATTGGGGGTGTACAGACTCCGGAGGGGCTCCTTCAGCCCAAGCGTAATACAAAGTCAATATGGCCTACTGCAGGCGGGCAATCCTGATCCATATAATAACAAAGCCTATAAGGCCTGCTGCAGGCGGGCATCCCCGATCCATAAAATAATAAAGCCTATAAGGCCTGATGCAGGCGGACAACCCCGATCTAACATAAGTTTCACAACGAATCACTCTGTGGTACTTCATCGCATAGTCACAAGTCACGTGTCTCAACCAACCATCATATACTCACGGCACCTCGTGCCCACATCTCGCATCACAACCGCAGAGACAACTCACGTGCCAAAATCTCAATCTTCATGGCATGATCACAGGCCCACATTCACAATCCGCATGGCATGGTCACATGCTCACAATCACCATTCGCCCAGTATAATCACAGGCTCACAATCACAATCCGCCCTGCATGGTCACATGCCCCCAATCAAAATCTTCCCGGCATGGTCACAGGCTCAATATCAACATTGAAATAGATAATAACTGGACACATGGGCATGATCAATAAATGTCAAGTTTCATACTCCTGAGCTAGTATAAGTGGCATGCTACAGTGTATGCTTGTGCGAGTGTATTACTGCAGCCCAAGTCAACAAGTAATATCAAAGACATCGAATAGCTCATCGAAACAACAAAGCAAGTCATACAAGGTTTATGACAAACACAAGAAAAAGCACACCATCACATGAAAATCACCAACACAATGCCACCAACCATCACGCATCATCTCTGACATTGCCACACTTATCTTTCCGATAGCCACCCGTATCACTCCGAACTAACATTATCATTAGCCACCTGTATCACTCCGCCCTGACATTATCATTAGCCAGCCACCCGTATCTGTCACAACCTAAAATCTTACATGTCGTGATGGCACCTATCTTAATACTAGCAAGCCGAAAATCTCAATGAACCACCATATCTTTTAAATTTGAAAACAAATAATTAAACTCAGTGGAAGAAATCTCCTAATTTCAAGTATAACACTCCCAAAACCGGTGTCACTGAGTACATGAGCATCTAATATGAATAAAAAGTATGATGGATAAAAATCACTGTCTGAAAATATAGAACGGTACAATAATTAAACAGGAAAGGAATCGAGTCTGCAGTCTTCAAGCAGCTACCTTGCTAGTCTCCAATGGAAAGAACTTCGAATTCTAACAGCCTTCGTATTCGGGAGCACCTGGATCTGCACACGAGGTGCAGAGTGTAGTATGAGTACAACTAACTCAATACGTAACAAGACTAGCCTCTAGGCTGAAAACAATGACGAACTCCGCAGGTACAGTCCAGTATAAATAATGGTACAAAATGTAGGCATGCTTTCAAATTTAACAGTTAAACTTAGTACAAGTGAAATAGATCAATACTGCATGATATGGGGAATAAGACATCTCAGTAAAAGGGCCTCATGTAAATATTGGTCACAACTTATCCGGTCACTCGGTACTGTTTATGGCCAATCCATCCCAGGGTGTTCTAACCCGTATATAAATACACATCAACTGACAGTCAGTCACCCAATACCGTATAAGGCCAATCCAGCCCTGGGATAATTTTATCCCCAAATATAACTGATACGGACAAGATCCATGCCCAGGTAAACTCATTACAATACAAATAAATAAGGTAAGTCCATGCCCTAGGAAATCCATCCCGCATATATATATATATATATATATATATATATATATATATATATATATATATATATATATATATATATATATATATATATATATATATATATATAATCATCGTAAGTAAGGCAAGTCCATGCCCTTGAAGTCCATCCCGAATATATATAATCATCTACGCTCACTAGGGGTGTACACACTCCGGAGGGGCTCCTTCAGCCCAAGCGTAATACAAAGCCAATATGGCCTACTGCAGGCGGGCAGTCCCGATCCGTATAATAACAAAGCCTATAAGGCCTGCTGCAGACGGGCAACCCCGATCCATAAAATAGTAAAGCCTATAAGGCCTGCTGCATGCGGGCAACCCCAATCCATATAATAATGATGTAAAAAGCCATTATGGCCTGCTGCATTGCGCAACTCAATCCCATAAATATCCTCACAATGGACAATAATTATTGAGTGTGAAATGTATATTTTAAAACAATTAATTCAACAGCATCACAACCCCATGGGTCCTAAAATATCCGCACATAGCCTAAACATAATCTTTATTACTAGCCTCAGCTTAATTCCTCTAACACGTGCCACATGTTCAGATAATAACATGATTCTTTAATTTACTACTTCACAGGATTTATTTAAGACACACTTTCTGTGGTACACGTCTACATGTTCGTCACCTATCGTGTGTGTCACCTCCAAACAATTTAAATCATACCAATGCGTTAATTTATACCCTCAGAACCAAGTTTAGAAGTGTTACTTACCTCAAACCGTGTAATTATTTACTCCGGTATGCCTTTGCCTCGTGAATTTGCCTCCAAACGCCTCGAATCTAGCCACAATTAATTCGTTTCAGTCAATAAAATTTATTGGAATTAATTCCATATAAAAATACAATTTGTTTTCCATAAAAATCCGAATTTTAACTCCCAAAATCTCCCACGGGGTCCACGTCTCGGAACTCGACAAAATCTACAAAATATGAACGCCCATTCAACCACAAGTCTAACCATACCAAAATTACTAAATTCCGATAACAATTCGGCCCTCAAATCCTCAAATTGATCCAAGAGGGTTTTCAAACCTTTCCAACTTAATTCACCAATTAAATGATAAAAACAACCATGGATTCGGGTAATTTAACCAATATTGAGTTAAGAACACTTACCCCATTGTTTCCTCTGAAAATCTCCCAAATATCGCCTTAATCCGAGCTCCAAATCGTTAAAAATGGAAAATGGGACGAAGTCCCATTTTCTAAACTTTAAACTTTCTGTCCAGATCTCTCTTCTTCGCGAACGCGACTAGTCCCTCATGTTCGCGAAGCATAATTCGACTGCCCAGAATTTATCCCTTCGCGAACGCGACCACAACCTCGCGAACGCGTAGAACAAGGACCTGGGGTTCCCAATTTCCTCACTTCTCTTTGCGAACGCGACACCACTCCTGCATTCGCGATGCACACACAGACCATACCTTCGCGTTCGCGTCTTCCCCTTTGCGAACGCGAAGAACAAAATCTCACACTCAGAAAACACTCTTCGCGAACGCGAAAGAGGAAATCAGAAGAATGCAGCAGTAGATATCAGCAATCTCACCAAGGCCAAAAATGATCCGTTAACCCCCTCGGAACTCACCCGAACCCTCCGGGACCTCAAACAAACATACCATCAAGTCCTAAAACATCATACGAACTTAGTCGAACCCTAAAATCACCTCAAACAATACTAAAACCACGAATCATACCCCAAATTCAAGCCTAATGATTTTGAAATTTCAAGTTTCCACAAACAACGCCGGAACCTATTCAAATTAAGTCCGATTGACCTCAAATTTTGCACACAAGTCATAAATGACATAACGAAGGTAATAAAATTTTCATAATCGAATTTCAACCTCGATATCAAAATGTCAACCCCCGGTCAAACTTCCCAAAAAATTTAACTTTCGGCATTTCAAGCCTAATTCTACTACGGACCTCCAAATAATTTTTCGGACACGCTTCTAAGTCCAAAATCACCATACGGAGCTATTGGAATCATCAAAACTCTATTCCGGGGTCGTTTACATATAAGTCACCATCCGATCAACTATTTCAACTTAAGTTTCCAACATAAAATTTTATTCTTTCAAGCTAACTCCAAAATACCTTAAAATCAAAACCGATAATTCACACAAGTCATAATACCTCGTAGGAAGTTATTCAAGACTTCAAATAGTTGAAAGGAGCGTAAATGCTCAAAACGACCGGTCGGGTCATTACAATCTCCCCCAGTTAAATATACGTTCGTCCTCGAACGTGCCAAGAGTTGTTCCTAAGCCTTTAAATCAATGTTCCTCCTTACCATGCACATACCTGGGGTGATCCCATGTCACCCTATTCTATATAGGCTTGACAACATAACACAACTGAAAATAATTAATTTAACCTTAGCCCAAAACTTGGAGCCTAATTTCTAACACCCAGAATTCTTTCCAAGATCTAAATCTCACACACCGTATAAGTCTGAACAATCTGTATCAAGCCATAGCCATAACCCCAGATATACTCACATTACATACTACACAACTCACATGCTCGCAACGCCATTTCCGATCACAATCACAGTAACTACTCCAAACTAACCAAGTACAAGTATTAAAACCTGGTATTCAACAGAACCTCATTCCAAAACCTTCGTACACTGCCCATGATGAAAGAAACAATCAAAAACTCATAACCACTCATCAGATCAACTAGCCATGGAACTCTCTTGCCCCAACCAGAATCATAATCCTCTCGAATATACCATAATCAAGCCTGATAGTACCCATTCTAGATCCAATGACCTTATATTATTAAACACAACTATCCCACAAACACGCCACATCAATATAACTCCAGCCACCACTGCGCAATTCGTGTACCCAAATATGGGAGATGTCTCAAGGAAGAGAACCATATTGCAAGTTCAACAAGCACCACTACAACTGTAATGCTATAAGCTGATTATATATAGTATAACCAAGACACAAAAATTTAATAACAGTAACCAGCTCTTCTAAAGCTCACATTAACATCACTTGCACGGACAACTTACGTGCTATAGTATCAATATCTGGACTCGCACGGACAACTCACGTGCCAATAACATAATCCACCTGGCATGGTCACAGGACTTTAATTCAAGCATAACATACAGGAGCAATCAAATAAGTACACATGAGCCATCGTAACTGATCACAACTCCAGTACTCGCATGGCTATCACATCCTTCATGCACGATCATCCCACTAGGAATATTCCCATAATTCCTCTGTGCCACATATTAATAACTCGTATATAAGTAGTCTATTAACTAGGTGAGTATCGCAATACCGCTGACATCCGAAAGTCAGAACACAATGCGCCTTTCGAAATGCGCACCCTTCTCAGGGATTACCGAGCAGTTATAACATCTATCGAAATATCTAAAACTGACCATGCTGTCCAACATTTGTTACCTTCTCTTCAAGACCGAACTGTCACCTTGTACATGTAAATCCTAATCCCGCACAATACACCACACCTATTATTCCATCATGTGACAAGCACAAGAATCCCATTATCAACTTTGAGTCACCAGAAAATTATATACCTTATTAGTTAGAAACCTCTCTCTTCCTTCTTTCCAGGAGGAAATCACAATACATAACACATTTCATACACCAGTAGAAAATATCCGGTTCAAACCATGGTAGAAACCATCATGAACACTTTGAAATCCATTCGCACATAAATAAGCTATCAGAACTAAATTTCTCTAACTCGACCAAACCACGTAGGTCATCAAAACCCTAGAATATTGCCACCAAAACATCTGTAGAGTCTCACCACATCATAATTACCCCTATAAATACCACAACCGAAACACCCACTCTGAAAATACCTTATTTGAGTCTAAGGCTGTTTCATTCACCTTCCTGATACCGAAATATAAAATCCATAATGATATACAAAATGCCACAAGTCTCGACACCATCCAACTTAAATCTCAAATTTTAGCCATAAACAAATCCGCCAAAAATTCTCAATTGTTACATATTAATCTCGAATCCATTAGAACTTTCTCGAGAGTCATCCCCTTTGTTCAAATCCACATTACACCGCCTAAATGGGCCAAAAGACAGTGTCCCATTAGCACATCAACACTCAAAGAAATAACTCTACTTTAATACCACCTATCAAATTCATACTTCATGCGCACTACATCATTCACAAATAACAACTCACTCATTCCACAATTTTCATAAACTCATAAAGCGCAATCAAATCGTAGATAGCGGACTCCCCCACTTGGCCCAAGGCCATATAACAAAACATCTGATATCTCACCATACCCAGATAATATCTAAATTGACCATACTAAGCAATAAAAGACCAACTCTGGTCTCGTCCCCAATAATTCCCACACACGACCGATACACCCAGTACACAATTATAGTATCGCCCATCAGCGTAGATACTTGAACAGGTGAAACTAAGGACTCACAGGGCATATCCAGATAATGAGCAAAATATGATGATACTTATGAATAAGTGGAACCAAGGTCAAATAATATAGAAGTCTCCCTGTGGCACACTGAAATAATACCTGTGATCACTGCATCTGAGGCAACAGCATCTGGCCTGGCAGGAAAAGCATAGAATCGGGCCTGACCGCCACCGGATCGGCCTCCCCCTCTTGGGCGACCCCTAGCTGACTGAGCTCCACCCTGAGCTGGCTGAGCGGGTGGTGGAGCAACTGGTGCAGAAGTAGTAGCCTGACTCCTCTACTGAACTGTACCTCGTGTATGATGGGGAAAATATTTCCTCACATGGCCCAGCTCTCCACACTCATAGCACTCCATATCGAAGAATGGTGGCGAGTTTTGAGGCGGACCTCGGGAACTAGAATAACTACCAGAAGGACCTGGTACATATGATCCTTGAACTGATGGTGCACGGAGCGTACTCAGGGCTGGAAGTGCACTGAGAGATGACTGACTCTGATGAGAACTGTATGAACCATGGCTAGATGATGCACTACGGTGAACTGGACGACCCTTGTTGTGGTAGAACTGCCCTCCAAAAGGTACCCCACCAACACTGCCCGAACCTCGGGGCCTCTTAGCCTCCCTGTCACTACGCTCCTGGCTATAGACCACCTCTATCTGTCGAGCAATGTCAACCACCTCATCAAAAGTGGCACTAGATACCCTCTCCCTAGTCATAAGCAACCGCAATTGATACGTGAGGCCATCAATGAACCTCCTAATCCTCTCCCTATCAGTGGGAACCAACCAAACTGTGTGACGAGCCAACTCAGAAAATCTCATCTTGTACTGTGTCACAGACATACCATCCTGACGTAACTGCTCAAACTATCTGCGCAGCTCCTCTTTACGAGACTGCGGCATGAACTTCTCCAAAAAAAGAATAGAGAACTCCTACCATGTAAGTGGTACTGCACCGACTGGCCTGCGCCTCTCATAAGCCTCCCACCATCTGAAGCAGCCCCAGAAAACTAAAAAGTAGTGAACGAGACCCCACTGGTCTCCATAATACCCGCCGTCCGAAGCATCCATTAACACTTATCCAGAAAACCCTGAGCATCCTTTGATTTAGTATCGCTAAATGATGGAGGTCGAAGCCTCCCAAATCTCTCAAGTCTTCTCTGCTCATCATCAGCTATAACAGGGACTACCGGGGCCTGAGCGGCTGCAACTGGCTGGGCTGGTAGTGCCCCCAGTATCTGAAGTCCCTATACTACCTGATCTAGAGTACGGGCAATAGGGGTATGAGTACCTCCCCCGGCCTGAGAAGTGAAAGGTGTGGCCTGAGCTGAAACCACCTGAGCAAGGCCAGTGCAAACTGTCAATATCTGGGCCAAAGTCTCCTGAAGGCATGGAATCTCAATGGGCCCAGCTTGTGCCTGATCTGGTGCAACTGGTGGTACTACATATGCTGGTCCCGTCGTGGTACGAGCTACACCTCGACCTCTACCTCGGCCTCTACCACGGTCCCGGCCTCTCGCGGCCCTAACTTGTGGCACTGGTGGCTGACCATACGATCCGATAGTACGTGTCCTCACCATCTGTGAGAGAATAGAATAACAGGATTTTTAGTTTCCAGAATCAACAAGTTCGCATGATAGAATACAAGAAAGTAAAATTTTCCTAAGGGTTCGGTAGCCTCTCGAAGATAAGTACAGACGTCTCTGTACCGATCTGCAAGACTTTACTAAACCTGCTCATGACTCGTGAGACCTATGTCACCTAGGGCTCTGATACCAACTTGTCACGACCCAAAATCTCACCTGTCGTGATGACGCCTATCTTAATACTAGGCAAGCCGAAAATCTCAATGAACCACCATATCTTTTAAAATGTAGGCATGCTTTCAAATTTAACAGTTGAACTCAGTACAAGTGAAATAGATCAATATTGCATGATATGAGGAATATGACATCTCAGTAAAAAGGCCTAATGTAAATACTGGTCACAAATTATCCGGTCACTCGGTACTATTTATGGCCAATCCATCCCAGGGTGTTCCAACCCGTATATAAATACACATCGACTGACAGTCAGTCACCCAGTACCGTATAAGGCCAATCCAGCCTTGGGATAATTTTATCCCCAAATATAATTGATACGGACAAGATCCATGTCCAGGTAAACTCATTATAATACAAATAAGTAAGGCAAGTCCATGCCCTGGGAAATCTATCTCGAATATATATATATAATCATCGTAAGTAAGGCAAGTCCATGCCCTGGGAAGTCCATACCGAATATATATAATCATCTACGCTCACTGGGGGTGTACAGACTCCGGAGGGGCTCCTTCAACCCAAGCGCAAAGCCAATATGACCTACTGCAGGCGGGCAGTCCCGATCCGTATAATAACAAAGCCTATAAGGCCTGCTGCAGGCGGGCAGCCCCGATCCATAAAATAGTAAAGCCTATAAGGCCTGCTGTAGGCGGGCAACCCCGATCCATATAATAAGGATGTATAAAGCCAATATGGCCTGTTGCATTGCGTAGCTCAATCCCATAAATATCCTCACAATGGACAATAATTACTGAGTGTGATATGTATATTTTAGAATAATTAATTCAACAGCATCACGACCCCATAGGTCCTAAAATATCGGCACATAGCCTAAACATGATCTTTATTACTAGCCTCAGCTTAATTCCTCTAACAAGTGCCACATGTTCAGATAATAACATGATTCTTTAATTTACTACTTCACAATATTTATTCAAGACACACTTTCTGTGGTGCACGTCTACATGTTTGTCACCTATCGTGTGTGTCACCTCCAAACAATTTATATCATACCAAATGCGGGGATTCATACCCTCAGAACCAAGTTTAGAAGTGTTACTTACCTCAAACCGTGTAATTCTTTACTCCGGTATGCCTTTGCCTCGTGAATTTGCCTCCAGACTCCTCGAATCTAGCCATAATTAATTCGTTTCACTCAATAAAATTTATTGGAATTTATTCCATATAAAAATACAATTGTTTTCCATAAAAATCCGAATTTTAACTCCAAAAATCGCCCGTGAGGCCCACATCTCGGACTCGACAAAAGCTACAAAATATGAACGCCCATTCAACCACGAGTCTAACCATACCAAAATTACTAAATTCTGATAACAATTTGGCCCTCAAATCCTCAAATTTATCCAAGAGGGTTTTTAAACTTTTCCAACTTAATTCACCAATTAAATGATAAAAACAACCATGGATTCGGGTAATTTAACCAATATTGAGTTAAGAACACTTACCCCGTTGTTTCCTCTAAAAATCTCCCAAATATCGCCTCAATCCGAGCTCCAAATCGTTAAAAATGGAAAATGGGACGAAATCCCATTTTCTGAACTTAAACTTTCTGTCCAGACCTCTCTTCTTCGCGAATGCGACAGGTCCCTCACGTTCGCGAAACACAATTCGACTGCCTAGAATTTATCCCTTCGCGAACGTGACCACAACCTTTGTGAACGCAAAGCTTTACCAGCTCAGACCTTCGCGAACGCTTAGAATAAGGACCTGGGGTCCCCAATTGCCTCACTCCTCTTTGCGAACGCGACACCACTCCCGCGTTCGCGATGCACACACAGACCATACCTTTGCGTTCGCGTCGTCCCCTTCGCCAATGTGAAGAACAAAATCTCACACTCAGAAAACACTCTTCGCGAACGCGAAAGAGGAAATCAGAAGAATGCAGCAGCAGATATCAACAATCTCACCAAGGCCAAAAATGATCCGTTAACCCCCCGGAACTCACCCGAGCCCCCCGGGACCTCAACCAAACATACCATCAAGTCCTAAAACAGCATACGAACTTAGTCGAACCCTCAAATAACCTCAAACAATGCTAAAACCACGAATCATACCCCAAATTCAAGCCTAATGACTTTGAAATTTCAAGTTTCCACAAATGACGCCGGAAACTATTGAAATCAAGTCCGATTGACCTCAAATTTTGCACACAAGTCATAAATGACATAATGGAGGTAATAAAATTTTCAGAATTGAATTTCGACCCCGATATCAAAAAGTCAACCCCCCGGTCAAACTTCCCCAAAAATTCAAGTTTCGACATTTCAAGCCTAATTCCACTAAGGACCTCCAAATAATTTTCCGGACACGCTCCTAAGTCCAAAATCTCCATACGGAGCTATTGAAATCATCAAAACTCTATTCCGGGGTCGTTTACACATAAGTCACTATCCGGTCAACTATTTCAACTTAAGCTTCCAACATGAAATTTTATTCTTCCAAGCTAACTCCGAAATACTTTAAAACCAAAACCGATAATTCACACAAGTCATAATACCTCGCAGGAAGTTATTCAAGACTTCAAATAGTTGAAAGGAGCGTAAACGCTCAAAACGACCGGTCGGGTCGTTACAGTATCACTCCGTATAATAGCCACCTTTATCGTTCTGCCCGGACAATAACACAATAGCCACCACTCGTATCACTCCATACATTCAACAACAATGAGATGCCACCCTTATGCCCCGCATAACAACAACGGTGAAATGCCACCCTTATACTCCGCATAACAACAACGGTAAAATGCCACCCTTATACTCCGCATAACAACAAACAAACCACACAACAAATCACATGTGCTATCATCACCACAACACAACATGTCAACTCGTATCACAGGTTCCCGTAGGCCACAACCTTTTCAAAGATTCAACAATATCAATATTTTCACAACAAATAGCCCATGACTCAACACAACGTATATAGAATCTTAATAACAGCAAAATGATGGAAATGTAACTCAATAAAGAACCACACCCCTTTTTAAACTCAACTTCGATTATAATAGATTAATGACTCTCGATAACTTCAATTCTAATTAATTGTTTAAGGATAACCTCGATAGTGATAGTACTTCTATGGAATGGCAAACTTTAGACTCTATTATATGAATTAATCTAACAATGAAAAAGATGACACGAACTAGTACTACGTCTAAATGCATGAGAGAAACCCGGCAACAAAGGATATCATGTGACGACAATTTTAACTAAGAGTAGATCCATAATTAAAAGAAATCACATAATGACACAAAGTGATAACAGCTACCAATAAAGCATATAAGATCAAACTCGACAAGTAAAGAATGTGACATGTAACGACAACTTCAAATAAAGCATGTGATAGTAGACATGACGGATAAAAGATATAATATGTGCTAACAATTCCAAATAAGTACATGAAAGAAGCCTAAGAGTCTAAGCAGGTAAATCTTCCTCATATAAGCCCGAGTACGTACTCGTCACCTCGCGTATACGGCTTTCACATGACACAAATAGAAAAAATGACTCAAATCATAAGGGGTAGTTCCCCCACACAAAGTTAGGCAAGATACATACCTCAAAGAAGCTAGAACGATACTCTAAAATGACCTTCTCGAATGAAACAACCTTCGGACGGCTCAAATCTATCCAAAATAACTTAATATCATAAATAAAAACCATAGGAAACAATTCCGGATAATAAAGCTTTGATCTTTAATGAAAGCTAAAAAGTCAAACTAAAAAGTCAACCCTAGGACCCAAACCTCGGAACCCGATAAAATTCATACAATTTGAACACCCATTCCGATAAGAGTCCAACCATACAAAATTTATCCAATTCCGACATCAATTCGTCCTTCAAATCATCATTTTACATTTTGAAAGTTTTCACAAAATTTCCATTTCCCCCCAACTCAAACCACAGTTTTAATGATAAAAATAAAGATGGTCATGAAATAAAATCAAATCCGGGTAGAGAACACTTACCCCAAACCAACACGTGAAGAACCCCTCAAAAATCACTCAAATCCGAGGTCTTTAGCTCAAAAGATGATAAATGGAACAAAACCCTAGATTTGGGAATTAATATTTGCTACCCAGGCTATCACTATCGCGGAAATACAAATGCGATCGCGAAGAAGAAACCACCACTACGCGATCGAGAAGAAGAAATAACACTGCCCCCCACAAAAGCATTACGCGAGCGCGAATCAAGTGATGCAAACGCGATTCACAATGACCTCCACTTACGCGATCGCGAACCATATGACGCGAACGTGAAGAATAATAAACTGGGCCTCATTAGCATGGTCACCCACTACGCGATCGCAAAACAACAAATGTGAACGCAATGAAGCAGAACCCACACGTACGCGATCGTGAGCCATTCACTACGAATGCGAAGTGGAAAAAAAGGGATCATCACCCACCAAACAGCCTACGCGATCGCGGCTGGATCTTCGCGATCGCGAATATGGACATCAGACACCAGCAAATCATCAGTCCAATAACATAGAGAAATGGCCTGTAGCCCATCCGGAACACACCCGAGGCTCCCGGGACCCCGTCGAAACATACCAAAAAGTTCCATAACATAACGCGGACCTGCTCGAGGCCTCAAATCACATCAAACAACATCAAAACTATGAATCACACCTCGAATCGAACTTAATGAACTTACGAACTTTCAACTTTTATAACTCGCACTGAAACATATCAAATCAACCCGGAATGACGTCAAATTTTGCATGCAAGTTCCAAATGACACAACGGAGCTATACCAACTCTCGGAATCGAAATCCAAATCCGATATCAACAAAGTCAACTCCCGATCAAACCTCACAACCTTCCAAACCTTCAACTTTTGAATTTTTGCTGAAATGCATTAAATTAACCTACAGACCTCTAATTCCAAATACGGATACACGCCTAAGTCCAAAATTACCATACGAAGCTATTAGAGTCATCAAAACACTATTCCAGAGTCATCTACACAAAAGTCAAACTCCGGTCAACTCTTTTCACTTAAGCTTCTAAAACAAGAATTATTCTTCCAAATCAAATCCTGAATCGTCCGAAATCTGAACTCGGCCACACACGCAAATCATAATATATAATACGAAGCTGCTCAAGATTTTAAGCCGCCGAACAGGATGATAATTCTCAAAACTACTGGTCGGGTCGTTACATCCTCCCCCTCTTAAATAAACGTTCATCCTTGAACGTGCCAAGAACCATTCAGAAGTCATCAAATCACTGAGTGAACTTACCATACACCCACCCGCGGGTGACCCCACGTCACCCTAATCCACAAAAACCGGATAACACCATTTCAACTAAAAATTATTCCTTCCACCCACACTGATAAACCTTAGAACCAAATTTTTCACCGTGCGATCATTTCCCAAAGACCCGATTCCTACATCAACGCACAGTATCAACCTCAACCAGCTGCAATAACTCATGACTACCCCCACAAGGTACAAGCACACGACGTGACACATCACACATATGCCGATAAGAACAACTCTGGCCACAATAGCTGCCCATAATCAAATCCAGCACCGGCAATTAACCTTATATCCGCTAGAACCCTGTTCCAAACCTTCACAACACTGACAACGATGCAAGAAACATAAAGATCCCATAACCATTCACTCAAATCAATGAGTCGCATTTAACTTCACCTGAGCACACACCTCGCAAGCTAAAGCCCAATAAGCACAATGCGAATATGATTAAATATGCAAAGAGAAACACATGAGAGAACTATCAAACAAGCCCGACATGCACAACTCCCTATTAGTACCATACTATGATTCAATTCCACAAGGGAGAATCAAAACATATGAACTAATCACAAGGATCTCATCCCAATATAACTCCACCGCGGCATGCAGCCTGGTCCAAACATATCAAACCATATGAAAACGTGAGGATCCCATCCTCAACTCTGAATCACAAGTAGAATACACATCATACCAACCGAAACCATCCACTAATTCAATTCCGTGAAACAAAATCACAGCATGTATCGAACTCTCCATACCGGTAGGGCATCTAAATCACAAATCATAGCCAAACCATCCAGAAATCACATCAAAACTTATCGTAATGAGTAACAGAAAGTCACTTCTAGCCTCATAGCTCTCAATAGTGAACATAAAAATAGACACGGGCTACCACTATAGAGGGTAAACACATAAGTAGAGTACAAAATCACGAAACCCACCCATTTATGAAGCAAGATAGGAGGACTCACCCCGATAAGCAGAGCCGAATCAAAATAAGAATGATTCTCCTCTATAACAAATTGAAACCATACATGTAACGACACCATCTAGTGTAGCGGCCTCAGCCCTACCATGGAATCATATCAACGGGTCGGGCCTCCCCTCTAGGGCGCCCTCTATCGGCATGTCCTCTACCTCTAACTGGCCGTGCAGGTGGAGTAATCACTCCCAACTCTAGTCCTAAAAAGGATAAGCGGTCACTGAAAATATAATCCGGTCTAAGAGTCTGGAGTCGAATCCCACAGAGAACTAAGGTTTCGCCATAATTGTTCAATATCGCTAAGAAGATAAGCTCGAATAAATTTCTAAGTTATAAAGATTAAGATTCTTATATCTAACTAATTAACTAAGAAACTAAAGCAGTAAATTAACAACTAAAGATACTAAGGGTTGGAGATTAAATTTAGGAGGTCTAGATTTATGATTTTCCCAAATGTTGGAATCCTTCCCGCTATGTTCCCTACAATTTTGCCTATGTATTCTCTACCGATCGTGAGCACTTTAGGTGCCGTAATTCTCTCTCAAGCAACTATAACAATTTACTATACATATTCTCTCGAACTACGCTAGTTGGCTTCATCGAACCGCTGTATTAATTTCTCACATACGTTAGGAGTGACGTTGTTCCACAACCACCTAAATATGTATCCTTTCTCAAGCAACACATAATAAATAGGCACAATCAATCGATGGCCATTCAATCAACTGAAATAAGCACGTAGTTGAACAAATAGACAAATTTAAAGGTTAAATTATATTAAAACATAACAAGAATTCATCCTCGAAGAAGTTCCATCAAAACCCTAGATAACAAATTATCTATTCATAATAGTATGCATAACTACAATACTAGAATTCATAATCAATAATGGAAATAGGAAGAAGGAAGTGAAAAACTCGTAGAAGAATTCTCCGCCTTGCTCCTAGTGTGTTCTTGTCTCCTTAGGTCTAAAGTGTGTCAAAAGTATGTCAAAAGTACTCAAAATACCATTTTTCCATGTATATATACCAAGTAGGGTCGGGCCCAAATAATTATACCTTCTCCTACGCGAAAAAGGACACTTTTCCAGGTCAGGACATCCGCGGCCGCGGATTCAACCGCGGATTTGGCCGCGGATTTTGGCCAATTTCTGCCTCACATCCACGGCCAGTGCGCGGCTGCACATTTGTCGTGCACTTTTCCCCCTGTTCTGTTTGGAATTTGGAAATATGTAAAACTTAAAAGGTGTAGCCCTTGGAATTAGATTTCCAACCACATATTGTGGAGCTCAAGTGGAGTTCTGAGCAAAAAGTTGTGTGCATTTTACTAGACAGTGCGCAATATGCCTACTCGATTCTTCATTCGTCCTTAACTATCATCCGTTGATCCCCGAACACGATACCGGCTTAATTCCTTAGGCTTTTACTCAGACTTCAAAGCTCCAAATCAGTTGAATTCATTCCATAACATCTACATAGCTCAGAATCACTCCTACAAGGCATAAAACACACAATTAGTGCAAAACACTAGCGATTAAAGCTCAAACTCAATTAAAGTGCAGTAAATTAGAGTGTAATAAGCGACTAAAATACGCAATTATAGCCTATCATCAAGTAACAACTGGAATGGATCCCGTAGCCTGAGTGCTCTGATGAAATCCGCCCCTCTCAAGTCTAGGACAATCTCGCATGATATGCTTGGTATCACCACACTTATAACAACCCCTCTGCGGGAGTGGATGCTCGTACTGAGTCTGTGCCAGACAACTAGAATAAGCACTGTAGTGTAATGACCCGACCGGAATTGAGGCGATTTGGAGCTCGGAATTGAGGCGATTTTGGGTGATTTTCAGAGAAAACAACGGGGTAATTATTCTTAACTCAATATTGGTTAAATTACCCGAATCCATGGTTGTTTTTATCATTTAATTGGTGAATTGAGTTGGAAAAATTTGAAAACCCTCTTGGTTTAAATTGAAGATTTGAGGGTCGAGTTGGGGTCGGATTTTGATAAAATTGGTATGGTTAGACTCATGGTTGAATGGGCTTCCGGATTTTGTAACTTTTGTCGAGTTCCGAGACGTGGGTCCCACGGGCGATTTTTGAGCTAATTTTTAGAATTTTATGGAAAATCATTATTATCTTGTGGTATTAATTCCAATGAATTTTATTGACTGAAACGAATTATTTATGACCAGATTCTAGGCGTTTGGAGATCAATTCACGAGGAAAGGACATTGCAGAATAAGAATTTCGCGGTTTGAGGTAAGTAACGATTGTAAATCTAGTCCTGAGGGTATGAAATCCCGGATTTCGTATCATTCTACTATTTTAAAGTGACGCACATGCTAGGTGACAGGTGTGTGGGCGTGCACTGTTGGGGATTTGTGACTTGGCCCGTCCCGTAGCAACTGTAAAGTTGCATACTTTGTTGAAACCATTCGATACTTATATGTTTTAGAAAGAATTTATTTAAATTGGGCTGAATGCCATGTTTGGGCCTTGCGCCAATGCTGTTTGGACCTTTAGGGGCTGTTTCTTACCATCATCTCATTGTTTTCGATTGAAAATCTATACTCAGTCATATTTATACTTGTTTACCGCATAACTCAGTTTTATGACTTTATTTTGATGAATATAAATATTTTGGGCTGAATGCCCTGTTTTATTGAGATGCCCAAGTGACTTGAGAGGTTTATGACTGAGTGAGGCCGAGGGCCTGATTTGTGAGGATGAGTGTGGATCGGGGCTTCCTACCTGCAACATACTTTAGTATTTTGACACGTGAGTTGTCCGTGCAGATTATAACGCTTGGGCTGAAGGAGCCCCTCCGGAGTCTATACACACCCCCCAGTGAGCGCAGGTACCTACTGAGTGCGAGTGCCGTGTGTGGAGTGACTGGGAGGCATGAGCGATTGTGAGGTATGACGGAGTGGAAAGAGTGATTGTGAGGTATGACGGAGTGGAAAGAGTGATTGTGAGGTATGCCCGAGTGGCAAGAGTGATTGTGAGTTATGCCCGAGTGGCAAGAGTGACTGTTATGTTTGCCCGAGTGGCTGTATATGAGTGATGTTGTGCTCGAGGGGCTGTTTATGATTTCATCATTTTTGCTCACCTTTATATTGAGCCTTTGTTTGAAAAACTGTTGGAAAAATATCTTTAAATGATTTTTTTTACTGGAACCGAGTTTAAACGAGATGATTCGATTGAAACATTGATTTTTAAAGCATGTTGTACTTTACTGAGATTTCATGATATGAACGTTATATACTTTATTACTCGTCACTACTGCTCAGTCTTTATTTATTGTTGTTACTTACTGAGTTGGCGTACTCACGTTACTCCCTGTACCTTGTGTGTAGATTCAGGTGTAGCTGGACACGGCAGCAGTTATTGAGTGTTCTGGTTGTAGATTTTTCTTGGAGATAGCATGGTAGCTGTTCGGCGATCACAACCCCTGCTCTTCTCCCTCTTATCTTCCTCTAGTTATATTTAGCTATTTTCCATGTTGAGTTAGCCTTGATATTGTTAGACAGATTGTAGTAGATGCTCATGACTAGTGACACCCCGATGTCGGGCTTTTCTTTTCCGCACTTCTATTTTTCTTTGATTTGAACTCTTTAAATGAAGGTTTTATGATTAAATAAACTTGATATTTTCTTTGAAATGCAAATATTGGTTTGTTTTGGAAATGAGTCGGCTTACCTAGTTCCACGATAGGCGCCATCACGACAGAGGTTAGTTTGGGTCGTGACAGATTGGTATCAGAGCCTAGGTTACATAGGTCTCACGAGTCATGAGCGGGTTTAGTATAGTCTTACGGATCGGTATGGAGACGTCTGTACCTATCTTCGAGAGGCTGCAGAACCTTTAGGAAACTCCACATTCTTGAATTCTTGTCGTGCGAATCTATTGATTCTAGTAACTAAACATCTGTTGTTTCATTCTCTCACAGATGGTGAGGACTCGTGCTACCGGTCAAGAGGGCCAGCTACCAGTACTACCAGCCAGGGCCGCAAGAGGCCGAGGCCGCGGTAGGGGCCGTGGTAGGAGCAGAGGTGCAGCCCATACAACAGCTGGGGCAGTAACTGCAAATCCACCGGTTGTCCCAGATCAGGACCAAGTTCTAGTTATTGATGCACCAGCTCAGGCACCACCTGTGCCTATTGTGATTCCAGGCTTCAGGAGGCCCTAGCTCAAATTCTGACAGCGTGTACTGGCCTTGCTCAGGCGGTCTCTATTTCGACAGCCGCAACTACTTCTCAAGCCAGGGGAGGCACTCAGATTCCCGTCGCTCGCACACCCGAGCAGGTTATTCAGGGACTTCAGACACCAGAGGCACCACCAGCCCAGCCGGTTGCTGTTGCTCAGGATAATGTGGTTCCTACTATGCCTGAGGATGATCAGCCTAGGTTGGAGAGGTTTGGGAGACTTCAGCCACCACCTTTCAGTGGCACAGAGAGAGAGGATGCTCAGGACTTTTTGGACAAGTGTCAGAGGATACTCCGTACTGCTGGTATTTTGGAGACTTGTGGGGTCTCATTCACTACCTTTCAGTTTTCTGGGGCTGCACTCAGATGGTGGGAGCTTACGAGAGGCGTAGGCCTGTTGGCGCAGCATCCCTTACTTGGCAGTAGTTCTCCGTGGTCTTTTTGGAGAAGTTCGTGCCTCGATCCCGCAGAGAGGATCTGCGCAGACAGTTTGAGCGGCTTCGCCAGGGCGATATGTCTGTGACACAGTATGAGATGCGATTCTCTGAGTTGGCCCGTCATGCTATCTAGTTGGTTCCCACAGACATAAAGAGGATCATGAGGTTTATTGATGGCCTCACTTATCAGCTACAATTGCTCATGACCAGGGAGCAGGTTTTAGGTACTACCTTTGATGAGGTTGTCGACATTGCTCGGCAGATTGAGATGGTTCGCGGTCAGGAGATGGTTGGGCGGGAGGACAAGAGGCCTCGTGGTCAAGGTGGATTCAACGGTGCTCTTTTTGGGGGTCAGTTACAGCACGATAGAGGTTGTCATTTTAGACAGGCTTAGTCAGCTCGGCCATTTCATCGGGGTGCATCATCTGGCCATGGTTCTCACAGTTCTCATCAAGTCCACTCATCACTTAGTGCCCTTCAAGTTCACAGTTCGTCCCGTGCTCTACCTGTTCAGGGCTCTTCCATGCCAGGTTCTTCTACCAGTCATCCCGGTGCTAGGGGTTCCCTTCAGTTTTCGCCGCCAACATCAGGGAGTTGTCTTGAGTGTGAGGAGCTTGGGCATATGTGGAGGTAGTGTCCTCGTCGTCATGGAGGTCTATCTCAGTAGAAGAGTCAGCCTCCAACTATAACACCAGCTACCTCACCACCCGCCCAGTCAGCTCGGGGTGGAGGTCAATCAGCTAGGGGTCGCCCTAGAGGGGGAGGCAGATCATGGGCTGGTCAGGCCCGTTTCTATGCTCTCCCTGCCAGACCAGACGCTATTGCTTCAGATACTGTGATTACAGGTATTGTCTCAGTTTGTCACCGAGATGCCTCAGTATTATTTGACCCTGGTTCCACGTATTCATATGTTTCCTCGTATTTCACCCATTTGTCCTTAGTTTCATCTATACATGTATCTACTCCTATGGGCGATACTATTATTGTAGACCGCGTATATCGGTCATGTGTGGTAACTATTAGGGGTCTGGAGACCCGAGTGGATCTATTGTTGCTCAGTATGGTTGGCTTTGATATGATATTGGGTGTGGATTGGTTATCTCCATGTCATACTGTTCTAGATTATCACGCTAAGACGATGGCGTTGGCTATGCCGGGAATTTCGAGGGTTGAGTGGAGCGGTTCTGTAGATTATGTACCAAGTAGGGTGATTTCATATTTGAAGGCTCAGCGCATGGTTGAGAAGGGTTACCTATCTTATTTGGCTTTTGTGAGGGATGTTAGTGCAGAGACTCCTGTCATTGATTCTGTTCCGGTGGTACGTGATTTTTCGGATGTGTTTCCCACAGACCTGCTGGGCATGCCGCCTGACATGGATATTGATTTTGGTATTGATTTGGGGTTGGGCACTTAGCCCATTTCTATTCCACCGTATCGTATGGCACCAGCGGAGTTGAAGGAATTGAAAGAACATCTTCAGGAACTCCTTGATAAGGGGTTTATTCAGCCTAGTGTCTCACCTTGGGGTGCACCGGTTCTATTTGTGAAGAATAAGGATGGTTCCATGAGAATGTGTATTGATTACAGGCAGTTGAACAAGGTCACAGTCAAGAATAAGTATCCTTTGCCTCGCATTGATGATTTATTTGACCAGCTTCAGGGAGCGAGGGTGTTCTCCAAGATTGATTTGAGGTCTGGTTATCACCAACTGAAGATTCGAGATTCAGATATTCTTAAAACAACTTTCAGGACCCGATATGGCCATTATGAGTTCTTTGTGATGTCTTTTGGGCTGACCAATGCCCCAGCAGCATTCATGCATTTGATGAACAGTGTATTCCAGCCCTATTTGGACTCATTCGTTGTTGTATTCATTGATGACATCCTGGTGTACTCTCGTAGATAGGAGGAGCATGCTCAACATCTGAGGATTGTATTACAGAATTTGAGGGAGGAGAAGCTTTATGCAAAGTTCTCCAAATGTGAGTTTTGGCTAACTTCAGTAGCTTTCTTGGGGCACGTGGTGTCCAGTGAGGGTATTCACGTGGATCCGAAGAAGATAGAGGCGGTGCAGAGTTGGCCTAGACCGTCCTCAGCCACGGAGATTAGGAGCTTTCTTGGTTTGGCGGGTTATTACCGTCATAGAGGGATTTTCATCTATTGCATTGCCCTTGACCAAATTGAGCCAAAAGGGTGCTCCATTTAAGTGGTCGGATGAGTGTGAGGAGATCTTTCAGAAGCTCAAGACTTCTTTGACCACAGCTCCAGTGTTGGTTCTGCCATCAGCTTCAGGTTCTTACACCGTGTATTATGATGCCTCGAAGATAGGCATTGGTTGTGTTTTGATGCAGGAGGGTAGGGTGATCACCTATTCCTCGTGCCAGTTGAAGACCCATGAGAAGAACTATCCTGTCCATGATCTTGAGTTAGCAGCCATTGTTCACGCCTTGAAGATTTGGCGTCATTATTTATATGGGGTTCATTGTGAGATCTATACTGATCACCGGAGTCTGTAGTATCTGTTAAAGCAGAAGGATCTTAATTTGCGTCAGCGGAGATGGTTGGATCTTCTTAAGGACTATGATATCACTATTTTGTACCATCCAGGAAGGCCAATATGGTGGCTGATGCTTTGAGTCACCGGGTAGAGAGTTTGGGGAGTTTAGCATATCTTCTAGCAGCAGAGAGACCTTTGGCATTGGATGTTCAGGCCTTAGTGGGCCAGCTTGTCAGATTGGATATTTCGGAGCCTAGTCGGGTATTGGCTTGTGTGGTCTCCAGGTCTTCTCTTTATGACCGTATCAGGGAGCGTCAGTATGATAACCCTCACTCGCTCGTTCTTCAGGACAGGGTTCGGAGAGGTGATGCTAGGGATGTGACTATTGGTGATGACGGCGTGCTGAGAATACAGGGCCGGATATGTGTACCTAATGTAGATAGGCTTCGAGATTTAATTCTTGAGGAGGCCCACAGCTCGCGGTATTCCATCCATCCGGGTGCCGCGAAGATGTACCAAGATTTGAGGCAACACTATTGGTAGAGGCGGATGAAGAAGGATATAGTTGGGTTTATGGCTCGGTGTCTCAACTGTCAGCAGGTTAAGTATGAGCATTAGAGACCGGGTGGATTTCTTCAGAGGTTAGAGATCCCAGAGTGGAAGTGGGAGAGGATCACCACGGACTTTGTAGTTGGGCTCCCGCGGACTTCGAGGAAGTTCGACGCTATTTGGGTTATTGTGGATCTGCTGACCAAGTCCACGCACTTTATTCCAGTTGGTACTACTTACTCTTCCGAGAGGTTGGCTGAGATTTACATCCGAGAGATCGTTCGCCTGCATGGTGTCCCAGTTTCCATCATTTTAGATAGGGGTACTCAGTTCACATCGCAGTTTTGGAGGGCCGTGCAGCGAGAGTTGGGTACTCAGGTTGAGTTGAGCACATATTTTCAACCTCAGATGGACGGGCAGTCCGAGCGCACTATTCAGATATTGGAGGACATGTTTCGTGCTTGTGTCATTGACTTTGGGGGTTCATGGGACCAGTTTCTGCCACTCGCGGAGTTTGCATGTAACAACAGTTATCAGTCGAGTATTCAGATGGCTCCGTACGAGGCTTTATGTGGGAGGAGGTGTAGATCTACGGTTGGATGGTTTGAGCCGGGTGAGGCTAGGCTCTTAGGTACAGACTTGGTCCAGGATGCATTAGATAAGGAGAAATTGATTCAGGAGCGGCTTCGCATGACGCAGTCTAGGCAGAAGAGCTACGCGGATAGGAAGGTCCATGATGTGTCTTTTATGGTTGGGGAGAAGGTTTTGCTGAAGGTATCACCCATGAAGGGTGTTATGAGGTTTGGGAAGAGGGGCAAGTTGAGCCCCCGGTTCATTGGGCCTTTTGAGGTGCTTCAGAGGATAAGAGAGGTGGCTTATAAGCTTGCCTTTCCACCCAGCTTGTCGAGTATGCATCCAGTGTTTCATGTTTCTATGCTCCGGAAGTATATTGGAGATCCGTCCCATGTTTTGGATTTCAACACGGTTCAGTTGGAGGGTGATATGACTTATGATGTGGAGCCGGTGGCTATTTTGGATCGGCAGGTTCGAAGGTTGAGGTCAAAGAATATAGCTTCAGTGAAGGTGTAATGGAGAGGTCAGCCTATGGAGGAGGCCACCTAAGAGACTGAGCAGGAGATACGGAGCAGATATCCACGCCTATTCGAGACTCCAAGTATGTTTCTAGACCCGTTCGAGGAAGAACGGATATGTAAGAGGGGGAGGATGTAACGAGCCGGCCGGTCGTTTCGGGAGTTATAGACCCGTTTTCCCCATTTCTACTTCTTTTGTGTTATCCAGCTGTATTATGTTATATCGGGTTAGTTGGTTCGGGACCGGAGTGGTTTCAGAGTGAATTGAGACACTTAGTCTCTTAAGTAGAACTTAAGTTGAAAAAGTCAACCAGATGTTGACCTATGTGTAAACGATCTCAGATGTGAAATTTGATGATTCCAATAGCTCCGTATGGTGATTTTGAGTTTAGGAGCATGTCCGAAATATTATTTGAAAGTCCGTAGAGGAATTAGGCTTGAAATGCTGAAAGTTTAATTTTTGAGAAGTTTAACCGGGGGGTTGACTTTTTGATATCGGGGTCGGAATCCAATTCTGAAAATTGGAATACCTCTGTTATGTCATTTATGACTTGTGTGCAAAATTTGAGATCAATCGGACGTGATTTGATAGGTTCCGGAGTCGTTTGTAGAAATTAGAAATTTCAAAGTTCATTAGGCTTGAATTGGTGTGTAATTCATGGTTTTAGCGTTGTTTGAGGTGATTTGAGGGTTCAACTAAGTTCGTATGATGTTTTAGGACTTGTTGGTATATTTGGTTGAGGTCTCGATGGGCTCGGTGAGTTTCGGATGGTTAACGGGTTGGATTTTGGACTTGGAACTCTGCTGGAATTGTTCTGATGCACCATGTGGTTTCCTTCATCGCGTTCGCGAGTGGAGCCTCGTATTCGCAAAGAGGAATCGGGAGACTGACAATATTTTCTCTCTGCGTTTGCGAAGGTGGACTGGGTGTGCATCGCAAATGCGAGAGGTGTTACGCGTTCGCGAAGAAGAGAGGAAGCAGCCGAAGAGCCCAGGCAATTGGTCTATGCGTTCGCGTAGGGGGTGTCGCGTTCGCATAGTGAGGGGGAAACGAAGCATCGCGTTTGCGATGGGTTGAACGCGTTAGCGTAGAAGGCATTGAGGCAGAGGCATTTTGTGCTTCGCGAACGCGAGGGTGATGTCGCATTCGCGAAGGAGGAATTTGGACGAGAGTTATTTTGTGCTTCGCGAATGCGAGGCACTGACCGCGTTCGCGAAGAAGAAAAGTCTGGGCAGTGAGTTTAAGTCCCATTTTCAGTTTTTGGCGATTTGGAGCTCGGAATTGAGGCTATTTTGGGTGATTTTCAGAGGAAGCAACGGGGTAAGTATTCTTAACTCAATATTGGTTAAATTACCCGAATCCATGGTTGTTTTTATCATTTAATTGGTGAATTGAGTTGGGAAAATTTGAAAACCCTCTTGGTTTAAATTGAAGATTTGAGGGTCGAGTTGGGGTCAGATTTTGGAAAAATTGGTATGGTTAGACTCGTGGTTGAATGGCTTCCGGATTTTGTAACTTTTGTCGAGTTACGAGATGTGGGCCCCACATGCGATTTTTGAGCTAATTTTCGGATTTTTATGGAAAATTATTATTATCTTGTGGAATTAATTCCAATGAGTTTTATTGACTGAAACGAATTATTTATGACCAGATTCGAGGCGTTTGAAGACCAATTCACGAGGAAAGGACATTGCAGAATAAGAATTTTGCGGTTTGAGCTAAGTAACGATTGTAAATCTAGTCTTGAGGGTATGAAACCCCAGATTTCTTATCATTCTACTATTTTGAAGTGACGCATATGCTAGGTGATGGGCGTGTGGGCGTGCACTGTTGGGGATTTGTGTCTTGGTCCATCCCGTAGCAACTATAAAGTTGCATACTTTGTTGAAACCATTTGATACTTATATGTTTTAGAAAGAATTTCTGTAAATTTGAATGAATGCCATGTTTGGGCCTTGCACCAATGCTGTTTGGACCCTTAGGGGCTGTTTCTTACCATCCTCTCATTGTTTTCGATTGAAAATCTATACTCAGTCATATTTATACTTGTTTACCGCAGAACTCAGTTTTATGACTTTATTTTGATGAATATAAATGTTTGGGCCGAATGCCCTGTTTTACTGAGATGCCCGAGTGGCTTGAGAGGTTTATGACTGAGTGAGGCCGAGGGCCTGATTTGCGAGGATGAGTATGGATCGGGGCTGCCCGCCTGCAGCATACTTTATTATTTTGGCACGTGAGTTATCCGTGCAGCACGTGAGTTGTCCGTGCAGATTATAGCGCTTGGGCTGAAGGAGCCCCTCCGGAGTCTGTACACACCCCCAGTGAGCGCAGGTACCTACTGAGTGCGAGTGCCGAGTGCTGAGTGACTGGGAGGCATGAGCGATTGTGAGGTATGTCCAAGTGGCAATAGTGATTGTGAGGTATGCCTGAGTGGCAAGAGTGATTGTGCGGTATGCCCGAGTGGCAAGAGTGATTGTGCGGTATGCCCGAGTGGCAAGAGTGATTGTGAGGTATGCCCGAGTGGCAAGAGTGACTGTGAGGTTTGCTCGAGTGGCTGTATATGAGTGATGTTGTGCCCGAGGGGCTGTTTATGATTTTATCATTTTTGCTCATCTTTGCATTGAGCCTTTGTTTGAAAAACTGTTGGAAAAATATCTTTAAATGATTTTTTTACTGGAACCGGGTTTAATTGAGATGATTCGATTCAAACACTGATTTTTAAAGCATGTAGTACTTTACTGAGATTTCATGATATGAACGTTATATGCTTTATTGCTCGTCACTATTGCTCAGTCTTTATTTATTGTTGTTACTTACTGAGTTGGTGTACTCACGTTACTCCCTGCACCTTGTGTGCAGATTTAGGTGTAGCTGGACACGGTAACAGTTATTGAGTGTTCTGGTTGCAGATTTTTCTTGGAGATAGCAAGATAGCTTTTCGGCGATCACATCCCCTGCTCTTCTCCCTCTTATCTTCCTCTAGTTGTATTTAGCTATTTTCCAGGCTGAGTTAGCCTTGATATTGTTAGAAAGAATATAGTAGATGCTCATGACTAGTGACACCCCGATGTCGGGCTTTTCTTTTCCGCACTTCTGTTTTTCTTTGATTTGAATTCTTTAAATAGAGGTTTTATGATTAAATAACCTTGAAATTTTCTTTAAAATGAAAATATCGGTTTGTTTTGGAAATGAGTCGGTTTGCCTAGTTCCACGATAGGCGCCATCACAACAGAGGTTAGTTTGGGTCGTGACATCTAGGAACCCCGTGCCGGTGATGCACTACAAGATGACTGCCCCACATGAATACCTTGACTTACTGGAGCACTACGAGTAGTCTGAAGTGCGGGCTGAACTGGCCGACTTCCCGAGCCTCCATCATGATGGGTCATAGCTGAAGAGTAGAATCCACTGAACCCTCCAGAACCTCGAGACCTCTTGGTCTCCTTAGCCCCCCTCTCTTACCCCGAATACGCTTTAACATCCTGGCAATCTCCACCATCCGCTGAAATGGAGTATCAGTCTGCAACTCCTGAGCCATGCAGAATGTAAGATCATAACTGAGCCCTTCAATGAATCTATGAAATCACCCTCTTAATGTAGGAACCAAAGTAGGTGCATGACGGGATAACGCACTGAACCTGATGGCATACTCTGATACCGTCATGGTCCCTTAACGCAACTGCTCAAACTCTGCGCTCCATGCATCCCGAAGGGTCTGGGGAACTAACTCTCTTAAGAATATCTCTAAAAACTGAGTCCATGAAAATGAAGTTGCATCGACTGGGCTACCATCCTCATAAATCCGCCACCACTGATACGCTGCTCCTAACAGCTGGAATATAGTAAAACCAACCACACACGCCTCCACAATACCCATGATGCGTAGAATATGGTGGCACTCCTCTAGAAAACCATGTGCATCCTATGAAGCCAAACCACTGAAAGTAGGAGGGTGATATTTCTTGAACCTCGCAAGTCTAAGCTGCTCCTCCTCTGATGCCCGTGGCCTGACCTCAGGCTGAACCAGAATAATAGGCTGTACCGGCACCACACCCGAAACCTTACCAATGTGAGCCTGTTGCTCTGGAGTACCAATGGTGGGAGTCTAATGTCACGGAACCATTTTTCTGAAGGTTCGGCGAGGGCAGCAAAGTAAGCCTGACTGCTACCTAGCTTCAGCCCTTAGACAATAATTAGCACAATCGTGCTAAAGCGATGGCAATCACACAAAACAAGCAAGAAAGCTTTGAAATAAAGAGACTCGAATTTGGGAGGCAAGTGCCAATTTTCTGTTGTGTTTATTCAATATCTGATGCCTTACAAAGAATGAAAACAAAGCCTATTTATAGAACTAAAATGGCTATACAAAGGGTTGGTTGGCTGTCTAAAACAGCTTGGTGCATTCCAGCCTGGAAAGGTGCCTGGATTCCTGGATGAAAAGCTGCCTGGATTCCTTAATGGGAAGTTGCCTGGATTCCTGCATGAAAACCTGGAAAGGCAGACTTTGTGGGATATGATGTCAGCCATGACCTTCTGATGGCAGTCCGAGAGTTGAGCTCGGACAAGGCTCGCTATCGCTGGTTTTGCTGAAAATTAATAGGTGCGATGGCGGGGCGGTGCACGCTCCCCCACCTGAAATGGCGACGACCCCGGCGCCACACAACTGAAGATAATCGTGGACTTGTTCCTTGAACTGCCACAAGTCTTCAAACTTCTCCCATGATGCCTCCTCTAACGAAGTTCCTTTCCAATGAACAAGGAACTGCGCGCTTAAATTGCCCCATCCTTTTCCACGGACCAACTGATGGTCTATGATGGCCTCCAACTGCTTGTCTGTTGCTGGCGGAGTAGCAAAGATCTGGCTTCGACTGGTCTGCGCCCGATCCTTTTCTTCCATGTCTTCGAAATATGGTTTAAGTTGGCTAGCATGGAAGACTGGATAGATTTTCAGATGACGCGGCATGTCCAGTCGATATGATATTATCCCCACTTTGGCAACAATTTCGAACGGACCCTCATATCGGCGAATCAAACTATGATGTACGCCTCGCAGTGATTTGAACTGCCGTGGATTTAGTTTCACCATGACCCTGTCTCCAATCCGGTAATTGACTGGACGACGTTTCCGATCTGCAAATTTCTTCATTTTACGCGCAGCCTTGTCAAGATATGACCTGGCTAGATCGGCTTGTTCCTCCCAAAACTTGGCCATGTGAAAAGCCCCCGGATTCTTCAATCCGACGTTGGCGGGCAATGACTGAGGAGTGTTGGGCTGTTGCCCAGTTGCAAGCTCGAAGGGACTCTTCCCAGTCGCCTCGCTGCGTTGCAAGTTGTAAGAGAATTGAGCTATGTCCAGTAGCTTAGCCCAGTCTCTCTGATTGGCGCTGACATAATGCCTCAGATAGCATTCAAGCAAGGCATTAATCCTTTCCGTTTGCTCATCTGTCTGTGGATGGAAACTTGTTGAGAAGTGCAATTGAGTTCCCAACAAGCTGAACAATTCTCTCCAGAATGCGCCTGTGAAACGAGGGTCTCGATCGCTTACAATGTGCTTAGGCACACCCCAATATTTCACGATGTCCCTCAAAAATATACGTGCTGCCTCCTTAGCTTTGCAACCGGCAGTGGTGGCCGAGAATGTTGCATACTTGGTGAACCTGTCGACAACCACCATAATGGTGCCGAATCCCTCCGAATTTGGCAAACACGTGATGAAGTCCATGGTTATGCTGTCCCATGGCTTCGCCGCAACTGGCAGCGGCTCAAGTAATCCCCCTGGAAGCTTGGATTCCACCTTGTCTTGCTGGCAAACTAGACAAGTGCGTACATATACCTCGATGTCGTCCCGCATCCGAGGCCAATAATAAGAAGACTCGATCAGGGCCATTGTGCGTTTTTGCCCTGGATGACCTGCCCAGGCAGAGTCATGGCCTTCCTTCAGAAGAGTACGCCGGAGATTTGCCCATTTGGGCACGTAAATCCTCTTGCCAGAGGTATACAAGAGACCATCTTCCTCCCAAAAGCGCTGAGTTTTGCCCTGACTGGCCAAAGCAAAAAGTTGTTTAGCTACGGGATCAAGTTGCATACCTTCTTTGATGGTCTGGATGATGCCACTGCTTGCTGAGCTAACCATGTTTGCCAATATTGTCTTGCGACTTAAAGCATCGGCTACTACGTTAGCTTTTCCTGGCTTGTATTCCAGGGTGTAGTCGAATTCTGCCAAGAAATCTTGCCAACGAGCTTGCTTGGCAGATAGCTTCTTCTGCGTCTGGAAGTAGCTTGTTGCAACGTTGTCAGTCTTGACAACAAAATGTGCTCCCAGCAAATAATGACGCCAAGTCCTTAAGCAGTGAACTACAGCAGTCATTTCCTTCTCTTGGACAGTGTAACGCCTTTCAGCGTCATTCAGCTTTCGACTCTCAAAAGCTATAGGATGGCCATCTTGCATCAGCACGCCTCCTATAGCAAAGTCAGATGCATTAGTCTGGACTTCAAATACCTTCGAGAAATCAGGCAGGGCCAATACGGGTTCCTTGGTGATTGCTGCCTTGAGTTTCTCGAATGCCTTCTGGCATATGTCGCTCCATTCCCACTCTCTGTCCTTCTTCAGCAAGTCAGTGAGGGGAGATGCAATAGCCGAGTAACCAAAGATGAATCTCCGATAATAGTTGGCTAAGCCAAGAAAGGACCGAAGTTCCGGCACCTTTGTTGGAGCTTCCCAGTCGTGGATAGCTTCCACCTTGTCCCTATCCATCCGAATTTCCCCGTGGCTGATTGTATGCCCAAGGAATTGTACTACGGGCTGTGCAAAGCTGCATTTCTCCCGCTTGACGCACAGATCATTTTCCCTTAGTACCTGGAATACCTTGCGGAGATGTTCTGCATGGTCCTCCATGTCGTTGCTGTAAACCACGATATCATCTAGATAGATGACAACGAACTGATCCAAGAAGGGATGGAATAGTTTGTTCATCAAAGTGCAGAAGGTTGCTGGAGCATTTGTTAAACCGAATGGCATTACCAACCATTCAAAAGCCCCATATCGTGTAACACAGGTTGTCTTGGGCTCGTCTCCATCCGCAATCCGCACTTGGTAATAACCTTTCCTCAGATCCATCTTGGTGAACACCTTTGCCTGCCCCAAACGATCAAATAAATCAGCAATAAGAGGGATAGGGTACTTATTCTTTACCGTGACCTTGTTAAGGGCCCTGTAATCAATACATAACCGCATGGTACCCTCCTTCTTCTTCTGAAATAAGACAGGAGCTCCGTAAGGTGCTTTGGATGGTCGTATGTGGCCAGCCTCTAGCAACTCCTTGAGTTTCTCCCTCAATTCCTCCAGTTCTGGGGGCGCCATGCGATAAGGCGACATGGCAGGTGGCTTTGCCCCTGGAACCAGCTCGATCTGATGATCAACTTCCCTCCGTGGTGGCAAATGTTTGGGAAGTTCTTCCGGCATCACGTCCTTATTATCTTCAAGGACTTGCTCAATACGGGGAGGCAATGCTACTGCCTCAAGGGAATGCTCAACGATTCCCGTCAAGGTTGCAAGAAATGTTGGTTCTCCTTTCTTGAAGCCTTTCACAAGTTGCATCGCTGACAGATGCACTCCGGTTTGTGGTACCCGAACAAGGGGCACAATACATGAACCTCCAGGGTCGCTTATGTGAAGCTGGTTGATACGTGGTGCAATAAGTGCGTTGACCTCGTACCAAAAGTCCAATCCTAGAATGATGTCAAAGACATCCATGGGAGCAACAGTGAAGTCTGTCAATCCCTGCCAGTCTCCTAAAGCAATCTGTACGTTAGGAGCAAAGCCATGAACGGTAGTGGGAAGGGCATTGACAGTCTTCATTATCGTGTCGCTGGATACGAAAGCAAGTCCAAGCTCCCTAGCTCGTTCTTTCGTCACAAAGTTATGAGTCGCACCTGTATCCACCATGATGCGTACGTCTTTGCCATTCAACTTGGCATCGACGAATAAAGATTCACGTGGCCTCATACGAGGCGGTTGGGTAGCAATAGCGGCAATGGTCATATGGTTTATCAAGGCCATATGATTGAACAAGCCTACGGCCTTGTTCTTCTCTTGTCCTGCACCATCAGCTGGTGCTCTTCGCTCCTCTGGTTGCCTACCAATAGGCGCAGCAGTTTGTCCTTGCTGCTGGTGTGCTGCGACGATTGCTCCTAACTTGTTTAGAGTAGGACAATCTCGAGCAGAATGAGAATGGTTACCGCAAAGATAACAAACATCTCGCTGAGCAGCCTTTGGTGCTCCTTTCCTCTTATCATCGTAGTCCTTGCGATAATTAAAAGAGTGATTGCGGTTACCTCGATTATCATTGCTCCGATTGGGAATGAATCTGCCTTTGCCTCGATTGGTGTCCGCCTTTGGAGCAGCAGCAGCTTGGCTCCGATTGTTGTTTCCCTTAGACGCTCCGGTCCGGAAATCTGCTAATGACTCGGCTACTACAATAGCCTCATCGACGTCGTCGATCTGTCGCCTTTGTAATTCTTGTTTGGCCCAATTCTGCAAGCCATCCAAGAAATGGAACAATAGATCCTCACTTGTTAAGTTGGGGATCTGAAGGGTGAGCTTTGTAAACTCCTTTACGTACTCACGGATGGAGGATGTTTGCCTAAGCTCTCTCAACTGTCGGCGAGCTTCGTGCACAACATTTTGAGGATAAAACTGCCGTTTTAGCTCCTCTTTGAACTGCTTCCAGGTATCAATGAAGCACGTCCCTTTCTCCATATCTGCCTTCTTTCGGCGCCACCAAAGTATGGCGGTTTCAGATAAATACATGGCTGCCGTTCGGATTTTGGCAGCATCGCTGGTAAGGCTTACATGCTCGAAATAAGCATCCAGCTGCCACAAGAAGTTTTCCACGTCTTGAGCGCTTCTTTCACCTCGAAATTCTTTGGGTTTGGGAGCCTCGATACGTGTTTCTCGGACAGTGATGGGACCTCGCCCAGTGGCTCCTTCTGTCTCCTCTAGGCGTTGTCTTAAAGCTTCAACTTCTGCCTGTAAGGAAGACAAAGCCTCAGTGAGCTTGAGTTCAAGGTTGTTTAGCCCGTCATCTTGCTCCTGAACGTTCCCTCTGACTTCTTGAAGTCCATCAAGGGCAACTGACTCAAGTGAACAAATATTGATTTCTGCAGCGGAAATACGACGATGTGTGGCCTCTAGACCCTTCTCTATCATACAAACTCTCTCGTCTAGAGATATAGCTTGAGAAGTTTCGGGTGCAGTATAGGGCAGCAACTCACTTTCAGGTGGAGATGCATCCCTGGCCCTACTTTTGTCGCGCTTTCGACCCATGCCTCTTTGTGGTTCTGGGTTCTCTTCAATGTGGGTTTCTTCAACGTTACGGTGTGAGTTCTTAGCCATGCAAGAACCTAGGCTCTGATACCACTTGTCACGGAACCGTTTTTCTGAAGGTTCGGCGAGGGCAGCAAAGTAAGCCTGACTGCTACCTAGCTTCAGCCCTTAGACAATAATTAGCACAATCGTGCTAAAGCGATGGCAATCACACGAAACAAGCAAGAAAGCTTTGAAATAAAGAGACTCGAATTTGGGAGGCAAGTGCCAATTTTCTGTTGTGTTTATTCAATATCTGATGCCTTACAAAGAATGAAAACAAAGCCTATTTATAGAACTAAAATGGCTATACAAAGGGTTGGTTGGCTGTCTAAAACAGCTTGGTGCATTCCAGCCTGGAAAGGTGCCTGGATTCCTGGATGAAAAGCTGCCTGGATTCCTGCCTGGATTCCTTAATGGGAAGTTGCCTGGATTCCTGCATGAAAACCTGGAAAGGCAGACTTTGTGGGATATGATGTCAGCCATGACCTTCTGATGGCAGTCCGAGAGTTGAGCTCGGACAAGGCTCGCTATCGCTGGTTTTGCTGAAAATTAATAGGTGCGATGGCGGGGCGGTGCACGCTCCCCCACCTGAAATGGCGACGACCCCGGCGCCACACAACTGAAGATAATCGTGGACTTGTTCCTTGAACTGCCACAAGTCTTCAAACTTCTCCCATGATGCCTCCTCTAACGAAGTTCCTTTCCGGTGCCTGTCCCCCAACCGAAGATACTGACGGCTCCTCAATTGCTGCCCTGGCAGGTGTTCTAGCTGTGGCACGTGCCCCTATTCAGCCTCTAACTTGGCCCCGGCCTCTCGCAGCTTTAGCAGGGGGTACGGGTGTCTACTCAGCTGATCCTGTAACATGTGTCCTCACCATCAATGAGAGAATAGAGATACAAAGGCTCAAACTTCGAAATCAACAAATCCGCATGACAGGAATGAAAGAAGTGGAGATTTTTCCTAATAGTTTTGTAGACTCCCGAAGATAAGTACAGACGTCTCCGTACAGATCCGCAAGACTCTACTAAACTCGCTTATGACTCATAGCACCTATGAACCTAGAGTTCTGATATCAACTTGTCACGACCCCAATTTACCTCCGTAGGATATCATGATGGCACCTAGTCTTTAAAACTAGGTAAGCCTAACACTTACTGAATTAATAGCAAAATTCAACCAACAACTATTAAATATGAAATAGAAATTTCTATACAAAGCTAACAATCCCAAAACTGGTAGTACAAGTCATAAACTCTACTGAGTTCACTAGAAAATATCTAAGTACAATTGTTCCGAAATAGAAATAAACTATACAAAAATAACTTCCGAAGGTGACTCCGAGGCCTGCGAACGCAAAGACAGGTATAACTTGAAGTCTCCACAGCAATATCTGATCCGCTATCTAACAACCAACAGACTCCGAAGTACCTGGATCTGCACAAAAATAGCAAAATTGTAGTATGAGTACACCACGCTCGGTACCCAGTAAGTATCAAGACTAACCTTAGTAGAGTAGTGACGAGGTACAAGTTAAGACACTCACTAGACAAAATTACCTGTGCAATATAGAAGTATAATACTAATAACGGAAAGTGAAAATCAGCAAATGGCATCAAGAACCAACAGGTGATATAAACAGTAAAATAATAAGAACACCGTGATGTATCATTAAAACCAAATAAGGAAACACAAGGGACAATCAATTAATCAAGCCGCTCTAACACAAGTTTCGCAATGAATCACTCCGTGGTACTTCATCTCCTAGTCACAAGTCACGGGTCTCAACCCACCATCATATACTCATGGAGCCTCGTGCCCACATCTCGCATCACAACCGCACGGATAACTCACGTGCCAAAATCTCAATCCGTCCGGCATGATCACAAGCTCACAATCACAATCTGCCCGTTATGATCACATGCTCACAATCACAATCCACCCAGCATGGTCGCAGGCTCACAATCACAGCCCACCCAATATGATCATAGGCCATCAATTATAATCCGCCCGACATGGTGACAAACTCAATATCAACATGAAAATAGATAATACTAGGACACATGGGCATGATGAATAAATGTCAAGTTTGAAACTCCTAAACTAGTATAAGTGGCATGCTGCTGTGTATGCTTGTGGGAGTATACTACTGCAGCCCAAGTCAACAAGTAATATTAAAGGCATTGAATAGCTCATCAAAACAACAAATCAAGTCACACAAGGTGTATGAAAAACACAAGGAAAAGAACACCATCACACAAAAATCACCAACACAATGCCTCCAACCATCACACATTATCCCTGACATTGCCACCCTTATCTCTCCGATAGCCACCCGTATCTCTCCGATAGCCACCCGTATCTCTCCGCCTTGACATTATAATTAGCCACCCTTATCTCTCCTATAGCCACCCGTATCACTCCGTATAATAGCCACACTTATCGCTCCGCCCGAACAATAACACAATAGCTACCCGTATCACTATGTACATTCAACAACAGTGAGATGCCACCCTTATAACAACAACGGTGAAATTCCACCCTTATACTTCGCATAACAACAACGGTGAAATGCCACCCTTATACTCCGCATAACAACAACCAAACCACACAACAAATCACATGTGCTATCATCACTACAACACAACATATCAACTCATATCACATGTGCCCGTAGGCCACAACCTTTTCGAAGATTCAACAATATCAATATTTTCACAACAAATAGCCCACGGCTCAACACAACGTATGTAGAATCTTAATAACAACAAAATGACGGAAAAGAAACTCAACAAGGAACCACACCCCTTTTTAAACTCAACTTCGATTAGAATAGATTAATGACTCTCGATAACTTCAATTCTAATTAATTATTTAAGGATAACCTCGATAGTAATAGTACTTCCATGGAATGGCAAAACTTCGAACACAAATGTATGAATTAGGCTAACAATGAAAAAGATGACACGAACCAGTACTACGTCTAAATGCATGAGAGCAACCCGGCAACAAAGGATATCATGTGACGACAATTTTAACTAAGAGTAGCTCCATAATAAAAAGAAATCACATAATGACATAAAGTGATAACAACTCCCAATAAAGCATATAAGAGCAAACTCGACAAGTAAAGAATGTGACATGTAATGACAACTTCAAATAAAGCATGTGATAGTAGACATGATGAATAGAAGATATAACATGTGCTAACAATTCCAAATAAGTACATGAAAGAAGCCTAAGAGTCTAAGCCGGTAAAGTTTCCTCATATAAACCCGAGTACGTACTCGTCACCTCGCGTACACGGCTTTCACATGACACTAATAGCACAAATGACTCAAATCCTAAGGGGTAGTTCCCCCCCACAAAGTTAGGCAATATACTTACCTCAAAGAAGCTAGACCAATACTCTAAAATGACCTTCTCGAATGAAACAACCTCCGGACGAATCAAATCTAACCAAAATAACTTAATATGATAAATAAAAACTATAGAAAATAATTTCGGATAATAAAGCTTCGATCTTTAATGAAAACTAAAAAGTCAACCTTGGGCCCCAAACCTCGAAACCCGATAAATTCATAAAATTTGAACACCCATTCCGATACGGGTCCAACCATACCAAATTTATCCAATTCCGACATTAATTCGTCCTTCAAATCATCATTTTATATTTTTGAAAGTTTTCACATAATTCCCATTTCCCCCAACTCAAACCACTGATTTAATGATAAAAATAAAGATGGAATCATGAAATAAAATCAACTCTGGGTAGAGAACACTTACCCCAAACCAACACGTGAAGAACCCCTCAAACATCGCTCAAATCCGAGGTCTCTAGCTCGAAAGATGATAAATGGAACAAAACCCCCGATTTGGGAATTAATATCTGCTGCCCAAGTATTTGCACATCGCGATCTCAGAAATACAAATGCGATCGCGAAGAAGAAACAACTGCCCAAAAATGCACTACGTGAACGTGAATCAAGTGATGCGAATGCGATTAACAATGATCTCCGCTTATGTGATCGTGAACCATATTACACGAACACGAAGAACAATAAACCTGGCTTCACCAGCATGGTCTCCCACTACGTGATCGCAAAACAACAAATGTGAATGCGATGAAGCAGAACCCACACTTACGCGATCGCGAGCCATTCACTACGAACGCGAAGAGGAAAAAAAAGGGATCACCCACCAAATAGCCTACACGATCGTGGATGGACCTTTGCGATCGTGAATAAGGACATCTTGCACCAACAAATCAGGAGTCCAATAACATGGAGAAATGGCCTGTAGCCCATCCGGAATACACCCGAGGCCCCCGGGACCCCATTGAAACATACCAACAAGTTTTATAACATAACGCGGACCTGCTCGAGGCCTCAAAGCACATAAAACAACATCAAAACTATGAATCACACCTCGAATCGAACTTAATAAACTTAATGAACTTATGAACTTTCAACTTCTACAACTCGCGCCGAATCATATCAAATCAACCCGGAATGACGTCAAATTTTGCGTGCAAGTTCCAAATGGCACAACGAAGCTATACAAACTCCTGAAATCGAAATACAAATCTGATATCAAAAAAGTCAACTCCCGGTCAAAGCTCTTAACCTTCGAAACCTTCAACTTTTCAATTTTTGCCGAAATGCATCAAATTAACCTACTGACCTCCAATTCCAAATCCGGACATACGCCTAAGTCCAAAATCACCATACAAAGCTATTGGAATCATCAAAACACCATTCCGGAGTCATCTACATAAAATTCAAACTCTAGTCAACTCTTTTCACTTAAGCTTCTAAAATAAGAATTATTCTTCCAAATTAAATCCCGAATCGTCCAAAAGCTAAACTCGGCCACACACGCAGTCATAATACATAATACTAAGATTCTCTAGACCTTATGACACCTAATGAGATGCTAATTCTCAAAACGACCAATCGGATCGTTTCATTAAACATTCCGCCAGCTATCTAAGTAATGAAGCGTAATGACCCGACCGGTTATTTTGAGCATTTACACTTCGCTTGGTTGTTTGAGGGCATGAGTAGCTCCATATGATGTAATATGACTTATATGAATCGTCGGTTTTGTTTTTCAGGTTATTCGAAACTGATTTGAAAGAATGATTCTCAACTAGAAGCTTTAAATTTGAAAGAGTCGACCAAGTTTGACTTTTTATGAATTTGAACCCGGAACGGAGTTCTGATTGTTCCATTATCTCCGTTGGGTGATTTTGGAGTTAGGAGATCGTCCAGATTGTGATTTGGAGGTCCGTGGTTGAATTTGGCTCGAAATGGCGAAAGTTGAAATTTTGAAAAGTTTGACCGGGAGTGGACTTTTTGATATTAGGGTCCCGAGTAGCTCGGGTGAGTTTCGGACGAGGTTCGGATCATTTCATTGCATTTTGGATTTTTTCTAAGCTGCTGGTTCTGGTGTTCCACACCTGCGACTGGTATTGTGTAGGTACGATGGTCGCAGAAGCGTTAGTGGAGTCACAGAAGCGAGAAGAGGCTGGGTGAGAAAGACCCCAGAGGCGGATTTTTGTAGGGCACCTGCGTGCGCGCAGATGCGAGATTGGAAGCGCAGGTGCGAAAATCTTCGCAGAAGCGGAATTTGATATCCGTAGGTGCGGGGGTTGCTGGGCAAGGCTATTTTCACAGAAGTGAAGTGTTTACCGCAGAAGCGGTGGTCGCAAATGCGACGAATTGTCCACAAATGCGGAATCGCTGGGGCAGAAGCTATATTATTGAGGGTTTTGATTCTTTCTTCATTTTGGGAGCTATGGAGCTCGGATTGAGGCGATTCTTGAGGCAATTTTCATAATTGTTCTCTACTCAGTTTTGGCTATATTTCATAAATCTACTTTCGTTTTTGGTAATTGGATTGTGAATTTTAAAGAGAAATTGGGGGGTTTTGGCCTAAAGTTTTATAATATGAACTTTCGAGTTTTGAACATCGAATTGGAGTCAGATTTGAGTGAAAATAGTATGATTGGACTCGTAGTTGAATGGGTTATTGGATTTTATAAATTTTGTCGGGTTTCGAGGTGCGGGCCCAGGTTGGGCTTTTGGCCGATTTTGGGCTTTTAATTCAAGGTTAGATTATTTTTCGATCGGAATTAATTCCTTTAGCATTGTTTGATGTATTTGAGTTGTTTCTGTTTAGTTTCGAGCCGTTTGGAGGTCAGAACGCGCGTGATGGCATCTTTGGAGCACCGCTTGGCTTGCTCGGCATTGGTACTAGTTTGTTCGAGGTAAGTAACTCTTCTAATCTTAGTGCTGAGGGTACGAAACTCCGAAATATGTGTTATGTGATTGGTATTGAGGTGGCGCACATGCTAGGTGATGGGCGTGTGGGCGTGCACCATGTGAATTGGGACTTTGTTGTTTCCATGGAACTGTATAGTAGTCCTATTTTGTTTATATCCATGTTTTTATCATGTGATAAAGTAGTTAAGCTGTCAATCATGCTAGATATCATGTTTAGGCATTTTGTCGATATTGTTTGGACCCATAATGGTCGTTTCTTACTGTCATCTCACTGATTTCATTGATATTTCATACTCAGTCATATTCATGCATTCATATCATATCTCAGTCTCAGTTATTTATTGATACATCATATCATTGTTGTCGGGCTAGTTTCATGGCATTGTGAGCCCGTGAGTGAGACTGGAGAGTGATGACTGAGTGAGGCCGAGGGCCTGAGTGAGATTGATATTTTGGGATCGGGCTCCACGCCGCAACATGTTATATTGCTATTTTGGGATCGGGCTACATGCCACAGCATGTTATATTGATATTTTGGGATCGGGCTATACACCGCAGCATGTTATATGGATTATATTTTTTGGGATCAGGCTGCACGCCGCAGCGATATAGCTCTTGGGCTGAAAGGATCCCCTCCGGAGTCTGCACACCCCCAGTGAGTGCAGTCGACTATAAATATGGATCGGGCTGCACGCCGCAGTGGGTATGATACAGCGCTGAGTGTTTGAGTGTGCTGAGCATAGTGAGAGAGAATGCGAGACAATGAGATTGAGTACTCTGAGAGTGTGAGTACATGAACTCATCATCGAGATGCATTGCATTTGACATGTGTACTTGAGATACATGCATAGAGGTGCATTTCCTTCTGCTACCCAGTTTTGGGGACATTTATGATTTTACCTGTATCTTAACATGTAGGCATAGAGAAGTACCTTCCTCATGCTATCTAAAAATGAAACATCTTACTATTTGTTTAAAGGAGTTTTGGGAAAAATCACAGTTTTCAAACTTACTCGTATATTGGCTTTTCGGTAAAAGATTTGGATTTTTACTGAGATACTTAAAAAGAAATGCCTATTTTTCTGGAACTGTGAACTAACTGAGCCTTTTATTTCTGAGATACTCGTTTATTACTTGTACTATGCTGTTATGAACTGTTGTGGAATATTGGTGTTGGACCTGACCCCCTTTTTGTTAGCTCGTCACTACTTTCAACCTAAGGTTAGGTTTGTTACTTATTGAGTACATGGGGTCGGTTGTACTCATACTATACTTTTGCACCTTGCGTGCAGATGTTGGCTGTTGATGTTGCTGTGTTTGATGGGAGCTGGATTGAAGATGTATCTGCATCCCGGATGTAGCTGCCTCTTGTTCGTGGGAGCTTTAGATATGTAAAACTCTATTTATGTACTATTCAAACACACTATGTATTTATTTCAATTTTTCTTTGTAAACTCTATTCTTAGAAGCTCATAATTTGTACTACCAGTCCTTGGGGAATGTATAAGATTCAAATATTTCTTCACTTAATCGCTTTATTAATTGTTATTAGAATTGGTTAGTGGTTAATTGGCTTACCTAGCGGGTTGGGTTAGGTGCCATCACGACTAGTGGATTTAGGGTCGTGACATGAAGCTCGATTTAACATAATTTTTAACCAAGGTTTACTTTTAATACATACAATTAAACTATCAAGTTAAGTCCAAATAGTGCAAGTAATAGCATAATAAAGGCCTATGTCTACCCGGACATAACATGAATTTTAGCTACGCATAGACTCTCGTTACTTTGTGCGTACATAACACTCACAATTAGTAGAAAATAACAATTTGAATACCTATGGGGTTAATTCCCTATTACAAGGTTAGGCAAGAAACTTACCTCATCTCCAGTCCACTTTTCGGTCCACAAATCACTTTAAAAGCCTCAAGTCGGTGCCGAACAATCCGAAACTAGCCAAAGGATGTATAAACTAATCAACAATCGCTCAAAAGTTCACAATTTAACTATTAGAGTGATTACCCAACCCAATTTGGAAGGTTCCTAAAAATTCATCCCCAGGTCCACGTACCCGGATTCCGAAAAGTTTTGTAAATAAATATTACCCATAACCTCACGGATACAAATATATAATTTATTCTAATTTTCACAACCAAATCCATGATCAAATCCTAATTTCACCTAAACCCTAGGTTCTTCAAAAACTCCCACAAGCTTCACTAATTTTCCATGTTTAATCTACCTATAATCCACGTATTTAACTTAAAAATGGGTAGATTTTACTTACTTTGTGATTTTGATGAAGAATCCCCCACAAAAGTGCTCTCAAAATCGCCCAAGACCAAGTGAAAGTGTGTGGAAAATGGGCTAAGTCCCGAATTAAATGCCCTCCACTGCCCAACGATATCAGCTTCTGCGGACCAAACATTCGCACATGCGACCCCGCACCTATGGAAAATCCATCGCAGGTGCGGTCCTCTCCTAGGCCAGATCCCTTCGCCTTTTCGGACCAATGCTCGCTTCTGCGAAAAATTGACTGCACCTGCGAACCCACACAATCCCCTCACACTTCCGCTTCTGCGGAAGAAAACTCGCGCCTGCGGATGCACATCTATGCCCAGGAGTCTGCACCTGCGAACCCAGGCCTGGGCTGGCCACCTCTACTTCTGCGATGAGCCATGCGCACCTACGAGTCCGCACCAGCGGCCAACCCTCCACAGGTGCGAAGACACCAGAACAGCAGCACCTTCAGCCAAAACAACCAAGTCCAAAAATGATCCGATTCTCACACTGGGCCCCCGGGACCCCGTCCGAACATACCAACAAGTTCCAAAACACATAACGAACCTACTCAAGGCCATAAATCACATCAAACAACCTCAAATCTATGAATCACAACCCAATTCAAGCCTATTGAAACTATGAACATCCGACTTCCAAAACTAATACCGAATCATACCAAAACAACTCTGATTTGCCTCAAATTTTGCACACAAGTCATAAATTACCATATAGACCTATTCACAAGCTCAGAATCCCAAACAAACCTCGATAATACCAAAGTCTACTCCAAACCAAATTTAAAAACTTGAAAACCTTTAATGAACCAACTTTTAACATTAAGGGCTAAAATGCTTCCGGATCACCCGAAACCCAATCCATAAACACGCCCAAGTCCGAAATTATCATACGAACCTATTGGGACTATCAAATCCCGGTTCCGAGGTCGTTTACTCTAAATGTTGACTCAAGTCAAACTTAGCCATCATAAGCCACTATTAAGGAACTAAGTGTTCCGATTTCAACCTAAACCCTTCCAAACCTAGATCAACAATCCTCGCAAGTCATAAAATAGTAAAAGCATATAGGAAGAGTCTTAATTAGGGGAACAAGGATCTAAAAAGTAAAATAACCGGCCGGATCATTACAGTACTACCAGTAGTTCCAAAATAGATGAAAGCAGATACAGTGAGAGCTAGCTTGTCAAAATTATACTTATGGTCTCAAATGTAAAAGATTTAACTAACAAGAAATATAAAAGTAATTAAGAACAGATCTAGCATCCAGTGACTTATTGCTTCGTATCGAAAACGAAAAAGAGCATCCAGTAAAAGATGATTTGGTTCTTTGGGAACACTTGGATATCAATCTCGATGGTAATAGTTGTGCATTTAATAAGGGAAGTATTTTTATCATTAAATTAAAATGTAATTTGTGCAAATTACATGATAGAAACTAAAGAGCTATCTTAGCTAGTATAAATGAATATGTTTATCAACTGAATAAAAGGTTGATTGCTAAGTTTTATGGTAATCAAAACAAAATAACTTTTCAGTTTTTGACTTGGCAGAAGATAATACCAACAATTACTACCAACAGGAATACTTAAATACTTTAATACCAAATGGCCTTCCACCACACATGTTTGTTGTCAAGTTCATTATTTCTTAGGTATGTTAGTATCACTGTATATATAATAGACTAAGTTAAAATTGATCTTCCATTGTATATAGGTTAATTTTGAAGAAAAATAGGCCCGTCATGCTACTAAAGAACTTAGATCCGCCGAATAGCTTATATAATAGCACACAAATGGTATATAAAAATTTTGACAACAACATCATACATGCAGAAATTATGATACGAGTCAATATACTTCTAAGTATGTATTTATCCTCGAATTTAAATTTTGTTTCCCGAAACTAAAAGATATCCTTTTAAATTTGTGTGAAAATAATTTTCAGTATGTTTATGTTTTGCAATTATAAATAAAGCACAAAGACAAACATCCTAAATATTGGACTATACCACAATATATTTTCTTGCACAAACAACTATATGTTACAAGAGGAATATCAATATTGACAAGAAGAGTTTTGATTATGGTAGAGCAACCAAAACATAAGAAGAAAATATACACAAAAAATATCGTCCACAAAGAAATGTTCGGTAAGTTACCATCATATTAAATACTTTTAAACTATAATACATAATTATCTATCTAACATGACTAAATTGACCACTTGTGTAAGTTCTGATGATGTCCTTTTATTTTGAATTCACGTATTATGCTAATGTAATAATATTTTTCGGTATTTAGATAATTATTATATTATTATACATAAAATTTTTCTCATTAATTAAGTTTTATTATTCTTTCATATAAATAAATATTTAAATTATCACGTGCCATTACTAACGTGCATGTAGAGGTGATATGCAGTTAAGTCAGATAAATGATCAAGGAAATTGCAAGTAAAGATGAAAGACAAAATCCAACAAAACACTAGCCAGATTTCCTCACTTTTCCATATCCGTTCCAAACCACTAATCAGTATTTCTAATATCCGCATGTACACCATCAAGAGAGAAACATGAAAGGGTGACCCTAGGGGGATGGATCCGTATCCATACGCTGCACGGATAACTCACATGCTAATAATAGAACCCGCACGGACAACTCACGTGCTAATAACATTAATATATGGATCTGCACGAACAACTCACGTTCCAACAACACAATCCGCCCGATATGGTCACAGGCACAACAACACAATTCACCCAGTAAGGTCATAGGTCCCCAGTCCAATCATAAAATACATGAGCAAATAAATAAGTATACATGTATGAAATGAGTGAATAACAAATCTCATGCTCCTAGACTGGTATAAACAACATGCTAAGTGTAGGCATGTGCAAGTGTACTATTATTACTCAAACCGGCAAATTTGATCAAAGAATAACATTTATCAGTTCATTCAGGGATTAAACGCCTATGTAGCCTCAAACACGGCTAAACTAGTTCACAACAATATCACCAGTGTGCGAAGCATCATAGTTAAAGGTTTAACAGTCAAATTCTAGGTTTATGAGAGCCTGAGCACAACCCGAACATGAGTAAATTATCCCCAGTGTCCGCACATAAGTTCATCCCCACGCATGTGCGCACCCAATGTCACATAGCTATCAAAATAATTCAGGCAACTAGTGCCTCAACCGAGTTTAAATAAGATACTTACCTCAAACAAATCAAATCACTCCGCTAGCAAGCCCTTCCCACACGTATCAGTATCTGAAGGCTCGAATCTAGCCAAAAATAATGTAATACTATTAATATAAGCTATAGGAATTAATTCCAAATGATAAAGCTAAGTTTTTTAACCAAAGTCAAAAAGTCAACCCCGGGCCCACGTCTCAGAATCCGACAAAACTAACAAAATCCGAACACCCATTCAAAACGAGTCCAACCACACCAAAATTACTCCATTCCGATCTCAACTCGGCCTTCAAATTCCCAAATTAAAGTCTATAAAGTTTCTGCAATTTTTTCCAATTTTTCCAACCCAAACAACTAATTAAATGGTAAAAATAATGATAGATTCATGTATATTAGCCAAATCTGAGTTAGAATCACTTACCCCAATCAATTCCTTAAAAAATCCCTTCAAGAATCGTCTCAAGTATAAAAATATGAATACAATGTCAAGTGACTAAAACAGCCTTAAAACTAAATTTTACACTGGACAAAATAGTCAATCAATTATTTTCCTAATATTTAGGGCTTTGAAATGATTTAGGATTTGAAATCAATTAAATCTTTTTTATTTGACTACGTAGGAAATTATAATTTAGGCTTTTGATATCAATTATGAAAAGATAAAAATAGAGTTGTATTTCAGCTAAAATTTATTTCTTCGTGAATTTAGAATTGAAAAAAGTTTGAGTAGGAAGAGGTCTATCTACAAAAAAACTACCGAAAGCTTGGGATGCCTCTCGGACTTGGCAGAAACTAACCCCTCAATTTATTGCATAAACCTCTCATATGTTTATTTTTCCTAAGGTAACAGAAGTTAGTTTAGTAAGAGATCGAAGGAACCAAAGAAAAGAGTATGCAAGGGACATTGTCTAGATCTTACTTTGTTTCAGCAGGCTCTAACCACGACCAAATATTAATTGCTATTCACTGACACTGAATCAATTGACTGCTCATTGTTGAATGAACTATTTTGAGATTTTAGAACTATAAGCTAACATGTGTGAAGTGAAAAAGGTAATGATTTTTTGTGTAATGAGAAAACTGGCTTTAAATTTTTTTTTCTTAAGGTAACTTTGCATTTTTTTTATTTTGGATAGTCCTACATTCTTTTTTTGCAGGTTAGTATTATTATCATAGAATTATGGGATACTTCACCAAGTTGATTAAGAAGAAATTAAGAAAAGAAAATAGACTTTTGCTAAAGAGACAATCTATGTAAGCCAAGAGAGCCTTGGGCAGCCAACACCAGTTAAGTGCCAAGATTGATTAATCTTTTTTAGTGACATTAATCTCTCACATGTGCAAGCCACACTTACCCATAAAATCTTTTTGGTTTCTTATTGTTTATCATGTTATCAAGGCTGATAATAAGCAGCTAAGAGGTACTTAATCTTTTTTACTTTATCAATTCTTTTATCATTTGCTATCTTATGTGTTCCAAGAACTAGATCACATAAAAATAATTCTTTTTATATGGGTCATGGAATATTCAAGAAAAAATACGAAACGGAAGGTTTGATATGGAGCCTCCAAATCTTCAATATATAATTGTGATACACCCGATAGGTCATCTTCAATTTTATTTCTGTATTCCGAGACCTATAATAACTCCATTCAGCCTTCCTCAATTTGCGTACATAGTTCGTATTTTTTTTCCAGAAGGTTTTTATGAGAAAATTGATGAAAATATAAAATCGTGCCTTAAAAACTCATTTGAGTTGACTTCAGTTAACATTTTGAGTAAACGGACCCTGATTAGTGTTATGACGGTTTCGGTGGGCCCGTGTCATGATTTGAAACTTGGGCGTATGCCCGAAATCAAATTCGGAAGTTCCTAGCTTGATTTAACGCCATTTGTCGAAAACTAGAAATTTAAAGGTTTAAAGAATTCCTAAATTTGGCCATAATTAATTTTTTTGATACCGGGTCTCGATTTAGATTCCGAGAGTTCGAGAAGCTTCGTAATAATATTTATGACTTGTGTACAAAATTTAAAGTAATTTCGAAGCGCGTAGGCACGTTTTTCGTTCGTTTTTGAAAAATTAAAAGTTTTGATTTTATAAAGCTTGAATTTCTAAGGTTTGACCCGAGTTTGACTTTGTGGTTAATGGGGCCAAAATTTGGTTTTGAAAGTTTGTACAAGTTCATTTTGCTATTTTTAACTTGTCGGTAAAATTTGGCGCGATTCGGAGTTGATAGGATTCAAACGGTTGGTTGAAAATTTTGAAGTTCTTAAAATTTCTTTGAAACTCCATGCGTTTTGGCATTCAATTCTAAATTCTTGGTGTTATTTTGGTATTTTGATCGCGTGAGCGAGTTCGTAACATATTTTAGGACCTGTATGTATGTTTGGTTGAGGTCTCAAATCTGCAGACTTGTTAGTTTGACTTCGGAAGCTTATATCTTTTAGGAAAACTACCAGCTATGTCCATTTATAAGTAGCTCATTACAAAAATTGGCCAATTCATAAAATATTACTAATATTAGCCAATTAACTATTTGTAGCAAAAAAAGGTCAATTTTTTCCTTTCTTTTGAGTGGGTGTTATTAGAATAGATTGGGTACATCTTAAGGAGCTTGAATCTCCATTTGGGATGATTTGGTGAAGTTTTGAGGTAGTTTGAATTGAAAATTCGAAATAAAAACTGAACATGAAAAAAATGATATGTGTATCACGCTGTGTATTATTTGTGTATAACATATGTATCATATTTGTATCAATTGTGTATCACATGTATACCTGTGTGTGAGATACATGCCCGATACATTGTCGCAGAAGAATTTTTTGTACTCGATTTAATTAAGAATTTTGATACAAAACCAGTCCAAATCACTTCCACTCTTCCTCAAATTTTGTATATTGACTTATCTATATGTTTTCAATGGATTTTAACTATACCCATTGAAAAAGTTTCTTTTTTGCTTAGATTTTTGGAATATTGTATTTTTTTTGTATTTCATCACCTTATTTGCTACCTCATGCATGAAATTTCCTTTCCGTCTTGCATCTAATGTTGCTAATCACGCTTAAAAATATGGAAGGAGATTTTTGCATGTGATTCTTTGAGAGAAAGAACTTTATTTATTTGATTTTTTAATTTTTATATGTGCTTGGCTAGTTTCGGTAAGTCTATGACTAATGGCTAGAGGTTGGTAAGTTGAGACTTATTTGGGACATTTGTGTAAGTTTCCCTTATCTTTTAATCTATAAGGAATTTGGAGATAATCCTAAAATGAAAGTTGTAGCCATTTGAGTCTAGTTTTGAGAAAGTTAAACCATTCATCATTTGGACATTTGTATAGGAAGTTATAATCGATTTACAAAAAAACTGGTATTGTAGTTTTCACTGCAGTTTCCGCTTGGAAAACTGCTGAAGCAGCTCGCCTCTTTAAAATGCGACCTGCCTGGGTAGCTTAAAAACGCATTTCAGCTTCTTTTCTTCATTTTTTTTTTGAAAACTAGTCCGAGAGTGGGCGATTTTTGAAGGGTTCTTCACGTGTTTGTTTGGGGTAAGTGTTCTTTATCCGAAATTGATTATATTTTATGACTCCATAATTGTTTTCATCATTAAATTAGTGAATTGAATGGAAAAATGGAAATTTTATAAAAATCTTTCAAAAATATAAAATGAGGATTTGAAGGGCGATTCAATATCGAAAATTGATAATTTTGGTATGGTTGGACTCGTTATCGAATGCGTGTTTGGATTTTATAAATTTTGTCGGGTTTCGAGTTGCGGGACTGGGGTTGACTTTTTAGTTTTAATTAAAGATCGAAGTTTTATTATCCGGAATCATTTTCTCTGAGTTTTATTTATGATGTTAAGTTATTTTAGCTAGATTTGAGCCGTCCAGACGTTGTTTCACACGAGAAAGCCAATTTAGAGTGTCAGTCTAGCTTCTTTGAGGTAAGTATCTTGCCTAACTTTGTGCATGAGAACTACTCTTTAGGATTTGAGTAATTTTTGCTAATTGTGTCATGTGAAGACTGTGTACGCGAGGTGACGAGTATGTACTGGGCTAAATTGTGAAAATTTGACCGTTTAGGGCCCTTAGGTTCTTGTGTTCATTAGTTATGAAGTTGTTTATCATGTTAAATTCTCTAAATTTACCCTTACATGTATTATTTGAAATTAATTGATTCAGGTTTTACCCTTATTGCCGATTGAACTCTTATGTGCCTTAAATGAAGTTCTTGCCTCTTTTATTGCAATGCTATCTTTTTCGTAATTGCTTGTCCTTAATTAAAGTTATTATTATCTTTTTCGTAATTGCTTATCCTTAATTATAGTTATTATTATCTTTTCTGTAATTGCCTGTTCTTAATTGAATTTATTATTATCTTTTCCGTAATTGCTTATCCTTAATTGAAGTTGTTATTATTTTTTTTTCATAATTGCTTATCCTTAATTGAATTTGTTGTTATCTCTTCCGTAATTGCCCAACCCTAAATGAAGTTTTGTTATCCCTTTTCATTGTTGACTCATCCTTATTTGGAATCATTGTTAGACATTATCTCTCTCTTGTTGAGCTATACTTGTTGAGACCGTTATTCCCTGTTGTGTCTTTCTTTGTGGGCTCGTTCTTCCGTTTCTTTGTGTTCTAAAGTTCTTGTGTTGATTTACTTGCCGTATTCTCGTGTTATTGTTGTTGTTTTTGCTGTTGTACTCTGTGTTGTTGAGCCGAGGGCTATGCGTGGTTGTGGTATTGAAGCTGTTTGAGGAAATGTTGTGGTATATGGGCACATGTTGTGCAAGTTATTTTATTGTGTTATTATGTTTTGGCACACGTGGTATTGTTGTGAGGATCATCGAGGTGTTCGCACGTGAGTTGTCCGTGCCGTTGTTATTATTTATATTTGCACATGTGACATGACAAGACGGGCTATATATGTGGATTTGTGCATGTGGCGAGTCAGACATTTACTTTATTGGTGCGTACATGGCGAGACAAGGTGGTCTATGACGGAGAATGATTTGTGTTGGCCTGAGGGCATTGTTATTGTTGATATTTGTGTAATGGTGTGCCTACCTTGTGTGAATTGTATTGTGTACATTTTGTGGTGATCGTTTCTTATGTGCCATTCATTGTCTCTACTCTTTCTTGTTGACTTGAATTGTGGTAGAACACTTGTACAAGCATACACATAAACAAATCACCCATATTGGTTTAAGAAGATGAATCCTAATGTATTTGACCATTTACATGTACTTTCGTGTACTTGCCTTCTGTGTGAGAGTTATCTTGTTGGCACGTGAGTTGACAGTGCAGTCATGAGTCATTGTTATTGTTGGCACGTGAGTGGTCCGTGCGGATATTAGATATTGTCACTCTCTTGGCATGTGAGTCATCTGTGCGGTTATGAATTGTAATGTAGGCACAAGATGCCAAGTGATTTGGATTCATGAATTGGGACCCGTGATTTGTGATTAAGAGGTCTGGTACCTCATGAAAATTCTTGAATAAATCTGGTGTAAAAGCAGTTGTTCTTAATGAGTTGTTACTTGTTTTTCCTTTATTTGGTTTTACCCGACTTAGACTGTGTTCAGCTTACCCTGCAACATTATTACCTGTTTGCTTCTTGTTGTTAATTATTGTTTCTAGTGTTTAATTGCGAGTATTATTTTGTCTTCCTTACCATGCTTAGCTTTATATTCACATTGTTTCTCCGTTAGTTCACCTTCATACTTGTTCAGATTGTTTAGTCCAGTAGGTGTCTCGACTGTCCCTCGTCATTACTCCACCGAGGTTAGTCTTGATACTTACTGGGTACCGCTGTGGTGTACTCATGCTACGCTTCTGCACATTGTTATGCAGATCCAGGTATTTCAGAGTTGGTTGATCACTAGCTATGTCATGACCCAATTTTTCCTCCGTTGGGTATCGTGATGGCGCCTAGTCTTAGGGACTAAGTAAGCCTAACATTTACTTAATAACAACAATAATAAATACATCTAACAATATTTTTGAAATAGAAATCTCTTTAAAATTTACAATTCCCAAAGCCGGTAGTACAAGTCATAAGCTCTACAGAGTTTGCTACAATTCTTCTAAATATAACTGTTTGGAATAAAGTAACAGTATGAATACAAATCAGAAGGTGACTCCGAAGTCTGCGAACGCAGCAGCGGGTTTACCTTGAGTCTCCACAGCAACAATCTGCACAGCTAGCTAATGATCAACTAACTTCGAAATACCCGGATCTACACAAAAATGTGCAGAAGAGTAGTATGAGTACACCACGGCGGTACCCAGCAAGTATCAAGACTAATCTCAGTGGAGTAATGACGAGTAACAGTCAAGACACATACTGGACTAAATGACCTGAACCAAGTATAAGTATAGAAACAAGAGTGTATAATATCTACATAAAGACTACGCGATATGACTAACAATACAGTAATTGCAATAGGAAAGGACAACAACAAGTATCAGTGGAATACCATAATAATATCACAGAAGGGTGAACGTAAACACAACCTAAATCTGAAATCACAGGTACATCAAGAACAAATAATAACTCAGCAACAACGACCGCTTTCACATCAGGTTTTAGTCAACAAACTCCATGAGGTACTGAACCTCAGACAAATCACAACTCACGGGTCTCAATACCTGAACCCTAACACTTGGCATCCTGCGCCCTCATTACACTTCATAACCGCACTGACGACTCGCATGCCAAATAGAGCCATTCTCACATAGAAGATAAGTAAGCAAGGGGGTGCATTTATACTCAACAATATCAAGAAAACCTCTTATCCGATAAGAGTGCTTAACTACGTGTATGCTTGTGAAAATGTCCTAACATAGTTAATACCAGTTAGTGAGCATAAGGAAAAGAACGGACAACACGTAGAATATTTTCTCACAACTTTCACAAGATAAAGCTCACACAGGTAAGTGTACCACTACACAAATATCAACAACAAGAATGCCCCCAGGCCATCACAAATCATCACAAATCAATCCCTAACATAGCCCACCTTGTCTCGCCACGTGTGCAATAGTAAAGTAAATGCCCGCCTTGCCTCGCCATACGCGCATAATAATATTCCACCTTGTCTCGCCACATGTGCAACCCATATATATATATATCCCTTCTTGTCACGTCGCATGTGCAAATATCAATAGTAACAATAGTACGGCAGAAACCTCATGCAACCCTATAACAAAGAAATGTCAACAAAGGGCACTCACGAGATACCGTCTCGTAGTCCCAAAAGCAAATGCTCAACAGGGGATCTCCCGAGGTACCGCCTCGTAGTCCCAAAGTAAATATGCAAGACAGGGGGATCTCCCGAGGTACTGCCTCGTAGTCCCAAAGTAAATATGTAAGACATGGGGATCTCCTGAAGTACCGCCTCATAGTCCCAAAGAAAATACGCAAGAACAACAAGTACAACAACAACAATAACACTAATACAAGGGTACGACAAATAAATCAACTCAGAAATTCCAGAACTCAAGGGAACAGAGGAAATAAATTCACAAGGAGTGGCCACAATAGAGAATACTAGTCATAATAAGAACAGCTCAATAATAAAGGAAGTAATATGTAACAACGGCCCGCAATGTACAGTTCAATAACAAGGGAGCTAACACAAGTCGAATGATTCCAAATAAGGACAAGTCAACTAAGATATAGGATATCTAAACTTCTTTTAAGGTCGGGCAATTACGAAAGAGACACAACAAATTCAATTAAGGATAAACAACAGAAAGATAATCATAGTCTCAATTAAGGATGAACAATTACAGAAGAGATAATTATAACTTCAAATAAAGATAAGCAGTTAGGAGAAAGATAACATGGCAATAAAAGAGATAAAAATTTCAGTTAAGGCACATATGACTCAAATAAGCATCAAGGGCGGATCATGAAGCAATTTCATTCTAATTAAAGTAGGTAGAGGTGGAACTAGTAATTAAGAGACGTATTCATAACATAGCAATTGCATAATCAGTGAATACAAGGACCTAAGAATCCTAAAAGGCCAACTTTCTACATATAAGTCCGAGCACGTACTCGTCACCTCGCGTACACGAACTACAATTAGCATAGAAGATTCAAATCCTAAGGGGTAGTTCCTCCACACGAAATTAGGCAAGATACTTACCTCGAACCAAGCTCAATCAATCGGTAACAATGCCTTTCCACGGATATCCGACTCCGAATGGCCCAAATCTAGCCAAAAGCAATTACATATAGTAAATACAACTATAATAGACTAATCTAATTAATGATATCAAGACTTTAACAAAAAATTCGAAATCCGTCCTAAAAGGTCGACTTGGGCCCACGTCTCGGAATTGGGCAAAAATCACAAAATCCGAAATCCCATTCACTCATGAGTCCAACCATACCAAATTTATCAAAATCCGACCTCAAATGACCACTCAAAAACCAAAATCAAACTCTTCAAATCCCTAGCCTCAAACTCCCAAATTCCACCTTAAATACATACTAGCTAGGTGGAAAAATAATTGGGGAAGTAAGATTATTGATCAAAAATAAGCACAAGGAACTTACCTCACGAAATCCCTCGAAAATACTCTCAAGAAATCACCAACCCGAGCTCAAAAATGAAGAAAATGGCCAAAAAGCTCGAAACGTCGCTTAAAAGGGTTCTGCCCAGGCATTACCGCATCTGCGAAAGTCGTCATCACACAGTTCCGACAACGGTCAAAGTCCTAAGGCTTAAGCTTCCGTTTTAGGGACTAAGTGTCCCAAATTACTATGAATCATCCGGTAATTGAATTCAACCACGCACGTAAGTCAATACATATAATATGAAGCTGCTCAGGGCCTTATGCCGCCTAACGAGACTTAAATTTTCAAGACGACCGGCCGGTTCGTTACATCCTTTCACTCTTAAACAAATGTTCGTCCTCGAACGTGCCAAGAATCGCCTCGAAGTCTTCAAATCACTGAAAGCACATCTCCAATATACACCCACGGGTGACCCCACGTCACCCCAATCCACATAAGCCTGACGACACCATCTCAACTATAATGTATCCTTTCTACCAACACCGATAAGCCTTAGAGTCAAAATTCTCACCTTCCATTCATCTCCAAACGAACCGATTCTAAATCCATACCCAGTATCAGTTTCAACCAGGTATAACAACTCATGCCTACACCCACAAGGTACGACCACCCAACATGACACACCACACATAGGCCCATAATAACATTTCTGATCACAATAGCTGTTCGTAATCAAAACCAGCATCGACAATTAGCCTCAGATCCGTTAGAGACCCGTTTCAAACCTCCACAATGCTGAAAATGATGCAAGAAGCATGAAGATCTCATAACTATACACTTGGATCAACAAGTCACATCTAATGCCACCGGGCATACATCGCGTAAGCTAAAACTCAAATAAGCATAGGACGAAAATGACTAAATATGTAAAGCGAAACACATAAGAGAAATATCAAACAATGCCCGACAGGCACAACTCTCTATGAGTACCATCCTACAAATCAATTTAAAAGGAAAAATTAAAGTATATGAACAAATCAAAAGGATCTCGTCCTGATATAACTTCCACCGCGGAACGCAGCCCAGCTCAAACATATCAAATCATATGGAATCACGAGGGTCTCACCCTCAACTCTGAATCACAAGCCGAATACACATCATACCAATTGAAATCTTCCACTAACTCAATTCTGCCAATAAAGTCACAACACTTACTGAACTCTCACCCCGGTAGAGTATCAAATCACAAATCGTAACCAAATTACTAAGGAATCACATCAAACCTGCCATAATAGACAACATGAATTCACTTCTAGTCTCGTAACTTTCAATAATGGATTAAGACAATGATAGACACGGCTATCGCTCATAAAGTCTCCCAATAGGGGTAAACATATAAACATAATACTAGGTCATGAACTCACCCATGGTGGGACAACAAATAGGGGAACTCGCCCCGATAAGCAGAACTAAATCAAAAATACGAATGGTGCCCCTCTGTAACAAATCAAAAGCATACCTGTATGACATCATGTGGCGTAGTGGCCTCAAGCCTACTATACAAAACACATCAACGGGACAGGCCTTCCCCTCTTGGGCACCCTCTACTCACCTGAATACTCCACTGTGACACACCTGTCTGGAGTCTAGGACAATCTCTCACCCTGTGGCTGGTATCTCCACACTCAAAGCAACCCCTTTGCTAATGTGGCTGTGGGAAATGTGCGGTACGAGTACTCTGAGACCCATGAGCACCTAAAACACCGTGCGAAGCCTGAAGTGCAAACTAAACTGGCTGACTCACAAAACCTCTACCATGTCGTACCCTGCCTCCAAAATAAGGAGCAGTAGATATCTCTGGTCTACGAGGCCTCCTTGCCTCCCTGTCCTCTCTCTCCTGATCCCGCCTGTCCTCTCTCGGCGAGCGATCCCTACCACCTGCTGAAAGAAAACATCCGACTCTAACTCCCTAGCCATGCTGAACCGAATATCATGTCTAAGCCCCTTAGTGAATCTACAGACACGCTCTCTAACTGTAGCGACCAAAGCAGGCGCATGTCTGGCCAAATCACTAAATCTAACGACATATTCTGACACTGACATTAGTACCCTAGCGCAGCTGCTCAAACCCCGCGTGCCATGCATCTCGAAGGGACTATGGTACAAACTCTTTCAGGAACACCTCTGAAAACTGAACCCATGTAAGTGAAGCTGACTCGGCCGGGCTTCCCAACTCATACGCCTGCCACCATTGATAAGCCGCTCCCCTGAGCTGGAACGTAGTAAAAGCAACCCGGCTCGTTTTCACAATACACATAGTACGGAGAATGCGGTGACACTCCTCCAGAAAACCCTGGGCATCATCTGTTGCCAATCCACTGAAGGTAGGAGGGCGGTACTTCTTGTACATCTCAAGTCTAAGCTGTTCATTCGTCAGATGCTACTGCCCTAACCACGAGCTGAACTGGGACCACAGGCTCTGTCACCATGACACCTAGAACCTGACCAACATGAACTCGCTACTCTGGAGTGTGGGCGGCGGGAGTCTGAGCTCCTCCCCCGGTCTATGAAATAGCTGGTGTAGCCGGAAGCAACCCCGCCTGAGCCAATGTACCAAACATGCTCAGGAACTGTGCTAAGGTCTCCTGAAGTCCGAGAGTAACAACAAGCGCCTCCGGTACTTGTCCCCCAACCAGAGCTACTGGCGGCTCCTCAACTGCTGCTCTGGTAGGTGCCCTAGCTGCGGCACGTGCTCCTCGTTGGCTTCTGCCTCTGCCCCTAGCGACATCTGCTCCGGGGTAAAGTCATCAGCAACTACAACTCGTGTCCTCACCATCTGTGAGAGAATGAAATGATAAAAGTTCAAACTTTGAGACCAATGAACTCGCACGATAGGAATAAAGGAAGTGAAACTGTCCTAATAGTTCCGTAGCCTCTCTAAGATAAGTACAGACGTCTCAATACCGATCCGCAAGACTCTACTAAACTCGCTTATGACTCGTAGCACCTATGAACCTAGAGCTCTGATACCAACTTGTCACGACCCAATTTCCCCTCCGTTGGGTATCGTGATGGCGCCTAGTCTTAGGGACTAAGTAAGACTAACATTTACTTAATAACAACAATAATAAATAACATCTAATAATGTTTTTGAAATAAAAATCTCTGTAAAATATAAAATTCCCAAAATCGGTAGTACAAGTCATAAGCTCTACAGAGTTTGCTACAATTCTTCTAAATACAACTGTTTGGAATAAAGTAACAGAATGAATACAAATCATAAGGTCACTCCGAAGCCTGCGAATACCTGGAGTCTCCACAGCAACAATCCGCACAACTAGCTAAAGATCAACTAACTTCTAAATACCTGGATCTGCAAAAAAATGTGCAGAAGTGTAGTATGAGTATACCACGGCGGTACCCAGCAAGTATCAAGACTAATCTCAGTGGAGTAGAGATGAGGAACAGTCAAGACACCTACTGGATTAAATGACCAGAACCAGGTATAAGTATAGAAATAACAGAGTATAATATCTACATAAAGACTACGCGATATGACTAACAATACAATAATTTCAATAGGAAAGGACAACAAGTATCAACGGAATACCATAATAATGTCACGGAATGGTTAACGTAAACACAACCTAAATCCGAAATCACAGGTACAACAAGAACAAATAATAACTCAGCAACAACGACCGCTTTCACATCAGATTTTAGTAAACAAACTCCACGAGGCACCGAACCTCGAACAAATCACAACTCACGGGTCTCAATACTTGAACCCTAACACTTGGCATCTTGTGCCCTCATTACACCTCATAACACACTGACGACTCGCATGGCAAATAGAGCCATTGTCACATAGAAGGCAAGTAAGCAAGGGTGTGCATTTATACTCAAAAATATCAAGAAAATCTCTTATCCGATAAGAGTGCTTAACTACGTGTATGCTTGTGCAAGTGACCTAACATAGTTCATACAGCTAGTGAGCATAAGGAAAAGAATGGACATCACATAGAATGTTTTCTCACAACTTTCACAAGATAAAGATCACACAGGTAAGTGTACCACTACACAAATATCAACAACAAGAATGCCCCTAGGCCATCACAAATTATCATAAATCAATCCCTGACATAGCCCACCTTGTCTCGCCACGTGTGCAATAGTAAAGTAAATACCCGCCTTGTCTCGCCACACGTGCATAATAATGTTCCAACCTTGTCTCGCCACATGCGCAACCTACATTTATATATATATCCAACCCACATATATATATCCTGCCTTGTCACGCCGCATGTAAAAATATCAATAGTAATAATAGCACGGCAGAAACCTCGTTCAACCCCATAACAAAGAGATGTCAACAAAGGGCACTCCCGAGATACTGTCTCGTAGTCCCAAAAGTAAATGCTCAACAAGGGATCTCCCGAGGTACCGCCTCGTAGTCCCAAAGTAAATATGCAAGAACAACAAGTACAACAACAACAATAACACTAATACAAGGGTACGACAAATAAATAAACTCAAAAATTCCAGAACTTAAGGGAACGAAGGAAATAAATTCACAAGGAGTGGCCACAATAGAGAATGTTAGTCAAAATAAGAACAACTCAATAAGAAAGGAAGTAATATGTAACAATGGCCCGCATTGTACAGTTCAACAACAAGGGAGCTAACATAAGTCGAATGATTCCAAATAAGGACAAGTCAACTAAAATATAAGATATATAAACTTTTTTTAAGGTTGGACAATTACGAAAGAGACACAACAAATTCAATTAAGGATAAGCAGCAGAAAGATAATCATAGTCTCAATTAAGGATGAACAATTACAGAAGAGATAATTATAACTTCAAATAAAGATAAGCAGTTATGGAAAAGATAACATGGCAATAGAAGAGATAACAATTTCAGTTAAGGCACAGATGACTCAAATAAGCATCAAGGGCGGATCATGAAGCAATTTAATTCTAATTAAAGTAGGTAGAGGTGGAACTAGTAATTAAGAGACGTATTCATAACATAACAACTACATAATCAGTGAATACAAGGACCTAAGAACCCTAAAAGGCCAACTTTCTACAAATAAGTCCGAGCACGTACTCGTCACCTCGCGTACATGAACTACAATTAGTATAGAAGACTCAAATCCTAAGGCGTAGTGCCCCCACACGAAGTTAGGCAAGATACTTACTTTGAACCAAGCTCAATCAATCGGTAACAATGCCTTTCCATGAATATCCGACTTCGAATGGCCCAAATCTAGCAAAAAATAATTATATATCATAAATACAACTATGATAGACTAATCTAATTAATGAAATTAGGACTTTAACAAAAATTGCAAAATCCGTCCTAAAAAGTCAACCCGGGTCCACGTCTCGGAATCGGAAAAAAATCACAAAATCTGAAATCCCATTCACTCACGAGTCCAACCATACCAAATTTATCAAAATCCGACCTCAAATGGCCACTCAAAATCCAAAATCAAACTCTTCAAATCCCTAGCATCAAACTCCCAAATTCCACCTTAAATACACATTAGCTAGGTGGAAAAATAATTTGGGAAGCAAGATTATTGATAAAAAATAAGCACAAGGAACTTACCTCACAAAATCCCTCAAATATTCTCTCAAGAAATCGCCAACCCGAGCTCAAAAATGAAGAAAATGGCCAAAAATCCCGAAACCTCGCTTAAAAGGGTTCTGCCCAGGCATTACCGCATCTGCGGACCACCGGTCGCACCTGTGAAGCTGCACCTGCGGAATTACCCTCGTAGGTGCGGAAATGACTTAAGGAGGGTCGTCCGCATCTGCGAGCAAGGGGCCGCACCTGTGCGCCCGCTCCTGCAGATATCTTCCGCTTCTGCGATCCTCACGCTCCACGCCCCGTCCGCTTCTGCGCTACATCTTCCGTAGATGCGGCTCCACTTCTGCGGGCCAATCTCGCACCTGCGCCCATAGACCAAGCTTGACCAAATTGCACCCGCTCTCCTCTTTCCGCATGTGCGAGTCCGCACTTGCGGCCACCCCACCGCAGGTGCGATTACACTAGAAGCTTGAAAGCTTCAACAACTACACAAGTCCAAATCTCAATCCGTTAAGCATCTGAAACACACCCGAGGCCCGCGGGACCTTAACCAAACATACCAACTAGTCCTAAATCATCATACGGACTTAGTCGAGCCCTCAACTCACATCAAAGAAAACTAATAACACAAATCCCCCTCCAATTCAAACTTTTCAAATTTTTACAACCGATGCCGAAACCTATCAAATCAACCCGGAATGATGTCAAATTTTGCAGGCAAGTCATATTCAACATTACGGACATACTCTAACTTTCGGAATCAGAATCCGACCCCGATATAAAAAAATCCACTTCCGATCAAAATCTCCAAAAATTTGAGTTTTGCTATTTCAAGCCTAAATTAGCTACAAACTTCAAATTCACATTCCGGACAAGCTCCTAAGTCCAAAATCACCCAAAGGATCTAACGAAACTAACAAAACTCCATTTCAAAGTCGTCTTTACACAGTTCCAACTACAGTCAAGATTCTAAGGCTTAAGCTTCTGTTTTAGGGACTAAGTGTCCCAAATCACTTCGAATCATCCGGTAATTGATTTCATCATGCACGAAAGTCAATACACATAATATGAAGCTACTCAGGGCCTTATGCCGCCGAACAGGACTTAAATTCTCAAGACGACCAACCGGGTCGTTACAAGCTAGTTGTTCGGGCTTTACGGTGGAGACTCAAGGTATACATGCTATCCCATTCGTAGGACTCGGAGTCACCTTTTGATATTGTACTTGTATTTTTTATTTCTATTCCAAAACAGTTATACTTAGAAGGCTTTCTAGTAAACTCAGTAGAGTTTGTGACTTGTACTACCAGTTTTGGGATTGTAATCTTTGTATAGAAAAATTCTGTTCATGTTTAATAGGTTTTGGTTGAGTTTGCAATTAATTCAGTAAGTGTTAGGCTGACCTAGTCCTTAAGTCTAGGTTCCATCACGACATCATACGGAGGTAAATTGGGGTCGTGACAAGTTGGTATCAGAGCTCTAGGTTCATAGGTGTCACGATCCGAAATTCCCACCTTCGGACCGTGATGGCACCTAACATTTCACTTGCTAGGCAAGCCAACGTTAGAATAATATTATCCATTTTTAAAATAATTTTAAATTTAGTAATAACAAGGAAGCAAATGCGGAAGAAAATCTTAAATAATCCATAAAAACAATGGTGTCTAAATACCATCCCAGAATTGGTGTCACAAGTGCACGAGCTTCTAGAATAAATACAAATAAATGTCTGAATAAATAAAGCTGTCTGGAAATAAACACACAGCTAAAGTAAAATAGACGGGGACTTCAGAACTGCGGACGCCATGCAGTTATACCTCAAGTCTCCTCTGGTAGCTGAAATCCGAGCAAGTCTATGGTACGCCGCTGGGACCAACTCCAAAATCTGCACAAGAAGTGCAGAGTGTAGTATCAGTACAACCGACCCCATGTACTGGTAAGTGCTGAGCCTAACCTCGACGAAGTAGTGACGAGGCTAAGGCGGTTCACTTACATTAACCTGTACGCAATATTAATAACAACAACAAATAATAGAAATAAATCAGGTAACTCATTTATAATAATTGAAGCCAACTCAGCAGTCATAACCAATTATCATTTCCATCAATTCTATTGTAGCGTGTAAACCGCTCTCACAATATATTCATATTCAATTCTGTTGCAGCGTGCAACCCGCTCCTCTAATATATTCATTTTAATCAAGTCTGTCATAAGTCTGTTGCGGCGTGCAACCCGATCCTCCAATATGGACTTTTCATAAGTCTGTTGCGGCGTGCAACCCGATCCTCCAATATGGACTTTTCATAAGGCTGTTGCAGCGTGCAACCCATTCCTCCAATATGGACTTTTCATAAAACTGTCGTGCAACCCGATCATCCAATATATTCATTTACCAATTCTTATAGAAGAAATTTCCCCAATAAATGCAACAATTAATATAAAATTATAAGACAACAAGCATACAATAATTATAATTTAATTATGAAATAAACAATGACAAATAGCAGATTATTATGAAAATCAGGGAGAAAATAGGCAGTTTAATATTTAATATGCTAAATGTCAAATAACAATTAAAACACATAATTCAAATAACATGTAACAATTAATGCAGGAATTCAAGAATTAATATTTGACAAAAAATAGGAGAAAAATAATTATTATAACAATTAATTCATGATTTAAAATAATTTATGATTTTTCAAGTAAGTAGGCAAACAATTAATTTGACGACGTATAGACGCTCGTCACCTCGCCTATACCTCGTTCACATGCATTTTACATAACAAATAGTTTAAGGGTTCTATTCCCTCAAGTCAAGGTTAACCACGACACTTACCTCGCTTTGCAAATTCCCACCAATTACTCAACCACAACTTTTTCTTTTAAATTTGACTCCGAAAGCTTCAAATCTCTTCACAAACAATTTGATATATTCAATACTAATCATAGGAATTAATTCCATATGAATTTACTAATTTTTCGGATAAAAATCCGAAATTTATTAAAATATTCGGCAGTGGGACCCACGTCTTAAATCTCGAAAAAACTTACGAAATCCGAACACCCATTTCGAGACGAGTCCAACCATACAGAAATTATCCAATTCCGATGTCAAATGGACCTTCAAATCTAGATTTTTTATTTTTGGAAAGTTTTACAAAAATTCCAATTTCTTCCATCTAAATCAGAAATAAATGATGAATATAGGCTAAAATTTATGAAATACAATCACTATATGATAAAGAACACTTACCCAGTTCGAAATCGTGAAAAACTCCTTTGAAATTGCCCCTAAGCCGAGTTATAATTGAGGGTTTGTGAAAAATGGGAAAAATCCCGTTTTGGTTCTGTTTTAAGTCACAGGGGTCAGGCCTTCTTCGCGTTCGCGAAGGGCTTGTCGCATTCGCGATGAGTAGCAGCCCGTGGCTTTCGCGTTCGCGAGTCCTCCTTCGCGTTCGCAAAGGTTTTTCCCCCCTGGCCTTCGCTTTCGCGAGGCATTACTCGCGTTCACAATGAAGGAATGATCAACCCTCCCCCAGGTGTGCCTAACACTACGCGTTCACGAGGAGATAGTCATGTTCGCGAAGGGTAATGCCCCCATCGCTTCGCGTTCACGACCAAGCCTTCGCGTTCGCGTAGAAGAAAATTTCAGCTGTAGAGTTTACTCTTCGCGTTCGCGAGAGTACCTTAGAGAACGTGAAGAAGGACATTGCTCGCGTTCGCGTTTCCCCGCTAGCCTTCGCATTCGCGAGGCATTGCTCGCGTTCGCGATGAAGGAATGATCAACCCTCTCCCAGGTGTGCCTAACACTACGCATTCGCGAGAAGCTGGTCGCGTTCGCGAAGGGTAATGCCCCCATCTCTTCACGTTCCCGAAGAAGAAAATTTCAGCTGTCCAGTTTACTCTTCGCGTTCGCGAGAGTACCTTCGCGAACGGGAAGAAGAACATGCCAGAACACCTGCTGCAGCAAAATACCAGAATTTTAAAGTCCAAAACATCCCATGACCTATCCGAAACTCACCCGAGCCCTCGAGGCTCCAAACCAAACATGCACACAAGTATAAAAACATCATATAAACTTGCTCGCGCGATCAAATCGCCAAAATAACACTTAGAATTACGGATTTAGCACCAAATCAAAGGAAGTTTTCAAGAAAATTTTAAAACTTATATTTTTACAACCGGACGTCCGAATCATGTCAAATTAATTCCGATTCTCCCCAAATCCGACAGAAAAGTTATAAATATTATAGTGGACCTATACCGAACTCTGGAACCAAAATACAGACCCGAGGTCAATAAATCCAACATCAGTAATTTCTTAAAAATCATTAAGCTTTCAAGCATTTAATTTTTTATCAAAATTCCATATCTCGAGCTAGGGACCTCGGAATTCGATTTCGGGTATACGCCCAAGTCCCAAATCACGATACGGACCTACCAGAATTGTCAAAATACTGATCCGGGTCCGTTTGCTCAAAATGTTGACTAAAGTCAACTTAATTGAGTTTTAAAGCTCAATTTCACATTTTAATCCATTTTTCACATAAAAACTTTCCAAAAGATTGTACGGACTGCGCACGCAAGTCGAGGAATGGTAAATGGTGCTTTTCGAGGTCTTAGAACACATAATTATTTATTAAATTTAAAGATGACATTTTGGATCATCACATTCTCCACCTCTAAAACAAACGTTCGTTCTCGAACGGAGTTAGAAAAAGTACCTGAGCTGGAAAAAAGGTGTGGATATTTACTCCGCATATCCGACTCGGACTCCCAGGTATATGCTTCTACCGGCTGACCTCTACATTACACCCGAACTGAAGGATAACTCTTAGGCCTCAACTGTCGGACCTGCCGGGCTAGAATAGCCACCGACTCCTCCTCCTCGTAAGTCAATTCTTTGTCCAATTGGACTGAGCTGAAATCTAACACATGGGACGGATCACCATGATATTTCTGGAGAATAGATACATGGAACACTAGATGAACCGCTGATAAACTAGGTGGTAATGCAAGCCTGTAGGCTACTTCACCCACCCCTTTTCAAGAATTTCAAAGAGTCCGATATATCTAGGGCTTAACTTGCCCTTCTTTCCGAACCTCATTACACCTTTCATAGGTGAAACCCGGAGCAATATTCTTTCTCCAACCATGAATGCAATATCACGAACTTTTCGGTCGGCGTAACTCTTTTGTCAAGACTAAGCTGTGCGAAGTTGATCCTGAATAATCTTGACCTTATCCAAGGCATCCTGTACCAAATCGGTACCCAACAATTGAGCCTCTCCCGGTTCAAACCAACCAACTGGCGATCGGCATCGCCTTTTGTATAATGCCTCATATGGAGCCATTTGAATGCTCGACTGGTAGCTATTATTATAAGCAAACTCCCCAAGTGGCAAGAAATGATCCCAAGAACCTCCAAAGTCTATAACACAAGCGCGAAGCGTATCTTCCAATATTTCAATAGTGCGCTCTGACTGTCCGTCTGTCTATGGATGAAATGATGTACTCAACTCCACCTGCGTGCCTAACTCATGCTGTACATCCCTCCAGAAATGTGAGGTAAACTGCGTACGTCGATCTGAAATAATAGACACGGGCACACCGTGAAGGCGGACAATCTCACGAATATAAATTTCAGCTAACCTCTCTGAAGAATAGGTAACTGCCACTGGAATGAAATGTGCTGACTTGGTCAACCTATCCACAATGACTCAAACTGCATCAAATTTTCTCTGAGTCCGTAGGAGCCCAACAACAAAATCCATAGTGATACACTCCCACTTTCACTTAGGAATTTCTAACTTCTGAAGCAAACCACCAGGTCTCTGATGCTCGTACTTAACTTGCTGACAATTCAAACACCGATCTACATGTGCCACTATATCCTTTTTCATTCTCCTCCACCAAAAATGTTGCCGCAAATCTTGATACATTTTGGCGGTACCTGGGTGAATAGAATACCTGGAACTGTGTGCTTCTTCAAGAATTAATTCACGAAACCCATCCACATTAGGCACTTAAATACGACCCTGCATTCGCAGAACCGCATCTTCCCCCATAGCAACCTGTTTAGCATCACCATGCCGCACCGTGTCCTTAAGGACAAGTAAGTGAGGATCATCATACTGACTCCCTCCGATGCGCTCATATAAAGAAGACCGAGCGACTGTGCAAGCTAGAACCCGACTGGGTTCTGAAACATCTAACCTCACGAACTGATTAGCCAAAGTCTGAACATCTGTAGCTAATGGCCTCTCACCAACCAGAATATATGCAAGACTGCTCATACTCATAGCCTTTCTACTCAAAGCATCGACCACCACATTGGCCTTCCCGGGGTGATACAAAATAGTGATATCATAGTCTTTCAACAACTCCAACCATCTTTGCTGCCTCAAATTAAGATCCTTTTGTTTGAATAGATACTAATATTGTCTCCTTTTTGTCATTTTGTATTTTTATTTTATTGAGCCGAGGGTCTTTCGAAAATAGCCTCTCTACTCCTTCGGGGTAGGGGTAAGGTCTGCGTACACACTACCCTCCCCAGACCCCATTAATGGGATTTTACTGGGTTGTTGTTGTTGTTGTTTGAACAGATAGTGAAGGCTACGATGATCAATAAATACCTCACACGAGACACCGTAGAGGTAATGCCTCCATATCTTCAGCGCATAAACAATGGCTGCCAATTCTAAGTCATGAACAGGATAATTCTTCTCGTGAACTTTCAACTTCCTCGACGCATATGCAATTACCTTGCCATCTTGCATTAATACTGAACCAAGCCCAATGTGAGATGCATCACAATATACCGTATACGATCCTGAACCTGTGGGTAATACCAACACTGGCATCGTAGTCAAAGCGGTCTTGAGCTTCTGAAAGCTCAACTCACACTCATCTGACCATCTGAATAGGACACACTTCTGGGTTAGTCTGGTCAATATGCTTGCTATAGATGAAAACCCTTCCACGAACCGACGATAATAACCTGCCAAACCCAGAAAACTCTGGATCTCTGTAACTGAAGTAGGTCTAGGCCAATTCTAAACAACCTCTATCTTCTTAGGATCCGCCTTTATGCCATCTGCCGATACCACATGCCCCAAAAAGGCAACTGAGTCTAACCAAAACTCACATTTTGAAAACTTGGCATATAATTGATTATTCTTCAAGGTGTGAAGCACACTTCGAAGATGCTGCTCATGTTCCTCTCGACTGTTGGAGTAAATTAAGATATCATCAATGAATACAACCACAAAAGAATCCAAATAAGGCTTGAACACCTGATTCATCAAATCCATAAATGCTGCTGGGGCATTTGTCAACCCAAATGACATCACTAGGAATTCGTAATGCCCATACCGAGTTCGAAAAACTATTTTAGGGACATTAGATGCCCTAATCTTCAACTGATGGTAACCAAACCTCAAATCGATCTTCGAAAATACCTTGGCACCCTGAAGTTGATCAAATAAGTCATCAATTCTTGGCAGCGGATATTTGTTTTTGATAGTGGCCTTATTCCAGTGTCGATAATCTATACACATCCGCATAGAGCCGTCTTTCTTCTTTACAAATAATACTGGTGCACCCAAGGGCGAGACACTGGGTCTAATAAATCCCTGATCAAGTAAGTCTTGAAATTGCTCTTTTAATTCTTTCAACTCTGGCGGGGCCATACGATATGGTGGAATAGAAATGGGCTGAGTGCCCGAAGCCAAATCAATACATAAGTCAATATCTCTGTCGGGTGGCATCCCCGTCAAATCTGCAGGAAATACTTCTTGAAATTCACGAACAATTGGTACTGAGTCCATAGAAGGGACATCCGCACTAGGATCGCGAATATAAGCCAAATAGGCTAGACACCCTTTTTCTACCATACGTCGAGCTTTCATATTAGAAATAACCTTGCTGGCAGAATGACCAGGAGTTCCTTTCCACTCTAACCGAGGTAACCCTGACATAGCTAGAGTCACTGTCTTGGCATAATAATCCAATATAGCATGATAAGGGGACAGCCAATCCATACCCAAGATGACATCAAAATCTACCATATCAAGAAGTAGAAGATCCACACTAGTCTCAAGACTATCAATAGCAACCACACATGAACGATAGACATGATCTACTACAACAGAGTCTCCCACCGGTGTAGATACACACATAGAAGCACTCAGAGAATCACAAGGCACAACCAAATATGAAGCAAAATAGGAGGACACATAGGAATAAGTAGATCCTGGATCAAATAGAACTGAAGCATCTCTATGGCAAACTGGAATAATATCTGTGATCATAGCATCAGATGACTCAGCCTCAGGCCTAGCTGGAAAAGCATAAAATCGGGGTTGGGCCCCACCACTTTGAACTGCGTCTCAGGGACGGCCTCTAACTGGCTGGCCTCCACCTCTAACGGTTTGACCTCTACCTCTAAGGTCCTGACCTCCACCTCTAATAGCCTGACCTCCACCTCTAGCATCCTGACTCCTACCTCTAGCTGGTTGAGCAGGCAGTGAAGCAACCGGTGCCGGTATGATGGCAGGAGAATCTTCGCGAGACCTGTTACTCGCCAATCTAGGGCAATACCTCCTGATGTGGCCAATGTTTCCACACTCATAACACCCATCCTAATGCCATGGCTGCTGAAGCTGAAGCTGACCCAGATGGGCCGAATAACCACTGTAGTAACTCTGGAGTGGTGGTGCACTGATAGGAGCTGAATGTGCACTGAATACTCGCTGCCCAGAGTTAGGCATAATAGAACTGTGACTCCCTGAAGCACCGGGAGTTGCATGAAGTGCTGAATGAAACGGTCTAGGAGGATGACCCCTACCAAAATTACCCCTCCCTCCAAACGAGGCACCACTGAAACCACCGAACTGACAAGGCCTCTTATCGGACCTCTGCCCTCTCTACTGTGCAAGAATTATCTCGATCCTCCTTGCGACATTAGGAACCACCTGAAAAGAAATCTCACTTCCTGTCTCCTTGGCCATCTGAAGTTTGATAGGGTGAGTGAGTCCCTCAATAAACCTCCTCACTCTCTCTCCCTCCGTAGGTAGTAAAAGGAGAGCATGCCAGGCCAAATCCACAAAACGGGACTCATACTGAGTAACAGTCATGCTGCCCTGCTATAGACGCTCAAATTGCTTGCGGAATTCCTCTCTCAGTGTGATAGGGAGGAACTTTTCCAGAAATAGCTGAGAGAACTGCTCCCATGTAAGTGCAGGCGATCCAACTGCTCTGGTCAATGTATAATCTCTCTAACATCTCTGGGCGAAACCCTTCATCTGAAATACAGCAAAATCAACCCGATTGGTCTCAACTATACCCATGTTCTGCAGCACCTCATGGCAGCGTTCAAGATAATCCTGTGGGTCCTCAGAAGGTGTACCATTGAAGTGAACTGGAAAGAGCTTGGTAAACTTATCCAGTCTCAATAAGGCCTCAAAAGACATGGCGGGCCTATCACCGATCTGTGCCGCAACAACTGGATGAACTAGCCCAACTGATGGGGCTGCTGGAGCCTGAGTCTAGGGAGCCATCTGCTCCGGAGCGGGTGTAGTGGGAGTTTGTGCTCCTCCCCCAGCCTGTGAGACCGCTGGTGCCACTAGAAATGTACCATTTTGGGCCACACCCTCCATCAGACTTACTAAACGGACTACAGCATGGAGTGGCTATGAATCCTTCCGGGACCTGAACTGGTCCAACTGGTACATCCTAAACTGGAACTTCCTCCTGAAGGTCCACCTGAGGTTCTACAATAGGTGCAGCTGCTCGAGCTCTATACTAAGCTCTACCTCGACCTCTTCCTTGGCCTCTAGCACGAGCTCGACCTCGACCTCTACCCCTGGCCGTAGTTGCCACCGGGGGTTCTGGTCTTTGTCCATCGGTAGAGGTATTACGTGTTCTCACCATCTGCGAGAGAATAAGAGTTAAATGGTTCAATCATCGATGATAGAATAAAATCGCACGACAGAATAAGAAAGAAGTGATATTTTTCCTAAACTTCATAACCTCTGAGAGATAAGTACAGACATCTCCGTACCGATCCTTCAGACTTTACTAAGCTTGCTCATGCCTCATGAGACCTATGTAACTTAGTGCTCTGATACCAACTATCAAAACCCAAAATTCCCACCTACGGACCGTGATGGCGCCTAACATTTCACTTGCTAGGAAAGCTAATGTTAGAATAATATTATCCAATTTTAAAACAATTTTAAATTTAGTAATAACAAGGAAGCAAATGTGGAAGCAATTTTGAAGTAATCCATAAAAACAACGGTGTCTAAATAACATCCAAGAATTGGTGTCACAAGTGCACGAGCCACTAGAATAAATACAAATAAAGTTCTAAATAAAATAAAGTTGTCTGGAAATAAACACACAGCTAAAGTATAATAGACGGGAACTTCAGAACTACGGACGCCATATAGTTATACCTCAAGTCTCCTATGGTAGCTGAAATCCGAGCAAGTCTATGGTACGCTGCTGGGACCAACTCCAGAATCTGCACAAGAAGTGCAGAGTGTAGTATCAGTACAACCGACCACATGTACTGGTAAGTGCTGAGCCTAACCTCGACGAAGTAGTGACGAGGCTAAGGCGGTTCACTTACATTAACCTGTATGCAATATTAATAACAACAACAAATAATATAAATAAATAAGGTAACTCATTTATAATAATTAAAGCCAACTCAGCAGTCATAACCAATTATTATTTCCATCAATTCTGTTGCAGCGTGCAACCCGCTCTCACAATATATTCATATGTATTTTGACTTTTTAATAAGTTTGTTGCGGCGTGCAACCCGATCCTCCAATATGGACTTTTCATAAGTCTGTTGCGGCGTGCAACCCGATCCTCCAATATGGACTTTTCATAAGTCTGTTGCGGCGTGTAACCCGATCCTCCAATATGGACTTTTCATAAGTCTGTTGCGACGTGCAACCCGATCCTTCAATATATACATTTACCAATTCTTATAGAAGAAATTTTCCCAATAAATGCAACAATTAATATAAAATTATAAGACAACAAGCATACAATAATTATAATTTAATTATGAAACAAACAATGACAAATAGCAGTTTATTATGGAAATCAGGGAGAAAATAAGCAGTTTAATATTTAATATGCTAAATGTCAAATAACAATTAAAACACATAATTCAAATAACATGTAACAATTAATGCAGGAATTCAAGAATTAATATTTGACAAAGAATAGGAGAGAAATAATTATTATAACAATTAATTCATGATTTAAAATAATTTATGATTTTTCAAGTAAGTAGGCAAATAATTAATTTGACGACGTATAGACACTCGTCACCTCGCCTATACGTCGTTCACATGCATTTTACATAACAAATAGTTTAAGGGTTCTATTCCCTCAAGTCAAGGTTAACCACGACACTTACCTCGCTTTGCAAATTCCAACCAATTACTCAACCACAACTTTTTCTTTTAAATTTGAGTCTGAAAGCTTCAAATCTATTCACAAATAATTTGATATATTCGATACTAATCATAGGAATTAATTCCATATGAATTTACTAATTTTCCGGATAAAAATTCAAAATTCATTAAAATATTTGGCAGTGGGACCCACGTCTTAAATCTCGGAAAAACTTACGAAATCCGAACACCCATTCCGAGACGAGTCCAACCATATAGAAATTATCCAATTCTGATGTCAAATGGACCTTCAAATCTAGATTTTTTATTTTTGGAAAGTTTTACAAAAATTCCAATTTCTTCCATCTAAATCAGAAATAAATGATGAATATAGGCTAAAATTTATGAAATACAATCACTATATGATAAAGAACACTTACCCTGTTCGAAATCGTGAAAAACTCCTTTGAAATCTCCCTTAAGCCGAGTTATAATTGAGGGTTTGTGAAAAATGGTAAAAATCCCGTTTTGGTTCTGTTTTAAGTCACAAGGGTCAGGCCTTCTTCGCGTTCGCGAAGGACCTGTCGCGTTCGCGATGAGTAGCAGACCGTGGCTTTCGCGTTCGCGAGTCCTCCTTCACGTTCGCAAAGGCTTTTCCCCCCTGGCCTTCGCTTTCGCGAGGCATTACTCGCGTTCGCGATGAAGGAATGATCAACCCTCCCCCAGGTGTGCCTAACACTACGCGTTCGCGAGGAGATGGTCATGTTCGCGAAGGGTAATGCCCCCATCGCTTCGCGTTCGCGACCAAGCCTTCGCGTTCGCATAGAAGAAAATTTCAGCTGTAGAGTTTACTCTTCGCGTTCGCGAGAGTACCTTAGAGAACGCAAAAAAGGACATGCCAGAACATCTGCTGCAGCAAAATACCAGATTTTCAAAGTTCAAAATATCCCGTGACCTATCCGAAACTCACCCGAGCCCTCGGGGCTCCAAACCAAAATACGGACCCGAGGTCAATAAATCCAACATCAGTAATTTCTGAAAAATCATTAAGCTTTCAAGATTTTAATATTTCATCAAAATTCCATATCTCGATTCCGGGCATACGCCCAAGTCCCAAATAACGATACAGACCTACACTGATCCGGGTCCGTTTACTCAAAATGTTGACTAAAGTCAACCAGTTGAGTTTTTAAAGCTCCATTTCATATTTTAATCCATTTTTCGCATAAAAACTTTTTGAAAAATTGTACGGACTAAGCACACAAGTCGAGGAATGATAAATGGTGCTTTTTGAGGTCTTAGAACACAGAATTACATATTAAATTTAAAGATGACATTTTAGGTCACCACATTCTCCACCTCTAAAACAAACGTTCGTCCTCGAACAGAGTTAGAAAAAGTACCTGAGCTGGAGAAAAGGTGTGGATATTTACTCCGCATGTCCGACTCAGACTCCCAGGTAGATGCTTCTACCGCTGACCTCTACATTGCACCCGAACTGAAGGATAACTCTTAGACCTTAACAGTCGGACCTGCCGGGCAAGAATAACCACCGGCTCCTCCTCGTAAGTCAATTCTTTGTCCAATTGGACTGAGCTAAAATCTAACACATGGGACGGATCACCATGATATTTTCGGAGCATAGACACATGGAAGACCGGATGAACCGCTGATAAACTAGGTTGTAATGCAAGCTTGTAGGCTACTTCATCCACTCTTTCAAGAATTTCAAAGGGTCCGATATATCTAGGGCTCAACTTGCCTTTCTTTCCGAACCTCATTACACCTTTCATAGGTGAAACCCGGAGCAATATTATTTCTCCAACCATGAATGCAGTATCATGAACTTTTCGGTCGGCATAACTCTTTTTCCCAGACTGAGCTGTGCAAAGTCGATCCTGAATAATCTTGAATTTATCCAAGGCATCCTGTACCAAATCGGTACCCAACAACCGAGCCTCTTCCGGTTCAAACCAACCAACAGGCAATCGGCATCGCCTTCCGTATAATGCCTCATATGGAGCCATCTGAATGCTCGGCTGGTAGCTATTATTATAAGCAAAGGTTATGAACTTATAATTTGATGATCGAGTCGATTCCATGATTATAAGTTCATTCCATACCGGACCAGGCCGGAATCTTTCTTCCTCAACATGAGGCTTGTAGAGTCGTGACGCAACACGACTGAACGACTTAATGTTTCAGGTTCACAGGAAGATTCTGGACAGAAGTATTCAAACTCTTGGGGTCAAATCAAAGCCGAACTTCTCCACGAGTCTTCATCCCCATTTCAGTTAGGGCAGATGGCCGAAAGGATCAATGCGTTATTGGACTCCGCAGGTGGAAAGAAATGATCCCAAGAACCTCAAAACTCTATAACACAAGCGCGGAGCATATCTTCCAATATTTGAATAGTGCGCTCTGACTGTCCGTCTGGCTGTGGATGAAATGCTATACTCAACTCCACTAGCTTGCCTAACTCACGTTGTACATCCCTCCAAAAATGTGAGGTAAACTGCGTACCTCTATCTGAAATAATAGACACGGGCTCACCGTGAAGGCGGACAATCGCACGAATGTAAATTTCAGCTAACCTCTCTGAAGAATAGGTAACTGCCACTGGAATGAAATGTGCTGACTTGGTCAACCTGTCCACAATGACCCAAACTGCATCAAAATTTCTCTGAGTCCGTGGGAGCCCAACAACAAAATCCATAGTGATATGCTCCCACTTCCACTCAGGAATTTCTAACTTCTGAAGCAAACCACCAGGTCTCTGATGCTTGTACTTGCTGATAATTCAGACACCAAGCTATATGTGCAACTATATCCTTTTTCATTCTCCTCTACCAATAATGTTGCCGCAAATCTTGATACATTTTGGTGGTACCTGGGTGAATAGAATACCTGGAACTGTGTGCTTCTTCAAGAATTAATTCACGAAGCCTATCCACATTAGGCACACAAATACAACCTTGCATTCGTAGAACCCCATCTTCCCCCACAACAACCTGTTTAGCATCACCATGTCCTTAAGGACAAGTAAGTGAGGATCATCATACTGCCTCCCTCTGATGCGCTCATATAAAGAAGACTGAGCGACTGTGCAAGCTAGAATCCGATTGGGTTATGAAACATCTAACCTCACGAACTGATTAGCCAAAGTATGAACATTTGTAGCTAATGGACTCTCACTAACCAAAATATACGCAAGACTGCCCATACTCACAGCCTTTCTACTCAAAGCATCGGCCACCACATTGGCCTTCCCGGGGGGATACAAAATGGTAATATCATAGTCTTTCAACAACTCCAACCATCTTCGCTACCTCAAATTAAGATCCTTTTGTTTGAACAGATACTGAAGGCTACGATGATCAGTAAATACCTCACACGAGACACCGTAGAGGTAATGCTTCCAAATCTTTATCGCAAGAACAATGGCTGCCAATTCTAAGTCATGAACAGGATAATTCTTCTCGTGAACTTTCAACTGCCGTGATGCATATGCAATTACCTTGCCATCTTGCATTAATACTGAACCAAGCCCAATGTGAGATGCGTCACAATATACTGTATACGATCCTGAACCTGTGGGTAATACCAACACTAGCGCCGTAGTCAAAGCGGTCTTGAGCTTCTGAAAGCTCAACTCACACTCGTCTGACCATCTGAATGGGACACCCTTCTGGGTTAGTCTGGTCAATGTACTTGCTATAGATGAAAACCCTTCCACGAACCGACGATAATAACCTTCCAAACCCAGGAAACTCTGGATCTCTGTAACTGAAGTAGGTCTAGGCCAATTCTGAACAACCTCTATCTTCTTAGGATCCACCTTTATGCCTTCTGCCGATACCACATGCCCCAAAAAGCAACTGAGTCTAACCAAAACTCATATTTTGAAAACTTAGCATATAATTGATTATTCTTCAAGGTATGAAGCACACTTCGAAGATGCTGCTCATGTTCCTCTCGACTGCTGGATTAAATTAAGGTATCATCAATGAATACAACAACAAAAGAATCCAAATAAGGCTTGAACACCCGATTCATCAAATCCATAAATGCTGCTGGGGCATTTGTCAACCCAAATGACATCACTAGGAATTCGTAATGCCTATACCGAGTTCAAAAAGCTGTTTTAGGGACATCAGATGCCCTAATCTTCAACAGATGGTAACCAGACCTCAAATCGATCTTCGAAAATACCTTGGCACCCTGAAGCTGATCAAATAAGTCATCAATTCTTGGCAGTGGATATTTGTTTTTGATAGTAGCCTTGTTCAACTGTCGATAATCTATACACATCCGCATAGAGTCGTCTTTCTTCTTTATAAATAATACTGGTGCACCCCAGGGAGAGACACTGGGTTTAATGAATCCCTAATCAAGCAAGTCTTGTAACTGCTCTTTCAATTATTTCAACTCTGGCGAGACCATACGATATGGTGGAATAGAAATGGGTTGAGTTCCCGGAGCCAAATCAATACAGAAGTCAATATCTCTGTCGGTTGGCATCCCCAGCAAATCTGTAGGAAATACTTTTGGAAATTCACGAACAACTGTTACTGAGTCCAGAGAAGGGACATCCGCACTGGGATCGCGAATATAAGCCAAATAAGATAGACACCCTTTTTCTACCATACACCGAGCTTTTATATAAGAAATAACCCTGCTAGCAGAATGACCAGGAGTTCTTTTCCACTCTAACCGAGGTAACCCCGGCATAGCTAGGGTTACTATCTTGGTATGACAATCCAATATAGCATGATAAGGGGACAACCAATCCATACCCAAGATGACATCAAAATCTATCATATCAAGAAGTAGAAGATCCACACTAGTCTCAAGATTACCAATAGTAACCATAGACGAACGATAGACATGATCTACCATAACAGAGTCTCCCACCAGTGTAGATACACACACAGAAGCACTCAGAGAATCACAAGGCATAACCAAATATGAAGAAAAATAGGAGGACACATAGGAATAAGTAGATCCTAGATCAAATAGAACTAAAGCATCTCTATGGAAAACTGGAATAATACCTGTGATCATAGCATCAGATGACACGGCCTTAGGCCTAGCTGGAAAAGCATAAAATCGGGGTTGGGCCCTACCACTCTGAACTGCATCTCTGGGACGGCCTCTAACTGGCTGGCCTCCACCTCTAACGGTCTGACCTCTACCTCTAAGGGCCTGACCTCCACCTCTAATAGCCTGACCTCCACCTCTAGCTGCCTGACCACTACCTCTAGCTGCCTAACCCCTACCTCTAGCTGGCTGAGCAGGCGGTGAAGAAATCGGTGCCGGTATGATGGTACAAGAATCTTACCGAGACCTGTTACTCGCCAATCTAGAGCAATACCTCCTGATGTGGCTAAAGTTTCCTCTCTCATAACATTCATCCTGATGCTGTGGTTGCTTAAGCTGAAGCTGACCCAGATGAGCCAGATAACCACTGTAGTAACTCTGGAGTGGTGGTGCACTGATAGGAGCTGAATGTGCTCTGAATAGTAGCTGCCCAGAGTAAGGCATAATAGAACCGTGACTCTATGAAGCATCGGGAGATGTATGAAGTGCTGAATGAAACGGTCTTGGAGGATGACCCCTACCAAAATTACCCCTGCCTCCAGACGAGGCACCACTGAAATCACCGAACTGACGACGCCTCTTATCGGACCTCTGCCCTCTCTCCTGTGCAAGAATCATCTCGATCCTCCTTGCGACATTAGCAGCCGCCTGAAAAGAAATCTCACTTCCGGTCTCCTTGGCCATCTGAAGTCTGATAGGGTGAGTGAGTCCCTCAATAAACCTCCTCACTCTCTCTCCCTTCGTAGGCAGTAAAAGGATAGCATGACGGGCCAAATCCACAAAACGGGACTCATACTGAGTAACAGCCATACTTCCCTGCTGTAGACGCTCAAATTGCTTGCGGAATTCCTCTCTCAGTGTGATAGGGAGGAACTTTTCCAGAAATAGCTGAGAGAACTGCTCCCATGAAAGTGCAGGCGATCCAACTGGTCTGGTCAATGTATAATCTCTCTACCATCTCTTGGCGGAACCCATCATCTGAAATACAGCAAAATCAACCCCAGTGCTCTCAACTATACCCATGTTCCGCAGCACCTCATGCCAGCGTTCAAGATAATCATGTGGGTCCTCAGAAGGTGTACCACTGAAGTGAACTGGAAAGAGCTTGGTAAACTTATCCAGTCTCATTATGGCCTCAAAAGACATGGCGGGCCTATCACTGATCTATGCCGCAATAACTGGCTGAACTACCCCAACTGGCGGGGCTGTTAGAGCCTGAGTCTGGGGAGCCATCTGCTCCGGAGCAGGAGTAGTGGAAGTTTGTGCTCCTCCCCCAGCCTGTGAGACGGCTGGTGCCACTAGAAATGTACCATTCTGGGCCACGTCCTCCATAAGAATTACCAAATGTACTAGAGCGTCCTGAAGTACTGGAGTGGCTATGAATCTTTCTAGGACCTGAACTGGTCCATCTGGTACATCCTGAACTGGAACTTCCTCCTGAAGGTCCACCTGAGGTTCTACAACAGGTGCAGCTGCTCGAGCTCTGTACTGAGCTCTACCTCGGCCTCTAGCAAGACCTCAACCTTTACCCCCTGGCCGTAGTTGCCACCGGGGGTTTTGGTCCTTGTCCATCGATAGAGGTATTACGTGTTCTCACCATCTGCGAGAGAATAAGAGTAGAATGGTTCAATCATCAATGATAGAATAAAATCGCACGATAGAATAAGAAAGAAGTAATATTATTCCTAAACTTCATAGCCTCTGAGAGATAAGTACAGACGTCTCCGTACCGATACTTCAGACTCTACTAATCTTGCTCGTGACTCGTGAGACCTATGTAACCTAATGCTCTGATACCAACTATCACGACTCGCAATTCCCACCTTCGGACCGCGATGACGCCTAACATTTCACTTGCTAGGCAAGCCAACGTTAGCATAAAATTATCCATTTTTAAAACAATTTTAAATTTTGTAATAACAAGGAAGCAAATGCGGAAGCAATTTTGAAGTAATCCATAAAAACAACGGTGTCTAAATACCATCCCAGAATTGGTTTCACAAGTGCACGAGCCTCTAGATATAATACAAATAAAGGTCTAAATAAAATAAACCTGTCTAGAAATAAACACACAGCTAAAGTACAATAGACGGGGACTTTAGAACTACGGACGCCATGCAATTATACCTCAAGTCTCCTCTGATAGCTGAAATCCGAGCAAGTCTATGGTACGCCGCTGGGACCAACTCCAAAATCTGCACAAAAAGTGCATAGTGTAGTATCAGTACAACCGACCCCATGTACTGGTAAGTGTTGAGCCTAACCTCGACGAAGTAGTGACGAGGCTAAGGCGGTTCAATTACATTAACCTGTACGCAATATTAATAACAACAACAAATTATAGAAATAAATCACGTAACTCATTTATAATAATTGAAGCCAACTCAACAGTCATAACTAATTATCATTTCCATCAATTCGGTTGCAGCGTGCAATCCACTCTAACTATATATTCACATTCAATCCTGTTGCAGCGTGCAACTCGCTCTCACAATATATTCATATGTATGTCGACTTTTTAATAAGTCTGTTGCGGCGTGCAACCCGATCCTCCAATATGGACTTTTCATAAGTCTGTTGCGGCGTGCAACCCGATCCACCAATATGGACTTTTCATAAGTCTGTTGCGGCGTGCAACCCGATCCTCCAATATGGACTTTTCATAAGTCTGTCGCGGCATGCAACCCGATCCTCCAATATGGACTTTTCATAAATCTGTTGCGGCGTGCAACCCGATCCTCCAATATGGACTTTTCATAAGTCTGTTGCGGCGTGCAACCCGATCCTCCAATATGAACTTTTCATAAGTCTGTTGCGGCGTGCAACCCGATCCTCCAATATGGACTTTTCATGAGTCTGTTGCGGCGTGCTACCCGATCCTCCAATATATTCATTTACGATCTCTTGTAGAAGAAATTTCTCCAATAAATGCAACAATTAATTTAAAATTATAAGACAACAAGCATACAATAATTATAATTTAATTATGAAACAAACAATGACAAATGGCAGATTATTATGGAAATCAGGGAGAAAATAGGCAGTTTATTATTTAATATGCTAAATGTAAAATAACAATTAAAACACATAATTCAAATAACATGTAACAATTAATGCAAAAATTCAAAAATTAATATTTGACAAAGAATAGGAGAGAAACAATTATTATAACAATTAATTCATGATTTAAAACAATTTATGATTTTTCAAGTAAATAGGCAAACAATTAATTTGACGACGTATAGACACTCGCCACCTCGCCTATACGTCGTTCACATGCATTTCACATAACAAATAGTTTAAGGTTTCTATTCCCTCAAGTCAAGGTTAACCACGCTACTTACCTCGCTTTGCAAATTCCAACCAATTACTCAACCACAGCTTTTCCTTTTAAATTTAAATCTGAAAGCTTCAAATCTATTCACAAACAATTTGATATATTCAATACTAATCATAGGAATTAATTCCATATGAATTTACTAATTTTTCGGATAAAAATCCGAAATTCATTAAAATAATCGACAGTGGGACCCATGTCTCAAATCTCAAAAAAATTTACGAAATTCGAACACCCATTCCGAGACGAGTCCAACCATACAGAAATTATCCAATTCCGATATCAAATGGACCTTCAAATCTAGACTTTTCGTTTTTGGAAAGTTTTACAAAAATTTCAATTTCTTCCATCTAAATCCGAAATAAATGATGAATATAGGCTTAGATTTATGAAATACAATCACTATATGATAAAGAACACTTACCAGTTCGAAATAGTGAAAAACTCCTTTGAAAACGCCCCTAAGCCGAGTTATAATTGAGGGTTTGTGAAAAATGGGAAAAATCCCGTTTTGGTTCTGTTTTAAGTCACAGGGGTTAGACCTTCTTCGCGTTCGCGAAGGGCCTGTCGCGTTCGCGATGAGTAGCAGCCCGTGACTTTCGCATTCATGAGTCCTCCTTCATTTCCGCGAAGGCTTTTCCTCCCTGGCCTTCGCTTTCGCGAGGCATTACTCGCGTTCGCGATGAAGGAATGATCAACTCTCCCCCAGGTGTGTCTAACACTAAGCGTTCGCGAGGAGCTGTTCGCGAAGGGTAATGCCCCCATCACTTCGCGTTCGCGAAGAAGAAAATTTCAGCTGTCCAGTTTACTCTTCGCTTTTGCGAGAGTACCTTCGCGAACGCGAAGAAGGACATGCCAGAACACCTGCTGCAGCAAAATACCAGATTTTCAAAGTCCAAAACATCCTGTGACCTATCCGAAACTCACCCGAGCCCTCGGGTCTCCAAACCAAACATGTACAGAAGTCTAAAAATATCATACGAACCTGCTCGCGCGATAAAATTGCCAAAATAATACCTAGAATTACGAATTTAGTACCAAATCAAAGAAAGTTTTCAAGAAAATTTTAAAACTTATATTTTTACAACCGGACATCCGAATCACGTCAAATCAACTCCGATTCTCACCAAATCGGGCATACAAGTCATAAATATTATGTGGACCTATACCGGGCTCCGGAACCAAAATACGGACCCGAGGTCAATAAATCCAACATCAGTAATTTCTTAAAAATTATTAAGCTTTCAAGCTTTTAATTTTTCATCAAAATTCCATATCTCGAGCTAGGGACCTCAGATTTCGATTCCGGGCATACGCCCAAATCCCAAATAATGATACGGACCTACGGGAATTGTCAAAACACTGATCTGAATCCGTTTGCTCAAAATATTGACTAAAGTCAACTCAGTTGAGTTTTTAAAGCTCTATTTCACATTTTAATCCATTTTTTACATAAACATTTTTCGGAAAATTATATGGATTACGCACGCAAGTCGAGGAATGGTAAATAGTGATTTTCAAGGTCTTAGAACACAAAATTACTTATTAAATTTAAAGATGACATTTTGGGTCATCACATTCTCCACCTCTAAAACAAACGTTCGTCCTCGAACGGAGTTAGAAAAAGTACCTGAGTTGGAGAAAAGGTGTGGATATTTACACTGCATGTCCAATTTAATAAGTAATTACCTCACATTCTTGAAATTTAACAATTTAAATCTCACATTGGGCTTGGTGCAGTATTAATGCAAGATGACAAGTTAATTGCATATGCGTCGCGACAGTTGAAATTTCACGAGAAGAATTATCTTGTTCATGACTTAGAATTGGCAGCCATTGTTCATGCGCTGAATATTTGGAGGCATTACCTCTACGGTGTCTCGTGTGAGGTATTTACTAATCATCGTAGCCTTCAGTATCTGTTTAAACAAAAGGATCTTAATTTGAGGCGGACAAGATGGTTGGAGTTGTTGAAAGACTATGATATCACCATTTTGTATCACCCGGGAAAGGCCAATGTGGTGGTCGATGCTTTGAGTAGAAAGGCTGTGAGTATGGGCAGTCTTGCGTATATTCCGGTTGGTGAGAGGCCATTAGCTACAGATGTTCAGACTTTGGCTAATCAGTTCGTGAGGTTAGATGTTTCAGAACCCAGTCGGGTTCTAGCTTGCACAATCGCTCGATCTTCTTTATATGAGCACATCAGAGGGAGACAGTATGATGATCCTCACTTACTTGTCCTTATGGACACGGTGCGGCATAGTGATGCTAAACAGGTTGTTGTGGGGGAAGATGGGGTTCTGCGAATGCAGGGTCGTATTTGTGTGCCTAATGTGGATGGGCTTCGTGAATTAATTCTTGAAGAAGCACACAGTTCCAGGTATTCTATTCACCCAGGTACCACCAAAATATATCAAGATTTGCGGCAACATTATTGGTGGAGGAAAATGAAAAAGGATATAGTTGTACATGTAGCTCGGTGTCTGAATTTTCATCAAGTTAATTACGAGCATCAGAGACCTGGTGGTTTGCTTGAGAAGTTAGAAATTCCTGAGTGGAAGTGGGAGCGTATCACTATGGATTTTGTTGTTGGGCTCCCACGGACTCAGAGAAAATTTGATGCAGTTTGGGTCATTGTGGACAGGTTGACCAAGTCAGCACATTTCATTCCAATGGCAGTTAGCTATTCTTCAGAGAGGTTAGCTGAAATTTACATTCGTGAGATTGTCCGCCTTCACGGTGTGCCCGTGTCTATTATTTCATATCGAGGTATGCAGTTTATCTCACATTTCTGGAGGGCTGTACAGCGTGAGTTAGGCACGCGGGTGGAGTTGAGTACATCATTTCATCCACAAACAGATGGACAGTCAGAGCGCACTATTCAAATATTGGAAGATATGCTCCGTGCTTGTGTTATAGACTTTGGAGGTTCTTGGGATCATTTATTGCCACTTGCGGAGTTTGCTTATAATAATAGCTACCAGTCGAGCATTTAGATGGCTCCATATGAGGCATTATACACAAGGCGATGTCGATCGCCAGTTGGTTGGTTTAAACCGGGAGAGGATCGGTTGTTGGGTACCAATTTGGTACAGGATGCGTTGGATAAGGTCAAGATTATTCAGGATCGACTTCATGGTTGGAGAAAGAATATTGCTCCGGGTTTCACCTATGAAAGGTGTAATGAGGTTCGAAAAGAAGGGCAAATGGAGCCCTAGATATATCGGACCCTTTGAAATTTTTGAAAGGGTAGATGAAGTAGCCTACAAGCTTGCATTACCACCTAGTTTATGAGCGGTTCATCCAGTGTTCCATGTGTCTATGCTCTAAAAATATCATGGTGATCCGTCCCATGTGTTAGATTTCAGCTCAGTCCAATTGGACAAAGAATTTACTTACGAGGAGGAGCGGGTGGCTATTCTAGCCCGGCAGGTCCGACTGTTGAGGTCTAAGAGTTATCCTTCAATTCGGGTGCAATGGAGAGGTCAGCCGGTAGAAGCATCTACCTGGGAGTCTGTGTCGGACATGCTGAGTAAATATCCACACCTTTTCTCCAGCTCAGGTACTTTTTCTAACTCTGTTCGAGGACGAATGTTTGTTTTAGAGGTGAAGAATGTGATGATCCAAAATGTCATCTTTAAATTTAATAAGTAATTATGTGTTCTAAGACCTCGAAAAGCACCATTTACCATTCCTCGACTTGCATGCGAAGTCCGTATAATTTTTCGAAAAGTTTTTATATGAAAAATGGATTAATATTATTCTATCGTTGGCTTGCCTAGCAAGTGAAATGTTAGACACCATCACGGTCCAAAGGTGGGAATTTCGCGTTGTGATAGTTGGTATCAGAGCACTAGGTTACATAGGTCTCACGAGTCTCGAGCAAGCTTAGTAGAGTCTGAAGGATTGGTACGGAGACGTCTGTACTTATCTCTCAGAGTCTATGAAGTTTAGGAATAATATCACTTCTTTCTTATTCTGTTGTGCAATTTTATTCTATCATCGATGATTGAACCATTATACTCTTATTCTCTCGCAGATGGTGAGAACACTTAATACCTCTACCGATGGACAAGGACCAGAACCTCCGGTGGAAACTACGGCCAGGGGTAGAGGTCGAGGTCGTGCTAGAGGCCGAGGTAGAGCTCAGTACAGAGCTCGAGCAGCTGCACCTGTTGTAGAACCTCAAGTAGACCTTCAGGAGGAAGTTCCAGTTCAGGATGTACCAGTTGGATCAGTTCAGGTCTTGGAAGGATTCATAGCCACTCCAGTACTTCAGGACGCTCTAGTCCGTTTGGTAAGTTTTATGTAGGGCGTGGCCCAGAATGGTACATTTCCAGTGGCACCAGCAGTCTCACAGGCTGGGGGAGGAACATAAACTCCCACTACTCCCGCTCCGGAGCAGATGGCTCCATAGACTCAGGCTCTATCAGCGCCGCCAATTGGGGTAGTTCAGCCAGTTATTGCGGCACAGATCGATGATAGGCCCGCCATGTCTTTTGAGGACTTATTGAGACTGGATAAGTTTCCGAGCTCTTTCCAGTTCACTTCAGTGGTACACCTTCTGAGGACCCACAGGATTATCTTGAACGCTGCCACAAGGTGCTGCGGAACATGGGTATAGTTGAGACCAATCGGGTTGATTTTGCTGTATTTCAGATGACGGGTTTCCCCAGAGATGTTAGAGAGATTATACATTGACCAGACCAGTTGGATCGCCTGCACTTACATGGGAGCAATTCTCTCAGCTATTTCTGGAAAAGTTCCTCCCTATCACACTGAGAGAGGAATTCCGCAAGCAATTTGAGCGTCTACAGCAGGGCAGCATGACTGTTACTCAGTATGAGTCCCGTTTTGTGGATTTGGCCTGACATGCTCTCCTTTTACTATCTACGGAGGGAGAGAGAGTGAGGAGGTTTATTGAGGGACTCACTCACCCTATCAGACTTCAGATGGCCAAGGAGACCGGAAGTGAGATTTCTTTTCAGGCGGCTGCTAATGTCGCAAGGAGGATCGAGATGGTTCTTACACAGAAGAGAGGGCAGAGGTCTGATAAAAAGCCTCGTCAGTTTGGTGGTTTCAGTGGTGCCTCGTCTGGAGGCAGGGGTAATATTGGTAAGGGTCATCCTCCCAGACCGTTTCAATCAGCACTTCATGCATCTCCCGGTGCTTCAGGGAGTCACGGTTTTATTATGCCTTACTCTAGGCAGCCAGTATTCAGTGCACATTCAGCTCCTATCAGTACACCACCACTCCAGAGTTACTACAGTGGTTAGCCAGCCCATCTGGGTAAGCTTCAGCTTCAGCAGCCACGGCATCAGGATGGGTGTTATGAGTGTTGAAACATTGGCCACATCAGGAGGTATTGCCCTAGATTGGCGAGTAACAGGTCTCGGCAAGATTCTCGTGCCATCATACCAGCACCAGTTGCTTCACCGCCTGCTCAACCAGCTAGAGGTAGGGGTCAAGAAGCTAGAGGTGGAGGTCAGGATATTAGAGGTGGAGGTCAGGCCCTTAGAGGTGGAGGCCAGACCGTTAGAGGTGGAGGCCAGCCAGTTAGAGGCCGTCCCAGAGACGCAGTTCAGAGTGGTGGGGCCCAACCCTTATTTTATGCTTTTCCAGCTAGGCCTGAGGCCAAGTCATCTCATGTTGTGATCACAGGTATTATTCCAGTTTGCCATAGAGATTCTTCAGTTCTATTTGATCCAGGATCTACTTATTCATATGTGTCCTCCTATTTTGCTTCATATTTGGTTGTGCTTTGTGATTCTCTGAGTGCTTTTGTGTGTGTATCTATACCGGTGGGAGACTTTGTTATAGTAGATCATATCTATAGTTCATGTGTGGTTACGATTGGTAATCTTGAGACTAGTGTGGATCTTCTACTTTTTGATATGGTTGATTTTGATGTCATCTTGGGTATGGATTGGCTGTCCCCTTATCATGCTATATTGGATTGTCATGCCAAGACAGTGACCCTAGCTATGCCGGGGTTACCTCGGTTAGAGTGGAAAGGAACTCCTAGTCATTCTGCCAGCACGGTTATTTCTTATATGAAAGCTCGGCGTATGGTAGAAAAAGGGTGTCTTGCCTATTTGGCTTATATTCGCGATCCCAATGTGGATGTCCCTTCTATAGACTCAGTACCAGTTGTTCGTGAATTTTCAGAAGTATTTCCTACAGATTTGTCGGGGATGCCACCCGACAGAGATATTTACTTTTGTATTGATTTGGCTCCGGGCACTCAGCCCATTTCTATTCCACCATATCGTATGGCCCCGCCAGAGTTGAAAGAATTGAAAGAGTAGTTACCAGACTTGCTTGATCAGGGATTCATTAGACCCAGTGTCTCGCCCTGGGGTGCACCAGTATTATTTTTAAAGAAGAAAGACGGCTCTATGCGGATGTGTATAGATTATCGACAGTTGAACAAGGCCACTATCAAAAACAAATATCCGCTGCCAAGAATTGATGACTTATTTGATCATCTTCAGGGTGCCAAGGTATTTTCGAAGATCGATTTGAGGTCTAGTTACCATCAGTTGAAGATTAGGGCATCTGATGTCCCTAAAACAGCTTTTCGAACTCGGTATGGGCATTACGAATTCCTAGTGATGTCATTTGGGTTGACAAATGCCCCAGCAATATTTATGGATTTGATGAATCGGGTGTTCAAGCCTTATTTGAATTCTTTTGTGGTTGTATTCATTGATGATATCTTAATTTACTCCATCAGTCGAGAGGAACATGAGCAGCATCTTCGAAGTGTGCTTCATACCTTGAAGAATAATCAGTTATATGCCAAGTTTTCAAAATATGAGTTTTGGTTAGACTCAGTTGCCTTTTTGGGGCATGTGGTATCGGCAGAAGGCATAAAGGTGGATCCTAAGAAGATAGGGGCTGTTCAGAATTGGCCTAGACCTACTTCAGTTACAGAGATCCGGAGTTTCCTGGGTTTGGCAGGTTATTATCATCGGTTCGTGGAAAGGTTTTCATCTATAGCAAGCACATTGACCAGACTAACCCAGAAGGGTGTCCCATTTAGATGGTCAGACGAGTGTGAGTTGAGCTTTCAGAAGCTCAAGACCGCTTTGACTACAGCGCTAGTGTTGGTATTACCCACAGGTTCAAGATCGTATACGGTATATTGTTACGCATCTCACATTGGGCTTGCTGCAGTATTAATGCAATATGGCAAGGTAATTGCATATGCGTTGCGGCAGGTCAAAGTTCAAGAGAAAAATAATCCTGTTCATGACTTAGAATTGGCAGCCATTGTTCATGCGCTGAAGATTTGGAGGCATTACCTCTACGGTGTCTCGTGTGAGGTATTTACTGATCATCATAGCCTTCAGTATCTATTTAAATAAACGGATCTTAATTTGAGGCAGTGAAGATGGTTGGAGTTGTTGAAAGACTATGATATCACCATTTTGTATCACCCCGGGAAATCCAATGTGGTGGCCGATGCCTTGAGCAGAAAGGCTGTGAGTATGGGCAGTCTTGCGTATATTCCGATTGGTGAGTCTTCGCGTTCGCGAAGGTACTCTCACGAACGCGAAGAGTAAACTGGACAACTGAAATTTTCTTCTTCGCGAACTCGAAGGCTTGGTCGCGAATGCGAAGCGATGGGGGCATTACCCTTCGCGAACGCGACCAGCTTCTCGCGAATGCGTAGTGTTAGGCACACCTGGGGGAGGGTTGATCATTCCTTCATCGCGAACGCGAGCATTGCCTCACGAACGTGAAGGTAAGGGGGAGAAAAGCCTTCGCGAATGCGAAGGAGGACTCGCGAATGCGAAAGCCACGGGCTGCTACTCATCGCGAAAGTGACAGGCCCTTTGCGAACGCGAAGAAGGCCTGACCCCTGTGACTTAAAACAGAACCAAAACATGATTTTTGCTACTTTTCACAAACCCTCAATTATAACTCGGCTTAGGGACGAATTCAGAGGAGTTTTTCACGATTTCGAACTGGGTAAGTGTTCTTTATCATATAGTGATTGTATTTCATAAATCTAAGCCTATATTCATCATTTATTTCGGATTTAGATGGAAGATATTGGAATTTTTGTAAAACTTTCCAAAAACGAAAAATCTAGATTTGGTCCATTTTGACATCGGAATTGGATAATTTCTGTATGGTTGAACTCGTCTCGGAATGGGTGTTCGGATTTCGTAAGTTTTTCGAGATTTGAGACGTGGGTCCCACTATCGAATATTTTAATGAATTTTGGATTTTTATCCGGAAAATTAGTAAATTCATATGAAATTAATTCCTATGATTAGTATTGAATATATCAAATTGTTTGTGAATAGATTTGAAGCTTTTAGAGTCAAATTTAAAAGGAAAACTGTGGTTGAGTAATTGGTTGGAATTTGCAAAGCGAGGTAAGTGTCGTGGTTAACCTTGACTTGAGAGAATAGAACCCTTAAACTATTTGTTATGTGAAATGCATGTGAACGACATATAGGCGAGGTGACGAGTGTCTATACGTCGTCAAATTAATTGTTTTGCCTACTTACTTGAAAAATCATAAATTATTTTAAATCATAAATTAATTATTATAATAACTGTTTCTCTCCTATTCTTTGTCAAATATTAATTCTTGAATTTCTGCATTAATTGTTACATGTTATTTGAATTATGTGTTTTAATTGTTATTTGACATTTAGCATATTAAATATTAAACTGCTTATTTTCTCCCTGATTTTCATAATAATCTGCTATTTGTCATTGTTTGTTTCATAATTAAATTATAATCATTGTATGCTTGTTGTCTTATAATTTTATATTAATTGTTGTATTTATTGGGGAAATTTCTTCTATAAGAATTGGTAAATGAATATATTGGAGGATCAGGTTGCACGCCGCAACAGACTTATGAAAAGTCCATATTGGAGGATCGGGTTGCACGCCGCCGCAACAGACTTATTAAAAGTCCATATTGGAGGATCGGGTTGCACGCTGCAACAGACTTATGAAAAGTCCATATTGGAGGATCGGGTTGCACGCCACAACAAACTTATGAAAAGTCCATATTGGAGGATCGGGTTGCACGCTGCAACAGACTTATGAAAAGTCCATATTGGAGGATCGGGTTGCACGCCGCAACAGACTTATGAAAAGTCCATATTGGAGGATCGAGTTGCACACTGCAACAGACATATGAAAAGTCCATATTGGAGGATCGGGTTGCACGCCGCAACAGACTTATGAAAAGTCCATATTGGAGGATCGGGTTGCACGCCGCAACAGACTTATGAAAAGTCCATATTGGAGGATCGGGTTGCACGCCGCAACATACTTATTAAAAAGAGGATTGAAAATGAATATATTGTGAGAGCGGGTTGCACGCTGCAACAGAATTGAATGTGAATATATTGTGAGAGCGGGTTGCACGCTGCAACAGAATTGATGGAAATGATAATTGGTTATGACTGCTGAGTTGGCTTCAATTATTATAAATAAGTTACCTGATTTATTTCTATTATTTGTTGTTGTTATTAATATTGTGTACAGGTTAATGTAAGTGAACCGCCTTAGCCTCGTCACTACTTCGTCGAGGTTAGGCTCAGCACTTACCAGTACATGGGGTCGGTTGTACTGATACTACACTCTGCACTTCTTGTGCAGATTTTGGAGTTGGTCCCAGCGGCGTACCATAGACTTGCTCGGATTTCAGCTACCAGAGGAGACTTGAGGTATAACTGCATGGCGTCCGCAGTTCTGAAGTCCCCGTCTATTGTACTTTAGTTGTGTGTTTATTTTCAGACAGCTTTATTTTATTCAGACCTTTATTTGTATTTATTCTAGAAGCTCGTGCACTTGTGACACCAATTCTGGGATGGTATTTAGACACCGTTGTTTTTATGGATTATTTCAAAATTGCTTCCGCATTTGCTTCCTTGTTATTACTAAATTTAAAATTGTTTTAAAAATAGATAATATTATTCTAATGTTGGCTTGCCTAGCAAGTGAAATGTTAGGAGCCATCACGGTCCGAAGGTGGGAATTTTGGGTCGTGACAATAGGTGCTACGAGTCATAAGCGAGTTTAGTAGAGTATTATGGATCGGTACGGAGACGTCTGCACTTATTTTCGAGGGGCTACGGAACTATTAGGGAAAATCTACACTCCTTTCATTCCTATCGTGCGAGTTTATTGATCTCGGAGTTTGAGCCTTTATCTTTCTATTCTCTCATAGATGGTGAGGATACGAGCTGCAGTTACTGATGACGCTGCCCCCAGAGCCAGTATTGCTAGGGGCCGGGGTAGAGGCCGAGGTAGAGGCCGAGGAAGGGCACGTGCTACAGCTAGAGCACCTGTCAGACCAGCAGTTAAGGAGTCATCAGTAGCTTCGGTTAGGGGACAGGCACCGGAGGCACTTGTTGTTGCCCACGGACTTCAGGAGACTTTAGCGCAATTGATATTATAGTCAATCTTGAGACATTGTTGATCTTAGCTAAGATTTGTCAATTTTAATTTTGAAAAACTTATTTCCGCATAGGAACTGATAACACTATTCTTTAAGTAATATAAACATTTGAAAAAAATCAAGCCTTCTTATTTGGTTGAGTATATAGTATCTTCTACTTCTACTATTTTTTATTTTCAAATCAATTTCAATTCACAAGTTAAAAATATTATTCATACTACCCATTTTTTAAGTAAGTCAAACTGTTACTTTATTTACTGTCACGACCCAAAACCCAACCTACCGTGATGGTGCTATCATGGTACTAGGCAAGCTCACTACTCAGGCATTTCCAACATTGTTAACCTTTGAAATATACTAAAACAGTTTAAATAATTAAAAATCTCATAAAACAGGATAGAATATCATAACTCATTACATTAGTCTTTCCAAAACCGGGGTGTCACTAAGTACATGAGCATCTACATAATGACATAGTCTGGTACACTGTCTAGAAAGTAGAACTGAATGAATAACTGAAAGATAAGGGAGGAGAGTCAAGGTATGCAGACTCCAAGCAGCTACCTCGATGATCTCCGAATGTCTGAACTCTGTGAATCAGCAACCGCCATGAACAGAAACATCTGGATCTGCACACGAGGTGCAGGGTGTAGCGTGAGTACAACCAACTCAATAAGTAAGAAATCTAACCTTTGAACTGAAAGTAGTGACGAGTTTGAGTAATACAGTCCACATGCAGTATTATCAGTACGGAAACTTACAACAAATATGTCAGTGATATCTCATAAATTTATAATCTACAAGTAAAGGTACAAGAATTTAGACATGCTTTCAGGTTTTGCAATAAAACTCAACACAGAACAAGGCAAATCCACCCCAAAAGTAAATAACTATTAGCATTGCATCCACTGTGGATGTGCAAACTCTAGAGGGGCCGATCCAGCCCAAGCGCTATAACAAGCCAAATCCTTGCATTGATCAATAAAGCCTGCTGCGGCATGCACCTGATCCCATGAATATCACTCACAATAAAACCTCAGTCTCACTCAGTCATTAATCTCTCCAGTCTCTCGGGATTACCAGAATCATGATAATCAGCCCAAACAATGATGATATGATGTATCAAATAAAGGACAATAGAGGCTGAGACATATTATGCATATGATAACTGTGACTGAGTACAGTTTGACAAATTAAGCAAATAATTCAACATGTAACACGACCTCTGTGGGTCCCAACAGTACCAACATATAGCCTAAGAAGGATTTCTAGCATGACTGGAAGCTCAATTGCTCTAACACATGGTGAAAATAGGGGTAACAACAAGATTACTCAACTATGCAATTCCACAGAATCGTCCAAGTCACCATTATTACGGTGCACGCCCACACGCCCGTCACCTAGCATGGGCGTCACCTCAAGCCCTTGCCTTGCGAAACGACCTCTTATTGCCAGAACCAAGTTTAGAAGTGTTACTTAAACTAAACTATGCAAATCCCTACTCCGACAAGCCCTTGCCTTGCGAAACGACCTCTAATTGCCTCGAATCTAGCCACAAACAGTTCGATACAATCAACACGGGCTAAAGGAATCAATCCCATAAGAAAATACTAAGTTCTTAATCAAAAGTCAAAAATTCAACCCCCGGGCACAGGTCTCGGAATCCGATAAAAGTCACAAAATCCAAACACCCATTCAACCACGAGTCCACTCATACCAAAATTACTCAAATCTGATACCAAAATCTCGATCAAATCCCCAGAATTTGGCCTAAGAACTTTCCTCAATTTTCCAACCCAAATCACTAATTAAATGATGAAATCAAAGACATAAATATGGAATTTAACCAAAACTAAGTAAGAATTACTTACCCCAATCACTCCCTTGAAAACCTCTCTAAGAATTGCCTCCAACCGAGCTCCCAAAATCAAATTTGTGATATGAACTCGAACCCCCGTTTTGAAATATTTAAGTTCTGCCGAGACGACGCTTCATCGCGATCGCGAAGCACAACTCAGCTGCCTAGAAAGTTCACCTTACGCTAACGCGACACCACACCTGCAAACGCGAACCACTGCCTCCTTAGACCTACATGATTGCGACCCTCTTCACATGATCACGAAGAACAAACGTGTGACTCAGCTCCTACCTCATTTCCTCTTCACGAACGCGGCCTAGCCCACGCGTTCGTTATGCACAGCTTCCCTAAGCTACGGGATCGTAACCCTCTTCACGCGAACACGTAGAGCAATTCCTCCACTGCCCTATTAAGCCTACGCGATCGTGGACCTGTCCACACGATCGCGTATAAGGAAACCAAATCTGAGACACAAGAAAACTTCATCTAATCTCCAAGTCCAAAATTGATCCGTTAACCATCCGAAATCCACCCGAGACCCTCCGGACCTCAACCAAACTCACCAACAACACTTAAAACATAATACGAACTCGTTCGAAGCATTAAATCACATCAAACAATGCTAAAACCATGAATCGCACATCGATTCAAGCCTAATGAACTTATAAACTTCCAACTGCAACATTCAACACCGAAACCTATCAAATCAAATCCGATTGACCTAAATTTTTACACACAAGTCACAAATGCCACAACGGACCTACACCAACTCTCGGAACCCCAATCTGAGCCCGGTAACTGCAAAGTCAACTCTCGGTCAAACTTCTAAATTTCCAAAGCTTCTAATTTTTCAATTTTTGCCATTTCAAGCCTAATTCAACTATGGACCTTCAAATCACTATCCGGACACTCTACTAAGTCCAAAATCACCCAACGGAGCTTACAGAACCATCAAAACTCCATTTTGGATCCATTTACACATAATTCATTTCGGTCAACCTTTTTAACTTAAGCTTTCAACCCTTGAGACTATGTGTCTCATCACATTCCAAAACATCCCCGGAATCGAACCAACTACCCGAGAAAGTCACATAGTAACTATTAAGTATAAAATGAGCAGTAAATGGGAGAACGAGGCTACAACTCTCAAAACAACCGACCAGGTCATTAGATCCCCCCTCTTAAACAAACGTTCATCCTTGAACGGGTCTAGAAACGTACCTAGAGTCTCAAATAGGCGTGGATATCCGCTCCGCATCTCCCACTCGGTCTCCCAAGTAGCCTCCTCAGTTGGTTGACCTCTCCAGTGCACCTTCACTGAAGCTATGTGCTTTGACCTCAACTTTCGAACCTGTCGACCCAAAATAGCCACCGGCTCCACATCATAAGTCAAATCCCCATCCAACTAAACCATGCTGAAATCCAAAACATAAGACTGATCACCGACATACTTCTGGATCATAGAAACATGAAACACTGGATAAATACTTGACAGACTAGGCGGCAAGGCAAGCTTGTAAAGCACATCTCCAATCCTCTGAAGCACCTCAAATGGCCTAATATACCGAGGGCTCAACTTTCCCCTTCTTTCTGAACCTCATAACACCCTTCATGAGTGAAACCTTGAGCAGTCCCTTCTCCCAAACCATGTAGGCAACATCCCGAACCTTCCAATCGGCATAACTCTTTTGTCTAGATTACGCCGTGTGAAGCCGCTCATGAATCAATTTAACTTTGTCCAAAGAGTCCTGAACCAAGTCAGTACCCAATAGCCTAGCCTCACCTGGATCAAATCATCCCACCGGAGACTGACACCGTCTCCCAGACAAAGCCTCATACGGAGGTATCTGAATGCTCGACTGGTAGCTGTTGTTGTAGGCAAACTCTGCGAGCGTCAGAAACTAATCCCATGAACCCATAAAATCTATGACACAGGCACGTATCATATCCTCCAATATCTGAATAGTGTTCTCGGACTGCCTATCCGTCTGAGGGTGAAATGTTGTACTCAGCTCAACCTGTGTTCCCAATTCCCACTGCACAGCTCTCCAAAACTGCGATGTAAACTATGTGCCCCGATCTGAAATGATGGACACTGGCACACCGTGAAGGGAAACAATATCGTGGATGTAAATCTCCGCTAGCCGCTCCAAAGAATAAGTAGTCCCAACTGGAATGAAGTGCGCGTATTTGGTCAACCGATCCACAATCACCCAAACAGCATCAAACTTTTTCGAAGTCCGTGGGAGCCCAACTAAAAAATCCATGGTGATACGCTCCCATTTCCACTCCGAAATCTCAAGCCTCTGAAGCTATCCGCCTGGTATCTGATGCTCATACTTTACCTGCTGACAGTTTAGGCACTAAGCTACAAACCCCACTATCCTCCTCCACCAGTTGTGCTGCCTCAGGTCCTGGTACATCTTCGCGGCACCCAGATGAATGGAATACCGCGAACTGTGGCCCTCCTCAAGAATCAACTCATGTAGCCCATCTAATCTGACCTTGCATCCTCAACACCCCATCATCCCCAATAGTGACATCCTTGGCATCCTTGTGCTAAACCATGTCATTAAGGACAAGCAAATGGGGATCATCATACTGGCGCTCTCTGAGGCGATCATATAAGGAAGACCGAGAAACCACACAAGCTAGAACCCGACTGGGCTCCGTAACATCTAATCTCACAAACTGGTTGGCCAAGTCCTGAACATCAACTGCAAGCGGTCTCTTACCAACAGGAATGAATGCAAGTCTACCCATACTCACCGCCTTTCCACTCAAGGCATCGGCCACCACATTGGCCTTCCCGAGATGATACAGAATGGTGATATCATAGTCCTTTAGCAGCTCCAACCATCTTTGTTGCCTCAAATTTAGATCCTTTTGTTTGAACAAGTGATGGAGACTCCGATTATCCGTAAATACCTCGCAAGATACACCATATAGATAATGCCTCAAAAATTTCAATGCATGAGCGATGGCAGCCAACCCCAAATCATGGACAGGATAGTTCTTCTCATGAGGCTTCAATTGATGCGAAGCATAAGCAATCACTCTACCCTCTTGCATCAAGACACACCCAATACTGATCCGAGAAGCATCACAATACACGATATAAGAGCCAGAAACTGAAGGCAACACTAGAACTGGAGTTGTGGTCAAGGCAGTCTTGAGCTTCTGAAAGCTCTCCTCAGACTAATTCGACCACCTGAAAGGATCACCCTTATGGGTCAATCTGGTCAAAGTTGATGCAACAGACGAGTAACCCTCCACGAAGCGACGATAATAACCGGCCAAACCGAGAAAGCTCCAAATCTCCATAGCTGAGGACGGTCTGGACCAACTATGAACCGCCTTTATCTTATTTGGATCCACCTTAATCCCCTCACTGCACACCACGTACCCCAATAACGCCACCGAACTAAGACAAAATTCACACTTGGAAAACTTGGCATAAAGCATCTCCTCCCTCAGCCACTGTAGTATATTTCTCAAATGCTAGGCATGCTCCTCCTGGCTACATGAGTACACCAGGATATCATCAATGAATACTATGACAAACGAGTCGAGATAAGGCTAAAATACATTGTTCATCAAATTCATGAATGCGGCTGGGGCGTTGGTCAGCCCAAAAGACATCACAAGGAACTCATACAGACCATAACGGGTCCTGAATGTTTTCTTTATAATATCCGAGTCCTAAATCTTTAACTGGTGATATCCAAACCTCAAATCAATCATAGAGAACACTCTTGATCCCTGAAGCTAGTCAAATAGATCATCAATACCCGGCAAAGGATACTTGTTCTTAATTGTAACTTTGTTCAACTGCCTATAATTGATGAACATCTGGATAGTACCATCCTTCTTCTTCACAAACAGAACCGGTGAACCCCAAGGCGACACACTCTGCCTAATAAACACCTTATCAAGAAGTTCTTGAAGTTGTTCTTTTAATTCTTTCAATTCAGTTGTGCCACTCGATACAGAGGAATAGAAATAGGCTGAGTACCTGACACCAAGTCAATACCAAAGTCAGTATCCCTGTCGGGCGACATGCCCGATAAGTCTGCAAAAAACATATCCGGAAAGTCTCGCACCACCGGAACAGAATCAATAGTAGGGGTATCAGCACCCACATCCCTCACAAAATCCAAATAAGACAGACACCCCTTCCCAACCATCCGTTAGGCCTTCAAATAAGAAATCACTCTTCAAGGAACATAATCTAGAGAACCTCTCCACTCGATCCTTGGGAACTCCGGCATCGCCAATGTCACGGTCTTAGCGTGACAATCCAAAATAGTATAAGATGGAGACAACCAATCCATACCCAAGCTTATGTCGAAATCGACCATACTAAGCAACAAGAGATCAACTCTAGTCTCCAATACCCCAATAGTCACTACACACAACCGATATACATGATCCACAACAATAGTATTGCCCACCGACATAGAGACATGAATAGTTGAAACTAAGGACTCACAGGGCATATCCAGGTAAGTGGAACCAAGGTCAAATACTACAGAAGCATCCTTGTGGCATACTGAGACAATACCTGCGATCACTGTGTCTGAAGCAACATCATCTAGTTTTGCAGGATTAGGATAGAATTGGGCCTGACCGCCACCTGATCAGCCTCCCCCTCTAGGGCAACCTCTAACTGCCTGAGCCCCACCTCGAGCTAGCTGGGCGGGTGGTGAAGTAACTAGAGCTGAAGTCCTGGCCTGACTCCTTTACTGAAATGGACCTCCCATAAGACAGGGACAAAACTTCTTCTAGTGACCCAACTCTCCACACTCTAAACATACTATCTCGAAAAATGGCGGCAAATACTGAGGCGGACCCCGAGAACCAGAATAACTACCAGAAGAACCTGGTATAGATGATCCCTGAACTAAAGGTGCACGAGATGAACTCTAAGTTGGGAGAGCACTGAGAGATGACTGACCCAGTCTAGCACTGTATGAACCATGGCTAGATGATATGCCATGATGAACTGGACGAGACATCTGAGCAGGTTTATAAGGACAACCCTTACTGTGATGGAACTGACCCCTAGAAGGAACACCGCTAAACCCACCCGAACCACGAGGCCTCTTCGCCTCCCTCTCCTCACTCTCCTAACTACGAACCATCTCTAGCCGCCAAGCAATATCAACCACCTTGTCGAATGTAGCATCTGATACACTCTCCCGAGTCATAACAAAACGGTATTAGTAGTAGAGGCCATCAATGAACCTCCTAATCCTCTCCCTCTCAGTGGGAACCAACCAAATTGCGTGATGATCCAACTCTGAAAACCTCATCTCATACTGGGTCACAGACATGCCATCTTGATGCAATTGCTCGAACTGCCTGTGCAGCTCCTCCCTACGGGTCTAAGCACAAACATCTCCAAGAAGAGAACAGAGAACTCATGCCATGTAAGTGGTGTTGCACTGACTATCCTGTGCCTCTCATAGGCTGAAGGCAGCCCCAGTAAACTGAAAAGTAGTGAATGAGACCCCACTGGTCTCCAGAATACCCACCGTGCGAAGAATCTGCTGGAACCTATCCAAGAAATCCCGGGCATCCTCTGACTCAGCCCCCACTGCATGATTGAGGCTGGAGCCTCCCAAATCACTCCAGTATACTCTGCTCATCACCAGTCATAACGGAACCCACATAGGCCTGAGAAACTACAATCGGCTGGGCTAGTAGTACCCCAAATATTTGAAGTCCCTGCATCACCTGCTCTGGAGTACGGGTGGCGGGAGTCTGAGTACCTTCCCCGGCCTGAGAAGTGGCTGGCACAGTTTGAACAGAAACTGCCTGAGCAAGGCTAGTGCACACAGTTAATATCTGAGCTAAAGCCTCCTGAAGGCCTGAAATCACAATGGGGACAACTGGTGACTGAGTTGGCCCCACTGGCCCAACCACATCTGGAAACTGCTCCTGGCTAGGGAAACTGGTGGATCGGCAGGTGCTGCTATAACTGTTGTATGAACTACACATATTCCCCTACCGCGACCCCTACCGCGACCCCGAACTCTCGTGGCCCTAGTTGGTGGTACTGGTGGCTGTTCGTCCTGTTCGGTAGCATATGTCCTCACCATCAGTGAGAGAATAGAATAACAGAAGTTTAGCTCCCGGAATCAACAAATCAGCACGACAAGAATGTGAAGTTTTCCTAAAGGTCCGGCAGCCTCTCGAAGATAAGTACAGACGTCTCCGTACCGATCCGCAAGATTCTACTAAATTTGCTCATGACTCGTGAGACCTATGTAACCTAGGCTCTGATACCAACTTGTCACGATCCAAAACCCAACCTGTCGTGATGGCGCCTATCATAGTACTAGGCAAGCCGACTACTCAGGCATTTCCAACACTGTTAACCTTTGAAATATAAAACATTTTAAATAATTAAAAATCTCATAAAACAGGATAGAATATCATAACTCAATACATAAGCCTTCCCAAAGCCGGGGTGTCATTGATTACATGAGCATCTACATAATAACATAGTCTGGTACACTGTCTAGAAAGTAGAACTGAATGAATAATTAAAAGACAAGGGAGGAGAGTCAAGGTCTGCAGAAGCTAAGCAGCTACCTCGATGATCTCCAAATGTCTGAATTCTCTGAATCAGCAACCGCCGTGACCAGAAACACCTGGATCTGCACATGAGATACAGGGTGTAGCGTGAATACAACCAACTCAATAAGTAACAAAACTAACCTTTGGACTGAAAGTAGTGACGAGTTTGAGTAATACAGTCCACATGCAGTATTCAACAGTACAGAAACTTACAACAAATATGACAGTGATATCTCATAAATTTATAATCTACAAGTAAAGGTACAAGAATTTAGATATGCTTTCAGGTTTTACAATAAAACTCCACACAAAATAGGGAAGATCCAACCCAAAATGCAAATAAACCAGGACAGATCCAGCCCAAAAGTAAATAACTAGTAGCATTGCGCCCACTGTGGATGTGCAGACTCCGTAGGGGTCAATCCAGCCCAAGCGCTATAACAAGACAAATCCTGGCATGAATCAATAAAGCCTATTGCGGCGTGCATCCCGATCCCATGAATATCACTCACAATAGACCCTCAGTCTCATTCAGTCATTAATCTCTCTAGTATCTCAAGTTCACCAGAATCATGATAATCAGCCCAAACAATGATGATATGATGTATCAAATAAAGGACAACAGAGGTTAAGACGTATTATGCATATGATAACTGTGACTGAGTACAGTTTGACAAATTAAGCAAATAATTCAACATGTAACACGACCTATGTGGGTCCCAACAGTATCAAAACGGAGCCTAAGGAGGATTTCTAACATGACTGGCAGCTCAATTGATCTAGCACATGGTGAAATACGGGTAACAACAAGATTATTCAACTATACAGTTCCACGGAATCGACCAAGTCACAATTCTAACGGTGCACGCCCACACATCCGTCACCTAGCATGTGCGTCATTTAAAAAATAATCACATAATACGTAATTCAGGGTTTTATACCCTCAGAACCAAGTATAGAAGTGTTACTTACCTCAAACTGTGCAAATCCCTACTCTGACAAGCCCTTGCCTCGTGAAACGGCCTCTAATTGCCTAGAATCTAGCCACAAACAGTTTGATACAATCAACACGGGCTAAAAGAATCGATTCCAAAAGAAAAAACTAAGTTCTTAATTAAAAGTCAAAAAGTCAACCCCCCAGGCCCACATCTCGGAATCCGATAAAAGTCATAAAATCCGAACACCCATTCAACCACGAGTCCACCCATACCAAAATTACTCAAATCCAATACCAAAATCTCGATCAAATCCCCAAAATTTGGCCTAAGAACTTTCCTCCATTTTCCCCCACTTTTCCAACCCAAATCACTAATTAAATGATGAAATCAAAGACATAAACATTGAATTTAACCAAAACTAAGTAAGAATCACTTACCCCAATCACTCCCTTGAAAATATCTCCAAGAATCACCTCCAACAGATCTCCCAAAATCAAATTTGTAATATGAACTCGAACTCTCGTTTTGAAATATTTAAGTTCTGCCCAGGCGATATTTCATCGCGATCGTGGAAAATGCTTCGTGATCGCGAAGCACAACTCAGCTGCTCAGAAAGTTCACCTTACGCGAACGCGACACTACACCTGTGAATGCGAGCCACTGCCTCCTCAGACCTACGTGATCGCGACCCTTTTCACACGATCGCGAAGAACAAATGCGTGACTTAGCTCCTACCTCATTTCCTCTTCACGAACGCGTCCTAGCCCACGCCTTCGCGATGCACAACTTCCCTAAGCTACGCAATCGAAGCCCTCTTCACATAAACACATAGAGCAAAGTCATCCACTGACCAATTAAGCTTACGTAATCGCGGACCTGTCCACGCGATCGCGTATAAGGAAACCAAATCAGAGACACCAGAAAGCTTCAACCAATATCCAAGTCCAACATTGATCCATTAACCATCTGAAATCCACCCGAGGCCCCCGTGACCTCAACCAAGCATACCAACAAGTCCTAAAATGTCATATAAACTCGCTCGAAGCATCAAATCACATAAAACAATGCTAAAACCATAATTCGTGCATCTATTCAAGCCTAATGAACATATGAACTTCCAACTTCTATATTCGACGCCGAAATCTATCAAATCATTGTCACGACCCCAAATCCACTAGTCGTGATGCACCTAACCCAACCTGCTAGGTAAGCCAACTTGTAAATATCCAATTCCAATGATATTAACAAGACAAATAAACAATAGTAAATTTTCTGAATTTTATACATTTTCCAAGGACTGGTAGTACAAATCATGAGCTTCTAAGAATAGAATTTACCAAGCTGAAATGAAATAATACATCGTTTGTTTGAAAAGTACATAAACAGAGTTTTATAGATCTAAAGCTACCACGAACAAGGGGCAACTTCAACCGGAATGCAGGCACATCTTCAATCCAGCTACCATCGAACGTAGCAACATCAGCAGCCAACATCTGCACGCAAGGTGCAGAAGTGTAGTATTAGTACAACCGACCCCATGTACTCAGTAAGTAACAAACCTAACCTTGGGTTGAAAGTAGTGACGAGCTAACACAAGGTCGGGTACAATACCAATATTCTACAATAGTTCATAACAACATAATACAAATAATAAAAGAGGTATCTCAGAAGTAAGATGCTCAGCTCATTCACAGTTCTAGAACAAAATGGGCATGCTTTTCAAGTATCTCATTGAAAACACAAATCTTTTACCAAAAATGCCAAAACAATACGAGTAAGTTTGAAAACTGTAATTTTTCCAAATATTCTTTCCATAATAAATAAGATGTTTCATTTTTTTTCCAGATAACAAGTGAAAAAACCTCTCTATGCCCACATATCAATGTGTAAAAAAAAGTCATGAATGACGTGATACTATATAGCATGAGAAAAAGAGCATCTCTATGCCTGTATGTCATGTGTGCATGCCAATGCCATGTATCTCAGAGATGAATCATGTACTCACACTCTCAGAGTACTCAATCTCACTGTCCTGCATCCTTTCTCACTATGCTCAATGCTCAGCACACTCAATCACTCAACGCTGTACAATAACTGATGCGGCGTGTAGCCCGATCCACATATATATATATATATATAGTCGACTGCGCTCACTAAGGGTGTGCAGACTCCGGAGGGGCTCCTTCAGCCCAAGCACTATATCGCTGCAGCGTACAGCCCGATCCCATAAAATATAATCAATATATTATTGCGGCGTGCAACCTGATCCCATAAGGTATAATATAATATGCTGCGGCGTACATCCCGATCCCAAAATGTATAATATAATATGTTGCGGCGTGCAGCCCGATCCCAAAATGTATAATATAATATGCTGCAGCGTGCAGCCCGATCCCAAAATGTCACTCTCACTCAGGCCCTCGGCCTCACTCAGTCATAACTCTCTCCAGTCTCACTCACGGGCTCACAATATCATGAAAACTAGCCCGACAACAATGATATGATGTATCAATAACAACAATTGTGACTGAGATATGATATAAATGCATGAATATAACTGAGTACGAAATATTAATGAAATCATTAAGATGACAGCAAGAAACGACCACTATGGGTCCTAACAACATCAGCATGAAGCCTAAACATGATACTTAGCATGATTGATAGCTCAATTACTTTATCGCATGGTGAAAACACAAATATCAACAAACTAGGGCCACTATACAGTGCCACGGAAACAAACAAAGTCCCAATTCACATGGTGCATGCCAACACGCCCATCACCTAGCATGTGCGTCACGTCAATAACAATCACATAACACGTATTGCGGGGTTTCATACCCTTCGCACTAAGTTTAGAAGAGTTACTTACCTCGAACAAGCCAAATCCAATACCCAACAAGCCAAACGATGCTCCAAAAAAGGCAATCTCACGCGTAACAACCATCCGAACGGCTCAAAACTAGCCAAAAGCAACTCAAATACATCAAATAATGCCAAAGGAAACAAACCCGATCGATAAAGGTCGAATCTTTAATCAAAATTCCAAAATCTACCAAAAAGTCAAACCCGGGCTCGCGCCTCGAAACCCGACAAAACTCATACAATCCGATAACCCATTCAATTACGAGTCCAGTCATACTACTTTCACTCAAATCCGACTCCGAATCAATGTCAAAACTCAAAAATTTACTTTATGAAATTTTAGACAAAACCCCCAAATTTCACTTTGAAATCATCAATCAAATATCAAAAATAAAGATGATTCATGAAATATAACCAAAATCGAGTACAGAACACTTACCCCAATTCATATGGTGAAAATCACCTCCAAATATTGTCCAAATCCGAGCTCCCCAACTCAAAATATGACCAAATGAACAAACCTTCGATATTAAGTTTTTTTGCCCAGATGTTATGTCTTGTTTTGCATGCCAAATGTTCCCAAAACTTACTTTTTATGCCTATAATGGATTCCTTGTGAAATTTCAGTTAAGATAGGCTTTTGAATCACTCCATTTGACCTTATAATGAAGGAGATATGTTAGTTTCAATATTTGGAAATATGCAGATTTTTAAATACGAAGTCAGTGGCAATTTCGTAATTAATCTGAAAAAACTGGCAACCCAATTCTTAGTAAAATGACCATAAAATTCTCATACGATGCCCAAATTTAATAATTCTTTTTGCTACGAATCCGTAATTATGATACGGATCTAATGGTTCAATCAAACAGAAATCGGAGCTCATTTGTTCAATATGATATCATTTATGCTTGAAGAAACGACGTCGAAACATAAGAAAAACGAGCGCAACACAACCCAAACCTATCCGAAAGTCACCCGAGCCTCTCGGGACTTCGTAAAAATATATCAAAAAGTCCAATAACATAACACGGATGTACTCGAGGCCTCAAATAACACATAACAACATCAAAACGACGAAACGCACCTCAAATCAAACTTAATGAACTTTCGACTTCCAAAAACTCACGCCGAAATATACCAAATCAACTCGGAATGAACTAAAATTTTACACACAAGTCCTAATTCATTATACGGAGCTACTCGTGCCCCCAAACTACCGGGCTAAGTGCAAATTCTCAAAACGATCAGTCGGGTCATTACATTCTCCCCCACTTAAACATACGTTCGTCCTCGAACGTGCCAAGAGTTGTTCCCAAAACCATCAAACCGCCGTATAACCTTACCATGCACTTATCCGGGGGTGATCCCACGTCACCCTATCCCATACAGGTCCGATAACACAACCTAACCGAAATTGCTCAATTCAACCTAGCCCACAAGCCTTAGAATCCAATTTCCAACACCCGGAATTTCTTATAAGATCTGAATCTCGCAACCTGCACACCGTATAAGTCTGAACAAGTTGTACCAAAACGCAACCCAAGATACAATCACAGGATATACCACATAACTCAAATACCCATAGAAAAATCTCCGATCACAGTAGCTGCTCAAAACAACCCAGTTACGGTAATAAACCTCATACCTAACAAAACCTCATCCTAAAACCTTCGTACACTGCCGATAATGAAAGAACACATAGAAACTCATAACCATTCATCAAATCAACAAGCCATGGAGCTCCCTCTCCTTCAACAAGAACTATAGCCAATTCCTAAGCCGACTTCTGATATTATCCTTCCAAATTTACCGCAATCAAATCCGATAGCATCCATCCTAGATCCAACGACACCATATTATCGAATACCCACTACTCTACTGACACACAACACCAATACTACTCAGAGACACAAACAGTGCAATCCATGCACCAATAAGCAACAATCCAAATGTATTCAATCGCAAAAATGACTCAATCAAGAGAACTGTCCCGCAAGCTTAATGGGTACCACCACAACGAAATGCTAAGAACCTATCACACACCATAGAATCCTCACCCGACTCTAACACAAAGGTTCATACCTCAACATAACTCTGTTGCAATGCGCGACTTCATCCAAACACTGGTCCATATCATATACCTCGAGCCACCCTGCTAAAAATCAATAACCACGCAAAATACGACATCAAGTACCCAAAGTGCATTACCATAACCACAGAGAATTAGATGACACAATGCCACACCACACCCAAAATAACATAATCAATACGCCCTCAATCATGCAATACCCAACTACTCATCTCACTCAATTTCTGCTACAAGACCATAATAGAACCACATCATGTGTGCCTAAAACCAACGAATCACAACTCCTCGAAGCATAGAAGAGTAACTCACAAAAAATTTCAGAACACGAATAAGCTCAGCAACAATCGAATGGCACATCTCTCAATAATAGCACTACAGAGCCAACCAATCCGACTCGGTATAGAATACACATCCTAATTGGGCATACCAATGGACCCCCAATCATATCCGGACACCCACAAATAGATAAATAAACCTCTGAAAGCCCGCAATGACTGAATCATAATACATACTATCATCTGGTTAGCTTCAGCCATGATTTCACAGTCCACGACCATGAAACAATCTGCTTCTGAGAACTCCCAATCTCCAAATTCATAGAACACACGAATCACCCTATCTGATCCCAACTTTACCGCCAGAATTCCTAACATATCTCTCATACACGATCATCCCACGAGGAATACTTCTAAAGTTCTTTCGTGCCACGTAGCAAAATTTGAATATCAGCAGTCGATCAACCAGGAGAGTGCAGCTGTACAGTGAGGTATCCATACATCAAAACACATTGCCCCTTCTGAAATGTATACTCTCATCAAGCCATACCAAATAGTAATATCATTAACCTAGTCATCTGAAATCGTCCATGCTACCTACGAATTTTTATGACCTTTCCTTCAAAATTGAATTGTGATCTCGCTCACGTAAATCTCAATCCCACGCAACACACCGCATATACCATGCCATCATATGAAAAATACGAGAATCTCATAATCAACTCTAACTCACAAGTAGAATACACATCCGATCAGTCGTAAACCTTCCATTTGATCCTATCCCGGAGAGAATCCCAATACACACATATTCTTCATGCCGGTAGGAAATATACTCCTCGAACCGTGGTAAAAACCATTGAAAACTCTTCAAAGCCCATTCGCACATCACCAAGCTATCAGAACCGAATCTCTCTAACTCCACCTAGCCATACAGGCTGCCATAACCCAAGAGCATTGCCACGAAACACCTGTAGAGACTAGCCACGTCATAAGTACCCAAAGAACCGATCATACCCATTACTGTGCTGATCCACCCTACTACCAGCTGTCATATTTCTCCAAGCCCTTTCCAAATCGCCTTCAAATTGATACTTCTCCTTGCTAGAACACCACGATCCCTAACCAAAATTTCACCACACAATAGACCCTAGTATAAAACCACAACGCCCTAATGCCCCTAAGCCGCTGACTTCCCTCTTTAAGCACCCCGAAGCACCACAACTGAGACACCTACTCTAAAGAGACCTTATGTGACCCTAAAACTGTTTCTTTCACCTTCTTGATACTGAAATTCATAATCCACAATGACATAAAAATGCCACAAGTGTCGACACCGTCCAATGAAACTCTCAGTTTCTAGCCATATATAATTCTTGAAAATTCCAAATCGCTACATATAAATCGTGAATTCATTAGAACCATTCTCGAGAGTCATTAGCACACCAACACCCAAGGGAGTAACCCACACTCCTAAGCAACCGAGCAATTCCTACTCCATGTACACTACGTCCTTTACGAATAACAACTCAATCATTCAATTATTCTCATATACCCATAGAGTATAATACAACCTGTATCCATAAGTTTCCATTACTCGAGTCATTCTCAAACTCCACCTCTGCAAGTAATAACTGATTCACCAGTATACCTCGAACTGAAACCAATACAACACATAATCGTGCAATCAACTTATCAATAGCAAACTCCCTCACTTGGGTCAAAGCCATAGATTAAAACACACATTAACTCACAATGCCCATACTCTATTACTGCCACAATACCGCAGTGAAATTCAACTGAATCCTCCTTAAGCTCACATACACACCCACATAGTACCTCAACTCATCTGCAATCTCGCATTCACCTTTGTAATAGTCAATCCAACATTCCACTAGCGATCCAAACCCAAATTGCTACATATATCATTCACTGGTAAAAGAGAACTCTCTACAAAACATCATAGGGATCACCCAACCTCAGGACACCTCGCAGGAGATAACCCACCCGCTTAGCCTCAACTGACATCTCTTATACCCTTTCACAGCCACAACTACTAAGCAATCACTTAATATCTTCCTGAGTCTAAACTCATAACACGACATGAAAATTTACTTCACTCCACAACTAAACAACATGAGAGGTCCTTCAACACACCCATTACCCGAGGCCATATGCCAAATCAAGGTAGAAATCAAACACCCAATAGTCCTTGCTACATCTCAAGTAAACTCTTCTCGTCACATTCGAACAATTTGAACACATCACGCAGTCACATCATACTCACCACATAGCCATCCATCCACCCATCGAACCACAGAGTCCATTCATAGGGACACTACCGGACGTATAAGTCCAAAAGCACGTGCTCACACAATCGAAATCTCCGTTCTCAGGCTACCGTCAAAACGCGGCCTCAAGTCCTCCCGACTGGCCCATCTCAGCATGCCAAAATCATATCTCACACCCCAACCATGGAATTACAAGCCGTCGATGCACAACTGATACCGAGAGCTCATGTGCGCATACGAATGCGTGGAAGGAATTCAAAGAGTTACGCTTCAAACTGAATCAATGCTGCACGATAAGGAAAAGAAAGATGGGAAGTATATCCTAAATGTTCTATAGCCTCTCGAAGATAGGTATGGACGTCATCATACCGATCAGCAAGACTCTACTAGACATTTTCTCATGACTTGTAGAACCTATGAACCTAGAGCTCTGATTCCAACTTGTCACGACCCCAAATCCACTAGTCGTGATGTCACCTAACCCAACCCTCTAGGTAAGCCAACTAGTAACTATCCAATTCCAATGATATTAACAAGACAAATAAACAATAGTAAATTTTCTGAATTTTATATATTTTCCAAGGACTGGTAGTACAAATCATGAGCTTCTAAGAATAGAATTTACAAAGATGAAACGACATAATACATCATCTATTTGAAAACTACATAAAGAAAGTTTTATAGATCTAAAGCTACCACGAACAAGGGGCAGCTTCAACCGGAACACAGGCACATCTTCAATCCAGCTACCATCAAATGTAGAAACATCAGCAGCCAATATTTGCACGCAAGGTGCAGAAGTGTAATATGAGTACAACCGACCCCACGTACTCAGTAAGTAACAAACCTAACCTTGGGTTAAATTATTGACGAGCTAACACAAGGTCGAGTATAATATCAATATTCCACAATAGTTCATAACAGCATAATACAGGTAATAAAAGAGGTATCTCAAAAGTAAGATGTTCAGCTCATTCACAGTTCTAGAAAAAATTGACATGCTTTTTAAGTATCTCAGTGAAAACAAAAATCTTTTACCAAAAATGCCAAAACAATACGAGTAAGTTTGAAAACTATAATTTTCCCAAATATTCTTTCCACAATAAATAAAATGTTTCATTTTCTTTCCAGATAACAAGTGAAAAATACCTCTTTATGCCCACATATCAATGTGTAAAAAAAAGTCATGAATGACATGATACTATATAGCATGAGGAAAAGTACATCTCTATGCCTATATGTCATGTGTGCATGTCAATGTCATGTATCTCAGAGATGAATCATGTACTCATACTCTTAGAGTACTCAATCTCACTGTCTCACATCCTCTATCACTATGCTAAATGCTCAGCACACTCAATCACTCAGCACTGTACAATAACCATTGCGGCGTGCAGCCCGATCCACATATATATATAGTCGACTGGGCTCACTGGGGGTGTGCAGACTCAGGAGGGGCTCCTTCAGCCCAAGCTCTATATCGTTGCGGCATGCAGCCCAATCCCATAAAATATAATCAATATATTATTGCGGCGTGCAGCCCGATCCCATCAGGTATAATATTATATGCTGCGACATGCAGCCCAATTCCAAAATGTATAATATAATATGTTGTGGCATGCAGGCCGATCCCAAAATATATAATATAATATGTTACGGCGTGCAACCCATCACAAAATGTCACTCTCACTCAGGCCTTCGGCCTCACTCAGTCATCACTCTCTCCAGTCTCACTTACGGGCTCACAATGTCACAAAAACTAGCCCTACAACAATGATATGATGTATCAATAACAACAACTGAGACTGAGATATAATATGAATGCATGAATATGACTAAATACGAAATATCAATGAAATCGGTGAGATGACAGCAAGAAACGACCACTATGGGACCTAAAAACATCATCATAAAGCCTAAACATGATATTTAATATGATTGATAGCTCAATTACTTTATCGCATGGTGAAAACACAAATATCAACAAACTAGGGCCACTATACAGTGCCATGGAAGCAACAGAGTCCCAATTCACATGGTGCACGCTCACACGCCCATCACTTAGCATGTGTGTCACCTCAATACCAATCACATAACACGTATTGCGGTGTTTCATACTCTTCGCACTAAGTTTAGAAGAGTTACTTACCTCGAACAAGCCAAATCCAATACCCAGCAAGCCAAACAATGCTCCAAAAATGGCAATCCCACGCGTAACGACCATCCGAACGGCTTGAAACTAGCCAAAAGCAACTCAAATACATCAAATAATGCCAAAGTAAACAAACCCAATCGATAAAGGGTGAATCTTTAATCAAAATTCCAAAATCGATCAAAAGGTCAAACCCGAGCTCGCGCCTCGGAACCCGACAAAACTCATAAAATCCGATAACCCATTTAATTATGAGTTTATCCATACTATTTTCACTCAAATCCAACTCCGAATCGATGTCAAAACTTAAAAATTCACTTTATGAAATTTTAGACAAAACCCCCAAATTTCACTTTGAAATCATCAATCAAATGCCAAAAACAAAGATGGATTCAAGAAATATAACAAAAATCGAGTATAGAACACTTACCCCAATCCATATAGTGAAAATCGCCTCCAAGAATTGTCCAAATCCGAGCTCTCCAACTCAAAATATGGTCAAATGAACAAACCTTCAATATTAAGTATTTTTGCCCAGCTGTTCTGTCTCGTTTTGCATGCCAAATCCTCCCAAAACTTACTTTTGATGCCTTTAATGGATTCCTTGTGAAATTTCAGTCAAGATAAGATTTTGAATCACTCCATTTGACCTTATAATGAAGTAGATATATTGGTTTCAATATTTGAAAATGTGCAGATTTTTAAATACGAAGTCAGTGGCAATTTTGTAATTAATCTGAAAAATCTAGCAACCCAATTCTTAGTACAATGACCATAAAATCCTTATACGTTGTCCAAATTTGATGATTCTTTTTGCTACGGGTCCGTAATTACGATACGGATCTAATGCTTCAATCAAAACAGAAATCGGAGCTCATTTCTTCAATATGATATCATTTATGCTTAAATAAACGACGTCGAAACATAAGAAAAACGAGCGCAACACAACCCAAACCTATCCGAAACTCACCCGGGCTCCTCGGGGTCCCGTAGGAACATACCAAAAAGTCTCATAACATAATACGGACTTATTCTAGGCCTCAAATCACGCATAATAACATCGAAACGACAAAACGCGCTTCAAATCAAACTTAATGAACTTTTGACTTCCAAAAACTCACGCTGAAACATATCAAATCAACTCGGAATGAACTCAAATTTTGCACACAAGTCCTAATACATTATACGGAGCTACTCATTCCCCCAAACTACCGAGCGAAGTACAAATGCTCAAAACGACCAGTCGAGTCATTACAATCATGTCCAATTGACCTCAAATTTTATACTCAAGTCACAAATGATAGAACAAACCTACTCCAACTCCCGAAACCCAAATCCAAGCCCAATAACCACAAAGTCAACTCTCGGTCAAACTTCTAGATTTCCAAAGCTTCTAATGTTCAAACTTTCGCCATTTCAAGCTCAATTCAACTACGGACCTCCAAATCACTATCTCGACACGCTCCTAAGTCCAAACTCACTGAACGGAACCATAAAAACTCCATTTCGGAGCCATTTACACATAATTCACATCCGGTCAACCTTTTCAATTTAAGCTTTTAATCCTTGAGACTAAGTATCTCATCACATTCTGAAACATCCTCGGAACCGAACCAACTACCCTGGCAAGTCACATAGCAACTATTAAGCATAAAATGAGCAGTAAATGGAAGAACGGGGCTACAACTCTCGAAACGATCAACCGGGTCGTAATATTTACATTTCTAAAAAAAATTCTTTTCTTTTATATGAAAAGTCTACTTTTATACTAAAAAATATATATTTTATTTTATTTAAATAATTATATACCTATTATATCTAAAAATGAGATTTGGTGGCCTAAAGCATAAGCCTTACTAACCAAATCATTAGAGTCGGCTCTGCATAGACACGAAGATAAATGACTTAATTTCTTTTGAGACTTATGCTTCTACGACTGGTAATGTAGATCTTCGAATTTCTAGCTTCAGTGTGTAACTTCTTTTTCTTTTTTTCAGTCACACGTGTGGATAAAACACAAGATGAAGGAGAAAATAATAGACTACATTTAGATCGTATTTTCAAATAACTTTTTATCTTTAGAAAAAGCAACATAATTCACTAATAGAACATTCTTTTGTAATCATTTCCTTCTCACTTTCTTAGATAGTAGCCGAAGCGATAGAACAAAACATACACGAAAAGAAAGATGAGAAAGAACAAAAATAGCCATCATAAAGTTGATTAATTATCTTTTGCAAGTCGATAGATATAAAACCTTATATTGAAAGAAAATAAAATAGTGAGCCTATTTGCACTAAGTATAAAATTTCATTGTGAAAAAATTACCATGAGAACAGAAAAAACTAGATAGAGATAGGAGGACTTGATATTTAAAAAATATTATATCTTGCTTTTTGTGATCAACTTAATTTTTTTAAAATAAATTATTAAATATACATACTCACTCGATCTATAATGTTGGATAGAATCTTATACTATAGTACCATATTTTTACCTTATAAAATAAATGTAATGTAATTACAAATGATATTACCTTATATTTCTTTGTGATGATTGAGATTGACAGGTATAATGTGCAAGGCACGTGTATAGGGACTAATATCAATACTAATATCAGGAAGAATACTTCAATATTTTAACACCAAATAGCCTTTCACCACACATGTACTTTGTCAAGTTCATCATTTCTTATGTTTGTTAGTGTCTTGTATGTATCTAGACAAAGTTAAAATTCAACTTCCATTGCATACTAGTAGATCTTAAAGAAACATTTACACTCATCATGCTAATGAGAAACTTAAATCCGTCAAATGACTTATGTAATGGTATAAGGATGATATGTAGCGGCTTTGACAATAACATCATACATGTAGAAATCTTGATGGGTTAATGTGCTTCCAAACATGTGTTTATCTCAGAATTCAACTTTTGCCTCTAGAAAATGAAGGATATCCTTTTACATATTTCCAGTCATTTTGAATTTTTGTATATGCTAATGTATTAATATTTTTGGGCATTTAAATTTGTTGTTATTTCATATAAATAATTGACTAATTAAATTATTACGGGCCTTTATTAACGTGCAACGCATAGAAACTAGTTACGTTAAACACACCAGTATTATAACTCAGTTATGGAGACACCTCTTATATTTTGAAACTAAATTACTTACTACCTTTGTACATAGGCGTATCCATCTTGAGGGGTATGGGTTCATGTGAACCCATACTCTTTTTCCTAAATCATGTATAATAATGTTATATTTCTTCAAAATTATTTAAATATATGTGTGTGCACCCATGCTCAAAGACTCTTATGGTGTAATTATTATTGGGTGTACCTTTACAAGTGATATTGGCAGTTCAAATCCCACTTTGAACGGTCTTGTTTTCAGCATGGAATATAAATATATGTAAAAAATTACTAAAATTTCAAAAAGAATATAATTTTAAACCTATAATTTCAAAACTACAATGAATTCATGGTAAGATACAAAAGTTAAATCTGTCAAATATAAATTCTAGATGTACATCTTTACAACAGTGCACCCATCCTATTAAAATCCTGGATCTCTGCCTTTGTATTCTCCGAGGTACTTAACAATACGTTAGTAGCAAGGTATAAAAATGCCTAAACTAACTCTTAGACACCCTTCAGAATTTGTGCTTTCTCATCTCAAATCTACGCTTAAGTGTGCCGTATATGACAAAGGGACAAGAACAACAACTAGGAGATGGTGGATGGTAAACTTCAGCTCGCATATGGAATTCTATGAATAGTGTTTAAAAAAATAAATTCAATATATAATTATTTGGCTACATCTTTTATTTAGCATACGTTTGGCTATAATCCGTGTTCACGGGTCTGGGGAAGAGCCGCTTCCCAAGAGGTGTGAAGTAGGCAGTGTTTTACCCAAAATTTAGATCTATGTTTAAATAAATAGATTTTCTAGAAGAACAGAGTTAATCTTAACCAATGTTAATGTCCAAAAGATTGTTTAACCGATTTCGCAATAAAATATCGCTAATACTGTTCAAATAGCAATAAATGTGCAACAGTAACAATATTCAATAGCCCAAGAACAAAGAAAATAACATTAAATAGTAATGAATGATATATAATAGTATTTATATAAATAAAAGTAAATGAGTTAACTGAAAATGGATGAGATTCTTTGATATTTCTCCTGACAGTGATAAATGATTGATGAACCTTTGAATATTCAGATTCTCCTTGGATCGTGAAAAAAAGGTCAGATATAGGTCTGAAGAAAAGGTATCTTTTGTATGTATGTAACAAAGCAAAAATCTTTAGAGAATGTCAATGTATTATTTTTTATAATGAGTATGCAATCCCCCCTTATAACTACATATCTTTCTATTTATAAGGGCACATAGGCCACAAAAAATCTAATAGTACAGATCGGAGGAATATTCATTGGAATATTTTTCTAATGTCTTATCATGAAAACTAGCCATTATTGTCCTTCTAAAGGGAGTGCTCGTCCTCGTTCCTCTGCTGAGTCAGCTCGACCTCGTCTTCGTCCTTCATCAGATCACTTGGACCTCGCCTTCATCCTTTGTTGGGAACACATTGATGACGCATGCTCTCTCAACGTTCACTCGGCCCACATATAACTAGGATAATTTTTAGCTCATACAGTTAGTCCCTCAGTTTGTTGTGATGGCCTTCGTGGGCGAGTTCAACGAACGGATAATAGCGTTCGTGGTCGTCTTTGTGGTCGAGTTCGTTGAACAAATAACAATGGCCGTGATTGTTGTGACGAGCAGGCGACGTGGCTCTTTGCGGACCACATGTTTCAAACCCCTGAATTTCCTGGGTGATTTGTTGGAACCATTTGGTCCAGGAGAAGAAGTGACTTCATGATGCCATGCATCATGATGATGCTGATTCCCGACGTATTGCGTCGATTCGCATGTGACCTTTGATTAGCTCTGCCGTTTTGATTCGAGTACCAATTATGACGAACCATTTCAATTTTGGAGCCTTAAACGCTATAAATAGGGATTGTTTCTTCGCTATCCAAACTTTACTTCCTTTCATACCATCTTTTCTCTCATAATCTTCGTTTCTTCTCTTGAATCTTCTTTGCCTCTTGAGACTTGAACTTTCTTTCATACTGTCATATTCCTTCATAACCATGTCTAACCTTTCTTTTAACGTTGATGAAGGGAGCCAAGCCATCCCTCTGGCTGTTGTGTTCCCTTCTCATGGAGAGGACGCCATTGCCGTCGGATAGGATAAAATTGTTCCTTCATTAGAGTTGATCATCCCCCGCAACCCTGAGGCTAGGCCTGATTTTCAACGGTCACCGTACGCGGCGCCCGGAAAATTTCTATCGACGATGGAGCCTAAACACTTGGCTGAATTCAGAGCCAAGTTTGGCCTTCCCGACCACGTTGAATTGATCCTCGCTGGTGAGGGGGAAGTGCATACCGTCCAGGGTATTATGTTCTTTACGCCTACTCGTTCACCATTGGTTACTCATTTTCCCTTCTCTTGCTAGTGGAGGAATTTTGCCATTATTACGGCATTTGCCCCGCTCAGCTCGCCCCTTATGTTTATAAGGTTATTAAAATGCTATCAGCATTTGCTGATCTTGCCGGAGTCGAGGTCACTGTGAGGCACTTGGTGCATCTGTTTGCACCCAGCTTCTACAGAGGGACGATGTTGAACATGCGACATCGTAGGGGTAAATTCTTGGTGGTGAAGATAAATGACAACGGTAGTTGGCAATTCTGGCTCGACTACTTTTACGTCAAGACAGAGGCCGTTATGGCTAATGTCTACGATTTCCTTGAGTCTTAGAAACATACACGTGAGTGTTCAGTTTTTTAACCTTCTTGAAGCATTTTGTTCATTTCAAATTGGTTGAATGATTCTTCTCTCCCTGCAGCCAATAATTGTTCTCCTCCCCTGGCGATAAGTATCGATGACTGGGTCAAGCATGTTCTCCCTCACACCGTGGGGATTCGCGACTGGCCAAGCTTCTTTTAGAAGAACAAGCCGACCCTCAGCTCGATAGGTAATTTTTCTCTTCAGACCGTGATCGTATTTTGTGTTGGCTTATGTAGTTATAAACCCCTATACTTTGTCTTTTTCAGGTTCAGCCATGGGGATTTTAAGAAGGAATAGGGCACCCATGCCCATATTTAGGAGGAGAAGGGCCGCTGCGCCTTCTGCCTCCGCCCCCGTATTGGCTGCCGTTCCTTCCACCTTCGCCCCCATCTCAGCTACTGCGCCCGCTCCTCAAGCGTTCTGACTCATTGATGAAGATAATGAAGTCCCCTCCTGTGATGGGGATTTAAGGCCCCACAAAAGGAAGGTTGTGGATGCGAGCAGGGGATTTCCCCTAGTCGTTGATTCAGTAGAGGGTGATTTCACTCTTAGGGAGATGGCGAAGATACATATCGACAGTACGTTAGGGTGACCTTCGAGGCCCCTCAACTAGAAGAGGCTAACAAGGGTGTGCCTTTGCGTCCTGAGGGGGAGATAGTCGTGGAGAGGACGCTAGGCAAAAACTTCGTGCCCGCAGGGCAAGAGGGAGCTTCAACTTCAAGGCCGGCAGCGGATGTTTTGCCGGACGATAAGGGCAAAGGAAAGGACGTCGTCGATGAGGGAGATGGCTCAGGTTCCGACATGGACCCTCACAACCTTAGGATGATCGATAATGGACTCACCCAGATCGAGGTGAGGATGGAGGGAGGCCCAAGGACCATCAAGATCCTAATTGATCATGATCTGCAGAGAAACACTAAGGAGGTGGTCCCCGCTCTCGGCCCCCTTTACTCCGACGCACTCTTTGGGGGTGTGACCCTCAAGGAGATAAGTGACGGTACCCTGTCAAAGAACATTGTCGGCCTTGCTCTCAGGAAAAGTATGGTTGTTGTTTATTCTTTTCCCTTTGCCTTAACTCATTTATAAGTTTTAACTTTTGCCATTTGTTTGATATACAGATGGTCATTTAGGAGATCGAGAGTGCTCGGAGGGAGAAGAGGCGAAAAGAAATCTACATGAAGTTGAAGGGTAAGTACGTAGAGTACCGTGGAATGTACCGGGAGGCTCAAAGGCGTCTTCCCAAGGGGGCGAAGAATAATTGAAGAAAAAGGACGAGGAACTGATGGCAGCCGTGGAGAGGCTCAGCGTCCTCGAGGGGGATCTTAAGAGAAAGGAAGAAGAGCTTGAGCTGAGTATGGGTATGGAAGCCCAATGCAGAGACCTCTAACATCAGTTGGGCCAACTGCAAGGCCAGTTAGATGAGTGTCAATTTCAGATAGATGCTCTCCGAGGGGAGGTTGCTGAGAAGCAACAGATGCTAGAGTAGGCGGAGTCCTCCCGACTGGATGCTCGTAGAAAGGTTGACATCCTTGAGCTGGCGAACATGACCCTACGTTCCAAGGGGGATAATGCTCTATCAACAGCAATGGCTAAAGAGGACCGGCTCGATGAGAGGATTGGAGTGTTAGACAAGGAAAAATCTGAGCTGCATGATCGAGTTTCTCCTCTTGAGGCCAAGAAGGCCGAGTATCCTAATATTCCTTGTGAGTAGTACGAGGAGTGGATCCATGCTGAAGCCCGGCTGGACGTGATCCGAGATTTGAATAAGAAGGGCTTTGTCTCTGAGGTAGCCCTCGAAGATGCTCGAGTTAAATCTCGTGCGGCTCAGATCGCTTGTGGCTATGATCCTGCCACGCCTCAGCTTGACTCCAAGGAGGATGAGGAAGAGGGTGTAGCCCGACTTGCGGATAGTGCTTGGTATGATTCCGCCTACGGTCGAGGCGAGGGTGGAGATGGTGCCGGAAGACTGGATGGTGATGGTCATTAGTTTTCTTTTAACTTTTTGTATATTTTTTTAGCGTCTTCGAGCGTTCTTGTAAAAAACTCTTCATCTGAATATGAATATCAAAGTTGATTTTTGTTTTACACATACCTTTTTCATTTCTATGTTTCGTTTCTGTACTTTTATGTTTTACTTTTGTACTTGCATGTTTTGCTTCTTTATTCTTTTCATTGTTGTCCTCTAGGCGGCCTTAGACTTTGGGTTGAATAGAAGTGGTCCGTACCAGCCCTTTGTTCAAATAAGTCGAGTATATCTCTTAGTTGAGATGTGGCCAAGGGTCTATATGTGTTCTTTGATTTGATCGAACGTACCTTTAAGTTGAGTCGTGGCCAAGGGCCAATAGGTGTTGTTCGATATGGTTGAACGTGCCTTTAAGTTAGGTCGAGGCCAGGGGCTGATAGGCATTGTTCGAGCTGGTCGAATGTACCTTTAAGTTAAATCGAGGCCAAGGGCCAATAGGTGTTGTTCGAGCTGGTCGAGCGTACCATTTTGGAGAGTAGTGTTAACAGATGTGCGTATTTATTATATCAACGTTTTTGTTTCAATTACATCATTTTTTCCCTTGGGCGATTTTGGGGAAAGTTACAAGTTTTGGGTGTCGGCTGGCGTCCCAGTCCTAGTATATCTAGTCCCTTCATTGTTCGACTTGGAGGTTCTTGAGGAATCAGGCAATGAAACAATAAGTCCTCACGCATATTCCAACTTGAAGTGTCCTATTCGTCACCTCGTTAAAAACCTCCTTGAGAAAACCCTATTGGGACAAAACTCAAGTGAGGAAAAAAGAGTATGACTTACGGGGTATTTCTTGTTTTTTAGAAGTTAAAGTACTTGAGATGGCTGATATTCCAAATGTTTGGTAGGAGCTTCCCTTCCATAGTTTCCAATTGGAATGAGCCCTTGTCTGCTTTGCCTATAATCTTGTATGGTCCGTCCCAGTTGGTTCCCAACTTGCCTTCTCGTGGGTCCATATTTGCTTGAGTTTTGGCCTTGAGTACATAGTCTCTAATCTTGAGCAATCTAACCTTTGTATTTTGTTGTATTAGCATTCTGCTTGTTGCTTCTGAGCGACCATCATTATGTACGCCATGTCTTGTTGCCCTTCGACCTCGTCGAGATCTTGTCTCCTATTTTCTTCATTGCTGGTGCCGCTTTCATGGGAGTACCTCAGGTTGGGTTCTCCGAGCTCAACCGATAAGAATGCTTCTATTCCATAGACTAGGGAATAAGGTGTCTCTTCTGTACTCGTCTTTGGGTTAGTTCTGTGCGCCTGCAATACCTCTGGGAGTATTTCTGGCCACAGTCCCTTCGCCTATTCAAGTTTCTTCTTCATGATGTTTAGTATTGACTTATTGGAGGATTGTGCTTGTCCGTTTCCAGCTGGGTGGTAAGGAGTTGAAAGTATTCTTCTGATATGCCAGTTTTCGAAGAACTCGGTGGTTCTTCTTCCTGTGAACTGGGGCCCATTGTCACAACTTATTTCTTTAGGTAGGCCGAATTGGCTGATGATGTTTCTCCGTATAAAAGTGATTACTTCTTGCTCACGAACTCGGGAGAATGCTCCTACTTCCACCCATTTAGAGAAATAGTCAATTAAAACAAAAAGAAATCTTACATTACCTTGTCCCGACGAGAGTGGACCCACGATGTCATTCCCCACTTAATAAATGGCCATGGAGAGGTGACCGAATGAAGGTGTTCGCCTGCTTGTGGATTATTGAGGTGTACTTCTGACACTGCTCGCATTTCATTACGAACGGTGAATCATCTTTCTTCATGGTGGGACAATAATACCTGGCCCGTATGAGGCACCTGAAGAGTGCTCGATCACCGGAATGAGCGCCACAATGGCCTTCGTGGACTTCCTCGATAACGCGTTGGGTTTTGTTTGGGCCTAAGCACTTTGCCAAAGGACAACCATACGTTCTCTTGTATAAGTCGTTATGAATGAGGCTGTATCTAGCCTCTTGTAGACTTAGTTTTTTAGCTTCCCTTTTGTTGTTTGGGAGGACACCATCCTACAAATACGTAATAATACAATTGTGCCAGTCCCAAGTTAAATTTATGGACTTTACCTCGATTTGGTTTAGTGACGAGTTAAGGAGATGGACTACACCTTTTTCTCCAGTCGTTATGCTAATGGTGGCGGCGGCCAATTTTGCGAGGTCATCTGCTTCGATGTTTTGAGATCGTGGGATCTGGTCAAGCTGGCATTCGTCAAAATTGGGCAGCATTTTGCAGATCTCGGCTTGATATTTTTGCAACCTTTATTCTTTGATTTGGAGAGTCACTTTAACTTGGTTGACTACGAGCTGAGAATCACAATGGAGTTTCAACCGCTTTGCCCCATATTTGAGTGCTAGTCTTAACCCTGCAATTACGGCCTCATACTCGGCCTCATTGTTAGTCATATCCGGGCACCTTATAGACTGGTGAATTACTTCAATGGTAGGGACCTCAAGTACAAGACCCAGTCCGGACCCGAAAGCATTGGATGCGTCGTCGGTGTATAGGAACCAGAGGTCTTGTGTTTGAAGAGAAGTTTGAGCGGCTTCCTTCTCGGCCTCAGGCATTACTTTTGCGCTAAAGTCTGCAACACAGTCGGCGAGCACTTGCGACTTTATTACTGTTCGAGGCTGATATGTGATGTCGTACTCACTTAACTCGATGGCCCATTTTTCCAGCCTCCTCCATAACTCGGGTTTATGTAAAATGCTTCTTAAAGGAAAAGCGGTGACGTCCAAGATGTGGTGGCACTGGAAATAGGGTCTAAATTTTCGTGAAGCTACGACAAGAGCCAAGGCTAATATCTTTAGGTGTGGGTACCTCGTCTCAGCGTCGACAAGTATTTTACTAATATAATAAATAAGAGATTATGTACCTTTATTTTCTCAAACCAGGACCGCACTTACTGCTACTTCGAAGACGGCATATAGACGGGGAGGTGCTTCCGCGACTCGGGCTTCAAGAGTAAAGGTGGTGATGATAAATATGCCTTCAGTTCTCGCAGTTCTTGTATGCACTCGGGCATCTACTCGAGACCGCTGTTCTTTTTTAGTACACCAAAAAATATGTGACATCTATCGGACGACTACGAGATGAATCTGGATAGGGCGGCAATTCGACCGGTAACCTTTGGACTTGCTTCTTAGTAGTCAATTGCCCAGGTATCCCGTCGATAGCCTTAATTTGGTCTTGGTTGACTTCAACTCCCCGCTGTGATACTAAGAAGCCCAAAATTGTTCCCGAGGTTGCGCCAAATGCGCATTTCTTGGGGTTTAGTTTCATTCTGTATTGTCTTAGTGCACCGAAAGCTTCCTTTAGGTGGTCGATATAATCCTCTACCTTTACGGATTGACCAGCATGTCATCGATGTATACCTTCATGGTCTTGTAGAGTTGATCTTTGAACATTTTTGTGACCAACCTTTGATAGGTAGCCTCTGCATTCTTCAATCCAAACAGTATGACCCTGTAACAATACGTTCCCCTATGGGTGATGAACGTGGTTTTCTCTTGGTCCTCTTCCTCCATGAGTATTTGGTTGTAACCTGAGTATGCGTCCAGAAAACTTAACAGCTCGTGCCCTGTCATCGCGTCGATGAGTTGGTTGTATGTGGCAACGAGAATGAATCTTTTGGGCATGCTTTGTTCAGGACTGTGAAGTCCACACACATTCTCCATTTCCTGTTTTTCTTTTTGACCATTACTACATTAGCAATCCATTTGGGGTATTTTGATTCTATGATAGAGCTATTTGCCAATAGCTTTTCTACTTCCTCGTGGATGGCCGTATTGATGGTAGGGTCAAACTTTCGTCAGACCTGTCTCACCGATGGATAGAAGGGTTCGATGTTCAGTTTGTGTGTGGCGATCTCTTTGGGGATGCCTGGTGTAAATGCCTAATTTTTGCTCTCTTTTTTCTCTTAGATTATGATTTTAATTTTATTATGTGTGTATTTTATGTTTTAGAATTAGATTATAGTTAATAGTTTGATAAAGGGGTTGTGGGAATTTGGCCTTGTCATTTTAAGGCCGAAATTGGACCAAAACATAGACCAAATCAGTGGCCCAATTACATTTGACCCGCCCAGCTCAAGACCCCAATCAGATGCGCCAAAACGGCATCGTTTTGGTTAAGTGGCTGAGATTTAATCTCAGCTACCCATCTTGACTTGATCCAACGGTCCTAATTTGATCTTCATTCTTCGTATTTAACACCTAGAGAGGCCGAAATATTTTCCCATTTTCCCCTTAATCTTTCTTTCTTCACTCTATCTCCTCCCCTTCCACACTCTCTGCTGCTCCGCCTATCACCGCCGGCCTTTAATCGCCACCACCGGTCGGCCGTCGTCCAAACCACCCCAAAATTTCACTTCTTCCTCTTAGCCTCTTCTCCATGAATCCAAGCCTCAAATTCTCCAAATCTCCACCAATCTCCACAGATCTACCTAAATCCGAAAAACCCTAGCCGCCGCCTCAAAATTCCTAGAGTTTGAGCCACCCCACACCGTAATACATACATAAATGGATAGATCTCACGAGATCTATCCATTTCTACTAGTTTCACCACCAAAAAACCCTACCACTGCCGTCCGACCACGCAAAAACCATACTACCCACAACCACCAATCACATCAAACCTATGTTTTTGAAATTATCGACTCAAAGACCCTTGTTTCGTTTTGGCAAGACGCCGAAACGCTTTTGTTTTAGCGTCTACCCGAAAAAAATGTGCGTTTCGGAGTCGGACAGCCACCGCTTGGTGTCTCTATCGTCTTCTAGTGGCTCGAGACTGCCCTGATTGCACTTGTTTGGTATACTTCTATCTCTTGTTTCCTTTTTAATTTTTTCTGTTTCATTAAAGTTAGTTTAGGCCTAGGTTTAGCGTAATTTTTTTTTATTTGTTTATTTTTCGTGATGATCTTTTTTTAGTTTGTGTATTTTCTTTTGATCAAATAGTTTAGATGTTTTAGCCGAAAATAGTAGCTTAATTGCTCAATGAATCTTGTTCAGTTCTTGTTTGTGATTTAGTAGTTTGGTATAAAATGTTCTGATTAGCTGCTTGTAATGATCGTTTAAGTAAGTTTGTATTTGTTTAGTTTGAGTTAGTGACTCATTGATCTTGATCGGGTATTGGTTGCATAAACTAAATTAATTTAATCTAGTTAGATCGAGCTTTGTTACATTTGCAGTCTTATTTATGCTTTGACAGTCCATTAGTTGTTTAAGTTTGATTTGTGTTGAGCAAGTAGGTTGGTGTTGATGGTTTAAAGTTGAAGTTTAGGTAATTTGATCATGAATTAGGGTATTTGTGACCTACCTTTTACTAGTAGGGTGGCTGAAATGACTTTTTTCCTCCTTGCTTTTGCCACAGCAGTTTTCAGGCTGTCCTTTCACCTTTTGGACAACCCTTAAACAATGTTTAGCACACAAAATCAGTCTTTTTTGGACAGATTTTTGGTGAACCAAAATTTATCCAGTAAGTTGCTTTCTTTGCCTACTTAAGGGCTGCTCTTTCCACATTTTAACACACACACTTTAACACACTTAGACATATCTTTCACTCTAAGCAAAACACACAACTTTGTGAGTAAAAGATAGCAGCTGAACACTTAACAGAAAGCTGAAAATTGTGAGCTTTTGTGAGTGAATCTTAGAGTGTAAACCCTTTGGGAAAAAAAATGAAGGATCTCTTAGGTGATTCTTGAAATTACTAGTGATTAGTTTCAAGTGATTCTTATTGTGTTTTTCTGGGTTATTCTTGGGTCTGCTACTGCTAATTTGCTGATGTCTCCACTGCTGTTATTGCTGGTTCTGCTTGTTGGTTTCAAGTAGTTTTGGTATCAAAAGATTTTCTTGCTTCTTCTTTCTCTAAATTCTGCAACAAGGTATTATGTTAAACGCTATATAACAGGCGTGATAAAGTGAATAAGAATCATGATGTGTTGAATGTTTACTTCCATTGTGTAACATGTTCTTTAGCTTAATGTATGCAAAAATGGTTGTTCGTATGTTTGGAATCTAAGTTGTGGAAGTTTTAAATAGCTATTATTGTTTCAAAGCTTAGAGACGTACATGCTATATCTCTTTTGATCATGAATATTGATGCTTATCAAATCTGACCATCCTCGACCGGCTTAATAATTTCAATCCACAGACAAAAGTGGTTATGCTTGTGAATATAGCTGTTCAAATAACAAAATGGAACTATTTTCAGCTACGCCTTAAACTAAATTGGCTTTCATATTCTGTCCAAATGTGTGAAAGTTTTAAGTAGATTTTGGTTCATTTAAGTTCATTATTCTTTACTGCCATCTCGCTTTAACAGTCTTCGAAGCCGCGTTTAAATTTTTCACGTTTTGTTATTTCCTTTTTGGATTACTTCATTTATGCTCATGAAGGTATATTTTTTGGTTTAGGCATTTTGTGAGGTTGAAGTGATGCCTTCAGTGATTAGGTGCTCATTTGATTGTTTCTTGCTAGGTTATAGGTTAATTAACATAGTGATAGCACGTAATTTCGATTCACTTAAATGTAAAGTAGTTGAATAGTTGAAAGAAGATCCATATTTGCCTTGTTAGTTAGGACTTAAATGTAGGAATTAAATAGGACTTGTTAATTAAGAGTTGAATGTGGAAACTAAATGTCAAGTGTGCTTTGTTGGGAAGAATTTCAAAGGTTGTGGCCCATATGATTCTTAATTACATTGGTCTTTAGTATGTGTCATTCCAATATTATTATTTAATTTAATTTTAGTACCAATAGTTAATTGTTTTTTTGTGCTTTAGGCCTTATCTCTGTGTGACTTATAATGAGGAGAAAATACTGGACAAAACAAAATGCTAGGCCCAAGACAATAACGAACAATTGGCCCAATAACCATTTAATTTTAAAGGGGAACAACAACCTAGTACCAAATAATTTGGCCCAATGGCCATGTGATAACCAAAACGGGCCAGCTTTTCCAATACAAGAGAGTTGGCCCATCATTGATTCTCCATATCTTTTTAATAATAAAATAAAATCCAAAAAAAATTAGTTTATTATTTAACTAATTTAATTAATTTTAAATGTTAGGCAACTAGTAGACGCGCTTTAACTTTTTCATTCACGGACTCACTTGCGTAGTGGTGATGTTTAACATTCGATAAATAACTCAATAATCTCATCCCATATCCAATAACTTTAATCAATTCCTAATTTAATTAATCCCTTGCTATAATCGCGGATTCGCTTGCGTAGCGCGATAGTAGAAATATTTTCAAAATTAATTTTCTCAAGCACAAATATAGTAATTTCTCAAAAGTACTACAAATAATTGATTGTCATGATTTTGGATTCGTATGTGAGGCGTGATTATGATAAGTTAATTAAATTTATTTTTGATCACACAATTCTTGTGTAGCGTGGTTATAGCAACGTAATATTATCCAAATCATCCTTTAATAATTATAATAATTAAGAAATAAAAGCAGATAGGTAAAACATGAAAAACAAATAAAGCATAGCTTGTCCAAAAAATAATATAAGTCAAATGTAGTCAATAAAGCGACCATGCTAGAACCACGGGATTAAGGAAATGCTTTACACCTTCTCCCCGGTCAACAAAATTCCTTACCTAGTCTCCTATTTTCAAGACCAATAAAAATAGAGTCAAACCTTCCTCTGACTAGGGATTCAAATAAAAGGTGGCTTGGAACAACCAAAAATCAATTCCAAGTGGCGACTCTAAACAATGAAATAATCCCTATTTCAAATTGTCACTTTAATTGAAAAAATACTTTAACCCACAACTATCCATAAACATATCTCTTTGAGGTAAAAAGGGGTGTGACACCTAGCATATTTGCATGACTAAAGGCATACAAATCTACGTTAGTTATTAAGAATTGACTAAATTTTTCTGGTTCTCGGAGTTTGCAGCCGATGTAGGCCTTTTTACTAAGGTCGTTATGGTCTAATTGGACAGGGTCGAGGTCTTATATGGTTAATTCTATGGCTTCAACCATCTCTGGGTCCGTAATGACTTCCTTGGCTTCATCTTGTGGCGACCTCGACCCTATTGATTGTTATGCTTCTTTTTCCTTATCTTTCTTTGGTTGAGTTTTTGTGCTATCCATGACGATTCGATAGCATTCCCGGGACGTGTGTTGTTCCCCTCGTATTCTGAATATTCCCCAAGGTGTTGGGAATTTGATCACTTGCTACAAGCTGGAGGGGACTGCTCTCATGGGGTGTTCTATGGTCGCCCCACGATGGCGTTGTATGAGATCTCCTAATCCATGATGTGAAATGTTGTCTCTAGAGTTACTCCACCGGAGAGAACAAGGAGTGTAATCTCCCGTGAAGTCCGTTAAACTACATTGTTAAAACCGGTTAGTGTGATGCAGTGTGGCATTATCTTATCCTCGAGTCTTATCTGTGCGAGGACTCGAGGATGAATGATGCATGCCCCACTTCCGTCATCTACCATAATCCTCTTAACATCAATATCCAAAATTTGTAAAGTAATGACAAGTGCATCACTATGAGGGAAAGTCAAACCGTCGGCATCTGACTCATCGAAGATGATACTTTTTTTGGGTCCGTCGTACCGTTCGTGGGTGATCGATCTGTTGAGCTTATGGGTGGTGGTGAACTTGATGTCGTTGATAAAGGCATCGTCATTAACACCAATAATCATATTGATGGTACGAGCTGGAGAAGGAGGCTTTGGCGGGCCTAGGCGTTCTCGACCCCTTGCTAAGGTGTTCCTTCCTTTTTCACTTAGTAGTTCTTTGAGGTGCCTTTTTTGTAGCAAGTTCGCTACCTATAGTCTTAGGGCGATGCAGTCCTCTGTTTTGTGTTCACGTTCCTGGTGGAATTCGCAGAGGGCGTCAGATTTTCTGATGCTGGGATTAGATCTCATCTTTGGTGGCCATTTTACCTTCGTTCCGAGCTTCTCGAGAGCGTAGACCACTTCTGTAGGCAAAACACAAAAATTGTGAGCAGACAACAAAGGAGGTATACCTCTATCGTTCTTGTGAGTCCTTAGTCTCAGCCTAGATGAGCCATCTTCATAACAAAAGGAGGGTTCCCTGACATAGGGCTGGTGTCTTCCCCTGCCTGGCCGCGATGCTGGGTGATTTCTCCTTATACTATCCCAACGTTCTTTTCTGGGATCGGATTGTACTGAGGCAAGTCTTTGAGTTGGTCCGTTGAGGTCGTCATCGTCTGCTATGACCTCAACATAATAGGCATTATGGGTTTCATCCCAAGTGGCTGGTGGATACTTCATTAACTGACTTAGTAGCTTTCTGGTCGCCCTCGAACCCTCTCTACTCAACACATTCTAAAAGGCTGCGACAGACATTCCTTCGGAAATATTTGGTAAGGTCATCCTCACCCTGTTGAACCGGGCTAAAAAGTCCCTCTGTCCCTCTCCTGTGGATTGCTTAATGGCGAAAATGTCGTTCACTCTTGTTTGAGCTTTCTTGGCCTCGACATATGCCGTCACGAACTTATCGGCCGTTTCTTCGAATGTTTCTATGGAACGAGCTAGTAATTGTGAATACCACGAGTACCGTTCAAATAGCAATAAATGTGTAACAATAAAATAGTAATGAATGATATATAATAGTATTTATGTAAATAAATGTAAATGAGTTAACCGAAAAAGGATGAGATTCTTTGATATTTCTCCTAACAATGATAAATGATTGATGAGCCTTTGAATATTCGGATTCTCCTTGGATCGTGAAAAAAAGGTGAGATATAGATCTAAAGAAAAGGTATCTTTTGTATGTATGTAATAAAACAAGAATCTTCAGAGAATGTCAATGTATTATTTTTTACAATAAATGGTCCAATCCCCTCTTGTAGCTACATATCGTTCTATTTATAAGGGTACATGGACAATAAAAAACCTAACAATATAGATCGGAGGAATATTCATTGGAATATTCTCCTTAAAGTCTTATCACAAAAACTAGCCGTTACTGTCCTTCTAAGGGAATGCTCGTCCTCGTTCCTCAGTTGAGTCTGCTTGTCCTCGTCTTCATCTTTCGTCAGATCACTTCGACCTCGCCTTCGTCCTTTGTTGGGAACACATTGATGACGCGTGGCAGCTGTCGCTCCCAAACGCACACGTAAGTATAGGTGGTCGTACAAGTAATATAGGATTGTAAGTCCATATATCGTACCCACAGGAACTTGTGATTAACTATTTACTAAATAAACTAAGACAACTAATCTATTCAAGCGATTTTCTAAAGTATGGATATTTAACTATACTAATCTAGAGTCGAAAACTAAGAAATTATAGAAAACAAGTCGGCGAAAGTAGACACGAATTTAATGAAAGACAATATTCTATAGCTATGGGTTGGTTAACAATCTCGTTGAGTCTTCCACTTAAATTGTCTAATTAATTTATCTAGTTTATTGGTTGACAGGGTTAATATTACTCGTAGTATTCTCCCGAAGTACTACTCGCCTATTCAAGCTAACCTAACGCATATATTCCTATAGAATCAGGATTAGTAAGAATGCATTAATAATTTCCGTATAGGAACCAAGCAAGGTGATTCAGTATATCCCTATCCTAACTGCTAATCCGTACCCGATGCTCGAGTTCAAGATCTTGCTCTACTCAATCTTATATGCAATCTAGAATTTCTTCCCCCGAGTTCAATCATAGATTCGTAGATAGTATTCAATTGGTGATCAAGCAATCAAATAATTAAGTGCAAGATTGAATAAATAAACCAATACGATTAAATAATAAGAACAATTCAAGTTTCAAAACACAACGTTCATGTAGCACCCACAACTCTAGAATTAATAAATTATGAGATTAAATGAAGAGAAGAGAAGAAAAACTAATTAGAAGTCTCCTCCAAGCGTGGTCCGTATTCCCCCACTTGAATTCTTCTTCAATATATGTTAGGTCCTCTCCAAATTAAGTTTAGAACACCTTTTATATGAGTTGGGACCGTGTAACTTTGTCGCGGACGAAATAGAAAAAATGAGGCACCTAGGGTCCAGGCCAGTGAGCTTTCCGCCTGCTTAGGTGTTTATTTCAATTTTTGTGAATTGTATCTCTTCTTTTTCTTGTCTTCTTCTCTGGGGGACAATCACCAGAGGTGTCCCCCTTTGTCTCCTTCTATTTTATTCTTTTAATTTTCTTTATTTTTTTTCGCGTTTTATTTAATTTTGCTCTAAATCTCTTCATTTTCACATCGCATTATTTCTCTACAGTTAATATATAATATTAAGCATAACGTAATATAATTAATACTGAAGAGATGATTAAAAATTGCTAGAATATGAGGTAACAATGATTAAATATATGTATTTTTGGTCGAACATCATCAGTCTTCGAAGGCTCTCTCAACGTTGACTCGGCCCACATATAATTAGGATAATTTTTAGTTCATACATGCAGCCTACCCTAACACAAGCATGGGTGATTCCACAGTTTTAAACCCGTGACTTGTAGGTCACATGTATGGAAATAACTTTATCATTGCTCTAAAACTCTTTTATAGTTTCTAACGTATAAATACCACAAAAAAAAAAAAAGTTCTCTAGAAGGATGTAGACCCTTATTTAAAAGGTTCATTTGGCGATAAGCTTATGCATGAAGTAGCTAGGGATGGAAAGAATCAAAGATTCAATAGCAGTTATTGTAGTTGAAGCAGAATGCAAAGTTAGATGGTCATGGTTTTTAGAACAATTAATTGAAAGCATTGGAAGACATGTAGACATGGTGGACCTTCAATCCAATAGACAAAGGGTAAAGTCTCTAAAATATGTTAATTTGCATTGCTAATATTTCGTTACCAAATGGCTTACGGTCTAATTTAACCTAAAATGTAACTATATATGGATTTGTATAGTATATGTATGGCTTGAGAGAAGCACTTGAAGAAATAATAGCAGCAGTTGATCACACGTTTTATGTGCGGCATTTATATGATAATTGTAAATTGTTGTTCAAAGATAAAAGTTAAAAGATCTTTTTTGGGAAGCTGCAAGTGCATATACCTTTGAAGAATGGAGGAATTACATAAATGCTATCCAATATTTGAATAATTATACTAATTAAAGAGTCACCTGGAACATGAGTTATATCTCAATTTTCCCCTAGGACTAAAAGTGATATGTGAGTCTTTTAGTAATTTCATCAAAGAAGCATAAGTCCATTATTACATTATTGGAAATTATTAAAAAAGCTTCTCATAACAAGATATCAAACTAAGCTGAAACAGATGGCCAAATGGACTGGGAGAATATGTTCATGGATTGAGGCCAAAGAAGACGAGTTGAAGACACATTCAAGGAATTGTGAAGTTATGTTGTTTGGAGATAGGGTATCTGAAGTTTCACAGGTTGACGAGTAACATGTCGATACTTTTTCGAGGTAGAAACATTGTAGAACTTTGAAATAAACTAATTAAATATTCATATTAATAACTAATTTTTTTTTCAACAAGATCCAATGTAATGTATTACAAACATATGGCTAACATCTTATAAACATAAATTAATCCTTATTAATATAAATAATAATATTTACTTGTGATGACCCAAAGTGTCATTTTTAAATTTAATAAGTAATTCTGTGTTCTAATACCTCGAAAAGTACTATTTATCATTCCACGACTTGCATGCGTAGTCCGTATAATTTTCCGGAAAGTTTTTGTGTGAAAAATGGATTAAAATATGAAATAGAGCTTTAAAACTCAATTGAGTTGACTTTGGTCAACATTTTGATCAAACACACTCGGATCAGTATTTTGATAATTCCGGTAGGTCCGTATCATGATTTAGGACTTGGGCATATGCCCGGAATCGAATTCCGAGGTCCCAAACCCGAGATATGGAATTTTGATGAAAAATTAAAAGTTTGAAAGCTTAAGGATTTTAAGAATTTACTGATGATGGATTTATTGACACCGGGTCCGTATTTTGGTTCCGGAGTCCGGTATAGGTCCATTATAATATTTATAACTTGTCTGCCGAATTTGGTGAGAAACAGAGTTGATTTGACATGATTCGGACGTCCGGTTGTGAAAATATAAGTTTTAAAGTTTTCTTTCAAATTTCATTTGATTTGGTGTCTGATTCGTAGTTCTAGGTATTATTTTGGTGATTTGATCGTGCGAACAAGTTCATATGATGTTTTAGGACCTGTGTGCATGTTTGGTTTGGAGCCCCAAGGTCTCGGGTGAGTTTCGGATAGGCTACGGGTGTTTTGAAACTTTGAAAAAATCTGGTATTTCCAGTTCTGGTTTCCTTTTATGCGATCGCGTGACTGTGTCCGCGATCGTGAAGGCTTGTTGAGCACTGATGGAAATTTGTACTATGCGATCGCATAGTATTGTACGCGATCGCACAATTGGAGAAGCTAAGGCATTGCGAACGCGTGGGAAAAGCCGCGTTCACGAAGAAGGAATGAGACAGAAGCTGAAGCACAAAATTTGTGCTATGCGATCGCACAAGGTAGTCCGCGATCGCAGAAGGCAGAGAAGTTGTACATCGCGTTCGCGAGAGAACTGCCACGTTCACGTAGAGCAAAAGCTGGGCAGCCTAAAAATGTGCTTCGCGATCGCGAAGCATTGTACGCGATCACATAGGGTAAACATCTGGACAGACAGAACTTAAGTTCTAGAAATGGGATTTCGACCCATTTTCCACCATTTTCGATTTTGAGCTCGGATAAGACGATTTTTGGGAAAGTTTTACGGAAAAACACATTGGGGTAAGTGTTCTTTATCCTATATTGATTATATTTCATGATTCCATGCTCAGTTATATCATGAATCCGTAAATCTTTTTGAGAAAAATCAGATTTTTATAAAATCTTCCAAAAATGAAAATTTAAGATCGGAAGGTACATTTAACATCGAAATTTTATAATTTTTATATGGTTGGATTCGTCTCGGAATAGGTGTTCGGATTTCGTAAGTTTTTTTCGGATTTGAGAAGTGGGCCCCACTGTCAATTTTTAAAGTGAATTTCAGATTTTATCCGGAAAATTAGTAAATTCATATGGAATCAATTCCTATAATTCGTATTGAGTATATCGAATTATTTGTGAATGGATTTGACACTTTTGGAGACAAATTCGAAAGGAAAATCTGTGGTTGAATAATTGATTGAAATTACAAAGCGAGATAAGTGTCGTGGTTAACCTTGACTTGAGGGAATAGAACCCTTAAATTATTTGTTATGTGAAATGCATGTGAACGACGTATAGACGAGGTAATGAGTGTCTATACATCGTCAAATTAATTATTTGCATAATTATTTAAAAATCCTAAATTTGTTTTAATACACGAATTAATTATTTCTCTCCTATTCTTTGTCAAATATTAATTCTTGAATTCCTGCAATAATTGCTACATGCTGATTTGATTTATGTGCATTAATGACATTTAGCATATTAAATAGTAAACTTCCTATTTCTCCTTGATTTTCGTAATAAATTGTTATTTGTCATTGTTTGTTTCATAATTAAATCATAATTATTGTATGCTTGTTGTCTTAAAAATTTTATATTAATTGTTACATTTATTGGGGCAAATTTCTTCTATAAGAATTGGTAAATGAACATATTGGGGGATTGGGTTGCACGCCACAACAGACTTATTAAAAGTCCATATTGGGAAATCGGGTTGCACGCCGCAACAGACTTGTTAAAGTCCATATTGGGGGATCGAGTTGCACGCCACAATAGACTTGTTAAAAGTCCATATTGGGGAATCGGGTTGCACGCCGCAACAGACTTGTTAAAAGTTCATATTGAGGAATCGGGTTGCTCGCCGCAACAAACTTATTTAAAAGTCTATATATACTTGATTAAAATATATATGGGATGATTGAAAATGAATACGTGGTGGGAGCGGGTTGCACGTTGCAACGAAAATTGATTTAAATAATAATTGGTTATGACCGTTGAGTTGACTTCAACTATTAGAAATGAGTTACCTGATTTAATTCTATTATTGTGGTTATTACTATTTATCACGACCCGAAATTCTCACAACCGGGACTGTGATGGCGCCTAACATTTCACTTGCTAGTCAAGTCGACGTTAGAGAATCATTAAACCAATTCCTTATTTTCATTCAGTAAATATCAATAATTAACTAAGATGACATATAATAAGTGCAGAATATTATAAAACTGTATTAATTACTACCACCCGGATCTGGAGTCACAATTCATGAGCATTCTAGAATTTACTACAAGTAATAGTCTGAAAGAAATACAACTGTCTGAATGAAAGAAAACAGTAGGACATAAAAGATAGACGGGGACTTCAAGGTCTGTGAACGCCGACAGATCTACCTTAAGTCTCCGGACAGCGGACCAATAGCAAAATCTCGATCAACCTGAGCCGGTACCAAAATCTGCATAGAAAGTGCAGAGTGCAGCATCAGTACAACCGATATCATGTACTGGTAAGTATCGAACCTAACCTCGGAGAAGTAGTGACGAGGCTAGGACAAGACACCCACATATAACATGAACAGTATAATCATGCTAGTGGCAATAACTGTAAATAAAGAAATAATACAGAAATAATGGGAAGAGGACATACAGTGGGGGAATACAATATAAAGAGTGAGAATAATGAAAAGACAGATTTAAACCGAAAATCCTTAAACGAATTAAGCAAATAAAACAGCAAAGGAAAACTGCACGGCAGCACCCTTCGTGCTTTTACTCTCAACCTCACCAAATAAATAAATAGAACGGCACGACATCACCTTTCGTGCATTAAACCTCTCATAATATACACGTCATCACCCTTCGTGCTTTATCACTCACAAATTATGGCACGGCATCACCCTTCGTGCATTAACACTCACATATCACGGCACGACATCACCCTTCGTGCTTTACACTCTTTATCACAATATAAATAATGTATGCACGGCATGACCCTTCGTGCTTTACACTCCTCCTCACAAATCACAGAATCAATAATAACGGATAGATAGGAGTATCACAAAGAAATCAATATTTTACCCATAATCAATAGTACAATGTAATCTCAACCTTGAATCAATATTCGAAAGTTACCAAATCTAAGTGAAACCAGATATATGTCACCCAACATTTCAAATAACCCGCTAAGCATGGATAGTAGAATTTAAGGCTACAAAATAGACAAGAATAGAATTTTACTCGCAAGCTATGACTCGACAACGATGCATAGATGCTCGTCACCTCACCTATACATCGTATTTAACAACCAAAGACGTAGCAAATAAACACATAATACCTATTCCCTCAAGCCAAAGTTAGACACGACACTTACCTCGATTTGTAGACCACTCACTGCTCAAGTACCGCTTTTCCCTTAGAATTCACCTCCAACTCACTCGTATCTAGTCACAAATAGCGTAATACCATCAATTATCGCTAAAGGAATCAACTTTTATAAAATATTATAGATTTCCCAAATTTTCTCAAAAAAAGTCAAAGACTGACCCCGGGCCCACTTGATCCAAACTCGAGGTTCGGACCAAACTCTGTTTACCCATTCACCCCCAAGCCCGAATATGTCATTAGTTTCGGAATCCGACCCCAAATCGAGGACTAAATTCCCAAATTGACAAAATTCCTAATTTCTACCTTTAAAGAACAAGATTTAGGCCTAGAAATCTAGTGGGTGTTGAGGGAAATTGAAAGGAATGAGTTTAAGAACACGAACCTATGATTTGGTGTTGAATTCCTACTTCAAAAATCACCCAAGGTTGAGTTCAAGTGAAGAAAATGTGAAATTTTGAACAAATCTCGTCTTTGAAGTCTGTTTTAAAATACTGGACAGGCCTTCATCGCATTCGCGAGAGGCCTGTCGCGATCGCGATGCACAGCGGCCTAAGGCCTTCGCGTTTGCGAGTCTTTCTACATGTTCGCGTAAGGCAGCTCCCCTCAAGCCTTTGCATTCACGACCCAATGGACGTATTCACATAGAAGAACATGACCCCCTCCCCAAGGTCCCTTAAACTATCGCGTTCGCGGGAGACTAATCGCGTTCGCGAAGGGTACCACCCCCAATGCTTCGCGTTCGCAACCAGTCCTTCACGTTCGCGAAGAAGAAAATTCCCCTGCCCCCATTTTACCTTTCGTGTTCGCAACACTACCTACACGAACGCGATGAAGGGCACACCAGAACAGCTGCTGTAACAAAATCTCAGATTTTTTCTAAGTGCAAATCACCTCGTAGCCTATCCGAAACTCACCTGAACCCTCGGGGCTCCAAACCAAGCATGCGCACAAGTCTAACAATATCATACGGACTTGCTCGTGCGATCAAATAGCCAAAATAACACCTAAAACTATGGATTTAGCATCAAAATTAATAAAATTCTCAAGAACACTTAAAGTTACTATTTTCTCAACCGAAGGTCCGAATCACGTTATTTAAACTTCGTTTCTCACCAAATTTCACAGACATAGTTCAGATATTATAACGGACCTATACCGAGCTCCGGAACCAAAATACGGGCCCGATACCATCAAAATCAAGCATTAAGCATATGCTTTAAAACCACTAATTTTTCTAAAATTCAATTTTAGTCAAAAATTCATTTCTCGGGCTATGGACGGATCCCATATTTTATTACGGACCCACCGGGACCGTCGGAATATGGGTCCGGGTCCGTTTACACAAAATGTTTACCAAAGTAAACTAAAAATCACTTTTAAATTCCAAAAATTATTATTTCTCCTATTTTCCACAGAAAGGCTTTCCGGAATTACGCCCGGACTGCGCACGCAAATTAAGAATGTTAAATATAAGGTTTTTAAGGCTAACGAGCGTGGATTAAAGTCCTAAAACACAAGATGACCCATTGTCATCACAATCTCCACCTCTAAAATAAATGTTCGTCCTTGAACGAACATAGAAAAGTACCCGAACTGGCAAACAAGTGGGGATATCTACTCCGCATGTCCGGCTCGGACTCCCAAGTAGTTGCCTCAACAGGCTGACCTCTTCACTACACTCGAACTGAAGAATAACTCTTCGACCTCAGCTGTCGAACCTGCCGGTCTAGAATGGCTACCGGCTCCTCCTTATAAGTCAAATTCTTGTCCAACTGGACAGAGCTGAAATCTAATACATGGGACGGGTCACCATGATACTTCCGGAGTATGGACACATGAAATACTGGATGAACTGATGATAACCCTGGGGGCAATGCAAGTCTATAAGCCACCTCCTCCACTCTCTCGAGAATCTCAAATGGCTCGATATACCTATGGCTCAACCTGCCCTTCTTCCCAAATCTCATGACACCCTTTATGGGCGATACCCGAAGCAATACTCTCTCCCCGACCATGAATGCCACATCACGAACTCTACGGTCGGCATAACTCTTCTGCCTGGACTGAGCTGAATGAAGTCGATCATGTATAATCTTGACCTTGTCCAAGGCCTCATGTACTAAATCCGTACCCAACAACCGAGCCTCCCCCGGCTCAAACCACCCAACTAGTGACCTATACCGTCTACCATATAATGCCTCATAGGGAGCCATCTGAATGCTCAACTGGTAGCTATTATTGTAGGCGAACTCTACAAGGGGCAAGAACTGATCCCACGATCCTCCCAAATCTATGACACAAGTGTGGAGCATATCCTCCAAGATCTGAATAGTATGCTCGTACGGCCCGTCCGTTTGAGGATGGAATGTTGTGCTCAACTCAACCTGCGTACCCAACTCACGCTGTACTGCCCTCCAAAAGTACGAGGTAAACTGCGTACCTCGATCATAAATGATAGACACGGGCACACCGTGAAGACGGACGATCTCACGAATGTAAATCTCTACCAACCGCTCAAAGGAATAGGTAACTGCCACAAGAATGAAATGCGCTGACTTAGTCAGCCAGTCCACAATGACTCAAACTGCATCGAACTTCCTCTGAGTCTGTGGAAGTCCAACAACAAAATCCATAGTGATACGCTCCCACTTCCACTCAGGAATCTCCATCTTCTGAAGTAAACCACCAAGACTTGGATGCTCGTACTTTACTTGCTAGCAATTTAGGCACCGAGCTACATAGGCAACTATGTCCTTCTTCATTCGCCTCCACCAATAATGCTGCCTCAAGTCATGATACATCTTGGCGGCACCCAGATGAATAGAATAACGGGAACTGTGGGACTCCTCAAGAATCAACTCACGAAGTTCATCCACATTAGGTACACAAATACGACCCTGCATCCTCAAAACTCCGTTATCTCCAACAGTAACCTGCTTGGCACCACCATGCCGCACTGTGTCTCTAAGGACAAGTAAATGAGGATCGTCATCCTACCCATCTCCGATATGATCAAACAAAGAAGACCGAGCAACTGTACAAGCTAGAACACGGGTGGGCTCAGAAACATCCAACCTCACGAATTGGTTGGCCAAGGCCTGAATATCCAATGCAAGCGGTCTCTCACCAACTGGAATATATGCAAGGCTACCCATACTGACTGACTTTCTACTCAAAGCATCGGCCACCACATTGGCCTTCCCCGGGATGATACAATATGGTGATATCATAGTCTTTCAACAGCTCCAACTACCTCCTCTACCTCAAATTGAGTTCCTTCTTCTTGAACAAATACTGCAAGCTCCGATGATCAGTGAATACCTCACATGGTACGCCGTAAAGATAGTGCCTCCAGATCTTCAGCACGTGAACAATGGCTACCAGCTCTAGATCATGAACGGGGGTAATTCTTCTCGTGAACCTTCAGCTGCCGTGAAGCATATGCAATAACCTTGCCACCCTGTATCAATACCACACCCAAACCAATACGGGATGCATCACAATATACTGTATAAGGTCCTGAACCTGTGGGTAACACCAATACCGGTGTCGTAGTCAGAGTTGTCTTGAGCTTCTGAAAGCTCGCTTCACACTCATCTGACCACCTGAACGGGGCACCCTTCTGGGTCAATCTGGTCACCGAGCTGCTATGGATGAAAACCCCTCCATAAATCGATGGTAATAGTCCGCCAAACCCAGGAAACTACGGATCTCTATAGCTGATGTGAGTCTAGGCCAGTTCTGAACTGCCTCAATCTTCTTAGGATCCACATGAACACCCTTTGATGATACAACGTGACCCAAGAAAGCAACTGAACTCAACCAAAACTCGTATTTTGAGAACGTAGCATATAATTGGCTCTCTTCAAGAGTTTGAAGAACGATCCGAAGGTGCTGCTCATGCCCCTCTCGACTGTGGGAGTAGATCAAGATATCATCAATAAACACAACCACAAAGGAATCCAAGTAGGGTTTGAACACCCCATTCATCAAATCCATGAATACTGCTAGGGCATTTGTCAGCCCAAATGACATCACTAGAAACTTGTAATGCCCGTACCGAGTCCGAAAAGTTGTCTTAGGGACATCGGATGCCCTAATCCTCAACTGATGGTAGCCAGATCTCAAATCAATCTTCGAAAACACCTGGGCACCCTGAAGCTGATCAAATAAATCATCAATCCTTGGCAATGGATACTTGTTCTTGATAGTGACTTTGTTCAACTACTGATAATCTATACACATCCTCATCAATCCATCTTTATTCTTCACAAACAACACAGGTGCACCCCAGGGCGAGACACTAGGTCTAATGAAGCCCTTATCAAGAAAATCTTGCAATTGCTCCTTCAATTCTTTCAACTCTGGTGGGGCCATCGATATGGCGGAATGGAAATAGGCTGAGTGCCCGGAGCCAAATCAATGTAGAAATCAATATCCCTGTCGGGTGGCATCCCCGGCAGGTCTGTAGGAAACACCTCTGGAAACTCACGAACAACCGGCACCGAATCCATAGAAGGAACCTCCGCACTAGAATCGTAGACATAAGCCAAATAAGCTAGACACCCCTTCTCGGCCATATGCCGAGCCTTCACATAAGAGATAACCCTACAGGCAGAATGGCCAAGGTTCCCTCTCCACTCTAATCGATGCAACCCCTGCAAGGCTAAGATCACCGTCTTGGCGTGACAATCTAATATAGCATGATAAGGTGACAGCCAATCCATACCCAGTATGATATCAAAATCAACCATGTCGAGAAGTAAAAGATCTACATGAGTCTCAACACTCCCAATAGTGCCCACACACGAACGATAAACACGATTTATAATAATAGCATCTCCCACTGGTGTGGACACATACACAGGAGCACTCAAAGAATCACGGGGCACAACCAAATAGGAAGCAAAATAGGATGACACATATGAGTAAGTAGATCCCAGATCAAATAGAACTGAAGCATCTCTACTGCAAACTGAAATAGTACATGTGATAACAGCGTCAGATGACTCAGCCTCAGGTCTAGCTGGGAAAGCATAACACAGGGGCTGGGCCCCACCACCCTGAACCACGTCCCTGGGATGGCCCTTAACTGGCTGGTCTCCACATCTAACGGACTGACCTCCACCTCTAAGAGTCTGGCCTCTACCTCTGGCTGCCTGAGCCCTACCTCTGGTTAGCTGAGCAGGTGGTGCAGCAACTGGTGCCGGAACCATGGCACGAGAACTCTAATGCTGTGAGTTGCCCGTTGCCTGAGGGTAAAATCTAGCAATGTACCTCAGATCACCACAAGTATAACATAACCTCGGCTACTGTGACTGCTGACCCCGAAGCTGACCCTGTCGACCTGAATAACCACCCTGATAACTTTAGAGTGGAGGTGCACTAATAGGAGTTGGTAGTGCACTGTAGGCTAGCTGGTCAGAATAATGTACCCGAGGGCCACGACCACCTGAGACACCGTGGGATGCCTGGAGTGCTGAATAAAATGGCCTGGGAGGATGGCCTCTACCAAAAGTACTCCTGCCTCTAGATGAGGCACCGCTGAACTCACCGGAATAACGAGGTCTCTTGTCAGACCCCTAACCTACCTGAGTAAGAACCATTTCGACTCGTCTGGCGACATTAGCAGCCGCCTGAAAAGAAATCTCACTCCCAGTCTCCTTAGCCATCTACAATCTGATATGCTGAGAAATTCCATCAATAAACCTCCTCACTCTCTCTCTCTCTCTCTCTCTCTCTCTCTCTCTCTCTCTCTCTCTCTCTCTCTCTCTCTCTCTCTCTCTCTCTCTCTCTCTCTCTCTCTCTCTCTCTCTCTCTCTCTCTCTCTCTCTCTCGGTGGGAAGCAGAAGAATAGCATGACGGGCCAAATCCACAAAACGGGTCTCATACTGAGTAACAGTCATACTGCCCTGCTGGAGACGCTCAAACTGACGGCGACGCTCCTCTCTCAATGTGATAGGCAGAAACTTCTCTATGAAGAGCTGAGAGAACTGGTCCCAAGTATGAGCAGGCGACCCAGCTGGTCAGGTCAACAAGTAATCTCTCCACAATTTCTTGGCGAAACCAGTCATCTGAAATGCAGCAAAATCGACCCCATTGGTCTCCACTATACCCATATTCCGTAGAACGTCGTGACAGCTGTCTCGGGATCCTTTGAAGGAGCACCACTGAAGTGAACAGGAAAGAGCTTGATAAACCTGTCCAATATCCATAAAGCCTCAAAAGACATAGCTGGCCCATCTCTGATCTGTGCCGCAATAACCGGCTGAACTAATTTGACTGGCTGAGCCGCTGGAGCCTGATACTGGGGAGTTATCTGCTCTGGAGCGGGAGTGGTGGGAGTATGGGCTCCTCCTCTAGCCTGAGAGACTGCTTGTGCCATGGAAAATGCGCTAGTCTGGGCCACACTCTCCATAAGGCCCACCAAACGGACCAAAGCGTACTAAAGTACTGGGGTAGCCCCCCTCCGGAACCTGAGCTGGTCCGGCAGGAACATTCTAGGCTGGAACCTCCTCGTCAAGCTCTATCTGAGGCTCCACTACAGGGGCTGCTGCTCGGGCTCTGGGCTGAACCCTGCCCCTACCTCGGCCTCTGGCACGGCCCCGAGCGGGAGTAGTGGGAGTCTGGGCGCCTCCTCCGACCTGAGAGATGGACCAGTAAAGGAAGCGGTACGTGTTCTCGCCATCTGCGAGAGAATAAGAGTAGAAGAGTTCAATCAGTATTGAGAAAACAAAATCGCACTACAAAGGAGAATAAAAGTGAAATTTGTTCCTAAACTTCATAGCCTCTGGAAGATAAGCACAGACATCTCCGCACCGATCCTCCAGAATCTACTAAGCTTGCTCGTGAATCGTGAGACCTAGACAACCTAGTGCTCTGATACCAACTTGTCACGACCCGGAATTCCCACCAACGGGACCGTGATGGCGCCTAAAATTTCACTTGCTAGGCAAGCCAACGTTAAAGAATCATTAAACCAATTCTTTATTTCCATTCAGTAAACAACAATAATTAACTAAGATGATATATAATAAGTGCGGAATACTATAAAACTATATTAATTACTACCACCCGGATCTGGATTCACAATTCACGAGCATTCTAGAATTTACTACAAGTAATAGTATGAAAGAAATACAACTGTCTGAATGAAAGAAAATAGTAGGACATAAAAGATAGACGGGGACTTCAAGGTCTGTGAACGCCGACAGATCTACCTTGAGTCTCCGGACAGCAGACCAATAGCAAAATTTCGATCAGCCTGAGTCGGTACCAAAATCTGCACAGAAAGTGCAGAGTGCAGCATCAGTACAACCGACCCCATGTACTGGTAAGTGTCGAGCCTAACCTCGGCGATGTAGTGACAAGGCTAGGACAAGACACCCATATATAACTTGAACAGTATAATCATGGTAGTGGCAACAACAGTAAATAAAGAAATAACGCAGAAATAATGGGAAGGGGACATACAATGGGGGAATAAAATATAAAGGTGATAATAATGAAAAGACAGAATTAAACCGAAAATCCTTAAACAAATTGAGCAAATAAAATAGTAAAGGAAAATTGCACGGCATCACCCTTCATGCTTTTACTTTCAACTTCACCAAATAAATAAATAGAACGGCACGACATCACCCTTCGTGCATTAAACCTCTCATAATATACACGGCATCACCCTTCTTGCTTTATCACTCACAAATCATGGCACGACATCACCCTTCGTGCATTAACACTCATATATCATGGCACAGCATCACCCTTCGTGCTTTACACTCTTTCTCACAATATAAATAATACATGCACGACATCACCCTTCGTGCTTTACACTCCACACAAATCATAGAATCAATAACAGCGGATAGATAGGAGTATCACAAAGAAACCAGTATTTTACCCATAAACAATAGCACAATGTAACCTCAACCTTGAATCAATATTCGAAAGTTACCAAATCTCAGTGAAACCAGATATAAGTCACCCAACATTTCAAATAACCCGCTAAGCATGAATAGTAGAATTTAAGGCTACAAAATAGACAAGAATAGAATTTCACTCGCAAGCTATGACTCGAAAACGGCGCATAGATGCTCGTCACCTCACCTATACATCGTATTTAACAACCAGACACGTAGCAAATAAACATATAATACCAATTCCCTCAAGCCAAAGTTAGACACAACACTTACCTCAATTCGCAGGCCACTCACTGCTCAAGTACCATTTTTCCCTTAGACATCACCTCCAACTCACTCGTATCTAGTCACAAATAGCTTAATACCATCAATTATTGCTAAAGGAATCAACTTTAATGAATAATTACAGATTTTCCAAATTTTCTCAAAAAAAGTCAAAAACCGACCCCGGGCCCGCTTGGTCCAAACTCGAGGTTCGGATCAAAATCCGTTTACCCATTTATCCCAGAGCCCGAATATGTTATTAGTTCTGGAATCCGACCCCAGATCGAGGTCTAAATTCCCAAATAGACAAAATCCCCAATTCTCCTAAAATCCCTAATTTCTACCCTTAAAGAACAAGATTTAGGCCTAGAAATCTAGTGGGTGTTGATGGAAATTGAAAGGAATGAGTTTAAGAACACGAACCTATGATTTGGTGTTGAATTCCCACTTCACAAATCGCCCAAGGTTGAGTTCAAGTGAAGAAAATGTGAAATTTTGAACAAATCCCGTCTTTGAAGTCTGTTTTAAAACACTGGACAAGCCTTCATCGCGTTCGCGAGAGGCCTGTCGCGATCGCGATGCACAGCGGCCTAAGGCCTTCGCGTTCGCGAGTCTTTCTACGCATTCACATAAGTCATCTCCCCCCAAGCCTTCGCGTTCGCGACCCAATGGACGCGTTTGCGTAGAAGAACATGAGCCCCCTCCCCCAGGTCCCTTAAATTATCGCGTTCGCGGAAGATTGATCGCGTTCGCGAAAGGTACCACCCCCAATGCTTCGCGTTCACGACCAGTCCTTCGCGTTCGCAAAGAAGAAAATTCTCCTGGCCGCACTTTACCTTTTGCGTTCGCGACACTTCCTACGCGAACGCGAAGAAGGGCACACCAGAACAGCTGCTACAAAAAAATCTTAGATTTTCTAAGTGCAAATCACCCCGTAGCCTATCCGAAACTCACCCGAGCCCTCGGGGCTCCAAACCAAGAATGCGCACAAGTCTAACAACATCATACGGATTTGCTCGTACGATTAAATCACCAAAATAACACATAAAACTACGGATTTAGCAACAAAATCAATGAAATTCTCAAGAATACTTAAAGTTACTATTTTCTCAACCGAAGGTCCGAATCACGTCATTTAAACTCCGTTTCTCACCAAATTTCAGAGACATAGTTCAGATATTATAACGGACCTGTACCGGGCTCCGAAACCAAAATACAGGCCCGATATCATCAAAATCAAGCATTAAGCTTAAACTTTAAAACCACTAATTTTTCTGAAATTCAATTTTAGTCAAAAATTTATTTCTCGGGCTATGGACCTTGGAATTCGATTCCGGGCATACGCCTGGATCCCATATTTTATTATGGACTCACCAGAACCGTCGGAATATGGGTCCGGGTCCGTTTACACAAAACGTTGACCAAAGTCAACTAAAACTCACTTTTAAATTTCAAAATTTATTATTTCTCCTATTTTTCACATAAAGGCTTTCCAGAATTACGCCCGGATTGTGCACGTAAATCGAGAAGGATAAATATAAGATTTTTAAGGCTAACGAGCATGGATTGAAGTCCTAAAATACAAGATGACCTCTTGGGTCATCACACTATTATTGTGTACAGGTTAATATAAGTGACCTGCCTTAGCCTCGTCACTATTTCGTCGAGGTTAGGCTCGGCACTTACCAGTACATGGGGTCGGTTGTACTGATACTACACTCTGCATTTCTTGTGTAAATTTCGGAGTTGGTCTCAGCGGCGTACCATAGATTTGCTCGGATTTCAGCTACCAGAGGAGACTTGAGGTATAACTGCATAGCGTCCGAAGTTTTGAAGTCCCCGTCTATTTTAATTTAGTTGTGTGTTTGTTTTCAGACAACTTTATTTTATTCAGACCTTTTTTTGTATTATTCTAGAAGCTCGTGCACTTGTGACACTAATTATGGAATGGAATTTAGATACCGTTATTTTATGAATTATTCACTACATTTCAGACTTTACTTTCGCATTTAATTCTTTGTTATTAATTAATTTAAAAATTATTTTAAAATGGATAATATTATTCTAATATTGGCTTGCCTAGCAAGTGAAATGTTAGGTGCCATCATGGTCCCGAAGGTGGGAATTTCGGGTCGTGATAGTTGGTATCAGAGCACTAGGTTACATAGGTCTCATGATTCACGAGCAAGCTTAGTAGAGTCTGAAGGATCGGTACATAAATGTCTGTACTTATCTCTCAGAGGCTATGAAGTTTAGGATCAATATCACTTCTTTATTATTCTATCGTGCGATTTTTTCTATCATCGATGATTGAACTATTCTACTCTTATTCTCTCGCAGATGGTGAGAACACGTAATACATCTACCGATGGACAGGGACCATAGCCCCCGGTGGCAACTATGGTCAATGGTAGAGGTCGAGGCCGAGGTCGTGCTAGAGGCCGAGGCAGAGGCAGAGGTGGAGCTCAGTCTAGAGCTCGAGCAGCTGCACCTGTTGTAGAACCTCAGGTGGATCTTCAGGAGGAGGATCCAGTTCAGAATGTACCAGTTGAAACAGTTCAGGTCCTAGAAGGATTCATAGCTACTCTAGTGCTTCAGGACGCTCTAGTCCATTTGGTGAGTCTTATGGAGGGCGTGGCCCATAATGGCACATTTCTAGTGGCACCAGCCATCTTACAAGCTGGGGGAAGAGAATGAACTCCCACTAATCCCACTCCGGAACAGATGGCTCCCCAGAATCAGGCTCCAGCAGCCCCGCCAGTTGGGATAGTTCAGCCAATTGTTGCTGCACAGACCGGTGATAGGCCCGCCATGTCTTTTGAGGCCTTATTGAGACTAGATAAGTTCACTAAGCTCTTTCCAGATCACTTCTGTGGTACCCCTTTCTGAGGACCCACAGGATTATCTTGATCGCTGCCATAAGGTGTTGCGGAACATGGGTATATTTGAGACCAATGGGGTTGATTTTGCTGTATTTCAGATAACGGGTTCCGCCAAGAGGTGGTGGAGAGATTATACATTGACCAGACCAGTCGGATCGCATGCACTTATGGGAGCAGTTCTCTTAGCTATTTCTGTAGAAGTTCCTTCCTAGCACACTGAGAGAGGATTACCGCAAGCAATTTGAGCATCTACAGCAGGCACTATGACTATTACTCAATATAAGTACCGTTTTGTGGATTTGGCCTGTCATGCTCTCCTTTTACTACCTACTGAGAGAGAGAGAGTGAAAAGGTTTATTGAGGGACTCACTCACCCTATCAGGCTTCAGATGGCCAATGAGACCGGAAGTGAGATTTCTTTTTAGGCAGCTGCTAATGTCGCGAGGAGGATCGAGATGTTTCTTGCACAGGAGAGAGGGCAGAGTTCTGATAAGAGGCCTCATCAGTTTGGTGGTTTTAGTGGTGCCTCGCCTAGAGGCAGGGGTAATTTTGGTAGGGGTCATCCTCCCAGACCGTTTCATTCAGCACTTCATGCATCTCCCGGTGCTTCAGGGAGTCACGGTCCTATTATGCCTTACTTTGGCAGCCAACACTTAGTGCACATTCAGCTCCTATCAGTGCACCACCACTCTAGAGTCACTACAATGGTTATCCGGCCTATTAGGGTCAGCTTCAGCTTCAGCAGCCACGACATCAGGATGTGTGTTATAAGTGTGGGAACATTGATCACTTCATGAGGTATTGCCCTAGGTTGGCGAGTAACAGATCTCGGCAGGATTCTCATGCCATCATACCGGCACCGGTTGCTTCACCGCCTGCTCAGCCAGCTAGAGGTAGGGGTCAGGCAGCTAGAGATGGAGGTCAGGCCTTAGAGGTGGAGGTCAGACCGTTAGAGGTAGAGGCCAGCCAGCTAGAGGCCGTCCCAGGGACGCAGTTTAGAGTGGTAGGGCTCAACCCCGATTTTATGCTTTTCCAGCTAGGCCTGAGGCCGAGTCATCTGATGCTGTGATCACAGGTATTATTCTAGTTTGCCATAGAGATGCTTCAGTTCTATTTGATCCAGGATCTACTTATTCCTATGTGTTCTCCTATTTTACTTCATATTTGGTTGTGCCTTGTGATTCTCTGAGTGCTTCTGTGTGTGTATCTACACCGGTAGGAGACTCTGTTGTAGTAGATCATGTCTATCGTTCGTGTGTGGTTACTATTGATAGTCTTGAGACTAGTGTGGATCTTCTACTTCTTGATATGGCATATTTTGATGTCATCTTAGGCATGTATTGGATGTTACCTTATCATGCTATATTGGATTATCATGCCAAGACAGTGACAATATCCATGCCGGGGTTACCTCGGCTGGAGTGGAAAGGAACTTCTGGCCATTCTACCAGCATGGTTGCTTGATCAGGGATTCAGTAGACCCAGTGTCTCTCCCTGGGGTGCACCAGTATTATTTGTAAATAAGAAAGATGGCTCTATGCGGATGTGTATAGACTATCGGTAGTTGAACAAGGCCACTATCAAAAACAAATATCTGCTACCAAGAATTGATGACTTATTTGATCAGCTTCAGGATACCAAGGCATTTTCGAAGATCAATTTGAGGTCTGGTTACCATCAGTTGAAGATTAGGGCATCTGATATCCCTAAAATAGCTTTTCGGACTCGGTATGGGCATTACAAATTCCTAGTGATGTCATTTGGGTTGACAAATATCCCAGCAGCATTTATGGATTTGATGAATCAGGTGTTCAAGCCCCATTTGGATTCTTTTGTGGTTGTATTCATTGATGATATCTTGATTTACTCCAGTAGTCGAGAGGAGCATGAGCAGCATCTTCGAAGTGTGCTTCATACTTTGAAGAATACTCAGTTATATGCCAAATTTTCAAAATGTGAGTTTTAATTAGACTTAGTTGCCTTTTTGGGGCATGTGGTATCGGTAGAAGGCATAAAGGTGGATCATAAGAAGATAGAGGTTGTTCAGAATTGGCCTAGACCTACCTCAGTTACAGAGATCCGGAGTTTCCTGGGTTTAGCAGGTTACTATCGTCGGTTCGTGGAAGGGTTTTCATCTATAGCAAGCCTATTGACCAGACTGACCCAGAAAGGTGTCCCATTCAGATGGTCAAATGAGTGTGAGTTAAGCTTTCAGAAGCTCAAGACCGCTTTGACTACGGCACCAGTATTGGTATTACCCACAGGTTCAGGATCGTATATGGTATATTGTGACGCATCTTACATTGGGCTTGGTGCAGTATTAATGCAAGATGGCACGGTGATTGCATATGCGTCGTGGCAGTTAAAAGTTCACGAGAAGAATTATCATGTTCATGACTTAGAATTGGCAGCCATTGTTCATACGCTGAAGAATTGGAGGCATTACCTCTACGGTATCTCGTGTGAGGTATTTACTGATCATTGTAGTCTTCAGTATCTGTTCAAACAAAAAGATATTAATTTGAGGCAGAGAAGATGGTTGGAATTGTTGAAAGACTATGATATCACCATTTTGTATCACCCCGGAAAGGCCAATGTGGTGGCCGATGCTTTGAGTAGAAAGGTTGTGAGTATGGGCAGTCTTGCATATATTCCGGTTGGTGAGAGGCCGTTAGCTGCAGATTTCAGACGTTGGCTAATCAGTTCGTGAGGTTAGATGTTTCGGAACCCAGTCGGGTTCTAGCTTCCACAGTTGCTCGATCTTCTTTATATGAGCGCATCAGAGAGCGGCAGTATGATGATCCTCGTTTACTTGTCCTTAAGGACATGGTGCGACACAATGATGCCAAACAGGTTGTTGTAGGGAAAGATGGACTTCTGCGAATGCAGGGTCGTATTTGTGTACCTAATGTTGACGAGCTTCATGAATTAATTCTTGAAAAGGCACACAATTCGAGGTATTTTATTCATCCAGGTACCGCCAAAATGTATCAAGATTTGTGGCAACATTATTGGTGGAGGAGAATGAAAAAAGATATAGTTGCATATGTAGCTCGGTGTCTGAATTGTCAGCAAGTTAAGTACGAGCATCAGAGACCTGGTGGTTTGCTTTAGAAGTTAGAAATTCCTGAGTGGAAATGGGAGCGTATCACTATGGATTTTGTTGTTGGACTCCCACGGACTCAGAGAAAATTTGATGCAGTTTGGGTCATTGTAGATAGGTTGACCAAGTCAGTACATTTCATTCCAGTGGCAGTTACCTATTCTTCAGAAAGGTTAGCTGAAATTTACATTCGTCAGATTGTCCGCCTTCACGGTGTGCCCATGTTTATTATTTCAGATCGAGGTACGCAATTTATCTCACACTTCTGAAAGGTTGTACAACATGAATTAGGCATACGGGTTGAGTTGAGTACATCATTTCATCCACAGACAGACGGATAGTCAGAGCGCACCATTCAGATATTGGAAGATATGCTTCGCGCTTGTGTTATAGACTTTGGAGGTTCTTGGGATCAGTTCTTGCCACTTGCGGAGTTTGCTTATAATAATAGCTACCAGTTGAGCATTCAGATGGCTCCATATGAGGCATTATATGGAAGGCGATGCCGTTCGCCAGTTGGCTGGTTCGAACCGGGAGAGGCTCGGTTGTTGGGTACCGATTTGGTACAGGATGCCTTGGGTAAGGTCAAGGTTATTCAAGATTGACTTCGCACAGCTCAGTCGAGGCAAAAGAGTTATGCCGACCGTAAAGTTCGTGATATTGCATTCATGGTTGGAGAAAGAATATTACTCCAGGTTTCACCTATGAAAGGTGTAATGAGGTTCGGAAAGAAGGGCAAGTTGAGTCATAGGTATATTGGACCATTTGAAATTCTTGAAAGGGTGGGTGAAGTAGCCTACACGCTTGCATTACCACTTAGTTTATCAGCGGTTCATCCGGTGTTCCATGTGTCTATGCTCCGAAAATATCATGGTGATCCGTCCCATGTGTTAAATTTCAGCTCAGTCCAATTGGACAAAGATTTGACTTACGAGGAGGAGTCGGTGGCTATTCTAGCCCGGCAGGTCCGACAGTTGAGGTCTAAGAGTTATCCTTCAGTTCGGGTGCAATGGAGAGGTCAACCGGTAGAGGCATCTACCTGGGAGTCCGAGTCGGACATGCGGAGTAAATATCCACACCTTTTCTCCAGCTAGGTACTTTTTCTAACTCCATTCGAGGACGAACGCTTGTTTTAGAGGTGAAGAATGTGATGACCCAAAGTGTCATCTTTAAATTTAATAAGTAATTCTGTGTTCTAAGACCTCGAAAAGCACTATTTATCATTCCTCGACTTGCATGCGCAGTCCGTATAATTTTCTGAAAAGTTTTTGTGTGAAAAATGGATTAAAATGTGAAATAGAACTTTAAAACTCAATTTAGTTGACTTTGGACAATATTTTGAGCAAACAGACTCGTATTAGTATTTAGATAATTTCGGTAGGTCCGTATCATGATTAGGGACTTGGGCGTATGCCCGAAATCGAATTCCGAGGTCCCTAGCCCGAGATATGGAATGTTGATAAAAAATTAAAAGTTTGAAAGCTTAAGGATTTTAAGAATTTACTGATGTTGAATTTATTGACACCGGGTCCATATTTTGGTTCTGGAACCCGGTATAGGTCCACCATAATATTTATGACTTGTCTGCCAAATTTGGCGAGAATCGGAGTTGATTTGACGTAATTTGGACGTTTGGTTGTGAAAATATAAGTTTTAAAGTTTTCTTGAAAATTTCATTTGATTTGATATCTGATTCGTAGTTCTAGGTGTTATTTTGGCAATTTGATCATACGAGCAAGTTTGTATGATATTTTAGGACTTGTGTAAATGTTTGGTTTGGAGCCCTGAGGGCTCGGGTGAGTTTCGAATAGGTTACGGGTGTTTTGAAACTTTGGAAAAATCTGGTATTTCCAGTTCTAGTTTCCTTCTATGCGATCGCGTGACTGTGTTCGCGATCGTGAAGGTTTGTTGAGAATTGATGAAAATTTGTACTATGCGATCGCATAGTATTGTACGCGATAGCACAGTTGGAGAAGCTAAGGCATCGCGAATGCGTGGGCAAAGCCGCGTTCGCGAAGAAGGAATGAGACAGAAGCTGAAGCACAAAATTTGTGCTATGTGATCGCACAAGGTAGTCCGCAATCGCGGAAGGCTGAGAAGTTGTACTTCGCGTTCGCGAGATAACTGCCGCGTTTGCGTAGAGCAAAAGCTGGGCAGCCTAAAAATGTGCTTCGCGATCGCGAAGCATTGTACGCGATCGCATAGGGTAAAAATATGGGCAAACAGAACATAAGTTCTGGAAATGGGATTTCGACCCATTTTCTACCATTTTCGATTTTGAACTCGGGTAAGAAGATTTTTGAGCGATTTTCACGGAAAAATATTGGGATAAGTGTTTCTTATCCTATATTGATTATATTTCATGATTTCATACTCAGTTATATCATGAATTCGTAAAATTTTGGGAGAAAAATCAGATTTTTATAAAATCTTCCAAAAACGAAAATTTAAGATTTGAAGGTCCATTTAATATCGGAATTTGATAATTTTTATAGGGTTAGACTCGTCTCGGAATGGGTGTTTGGATTTCATAAGTTTTTTCAAGATTTGAGACGTGGGCCCCACTGTCAAGTTTTAAAGTGAATTTCGGATTTTATCCGAAAAATTAGTAAATTCATATGGAATTAATTCCTATGATTCGTATTGAGTATATCAAATTGTTGGTGAATAGATTTGACGCTTTTGGAGATAAATTCGAAAGGAAAAGTTGTGGTCGAATAATTGATTGAAATTGCAAAGCGAGGTAAGTGTCGTGGTTAATCTTGACTTGAGGGAATAGAACACTTAAATTATTTGTTATGTGAAATGCATGTGAACGACGTATAGACGAGGTGACGAGTGTCTATACGTCGTCAAATTAATTGTTTGCATAATTATTTGAAAATCCTAAATTTGTTTTAATACACGAATTAATTGTTTCTCTCCTATTCTTTGTCAAATATTAATTCTTGAATTCCTGCAATAATTGCTACATGCTAATTTGATTTATGTGCATTAATGACATTTAGCATATTAAATAGTAAACTGCATACTTTCTCCCTGATTTTCATAATAAATTGCTATTTATCATTATTTGTTTCATAATTAAATCATAATTATTGTATGCTTGTTGTCTTAAAATTTTTATATTAATTGTTGCATTTATTGGGACAAATTTCTTCTATAAGAATTGGTAAAAGAATATATTGGGGGATCGGGTTGTACGCCGCAATAAACTTATTAAAAGTTCATATTGAGGGATCGGGTTGCACGCTGCAACAGACTTGTTAAAAGTCCATATTGGGGTATCGGGTTGCTCGCCGCAACAGACTTATTTAAAAGTCTATATATACTTGATTATATATATATATATATATATATATATATATATATATATATATATATATATATATATATATATGGGATGATTGAAAATGAATACGTGGTGGGAGCGGGTTGCACGTTGCAACGAAAATTGATTTAAATAATAATTTATTATGACCGTTGAGTTGACTTCAACTATTAGAAATGAGTTACGTGATTTAATTCTATTATTGTGGTTATTACTATTATTGCGTATAGGTTAATATAAGTGACCTGCCTTAGCCTCGTCACTACTTCGTCGAGGTTAGGCTCGGCACTTACCAGTACATGGGGTCGGTTGTACTGATACTACACTCTGCACTTCTTGTGTAAATTTCGGAGTTGGTCCCAGCGGCGTACCATAGATTTGCTCGGATTTCAGTTATCAGAGGAGACTTGAGGTATAACTGCATGGCGTCCGCAGTTCTGAAGTCCCCGTCTACTTTACTTTAGCTGTGTGTTTATTTTCAGACATCTTTATTTTATTCAGACCTTTATTAATATTATTCTAGAAGCTCGTGCACTTGTGATACCAATTCTGGGATGGTATTTAGACACCGTTATTTTATGGAGTATTCACTACATTTCAGACTTTACTTTCGCATTTAATTCTTTGTTATTAATCAATTTAAAAATTATTTTAAAATGGATAATATTATTCTAATGTTGGCTTGCCTAGCAAGTGAAATGTTAGGTGTTATCACGGTCCCGAAGGTGAGAATTTCGGATCGTGACATTACTATGTGAAGTTTAACACTTTATATCTTGTAAGAATACTACATTATTAACAAAATATACGATAAAAAAAAACTAATTTTTTTTGTAAAGTCTATTAAAATGTTTAAAACCTCAATTAAAATATGGTTTTAGACCACTAATTTTATTGAGTTATCCTTAATTTATAGTAATAGTTTTCAATTTTATTATCTAATAAGTCCCTAGACTTAGATTGACATATATAACTAATACATATTATTTGTCCGGGACTAATCATAAGTGGGAGAAGTATGCCTGATAGATTCTCCACTGTTAACATATATCGACCCTCCTTTTCATTGTTTCAACTGTGAGACGAAGGAAGGTGTCGAGTTCCAAAAAATGTGCTGCCTAAAAAGAAGGAAAAAATGTAGCAGTAGTTAATTCTAAATTAACACTAATTAACCGAGATCAAGTAGCTACCGAGTTATCAAAAAGAAAGGGTAAATAAGCAAGCAAACACGGAATTAAAACATACATGGTTTAGCTAGTGGATAAATAAATTAAAAGATTTTATACATAAATTGATTGTACCTAATAAATTTTTTCAATGTTTCTACCTCACATGGAGAGCAATTTGCTCGTCCTACCTACACGAAGACTCTTTATGACACTAGCAATAATTGATGACTCTTCTAAGAATGACACTAGAAATATCAACCAAGGAAGTATGAAGTTGGCTATATCTTCAATATGAGAATAAATGCGTTTGATATATGCGGACTGAAAAACCACTTATCTTCTCTTCCACTTGAAAATCCTCTCTCTAACAATCAAAGTGATCATTCTTGAGTATAGCTATTGCAATGAAGAAGAAGTTAAAAGCGAAAAATAATAAATTAGAAGACTACTTCATTCTGAAAGGACACTATTATATGTATATCGTTTTTTCAAACTCGCGAAGCTAGCTAGTTGATTCCTTACAATTTGCACTCTGTATACATTTAACCGAATGCATGCATGTAACTAAATAAATTTTGTTACACAATATTACATAACTACTTGAAATGTTCGATAAAAAAAATTCAAAGAATAAAATTATATTAATAGTCTTTACATCAGCCTAATAATTACATATAAAGTTCTTGTTGAGGTTTTATTTTTTAAGATGTAATATTCTTAAAATGAGGGTGAATGGGAAATGGAGGGAAAATGAAATTTTGAGTAAAATTTTAAGTTTTCCCCTCTTAACAATGAGACATTGTCCCATATTGGAAGTGGAAGACATTTTTGGTGGGTATATATATAATTGCTCTTCTTGTAGCTCTTAAAGAGTTAAGAAGAAAGCAAGCCTCGCGCCGTCGTCGTCGTCGCTCGCTCGGCTCGGCTTCGGCTACGGCTACGGCTACGGCTTCGGCTTCGGCTTCGGCTTCGGCTTCGGCTTCGGCTTCGGATTCGGATTCGGAAAATGATTAACTTGGAAGTACTGCCCAAGTTTGAATGCGAAAAATCAAAATGTCAAACATGTGTGGAATCTAAGTATGTTAAACATCCTTATAAGTCAGTTAAAAGGAATTCAAATCCTTTAGACTTAATTCACACAGATATTTGTGACATGAAGTCAATACCATCTCGCGGTGGAAAGAAGTATTTCATAACTTTTATTGACGATGGTACTCGATATTGCTATGTTTACTTACTGAATAGTAAAGATGAAGCAATAGACGCATTCAGGCAATACAAAAATGAAGTTGAAACGCAACTTAACAAGAAAGTAAAAATGATAAGAAGTGATAGGGGTGGTGAATATGAATCTCCTTTTGAAGAAATATGTTTAGAATATGGAATTATTCATCAAACAACAGCCCCTTACACGCCCCAATCTAATGGGATTGCGGAAAGAAAGAATCGCACATTAAAGGAGATGATGAATGCGTTGTTGATAAGTTCTGGTTTGCCACAGAACTTGTGGGGGGAAGCCATTCTTATGGCTAATCGAATATTAAATCGAGTGCCCCATAGCAAAACACAATCCATTCCTTATGAACAATGGAAAGGAAGGAAGCCCAACTTGAATTATTTTAAAGTGTGGGGGTGTTTGGCAAAAGTGCAAGTTCCTAAACCCAAAAGGGTAAAGATAGGACCGAAAACCGTTGATTGTGTTTTCATAGGATATGCGACAAATAGTAAAGCATATCGATTTCTGGTTCATAAATCAGAAAATCCCGACATTCATAATAATACGGTTATAGAATCAGATAATGCTGAGTTTTTTGAAAATATATATCCGTATAAAAAGGAATGTGAGTCGTTTGGTGAAGGATCTAAACGACCTCGGGAAGAAACAAAAGAAAGTACATGTAATCAGGAGAATCCAAGACGTAGTAAACGTCAAAGAACGTCTACTTCATTTGGACCAGATTTTGTGACTTTCTTATTGGAGAATGAGCCTCAAACATTTAAAGAAGCTATGACTTCTTCGGAATCATTGTTTTGGAAAGAGGCAGTCAATAGTGAAATAGAATCCATATTGAACAACCATACATGGGAATTGGTTGATCTTCCTCCTGGAAATAAACCTTTGGGTTCTAAATGGATTTTTAAGAGAAAAATCAAAGATGATGGCACTATTGATAAATTCAAGGCAAGGCTCGTAGTCAAAGGGTATAGACAACGAGAAGGTCTAGACTATTTTGATACATACTCTCCAGTTACAAGAATTACGTCCATACGGATGTTAGTAGCATTAGCTGCAGTGTATGGTCTTGAAATTCATCAAATGGATGTTAAGACGGCCTTCTTAAATGGAGAGTTGGAGGAAGAAATTTACATGGAACAACCTGAAGGGTTTGTGGTTCCAGGTAAAGAAAAGAAGGTATGTAGACTTGTTAAGTCTCTTTACGGACTAAAACAAGCACCCAAACAATGGCATGCGAAATTTGACCAAACAATGTTGTCAAATGGTTTTAAGATAAATGAATGTGATAAATGCGTGTACATTAAAAATGTTCCAAATCACATAGTCATTGTTTGCCTATATGTGGATGATATGTTGATAATGAGTAATGACATTGCCAACATAAATGCTACTAAGCGTATGCTCAATAGCAAGTTTGATATGAAAGACTTGGGAGTTGCTGATTTAATTCTGGGAATTAAGATCAATAAGACTCCTCAAGGTCTGGCATTGTCACAATCTCATTATATTAAGACAGTACTTGAAAAATTCAAGCACTTGGGCTTTAAAGTTGCAAAGACTCCAATTGACGTGAATCTTGCATTAGCAAAGAACAAAGGCCAAAGCATATCACAATTGGATTATGCTCGTGTATTGGGATGCTTAATGTATATCATGAATTGTACACGACCAGACATAGCTTGTGCTATAAGTAAACTGAGTCGATATACGAGCAATCCAGGCCAATCTCATTGGATGGCAATGAAACGAGTTTTGGGATATTTAGAACATACCCAGAACTTTGAATTGCACTACAGTAATTTCCCTGCGGTGATTGAGGGATACTGTGATGCAAATTGGATCACCGATTCAACTGATTCTAAGTCCACGAGTGGATATGTATTCACTATTGGTGGAGGAGCGGTATCTTGGAAGTCGTCCAAACAAACATGTATTGCCCGCTCTACAATGGAGGCTGAATTCATAGCCTTAGATAAAGCCGGTGAAGAAGCTGAATGGCTCCGGAATTTCTTGGAAGACATTTCATTTTGGCCCAAACCGTTGGCACCAATATGCATACATTGTGATAGTCAAGCGGCAATTGGAAGGGCTGGGAGCGTCATGTATAACGGTAAATCTCGTCATATACGACGAAGACATAAAACCGTTAGGCAATTACTCTCTAGAGGAATTATCACAATTGACTATGTAAAGTCAAGTGATAATGTGTCGGATCCACTTACAAAAGGCCTAACTAGAGAGGTAGTTGAGAAATCATCAAGGGGAATGGGGCTATGGCCGAGAACAAGTCATTGTGGCGGTAACTCTACCTAGAAGATTGGAGATCCCAAGATCTAGGTTCAAAGAGATCAAACAAAGTCATTAATGACGGTTCAACATTGTCAAATAAAATTTTAGTCCATTCTCGTGATGAGACAATGTTCAGTACCAAGGATAAAGCATTAAGGCTTTTTAATGATTTCTAAATTTGATACGGGGTATATCAAATAGTGTATCTACAGGATGACACGTTTAGGAATCACCTATTTAAGTGTGAAGTGTGAGCCGCTTCAAGGAGAACTTTGTAAGGCCAGTTCTCTACGCACTTATGAAACCAGGCGGTGTTCATGGCTGAAACGAACACAACAATGAGAACCAAAGACGGTTAAGGGTTGATTGTGTGACTTATGGTTGTCTAGGTATACACCAAAGATCGACGGTTCAAAGATATCAAATCTACCGATTGACCGAGTATATCCGACATAAGTTTACTACGGAAAGTTCAAAGGGAAACCTACTTATCCAGATGCAATTAATCCTTGCTTGTAAATCACACAGTTTTTTCATGCATACTTCTGTGATATAGCCATTCCCCATTCATGTGGGGGATTGTTGAGGTTTTATTTTTTAAGATGTAATATTCTTAAAATGAGGGTGAATGGGAAATGGAGGGAAAATGAAATTTTGAGTAAAATTTTAAGTTTCCCCTCTTAACAATGAGACATTGTCCCATATTGGAAGTGGAAGACATTTTTGGTGGGTATATATATAATTGCTCTTCTTGTAGCTCTTAAAGAGTTAAGAAGAAAGCAAGCCTCGCGCCGTCGTCGTCGTCGCTCGATCGGCTCGGCTTCGGCTACGGCTACGGCTTCGGCTTCGGATTCAATTTCGGATTTGGATTTGGATTTGGATTTGGATTTGGTCAAATGATCGATTGATTGATTAATTTTTTGGACCAAATTTATTTGTTAATAGTAAATATTAACGTAAGATTATCCGTATTTGTAAACGGATATTTTTCAATCCGTGTATTGATAATTTGGCAGCCGGATAATGGTCTTCCCACCATGAAGTGCTTGCTCCACAAACATGAAGTGCTTGCTCCACAAACATGTAATGCTTGCTCCACCATGAAGGGTGGACGTTTGGTCTTGCACTCCTTCTTGGCTGCTATATATATGAGCAGCAAATGTTGAAGAAAGATACCAAAAAACTCAACATACAATTCGCTCAACAAATTGGCTATACATTGCACTCCTTCCTCTCAGAACTTCCATACGTTTTTCTGAGTATATACTCCTTCGTTCTGCATTGTTTTTTTAACTAAAAACAAAGCAACTGTAAGTGTGATTTGCTACCGAACTTTGTGTTCGCCGAAACACTGGGGTTTGAAGTACCGCTACACCAGTGTGTTATTCGTTCTATCCTGGGAGGAAATAATCCATTACCTTGGGTACTAGGAGGGGATTAAATTCCTTAAGGAAACACTGTGAATTCAGTAGGCTCGAATTTATTATTATTGTTTCATTACGTTAACTTATATTTTGCAGAATTAATATTTACAAATACAGCAATACTGACCGGGAATAACAATCTTAAGGAATTTAATATTTATTTCTGTACTTGTGTTATTCTTATTATTCTGCAAACTAAAACCTTTGTGGTTTGTGTACTCCCGTTTTGGAGAGTTAAGCCTTCGTGGCGTTTTGTTGGATATTAAAATCTACGTGATTTTTACTCCAGTTTGAAAACGTGTATTAAACGTTTGTTTGTGTCATTCTTTTCTGAAAAAGATGATGACTGAAAACGAAAACCAAGCTGTTCCGATGGCGACTGCCAACGCAACGACAAGCCGAACACCGACGTTGGCACCGGCAGAAAAACCCGGAAAATTTTCCGGGATTGATTTCAAACGCTGGCAGCAGAAGATGTTCTTCTACTTAACTACGTTATGTCTACAGAAGTTCATCAAGGAAGATGTTCCTGATCTGCCGGATAAAACTCCAGATAATGAACGCTTTCTCGTGATTGAAGCGTGGAAGCATTCTGATTTTTTATGCAAGAATTATATTCTTAGCGGACTGGATGATAATCTGTATAATGTATACAGTAGCATGGAGACATCCAAAGAATTGTGGAATGCGCTTGAAAAGAAATATAAGACTGAAGATGCCGGGATGAAGAAATTCGTTGCCGCAAAATTTCTGGACTACAAAATGATAGATAGCAAGTCTGTTATTACTCAAGTCCAGGAATTGCAAGTGATTATTCATGATCTACTTGCTGAAGGTCTTGTAATCAACGAAGCATTCCAAGTAGCAGCAATGATTGAGAAGTTGCCTCCATTGTGGAAGGACTTCAAAAATTATTTGAAACACAAACGAAAGGAAATATCCCTTGAAGATCTCATTGTTCGGTTGAGAATCGAAGAGGACAATAAAGCTGCTGAAAGGAGAGGCCGTGGAAATTCAACAATAATGGGAGCAAATATTGTTGAAGCTAACAAAAAGAGGAAGAAGGCTTCTGGTCCGAAATACAACCCAAGCAAGAAGCGGTTCAGTGGAAACTGCTACAACTGTGGGAAAACCGGACACAAATCTACGGAGTGTCGTGCTTCGAAGAAAGACAAGAAAAGGGGTCAAGCAAACATGGTAGTAAACCATGATGATGTTGATAACTTGTGTGCCATGCTCTCTGAATGTAACTTGGTGGGAAATCCTAAACTGTGGTGGTTTGATTCAGGAGCCACTCGCCATGTTTGTGCAGTTAGAGAGGCTTTTGCTACCTATGCTCTTGCTGAACCCGGAGAGACAGTTTATATGGGAAATGCTTCAACAGCAAAAGTTGAAGGATATGGGAAGGTATTTCTAAAAATGACTTCTGGCAAGGTCATGACTTTGAACAATGTCCTTCATGTTCCCGAAATGAGAAAGAATTTAGTCTCTACTGGACTTCTTGTTAAGCACGGTTTTAAGTGCGTTTTTGTATCCAACAAGGTTGTAATTAGTAAGAATAAAATATTTGTGGGAAAAGGTTACCTCACCGAGGGCCTTTTCAACCTAAATGTAATGGTTGTTGAAAATAATAATAATATTTCAGCTTCTTCTTACTTACTTGAGTCAAATGATTTATGGCATGTACGTTTGGGTCATGTCAATTATAAAACCTTGCGGAAAATGATTAACTTGGAAGTACTGCCCAAGTTTGAATGCGAAAAATCAAAATGTCAAACATGTGTGGAATCTAAGTATGTTAAACATCCTTATAAGTCAGTTAAAAGGAATTCAAATCCTTTAGACTTAATTCACACAGATATTTGTGACATGAAGTCAATACCATCTCGCGGTGGAAAGAAGTATTTCATAACTTTTATTGACGATGGTACTCGATATTGCTATGTTTACTTACTGAATAGTAAAGATGAAGCAATAGACGCATTCAGGCAATACAAAAATGAAGTTGAAACGCAACTTAACAAGAAAGTAAAAATGATAAGAAGTGATAGGGGTGGTGAATATGAATCTCCTTTTGAAGAAATATGTTTAGAATATGGAATTATTTATCAAACAACAGCCCCTTACACGCCCCAATCTAATGGGATTGAGAAAAGAAAGAATCGCACATTAAAGGAGATGATGAATGCGTTGTTGATAAGTTCTGGTTTGCCACAGAACTTGTGGGGGAAGCCATTCTTACGGCTAATCGAATATTAAATCGAGTGCCCCATAGCAAAACACAATCCATTCCTTATGAACAATGGAAAGGAAGGAAGCCCAACTTGAATTATTTTAAAGTGTGGGGGTGTTTGGCAAAAGTGCAAGTTCCTAAACCCAAAAGGGTAAAGATAGGACCGAAAACCGTTGATTGTGTTTTCATAGGATATGCGACAAATAGTAAAGCATATCGATTTCTGGTTCATAAATCAGAAAATACCGACATTCATAATAATACGGTTATAGAATCAGATAATGCTGAGTTTTTTGAAAATATATATCCGTATAAAAAGGAATGTGAGTCGTTTGGTGAAGGATCTAAACGACCTCGGGAAGAAACAAAAGAAAGTACATGTAATCAGGAGAATCCAAGACGTAGTAAACGTCAAAGAACGTCTACTTCATTTGGACCAGATTTTGTGACTTTCTTATTGGAGAATGAGCCTCAAACATTTAAAGAAGCTATGACTTCTTCGGAATCATTGTTTTGGAAAGAGGCAGTCAATAGTGAAATAGAATCCATATTGAACAACCATACATGGGAATTGGTTGATCTTCCTCCTGGAAATAAACCTTTGGGTTCTAAATGGATTTTTAAGAGAAAAATCAAAGATGATGGCACTATTGATAAATTCAAGGCAAGGCTCGTAGTCAAAGGGTATAGACAACGAGAAGGTCTAGACTATTTTGATACATACTCTCCAGTTACAAGAATTACGTCCATACGGATGTTAGTAGCATTAGCTGCAGTGTATGGTCTTGAAATTCATCAAATGGATGTTAAGACGGCCTTCTTAAATGGAGAGTTGGAGGAAGAAATTTACATGGAACAACCTGAAGGGTTTGTGGTTCCAGGTAAAGAAAAGAAGGTATGTAGACTTGTTAAGTCTCTTTACAGACTAAAACAAGCACCCAAACAATGGCATGCGAAATTTGACCAAACAATGTTGTCAAATGGTTTTAAGATAAATGAATGTGATAAATGCGTGTACATTAAAAATGTTCCAAATCACATAGTCATTGTTTGCCTATATGTGGATGATATGTTGATAATGAGTAATGACATTGCCAACATAAATGCTACTAAGCGTATGCTCAATAGCAAGTTTGATATGAAAGACTTGGGAGTTGCTGATTTAATTCTGGGAATTAAGATCAATAAGACTCCTCAAGGTCTGGCATTGTCACAATCTCATTATATTAAGACAGTACTTGAAAAATTCAAGCACTTGGGCTTTAAAGTTGCAAAGACTCCAATTGACGTGAATCTTGCATTAGCAAAGAACAAAGGCCAAAGCATATCACAATTGGATTATGCTCGTGTATTGGGATGCTTAATGTATATCATGAATTGTACACGACCAGACATAGCTTGTGCTATAAGTAAACTGAGTCGATATACGAGCAATCCAGGCCAATCTCATTGGATGGCAATGAAACGAGTTTTGGGATATTTAGAACATACCCAGAACTTTGAATTGCACTACAGTAATTTCCCTGCGGTGATTGAGGGATACTGTGATGCAAATTGGATCACCGGTTCAACTGATTCTAAGTCCACGAGTGGATATGTATTCACTATTGGTGGAGGAGCGGTATCTTGGAAGTCGTCCAAACAAACATGTATTGCCCGCTCTACAATGGAGGCTGAATTCATAGCCTTAGATAAAGCCGGTGAAGAAGCTGAATGGCTCCGGAATTTCTTGGAAGACATTTCATTTTGGCCCAAACCGTTGGCACCAATATGCATACATTGTGATAGTCAAGCAGCAATTGGAAGGGCTGGGAGCGTCATGTATAACGGTAAATCTCGTCATATACGACGAAGACATAAAACCGTTAGGCAATTACTCTCTAGAGGAATTATCACAATTGACTATGTAAAGTCAAGTGATAATGTGTCGGATCCACTTACAAAAGGCCTAACTAGAGAGGTAGTTGAGAAATCATCAAGGGGAATGGGGCTATGGCCGAGAACAAGTCATTGTGGCGGTAACTCTACCTAGAAGACTGGAGATCCCAAGATCTAGGTTCAAAGAGATCAAACAAAGTCATTAATGACGGTTCAACATTGTCAAATAAAATTTTAGTCCATTCTCGTGATGAGACAATGTTCAGTACCAAGGATAAAGCATTAAGGCTTTTTAATGATTTCTAAATTTGATACGGGGTATATCAAATAGTGTATCTACAGGATGACACGTTTAGGAATCACCTATTTAAGTGTGAAGTGTGAGCCGCTTCAAGGAGAACTTTGTAAGGCCAGTTCTCTACGCACTTATGAAACCAGGTGGTGTTCATGGCTGAAACGAACACAACAATGAGAACCAAAGACGGTTAAGGGTTGATTGTGTGACTTATGGTTGTCTAGGTATACACCAAAGATCGACGGTTCAAAGATATCAAATCTACCGATTGACCGAGTATATCCGACATAAGTTTACTACGGAAAGTTCAAAGGGAAACCTACTTATCCAGATGCAATTAATCCTTGCTTGTAAATCACACAGTTTTTTCATGCATACTTCTGTGATATAGCCATTCCCCATTCATGTGGGGGATTGTTGAGGTTTTATTTTTTAAGATGTAATATTCTTAAAATGAGGGTGAATGGGAAATGGAGGGAAAATGAAATTTTGAGTAAAATTTTAAGTTTCCCCTCTTAACAATGAGACATTGTCCCATATTGGAAGTGGAAGACATTTTTGGTGGGTATATATATAATTGCTCTTCTTGTAGCTCTTAAAGAGTTAAGAAGAAAGCAAGCCTCGCGCCGTCGTCGTCGTCGCTCGATCGGCTCGGCTTCGGCTACGGCTACGGCTTCGGCTTCGGATTCAATTTCGGATTTGGATTTGGATTTGGATTTGGATTTGGTCAAATGATCGATTGATTGATTAATTTTTTGGACCAAATTTATTTGTTAATAGTAAATATTAACGTAAGATTATCCGTATTTGTAAACGGATATTTTTCAATCCGTGTATTGATAATTTGGCAGCCGGATAATGGTCTTCCCACCATGAAGTGCTTGCTCCACAAACATGAAGTGCTTGCTCCACAAACATGTAATGCTTGCTCCACCATGAAGGGTGGACGTTTGGTCTTGCACTCCTTCTTGGCTGCTATATATATGAGCAGCAAATGTTGAAGAAAGATACCAAAAAACTCAACATACAATTCGCTCAACAAATTGGCTATACATTGCACTCCTTCCTCTCAGAACTTCCATACGTTTTTCTGAGTATATACTCCTTCGTTCTGCATTGTTTTTTTAACTAAAAACAAAGCAACTGTAAGTGTGATTTGCTACCGAACTTTGTGTTCGCCGAAACACTGGGGTTTGAAGTACCGCTACACCAGTGTGTTATTCGTTCTATCCTGGGAGGAAATAATCCATTACCTTGGGTACTAGGAGGGGATTAAATTCCTTAAGGAAACACTGTGAATTCAGTAGGCTCGAATTTATTATTATTGTTTCATTACGTTAACTTATATTTTGCAGAATTAATATTTACAAATACAGCAATACTGACCGGGAATAACAATCTTAAGGAATTTAATATTTATTTCTGTACTTGTGTTATTCTTATTATTCTGCAAACTAAAACCTTTGTGGTTTGTGTACTCCCGTTTTGGAGAGTTAAGCCTTCGTGGCGTTTTGTTGGATATTAAAATCTACGTGATTTTTACTCCAGTTTGAAAACGTGTATTAAACGTTTGTTTGTGTCATTCTTTTCTGAAAAAGATGATGACTGAAAACGAAAACCAAGCTGTTCCGATGGCGACTGCCAACGCAACGACAAGCCGAACACCGACGTTGGCACCGGCAGAAAAACCCGGAAAATTTTCCGGGATTGATTTCAAACGCTGGCAGCAGAAGATGTTCTTCTACTTAACTACGTTATGTCTACAGAAGTTCATCAAGGAAGATGTTCCTGATCTGCCGGATAAAACTCCAGATAATGAACGCTTTCTCGTGATTGAAGCGTGGAAGCATTCTGATTTTTTATGCAAGAATTATATTCTTAGCGGACTGGATGATAATCTGTATAATGTATACAGTAGCATGGAGACATCCAAAGAATTGTGGAATGCGCTTGAAAAGAAATATAAGACTGAAGATGCCGGGATGAAGAAATTCGTTGCCGCAAAATTTCTGGACTACAAAATGATAGATAGCAAGTCTGTTATTACTCAAGTCCAGGAATTGCAAGTGATTATTCATGATCTACTTGCTGAAGGTCTTGTAATCAACGAAGCATTCCAAGTAGCAGCAATGATTGAGAAGTTGCCTCCATTGTGGAAGGACTTCAAAAATTATTTGAAACACAAACGAAAGGAAATATCCCTTGAAGATCTCATTGTTCGGTTGAGAATCGAAGAGGACAATAAAGCTGCTGAAAGGAGAGGCCGTGGAAATTCAACAATAATGGGAGCAAATATTGTTGAAGCTAACAAAAAGAGGAAGAAGGCTTCTGGTCCGAAATACAACCCAAGCAAGAAGCGGTTCAGTGGAAACTGCTACAACTGTGGGAAAACCGGACACAAATCTACGGAGTGTCGTGCTTCGAAGAAAGACAAGAAAAGGGGTCAAGCAAACATGGTAGTAAACCATGATGATGTTGATAACTTGTGTGCCATGCTCTCTGAATGTAACTTGGTGGGAAATCCTAAACTGTGGTGGTTTGATTCAGGAGCCACTCGCCATGTTTGTGCAGTTAGAGAGGCTTTTGCTACCTATGCTCTTGCTGAACCCGGAGAGACAGTTTATATGGGAAATGCTTCAACAGCAAAAGTTGAAGGATATGGGAAGGTATTTCTAAAAATGACTTCTGGCAAGGTCATGACTTTGAACAATGTCCTTCATGTTCCCGAAATGAGAAAGAATTTAGTCTCTACTGGACTTCTTGTTAAGCACGGTTTTAAGTGCGTTTTTGTATCCAACAAGGTTGTAATTAGTAAGAATAAAATATTTGTGGGAAAAGGTTACCTCACCGAGGGCCTTTTCAACCTAAATGTAATGGTTGTTGAAAATAATAATAATATTTCAGCTTCTTCTTACTTACTTGAGTCAAATGATTTATGGCATGTACGTTTGGGTCATGTCAATTATAAAACCTTGCGGAAAATGATTAACTTGGAAGTACTGCCCAAGTTTGAATGCGAAAAATCAAAATGTCAAACATGTGTGGAATCTAAGTATGTTAAACATCCTTATAAGTCAGTTAAAAGGAATTCAAATCCTTTAGACTTAATTCACACAGATATTTGTGACATGAAGTCAATACCATCTCGCGGTGGAAAGAAGTATTTCATAACTTTTATTGACGATGGTACTCGATATTGCTATGTTTACTTACTGAATAGTAAAGATGAAGCAATAGACGCATTCAGGCAATACAAAAATGAAGTTGAAACGCAACTTAACAAGAAAGTAAAAATGATAAGAAGTGATAGGGGTGGTGAATATGAATCTCCTTTTGAAGAAATATGTTTAGAATATGGAATTATTTATCAAACAACAGCCCCTTACACGCCCCAATCTAATGGGATTGAGAAAAGAAAGAATCGCACATTAAAGGAGATGATGAATGCGTTGTTGATAAGTTCTGGTTTGCCACAGAACTTGTGGGGGAAGCCATTCTTACGGCTAATCGAATATTAAATCGAGTGCCCCATAGCAAAACACAATCCATTCCTTATGAACAATGGAAAGGAAGGAAGCCCAACTTGAATTATTTTAAAGTGTGGGGGTGTTTGGCAAAAGTGCAAGTTCCTAAACCCAAAAGGGTAAAGATAGGACCGAAAACCGTTGATTGTGTTTTCATAGGATATGCGACAAATAGTAAAGCATATCGATTTCTGGTTCATAAATCAGAAAATCCCGACATTCATAATAATACGGTTATAGAATCAGATAATGCTGAGTTTTTTGAAAATATATATCCGTATAAAAAGGAATGTGAGTCGTTTGGTGAAGGATCTAAACGACCTCGGGAAGAAACAAAAGAAAGTACATGTAATCAGGAGAATCCAAGACGTAGTAAACGTCAAAGAACGTCTACTTCATTTGGACCAGATTTTGTGACTTTCTTATTGGAGAATGAGCCTCAAACATTTAAAGAAGCTATGACTTCTTCGGAATCATTGTTTTGGAAAGAGGCAGTCAATAGTGAAATAGAATCCATATTGAACAACCATACATGGGAATTGGTTGATCTTCCTCCTGGAAATAAACCTTTGGGTTCTAAATGGATTTTTAAGAGAAAAATCAAAGATGATGGCACTATTGATAAATTCAAGGCAAGGCTCGTAGTCAAAGGGTATAGACAACGAGAAGGTCTAGACTATTTTGATACATACTCTCCAGTTACAAGAATTACGTCCATACGGATGTTAGTAGCATTAGCTGCAGTGTATGGTCTTGAAATTCATCAAATGGATGTTAAGACGGCCTTCTTAAATGGAGAGTTGGAGGAAGAAATTTACATGGAACAACCTGAAGGGTTTGTGGTTCCAGGTAAAGAAAAGAAGGTATGTAGACTTGTTAAGTCTCTTTACGGACTAAAACAAGCACCCAAACAATGGCATGCGAAATTTGACCAAACAATGTTGTCAAATGGTTTTAAGATAAATGAATGTGATAAATGCGTGTACATTAAAAATGTTCCAAATCACATAGTCATTGTTTGCCTATATGTGGATGATATGTTGATAATGAGTAATGACATTGCCAACATAAATGCTACTAAGCGTATGCTCAATAGCAAGTTTGATATGAAAGACTTGGGAGTTGCTGATTTAATTCTGGGAATTAAGATCAATAAGACTCCTCAAGGTCTGGCATTGTCACAATCTCATTATATTAAGACAGTACTTGAAAAATTCAAGCACTTGGGCTTTAAAGTTGCAAAGACTCCAATTGACGTGAATCTTGCATTAGCAAAGAACAAAGGCCAAAGCATATCACAATTGGATTATGCTCGTGTATTGGGATGCTTAATGTATATCATGAATTGTACACGACCAGACATAGCTTGTGCTATAAGTAAACTGAGTCGATATACGAGCAATCCAGGCCAATCTCATTGGATGGCAATGAAACGAGTTTTGGGATATTTAGAACATACCCAGAACTTTGAATTGCACTACAGTAATTTTCCTGCGGTGATTGAGGGATACTGTGATGCAAATTGGATCACCGGTTTAACTGATTCTAAGTCCACGAGTGGATATGTATTCACTATTGGTGGAGGAGCGGTATCTTGGAAGTCGTCCAAACAAACATGTATTGCCCGCTCTACAATGGAGGCTGAATTCATAGCCTTAGATAAAGCCGGTGAAGAAGCTGAATGGCTCCGGAATTTCTTGGAAGACATTTCATTTTGGCCCAAACCGTTGGCACCAATATGCATACATTGTGATAGTCAAGCGGCAATTGGAAGGGCTGGGAGCGTCATGTATAACGGTAAATCTCGTCATATACGACGAAGACATAAAACCGTTAGGCAATTACTCTCTAGAGGAATTATCACAATTGACTATGTAAAGTCAAGTGATAATGTGTCGGATCCACTTACAAAAGGCCTAACTAGAGAGGTAGTTGAGAAATCATCAAGGGGAATGGGGCTATGGCCGAGAACAAGTCATTGTGGCGGTAACTCTACCTAGAAGACTGGAGATCCCAAGATCTAGGTTCAAAGAGATCAAACAAAGTCATTAATGACGGTTCAACATTGTCAAATAAAATTTTAGTCCATTCTCGTGATGAGACAATGTTCAGTACCAAGGATAAAGCATTAAGGCTTTTTAATGATTTCTAAATTTGATACGGGGTATATCAAATAGTGTATCTACAGGATGACACGTTTAGGAATCACCTATTTAAGTGTGAAGTGTGAGCCGCTTCAAGGAGAACTTTGTAAGGCCAGTTCTCTACGCACTTATGAAACCAGGCGGTGTTCATGGCTGAAACGAACACAACAATGAGAACCAAAGACGGTTAAGGGTTGATTGTGTGACTTATGGTTGTCTAGGTATACACCAAAGATCGACGGTTCAAAGATATCAAATCTACCGATTGACCGAGTATATCCGACATAAGTTTACTACGGAAAGTTCAAAGGGAAACCTACTTATCCAGATGCAATTAATCCTTGCTTGTAAATCACACAGTTTTTTCATGCATACTTCTGTGATATAGCCATTCCCCATTCATGTGGGGGATTGTTGAGGTTTTATTTTTTAAGATGTAATATTCTTAAAATGAGGGTGAATGGGAAATGGAGGGAAAATGAAATTTTGAGTAAAATTTTAAGTTTCCCCCTCTTAACAATGAGACATTGTCCCATATTGGAAGTGGAAGACATTTTTGGTGGGTATATATATAATTGCTCTTCTTGTAGCTCTTAAAGAGTTAAGAAGAAAGCAAGCCTCGCGCCGCCGTCGTCGTCGCTCGCTCGGCTCGGCTTCGGCTACGGCTACGGCTTCGGCTTCGGATTCAATTTCGGATTTGGATTTGGATTTGGATTTGGATTTGGTCAAATGATCGATTGATTGATTAATTTTTTGGACCAAATTTATTTGTTAATAGTAAATATTAACGTAAGATTATCCGTATTTGTAAACGGATATTTTTCAATCCGTGTATTGATAATTTGGCAGCCGGATAATGGTCTTCCCACCATGAAGTGCTTGCTCCACAAACATGAAGTGCTTGCTCCACAAACATGTAATGCTTGCTCCACCATGAAGGGTGGACGTTTGGTCTTGCACTCCTTCTTGGCTGCTATATATATGAGCAGCAAATGTTGAAGAAAGATACCAAAAAACTCAACATACAATTCGCTCAACAAATTGGCTATACATTGCACTCCTTCCTCTCAGAACTTCCATACGTTTTTCTGAGTATATACTCCTTCGTTCTGCATTGTTTTTTTAACTAAAAACAAAGCAACTGTAAGTGTGATTTGCTACCGAACTTTGTGTTCGCCGAAACACTGGGGTTTGAAGTACCGCTACACCAGTGTGTTATTCGTTCTATCCTGGGAGGAAATAATCCATTACCTTGGGTACTAGGAGGGGATTAAATTCCTTAAGGAAACACTGTGAATTCAGTGGGCTCGAATTTATTATTATTGTTTCATTACGTTAACTTATATTTTGCAGAATTAATATTTACAAATACAGCAATACTGACCGGGAATAACAATCTTAAGGAATTTAATATTTATTTCTGTACTTGTGTTATTCTTATTATTCTGCAAACTAAAACCTTTGTGGTTTGTGTACTCCCGTTTTGGAGAGTTAAGCCTTCGTGGCGTTTTGTTGGATATTAAAATCTACGTGATTTTTACTCCAGTTTGAAATCGTGTATTAAACGTTTGTTTGTGTCATTCTTTTCTGAAAAAGATGATGACTGAAAACGAAAACCAAGCTGTTCCGATGGCGACTGCCAACGCAACGACAAGCCGAACACCGACGTTGGCACCGGCAGAAAAACCCGGAAAATTTTCCGGGATTGATTTCAAATGCTGGCAGCAGAAGATGTTCTTCTACTTAACTACGTTATGTCTACAGAAGTTCATCAAGGAAGATGTTCCTGATCTGCCGGATAAAACTCCAGATAATGAACGCTTTCTCGTGATTGAAGCGTGGAAGCATTCTGATTTTTTATGCAAGAATTATATTCTTAGCGGACTGGATGATAATCTGTATAATGTATACAGTAGCATGGAGACATCCAAAGAATTGTGGAATGCGCTTGAAAAGAAATATAAGACTGAAGATGCCGGGATGAAGAAATTCGTTGCCGCAAAATTTCTGGACTACAAAATGATAGATAGCAAGTCTGTTATTACTCAAGTCCAGGAATTGCAAGTGATTATTCATGATCTACTTGCTGAAGGTCTTGTAATCAACGAAGCATTCCAAGTAGCAGCAATGATTGAGAAGTTGCCTCCATTGTGGAAGGACTTCAAAAATTATTTGAAACACAAACGAAAGGAAATATCCCTTGAAGATCTCATTGTTCGGTTGAGAATCGAAGAGGACAATAAAGCTGCTGAAAGGAGAGGCCGTGGAAATTCAACAATAATGGGAGCAAATATTGTTGAAGCTAACAAAAAGAGGAAGAAGGCTTCTGGTCCGAAATACAACCCAAGCAAGAAGCGGTTCAGTGGAAACTGCTACAACTGTGGGAAAACCGGACACAAATCTACGGAGTGTCGTGCTTCGAAGAAAGACAAGAAAAGGGGTCAAGCAAACATGGTAGTAAACCATGATGATGTTGATAACTTGTGTGCCATGCTCTCTGAATGTAACTTGGTGGGAAATCCTAAACTGTGGTGGTTTGATTCAGGAGCCACTCGCCATGTTTGTGCAGTTAGAGAGGCTTTTGCTACCTATGCTCTTGCTGAACCCGGAGAGACAGTTTATATGGGAAATGCTTCAACAGCAAAAGTTGAAGGATATGGGAAGGTATTTCTAAAAATGACTTCTGGCAAGGTCATGACTTTGAACAATGTCCTTCATGTTCCCGAAATGAGAAAGAATTTAGTCTCTACTGGACTTCTTGTTAAGCACGGTTTTAAGTGCGTTTTTGTATCCAACAAGGTTGTAATTAGTAAGAATAAAATATTTGTGGGAAAAGGTTACCTCACCGAGGGCCTTTTCAACCTAAATGTAATGGTTGTTGAAAATAATAATAATATTTCAGCTTCTTCTTACTTACTTGAGTCAAATGATTTATGGCATGTACGTTTGGGTCATGTCAATTATAAAACCTTGCGGAAAATGATTAACTTGGAAGTACTGCCCAAGTTTGAATGCGAAAAATCAAAATGTCAAACATGTGTGGAATCTAAGTATGTTAAACATCCTTATAAGTCAGTTAAAAGGAATTCAAATCCTTTAGACTTAATTCACACAGATATTTGTGACATGAAGTCAATACCATCTCGCGGTGGAAAGAAGTATTTCATAACTTTTATTGACGATGGTACTCGATATTGCTATGTTTACTTACTGAATAGTAAAGATGAAGCAATAGACGCATTCAGGCAATACAAAAATGAAGTTGAAACGCAACTTAACAAGAAAGTAAAAATGATAAGAAGTGATAGGGGTGGTGAATATGAATCTCCTTTTGAAGAAATATGTTTAGAATATGGAATTATTTATCAAACAACAGCCCCTTACACGCCCCAATCTAATGGGATTGAGAAAAGAAAGAATCGCACATTAAAGGAGATGATGAATGCGTTGTTGATAAGTTCTGGTTTGCCACAGAACTTGTGGGGGAAGCCATTCTTACGGCTAATCGAATATTAAATCGAGTGCCCCATAGCAAAACACAATCCATTCCTTATGAACAATGGAAAGGAAGGAAGCCCAACTTGAATTATTTTAAAGTGTGGGGGTGTTTGGCAAAAGTGCAAGTTCCTAAACCCAAAAGGGTAAAGATAGGACCGAAAACCGTTGATTGTGTTTTCATAGGATATGCGACAAATAGTAAAGCATATCGATTTCTGGTTCATAAATCAGAAAATCCCGACATTCATAATAATACGGTTATAGAATCAGATAATGCTGAGTTTTTTGAAAATATATATCCGTATAAAAAGGAATGTGAGTCGTTTGGTGAAGGATCTAAACGACCTCGGGAAGAAACAAAAGAAAGTACATGTAATCAGGAGAATCCAAGACGTAGTAAACGTCAAAGAACGTCTACTTCATTTGGACCAGATTTTGTGACTTTCTTATTGGAGAATGAGCCTCAAACATTTAAAGAAGCTATGACTTCTTCGGAATCATTGTTTTGGAAAGAGGCAGTCAATAGTGAAATAGAATCCATATTGAACAACCATACATGGGAATTGGTTGATCTTCCTCCTGGAAATAAACCTTTGGGTTCTAAATGGATTTTTAAGAGAAAAATCAAAGATGATGGCACTATTGATAAATTCAAGGCAAGGCTCGTAGTCAAAGGGTATAGACAACGAGAAGGTCTAGACTATTTTGATACATACTCTCCAGTTACAAGAATTACGTCCATACGGATGTTAGTAGCATTAGCTGCAATGTATGGTCTTGAAATTCATCAAATGGATGTTAAGACGGCCTTCTTAAATGGAGAGTTGGAGGAAGAAATTTACATGGAACAACCTGAAGGGTTTGTGGTTCCAGGTAAAGAAAAGAAGGTATGTAGACTTGTTAAGTCTCTTTACGGACTAAAACAAGCACCCAAACAATGGCATGCGAAATTTGACCAAACAATGTTGTCAAATGGTTTTAAGATAAATGAATGTGATAAATGCGTGTACATTAAAAATGTTCCAAATCACATAGTCATTGTTTGCCTATATGTGGATGATATGTTGATAATGAGTAATGACATTGCCAACATAAATGCTACTAAGCGTATGCTCAATAGCAAGTTTGATATGAAAGACTTGGGAGTTGCTGATTTAATTCTGGGAATTAAGATCAATAAGACTCCTCAAGGTCTGGCATTGTCACAATCTCATTATATTAAGACAGTACTTGAAAAATTCAAGCACTTGGGCTTTAAAGTTGCAAAGACTCCAATTGACGTGAATCTTGCATTAGCAAAGAACAAAGGCCAAAGCATATCACAATTGGATTATGCTCGTGTATTGGGATGCTTAATGTATATCATGAATTGTACACGACCAGACATAGCTTGTGCTATAAGTAAACTGAGTCGATATACGAGCAATCCAGGCCAATCTCATTGGATGGCAATGAAACGAGTTTTGGGATATTTAGAACATACCCAGAACTTTGAATTGCACTACAGTAATTTCCCTGCGGTGATTGAGGGATACTGTGATGCAAATTGGATCACCGGTTCAACTGATTCTAAGTCCACGAGTGGATATGTATTCACTATTGGTGGAGGAGCGGTATCTTGGAAGTCGTCCAAACAAACATGTATTGCCCGCTCTACAATGGAGGCTGAATTCATAGCCTTAGATAAAGCCGGTGAAGAAGCTGAATGGCTCCGGAATTTCTTGGAAGACATTTCATTTTGGCCCAAACCGTTGGCACCAATATGCATACATTGTGATAGTCAAGCGGCAATTGGAAGGGCTGGGAGCGTCATGTATAACGGTAAATCTCGTCATATACGACGAAGACATAAAACCGTTAGGCAATTACTCTCTAGAGGAATTATCACAATTGACTATGTAAAGTCAAGTGATAATGTGTCGGATCCACTTACAAAAGGCCTAACTAGAGAGGTAGTTGAGAAATCATCAAGGGGAATGGGGCTATGGCCGAGAACAAGTCATTGTGGCGGTAACTCTACCTAGAAGACTGGAGATCCCAAGATCTAGGTTCAAAGAGATCAAACAAAGTCATTAATGACGGTTCAACATTGTCAAATAAAATTTTAGTCCATTCTCGTGATGAGACAATGTTCAGTACCAAGGATAAAGCATTAAGGCTTTTTAATGATTTCTAAATTTGATACGGGGTATATCAAATAGTGTATCTACAGGATGACACGTTTAGGAATCACCTATTTAAGTGTGAAGTGTGAGCCGCTTCAAGGAGAACTTTGTAAGGCCAGTTCTCTACGCACTTATGAAACCAGGCGGTGTTCATGGCTGAAACGAACACAACAATGAGAACCAAAGACGGTTAAGGGTTGATTGTGTGACTTATGGTTGTCTAGGTATACACCAAAGATCGACGGTTCAAAGATATCAAATCTACCGATTGACCGAGTATATCCGACATAAGTTTACTACGGAAAGTTCAAAGGGAAACCTACTTATCCAGATGCAATTAATCCTTGCTTGTAAATCACACAGTTTTTTCATGCATACTTCTGTGATATAGCCATTCCCCATTCATGTGGGGGATTGTTGAGGTTTTATTTTTTAAGATGTAATATTCTTAAAATGAGGGTGAATGGGAAATGGAGGGAAAATGAAATTTTGAGTAAAATTTTAAGTTTCCCCTCTTAACAATGAGACATTGTCCCATATTGGAAGTGGAAGACATTTTTGGTGGGTATATATATAATTGCTCTTCTTGTAGCTCTTAAAGAGTTAAGAAGAAAGCAAGCCTCGCGCCGTCGTCGTCGTCGCTCGCTCGGCTCGGCTTCGGCTACGGCTACGGCTTCGGCTTCGGATTCGAATTCGGATTTGGATTTGGATTTGGTCAAATGATCGATTGATTGATTAATTTTTTGGACCAAATTTATTTGTTAATAGTAAATATTAACGTAAGATTATCCGTATTTGTAAACGGATATTTTTCAATCCGTGTATTGATAATTTGGCAGCCGGATAATGGTCTTCCCACCATGAAGTGCTTGCTCCACAAACATGAAGTGCTTGCTCCACAAACATGTAATGCTTGCTCCACCATGAAGGGTGGACGTTTGGTCTTGCACTCCTTCTTGGCTGCTATATATATGAGCAGCAAATGTTGAAGAAAGATACCAAAAAACTCAACATACAATTCGCTCAACAAATTGGCTATACATTGCACTCCTTCCTCTCAGAACTTCCATACGTTTTTCTGAGTATATACTCCTTCGTTCTGCATTGTTTTTTTAACTAAAAACAAAGCAACTGTAAGTGTGATTTGCTACCGAACTTTGTGTTCGCCGAAACACTGGGGTTTGAAGTACCGCTACACCAGTGGGTTATTCGTTCTATCCTGGGAGGAAATAATCCATTACCTTGGGTACTAGGAGGGGATTAAATTCCTTAAGGAAACACTGTGAATTCAGTGGGCTCGAATTTATTATTATTGTTTCATTACGTTAACTTATATTTTGCAGAATTAATATTTACAAATACAGCAATACTGACCGGGAATAACAATCTTAAGGAATTTAATATTTATTTCTGTACTTGTGTTATTCTTATTATTCTGCAAACTAAAACCTTTGTGGTTTGTGTACTCCCGTTTTGGAGAGTTAAGCCTTCGTGGCGTTTTGTTGGATATTAAAATCTACGTGATTTTTACTCCAGTTTGAAAACGTGTATTAAACGTTTGTTTGTGTCATTCTTTTCTGAAAAAGATGATGACTGAAAACGAAAACCAAGCTGTTCCGATGGCGACTGCCAACGCAACGACAAGCCGAACACCGACGTTGGCACCGGCAGAAAAACCCGGAAAATTTTCCGGGATTGATTTCAAACGCTGGCAGCAGAAGATGTTCTTCTACTTAACTACGTTATGTCTACAGAAGTTCATCAAGGAAGATGTTCCTGATCTGCCGGATAAAACTCCAGATAATGAACGCTTTCTCGTGATTGAAGCGTGGAAGCATTCTGATTTTTTATGCAAGAATTATATTCTTAGCGGACTGGATGATAATCTGTATAATGTATACAGTAGCATGGAGACATCCAAAGAATTGTGGAATGCGCTTGAAAAGAAATATAAGACTAAAGATGCCGGGATGAAGAAATTCGTTGCCGCAAAATTTCTGGACTACAAAATGATAGATAGCAAGTCTGTTATTACTCAAGTCCAGGAATTGCAAGTGATTATTCATGATCTACTTGCTGAAGGTCTTGTAATCAACGAAGCATTCCAAGTAGCAGCAATGATTGAGAAGTTGCCTCCATTGTGGAAGGACTTCAAAAATTATTTGAAACACAAACGAAAGGAAATATCCCTTGAAGATCTCATTGTTCGGTTGAGAATCGAAGAGGACAATAAAGCTGCTGAAAGGAGAGGCCGTGGAAATTCAACAATAATGGGAGCAAATATTGTTGAAGCTAACAAAAAGAGGAAGAAGGCTTCTGGTCCGAAATACAACCCAAGCAAGAAGCGGTTCAGTGGAAACTGCTACAACTGTGGGAAAACCGGACACAAATCTACGGAGTGTCGTGCTTCGAAGAAAGACAAGAAAAGGGGTCAAGCAAACATGGTAGTAAACCATGATGATGTTGATAACTTGTGTGCCATGCTCTCTGAATGTAACTTGGTGGGAAATCCTAAACTGTGGTGGTTTGATTCAGGAGCCACTCGCCATGTTTGTGCAGTTAGAGAGGCTTTTGCTACCTATGCTCTTGCTGAACCCGGAGAGACAGTTTATATGGGAAATGCTTCAACAGCAAAAGTTGAAGGATATGGGAAGGTATTTCTAAAAATGACTTCTGGCAAGGTCATGACTTTGAACAATGTCCTTCATGTTCCCGAAATGAGAAAGAATTTAGTCTCTACTGGACTTCTTGTTAAGCACGGTTTTAAGTGCGTTTTTGTATCCAACAAGGTTGTAATTAGTAAGAATAAAATATTTGTGGGAAAAGGTTACCTCACCGAGGGCCTTTTCAACCTAAATGTAATGGTTGTTGAAAATAATAATAATATTTCAGCTTCTTCTTACTTACTTGAGTCAAATGATTTATGGCATGTACGTTTGGGTCATGTCAATTATAAAACCTTGCGGAAAATGATTAACTTGGAAGTACTGCCCAAGTTTGAATGCGAAAAATCAAAATGTCAAACATGTGTGGAATCTAAGTATGTTAAACATCCTTATAAGTCAGTTAAAAGGAATTCAAATCCTTTAGACTTAATTCACACAGATATTTGTGACATGAAGTCAATACCATCTCGCGGTGGAAAGAAGTATTTCATAACTTTTATTGACGATGGTACTCGATATTGCTATGTTTACTTACTGAATAGTAAAGATGAAGCAATAGACGCATTCAGGCAATACAAAAATGAAGTTGAAACGCAACTTAACAAGAAAGTAAAAATGATAAGAAGTGATAGGGGTGGTGAATATGAATCTCCTTTTGAAGAAATATGTTTAGAATATGGAATTATTTATCAAACAACAGCCCCTTACACGCCCCAATCTAATGGGATTGAGAAAAGAAAGAATCGCACATTAAAGGAGATGATGAATGCGTTGTTGATAAGTTCTGGTTTGCCACAGAACTTGTGGGGGAAGCCATTCTTACGGCTAATCGAATATTAAATCGAGTGCCCCATAGCAAAACACAATCCATTCCTTATGAACAATGGAAAGGAAGGAAGCCCAACTTGAATTATTTTAAAGTGTGGGGGTGTTTGGCAAAAGTGCAAGTTCCTAAACCCAAAAGGGTAAAGATAGGACCGAAAACCGTTGATTGTGTTTTCATAGGATATGCGACAAATAGTAAAGCATATCGATTTCTGGTTCATAAATCAGAAAATCCCGACATTCATAATAATACAGTTATAGAATCAGATAATGCTGAGTTTTTTGAAAATATATATCCGTATAAAAAGGAATGTGAGTCGTTTGGTGAAGGATCTAAACGACCTCGGGAAGAAACAAAAGAAAGTACATGTAATCAGGAGAATCCAAGACGTAGTAAACGTCAAAGAACGTCTACTTCATTTGGACCAGATTTTGTGACTTTCTTATTGGAGAATGAGCCTCAAACATTTAAAGAAGCTATGACTTCTTCGGAATCATTGTTTTGGAAAGAGGCAGTCAATAGTGAAATAGAATCCATATTGAACAACCATACATGGGAATTGGTTGATCTTCCTCCTGGAAATAAACCTTTGGGTTCTAAATGGATTTTTAAGAGAAAAATCAAAGATGATGGCACTATTGATAAATTCAAGGCAAGGCTCGTAGTCAAAGGGTATAGACAACGAGAAGGTCTAGACTACTTTGATACATACTCTCCAGTTACAAGAATTACGTCCATACGGATGTTAGTAGCATTAGCTGCAGTGTATGGTCTTGAAATTCATCAAATGGATGTTAAGACGGCCTTCTTAAATGGAGAGTTGGAGGAAGAAATTTACATGGAACAACCTGAAGGGTTTGTGGTTCCAGGTAAAGAAAAGAAGGTATGTAGACTTGTTAAGTCTCTTTACGGACTAAAACAAGCACCCAAACAATGGCATGCGAAATTTGACCAAACAATGTTGTCAAATGGTTTTAAGATAAATGAATGTGATAAATGCGTGTACATTAAAAATGTTCCAAATCACATAGTCATTGTTTGCCTATATGTGGATGATATGTTGATAATGAGTAATGACATTGCCAACATAAATGCTACTAAGCGTATGCTCAATAGCAAGTTTGATATGAAAGACTTGGGAGTTGCTGATTTAATTCTGGGAATTAAGATCAATAAGACTCCTCAAGGTCTGGCATTGTCACAATCTCATTATATTAAGACAGTACTTGAAAAATTCAAGCACTTGGGCTTTAAAGTTGCAAAGACTCCAATTGACGTGAATCTTGCATTAGCAAAGAACAAAGGCCAAAGCATATCACAATTGGATTATGCTCGTGTATTGGGATGCTTAATGTATATCATGAATTGTACACGACCAGACATAGCTTGTGCTATAAGTAAACTGAGTCGATATACGAGCAATCCAGGCCAATCTCATTGGATGGCAATGAAACGAGTTTTGGGATATTTAGAACATACCCAGAACTTTGAATTGCACTACAGTAATTTCCCTGCGGTGATTGAGGGATACTGTGATGCAAATTGGATCACCGGTTCAACTGATTCTAAGTCCACGAGTGGATATGTATTCACTATTGGTGGAGGAGCGGTATCTTGGAAGTCGTCCAAACAAACATGTATTGCCCGCTCTACAATGGAGGCTGAATTCATAGCCTTAGATAAAGCCGGTGAAGAAGCTGAATGGCTCCGGAATTTCTTGGAAGACATTCCATTTTGGCCCAAAGCGTTGGCACCAATATGCATACATTGTGATAGTCAAGCGGCAATTGGAAGGGCTGGGAGCGTCATGTATAACGGTAAATCTCGTCATATACGACGAAGACATAAAACCGTTAGGCAATTACTCTCTAGAGGAATTATCACAATTGACTATGTAAAGTCAAGTGATAATGTGTCGGATCCACTTACAAAAGGCCTAACTAGAGAGGTAGTTGAGAAATCATCAAGGGGAATGGGGCTATGGCCGAGAACAAGTCATTGTGGCGGTAACTCTACCTAGAAGACTGGAGATCCCAAGATCTAGGTTCAAAGAGATCAAACAAAGTCATTAATGACGGTTCAACATTGTCAAATAAAATTTTAGTCCATTCTCGTGATGAGACAATGTTCAGTACCAAGGATAAAGCATTAAGGCTTTTTAATGATTTCTAAATTTGATACGGGGTATATCAAATAGTGTATCTACAGGATGACACGTTTAGGAATCACCTATTTAAGTGTGAAGTGTGAGCCGCTTCAAGGAGAACTTTGTAAGGCCAGTTCTCTACGCACTTATGAAACCAGGCGGTGTTCATGGCTGAAACGAACACAACAATGAGAACCAAAGACGGTTAAGGGTTGATTGTGTGACTTATGGTTGTCTAGGTATACACCAAAGATCGACGGTTCAAAGATATCAAATCTACCGATTGACCGAGTATATCCGACATAAGTTTACTACGGAAAGTTCAAAGGGAAACCTACTTATCCAGATGCAATTAATCCTTGCTTGTAAATCACACAGTTTTTTCATGCATACTTCTGTGATATAGCCATTCCCCATTCATGTGGGGGATTGTTGAGGTTTTATTTTTTAAGATGTAATATTCTTAAAATGAGGGTGAATGGGAAATGGAGGGAAAATGAAATTTTGAGTAAAATTTTAAGTTTCCCCCTCTTAACAATGAGACATTGTCCCATATTGGAAGTGGAAGACATTTTTGGTGGGTATATATATAATTGCTCTTCTTGTAGCTCTTAAAGAGTTAAGAAGAAAGCAAGCCTCGCGCCGTCGTCGTCGTCGCTCGCTCGGCTCGGCTTCGGCTACGGCTACGGCTTCGGCTTCGGATTCGGATTCGGATTCGGATTCGGATTTGGATTTGGATTTGGTCAAATGATCGATTGATTGATTAATTTTTTGGACCAAATTTATTTGTTAATAGTAAATATTAACGTAAGATTATCCATATTTGTAAACGGATATTTTCCAATCCGTGTATTGATAATTTGGCAGCCGGATAATGGTCTTCCCACCATGAAGTGCTTGCTCCACAAACATGAAGTGCTTGCTCCACAAACATGTAATGCTTGCTCCACCATGAAGGGTGGACGTTTGGTCTTGCACTCCTTCTTGGCTGCTATATATATGAGCAGCAAATGTTGAAGAAAGATACCAAAAAACTCAACATACAATTCGCTCAACAAATTGGCTATACATTGCACTCCTTCCTCTCAGAACTTCCATACGTTTTTCTGAGTATATACTCCTTCGTTCTGCATTGTTTTTTTAACTTCAAACAAAGCAACTGTAAGTGTGATTTGCTACCGAACTTTGTGTTCGCCGAAACACTGGGGTTTGAAGTACCGCTATACCAGTGTGTTATTCGTTCTATCCTTGGAGGAAATAATCTATTACCTTGGGTACTAGGAGGGGATTAAATTCCTTAAGGAAACACTGTGAATTCAGTGGGCTCGAATTTATTATTATTGTTTCATTACGTTAACTTATATTTTGCAGAATTAATATTTACAAATACAGCAATACTGACCGGGAATAACAATCTTAAGGAATTTAATATTTATTTCTGTACTTGTGTTATTCTTATTATTCTGCAAACTAAAACCTTTGTGGTTTGTGTACTCCCGTTTTGGAGAGTTAAGCCTTCGTGGCGTTTTGTTGGATATTAAAATCTACGTGATTTTTACTCCAGTTTGAAAACGTGTATTAAACGTTTGTTTGTGTCATTCTTTTCTGAAAAAGATGATGACTGAAAACGAAAACCAAGCTGTTCCGATGGCGACTGCTAACGCAACGACAAGCCGAACACCGACGTTGGCACCGGCAGAAAAACCCGGAAAATTTTCCGGGATTGATTTCAAACGCTGGCAGCAGAAGATGTTCTTCTACTTAACTACGTTATGTCTACAGAAGTTCATCAAGGAAGATGTTCCTGATCTGCCGGATAAAACTCCAGATAATGAACGCTTTCTCGTGATTGAAGCGTGGAAGCATTCTGATTTTTTATGCAAGAATTATATTCTTAGCGGACTGGATGATAATCTGTATAATGTATACAGTAGCATGGAGACATCCAAAGAATTGTGGAATGCGCTTGAAAAGAAATATAAGACTGAAGATGCCGGGATGAAGAAATTCATTGCCGCAAAATTTCTGGACTACAAAATGATAGATAGCAAGTCTGTTATTACTCAAGTCCAGGAATTGCAAGTGATTATTCATGATCTACTTGCTGAAGGTCTTGTAATCAACGAAGCATTCCAAGTAGCAGCAATGATTGAGAAGTTGCCTCCGTTGTGGAAGGACTTCAAAAATTATTTGAAACACAAACGAAAGGAAATGTCCCTTGAAGATCTCATTGTTCGGTTGAGAATCGAAGAGGACAATAAAGCTACTGAAAGGAGAGGCCGTGGAAATTCAACAATAATGGGAGCAAATATTGTTGAAGCTAACAAAAAGAGGAAGAAGGCTTCTGGTCCGAAATACAACCCAAGCAAGAAGCGGTTCAGTGGAAACTGCTACAACTGTGGGAAAACCGGACACAAATCTACGGAGTGTCGTGCTTTGAAGAAAGACAAGAAAAGGGGTCAAGCAAACATGGTAGTAAACCATGATGATGTTGATAACTTGTGTGCCATGCTCTCTGAATGTAACTTGGTGGGAAATCCTAAACTGTGGTGGTTTGATTCAGGAGCCACTCGCCATGTTTGTGCAGTTAGAGAGGCTTTTGCTACCTATGCTCTTGCTGAACCCGGAGAGACAGTTTATATGGGAAATGCTTCAACAGCAAAAGTTGAAGGATATGGGAAGGTATTTCTAAAAATGACTTCTGGCAAGGTCATGACTTTGAACAATGTCCTTCATGTTCCCGAAATGAGAAAGAATTTAGTCTCTACTGGACTTCTTGTTAAGCACGGTTTTAAGTGCGTTTTTGTATCCAACAAGGTTGTAATTAGTAAGAATAAAATATTTGTGGGAAAAGGTTACCTCACCGAGGGCCTTTTCAACCTAAATGTAATGGTTGTTGAAAATAATAATAATATTTCAGCTTCTTCTTACTTACTTGAGTCAAATGATTTATGGCATGTACGTTTGGGTCATGTCAATTATAAAACCTTGCGGAAAATGATTAACTTGGAAGTACTGCCCAAGTTTGAATGCGAAAAATCAAAATGTCAAACATGTGTGGAATCTAAGTATGTTAAACATCCTTATAAGTCAGTTAAAAGGAATTCAAATCCTTTAGACTTAATTCACACAGATATTTGTGACATGAAGTCAATACCATCTCGCGGTGGAAAGAAGTATTTCATAACTTTTATTGACGATGGTACTCGATATTGCTATGTTTACTTACTGAATAGTAAAGATGAAGCAATAGACGCATTCAGGCAATACAAAAATGAAGTTGAAACGCAACTTAACAAGAAAGTAAAAATGATAAGAAGTGATAGGGGTGGTGAATATGAATCTCCTTTTGAAGAAATATGTTTAGAATATGGAATTATTCATCAAACAACAGCCCCTTACACGCCCCAATCTAATGGGATTGCGGAAAGAAAGAATCGCACATTAAAGGAGATGATGAATGCGTTGTTGATAAGTTCTGGTTTGCCACAGAACTTGTGGGGGAAGCCATTCTTACGGCTAATCGAATATTAAATCGAGTGCCCCATAGCAAAACACAATCCATTCCTTATGAACAATGGAAAGGAAGGAAGCCCAACTTGAATTATTTTAAAGTGTGGGGGTGTTTGGCAAAAGTGCAAGTTCCTAAACCCAAAAGGGTAAAGATAGGACCGAAAACCGTTGATTGTGTTTTCATAGGATATGCGACAAATAGTAAAGCATATCGATTTCTGGTTCATAAATCAGAAAATCCCGACATTCATAATAATACGGTTATAGAATCAGATAATGCTGAGTTTTTTGAAAATATATATCCGTATAAAAAGGAATGTGAGTCGTTTGGTGATGGATCTAAACGACCTCGGGAAGAAACAAAAGAAAGTACATGTAATCAGGAGAATCCAAGACGTAGTAAACGTCAAAGAACGTCTACTTCATTTGGACCAGATTTTGTGACTTTCTTATTGGAGAATGAGCCTCAAACATTTAAAGAAGCTATGACTTCTTCGGAATCATTGTTTTGGAAAGAGGCAGTCAATAGTGAAATAGAATCCATATTTAACAACCATACATGGGAATTGGTTGATCTTCCTCCTGGAAATAAACCTTTGGGTTCTAAATGGATTTTTAAGAGAAAAATCAAAGATGATGGCACTATTGATAAATTCAAGGCAAGGCTCGTAGTCAAAGGGTATAGACAACGAGAAGGTCTAGACTACTTTGATACATACTCTCCAGTTACAAAAATTACGTCCATACGGATGTTAGTAGCATTAGCTGCAGTGTATGGTCTTGAAATTCATCAAATGGATGTTAAGACGGCCTTCTTAAATGGAGAGTTGGAGGAAGAAATTTACATGGAACAACCTGAAGGGTTTGTGGTTCCAGGTAAAGAAAAGAAGGTATGTAGACTTGTTAAGTCTCTTTACGGACTAAAACAAGCACCCAAACAATGGCATGCGAAATTTGACCAAACAATGTTGTCAAATGGTTTTAAGATAAATGAATGTGATAAATGCGTGTACATTAAAAATGTTCCAAATCACATAGTCATTGTTTGCCTATATGTGGATGATATGTTGATAATGAGTAATGACATTGCCAACATAAATGCTACTAAGCGTATGCTCAATAGCAAGTTTGATATGAAAGACTTGGGAGTTGCTGATTTAATTCTGGGAATTAAGATCAATAAGACTCCTCAAGGTCTGGCATTGTCACAATCTCATTATATTAAGACAGTACTTGAAAAATTCAAGCACTTGGGCTTTAAAGTTGCAAAGACTCCAATTGACGTGAATCTTGCATTAGCAAAGAACAAAGGCCAAAGCATATCACAATTGGATTATGCTCGTGTATTGGGATGCTTAATGTATATCATGAATTGTACACGACCAGACATAGCTTGTGCTATAAGTAAACTGAGTCGATATACGAGCAATCCAGGCCAATCTCATTGGATGGCAATGAAACGAGTTTTGGGATATTTAGAACATACCCAGAACTTTGAATTGCACTACAGTAATTTCCCTGCGGTGATTGAGGGATACTGTGATGCAAATTGGATCACCGGTTCAACTGATTCTAAGTCCACGAGTGGATATGTATTCACTATTGGTGGAGGAGCGGTATCTTGGAAGTCGTCCAAACAAACATGTATTGCCCGCTCTACAATGGAGGCTGAATTCATAGCCTTAGATAAAGCCGGTGAAGAAGCTGAATGGCTCCGGAATTTCTTGGAAGACATTTCATTTTGGCCCAAACCGTTGGCACCAATATGCATACATTGTGATAGTCAAGCGGCAATTGGAAGGGCTGGGAGCGTCATGTATAACGGTAAATCTCGTCATATACGACGAAGACATAAAACCGTTAGGCAATTACTCTCTAGAGGAATTATCACAATTGACTATGTAAAGTCAAGTGATAATGTGTCGGATCCACTTACAAAAGGCCTAACTAGAGAGGTAGTTGAGAAATCATCAAGGGGAATGGGGCTATGGCCGAGAACAAGTCATTGTGGCGGTAACTCTACCTAGAAGACTGGAGATCCCAAGATCTAGGTTCAAAGAGATCAAACAAAGTCATTAATGACGGTTCAACATTGTCAAATAAAATTTTAGTCCATTCTCGTGATGAGACAATGTTCAATACCAAGGATAAAGCATTAAGGCTTTTTAATGATTTCTAAATTTGATACGGGGTATATCAAATAGTGTATCTACAGGATGACACGTTTAGGAATCACCTATTTAAGTGTGAAGTGTGAGCCGCTTCAAGGAGAACTTTGTAAGGCCAGTTCTCTACGCACTTATGAAACCAGGCGGTGTTCATGGCTGAAACGAACACAACAATGAGAACCAAAGACGGTTAAGGGTTGATTGTGTGACTTATGGTTGTCTAGGTATACACCAAAGATCGACGGTTCAAAGATATCAAATCTACCGATTGACCGAGTATATCCGACATAAGTTTACTACGGAAAGTTCAAAGGGAAACCTACTTATCCAGATGCAATTAATCCTTGCTTGTAAATCACACAGTTTTTTCATGCATACTTCCGTGATATAGCCATTCCCCATTCATGTGGGGGATTGTTGAGGTTTTATTTTTTAAGATGTAATATTCTTAAAATGAGGGTGAATGAGAAATGGAGGGAAAATGAAATTTTGAGTAAAATTTTAAGTTTCCCCTCTTAACAATGAGACATTGTCCCATATTGGAAGTGGAAGACATTTTTGGTGGGTATATATATAATTGCTCTTCTTGTAGCTCTTAAAGAGTTAAGAAGAAAGCAAGCCTCGCGCCGTCGTCGTCGTCGCTCGCTCGGCTCGGCTTCGGCTACGGCTACGGCTACGGCTTCGGCTTCGGCTTCGGCTTCGGCTTCGGCTTCGGCTTCGGATTCGGATTTGGATTTGGTCAAATGATCGATTGATTGATTAATTTTTTGGACCAAATTTATTTGTTAATAGTAAATATTAACGTAAGATTATCCGTATTTGTAAACGGATATTTTTCAATCCGTGTATTGATAATTTGGCAGCCGGATAATGGTCTTCCCACCATGAAGTGCTTGCTCCACAAACATGTAATGCTTGCTCCACCATGAAGGGTGGACGTTTGGTCTTGCACTCCTTCTTGGCTGCTATATATATGAGCAACAAATGTTGAAGAAAGATACCAAAAAACTCAACATACAATTCGCTCAACAAATTGGCTATACATTGCACTCCTTCCTCTCAGAACTTCCATACGTTTTTCTGAGTATATACTCCTTCGTTCTGCATTGTTTTTTTAACTTCAAACAAAGCAACTGTAAGTGTGATTTGCTACCGAACTTTGTGTTCGCCGAAACACTGGGGTTTGAAGTACCGCTACACCAGTATGTTATTCGTTCTATCCTGGGAGGAAATAATCCATTACCTTGGGTACTAGGAGGGGATTAAATTCCTTAAGGTAACACTGTGAATTCAGTGGGCTCGAATTTATTATTATTGTTTCATTACGTTAACTTATATTTTGCAGAATTAATATTTATAAATATAGCAATACTGACCGGGAATAACAGTTCTTCATTTCAAATAATATTTGAATCATCTCTCCAATCAAAATGTATTCAACCTTTCATTGAGAATCCCTTTAAAATTCAAATGTGTCCATCCAAAGGAACCATAAAATTTTCAAGAAGTAAATATATTCTCCGAGAACTTTCTTTGTAACGAATACAAAAATAATATTTATTTTATTTCTTTAAATGAGCTTATAGATATCATTAAATCTCAAGAAATTAGTACTATCACCGTTAATTCTAAGCTATCATGAGATGCTATGCATTTGAAATAATCAGTAAATTTTGCTCGTAAAGTTCTTGTTTGCTTGCAACTATTAACACGCCATAATATTCATCCTTTTGATTCAAATTTCAAATGAATAATCTTAAACTTTTAAGTGTCATTACAAACTTTAATTTGTTTAGTAGTTAGCGGTTGATAATATCTTAGGGGTCATTTGGTAGGGTGTATAAGAATAGTACTGAAAATGGTGTATTAGTAATGACGTGATAATTATGATGGAATTACTTATGTTGAGATTATTTCGTATCAACTGTTTAGTTTGGTGTATTATAAATAATATGCATGACATAATATTCTTAATATAATTATTTGTGTACAAAAATACTCTCCACATGTGTTAAAAAGAATTAAAAAGGGCAATTTTATCTTTATACATACTTATTCATGTATTAAAAACTATGGTATTTCTAATGCTGTGGTTTATTATGTATAAGAATAGTATTGAATAAGGTATATAACTAACACATATGTTAAAACAAATATATTACTAAATAAGGGATTAATAATACTAAAGCTAATACACGTATTATTTTGGGATTGTTACACAATTAGCTGGGCAGATTTAATGTTTACTCTTTTAGTCGGTATACATAAATTATATATTAATTATATATAATTATACATATATAATACACATATATCGACTATATTTAATTTAAGAAATTAACTGGGCAGCTGTCTATATGATTCTTCTATTATTTCCCTAATACATCCTACCAAGCAACCACATAATGCGTCTCGATGGTTTGCGTTATAAAATGAACACAGAGAATCCAGTTTCAGTTTTATGAAACAAAATTCGGAAGAGCCTGTGTAGTCTACAAATACCTTATATAATTTTTTTGAAATCCGCGTAGAGACAAAGTAACCTTCGATTGGAGTAAAAATTTGGTTGAAACAAGTGTACACCAACCTACTTAATCAAAGAGTTTTGACTTTTGACACTTGTTTTGCTTCTTTTGAATGAAAATAACACTTCCAATTATAGGCTATCAACTCCTAGGAAGTAGGGTGGTCTAAAATTGTTGAACACATGAGGGGTAACTATTTCCCAAGGTAGAAAATACAAGGCATAAGAAGCCTTAATAAATGCTTTTGTCCTTTACAATTGTTGGGAATTTTATCATTTAAAAATACCACCTTTTTTTCCCCTTTTTTTCTTGTTTTTCTCTCTTTATAATCATGAAAATCTGACTCTCCTCTCCATGGTACGTAGTACTTACCTCCTTAATACTTCTTATTAGGAGTATTAATTTTTTAATTATAGATTATTACTTAGTTTTTTAATGGTTTACTTGTTCAATTTAATCACTAAAAAGCATGTGGGGGCGTCTTATGAGTTTTCTACATCATACATATAATTAATATAAAGACTTGTTGATTTCTTTATCTTATGTTGTCTTCTTAATTTTTCATCAATCTAAGCAATATCTAAATTGTCTTTTACCTTGTCTTGTGTGTCACTCTTTTCCTTTTTATTTTGTTTTTATTTCTTCCTTATTCCATTTTACACATACAGCGGCCGTACAGAGAGATTCTGTAAAAGGTGAGAGAGTGTGGAGAAGAAGATAAAGGGGAGTTCTTTTTTTGGGAGATTGAATCAAAACTCAAAAGGAGTTGAAAGATTTTCAATGGAAAGCAATAATAGAAGCAAGTTTAAGAGAATCTGTGTTTTCTGTGGAAGCAATCCTGGCCATAGGAAAGTCTTCAGTGATGCTGCTATTGACTTGGGGAATGAATTGGTTAGTCTTGATTCTTGAATCCTCTCTGCTTTGAATTCTTTAGTTTCAACTTTCAAGATTTTAGCTTTGGGTGAATTTTGGGAATTGTTTATGTGAAGTTTTGTTTGATAACAGAAGTATTTTGACTTAAAGTTTCCAACTTTTTGCAAAAATATGTTGATTTTGTTTTGGTTGTACTGTAGGCAACTAGGCATTGACTTTTTTATAGGTAGCTATTACCATTGTTGAAGTGTTATCCCATTATGAAAGTGACTTGCATATTATACTGATGTAGTCTTATTTTGACTTTGATAATGTTGTTTTGCAGGTAAGTAGGAAGATTGACTTGGTGTATGGTGGTGGAAGTGTTGGATTGATGGGGTTGATTTCCCAGAGAGTCTATGAGGGAGGTTGCCATGTCCTTGGGTAAGTGAAATATTGAAATTCTAAAGTTTACAATGGCAAATTGTATGCGAGGTTTATTTTGTAAGTTATGCTGTAGAATTTCTACTCATTCTTGATTGCTTTGAACATGCAGGGTCATCCCAAAAGCTCTTGTTCCTATTGAGGTATGTGGACATTAACTTGTAACTCAAATTTTGCACTTTGTTTGAGCTTCCATCTCTGTTCTTCTGACTGTTCTTTTTTCTTTTTTCTTTTCTTGAGGGGCTAAGTTATCTGAATCGTTTTTATATTACTGCTTTTCTTTTTTCTTGAGGTTCTATTTTGCTGAAAATTTGAACTCAAATTTCACATTTGTCTAAGACTCTAAGCTACAATCTCTCTCTCTCTCTCTCCCAATTTGTTATATTATCTCATATATTCTGTTTGCTTGGAGTTCTTCTTTTGCTGAAATGTTATCATTGGTATAAAATGGTTTTGTTCGATATGCCTAATTACTAATAGCTTTCAAGTGCCAAAGTGGTTCAAAAATTAATCCGAGTTTCATCTCACATTGAACGAGGTAAAAACATGGAAATTCGAATACGTCATCCAGATAAACTGCAGATTAATGATTCTTGCATAAAAGGTATTTATGCTCACAGTTAACTGGAAGTGATTGAGTGGTGCAGCATCTGATAGTCAGAAATAACTTTCTTTAATGGTAGAACTCTTCATTTGGCATTCTGTGAAGTTGTTTCGATTGAAATAGTTACTTTCAACGTGAGTTGCACTGACAGATATCAGGTGAAAGTGTTGGTGATGTAAAGATTGTTTCGGACATGCATGAGCGGAAAGCTGAAATGGCTAGTCAAGCTGATGCCTTTATTGCACTTCCAGGTAGCTATCTGTAAGAGAACATTTGGGATACATATGCTCTCAAACTCTTGTCAAATTGCTTTTATTATGTGGTAGGAGGATATGGAACCATGGAAGAGACTCTGGAAATGATAACATGGGCACAACTTGGAATTCACAAAAAACCGGTATCTATAGCATTACATTCGGTATAATTTGATAGTTGGCTGTAAGATCTTTGACCATCTTAACCTCTTGTGCAGGTTGGTTTGCTAAATGTTGAGGGTTATTATAATTCTTTGCTTACACTATTTGACAATGGTGTTGAAGAAGGTTTCATCAAGCCAGGGGCTCGTGACATTGTTCTTGCTGCTCCTACAGCCAGAGAGCTTTTAAGCAAGATGGAGGTACTGAATTTACCTAATTTCCACGTATTTGTTTTTGATGAATCTAAATCATGCATTCGCTTGTTATGTTCTTCAAACTTATTCAATCAGTCTTTGAGTTTGGTCACTTTTATTTCATCAGTATGATCATCATCGTTACTCCAAGCAAAATCAATCCAGCATATAAAGCTTTGACTGACGTAGAGAATACATACTATTAAGGTCTGTAAAGTGTCTTTGGATGTTCCAACTACTGAGATTTTATCTGCTATGTAACCACTTATGGATTTACCTATTAAAGGTGAAGATAAAACAATGCTCAACTATGTGCTATGGGAATGAAAACTTCTGTAGCTAGAGAAGTAGTTGCAGTTCACCTGTTGTATGTAAGGTTAAAGAATATTCGTACTGTTGGATTCTGCTCATTCCTTTTGTAATCACTTGTTCTATAACGTTAAAATGTGAAATTTTGATGCCTTGTGGCAGGAATTGATTACTAATTTGTCCACCTTCCATTCATATGAGTTGTGTTGTCAAATTATTGTTATTTACGCGTTTTGCTGATGAGTCTTATCTTGTTCTTCAATTTGCAGCAATATACTCCTTCACATGACCATGTTGCTCCCCATGAAAGCTGGCAGATGGAGGAGTTGGCTTATCCAAAGGAACAGTCTCCTCATCGTTAACTCTTGGATGAGAATTTTATTCAGGTGGAGCCACATATAATGCATCATTGTGTACTCTTGTCATTCTTTGTGGTTACATTTAGTACTATCAACTTTGATGTTTTGCATAAGCTAACATTGATTTATAAATTGGTCAATGGATGCCCCATTTTGTGATCATTTAGGCTGTTACCATCTTTAACACCATCCTAATCAAAGAAGCACTCGCACCACATAACTTGGTGGCAGTTACTAAGGCTCAGTGCTTGATGTTCACCAATGAGGAAGGTTGTGCCAGGAACCTTCTGTCTCTATATGTTTAAATTAGTTCAATGTAATCGCTAATTAGTGACAAGTAATTTGTATTTCCTTAAAAGAAACTCCATCTATATAAAATAATAAAAGTTGATGGTCAAAAGATAAATGCTTTGGTTTTCAAATTTTATGCTTTCAACTATGTGAGAGGGAACTTGTTAGTGAAGCTCAAGTAATGGAACTCTGCTATAGCTCTTGTTCTTTCGTGTGAACCCTTTTTTCTCCTAGTCAAAAGGTTGCTTTCTTATAAAGTTGTAGGTTGCTTTCCAATGCTAGAAATTACCCGCATGTACTTAAATCCTTGTAGAAGGATGAAAACTTGACGAGGGAATTAGAAGCCGCTAAATAGGTTGAGCTGTGCTTGTTCCTAGAACAAGTTAAAGGACTTGGGAACCTTGAGGAAATTAGTTATGTTTTTTCGAGGCTGAAATAGTAGAAAACTGGAGGATATTTAGCTAAAAACTATGTCTTAAAGCAACGGTCAAGTTGTCTCCGTGTGACCTATAGGTCATGGGTTCGAGCCGTGGAATCAACTATTGATGCTTGCATCAGGGTATGTCGCCTACATCACACCCCCTTGGGTGCGGACCTTCCTCGCACCCTGCGAGATGTTTTGTGCACTGGGCTGCTTTTTATTTAGCTAAAAGCTATCTGTTAAAAAATGTGTCAAGTAACCTACACTTAAGGGTCCGTCATCCATTTGATGCTTCGTTTTTCAATTGTTTAATATTTTGCAAGGAAATTCGAATGAACAGTTTTACTTGCTTATAAAAGATGAAAAAGTTTAAATGCCATAACATTTATGACATGCCTTAGGGATAGATTAGTGACAGGCTTAGTTCTTGAGGTTTGGAATGTGAAAACCTCATCTTAGCTGGACTTTGTTGACAAGAAGGCTCTCTAGTATAATTACTATTACAATCTCCCAGCAAAATAACTTAAAGTCAGGGGCAGCCATAGCACCAATAATTGCTTAGGACATTGCTAGAAGAAGGAAGAATACAAGGATAATTCAAGAACCTCTTTTAGTACTACTACTAGAAAATAGTTGAGCATAGTAGCAGGGGGGAGAGAGAAATTATAGGTGGTTAAGGAGAGTAGAACAAACTCTTGTCCCCATGTCTTAGGAACCAAACTTAGCTGTCACATTTTCAGGAATAAGGTTCATTTATGCTGCTTTCTTGTGAAGGATGTGGAGGGGCTACTCCTAACTGGATTTTCCCAACTGCAGCTCACATGCAATTTCCACAGATGAAGTACTTAGGGGGGCCAATTCTCTTTTGAGTATTAATGTTCATGTCACTTTCAGCTGTACCATAACATGGATGTTTTATTCAGTGGACATGGCAGCATTTTGCTTTGGTATTGCCTTTTAGAATACTTAGGGGTCAGTTGGTAAGAAATTATATTACTTGTTTCTTTCATTTCCTCCTGATTTCATAAAACCAGTCAACCGTGGCAGATTCAGGATTTAAACCTTGTGAGTTCTGAGTTTGACGAAATTGTCGTTATACTTCTGCTGTGATTGTAATTCCTATAGTCCTTACTTATATGCTCTTTTCATCCAATTATTCTTTTATAGATAAAAAATCAAGCATTTTGAAGCCTTTATATACTAGTACTAGTATGTGCTTTTTCCATACTAGTTGTATGAACACAATAAAATTTTCCTCGAAGCTGTTTGAAAAGGATGTTTACTTCTGGTGAAGTGTTGGAGCCCAAACAGCCATCGAAAAGCCATAGACTATTCATTTTTAAACTAAAGAAGCTAAATTGACACTTGAGTTGACTGTCAATGGTGTAATGGTTGGCCACTTGTAATAAGTTGTAGGTCCCTCATTCTTGCTGAGAGAATCAAAGGACAATTTAAGTCAGACCCATTTTAACACATCTTCTCTTTGTTTTTATTTTTGTTTTGCTTTTTATTTTTTGGGTGGAATCATGCATCTCAAATGGCATTAAAATCAAGAGAAATAATGAATCAAGAAGAATATTAAAGAAGTTGAATATATACTTCCTCTATTTTAATATATGTAACATTGTTTGACTCGGCTCGAAGTTTTAGAAAGAAATGAAGACTTTTGATATTGTAATCTTAACTTTGTTCAAGCCCTAGTGGATAGAGTTACCTGATACCTGTTGTTGGTGAGAAGTAGTAGCTATTCGTTGGAATTAGTTGAGAGATGCATAAGCTGGTTTGAATACCACGGTTATCAAAAAGTAAAATGATAAATTTAAAGTTAAATTATTTTCAAATATAAAATTGTATCATTTTTTTGGGTGAGAGTTTTTTAAGCCTTATGGTTATTGGCTAACGGAAGATGTACATACTATGAAAAGCAAGTGGTTCCCAAATAGACGTCAAAGACTTATTGCTTGTCAAATGAATTGATTTAAGGGTAAGTGTTTGTCAAATCAAATACTGAGAAAGAGACTTCCATCTTTTTGACCTAACATTTTATATCATAATAATGGCTAAACCTGAATGCCCTTTGGGATTTTTTTTTCCAATGGATGCCCTTTTGGTATGACGAACAAATTCTTTTGGCATGAAGCTCTAACTTTTTGTATATTTTTTTGTTATAATTCATAAGTTTCTGCAGTTGCTAACTTGTTCAGGAGTATTTGCTCCCAAAAATGTGTAAACATGTTTTTATAGTTTTTGCTTCTTAGGACTATCGCCAAAATACCAATGTGTTTCTCTTTACTACATGAGAAATTAAATCCTATATTTGCCCAAACAAAAACTTTCTCAAGGAGGTAATTATTATATACAGAGCTTGTGGTACTCTAGTAAAGTCGTAAGTTCTACATCGTGGCAAAATTCACAAGATGATAATTGTAACAAGGTTGGGGAGTCTCGGGGAGTCTTGGAGTAGCGGTAAAGTTATGTCAGTGAAACAACAACTAATTTTTGTATTAGAGTAGGCTATCTACATCACACATCTTGGGGTGCGACCCTTTCTCTAAGCCTGCATCCGAGCTGCCTTGTTGACTGAGCTGCCTTTATATAAATATATATAATGTAATAAGGGACGTCTATGATAAGATCCAAAGCTTAAATTTTACCAATGAGCTATATTTGACAAAAAAGAAGTTGTAGGATTGAAAGAAAGGAAAAAGTGGAAACTATGCATGCACAAGAAAGTGAGGTTAAGAGGAGTAGGAAAGACGTTATTTTATGTTATTATTTATTTTTGTTGCAGATTCGTTAAGAATCTTTTTTGGTGTTGTATAAAAAAAAAGTTTTATTAATTTGAGTCAACTCATTGACCAAAAAAAAAGAAAGCAAAAAGTGGAAAGTGGAGACTATGCATGCACATGAAAAAAAGAGGTCAAGAGGAGATGGGAAAGACATGTTATTTTATGTTAATTATTTATTTTTGGTGTAGATTCGTTAATTAAGAATCTTTTCTTGTATTGTATCAAAAAAAAGTTTTATTAGTTTGAGTTTATTTTCTCTTATTTCTGCCTGCTACTGGGAGTAACTTTTATGTACGATTCTATCTCTTCTTTTTCTCCTTTTCTTCTCTTAAGCATCTATCTATCCACAAGCCAAAGAAATAAAGTTGTCCTTTACTCCCTTTTCTTTCCCATCTGAAAATGAATAACTAGACTCTACACCTACCATTCTGGCCCACCCACAAAAAAAACAAGAAATAACAGCAATAACATCTTGTTTCGAAAGTTCTCCGTCTTAAAAGAAAACTTAATCACAATAGTTATGACATGTAATAGAAGAGAAACAGTAACATCCGCCAACAAAATAGGATAATTGAAGTAAAGTAAACGATAGGTAGTAATATCCATCTTACCACAATTTTTACTCCTCGGTGATTGCAACGGATTGGAAGTGCTGTCAATAGAACTTAATTTTTCTTTAAAAGGACAGCGTAGTGCATATGTCTGAGTTTTCAGTGTCGTAGGGCCTACGGTCGAGGTCAATCTAATGTACAAGAAATAGATAAGGTGCTTGGAACATTGAGAATAAGGAAAAGATATAAATTCTAAACATAACAGGAAGAAGCATCGTATTTCTGTAATAACCAGTAACCAAACTATATGCCATATTCATGGCCATAAATTTATCTCCTTTTGCATCTGCTTAGAGTATAATCCCATTCTACATCAATCAAGTTCAAAGCATCACGTATTAAATCTCTTGTTCTCTTCGCTGTAATGTTGATGCAAAGCAATTAAGCTCAATTCCTCAACAATATGTGTGAGCAAACCTTTTCATAAAGATGTACTAATTAAAGCCCAAAGAAAATGCAAAAAGAGACAATGCAACTCGGATCAAATTTCCAAAACAATAGTTTGCTTAAGAAATGGTGGCATTTACTACTAATTAAACTCACCAATTTGTACTATATTATTCATTCAATCGCGGTCTTTTTTCATTTCATTTTTTTTTTTTTTTTGTGGCGAGTTGTAAATGTGGTCTTTGCCTCATGATAAGGGTTGTTTTAGAGAAAAGAATACACTTGTCTGGAAAGTAGTACTAACAAGTAACACCTTAAAATTGGCAGAACAACGTAACAATGATGGAAAATGGACCAATGCCAACTGATTTTGAGACACTTAGCGGGCGTTTGGATATAACAATTGTAAAATTCCAAAATAGGGGAAAACATTTTTCCAGTGAAAATGATATTTGAAATTTAGAGTTGTGTTTGGACATGAATATTATTTTGGGTTGTTTTTAAAGTTTTGTGAGTGATTTGAGTGAAAATTTTGAAAAATAAATTTTTGAAAATTTTCAAAATGCATCTTTTAAGTGAAAATTAAAAATTTTATGAACAAACGATGATTTCGAAAAAAAATGAAATTTTTTTGGAAAAGGGAGAAAAGTTTCTTATGTCTAAACAGGCTCTTAAACTGCCAATCATAGGCATTCATTCACCAGCCCATTTTATTGATTTTAGCATGTATGAATTTTCTGAATATTGAGGTAAAATTTATTCATTACCAAAAATTAGGAAATATAATTATTGTTTGCTGCTTGACCAAATAGCGCAGCAGCAGGGTAGAGCAGAGAGAATGGAACACTCATACTTTTGAGTCACAATACTCAGCTAGATAAATTAGATGCCATATTTCTAGGAAGATTAAATCTGAATATTGCAAACCCAGGAAACAACTACACTCCACTTGTTATTCCCGCCAATATTGCTGTATTTGTAAATAATAATTCTGCAAAATATAAGTTATCGTAATGAAACAGTAATTAATTCGAGCCCACTGAATTCACAGTGTTTCCTTAAGGAATTTAATCCCCTCCTAGTACCCAAGGTAATGGATTATTTCCTCCCGGGATAGAACGAATCACACACTGGTGTAGCGGTACTTCAAACCCCAGTGTTTCAGCGAACACAAAGTTCGGTAGCAAATCACACTTACAGTTGCTTTGTTTGAAGTTAAAACAATGCAGAACGAGGGAGTAGAAACTCAGAAAATCGTATGAAAATGCTGAGAGGAAGGAGTGCAATGTATAGCCAAATCTGTTGAGCGATTTCAGTTTATGTCTTGCGTGTTATGTGTTGTGTGTCTTTCTTCAACAGCTGCTGCACATATATATAGCAGCCAGTGTTGAAGAAGACCAATCGTCCACCCTCCATGGTGGAGCAAGCACATTCATGGTGGGAAGAGCATTAGGTGGCTGCCAAATGGTCAATACACGGATTGAAAAATATCCGTTACAAATACGGATAATCTTACGTTAATATTTACTATTAACAAATAAATTTGGTCCAAAAAATTAATCTCCGAAGCCGAAGCAGTAGCCGAAGCCGAGCCGAGCGACGACGACGACGGCGCGAGGCTTGCTTTCTTCTTAACTCTTTAAGAGCTACAAGAAGAGCAATTATATATATACCCACCAAAAATCTCTTCCTCTTCCAATATGGGACAATGTCTCATTATCAAGAGGGGGAAACTTAAAATTTTACTCAAAAATTTTATTTTCCCTCCATTTCTCATTCACCCTCATTTTAAGACTATTTCATCTTAAAAATTAAAACCTCAACACCACTTTCAACTAGGATGGACCAGATATTGTTAAGAACAATATACACTGATAATGTGAAGAAGTTAACTACAATACTTATGTTTTATATAATATATTGCGCGAGTTTTCATTTAAGAAGTTCAAATTAGTTCGAAAATTCTAACAATGGCTGTGGTCAAAGGGATTTCTTGTTAGAACCAAATTACTTTAAAGATAAAATCATTCATCTTTTACCCAAGAATTATCGTATCAAATCATCGAGAATAAAAAACTATATGTGGAAGCGTACCTAAATTCATAAAAACCGGTGAAACTTGTCGTCTTTGCGGGTTATTAGTCTTCCAAACAAAGCAGTAATCGTCTTTCTGACGATGGGATGCTAGAAAGAAAAATCTTACGTCCGATTTGGGGATCATAACCCTATTAATAGGTGCACAAGTTTATGTATTTCTAATTTAGCTTATCATTAAATTAGAAACTACATCCGGGTATCTACACATAAAATTCCATACTTTAGAAAGCATCTTATACACCCATTTAACTTTAAAATCTTAATAGATAACTTTCAATTTGGGTCAATCTTTTAACAATAGCAACCAACATACAATTATTCTTAATATAAAATATATGTGCAAGTCCATATATTCTTGCAATCTCCCACGTGTATATATAATTTTATAATTGTATGTCACCTTATGAGCTCAAAAATATTTGCTATCATAAATCAAAGTACCTTCTAACAATCTCGTCCATCAATCATGCCAAATAAAGAACATTTAAGAGGTATGTAATAAATTAACTGCCTCGGTGAAAAGAGCTATGAGTGTTCGTTTAACACTCTTCCTTATATAGCTCATCAACCAAGTATGTCATATTATATCAGCATCTAGTGAAGTCGATATTCGAATACCTGATTATCTTTAACTTTTTTCTACTTCCTTTATGTAAGCATACAATATTTATTCTCCGAAATTACCTTTTGAATCTGTAAGCAACTTTCAAAACATAAGTTTATAAATAGTTTAAATATCTTTCCAACGTTCCTAAATTAAATGAAATATCCGTATGCATACAAAACTAATCATACATTACACAATAAAAAAATATACTTACTCCCGCTAAACTTGTGATATACACAATAATTAACAAGATTGATCTCGAAACCAAATGAGATACTTTCTTAAGTCCATAGATGATTTTCTTTATTGAAATTTATTCTTGAAGTTGTATAGTTTGTTCTTTGGGAACTACTTCTTGAAGGACAGGTTAATGATATTGTTTTTGATCCGAATTTATTTCTTGAACAATGTCAGGTATAAAAAGCTATTCTTGAGCATTGACAATAACAATTACAAGAATATCAATTTGTTTCTCTTCAAAGACAAACTCCTTAACTCTATCTTCCCCCACAAACTCAACATCCTCAAAGAACCTCACATTAATAGAAAAAGTAGCCTTAGTAGTGGGATAAAATTTTGAAAAATTAAGGGGATAGAAAATACTATTGGACAGAAGTCTCTCAATTCTCCCTTAGAGATATGACCTAATCTCTCGTGCCATAAAGGAGCTGTCTACTGGATGGTTAATTTACCCTTATTACTAGTTATGCTAATATGCAAGGTTCATTGAATGAAGCAATCATATCAAGTAAGTATAGATTATTGTAACCTGATAAGAACCGGGACCAACCAATTTTGAATTATGAAAGAGGCTTTTTTATTTTATTTTATTTTCAAATAAATAAAAATAACCAAACTTGTCTAATACAGAAATAGAAGTCAAATTCCATAAAAACAATGGTGCAACATAAGTCTCGTTCAAATTCAAATAAAATCGAATCTTAACAATAATCTAAAAGTTTCAATTGCTTCGAATTCCACTGACTTGTCGTCACCATCGTAGATGTATCTTTCACCATCACCAGGCTTGCGATAGTTTAGGCGACCCGGCAGAGGCACAATGATGTGAATTGTTATTCTGAAATCTATCCACCATCTGTGTCTTGGTACCGAAGTTAAATTAACCTTAAAATAGACAAAAATAAGAGGTGTACCTTTCTTTGTACGCCATGCATGATAGTTGATGCAATCCTTCTTCTTATGACCTTTAGCTTTACAAAAGAAACAAACATCTGTAGTTGGTTCCTGATGTTGTTTCTTTTGTGTTGTTGTATCTGCATCTTCCTTATTCTTTCTTTTCTTTTCCTTTCTTTTGTCCTTAGGCATAACGGCTAGGTGAGCACTTTCTATCTTTTCCTGCTTCAGTCTATCCTCTTTCTGAACACAATGTGAGATGAGCTCATTTAGAGACCAAGTCTCTTTCTGACAATTATAGCTCACCTTAAACTGGCTAAACTCTGGTGGAAGGGATATCAAGACCAAATGCACTAGCAAATCCTCAGAGAGGTCCAACTTAAGTGCTTTCAATTTAGAAGCAAGATGAGACATTTGCATGATGTACTCTCTGATGTTACCTTTGCCTTGATACCTCATTGAAATCAGACTTATCAAGAGTACCAATCTCAGCCTTTTCACTCTTGACAAATACTTTTTTAATTTCAGCCGTAAATTCCTTAGCCGTCTTAACCTTATCGGACATAGTAACCTGAATGTTTCTGGAATGGCTTTCTTCATGATCATCATACACATACGATCTGATCTCTCCCACCTTTCTATCTCCCTCTTTTTATTAGAGGTACTCTTATCTGTAAGAGGTGGTGGAGAATCAACCCTTAACGCAAGGTCGAGATCCATGACTTCGAGAACAATGTTAAGATTCTCTTGCCATGACTTGAAGTTAGTGCCATTCAACACAGGAATTGAATTGATGTTGGCAGTAATATTTGTAGGAGTAATTTGAGAACAACAAACAACGAAATAAGCTCACATGAAACTTAAAACCAAAATAAAAATAAATTTGAATAAAGGTAGACCCCATCTCAAGGTACCGGACACTCCATTAATTTTTCATCTTTGGATAAAATATTAACTTGTAAGTGGTATCTTGGTGTAGTAACCAAACACTGATAATAAAGAAGATGTCGAATATTAAATCTTCTTTTGGGCCGATTTATTATTCACACGAAAATCAAATAACTATCACGCGTTTATTACCACAATATGCACATGTAATTATGATAAACATTGACCTTCCTTTGGGCCGATCAATATTCATATAAGTTACACACACAACCTTTTATATTTCAAAACAAATAAATCTACACAAGAGATGTCACTTTGGCGACATCAAACTTCAAATTTATTTATCTCAAGATATATATAACCATACCAATATTCAAATTTAAATTCTCCACAACAAGAATAAACTATATTGGGTCTGAACTAAATAAAAGATTACTGCCATAGTCAATATGGTTGGTTGAAAGTTGAAAGCAAATAAGTAATAAAGTAAATCGAACAATACAAAATGACAACTTTCTGGCAGTAAACTAAAGGAGGGTAAAGCCTCCGTTCCTTAAGGCTTAATGTTGCAAAACCGCAGCTTCAAAAACTATTTTTGGTCTTTGTTTTCATGTCTGTGAGTAATATCACAATGATCCTATCTTTAAAAGTTCAATAAGACATGCTTATATGACCCCAAATTTATCCAAAATGTGTTGCCAATAACTAATTTTGTGTGTTGAAAACCAACAAATAAATAAATATATTATAGAATCCTAAATACTTTTTGTCGCGTTTTTTCTTTGAAGGGTGTGAATAGGAAATGGAAGAGACACCTTTTGGATTGCACCTCTCCAAATCACCCTTCCTTTGTTTATAAATTTAGAGGCTTGGCCTCATTTTTAAGAAATAGAAAATCTGAAATCTTCTCCCCTCTTTTCTACATTGTGCATTATTTTCTAAATAAACATAAGTGTCAAGTATGATTTGCTCCGTTTGTTGAATTCGTTGAAGTTCTGTGATTTGAAATGCCGCTATCACAGAATAGTTATTCCGTTCTATCCTGGGAGGAATTAATCCGTATACCTTTGACAACAGTGAGGAGATTAAATTCCTTAAGGACACACTGTGAATTCAGTGGACTCGAATTTAATTTTGTTCTTCCTATGCATTTCTGTTTCTCTTTTACTTTACATGATTTTCTGATTTTGAACACATATTACCAAAATTTAATATTTTTTTTCTGATGTCGTCTTAACATCTTTTAATTGAGATAAAAAGAAGAAAGACTCAACGCTAACGTCATGGAAATGACAAAATCAGTGTTATAGCATTTCAATCTAGTGCCATGCAATTTTAGAGAAAAATATTTTAGTATTCAAAGATGGGAATACATCGAAAGAAACTAGTTCAGATAAGTACAAAACTTTTGGTTCTTCAAATTTTGTGGAATGCCTTTGATATGTTCGAATCTGAATTTCGTAAATTTTGTGTTTCTTGACTTGTTTTTTTCTAGCATTATAAATTAGTAATTGCTGGAGTATTTCATCACATTCGATTGTCAGGCAACATTATATACTGATGTGATTTAGGAAATTATAATGGACCCGTATGGATCGGTAAGAAAGATTGAGATTTGTGCGTGATTTTCTCCTTTGAAATTCACGTTGGTTTGGCAATTAGGAAATTGTTACATTTTTGCCAACAAGGCCAATTCGGTGTCTATGGTTGATTCCAAATCGAACTATACAAACAAGTCACGATCCAAGAAGAAAGTGATCATCAAAATCGGGTTCTATTTTCGTCGTTTTAATTTCCTATCCTATGTGATTTATGAAATTTAATTTCTATACATGTTGGGATAGATGCTCATTACATGAAGATCTCAAAGTATATTCTATTTGCATGCCATAAAATATATTAGTTGGTATATAATTTGGTAGCATGTATGATATTATGTGACATTATTTTCAAGATTGTAAGACATGAATTAGGCTTACATTAATACTTGAAGAAACTCCGGTTCCCATGATATATATATATATATATATATATATATATATATATATATATATATATATATATATATATATATATATATATATATATATATCATGGGAACCGGAGTGTGTGTGTGTGTATTTTATTAGAGAAAGAGATCAAACTGTTTAAAGTGTTATAATGGTTTAGTTGGAAAACCATTTGGAAAGAGAATTAAAATTCTCGTAATTTTTTATACTATTTATGGAAACTAAAATCATCGTGATTTTTTACTCCCGTTATGGAGACTAAAATCTTCGTGATTTTCTACTCCTGCTTCGAGATTAAAATCTACGTGATTTTCTAATCGTTCGTTGAGATTAAAGCCTTTGTGACTTTCTACTTATTTGTCAGAGATTAAAGTCTAAGTGACTTTCTACTCGTTTTGGAGATTAAAATATTTGTGATTTTTTATTCCAATTTATTAGTTGGTTTGAAGATTAAAAACTTCACCGTTTATTAGATCCGGTATCAGATATTACTCGGTTAGAAGATTAAAAACTTCACAGTTTATTAATTCTAATGGTGTCAGATTGATTTGAAGATTAAAAACTTTACCATTTATTTTAGCTCTGTCGTGACATAAATAACAGTTCTTGTGGTTGGCTCAACAACGTAATAGAGGCGTCGAATATGAATCTCTTTTTGAAGAAATATGTTTGGAATATGAAATTATTCACCAAACGACCGCCCCTTAGTCACTACAATCTAATGGAATTGCGGAAAGAAAGAATAGAACGTCAAAAGAGATGATGAATGCCTAGTTGATGAAGTTTTGGTTTACCCAAAACTTGTGGGAGGGGGGGTATTATGCTTACAGCTAACCGAATACTCATTCGTGTTTCCCATAGCAAGACACAATCTATTCCATATGAAAAATGGAAAAGAAACTCAACTTGAAATATTTTCAAGTGTGGGGGGTATTTGGGTAAAGTGCAAGTTCTTAAACCCAAAAGGGTAAAGATTGGACCGAAAATTATTGATTGTGTTTTCATAAGATATACAACAAATAGTAAGGCATATCATTTTCTGGTTTATAAATCAGAAAATCCCGACATTCATATTAATATGGTAATCGAATCAGATAATGCTGAATTCTTTGAGAATATTTATCCATATAAAAAGGAAAGTGAGTCGTCTAGTGAAAAATCTAAGTGACCTCGGGAAGAATTAAAGGGAAGTACACCTAATAAGGTGAATCCAAGACGTAGTAAACGTCAAAGGACAACTACTTCCATTGGACCAGATTTTCTGACATTCTTGTTGGAAAATGAGCCTCAAACATTTAAAGAAACATTGTCTTCCTCGGAAGCACAATGTTGAAAAGAGACAGTCAATAGTGAGATAGAATCCATATTAAGTAATCATACTTCGGAATTAGTTAATCTTCCTCCAGAAAATAAATCTTTGAGTTCTAAGTGAATTTTCAAAAGGGAAATAAAAGTCAATGGTACTATTGACAAATATAACGTAAGATTAGTTGTCAAATGATCTAAACAACGAGAAGGTATTGATTATTTTGATACATACTTGCCGGTAATGAGGATTACATCTATTGGGGCGTTAATAGTGTTAGCAGCCGTGTATGGCCTTGAAATCCATCAGATGGACGTAAAGACAACCTTCTTAAATGGAGATTTGGAGGAACAACCTGAAGGGTTTGTAGTTCCCGAAAAAGAAAAGAAGGTGTGTCGACTTGTTAAGTCACTTTACATACTAAAACAAGCACCCCAAACAATGACATGCGAGATTTGTCAAATGGTTTGAAAATTAATGAGTATAAACAAATGTGTTTACGTTAAGAATACTCCAAATCATATAGTCATTATTTGACTATATGTGGATGATATGTTGATGAAATATTTAAAATGTGGGGGCTTTTAGTTTATGCATGACAAAAGCTAATATCACACTTGATGTCTATATTATTTAGAAGAATTAAATGATATATTTTTTAGACCCCACAAATCTTTAGTGGATATTGATATGGTAGTCGGTGAATTCATCAGTTGTTAAGTCTTAGTAAAGACTAGTTTATGAAACTACTAATTCGGAAGTTGGTCACGTGCCTTTCTCGAATGATTATTTTCTTTCTTGAAAATTTATATTGTTTAGTTCTTTTATGAAATGATGTCACTTCGAAGGTTGTGACTTTTCATAAAAAGATACGTCTGTACATTTTTGTATGGACATGACCGTTCATGAACGAATGTATTAATACGTTGGTCTATAATGAGGTGAACCAACCGATGAACATGACCAAAATCCATTGTAAGCTGGATTTGTTTCATGAATGAAGGTGCTATAATATGCATATCATATAGAGGTATGGATACAATTTCTTGAAAATGGCGATGTGATTGTGAAATATTTTTTATATTAAAAGGTTGTGGCCACAATTGATGCAAATCATTCAAGCTATTGCTATAATACACTATTGCTACATTAAGTGTAGTCAATACTCTAATATGCAATTGAAAGTCGAGACGTATTAGTCTACGACATAAGGAAGTTCGCATTGAACTTTCATGACAATGAAACGAGTCTTGAAATATAATCAAAATTATGCTTTGCACTACAATAAGTATCCCGCGATAATAGAGAGGTATAGTGATGCAAATTAGATCACCGATTCAACCGATTCTAAACAGTCGATGGAGGAGGGATGTCTTAAAAATCGTCCAAACAAACGTGCATTGACCGCTCTACAGTGGAGGCTGAGTTTATAGTCTTAGACAAGGCCCGTGAAGAAGTTGAATGGCTCCTAAAAATTTCTTAAAGATATTTTATTTTGGCCCAAATCGTTGGCACAGATATGCATATATTGCGATAGTCAAGCAACAATAGGAAGGGCTAGGAGCATTATGTATAATGGGAAATCTTCTCATATACGACGAAGGCATAAAACCGTTAGGCAACTATTCTCTAGGGGAATTATCATAATTGACTACGTGAAGTCAAGCGATAATGTGTCAGATCCACTTACAAAAGGCCTAACTAGAGAGGTAGTTGAGAGATCATCGAGGGGAATGAGACTATGGCCGAGGACAAATCATTGTGGCGGTAACTCTACCTAGAAAACTGGAGATCCCAAGATCTAGGTTCAAGGACCTCAAACAAAGTCATTAATGACGGTTCAACATTGTCAAATAAAATTTCTTTTTGGTCCATTCTCGTGATGAGACAATATTCAGTATCAAGGATAAAGCGTTAAGGCTTTTTAATAGTTTCTAAGTTTGATACGGGGTATATCAAATAGTGTATCTACGGGATAACACGTTTAGGAATCACCTATGTAAGTGTGAAGTGTAAGTCGCTTCAAGGAGAACTCTGTAAGGCCAGTTCTCTACGTTATGAACCAGGTGGTGTTCATGGTTGAAACGAACACAACAATGAGAACCAAAGACGGTTAAGGGTTGATTGTGTGACTTATGGTTGTCTAGGTATACACCAAAGTTCGACGGTTCAAAGATATCAAATCTATCGATTGACCGAGTATATCCGACATAGGTTCACTACGAAAAGTTCAAAGGGAAACCTACTTATCCAGATGCGATTAATCCTTACTTGCGAATCACACAGTATTTTCATGCATGTTTTTTCACATATGTCCATTCCCTATTCATGTGGGGGATTATTGCGTTTTTTCTTTAAAGGGTGTGAATGGGATGTAATAACCGAAAATTCTATATACACATACTAACTTAAGAGTTTTAAAATTTATTTAAATAGTTAATGAGCCTAATTCATTATTACACATGTGGAATGGGTAATAAAGTAATTGGAATATATATATATATATATATATATATATATATATATATATATATATATATATATATATATATATATATATATATATATATATATATATATATATGGAAAAATGTTAGAGCTAGGCCTATATATATATATTTTTCTGGTGGCCCACATGACAAGACCTAATATGCAGAGTAAGGGAAATTGTGGTCTTGATTAATACAAAGAAAGAGAAAAAATAATACACGACTAATAAAATTTTTTGGAGAACTGACGAAGCAATTGTGGGGGATCTCAAGCAATTGTGGGGGGAATCTCAAGCCTAAACTTGTGAGGAGTATTTGGTGAGAAAGAAATCCAAGTGTTCAGGTAATATACTATATCCCTACAGTATAAATTATTGATGGCTTAATAATGAATCAAATGATTGGTACAATTGAAACCTATGGAAAACTATATTGATGGTGTTGTTTCGTGGGTTTAGTGTCAGGATACTAATTAGTAACTAACGATGGGGGATTAATGGGGAAATCTTTTGAGGATGAAATATTCATATAAATCAGGTATTTGCAAGATTTGTTCCTACGTGGGTGTATTACATTAAATTTGCAGAAAGTGGTTATTATCTTTACCTAAATCATGATTAGATTACAGTGATTATGCAATAATGAGTTCATGAATTTTAAAGTGAGAATGTGTACTGCTTTGTATATTAAAATCTATTCTAATAGTACCTAATTCTAATTTTTGGTACTAAACGTATGACATGTAGGAATGTAATCATGATTTCCATGATCAGGAGTAATTATATTCAAGAATTGGCAATGTTTAGGAATTGTAATGATGAGGTTGGGAAGATTAAGAATCATATGTAATGCATTCCGCAGACAAACACTGTTTCGGCTATTTTGGTTGATAATTTATTATGTACAAATTCTTATTAATTACACTGGGGGTTGACTTTGATTTTGAATTGCCCTAAGATCATGGGAATCTTACATCTAGACTAATTAGAATGCGTTATTCAATATTTTGAATAGATTAAGGCCATTGGAGGCCGTTTGGTTGGGGTTCTAGGCGTGGCAAGATTGGAGAACTTTTCGTTAGTGAGGTAAGTGAGACTTTAAGCTTGGATGCTTGCTTTTCTAAAACTCGTTTTAAAAATAAATTTTCTCTGTCCGGTTCATGTGTTGGGACAAGCGTGCACTTGGCAGAATCGGTGGTCTTAGACTAGCTGCAAATATATTATTTTATGAAAAATGCAAAACAAAAAAAATATATTTTATAAGTTGTTTGATAGTTTGATACGGCTGTTCGCCATGTGTTGAGTTTGATAATTTGATACGGCTATGTGCCATGATATTGAGTTTGATACGGCCGTGCGCCATGATATTGAGTTTGATACGGCTGTGCGCCATGATGCTGAGTTTGATACGGCTGAGTGCCATGATGTTGAGTTTGATACGGTTGTACGCCATAATGTTGGGGCATTGTGTATGCTCTGTTATATATTTGAGGCATTGTGGTGCCGTTGTGAACTTGTAGGTGTGTTGGTAAATTTCTTTCACTGCAATTATGATAAGTCCTTAGTGGGTACTCTTGTTGGTTAATTCTTAATAACTCTATTGATACACATATATTGAGTTATTGTATAATTATCATATTTACTATATCATTCGTGTTGTGATGTGTTTGTATTTTCTAACACTTATTCCAGAGGTATTTAAAGTGGCGGGTCGAGGATCTTTTTGGGTTATATTTATGTATAACTCACTCCTTACTTGCATCTCTATGCAGATACCGTTGCAGGAGATAGAGCTAGTGGCTGACGAGTTGTTCGAGTGGATCCTATTGCTGAGGTGAGCCACCACATTGTTCGTGGAGGCTTTCATTTCATACTTACCTAGCTCGTGTTAGTTATTTCCTTTTTCTTTGGGGTTTGTATACCCGTCAATAAAACTCATGTTACTTTATTAGATGCTCCATGGTCTTAGTGTGGGATTTGGGCTAGAGTTTTATTATTTGAGTTATTGTTGGTCTTTCTATAGATTGACTAAGGCATTGGGCGATAATCATTACTTCTTTAATTATTAATAGTACTTTAGGCCTGCACTTTTTCTCTTAGTGTTTGTGTAAATGGTTAAAGGTTAGAGAAAAGGGGTTCGCCTGGCAGGTGGTGTTAGCTGGGTGCCAGTCACGTCTAGGGGGTAGTATGGGACGTGACAAAGTTGGTATCAGAGCCTAGGCTTTCAGTCCTGGGTCATGGAGCAGTATTTAGTAAAGTCTTGCTCAGGGGTATGTAGGCGCACATACTTATGATCTTGAGGCTACTAAGCATTTAGGATGTTTTCCCTTCTTTCATTCATTGATCGTGCGTTTAGATAACTTGAGTTTGACTTTGGATTGTTTATTTCGCAGATGGCTAGGACACGCACACCTTCATCTGCTAGACGTGGTTCTGGACGGGGTACTACCCGAGGTGGTGGTCAAGTTGGGGCTCATCAGACTAGAGCTCAGACTAGTAGACAGGCCGCTCCTCAGCCTGAAGTTGTGAACACGGGTCAATTCTAAGCTACTATGCCAGATTGAGTGCAAGAACAAGTGGTTCATGATGCTTCACCACCAGTCCAGTCGATGTGCCTACTGTTACCTTACCTGCAGATGTAGTGGTGAGGTTGTTGAATGTGTTGGAGGCGTTAGTGCCTACTCAGGGTGGACTTCCAGCTCCCCAAACTACTTCACAGGCGCAAGCACAGGTTCAGCTGAATGTTGCAGCTCCTCAGATGGCCCCTCAGCAGGTCGTTCAGCCAGTTGCAAATACAGGGCAGTCTAAGGATCTTAAGAATTTTATGGATCTTAAGCCACCAGAGTTCGATGCTACACATGCTTCTATTGAGCCTCAGAAGTTCATTCAACATTGTGAGAAGATACTTTCTACTTTGGGGCTGAAGGAGACTCGAGGGGTGGAATTTGCCACTTTTCTATTTTCAAGATCTGTAGAGTCATGGTAGAATTCAGTTCAGAGAGGTAGACGAGCAGGGTTGCCACCTATTACTTGGTCAGAGTTTTCAGCTATGTTTATGGATAGGTTCGTTCCACTGAGCAAGCGAGACGACATAAGACGTCAGTTCGAGAAACTACGCCAGGGCAATATGATGATTACAGAGTATGAGGCTAAGTTTACTGACTTAGCCAATTACACACCTTTTCAAGTTGCAGATAAGCATGAGAAGGTGAGGAGGTTCGTGGATGAGCATGAGCATTTTTGGGGTCCTGTGGTTAGGGATGTTCGAGGTGGTTCGTACGAAGAGGTAGTGGATACTGCTCTCCGTTATGAGTCTTATCAACAGAGGGACAGGACCGAGCAAGAAAGCAAAAGGGCTCGTAGCGCAGGCGGGTTTAGTGGAGCTCCATCTGGGGGCAAAAGTGATTTTAATCATGGGCAGTCCAGACCTACTCAGTCAGAGTCGGTGGTGCAGTCTTCTAGGAGTGCTTATCCAGCTAAACAGGGACAGCAACAGATACAGAGGAAGGATAATAGCTCATATCAGTCAGGTGAACATCCGAGGTGTTCGAATTGTGGTAGAAATCACAATGATCGTTGTTTTGGAACAGATGGGGCTTGTTTTACTTGTGGTCAAAAAGGACATATTGCTAAGTATTGTCCTAGGGGATATTCTACTACTAGCCATACTACTCCACAGCCGCAGAGAACGTTTACAGGTACATAGACTCAGACTCAGCCAGCTAGAGTCGCTCCGCAGGTTGCTCGTGGACAGGGTTGACAGGGTGCACAGGCTGCTTAGGGAGCAGGTAGATCGCCGAGATTCTTTGCTATGACCAGACAGGATGCTAAGGCATCTAATGCAGTAGTCACAGGTATTATCACTATCGGTTCTTATGGGGCTTACGCTCTTATTGATCCTGGTTCTACGTATTCATATGTATCTCCATATTTTTCCATATACTTAGAACGAGGAGTTGAGTCTCTTATTGTGCCTTATATTGTGGTGACCCCAGTGGGGGAGACTATATCTGTGGATAGAGTCTATAGAGATTGTGTGATATTTATTCATGGCAGGGACACCGTAGTTGATCTACTGGTATTGCCTATGTCCGACTTTGATGTAATTATGGGTATAGATTGGTTAGCGTCATGTTATGCTTCAGTTGATTGTCATTCCAAGCTTATACGTTTTGATTTTCCTGGAGAACCATGTTTAGTGTGGAAAGGCATAACTCCTCTGACTTAGGGAAAGATAATATCCTATGTAAAAGCACGTCGAATGATTAATAATGGGTGTTTGGGTTTTATTGCTACCGTTCATGATACGCGCTTTGAGGATGTTACTATTGATAGTGTTCCAGTGGTTCAAGAATTTGCTGATGTGTTTCCAGAAGATTTACCTGGCCTGCCTCCGACAAGAGAAATTGAGTTCAGTATTGATTTGGTGCCAGGAACTCAACCTATCTCTATTCCTCCATACCATATGGCTCCAGCGGAGTTGAGAGAATTAAAGGTTCAACTTCAAGAGCTACTTGATAAGGAATTGATCAGGCCTAGTGTGTCGCCTTGGGGTGCACCTGTGTTATTTGTTAAAAAGAAATATGGCACGATGAGAATGTGTATTGATTACAGGCAGTTGAATAAGGTGACGATCAAGAATAAATATCCGTTGCCATATATTGATGATCTATTCGACCAGCTACAGGGTGCAACTCACTTTTCAAAGATTGACCTGAGATCGGGTTACCATCAACTGAGAATTAATACCGAGGATATATCTAAGACAGCGTTTCAGATCAGGTACGGGCATTTTGAATTTTTTGTGATGTCCTTCGAGCTTACTAATGCCCCCACAGCATTTATGGACCTCATGAATAGGGTATTCAAGCCATTCTTAGATCATTTTGTGATCATTTTTATTGATGACATTTTGGTCTACTCTCGAAGTGAGACAGAACATGAACAACACTTGAGAGTTGTGCTACAGACAGTTAGGGAGCGAAAGCTTTATGCCAAATTCTCAAAGTATGAATTTTGGTTGGATACAGTTTCCTTTTTGGGACATGTGGTGTCACGAGATGGGATTCAAGTTGATCCAAGGAAAATAGAGGCAGTTCAAGATTGTCCTCGACCCACTACTCCTACAGAGATACGTAGCTTCTTAGGCCTAGCCGGATATTATAGAAGGTTTGTTGAGGGTTTCTCAAAGATAGCCACTCCATTGACTCGATTGACTTAGAAAGGTGTTGCATTTCAGTGGTCAAATGAGTGTGAAGAAAGTTTTCAGAAATTGAAGATCGCGTTGACTACAACTCCGATTTTGACATTACCTACAGGTGCAAGGGGTCTTACTATTTATTGTGATGCGTCTCGAGTCAGTTTAGGTTGTGTGCTAATGTAGAATGGCAAGGTAGTAGCTTATGCTTCTCGATAGCTAAAGAACCATGAAAAGAATTATCCAACTCATGACTTGAAATTGGCTGCGATCGTATTTGCACTTAAGATCTGGCGTCACTATCTTTATGGTGAGCCGTGTGAAATCTATACTGATCACAAGAGTCTACAATACATATTCAAGCAAAGAGATATGAATCTGAGGCAAAGACGGTGGTTAGAATTACTTAAAGATTATGATCTTACTATTTTATAGTATCCCGGAAAGGCGAATGTGGTGGCAGACGCCTTGAGTAGAAAGTCTATGGGTAGCTTGGCCCGATTTACTACTGAAGAACGACCTATGGTTATGGATATTCAGGCATTGGCCAATCGAGGCGTGCATATTGATCATACATTGCCGGGCAGATTACTTGCGGGTTTGGTAGCACAATCATCCTTGGTTGGACAGGTCAAGGCTCGTCAATTTGAAGATTCCGATCTTGCTAAACTCCGAGATCGAGTGCAGAATGGTGGGGTTAAGTCATTTGCTATTGATAGTGAACGTGTGTTACGTCGACATGGTAGATTGTGTATCCCTATGGTAGGTGATGTAAAGCAGTTGATTCTCGAAGAGGCTTATAACTCCCGCTACTCTATCCATCCAGGTGCTAATAAATGTATCAAGACTTGCGTGAATTGTACTGGTGGAAAGGTATGAAGTATGATATTTTGAAACATGTGACTAGTTACTTAAATTGTCAGCAGGTGAAATATGAACACAAAAAATAAGGCGGTGTGATGCAGAATTTAATTATCCCGGAGTGGAGGTGGGAAAGGATTACTATGGATTTTGTAGTTGGGTTGCCACGTACTTTTAGAAAACATGATTCAGTATGGGTGATCGTGGACCGACTCACAAAGACCGCGCATTTTATACCGGTTCGAGTTACTCACACTGCAGAACAGTTAGCAGATATTTACCTCCGTGAAATAGTTCGACTTCATGGTGTGCCTATTTCTATAATATCAAATCGGGGTGCACAGTTTACTGCTGAGTTTTGAAAATCTTTTCAGAAGTCATTGGGTTCTCAGGTTGAGTTGAGCATAACTTTCCATCCACAGACGGACGGACAGTCCGAGCGGGTTATTCAGATCTTGGAGGACATGCTTAGAGCTTGTGCAATTGATTTTGGTGGTCATTGGGACGATCAGTTGCCATTAGTAGAGTTTGGTTATAATAACAGCTATCAGTCGAGTATACAGATGGCGCCATTTAAAACTTTATATGGTCGTAAGTGTCGTTCACCAGTTGGATGGTTTGAACCTGGTGAAGCACAGCTATTGGGTCCGGATTGGGTTCAGCAAGCTTTGGAGAAAGTTGCATTGATACAAGAACGACTTCGGACAGCTCAAGGTAGACAAAAATCTTACGCAGATAAGAGAGTTCGTGATTTGGAGTTCATGAAATGAGAAAAAGTCTTTTTGAAGGTGTCCCCTATGAAAGGAGTCATGAGATTTGGGCACAAAGGTAAGATAAGTCCGAGGTATATTGGCCCGTATGAGATTTTAGATCGAATCGGATCGCTGGCGTATAAACTTGCCTTGCCTCTGAGGTTGTCTTTGGTTCATCCTGTATTTCATGTGTCTATGCTTAGATGATATATTCGCGAAGATAGTCATAAGATCCAGGCAGAGGATGTGGAGCTTGATGAGAACTTAACTTATGAAGAAGGTCCGATAGCTATTCTTGAGAGGCAAGTGCGACAATTGAGATCGAAAAAAGTTGTTTCAGTGAAAGTATTATGGTGCAACCACCCTACAGAGAAAGCTACGTGGGAGTCCGAAGTAGACATGCGAAGAAAGTACCCCCAGTTGTTTGAGATGTCAGGTACACTTTCTAACTCGTTCGAGGACGAACGCTTGTTTAAGTGGGGGAGAGTGTAATAACCGAAAATTCTATATACACATACTAAATATATATATATATATATATATATATATATATATATATATATATATATATATATATATATATATATATATATATATATATATATATATATATATATATATATATATATATATATATATATATATATATATATATATATATATATATATATATATATATATATATATATATATATATATGTAAAAAGTTAGAGCTAGGCCCATATATATATTTTTATCTGGTGGCCCACATGACAAGACCTAATATACAGAGTAAGGGAAATTGTAGTCTTGATTAATACAAAGAAAGAGAAAAAAAAATACACGGCAAATAGAAATTTTCGGAAAACTGACGGAGCAATTGTGGGGGATCTCAAGCCTAACCTTGTGAGGAGTATTTGGTGAGAAATAAATCCAAGTGTTCAGGTAATATACTATTTGGGGATCTCAAATGATTGGTACAATTGAAACCTATGAAAAACTATATTGATGGTGTTGTTTCGTGGGTTTAATGTTAGGATACTAATTAGTAACTAACGATGGGGGATTAATGGAGAAATATTTTGGGGATGAAATAGTCATATAAATCAGGTATTTGCAAGATTTGTTCCTACGTGGGTGTATTATATTGAATTTGCAGAAAGTGGTTATTATCTTTACCTAAATAATGATTAGATTACAATGATTGTGCAATAATGAGTTCATAAATTTTAAAGTGAGAATGTGTACTGCTTTGTATATTGAAATTTATTCTAACAGTACCTAATTCTAATTTTTGGTACTAAACATATGACATGTAGGAATCTAAACATGATTTTCATGATCAGGAGTAATTATATTCAAGAGTTGGCAATGTTTAGGAATTGTAATGATGAGGTTGGGAAGATTAAGAATCATATGTAATGCATTCCGCAGACAAACACTGTTTCGGCTATTTTGGTTGACAATTTATTATGTACAGATTCTTATTAATTACACGGGGGGTTGGCTTTGATTTTGAATTTCCCTAAGATCATGGGAATCTTACATCTAAACTAATTAGAATGTGTTATTCCATATTTTGAATAGATTAAGGCCATTGGAGGTCATTTGGTTGGGGTTCTAGGCGTGGCAAGATTGGAGAACTTTCCGTTAGTGAGGTAAGTGAGATTTTAAGCTTTGATGCTTACTTTTCTAAAACCCGTTTTAAAAATTAATTTTTTCTGTCCGATCCATATGTTGGGATAAGTGTGCACTTGGCAGAATCGGTGGTATTAGACTAGCAGCAAATATATTATTTTATGAAAAATACAAAACAAAAAAAAAATATAAGTTGTTTGATAGTTTGATACGGCTGTGAGCCATGTGTTGAGTTGATATGGTTGTGCGCCATGATGTCGAGTTTGATAATTTGATACGGCTGTGTGCCACGATGTTGAGTTTGATACGACTGTGCGCCACGATGTTGAGTTTTATACGACTATGTGCCATGATGTTGAGTTTGATACGGCCGTGCGCCATGATATTGAGTTTGATACGGCTGTGCGCCATGATGCTGAGTTTGATACGGCTGAGTGCCATGATGTTGAGTTTGATACGATTGTGCGCCATAATGTTGGGGCATTGTGTATGCTCTGTTACATATTTGAGGCATTGTGGTGCCGTTGTGAACTTGTAGGTGTGTTGGTAAATTTCTTTCACTGCAATTATGATAAGTCCTTAGTGGGTACTCTTGTTGGTTAATTCTTAATAACTCTGTTGATACACATATATTGAGTTATTGTATAACTATCATATTTACTATATCATTCGTGTTGTGATGTGTTTGTATTTTCTAACACTTATTCCAGAGGTATTTAAAGTAGCGGTTCGAGGATCTTACTGTGTTATATTTATGTATAACTCACTCCTTACTCGCTTCTCTATGCAGATACCGTTGCGGGAGATAGAGCTAGTGGCTGACGAGTTGTTCGAGTGGATCCTATTGCTGAGGTGAGCCACCACATTATTCGTGGAGGCTTTCGTTTCATACTTACCTAGCTCGTGTTAGTTATTTCCTTTTTCTTTGGGATTTGTATACCTGTCAATAAAACTCATGTTACTCTATTAGATGCTCCATGATCTTAGTATGGGATTTGGGCTAGAGTTTTATTATTTGAGTGATTGTTGGTCTTTCTATAGATTGACTAAGGCATTGGGCGATAATTATTACTTCTTTAATTATTAATAATACTTTAGGCCTGCACTTTGTCTCTCAGTGTTTATGTAAATGGTTAAACGTTAAACACAAGGGGTACGCCTGGCAGGTGGTGTTAGTTGGGTGCCATTCACGTCTAGGGGGTAGTATGGGACGTGACATGGGAAATGGAAGAGACACCTTTTGGATTGCACCTTTCCATATCACCCTTCCTTTGTCTATAAATTTAGAGGCTTGGCCTCATTTTTAAGAAATGGAAAATCTGAAATCTTCTCCCTTCTTTTCTACATTCTTGCATTATTTTCTAAATAAACATAAGTGTCAAGTGTGATTTGCTCTGTTTGTTGAGTTCACTGAAGTTCTGTGATTTGAAGTGCCGCTATCACAGAATAGTTATTTCATTCTATCCTGGGAGGAATTAAACCGTATATCTTGGGCAACAATGAGAGAATTAAATTCTTTAAGGACACACTGTGAATTCAGTGGACTCGGATTTAATGTTGTTCTTCCTATGTATTTCTATTTCTCTTTTACTTTACATGATTTTCTGATTTTGAACACAGATTACCAACACTTTTCTGGCATCAAATTTTATAGGAGGAAAACTTCCTCATGAATCAGTTATGCCGTAGAATCACCCAACCTTCTTCTATTTTTGAACTCAATTGTTTTTCTTTTTAATTACTGTAAACCGACAACAACAAAAATATTGTACCATATAAGAAAATTAAGAATGCAAATCCATAAACCTCTATGGCCGGTGACTTTAAGGGAGGTGAACCTTCACTTTTCCAAGGCCTTAAAGGGGTTCTAATATGATGGCTGAAAAGGAGGCAGAACCTCCACTCTAAATTCAGTTTAGAAAATATATTAATCTTATATATTGCAATAGCGGCACCACCATATTTGCTCCGTAAATTATATAAATAATTTATATAAATAAAACAACTTTATACAAATCAGTAGGTTACCACTTTGCTGCTTATACCGTCGCCACCACCAAGAAACAGCCCCTTTTTTTATATTGAAAAACAAATAAGGAACCAAATAAGTTTCTGTTGCTAAACAATGGGTTTTACTCCCTGGCTAAAAGCCGAAACAAAAATTTTGAAGTTGAATTCGGCATCAACTTAATTTCTCTTGAAATTATTAAACAATCATGAATTTGTTATTTGCAATCATGCAACGTAACATAACTCTTGAACTAGGGTAACCCATGTAATCCCAAAGCAGAACGTTCCGAAATAATTTTTCTAGAAACAAAAAGGTGCCGGGAATATTTTCTTGGAAATCTCATAACTAATTCTCAATGAATTAACATGATATTGGCTCCTGATATCAATTATTAAAACCAAATTACTTTAAAGATGAAATCCTTCATCTTTATCCGAGAACTATTGTATACGGGTAGAATCGAGCTCTATGCTCGATCGAGGCATCTGAAAAAATAGGTCAAGGATCGGCACCTACATAAGAGATCGAAGTTACAGATGTAACTGAGCTCGATATCGAGGGTCAAAGTTCTAACAAAACCATCAGATTTGCCCTCGAGCTTATTAAGGGCACGACCGACCTCGTTTCTAACGGCCTCAAAGAAAGGCTTTACCCACTCACACGACAACTATCCGTGATTCTCGCCATTGACCAATCATTATGGCGAAAATTACGGGATTAAGTCAAAAAGGGAGCCAACAGTCTACACAATTTCTTATAAAATAATGTCTTAAAGGTTTCATCTCCCCGTATATATAAAGGAAATGGAGTAATTCATTGAACACATTGTAACATACTTAAAAGAACAACATACTATCTTTTTCAGCTTTGTTCATATTGTTTTGGCTTCAATAATATTCCGGCAATATCTCTCCTAAATTCGAAGGAGGTTAATCCTATAAGGCTTGAGTTATTCAATTTGCATGGTTTGTATTTATTTTTCTATTCATTCTTCCATATTAAACCTGATTTCCCGCTTTGTATCAAATTGGATCACGTATCCTTAAAACCACGTATAAATTCAATTGTTATCCGATTTTGGGGGTAAACAGTTTGGCACCCACCGTGAGGCTAAGGATAATAGTGGTTATTTGATACAAATCTTCATAACACACACTACTTTACACTTGCTCTTTGAAGTATCTTTGATTTCAGGCCAAAAATGACAAACTCTCTATTAGAGCCTCTACATATCGATAACGAAGCCGGTCATCAAGGTGAGAATAACAACATGGCGCCCGGTAATGCGGGGCCACCTGCTGATGTCGTTGGAATTTAGACTGCGGATCCAATTGATGTAAATTCACATGAGGCCATCGACGCGAACTTGCGTACCGACCCTGAAAATAACGTCCATGGTGGAGCCCGATATGCAGCTTGAAACACACAAAATATTAAAGAAGGCGGGATTAGCCTGCGCATGATCTTCGAAATGCTGCAAGCTCAACAGGTGGCGATAGCGCAATTGTAGAGCCAAACCCAGGCACCGAGAAGGGTTGAACCCGATCCACCCCAAGAAATCACCCGCAGAATGGAACCGAACGTGGTAAGGTCGAATGAATAAGAGTCGGCGACTAACCCCAAAATTATAAAAATTCTCGAAGAGCTGACAAAGCGGATAGAGTCAGGGGAAAAGAAGATCAATGCGAACGATAAAAAGGTTAAAACCTATAATTCCAAGGTAGATCAAATCCCAAGAGCATCCCCGATATTGAAGGGACTGGATTCTAAGAAATTCGTGCAAAACCCTTTTCCTCCAAGCGCGAAACAACGGAACGACTAATCCAAACGAGCATATAACCTCTTATACATGTGCCATCAAAGGGAATGACTAGGAAGACGACGAAATCGAGTCTGTTTTGCTGAAAATATTAGGGGAGACCCTGTCAAAGGGAGCCATGATATGGTATCACAACTTACCTCCTAATTCTCTTGACTCATTTGCTATGCTTGCAGTCACTTTCGTAAAAGCACATGACGGTGCCATTAAGGTCGAAACCAGGAAATCAGACATTTTCAAAGTAAAACAGAAGGAGAACGATATGCTCAGGGAGTTAGTGTCCCGTTTTCGAATGGAACGAATAGAGCTGCCGCCGGTCGCTGATGATTGGGTTGTTCAGGCTTTCACTCAAGGACTAAATATTCAAAGCTCAGTGGTTTCGCAGCAGTTAAAGCAAAGCCTGATGGAATACCCTGCGCTACTTGGACCGATGTACATAATCGGTATTTATCAAAAAGCAGAGTCGAAGATGATCAACTCGGGGCACCTTCGAAGTCTATATATCCCATCAGAACTCTCGATAGAGCCAAGAGGGACATCGATCGTGAACCGGGACCAAACGGGGATCGATATCGGCCCTATAATGAAGATCGAAGGAACAATGGGTCGGGGAGAAACCCCGTAAGAAACGACAGGATAAGTGATCAAGGTCGAAGAAACTGGGGACTCATGACCAAAAGTAGCTTCGACAGGTCCATGGGGCCTAAAAAAGCACCGAGGCTATCACAATACAAATTTAATATCATTGTTGCCGCCATCGTATTTGCTATCGAGTGCATCAGTGATACCAAATGGCCTCGGCCTTTACAATCCGATCTAGGTTAGAGGAACCCTAACCAGATGTGCAAATATCATGGCACTCACGGTCATAGAATGGAAGATTGTCGACAACTGAGAGAAGAAGTAGCCCGTTTATTCAACAATAGGCACCTTCGAGAATTCTTGAGCGACCGAGCCAAGAACCACTTTAGAAATAGGGATTCTAACAAACAGACAGGATAAGAAGATACCTAACCCCATCACGTCATAAATATGATCATCGGTGGAGTCGACATCCCATAAGGGCCAATGTTGAAATGCACCAGAATATCCGTCACGAGGGAGAAATGGACTCGAGACTACATACTTGAAGGAGCCTTATCCTTCAGCGATGAGGATGCAAAAGGGATCATACAACCTCACAATGATGCACTGGTAATATTTGTACTCATAAATAAAACTAGAATCAAACGTGTGTTAATTGATCCAGGTAGTTCGGCCAACATTATTCGATCGAAGGTCGTAGAACATCTCCGTCTACAAGACAGGATCGTGCTAGCAGTCCGAGTCCTAAACGGCTTTAACATGGCATGTGAAACCACCAAATGAGAGATAGCATTACCGGTCAACACCGCTCGAATCATACGAGAGGCCAAGTTTTATGTAATCGAGGGGGAAGGTACAATGCCCTTCTCGGAAGGCCATGAATCCACCACATAAGAGCAGTATCCTTAACTCTTCACCAAGTGTTAAAATTCTCAGTCCCAGGGGGGATCAAGACAATCTATAGGGAACAACCGGCCGCAAAAGAGATATTTGTTATCGAAGAAGTGGTTCCAATATCAACGCTCACAACACCGAAGGAATCGAATTCTGACGCCTAGGCCAAGTAGCAATTACCGATTCCGGTAACGATCAAATAGATAAGAAAAAGACCTACGAAGATGATTACGGGCTTCCTCAATATTTTATAATCCCCGATGACTCCGACACGACCAAATCGAAGGTCGAAAAGCTAGAACAATTTGTATTAATCGAGCATTTGGCCGAACGAAAGGTACACCTGGGCACGGGACTAACTCCCGAACTAAGAAAAAAACTTATTCAATTTCTTATAGTGAATATAGATTGTTTTGCTTGGTCCCATCTTGATATGACAGGGATCCCACCAGAAGTAACCACTCACAAACTAAGAATAGACCTAAAAATTAATCCGGTCAAGAAGAAGAAGAAGCCCCAGTCTAAGGTCAAACATGCTTTCATCAAAGACGAGGTATCTAAACTCCTAAAAATAAGGTCCATTCGAGAGGTTAAATACCCGGATTGGTTAGCAAATGTAGTGGTAGTCCCTAAAAAGGGAATAAACTAAGAATGTGTGTAGATTACAAAGATTTGAATAAAGCGTGCCCCAAAGAGTCTTTTCCTTTGCCCAAAATTGATAGTATGATCGATGCCATGGCCGGCCACGAGATCCTCAGTTTTCTCGATGCCTATTTCGGGTACAACCAAATACGGATGGACCTGGGTGATCAGGAAAAAACCTCCTTCATCACTAAAACCAGCACATACAGTTATAATGTAATGTCATTTGGATTAAACAATGCTGGTCCCACATACCAACGCCTAGTGAATTGGATGTTCGAAGAACAAATAGGAAAATCGATGGAAGTTCACATTGACGATATGTTGGTTAAATCCCTGCAAGCATAAGACCATTTAAAGCATTTGCAGAAAACCTTCAGTATATTGAATAAGTACAACATGAAGCTGAATCCGAAAAAATGTGCGTTCCGAGTCGTATCGGGTAAATTTCTCGGATCCATGGTATCCAACCGAGGAATCGAGATCAGCCGTGAAAAGATCAAAGCTATTGAAGATATCACAGTAGTGGACAACGTGAAGGTCGTGCAAAGGCTAACCGAACACATTGCCTCCCTGGGGCGATTTATATCGAGGTCCTCCGATAAGAGTCATCAATTTTTCTCGTTGCTGAAGAAGAAAAATAACTTCTCATGGACCCTGGAATGTCAACGAGCTTTGGAGGAGCTCAAAATATACTTATCGAGCCCACCGCTGCTTTACACACCAAAGACAGACAAACAACTATACTTGTATTTGGTAGTATTGGAGATAGCGGTAAGTGGATTCCTAGTCCGGAAAGAACAAGGTACGTAATTGCTGATTTATTATATTAGTCGGACCTTGGGTGAGGCTGAAACTAGATACCCCCCACCTGGAAAACTTGGCACTCTCTTTTCTAAGTGCCACAAGGAAGCTAAAAGCATACTTCCAATGCCAACTCATATGTGTCGTAACTACTTACCCGTTAAGGAACGTTATGCATAAACCCGAACTCTCGGGCCGATTGGCCAAATGGGTCGTCGAAGTAAGTGGGTACGATATTGAATATCGACCTCAGACCGCCATTAAGTCCTAAATACTGGCAGACTTCATGGCCGACTTTACACCGGCCCTGATACTTGAGGTCGAAAGAGAGTTATTGGTTAACTCAGGGACATCTTTGGAAATCTGGACCCTCTTTACAGACGGGGCCTCAAATACCAAAGGGCCCGGACTTGGTATCATACTAAAGCCATCAACAGGTAATATAATTAGACAATCTATTAAGACTGTGAAATTGACTATCAACAAGGCCGAATATGAGGCCATGATTGCAGGCCTTGAATTAGCCAAAAGCATGGGAGCAGAGGTGATCGAAGCTAAGTGCGACTCCATCCTTGTGGTAAACCAAGTTAACGAAATATTTGAGGTCAGAGAAGAGCGAATGCAGAGATACTTAGACAAGTTGCAGGTGAAATTACATCGGTTCAAAGAATGGAATTTGCAACACGTACCTCGGGATCAAAACAGCGAGGCCGATGCCCTCGCTAACTTAGGATCGTCGGTCAAACATAACGAGTTTAATTCAAGAGATAGGTATAATTCAAGAGTTTAATTCAAGAGATAGGCCGATGCCCTCGTTATATATATATATATATATATATATATATATATATATATATATATATATATATATATATATATATATATATATATATATATATATATGTTAAAAATTATTGTAATTTACTCTAAGATAAATTGCTTTAACAATGATCTAATTTTTGGAAATAAGGAAAAATAATTTTATGCAGGGGCGGAGCTACAGTTGTGGGTGCGGGTTCAGGCGAACCCAGTGACTTTTTTCGGAATCCTGTATTTGTATTGAAATATTTACTAAATCTATATAAATATATACTACCGAACCCAGTAACAAAAGGGGTCTTGGTTCAACGGTAAGGATTGTGAGTTCATTGGGAAAGATGGGGGTTCGATTCCCGCTGAAAGTAGTATTTTTTAAAATTTAGAACTCACACACTTTGAATCCTAACTCCGACTCTGATTTTGCCGAGTTAGTTTTAAAATCATTCAAAATTATTAAACAATCGAAAAGATGGTAGTTTCCTGGATTTTATTTCCTATCAAAATATAAATTATTATATTCCCTTATCATTCAGAGGAAAGATTATATTTTATTCTTTTTACTTCCTTGTTCCATAAAGGCTCAAACATGCCACTAAACTTAGTGAAGGGGCTCAAATACGCCGTTCAATATGAGTTGGTAATGGCATATATGACCCAAAAATAGTAACGTCGGTGGCAATATTTATGTTCAGCTTTTAACTATTAACAAGTGGCACGGATAGGGGGCCAAATGATTTCGTCTTTGCAAATTTATTTTTAATTTTATGATTTAACCTTTTTTAATACACATGATAAATTTATTTTTACACACAAAAAATCTATCTTTTACTTATAAGAAAATTTAAAATGAATATGTTTTTAATTTAAACGTCATAGATTATTGACCCATTTCCCTAGGCGATTTCGTTAAATTCGCTGGTATAATTGTTGAGCCTTTTCCCTTCTTTTAAAGTGGGCATGTGACAGCGTAAGTTGCAAACCAGATCCCTATGTGGAAAATTAAAAACATTTACTCAATATTGTTTGTTAGAATTAAGTTATTCAAAATGGAACCATATTCTAGTATTGAGATAATTGTTGGCGAACAAATTAAAATTTTATAATTAATTATTTAACGGTTTGAAATATTTTTTTATATTTTATAAATCGTTAATTCATTAAAAAAATTATATTTATATTTTTACCCTTTATGTATATAAAGTACTACTTGAAATCTTAAATCTCTAATTTCTCAATTCAGCAGCGGCAGTAGTAGTCTTCCTAGTCAGTTAGCTCTTCAAAGTTCAAACATAAATTTAGTGAGACATGAATTGCATGTCACATGGATTTTTCTATGAGATAAGAAGGAGATTTGTTTATGCATTAGTTAACTAACTTGTTTTCCTTTGTAAAAATTATTTTTTATTTTAATTGTGTTGTCAATTTTTTTACCCACACCACATACTTATTTACTCTCCCTTGTTGGAAATTGCATGTCACATAGATTAGAAAATATTATATAAATAAATCCGGACCTAAATTTTTTCTTATCTTTACTTTTTTTTATTGTCTATTTAATTTAACCGATAAATCGCACGATAATCGCTAATCCGAAACCGATATGTCTGATATCTTATTGGTTGGCTAGCGGATTACTATATTTATAAATTGTGTCCGATAAGCACCCCTAGTTAGGTGTGTTCTTAAACTACTAATTATATCTAGTACTGCATTCACTAGGTGACTACTGTCATGATTTACAACTAATAACCCTATTGATATTAAGCTACATGTTGCATGTGACAACCTAAGATGGTAAATCAGATCATTTTGTAAAAAAAATCAGTCAATACTGCTGGCTATAATAGCACCACTCTACTCTCTAGTACTGCACTCACTATGCAATTAATATCACAATTTACATTTGATAAACCCTAGTAATATTAAGCTACACGTGACACCCCTGATTGGCAAATCTCTCTTTATATACACGGTCAATATTGTTGATTGGAATGAGACCGCGCAACTGTCTAGTACTGCAAAGTGCCAACATAAGCAAATATTTTAAATTCTGCCACATCTAATGTTGGTTATTTGATAATAATCATTATTGTGTAATAATTTCGATGAAAGAGAGAAATACTTGATAAATACATGTTTACTATTTTTTATTTTTTTTATTTTAGGACTAATGAATAAAGTATTACCTATGTTCTAAGAAAATCATCAATTTTCATTTCTCAATATTCAAACAGACTAACATTTTTAAATTGATCCTTTTAATTTTTCTTGGGTAATTAAAGAATTTTATTACCAAGTAAAGAATATGTCCAGCTCAAAAGGGGGGAAAGCAAGCTTTATTTTATTCTTTTAATTTTGATATTAAAAGTTGAATTTACAGTTGTTTTTGTGTATCTAATATCCAAATTTTAGTTTAAAGCGTATTTGTTTAGTTGCATTTAGCTATTGAAATATTGATACCAATTTACTCTCATTGAGCGAAAATGTCAACCAAACTGGGATACAAGAAAAGCACGATATAACATACAAAGTGAACTTGAAATCGAAGACACAAATTACTAAAACAAAACATAAGAAAGAAGAGAGGCTTCCTCCCTAATGTGAAGCATCTTGTCTTGAACATTTAAGACAAAGGTTGTCAAAAATATAAATGAATAATTCATTTGTAAAACTTAAAGTATTGAGCTTTGTTTTGTTTATTTTCCTCCTCCGATTCTCCAAAGTTTTTTCCTTATTGATATCTAAAGGCTCCCCAAAAATGTAAATATGAAATGTATATATTCAGGAAATGAGTTTCAAACTGGGATGCTTGCTTCCTTTTATACATAATAATATCCACCACTGCAATAGCCATTATAGGGTTGGCAAATAGGGGACATGCATGTGACTAGTGGCTAGGGGGATTGACTTTTTGGTGGTCGAAATGAAAATGTTTTTATTCAACTAAATAAGTATATATACACAACTAGCTCAATTGGACTATAGAGCTAGTTCTTATAAAAATAACCAAATCAAAACCTATAAGACTAGATTGCTTGTCTAACAGCAGCTTAGGCTTATCATATTACGAGGAAGGGTATAAGTCTAAGAGGACGCTTGGTGGGACCCATTAGAGAAAATTATCACGACCCAAAAATCCATCACAACACTTCATCTCTAAGACTAGGTAAGTCGATTACTATAACAAATTAAGTCAGTTTTTTGTTTTTTTTGAAACAGAGTTTAATATAAGTACCGAAACAAAAGCGAAATTAGTTATACGTGCCAATAATCGTAACAACCTCCCAAGACTGGTAATACAGAGTCACGAACTATAGTTGAATACATGGAATGATCTCAAGTATCGAAATACTATATTGTTCAAATGATAACTGACTGTACAATATAAGGAAAAGACTCCAAGGGACTGCAACGATCCAGCAGCTCTACTTTGAATCCTTGCGATCTACAAGCTAAATCTGCACGAGTCTGATATCTTCAATACATGGCTCTACACAAAAATACACAGAAGTGTAGTATGAGTACACCACGGTCGTTACCCAGTAAGTATCAAGACTAACCTCGATGGAGTAGTGACGAGGTACAGTCAAGACACTTACTAGACAAATAACCTGAGCAGGATAGTAGTATAAAGCTAATAATGGAAAGCAGGAATCGGTAAATGGCAACAAAATCAACATGTGCTATAGGCAGTTAGCAATAAGAATGTCGTGAATGCATCATTAAAACCAAATAAGGAACACAAAGAACAACCAATTAATCAAACTGTCTAACACAAGTTTCACAACAAAATCACTCTGTGATACCTCATATAATAGTCACAAGTCCCGGTTCTCAACTCGCTATCATATACTCACGGCACCTCGTGCCTGCATCTCAAAATCACAACCGCTCGGACAAATCATGTGCCAAAATCACAATCCGCCCGGCATAGTCACAAGCTCACAGTCACAATCTGCCCGGTATAGTCACTGGCTCACAATCACTATCCGCCCAACATGATCACAAGCTCATAATCACTATCCGCCCAGCATGATAACAAGCTCACAATCACAATCCGCCGAGCATAATCACAGGCTCAATAACAACATAAAAATGAATAATACAAGAATACACGAGCATGATCAATAAATGTCAAGTTTTGTACTCATGAGCTAGTATGAGTAGCATGTTACAGTGTATGCTTGTGCGAGTATACCACTACAGCCCAAGTCAACCAATAATATCAAGGACATTGAATAGCTCATCGAAACAACAAGACAAGTTACGCAAAGTGTATAACAAACAAAATGAAAATCATCACACGAAATTCACCAACACAATATCTCTGAACCATCACACATCATCCCTGACATTTGCCACCATTATCTCTCTGATAGCCACCCGTATCACTCCGCCCTGACAATATCATTAGCCACCCTTATCTCTCCTATAGTCACCCGTATCACTCCGTATAATAGCCATCTGTATTACTCCGTCCGGGCAATAACACAATAGCCACCCATATCACTACGTGCATTCATCAACAGTGAGATGCCAGCCTTATGCCCCGTAAAACAATAACGGTGAAATGTCACCCTTATACTCCGCATACAGCAACCCAATCACACAATAATTCACACGTACTATCATCACAACAATACAACATAATCAGCTCGTATCACAAGTACCCATAGGCCACAACTTTTTCAAAGATTCAACGATATCAATAATTTCACAATAGATAGTCCACGACTCAACACAACGTGTATAGAATCTCAATAACAAAAATATGAATGGAAAAGTAACTCAGCAAGGACAACACCTCCGTTAAACACAACTTCAAGTAAAATAGATTAATGCCTCTTGATAACTTCAATTCCAATTAATTATTTAAGGATAAACTCAATAATGAAAGTATCTCCTTGAAATGACAACTCAACAATAAAAGAATTCACGTAAAGGTTAAAATGGTAACAACACCAAATAAGCATATAAAAACAAACTCGCAAGTAAAGAATGTGACATGTAACGACAATTTCCAATAAAACATGTAATATTGGACATGGCGAACAAAGGATATAACATGTGCCAACAATTTTCAATTAAATACATAAAAGATGCCTAAGAGTTAAAACCGATAGAATTTCCACACATAAGCCCAAGTACGTACTCGTCACCTCACGTACACGGCTTTCACATTACACAAACAACACAAAATGATCCAAAACGATCTGAACCTCGCCTGAAACTCATCCGATCTACTCGGGACCCCGTCCGAATATATCAATAAGTCCCATAACGTAACACGGACCTACTCAAGGCTCCAAATCACATCAAACAACGTCAAAACTAAGAATCGCACCTCAAATCGAACTTATAAATTTTCAAATCTTCCAACTTTCAAAACTCGTCCCGAAATATATCAAATCAACCCGAAATGAACCCAAATTTTGCACACAAGTCCCAAATGACATAACAAAGCTATCCCGATTCCCATAACCAAATTCTGAACCTGATATCAACAAAGTCAACTCTCAATCAAACTTATGAGCATTTCAAACCTTCAAATTTTAAATTTCACTACTTAGTGTCGAAACCTTCTAGGAATATCCAAATGCAAATCCGGGCATACGCCCAAGTCAAAAATCACCGGAGCTATTGGAATCATCAAAACACCCTTCCGGAGTCGTCATCACAAAAATCAAACATAGTCAATTCTTCCAACTTAAAGCTTCAAATCATAAAATTCATTCTTCTAACTAATTCTAAATTATCCGAAAACTGAACTCGACCATACATGCAAGTCATAACACATAATACGAAGTTGTTCGAGACCTTAAGCTACCGAACGGAACGCTAATTCTCAAAATGACCGGTCGGGTTGTTACATTCTCCCCCTCTTAAACAAATATTCGTCCAACATGACAAGTACTATTCTGAGGTCATCAATCACTGAATGTACTCACCATATATATAGTCGCGGGTGATCCCACGTCACCCCAATCCACATAAGCCAGGCAACAGCATCTCAATTGAAGATTATTTCTCCCATCCATACTAATACACTTTAGAGCCAAATTTCTCACCATCTGATCATTTCCAAAAGACCCGATTCACACATGAACACACGGTATCAACCTCAACTAACTATAACAACTCGTGCCTGCACACACCAGGTAAAAACACACGATGTAACACACACCACACATATGTCAAATAACCTCATCTCAACTAAAACCTTGTTTCAAACCTTCACAACACTGGCAACAGTGCAAGAGACATGAAGACCTCATAACTATTCACTCGAATCATCAAGTTACATTTAACGCCAACCGGGCACACACCTCGTAAGCTAAAACCCAATAAGCACAACGTGAATATGACTAATTATGTAAAGAGAAACACATGAGAGAGCCATCAAACAAGCCCAACAGGCACAACTCCCTATCAGTACCATACTACGAATCATTTTCACAAGGGTGAATCAAAACACATGAACTAATCACAAGGATCTTATCCTGATATAACTTTCATCGCGGCACGTAGCCCGGTTCAAACATATCGAACCACATGAAAATGAGAAGATCCCATCCTCGGCTCTGAATCGCAAGTAGTATACACATCATGCCAACCGAAACTTTCCATTTTTTTAAAATTCCACTAAACAAAATCACAACACATAATGAACCCTCATACCGGTAGGGCATCTAAATCATAAATTGTAACCAAACCATCGAGAAATCACATCAAAACTTATCGTAATGAGTAACAGAAAGTCGTTTCTAGCCTCATAGCTCTCAATAGTGAACAAAAACAAAATGATAGAAATGGGCTACCACCCTAGAATCTCCCAACGGGGGTAAACACATAAGTAGAGTACACAATCACAAACCTCACCAATATGTGAAGCATGATAGGAGGACTCACCTCGATAAGCAGAACTGAATCAAAATAAGGATAATGCTCCTCTATAACAAATCAAAACCATACTTGTAATGACACCATCTGGTGTAGCGGCCTCAGCCATACCATGGCAAATATATCAACGGACCGGGCCTCCCCCTCTAGGGTGCCCTCTACCCGCATTTCCTCCACCCTAACTGGATGTGCAGGTGGAGTAGCAACTGGAACGGAGCCTGTGGCCTGAGTGCCCTGATAAAATCTGCCATCTCAAGTCTGGGACAATCTCTCATAGTGTGCTTTATATCACCACACTCATAACAACCCCTCTGCGGGCGTGACTGCTCATACTGAGTCTGTGCCGGATAACTAAAATAGACGTTGTAGGAACCCCATGCTGGTGTTGCACTAAAAGATGACTGCCCCACATGAGTACCCTGACTAACTAGAACACCACGAATAGTCAAAAGTGCGGACTAGGCTGGCCGACTGCCCGAGCCTCCGCCATGATGAGTCATAGCTGAAGAGTAGAATCCACTGAACCCTCCAGAACATCGAGACCTCTTGGTCTCCTTAGCCTCCCTTTCCTCATCCCAAACACGTTCTAACATCCTAGAAATCTCCACCACCTGCTGAAATGGTTTATCATTATGCAACTCCCGAGCCATGTAGAATCAAAGATCATAGCTGAGTTCCGCAATGAATTGGCGGACTCGCTCTCTAGCTGTTGGAACCAAAATAAGTTCATGATGGGTAACTCACTGAACCTGATGGCATACTCTAACACTGTCGTGGTGCCCTGACGCAGCTTCTCAAACTCTGCGCGTCACGCATCCCGGAGGGTCTAGGGAACAAACTCCCTCGAAAACGTCTCTGAAAACTGAGCCCATGTGAGTGGTGATGCATCGGCTGGTCTACCCTCCTCATAAATATTCCACCACTGCTATGCTACCCTCGACAGCTGAAATGTAGTAAAAGCAACTCCGCTCACCTCCACAATACCCATGGTGCGAAGAATACGGTGACACTTCTCTAGAAATCCATGTGCATCCTTGGTAGTTGTGCCACTGAAAGTAGGTGGAATATACCTCTTGAGCCTCTCAATCCTCTTCTGCTCCTCCTCTGATGCCCCTGGCCTGAACTCATGCTAAACCGGAATAATAGGTTATACCGGCACCACACCCGCAAATAGACCAATATGACCCCGCTGCTCTGGAGTACGGGCGGTGAGAGTTTGAGCTCCTCCACCAATATGCGAAGTAGCTGGTGAAACGGAGATCAATCCTGCCTGAGCCAATGTACCAAACATGCTCAGGAGCTATGCTAAAGTCTCCTGAAGTCCAGGGGTGATAATAGGCGCCTCCGGTGCCTGTCCCCCAACCGGAGCTATTGGCGGCTCCTAAACTGCTACTCTGACATGTGCTCTAGCTGAGGCGTGTGCCCTTTCTTGGCCTATACTTTAGCCTCGGCCCCTCGCGGCTCTAGTAGGGGGCACAGGTGTTTGCTCAGCTGACCCAGTAGCCCGTGTCCTCACCAACTGTGAGAGAATAGAGATAGAAAAGCTCAAACTTCGAAATCAACAAATCCACACGACAAGAATGAAAGAAGTGGAATTTTTCTAATAGTTTTGTAGCCTCTCGAAGATAAGTACAGAAGTATTCGTACCAATCCACAAGACTCTACTAAACTTGCTCGTGACTCGTAAAATGTATGAACCTAGAGCTCTGATACCAACTTGTCATGACCCAAAAACCGACCACAGGTGTCGTGATGACACTTAGTCTCTAAGACAAGGTAAGCCGATTACTATAACAAATTAAGCCAATTTATTTTTGAAACAGAGTTTAATACAAGTACTGAAACGAATGCGAAATTAGGCATACGCGACAACAATCATAAAAAACCTCCCAAGACTGGTAATACAGAGTCACGAACTATAGCTGAATACATGGAATGGTCTCAAGGATCGAAATACAATATTGTTCAAATGATAACTGATAGTACAATTTAAGGAAAAGACTCCAAGGAACTGTGACGACCAAGCAACTCTATCTTGAATCCTTCCGATCAACAAACTAACTCTACTAGAGTTCGATATCTCCAATACGTGGCTCTGCACAAAAATATGCAGAAGTGTAGTATGAGTACAACATGGTTCAGTACCCAGTAAGTATCAGGACTAACCTCGGTAGAGTAGTGACGAGATACAATCAAGACACTCACTAGATAAATAACCTGTGCAGGATAGTAGTATAAAGCTAATAATGAAAAGCAGTAATTAGAAAATGGCAACAAAATCAACATGTGCTATAGGGAGTAAAGCAAGAAGAACACCGTGAATGCATCATTAAAACCAAATAAGGAACAAAAAGGACAATCAATTAATCAAACTGTATAACACAAGTTTCACAACGAAATCACTCTGTGATACCTCATATCATAGTCACAAGTCTCGGGTCTCAACCCGTCATCATATACTCACAGCACCTCATGCCCACATCTCAAAATCACAACTGCACAGACAACTCACGTGCCAAAATCACTATCCGCCCGGCATAGTCACAAGCTCACAGTCACAATCTGCCTGGTATGGTCACTGGCTCACAATCACTATCCGCCCGGCATGATCACAAGCTCACAATCATTATCCGCCCGACATGATCACATGATCACACGATCCGCCTGGTATAATCACAGGCTCAATAACAACATGAAAATGGATAATACAAGAATACATGGCCATGATCAATAAATGTCAAGTTTTATACTCATGAGCTAGTATAAGTAACATGTTATAGTGTATGCTTGTGTGAGTGTACTACTGTAGCCCATGTCAACCAATAATATCAAGGACATTGAATAGCTCATCGAAACAACAAGACAAGTCATACAAACTATATAACAAACATAACAAAAATCACACCATCACACGAAATTTACCAATACAATGTCTCCGAACAATCACACATCATCCCTAACATTTGTCACCCTTATCTCTCTGATAGCCACCCATATCACTCTGTATAATAACCACCTGTATCACTCCGCCTTGACAATATCATTAGCCACCCTTATCTCTCATATATCCACCCGTATCACTTCGTATAATAGCCACTTGTATCACTCTGTGTCATAGCCACCCTTTTCACTTCGCCCGGACAATAACACAATAGCCACCCATATCACTCCATACATTCAACAACAGTAAGATGCTACCTTTATGCCCTGTATAACAATAACGGTGAAGTGCCACCCTTATACTCTGCATACAGCAATCTAATCACACAACAATTGACATGTACTATCATTACAACAACACAACATAATCAGCTCGTATAACAAGTACCCTTAGGATGTCCTTTACAAAGATTCAATGATATCAATAATTTTACAACATATAGCCCACAGCTCAACACATGTATAGAATCTCAATAACAACAACATGAACGGAAAAGTAACTCAGCAAGGACAACACCTCTGTTAAACACAACTTCAAGTAAAATAGATTAATGTCTCTTGATAACTTCAATTCCAATTAATTATTTAAGGATAAATTCAATAATGAAAGTATCTCTACGAAATGGCAACTCAACAATAAAAGAATTCACGTAAAATTTAAAATGGTAACATCTCCAAATAAGCATAAAAAAACAAACTCGTCAAGTAAAGAATGTGACATGTAACGATAACTTTCAATAAAACATGTTATAGTGGACATGGCGAATAAAGGATATAATATGTTCCAACAATTTCTAATTAAATATATAAAATATGCCTAAGAGTTTAAACCGATAGAATTTCTACATATAAGCCCGAGTACGTACTCGTCACCTCGCGTACACGGCTTTCACATAATACAAATAGCACAAACGACTCAAATCCTAAGGGGTAGTTCCCCACACAACGTTAGGTAAGATACTTACCTCAACGAAGCTAGATTTATACTCTAAAATGACCTTCTCGAGTGAAACAACCTCTAGACGGCTCAAATCTAGCCAAAATAATTTCATAACATAAATAAAACTCCAAGAAAATAATTGCGGATAATAAAGCTTCAATTTTTAATTAAAACTAAAAAGTTATGTTCGCACCTGCGATACATTAGTCGCTTCTGCAGAGAAGCACTGGAGGTCTGCCCTTCGCACCAGCGAAAAAAGTTTCGCTTCTGCGCAAACGCAAGTGCGACCAAAATCACGCTTCTGCGCTGCCTTTCACCTCTGTGATCTAAGATTCCGCTTCTATGAACATACAGATGCGCCCAGCATTCCGCTTGTGCGGAATTCCCTCATTCATTCCAATTTCGCTTCTGCGGCCAAAGTGCTGCATCTGCGACCAACCCTCCCGCAGATACGGACACACCAGAACTCTACCAAACCAGCCTTAACCAAAATAATCCAAAACGATCTGAACCTCGTCTGAAATTCATGTGAGCCACTCGGGACCTCATCTGAATATACTAATAAGTCTCATAATGTAACACGGCCTTACCAAAGGCCCCAAATCATATCAAATAATGTCGAAACTACGAATTCCATCTCAAATCAAACTTATAAATTTTTAAATCTTCCAACTTCTAAAACTCGTGCCGAAACATATCAAATCAACCCGGAACGAACCCAAATTTTGCACACAAGTACCAAATGACATAACGAAACTATTCCAATTTCTGAAACCAAAATCCAAACCCGATATCATCAAAGTTAACTCTCAGTCAAACTTATGAACATTTCAAACCTTCAAATTTCCAACTTTCGCCAATTAGTGTCGAAACCTTCTAGGAATATCCAAATGCAAATTCGGGCATACGCCTAAGTCCAAAATTACCACCCGGAGCTATTGGAATCATTAAAACACCCTTCTGGGGTCGTCTACACAAAAGTCAAACTTAGTCAATTCTTCCAACTTAAAGCTTCAAATCATGAACTTCATTCTTCCAACTAATTCCAAATCATCTGAAAATCGAACTCGACCACATACACAAGTCATAACACATAATACGAAACTACTCGAGACCTTAAACCACCTTACGGAACGATAATTCTCAAAACGACTGGTCGGATCGTTACAAAAATAATACATGCATTAACTTTTGGTGTTAGTAATCCATTGTTTGCTACACTTTTTCAACATCTGTATTACTAATGCAAGTATTACTTATACAACATATTTGGTATTATCCTATGTATAACTAATACATAACAAACAATGGTATTAGCAATACCAAGGCTATAAATGTGTGCATTAGCATGGTTGAAGACAAAATTATCCTTAAAGTCCCTTGAAACTAAAGAATGTGAAGGGCATTTTTATAAACAAGTAATTTTCTTAAAAATTATATATAATGCATTTTAATTTGTAATACACCACACCAAACAGTGGATAAGAAATAATCTTTGCACAACTAATGCTTGCATTACTTGTAAACAAGTAATTTTCTTAAAAATTATATATAATGCATTTTAATTTATAATACACCACACCAAACAGTGGATAAGAAATAATCTTTGCACAACTAATGCTTGCATTACTAACTCATGCATTACTAATCCTTGCATTACTAATACAATACCTTATTCAGCATTATTCTTATACACCCTATCAAACGACCCCTAGCCTCTTCATTTAGCGGCAACCAGACTCATTCAAATTGGAAAACTATTAAGCTGGTTCAATGTATTTCCCCATTTACAATTGTCCTGCCCAACTATATGTAGTTGTAATACTATCTCTTTAACTCTGTCGGTATATTCCCTACTCTTCATTCGAAATCTCCTGGAGTTCCTTCCAGCCCAGGAGATTTCAAATGAAAAGATAGCTTTATTTTTCTTGTTAATTTCCCTCTTCCTAAATATTTAGTTTCACATCAGATACTTCTATCAAGTGAAACCAATCAAACGCCTCAATCCCAAGTTAGTAGAAGTTTTTGTCTCAATCTCAAACAAATTCGATTTAGTTAACCGGATTTATAGCAAAGACTTTTTTGATCAGTTTGCGAATCATTGGAATATATATGTCCCATAAAATGAACAAAGCAGAAAAAAGAAAACAGCAAAACAGGGTACAATGGGAAGAACTAATTGAAGAGGTAATTAAATAATCCACTAATAAAAAGATGAAAATAGCAACAAAAAGTACAAGCACAGGCGATGAACAGATTATGATTTAGCAGAAAAGATAACACAATAAACATTAAGATTTTGTATCTCAAACACATTTAACAAGAACAATAAGCAAGACAGTCAGTTAGCATATTAGAAAGTACATTCAGAGAATGAATATTCTCAAGTAGTTTCTATTTTATCACCTAAAAGCAAATATAGGTAAATTATTAATTTTTAAGGAAATAAGGCAGGCACCGAACTACAACTGTTTTAATTTTCAACAACTACAACAGGGGTAAACTATAGTGTAAAATTTCGTTAAAACCAACAACAAAGATAGATTTAAAAAAGGGCAAAATCACATGCATCATTAGTCAATGAAATTGCACATAAGAATTAATAAAAGAATCCCCAATTTCAAAGACATAATTGATCATTGAGTGATGATAAAGTATCCATCTTTAACAATAGCAAATATTGAAAATCATAACCAAAAGAACCAGAAGGGAAGATGAAGAGGAAGGAAAATAAACAGCAGGAAATTCATTGAAAATCCACATCTATAAATGCCCTCTTGACAAACAAAATAGTAGTATAACATTTTGATCAATCAAAATAACTATAAAAACAACAAAAAAAAGAAGTAAAAGAATCACCACCATCCATAGACAACCTGTGTACACTTGTCTTTAAACCATCTGAAACTTCTCCTTAAAGAACCTTTGACTTTGCCTTCAACAGAGTAAACTTTATAACTAGCAACTCTCCTTTTCCTCTGAAACTCAGGATCATTTAAACTCCAAGATTTTGAGATTGAGCCACAAGTACTCTTCCTTTTCTTCAGCTTGTTCTGTGGTACTGCTGGGGGTGGAAGTGGTGGTGCACCAACAGAAGAAGATGCATATGAAACACTATATGACCTAAAATCTTTAGTAGAAAATTGGGGTTCATAATATTTCTCAATCTGCATCCTACCATCAGTATAAGATTTTGATCTGTAATCTTCCATATTGCTGATTCTTGCTAGTTTTGAAGGCAAGAAAAATATGTATGGGAAGATGAGAAAATTTTGACAGAGTGGGATGCCAAACTGCCAGAGAATAAGGAAAAAGGTGTGCTGTGTAACTACTTGTGTATAAGACTTTTTAAATTTTTAATTTTGAGAGGGCATTGATTGATATTTTCCCTTTTTATTGATTCTAGAGATTGGCGTTTATAATGGGAAAAAAACAACTTGTGTTTTGGGCTAAAGAAAACCAAGGTATTGACTAGTCAACTTTTGTGTCCATGTTATATATAGAGTATCTACATATTTTGAGGGAGACACTCTTTTACAAAAAGTCTCCTTTTCCTTATAAAATGTCATATTTACGTATTCCTACAGTAAATTGATTTGGTACTTATCTTTGTTTTTTTTTTTCTGTTTGAAATTTCTAGAGGAAATAGTTTTCTTTTATTTCTCATCATAATAACTGGTTCATGGCAGACTGGTATACCTATTGACCAAAGAAAATCTGAAAAATTGACCTAAGAATCGTGAAGAGGTGACTAAGAAATTATCAAAATATTTATGTTTATTATGCACAAAAGATGCTTTTTTTAATGTTTTCTAATCTATCTCTTAGATTTGAAAGGAAAAAAGAATCATAAAACAAGTTAAGAAGAAAGTATACCATTTTTAGGATAGATTCCCTAACTTTTGTCCATGTTATGAAAAAGAAACCTACACATTCTTTTGCCAAAAGTTATTTTTGCCAAAAGTTATTTCTAGTGCGTCACCCTACTGATGCACAAGTCCATAGATGTAAAACTATGGTGAATGAAGGTGTTAAAAGGGAACCAGGTAGACCTAAAATCAAACGAAAAGAAATTGTTTCGAAAGATCTACAAATCTTTAGAATCAATACAGACTTAATTAGTAAAAGATAGGGTATAATGGAAGAAAATATTAATATAGTATGTTAGTTATCAATTTAATCAACTTACAATTAATGCTAATTATAAAATTTATATATAAGGTAAATTACTTTATAAATAACTTAATTGTATTAATATTTTTTTATAGTGTCAATGCATTTTCTTGAACTCGAAAAAATAAGGGAGAGCTAATGATGCCAAGTTGTGGAGGCTAGCTAGTGCCTGTGCATAAAACAACACCATGTCAGCTTCACGATTATATTCGCTCTTCAATTCATTATCATAGAAAACAAAGGACATGTTATAAAAAATATTAAATTATGGTGGATGTTTACTGTTTCTTCATGATCTTTATCTCAAATATTTAATGACATATTTAATGATATATTTTCTATATTTAATGACATATTCAATGACATATGTTCTTCACTTTTCATGCATATATAAAGGTCTTGCAATAGATGGGAAAATACACACAATTGAAGAAGAAATAAGAATCTCTTCTCTCTTTCTCTATGTATCTCTTAACTTGATTTTCCTTGTTCCATGTTGTTACTTTGAGTTATATTTTATAATACGGTATCAGCACGAAGTTCTAGCCAACTGAGTCGTTATGATGCGGCCAATGCCGGTAGCGTCATTTAATGTTAATAATATGGTAAGAACAATGACGGTATAAGGTGTACAACGCCAACATATATTCGGCCATCACGGTTAGCCTTTTCTAGTTAGTTTTCAAGTTTCTTTACACTTTGCTATTTATGTTTCCATACATGAACAAACTCATTTTACGAAAAAGTTTTTATTGAAAGTTCATCAAATCATGTAAGGATTTTTGGTGTAAAGAACGATAAATATTTTCCCTATAACAAGTATTATGTTCCTATGTTTTAATATTAAGAAACACGAAGTAAAATTTTTTGAGAGAGCACATATTTTTCCTTTCTATTTTATCACATAACTCTTCCATCTTAAAGTGGGATAATTATCATAAAGGACACGTAGATTTTAGTTGATTATGTGTTTTTCTATATTTGCTTGATACTTTTAATTTGATTGAGTTCGGTTAATGAAAGTTCGCATATGCAAATTAAATTCAATCGCCACCAATAGTAAAAACCCGTTCCATAAGTCTAAAATAAGACATGATGTTACCGTGGAGGTATGAATGAATGTGGACGTGGTAATAGACAAAATTATAATCGTCATCATTATGGTAATTAGAACAATAATGATTCTCAAAATAATCCTTCACTTTATGAAAGTGATGTTTGACATTAATATAACATGAGATTTTATAAAAGCACGCATGGATTATTATGTTCCATTCCTGAAGTGAATGTGAAAATAATGTGATAATCATTATGAATACACATTCATTCTTGCAAGAATATGAACGTGCTAGTGGTAGTAAATATACCACACTCACCTCGAGAAGGGGGTTTGCGATGAAATAAGAAAATAATGTCATTATTATGGCATGAATAGTCATTGGTCACGTACCTATTGTACGCCAAAATATTTTGGCAATGTGATTATTAAAGGACAACAATAATGCAAGAAACAAATCTTGTATCTAATTTTGACCATGACCATAATGGTATAACTTTCTCTTTAAAAGTGATATTCACCATATAGATATTGATGAATATATGGTAGTACAAAATTAATTGAAGGCTCTGGAAGAGCTACTATAACTCTGGCTAAGGAAACAATACTTATCATAGAGAATGCAATGTTCCCCTCCAACTTCAAGAGAAACTTGTTGAGTTTTAAAGATATCCGCCGAAATAGATTTCATATTGAGACAATAGATGAGAATAATCTTGAATATCTCATTGTTACCAAGAATGTCTGTGGCCAGAAAAAGGGTTATTGGGAAGTTCCCTTGTGGCATGTATTGGACAAGAATTAGTGCAATTGAGGCACATTCTATCAAAAACCAAAAGGTTACTAATTCCAATATTTTTGTACTTTGGCATGATCGATTGGGATATCCCGAATCAATTATGATGAGACAAATTATAGAGAACTCAAATGGGCATCTATTAAAGAATTTAAAGATTCTTTTAAATAATGAATTTTCTTGCACTTCTTGTTATCAAGGCAAGTTGATTATTAGACCATTACCAACAAAGGTTGGGATTAAGTCCCCTGCATTTTTGGAACGTATACAAGGGGATATTTGTAGATCTATTCACCCACATAATGGGTCGTTTAGATATTTTATGATCTTAATAGATGCATTTTCTAGATGGTCTCATGTATGCCTGTTGTCATCTCACAACCTGACATTTACAAAATTAATGGCACAAATAATCCGATTACGGGTACAACTTCCAGATAATCCAATTAAGTCTATTAGACTTGATAATGACACTGAGTTTTTATCCCAAGAATTTAATGATTATTACTTATCAATTGGGATAAAAGTGGAACATTCTGTAGCTCATGTTCACACTCAAAATGGCCTTGCAGAATCTTTGATTAAACGTATGCAATTGATAGAAAGACCATTACTCATGTAAACCAAGTTACCCACTTCAATTTGGAGTCATTCCATTTTGCATGCAACAATACTAATTCGTCTCAGGCCGATAAATTATCATAAATATTTCCCGTTGCAATTACTTTTGGGTCATGAACATAATATATCCCATCTAAGAATTTTTGGATGCGCTGTATATGTGCCTGTAGCACCGCCATATCGCACCAAGGTGGGTCCCCAAAGAAGGTTAGTAATATATGTTGGGTTTGAATCGCCCTCCATTATTCGCTATCTTGAAACATTAACGGGAGATTTGTTCACTACTTGATTTGCAGATTGTAGATTCGATTAGGTATTTTTCCAAAATTAGGGGGAGAAATTGGTGAAACCAAACGTGAAATTTTGTGAAAAAATACATCATTGTCTCAACTTGATCCACGTGCCTCTATTAGTTTTGTGAAAAAATATATCATTATCTCATCTTGATCCACGTACCTCTATTTATGAAAAAGAGGTGTAAAAGATTATCCATTTACAGAAAATAGCAAATCAAATGCAAGATGCATTTACGAATCTGAAAAGGATAACGAAATCACATATCCCTGCAGAGAATGTTCCAATCCGCATTGATGTTCCTGCTGGACAATCTTCTTGTGTCATAGCTAATGAGTCAAAAGCACGCCTAAAGTGTGGCGGACCATTGGGTTCTATGGATCAAAATCCTAGAAAAAGAAAAATAAATGATCAAGATGACACTACGAATTAGTCTCATAAAAAAACCTATGACTTAACCAATCCTGAGATTCATGAGGAAATCAATGAGATTGAGACTCAAGAAAATAAGGAACTATCAATAAACTCAATCAATATTGAGACAGATTTGAATCGATTGTATATAATGGTAGATTATGTCTTTGCATACAATGTTGCATCTATCATTATGCAAGATAATGAAGATCTTGAACCTCAATCTGTTGGAGAATGTCTACAAAGACGTGATTAGCCAAAATGATAAGAAGTAATCCAATTTGAGTGGGATTCACTTGCGAAACGTAAAGTTTTTGGGCCTGTAGTCCAAACGCCTAATGGTGTTGAACCTGCTGGCTATCAATGGGTCTTTGTACGTAAAAGGAATGAGAAAAATGAGGTACAAAGATATAAGGCACGCCTTGTTGCACAAGAATTTTCACAAAGGCATGGCGTCGATTATGAAGAGACGTATTCTCCTGTTATGGATGTTATAACGTTCTATTATCTCATTAGTTTTGCTGTCCATGAAAAGATTGATATGCATTTAATGGATGCGGTTACAACCTACCTTTACGGATCACTTGATAATGAGATATACATGAAAATTCTTGGGGGATTTAAAATGCCTGACGCACATAATTCAAAGTCTAGAAAAATATTTTCAATCAAATTGTAAAAATCTTTGTATGAGCTAAAGCAATCAGGAAGAATGTTGTATAACCACCTTAGTGAATATTTATTAAAGGAAGGTTATATAAATGATGTCATTTGTCTATGTGTTTTTATAAAGAAAACAACATCAGAGTTTGTTGTACTTGCCGTATATGTTAATGACATAAACATTATTGGAACTCCTATAGAATTCCAAAAGGCAATTGATTATTTAAAGAAGGAATTCGAGATGAAAGATCTCGGAAAGACAAAATTATGTCTCGGTTTGCAAATTGAACATTTGGCAAACATGATTTTTGTTCATCAATCTGCCTACATAGAAAATGTATTGAAACGGTTTTACATGGATGGAGCACATCCATTAAGTACTCCGATGGTTGTTCGATCACTTGATGTGAATAAGAACCCGTTCCGACCTCAAGAAAAGAATGAAGAGCTTCTTGGTAATAAAGTATCATATCTTAGTGCAATTGGTGCACGTATCTTGCTAACACTACAAGGCCTGACATAACTTTTTCAGTTAATGTCTTAGAAAGATATAACTCTGCTTGTACAAGGAGACATTGGAATGGAATCAAAAACATATTGCGGTATTTAAAAGGGACTACTGATATGGGCTTAATTTATGAAAATGATTGCAATCCCGATCTTGTTGGTTATGTCGATGCTGGATATTTATTTGACCCACAAAAAGTTCGATCTCAAACAGGCTATGTGTTTACATGTGGAGGCACTGCCATATCTTGGCGATCGACTAAGCAATCAATCGTGGCTACTTCTTCTAAGCATGCTGAGATAATTGTTATTCATGAAGCAAGTCGAGAATGTGTTTGGTTGAGATCTATAATACATCTTATTCGAGAAAAATTGGTTTGAAGTGTGATAAACTACTCACAATTTTGTATGAAGACAATGCAGCATGCATAACCCAGTTGAAGGGAGGATTCATAAAAGGAGATAGGACAAAGCACATTTCACCAAAGTTATTTTTTACACATGATTTTTATAAGAATAGTGATATCAATGTACAATAGATTTGTTCAAGTGATAATATGGCTGATTTGTTCACCAAATCTCTACCGACGTCAACCTTCAAGAAACTAGTGTACAAAATTGGGATGCAAAGGTTTAAGGATGTGAACTGATGCTCTCATCAGGGGGAGTTAATACGCGTTGTACTCTTTTTTCCTTGCAAGGTTTTGTCCCACTGGGTTTTCCTTGCAAGGTTTTTAATGAGGCAACCAAAAAGCATATTTCTAAACATGTGTACTCTTTTACCTTCACTAGGATTTTTTTTTTCTAATAAGGTTTTAACGAGGCACATTATCTATGGACATCCAGGGGGAGTGTTACAAGAAATATTAAATTATGGTGGATGCCTACTCTTCCTCCATGATCTTTATCTCAAATGTTTAATGACATATTCAATGACATATTTTCTTCACTTTTCATGCCTATATAAAGGTCTTGTAATAGATAGAAAAATATACATAATTGAAGAAGAAATAAGAATTTATTCTCTCTTTCTCTATATATCTCTTAGCTTGTTTTTCATTGTTCCATATTGTTACTTTGAGTTATATTTTATAACAGCACCAAATTTAATACCCAAATTCGACCAGTACTACTTCCACTAGCACCTTGTTGCAACCCAAATTGTTTAATCAGCTGGCCTTCTCTTAGGTGAGATTTTCTTTTGTATGGAGTATACTAATATCATATCAGCACTTCGACCATTAATTTTGGAAAAGAAAAAGATCTCAGCCTCTATATATCAAAATACTCTGTTTTTCTTTCATGAAATTTTCTTTTCAAAGTTAAAATTGATGAAACGGGCATATATATAGAGCTCAACATGTATTAGGTTTTTGAACCACTAAAGAATGTGGTGAGATGGACAGGTCCGTCTATTTTTAATCAAAGGTCTCGAATTCGAGTCCTGCAAATGGAGAAATCACCGGTAAGGAACGCTTTTCTCTTTAGCAGATCTTATTCGGTGCAAATTTAGATTATTTGGGCCATCGGATTCCAAATACCAAAAACCTGACATATCGAAGTAAATGAAATTAATGACTAAAATAGAATTGTTTGGAGTTCTGGATGGAATACGAATCAATCATTTTGTAATAATACGAACAATAAAAGTTGAGGATCTGCGGCCATAGTTTTTACCAATTATATTTCACATGCAGGGGACCTAGAGCATTGAATACGGATTCTCGGGAATCCAGTAACTATTGCATAAATTCTGTATTTATATTAAGAAATTAACTAAATATTTGTAAATATCTAACTGTGAACTCAGCTATTATTACATATTAATTTAAAATTACTGTAAAAACTCATAAACCTCAAATCCTGGATCCGCCTCTGTCCACGTGGAATGCTCTCTCAAAGAAAGGGAAGGAGCCTTACTAATTGGCGGTGGACGTCCATTGGAAAAAAGAAAGAAAAAGTCAAAGGGAAAAAATAATTTTCTAGTAGCTTAAATAAATTCTTTTTTGTTTATTTGCTTAAAATATAAGTACAGCTCATCTTTAATTATTATTGTTTTTTCTAATCCGAATCGTGCCAAAAAATCCCACTTAAAAAGCTTTCTATTAAAGGTAATTTCATTCATCTTTCTAATTTTGTCGACATAGTAATAATTTAAAATTAAGAGAGATATCAATGGTGAAGAATTTTTTCCAAACCAATCCAACTAGAAATTAGATTATTTTTCTTAGTCATTTTTCTCTTCGTATTTGAAAGGACAACTACTATGGTTTTTAAAATGAAATGTAAAAGGATACACAAAGCATCTATTTAAGACAATAATATTAATCTAGACGCAAAATGAAAATAAAAATATTATTACCCCTTCTGTCCTAATTTATATGATATCATTCGCATTTCAAGAGTTAAACTGAATTCGGACATGAAATCTTTAAATTTAAAATAAAATTTATCTATTTGAAAATTATGTAAAATGTTTGAAATATTAAAAAGACATAAAAAATTACGGTAAAAAAACTGATTTAACTCTCAAAATTCGAATGATACCACATAAATTAGAAGAGCGAACCATTGGAGAATCAAGGAGAAGATTAGGAGAAATGAATAATGCCAGTAAGAATTTTTTTCGCTCTAGTTGTCTTCTCGTATTCAAACAGAATTTCATCATGTTCATTGCTATCCCCAGAACCAACAAGCAACTAAAATAATTTCCTTCTTTTTTTTTCTTGTCGCGGCCAAGAGTGGGTTGCTCTAGTGACAAGTACTCTCACTTCCAATCAAGATGTGTGAGTTCGAATCATCCCAAGAGCAAGGTGGAGAGTTCTTGGAGAGAGGGAGCCGAGGGTCTATCGGAAACAGTCTCTCTACCCCAGGGTAGAGGTAAGTTTTGCGTACGCACTACCCTCCTCATACTTCACTAGTGAGATTATTCTGGATTGTTTTTGTTTTCCTTGTTGCGATTAATTGATGTTTTGTGAACAGTAGCCCCACTATAATGGATAAGGTTTCTGAGGCCTTTAGAGATCCTTTCACTGGCATGCCAAAAACAGCATGAAAGAGAATCAGAACATGTGTGCCATGTAGATTATTTATGGGATGACTTCTTTTAGGGAGAAAAGAAAAGAGAGAAAAATCAAGTGCACTTGAAAATAATACTCTCTGTATTAGTTAATACCTTCTCAAGATTATAAAACCTATAATGTACAATTAACAGATAATAATACTGTATAAATTTCATAATTAAGCGATATATGCTATGTATGTCGTCCCTTTTTTAATCACCGAAACTTAATACTAGCTTTCTACTCTTAGCACACGAAATATTTTTTCTTGGACCTACTGTATGACCCAAAATTTAGATCTAAGTTTATACAATCGAATTTTGTAATAAAGTAGGGTTAATTTTAGCCAATATTAATATCCGAAAGATAGACCAAATATTTTTATAGTAAGATCTCACGTGTGCTATTGAATAACAATAAATGACTACAATAATGAGATAATCAATGATCCAAGAATATGGAAGATAGCAATAGATAATAATAAATAATAATAAATGACATTTAATTAAATAAATGGATGGAGGTCACCCGAAAAAGGTGAGATTCCTCAATAATTCCTCTGACAAGGATAGATAATGATAAGCCTTTGAATGTTCAGATCATCAGAAAAAGTAAACTTTGTATATATGTGATAAATGGAGAATCTTCAGAGAATGTCAATGAGTTGCTCTTTACAATGAATATCCAATCCCCTCACATGACTACATATCTTTCTATTTATAAGGGTACATGGGCCACAAAACCCAAGATAGTAGAATATTCTCTAGGGAATGATAATCCTAGAACTAACCGTTACTGTTTTCCGAAAAGGGGTGCTCGTCTTCGTCCTCGTTCTCGTCCTTTGTTGAGTCACTTCGACCTTGCTGACGACGTGTTTTCTTCTCACGATGTCGACCCTTTGAGGCTAAGTCAATGTATCTTTTTGACGACATGTGGCAGCCTCCAAAGGCTTTTTTACATATCGACGTGGTCGATCATATGATAGGATATTTTTTGCCCATACAATTAGTCCCTACGCTCGTTGAGGTCATCCTCGTCGGCGAATTTTGAGCGGATTAAAGTGGTCGTGGTCATTGTAAAAGATAAGTGACGTGGCGCCCTGAGGGCCATATATTTCAAACCCTTGGTTTTTTCGGGTAACTTCTAGAATGAACCTATTCTTTAAAGTGAAGTGACGTCATGACATCATTCGTCATGATGACGCTTATTTCCGATACATTGCTCGATTCACGTGTGACTTCTTATTGGTTCTGCCATTTCGATTCTAGTAGTAATCATGGTGAGCCGTTTCGAATTCGGTGCCTCTCCTTTATAAATAGGGATTGTTCCAGCATTATTTAAGTTTTACTTTCTTTAGAACCATCGACACTTTGCAGAAACTCTTCTAGCTTATCAGACCCGAATTTTCTTTGCTTTCTGACTTATAACTTTCTTTCATACTCTCATCTTCCATACCCCAACTTTCCACAAACTTCGTAGCTATGTCGAATATTCCTTCTAATGTTAATGAAGAGGTCCAACCCATTCCACTAACTGTTGTGTTTCCCGTTCATGGTGGAGGCACCACTTCCACCGTTAAAGAGGAGGCTCTCCCTTCAATAGAGGAGATTATTCCCCGCAATCCCGATGTGAAACCCAATTTGCAGCGGCCGCCGGAGGTAGTGACCGAGGTTTTTCAATCAACTTTGACGGCTGAGCGCTTAGTGGAGTTCAAAGCCAAACATGGCATCTATAACTAATTAGAGATCGTACGTGCGGGGCGAGGACGCAATGGATACCCATTGCCCTAGATATTGCGCTCTCTACGCCTATCCTTTCTCAGTTGGTTACTCTCTTCCTCTACAGCCTCTTGTGGAGGAGTTCTATCATCACTACCAGGTTTGCCCTACCCTGCTCGCTCCCTATGTATATAAGGTGACCAAAATATTGCCGAAGTTCACCGAGCTGGCTGGCATCGAGGTCTTAGTGCAGCACCTATTTCATCTGTTCGCGCCCTATTTTTACCGTGGCGCGATGCTAAATCTACGACATCGTGGATGCAAGTGTTTGGTGGTAAAAATGGACGACAAAGGTAGTCGACAATTTTGGCTTGACTTTTTTTTTTGACAAGATCGAGGCCGTCGTGGCCAATGTCGCAGGTTTCCCTGAGGCATGGAACTATAACCGTAAGTATTCATATTCATCGCTTTTAGCTGTTTGTCCATTTCGAGTTAGCGTAATAACCCTCTCTAATTTGCAGCTACTAATCAACCTCTTCAGCTAGTGGCAAACCTTGCTGACTAGGTTAGGAGAGTCATCCTTTGTACTATAGGGATACGAGACTGGCCGAGCTTCTGGAAAGAATTCAAGCCGGACCTTCCCTCAACAGGTACTTTCATTCTTCTGGTTGGCGTCATACTGTTATTTTCTTATATCGTTGTGCTTACCTTTTTGCATTTCCTTTAGGTTCTGTTAGGGGGTAGACGAAGGAACAAGGCGTTTGTGCCCTCGTTTAGGAGGAAAAGGGTTGATACGCCTTCTGCCTCTGCTCCTGTCTCAACTACTGTGCCTGCTCCCTCCTCGGTTTCATTCCTTGTCGTTGAATAGGAGATTTCACCACATGAAGAGGACTTGAGTCCTCGCAAAAGGAAAGTCGTGGATGTAGGAGAAGGCATGCCCGTGGCCATTGACTTATCAGAGGATGAGTTCGTGGTACATGAGACTACTATGATTCATATTGGGGAGGATATCGAGGCGACCTCCGAGGAGCCTTAGTTAGAGGAGATTCATGCGGTCGTGTCTTCGTGCCCCAAGGTGGAGACGATCGTAGAGGGAGTGCTTGGTGATAGCTCTATGCCTCGTGAGGAGGCCTTTCCCTTTAGGCTGGGTAGGGATGTTGTTCCAACTAAGGGGACAAAGGGAAGGGTGCCGTTAAAAAAGGATGAAGAATCAGGTTCTGACATGGACCCTGAGGATCTTAAGATGATCGATGAGGGGACTACTCAGATCTGGGCGAGGACGGATGGGGGGTCAAGAACTATCACGATTCCAAAGGATCGTGATCAACTGAAAAACACCAAGGACGTGGTCAATGTCCTCGGTCCTCTCTGCTCTGAAGGCGAGCGTGTGACGCTCAAAGAACTGACAGATGGCACCCTGTCGAAGAGTATTGTCGGCCTCGCCCTCAGGGTAAGTGTAGTCGTTCCTCCTTCTTTCTTTGCTTTGACTTGCTTCTAGGTTCTAACTTTTACTTTTTCTTGATTTGTAGACTATTATTCTGGAGATTGAAAGCGTACAGAGGGAGAAGAAATAGAAAGAGACTTACCAAAGGCTGAAGGGCAAGAACCAGAAGTTCCGCAAGAAGTACTGGGACGCCCAGAGGCGGCTTCGCGAGAAGGGAGACATGCCAGCCATAAGGGAAGAGTTGAGGAAGTAAGATGAGTGGATGGGCGCGGTGGAGAGGTTCAGCATTCTTGAGGTAGCGTTGAAGAGAAAAGAGGAGGAGCTCGAGCTGAGCAAGGGCGCGGAGGCCCAATACAGCGACCTCCAGAGTTAGTTGGAAAGCAGTTGGACGACTTCTTTCAAGTCAGTTGGATACTCTCATGGGGAAGTCGTCGAAAGCAGCAGATGTTCGAGAAGGCTAAGTCCTCCGACTAGATACTTGAAGGAAGGTTGACATTCTAGAGTTGGAAAACAAGACTCTCTGTTCTAAGCGGGATAATGCTATGTCAACAGCCAAGGCTAAAGAGGAGAGGCTTGAGGAGAGGATTGGGGAGTTGGATAAGGAGAACTCTGAGCTGCTCGAGCAAGCTTCTGCTGTCGAGGTCGAGAATGCCTGATTGCTCGAGCGAGTTACTGCTGGCGAGACCAAGAGTGCCTGGCTGGACGAGCGGCCCTCTAGGTCTCATTCCTATGGATTTCCTAACATTCCTCGAGAGAGGTACGAAGATTGGATCCTCGCTGAAGCCCGATTGGACGTGATTTGTGATTTAAAAAAGACAGGCTGCGATTTTGAGAAGGCTATTGAGAAGGCTCGAGTCAAAGCTCGTGAGGCCCGACTCGCCTGTGACTTTGATCCTGTTACACCTCCGCTTGATGAGGAGGATATGGACCAGCTCGCGGACAGTGCCTTGTATGATGTTGTTTACGGTCAAGACAATTGTGTAACGACCCGACTTGTCGTTTTGAACATTTACGCTCCTTTCAACTATTTAAAGTCTTGAGTAGCTTCATATGATGTATTATGACTAAGTTTGAGTTTTTCTTTTTGTATTCGACCTCGGATCGGAGTTTTGATTATTCTGTTAGGTCCGGATGGTAATTTTGGACTCGGGCGTATGCCCGAAATTTAATTTGGATATTTCTAGGATGTTTCGACGCCGTTTCTTCATGCATAAGTGGTATCACATTAAGCAAATGAGCTACAAATTTAGTTTTTATTAAAGCATTAGATCTGTATGGAAATTACGGAGCCATAGCAAAAATAATCATCGAATTCGGACATCGTATGAGAAATTTATGCCCATTTCCGGGTAAAATAGAAATGATTTTCCATCACCATCACCCAGGGTAGCGTGGGGTGCTATCCCTGGCACTGAGAATCTTGAGGTTCTGGAACCAGCACCACATGCAGCATCCCACGCCACCTGTGGTACCCGAAACATTATATACTCATTTTGGGGTACATTTTTCTCCATTCCTCTTGGCCGCATTTTTGGGGCTTCCTCCACTATCTCAAGACCTCCAACTCCCCCCAACTTCAAGGTGAGTAATCCCTACTAATTTGGTGTTTCATTTCATCAATTCCACCCTAAAATTAACTCAATCCTCCATAAAATACATAGATCTTCAAAAACAATCTTCAAGAACTCAAAGGAGGGTTTTGCAAGATTTTTTCCAACAGGTAATTCTACACCCTTAGACTTATATATATGGATGTATTATGGGAATATGAGTATGAATTAAGTATTTGAACTTATGGTATGGTGATTGAAAGCCATAAGTCTCCAATTTAAATACATAACCATTGTAGATATTGAAAGGTGATTATTTGATGAAATTTTGTTGGTTAGGTGTGGATGGATGGTCATGTATGTGATGTTGGAAGTTATGAATTATTTAATAATGATGGTGGGATAAATGTTTGGTAAATGGTAGTAGTTGGATGAACTAATTCTATGGTTAAGAGATGTAGAGATTCATGCCTACTAGGTGTTTGATAAAATGCCTAAATTGCCTAAACTATGGGATTTGTTACTAATACCATTGGATGTTGTTATTGTAGATTGAAGTTTCTTAGTGTAGTGAGTCATTGGAGTCATTGAAGCATCATTAAGGGGCGAATTTCAGGTATGTTGGCTAAACTACTCTTTTAGAAATAAATTCCATGATGTTCCCTTAAGTTTCAAGTATTGTTGGCTCAAGTTCCTTATTCCCATGTTCCGAGTTGTTCTCAATAAATATGATTGTCCCGAGTAAGAAAGTGTCGAGAATTATGTATTCAAAATGTGTTCTGAATGTTCCTCTCACACTGTGCTATCTTTCGGGAATGTGTTCAAGAATGATATGTGTATTAAAATATTATGGATTTGAGTCGTGTTTCAAATGAAAGTTCATTATGCATAACTTGGAAAGAATACTCCATGCGTCTAAAACTCCTATTGCTCATATGTGTACCTAAAGTCTTGATTTGAAATGACTTGTTTTTGATAATATATAAAGATGCTGGAAAGTGAAAGAAGTGGGTTGAAGATGTAAAGTGTGGCCACCGTGCCGATAATGAAAGTTATACTTGTGACTAATAGTGCCAATGAAATAATGTGATAAAGGTCAAGAAATGAGCCTTGATTCAATTGTTACAAATTGACTTCGAAAATAAATTTGCCTAAGAGCCTATGTACTCAAGTCATGGCCAAATGTGGTTGTTTCAATTAATGCTAAGCTTTGATTCAACTGGTCCAAAAGTATTTCGAAAATAGAATTGCCTAAAAGCTTATGTACTCAAGTGATGCCCATATGTGGCTGTTTAAACTAATGTTATGCTTTGTAAGTATTTTCGATGTGTTTTGCGTTGTTATATATTCATGAGTTGATATTGTATATTGTCCCTTTTTGGGGAAAAGTATTTCAAGAATAAATGATGTGTTACTCGTTTATGATTTTAACTTATGCTTCGATTGCCAATCATTTTACTCCATTTCTTGGAAATAAATCCATTGTGTTTAAAGTCTTCACTACCAATGAACCTAAAGTTGTGATTTTCGGAATATTCTATTTGTTGACATTTATGATGATGATCCATGAAAGGAAAGAAATGAAAGTGTGGAATATGAAATACAACCATTGTGCCATGAATAAAGAATCATATGTATGGCCAAGAGAGCCAATGAAATAATGATGTTGTAAGTGGTTGAAAGTGACAATAAGGCTATATACGGTATGAAATGTTATGAGGTAAATGCATTTTTATTGTTGTTTCCTTTGTATGAAAATCAAAATTTGGGAGTATCGTTAGTCACCAAGGAAGGGTAGGTTGAAATAACCTAACCCCGAAACTACACGTGCTGGTGTACGAGTGAATTGTGATTATTCCCCTTATTTAGGATAAGATAGATATGGTGAAAATATTTCCCCTCAATTGGGATGAGATGATTGAAAGAAAAGAATGATGTCGATCCACATGGCATTGTTGTGAGATGGCCTAGTCTATCAGGTCGTGATCGAATACCATGTCGCACACATGGTGGTGATTGTTCTGGAAACTGTAATTGAAATGGTGATAGTAATTGTGATTGTTGTTGATGTCTTCGAGGACGGCGGCCTAGCCGATCGGGTTGTGATTGGACTCTGTGTAAAATACATGGTGGCATATCTATATTGGTACTAATGATCTCCCAACCAAAAATATATATATATTATCTCCATATTTTGGAAATTATTATGTTTTAACTGGGCATTTGGATATAGTTGATTGTGACTTCCTATTTATATGGTTTTCCCTTTCTTATATTGGCATTCTATTTTGAAAGTGGACAGTTAGCTTTACATACTAGTACTATTCCATATGTACTAATGTCCCTTTTGTCGGGGGCGCTGCATCTTCAATGGATGCAGGTGGTTCATCAGCGGGCAACTTTGGTCCTCGTTAGCAGTCACTCTCTACTCAGCAGGTTTTGGTGAGCCCTACTCTATTACGGGCCTGATGTCATTTGAGTTGTACATTGTGTTTTGAGGTATAGCCGGAGCCTTGTTGCCGGCACTTTCATACTACTCTTTTGTTGTACTTAGAGGCTTCGTAGACAGGTTGTGGGTGGTGTTTAATGTTCAGAATTGAACTAGATGTGTTGGTATTTGGGCAAACATGTTTTTCATTATATCTATAAACTCGTAATAATTTGGAATTTATAAATGAAGCTGCTAATGGAAATAAAATGGGAGTTGTTAATGAAATATTTTTAGTGATGGACTACATCTCCTCTTTATTCATGAATGAGTTTGGGTAAAAAGAAATCTAACAGGCTTACTCGACCGGGTTTACTCGATTGAGCGCAGGTCGCGCTCCCCGAGTTCGGGGCGTGACATACTTAGTATCAGAGCCTAAGGTTTTAAAGTGTCCTAGGATGTCTCGGAGCCGTGTCTGGTAGAGTCCTTCTTATCAGTGTGTTGTCGACCACATCTATAATGAGGAGACTACTTGGACATTTAGGAATTTCACACTTCTTTGATACTCCAAATCATGCGATAAAGCTCAAGATAGGAAGCTAAATTCCTCATCATGTCTCATTATCCATATGAGTAACCCACGGGTTCGAGGTAGTGAGGAGGGAATGAAAGAACCAGTTTCTAGGGGAAGTGTCCTTGTTCCTATTAATGTTACCACGCCACCGGATCATGTGGTGAAAGCACCTAAGAAATGAATAAGGATTATTGGCACCAATAAGCCAGAATGTTTGATTTGTAAGAAGCTCCACTCAGGTTCATGTTGGATGACTCTTGAAATACGTTATGACTATGGAAAGAGGGGGAACAAGAAGATCAAATGCCCTAGGTTAGGTACACCCATCCCGGTCTGCCCGACATGCGGGAAGGAACATTTGGCGTCGTGTTGTGAGTATGCTCAGGAGCGTGTTAGGGGTGGAATGCTAGGGAAATTCTAAAGGCCCACATAATAAACCGCTACAGATATTGTTACTCCCGCCATGAAGGCTTGGAGGAAGGATAAGGGGGATGTTTATAATGTATGCAAAAAGGGTAAAAGTCAGGTTAGTAGGGTGAGTCAGCTTAGCGTACCTCATACTCGTTGCATGAAATGTAGGAGATGTCATTCGGGGGTATGTCACTATGGTACCAATGTATGTTATGGATGTGGATTCGAGGGCCATTAGTTAAGGTATTGTCCTGTCAACCTAAAGTCATCAAGTAAGTCACTCCTTAGTAAATCATTATGAATATGCATAACGTTTCCTTATTATATATGTACATCTATATTGAAGAACCTTCATAAACACGGTCTTAACAAGACACTGAATCAAAAAACATGGCATGTACTTACTTTCTAAACGAGACGCATTATTCGTGAAGCCACTCTATCACAAATTCTCTTATTTACAACCTCTTGAGGCATTGAGTTCTATAATGATTTCCTTGGAATGAGTTATAACCCTAGGTTAATTCTTCCCACTACTTCCCTAATTTCTCAACAAGGGACTATATCAGATGAATTTCTTACAGAATCTTTTTGATTCAAATGGATAACATCTGCTCACTTATGATTATGCATGCACCGTCATGAAGTTTACCTATGTGGTATCAAATCCAATGTATAGCGGCCTAGTGTTGAGATCCTTCTTGAGCCACTCCTTTTCTCTCCGGTGTATGTGGATCCTATGGTTTGAACAATCACTTCACTCCTTTGTGAATATTATCATGAATCCTTTTCACTGTCTAGTAACATGAGAGCATATCTCAGCACCTATCATATGTGTACCTGTCAATTGATAGGGGTCACTTGTCCGTATAAAAGTTTCTGGGAAATTTGAGATTTTCACAAATTCATCACAGGGAGATATTTTTGTTTGCCCATCTCAGTATGACTTTCATGTCCACTTAGATCATTCCGCAGTAAGTATCTCACTTTGTTCTAGTATTGTAGTTGCCCATGAAGTAGCCTGGTATTGCGGCTTGAGAGTTATTATGGCAGAGACATGTCTAGCTCATAGCAAAATGTACATTCTCTCTAACCAATACATGATTTCATCCAAACATTAGGATGTCCTAGATACATGGTTTCACTCGTGTGTGGTTGAAAGTTAAGCATCCTTATAGCGACTTTTCCTCCCCACTTCAGGTGGATGTTTCAGATTCTGGCACATATGATGATCATATTAATTTGAAAGACAAGTTTGTTGTATCTCTAGTCCTCTCATATAGGATCAACTATTGTGAAGGGTTAGCTGTCAGAATGATAATAATCTCACAAGTGTTCAACTTTCCTTTTTATCCTCATGGGCTTGTGGCATATCTATTCCTTGTGTTAGTTACTGTTAGGAGCGCAATGCAACTACATGTATTTTGAAACCCATATCACATTTAGGGTGCCAGAATATTCGCATTTCGAGTTAAACTGATTTTCCCTACATTCCAAGTGGTGACTGGTGTCACGTACTTGGCTATTTTTCTTTGAGGCCTACTATTGCCGAACAAGGCACATATGGAATGAAACAATTGTTGTTGTCCTTTTCATGACTCATAGTCTTCCGAGAATAATTAGCGCTAATGTCTTTATCCTCCCAACCATGCCTCCCATATGTCACATGTCTAAAATAACTCATTTTTTAAAAATCTCAGAATCATGAACATGGTCCCTACATTATTAATGCCTACTAGGCAACTCTATGCCCCATTTGTCAAATCAATGATGTCATCACAATGATTAACCATGTCAGTACAATTGGTAGTAACCTTCATTTCTCTTAGGATATAACCTACTGAAATGCCCTGCTCGGCACATTGATGGATTCTTGAAAATTTCCAGCCCAATATCGGACCTCGTTGTTCCTATTTATAGTAAACTATGGGAGTTGAAGGTTCAAATATGTCAAATAAGAAGCATCATCCCGTGATCAAACATATTGGATAAGAGGTTTTATGGTCATATACAAGCTAGCACACCTAAGAGTAATTGTTGGAGGTCGCCAAAGGATTAGTTTGGGTGTTCGGCGTAGGGATTTAGAGTAGAAGAAAGTGAACGGGTTATTCTCAAAATTTTCTCTATGAATATATTGGGTGAATTGTTAAGGAAGGTAAAGTATGTGTAGTCACATTAGGACTTACGAAATCTTGAAGAAAATAGGCCAAACTATGAGTATGATGTTTCCCTATTATTGTCCTCTGTGTACCCGGTGTTTCATGTGTATGTCTGAGAAGGTAGTTGGAAATCCTTTGTCTATCATTCCGGTGAAATATAGTGATGGTGAAGTTAATGGATAATTGGATTATGAGGGGTACCTATTTGCCATCCTCGTTAGATAAGTCCCGGAGTTGAGATTGCCTCCGTTAATGTGTTATGGCAAAGTCTGTAAGTCGATGAGGCCACCGTGAGAGCCAAAAGTGTTAAGGAAATAAAATGTTCTCACTTGAGTGTATAGTCAAATGATTGTGGATTAAAAGGTACTTTCTTTGTGTTACAATTTAAATAGGTGCAGTTCATGTCCAGATGCTACTTTTGATAATGTAATGCCAGTAATGTTGAAATTTATATTAATGGTATGTTATGATGATTTGTTGAGTTGTGAATGTATTGTTAGGAGTGGTTTTGGTGATTCTCTTGCAGGTGGATAGGTCCAATGACAGAGGAGACTCTGCCAAAAATTTTAGAAATTTAGGGAGTTAGCCAAATTTTGAAACTACTGGTGTGTGTTAATTAACAGTTCGGCCATATTAGATGCTAATGACGGATTTTGACCCTCATTCGAGGACGAATGATCTTAAGTGTGGGAGAATGTAATGACCCAACTTGTCATTTTGAATATTTACGCTCCTTTCAACTATTTGAAGTCTTGAGTAGCTTCATATGATTTATTATGACCAAGTTTGATTTTTATTTGTATTCGACCTCGGATGAGTTTTGATGATTCCGTTAGGCCCGGATGGTGATTTTGGACTCGGGCGTATGCCCAAAATTTAATTTGGATATTTCTAGGATGTTTCGATGCCGTTTCTTCAAGCATAATGGTATCACATTAAGCAAATGAGCTTCAAATTCAGTTTTGATTAAAGCATTAGATCCGTATGAAAATTATGGAGTCATAGGAAAAAGAATCGTCGAATTCGGACATCGTATGAGAGAGTTATGCCCATTTTCGGGCGAAATATAAATGATTTCCTATCTCCAGCTCCCAGGGTTGTGTGGGGCGCAATCCCTGTGGCTTGGAATCTTGAGGCTCTAGAACCAGCGCCACAGACAGCGTCCCATGCCACCTGTGGTGCCCGAAACATTATATACTCATTTCGGGGTACATTTTCCCCCATTCCTCTTGACCGAATTTAGGGGGGGCTTCCTCCACTCTCTCATGACCTCCACCCCCCCCCCTCTTCAAGGTGAGTAATACCTACTAATTTGGTATTTCATTCCATCAATTCCACCCTAACACTAACTCAATCATCCATAAAATACAATGATCTTCAAGAAATTTCTTCAAGAACTCAAATGAGAATTTTGCAAGATTTCTTTGAAAAGGTAATTCTACACCCTTAGACCTACATGTATGGATATATTATGGGAATATGAGTATGAATTAAGTATTAGAACTTATGGTATGGTGATTGGAAGTCATAAGTACCCAATTTAAATACATAACCATTGTAGATATTGAAAGGTGATTATTTGATGGAATTTTGTTGGTTAAGTGTGGATGGATGGTCATGTATGTGATGTTGGAAGTTATGAATTGTTTAAGAATGATGGTGGGATAACCTTTTGGTAAATGGTATTAATTGGATGAACTAATTCTACGGTTAGAACCTGATTCTGCGCTTTGAAGTCTTAAAAATCTCATTTTTACCTCCCTCGATTTACGTGCGCTGTCCGGGCATCTTTCCGGAAAGATTTTATGTTAAAACTGTGAAACATATGAAATTGTGCTTCGAAAACTATTTGAGTTGACTTTGGTCAACGTTTTGAGTAAACGAACCCGGATCCATATTTTGATGGTCCCGGTAGGTCCGTATCATAATTTGGGACATGGGCGTATGCCCGGAATCGAATTCCGAGGTCCCTAACTCGAGATATGGAATTTTGATGAAAAATTAAAAGTTTGAAAATTTAATGATTTTAAGAATTGACTGATATTGGTTGTTGATACCGGATCCGTATTTTGGGTCTGGAGCCCGGTTTAGGTCCACTATAATATTTATGGCTTGTCTGTCGAATTTGGTGAGAAACGGAGTTGATTTGACGTGATTCAGACATTTGGTTGTGAAAATAAAAGGTTTAAAGTTTTCTTGAAAATTTCATTTGATTTGGTGTCCGATTCGTAGTTCTAGGTATTATTTTGGCAATTTGATCACGCGAGCAAGTTCGTATGATGTTCTAGGACCTTTGTGCATGTTTGGTTTGGAGCTCCGAGGGCTCGTGTGAGTTTCGGATAGGCTACGGGTGTTTTAGAAACTTAGAAATTCTGATTTTTCTGGAGTTTGAGGTGCCTTCTGGTTTTCTTTTCGCATTCACGAAGGCACTCTCGCGAACGCGATGTGTGAACTGGACTGGGTGAGTTTTTCTCCTACGCAAATGGGAGACTACTGTCATGAACGCGGAGCATTGGGAGGATTGCTCTACGCGAACACGAATTGTCACACGCGAACGCGTAGCAATAGGCAGGCTGGGAAGGGAAATCAGAGGTGACTCTATGCGAAAGCGAGCCCTGTCTTGCGAACGCGAAAGTGAGGCGGGCTATACCTTCGCGAACGCATTGAATCTCCTGTGATCGCGTAAGTCATTAAGGCGCAGCTCTTTGCGAATGCGATAGTGTTCACGCGAACGCGATGAACACTGTCGCCCAGTTATTTAAAACAGTCCCAATTACGGGATTTTTCCATTCTTTCAAAAATTTCAAAACTAGAAGACTTAGAGGCGATTTTCCTAAAAGATTTTCTTCCCCAATTTGTTGGTATGTGATTCTAACCTACTTTCTTTCAATTACCCATTACATTTCATGAGTTTTCAACTTAAAATCTAGGATTTTCATGGTGGAAATTGGGGGTTTGGATAGAATTAGAGATTTTTGCATAATTTGAATTTAGACCTCGAATTGAGATCGGATTTCAAAATAAATTATATAATCGGGCTCGGGGGTAAATGGGTGAATGAATTTTGGTCCGAACCTCGAGTTTTGACCAAGCGGGCCCGATGTCGATTTTGACTTTTTGGGAGAAAGTTTGGGGAATCTAAATTTATGCATTGTAATTGATTTCTTTAGCAATATTTGATATTATTGAGTCATTTGTGGATAGATACAAGTGGTTTGGAGGGGGATTCTAGAGGAAAAGCGATAATTGAGTATTGAGTGGTTTTTGGAGCGAGGTAAGTGTTGTGTCTAACCTTGACTTGAGGGAATATGACTTGTTTGTCTATTTTCTACATGTTTAAATGTTGGGGAACAACGTATATGTGAGGTGACGAGTACTTATGCATTGTAGCCGGGTTAAAGCATGCAGGCGGGGCTTGGTTTCTTGCAATTATAGCTTCCTTGGTTCATGTTATCCATATTTAGACTAGTATTGTTAAATTGATCGTTCTTATCATGTTTATGGACCTTCTGGTGATAATTGAGTATTGATTCCAAAGTTGAGGTTGATATTGTTAAACCAAATGTTGAAGTAAGACTTGTGCTTGTTATTCTATATCCCTATTGTTATTCGTTCATTGTATTATGGTAAGGGAGAGTGTTAATGCACGAAGGGTGATGACGTGCCATATTGTGAGTGTTAATGCATGAAGGTTGATGTCGTGCCACATTGTGAGTGTTAATGCACGAAGGGTGATGTTGTGCCATGTTATGAGAGTTAATGCACGAAGGGTGATGCCGTACCGTTTCTATTGATCTTATGGTGAGATTGAGAGTAAAAGCACGAAGGGTGATGCCGTGCATTTTTCCTTTACTGTATTTACTGGTTCTTATTGAATCATAGTGCATTGACTGTTCAAGCTACCATTCTGCTGCAGTTCTCTATCTTGTATTTCCTTTAGAATGTTTCCCCTCCCAATAATACATGTTTAGCTATTACTGTTGTTTTCTTGTACATATACTGTTATCTGCACATGTTTATTATGTGGGTGTCTTGTCATAGCCTCGTCACTACTTCGTCTAGGTTAGGCTCGACACTTATCAGTACATGGGGTCGGTGTACTGATACTGCACTCTGCACTTCTTGTGTAGATTTTGGTACCGGTCCTAGCTGATCGTGAGGCTTAGCAGCTTGGATTTGCTGTCAGGAGACCCAAGGCAGATCTGCTGCGTCCGCACACCCTGTAGTCTCTTCCTAGTTTTATCATTTACTGTTTTCTTACTCCAAAACAATGTATTTTTCCTTTTCAGACTCTGTTTATAGTAAATTATAGTAGCTCATGAGTTGTGACTCCATATCCGGGTGGTAGTAATAAATGAAGTTTTTATATTATTCCGCACTCGCTGTATTTCATTTTAGCTTATTTGTTATTATTTACTGAATTGAATAAGAATTGGCTTAATAATTCTCTAACATCGGCTTGCCTAGCAAGAGGAATGTTAGGCGCAATCACAATCCCGACGATGGGAATCCCGGGTCGTGACATTTCCCTTTCTAATATTGGCATTTTATTTTGAAAGTGGTCAGTTAGCTTTACATACTAGTACTATTCCATATGTACTAACGTCCCTTTTGTCGGGGGCACTGCATCTTCAATGGATGTAAGTGGTTTATCAGCGGGCAGCTTTGGTCCTTGTTAGCAGTCACTCTCTATTCATCAGGTTTTGGTGAGCCCTACTCTATTCCGAGGCTGATGCCATTTGAGTTGTACATTGTGTTTTGAGATATAGCCGGGGCTTTGTTGCCGGCACTTTCATACTAATCTTTTGTTGTACTTAGAAGCTCCGTAGACAGGTTATCGGTGGTGTTTGATGTTAGGAATTGAACTAGATGTATTAGTATTTTGGCAAACATGTTTTTCATTATATATATATAAACTCGTAATAATTTGGAATTTATAAATGAAGCTGCTAATGGAAATAAAATGGGAGTTGTTAATGAAATCTTTTCAGTGTTTGATTAATGGAGTACATCTCCTCTTTATTCATGGATGAGTTTGGGTAGAAGAAAATCTAAAAGGCTTGCTCGATCGGGTTCACTAGGTTGAGTGTCGGTCGTGCTCCCCGAGTTCGGGGCGTGACAGAGAGGATGGTGGAGACCGGGGTGGCGATGGCCATTGACTATTTTTCTTTTTCTTCTCAGCTTCTGTATTGTATTTTTTGTTGGCGTCTTAGAACGTCTTTGTAAAATTTTCTTATGGAATATAATAGTTTCTTTGGTTTTGTACCTTTTAGTGTTTGTGCATTGTTTTTGCACTTATTCTTGTGTTTTATTCATTGTTATCTTCTACTCTAGTTTAGGCCGAGATGTGTTGTTCGAATGGGTCGAACATACCCTTGAGTTAGGTCAAAACTTTCCTTTCATCGAGTCATGGCTGAGGGCCGATAAGTGTTATTCGAACTGGTCGAACGTACCTTTGATTGAGACGTGGCTGATGGCCGATACGTGTTGTTCGAAATGATCGACCGTACCTTCGATTAAGTCATGGTCATGGGCCGATAGGAGTTGTTTGAACTAGTCGAACTTACCTTTTACTAAGTTGTGGCCGTGGGCCGATATGTGTTGTTCGAATTGATCGTACGTACCGTTTTTGTTAAGTTGCGGCTTTCGAACTAGTCGAACTTACCTTTTACTAAGTTGTGGACGTGGGCCGATAGGTGTTGTTCGAGTTGATCAAACGTACCGCTTTGGAGAATACTTTCAACAGACGTGTATCTTTTTTATTTTGACATCGTTGCTTTGATTACATCATTTCGCTTTTAGGCAATTTTTGGAGAAATTTCAAGTTTCGGGTGTTTGCCGGCGTTCCAGTCTCAGCATATCTAATCCCTTCATTATTTAACTTGGAGATTCTTGGGGAGTCGGTCAATGAAAAATATGTCTACTCTCGTATGCTCCAACTCGAAGTTTCCCACTCGTCGCCTCATTAAAAACCTCCTTGAGAAAACCCTATTGGGACAAAACTCAAGTGAGGGAAAAAAGAGTACAACTTACGGGGCACCTCTTATTTTTCAAAAGTTGAAGTACTTGAGATAGCTGATATTCCAATTGTTTGGTAGAAGCTTCCCTTCCATAGTTTCCAGTTTGAAAGAACCCTTTTCTGATTTGCCTATGATTTTGTACGATCCGTCCTAGTTGGTTCCCAACTTTCCCTCTCATGGGTCCCTATTTGCTTGGGTCTTGGCTTTAAGCACGTAATCCCCGATCTTGAGCAATCGAACCTTTGCCTTTTTGTTGTAGTAGCATTCTTCTTGTTGTTTCTGAGAGACCATCCTTATGTATGCCATATCTTGTCGCTCTTCGACCTCGTCGAGGCCTTGTCTCCTATTCTTGTCATTGCCAATGCCGCTTTCATGGGAGTACCTCAGGCTGGACTCTCCGACTTCGACTGGTATAACTGCTTACGTTCCGTAGACTAGAGAATAAAGTGTTTCTCTTGTTCTCATCTTTGAGGTAGTTTTATGCGCCCATAATACTTCTGGCAGTATTTTCAGCCACAGTCCCTTAGCCTCTTTGAATTTCTTCTTCATGGTGTTTAAGATAGACTTATTAGAGGATTTTGCCTGTCCGTTGCCAGCCGCGTGGTAAGGAGTTGAAAGTATCCTCTTAATGTAGCACTTCTCGAAGAACTCGGTGGTTTTTCTTCCCGTGATTTGGGGCTCGTTGTCACATCTTATCTCTTTGGGTAGGCCGAATCGACATATGATGTTTTTCCATATAAATGCGATTACCTCTTGCTCACAAACTTTGGAGAATGCTCCTGCTTCCACCTACTTAGAGAAATAGTGAGTTAAAACTAAAAGGAATTTTACGTTACCTCGTCCTGGCAGAAGCGGTCCCACGATGTCCATTCCCCATTTAATAAATGGCCATGGAGAGGTGACAGAGTAGAGGTGTTCGCCTGCTCGGTGGATTATAAAGGCGTATCTTTGATACTGCTTGTATTTCTTTACAAATTCTGAGGCATCTTTTTTCATGGTGGGCTAGTAATACCCAACCCGTATGAGGCACTTGACAAGTGCTCGGTCACTAAAATGACTCCCGCAATGGCCTTCGTGGACTTCCTCGAGAATGCGTTGGGTTTAATTTGGGACTAAGTATTTTGCTAAGTGGTCATAATACATTCTTTTATACAAGTAGTTTTGAAGGAGGTTGTACCTATCTGCTTGCATTCTCAACTTTTTAGCTTCCCTTTTGTCACTTGGGAGGGTGTAGTCTTACAAATAGTTCACAATACAGTTATGCCAGTCCCATGTTAAATTTATAGTTTTTACCTCAATATGATCTAACACCGAGCTGAGGAGATGAACCACGCTCTTTCTATCGGGAGTTATGCTTTTGGTGGGGGCAACCAATTTCGCGAGGCCATCAGCTTCGACGTTCTGGTTCGTGGGATTTGGTCGTGTTGGCATTCGTCGAAATTGTGTAGCAATCTGCAGATCTTGGTCTGATATTTCTGCAACCTCTTCTCTTTGTTTTGGAAAGTCCCAGTAACTTGGTTGACTACGAGCAGAGAATCATAATGGAGCTTCAATCGCTTCGCCCCATACTTGAGTGCTAGTCTCAATCTTGCAATTACAGTCTCATACTCGGCCTTGTTGTTAGTCATATCTGGGAACCTAATGGATTGACGAATTATTTTGCTGGTGGGAACCTCGAGCACGAGTCCCATTCCAGATTCGCATGAATTGGATGCGTCGTTAGTGTATAGTACCTAAAGGTCCTGTGTTTGAATAGAAGCTTGAGTTCCTTTCCAGCCTCAGGAATTACTTTTGAGCTAAAGTCTGCGACGAAGTCGACGAGCACTTGCGATTTTATTGTTGTGCGAGGTTGATAAGTGATGTCATGCTCACTTAATTCAATGGCCCACTTGGCCAGCCTCCCCGGCAGCTCAGGTTTGTGTAATATACTTCTTAAAGGAAAAGTAGTGACGACCGAGATCGGGTGGCACTAAAAGTATGGCCTAAGCTTTTGTGAAGCTACGACTAGGGCCAGGGATAGTTTCTCGAGGTTGGTACCTAATCTCGGTGTTGACAAATATTTTACTAATATAATAAATTAGAGATTGCGTACCTTTGTCTTCTCGAACCAAGACTACACTTACTGTTACTTTTGAGACGGCGAGGTAAATGAGGAGGCGTTCCTCGGGCTCGGGCTTTGAGAGCAAGGGCGGTGACGACAAATACACCTTTAGTTCTTGCAATTCTTGTACACACTTGGGCATCCATTCGAGGCTGTTATCCTTTTTGAGTATGCTAAAAATCCTGTGACACCTATCGACCGCGAGAAGAATCTAGATAGGGCGGCAATTCGACCAGACAGTCTTTGGACTTGCTTGGTATCTCGTCGATAGATTTAATTTGATCTGGGTTGACCTCGATCCCTCGCTGTGATACCAAGAAGCCCAAAACATTTCCTGAGGTTACGCCAAATGCACATTTCTCAGGGTTTAGTTTCATTCTGTACTATCTTACTTTATCGAAGGCTTCCTTTAGGTGGTCGATATGATCCTTTGCCTTCACGGACTTTACCAACATATCGTCGATATATACTTCCATGGTTTTTCCTAGTTGATCTTTGAACATTTTCGTGACCAACCTTTAATAGGTAGCCCCAACGTTCTTCAACCCAAATGGCATGACCCTATAACAATACGTTCCCTTGTGGGTGATGAACGCAGTTTTCTCTTGGTCTTCTTTCTCCATGAGATTTGGTTGTAGCCTGAGTAGGCGTCCAGAAAACTTAACAGCTCGTGTCCTACTGTCGCGTCGATGAGTTGGTCGATGTGTGGCAATAAGAATAAATCTTTTGGGCATGCTTTGTTCAGGTTTGTGAAGTCCACACACATCCTCCATTTCCCGTTTTTCTTTTTAACCATCACCACATTGGCAAACCATTTGGGGTACTTCGATTCCTCGATAGAGACGTTTTCCAATAACTTCTCCACTTCTTCGTGGACGGCCTCATTGATTGTGGGGTTGAACTTTCTTTGGACATGTCTTACTAGGGGGTAGAAGGGGTCGACATCCAGCCTACGCGTGGCGATTTCCTTAGGGATACCTGGCATATCTGCATGACTAAAAGAAAGTAAATATACATTAGTTACTAAGAATTGACTAAATCTACCCGGGTCTCGGAGTTTGTAGCCGATATAGGCCTTTTTGTTGAGGTCGCTATGATCTAGCTGGACGGGGTCGAGGTCTTCTATGGTTGATCCTGCGGCTTCGACCATCTCTGGGTCTATAATGACTTTTTTGGATTCAACATGTGGCGACCTCGACCCTGCTGAATGCTATGCTTCTTTTTCCTTTTCTTTCTTTTATTGAGTTGACGTGCCATCCATGTCGATTTGGTAGCATTCCCGAGATGTACGTTGTTAGCCCCGTATGCTGAATATTCCCCAAGGTTTTGGGAATTTGATCACTTGGTATAAGCTGGAGGGGAAGACTCTCATAGGGTGTATCCATGGTCATCCCACGATGGCGTTGTATGTTGTGTCTTGGTCTATGATATGGAATATTATCTCTAAAGTCACCCACCGGCAAGGACAGGGAGTGTTATCTCTCCCGAAGTCGGTTCAACTACATTATTAAAATCGTTTAGTGTAATGTAGCATGACACTATCTTATCCTCAAGTCTCATCTGTGCGCGAACTCGGGAATGGATAATGCACGTCCCACTTCCGTCATCTGCCATAATTCTCTTAACATCAGTATCTAAAATTAGCAAAGTAATAACTAGTGCATCATTGTGAGGGAAAGTCAAACCATTGACATCTGACTCATCGAAGATGATACTTTCTTCGAGTTCGTCATACCGTTCGTGGGTGATCGATCTTTTGAGCTTGTGGGTGGTGGTGAATTTGATGCCGTTGATAAAGGCATCGTCGCTGCCACCAATGATCATATTGATGGTACAAGATGGTGAAGGCGTCTTTGGTGGGCCTGGAAGTTCTCGACCCCTTGCTAAAGTGTTCAAGCCTTTATCGCTGAGTAGTTCTTTGAGATGCCCTTGTTGCAACAATTTTGCTACTTCTAGTCTTAGAGCGATGCAATCTTCTATTTTGTGTCCAAGTTCTTGGTGGAACTCGCAGAGGGTGTCAGATTTCCTGGTGCTTGGGTTGGACCTCATATTTGGTGGCTATTTTACCTTTGTTCCGAGCTTCTCAAGAGCGGAGACCACCTATGTAGGTGACACACAAAAGTTGTGAGCAAATAGTAAGGGGGCATACCTCGATCATTCCTGTGAGTGCCTGATCTCGGCATAGATGGGTCGTCTTCATAATTAAAGGAGGGAACATGTGTACTAACATAGGGTTGGTGTCGTTCCCTTCCTGGCCGCGATACTGGATGGTCCTTTCTTGTATTAATCTTGCGCTCTTTCCTGGGCTCGGATTGTACCGAGGTGAGTCATCGGGTTGGTCCATTGAGGTCGTGGTTGTCTGCTCTGACTTCGGTATAGTAGGCATTATGGATTTCGTCCCAAGTAGCTGCTGGGTATTTTATTAGTCGACTCAGTAGTTTTCTGGTCGCCTTCAAACCCTCTCTGCTCAACCCATTCTGAAAGGCTGCCACAACCATCCCTTCAGAGATGTTTGGAAGGTCATCCTCATCCTGTGAATTGGGTGAGGAAGTCCCTCAATCCTTCTCCTGTGGATTATTTGATGGCAAAGATATCGTTCACCCTTGTTTCAGCTTTCTTGGCCCTGACATGCACTATTACGAACTTATCAGCCGTCTCTTCAAATGTTTCTATGGAATAGGCGGGCAGCTGTGAGTACCACGTCAATGCCCCTCCAGTGAGAGTCTCATCGAATTTTTTCAGCAAGATGAAGGTCACCTACTCTTTGGTGAGGTCGTTGCCTTTCACTGCGGTGACATAGTGGGTTACATGATCTTCAGGATTGGTCGTCCCATCATAAATTCTGAGATATGGGGCATCTTGAAATTTTTGGTATGGCGTGTGGAGTCGCTTCTTCCTTGTACGGCTGTTCCACAAACCTATCGGCGTCTCTTTTTTGTATCAATTTAGGAGCACCTGGTATTTTGTCTACCCATTCCTGGTGCTCTTTCATTTGGTCCCTGAGTGCCCTGTTCTCATTTTCCATTTCTTCAATTCTTTTCAGCACGGCGGCGAGGACGCTGTCACCTGCACCATCAGTAACAGTGTTAGTTTTTCCTGATGTTGGAAAGCTTGGTTAGTCATCTTGTTCATTCCTGCGTTGTGCTGCATGGACTCTCGTGCTTTCTGTGCTCGTGCATGGGTCTTGCTTACTGAGCATGCTGACTAGAGTATCGGTTAGCCATGCTTTGAGGTGCTTCTTCATAGCGGGTGGCGCCCCCTCTCTTGTGGACGTGGATGCCCCTTTCCCGTTTGGTTTTGTTGTGCTGCAGAAAGGTGCAAGCGACCTCTCTCGTTTGGGAGAGGTCGTGGGTGTCACCTCCTCATCTTCGGTATCATAGCCTTCATTGATGGCACTCATGAGGTTGAGGAGAACATTATCTGTTGCCTTCGTTCAGTTCCCTTGGTTACCTACCATGGATATTTTTGTTCGCACAGAAAAAAGATAAACTTTGTGGTTCGTTAGATTAATAAGTCATGCGAGTTATGGATCTACTGGAAACTAAAAATTTAATCGAGAGAATACAGACGGCGCCAAACTGTATGACCCAAAATTTAGATCTAAGTTTATACAATCAACAATAACAGCAAACGTAATGTATTCCCACAAGTGTGCTCTAGGGAGGGTAGTATATACGCAGATCTTACCCCTATTTTTAAAAGCAGGGAAGCTATTTCGGGTAGACCTTCGGCTCAGGGAAGATAAAAGGAAAGGGCCGATGACAAGCAAACCAATCAGAAAATCAGGCGAAAACACACAACTATCACTAGCTAGTACAGTTAAAACCAAAGTGAAGGCAACCACAAGTAATAATAGAAGTCCAAAAAGACGAAAATATATAAAGACACTAAGTGGTGTACTAAAGCTACTATAACAAAACAAAGAAAAAGATGGACTACCTAACCATCTACCCTAATTTCTAACCTCCACACCTTCTTATCCATGGTCATGTCCTCAGTAAGCTAAAGCAACACCATATCTTTCCTAATCACCTCTCCCCAATACTTCTTTGGCTTGCCTCTACCCCTCTGTTGGCCCTCCAAGACCAACCTCTCACACCTCCTCACTAGTGTATCTGTGCCTCTCATTTTCACATTTCCGAACCATCTTAGTCTTGCATCCCGCATCTTGTCCTCCACAGAAGTCATGCCCACCATGTCCCGGATAACAAAGTTTATACAATCAAATTTTGTAATACAGTAGGGTTAATCTTAGCCAATATTAATATCTGAAAGATAGACCAATTTTTTTATAGTAAGATCCCACGCGTGCTATTGAGTAGTAATAAATGACAACAATAATGGTATAATCAATGATCCAAGAATATGGAAGATAGCGATCGATAACAATAAATGATATTTAAGTAAATAAATGGATGGAGGTCCCCCGAAAAAGGTGAGATTCCCCAATATTCCTCTGACAAGGATAGACAACGATAAACCTTTAAATATGCAGATCCTCCTTGGATCGGGGAAGAAAAGATATATAAAGATACAAAAAGGTGAACTTTGTATATATGTGATAAAGAGATAATCTTCAGAGAATGTCGACGAGTTGTTCTTTACAATGAATGTCAAATCCCCTCCCATGACTACATATCTTTCTATTTATAAGGGTACATGGGCCACAAAACCCTAGATAGTACAGCTGGGAAGAATATTCGTTAGAATATTCTCTAGGGAATGGTAATCCTAGAACTAGCCATTACTGTTTTCCAAAAAGGGGTGCTCGTCCTCGTCTTCTGTTGAGTCACTCTGTAACAACGCGTTGTCTTCTCGCGATGTCGACCCTTTGAGGCTAATAGCCTGTTTGGCCAAGATTCTCAAGAGGCCAAAAATATTTTTTTCTCAAAAGTTTTTCCCCTAACTTGAGGTATTTGGCCAAGCTTTTTTGGGAAAAAAAAATACTTTTGGGAAGAAGCAGAAGCAGTTTCTGAGAAGCAGAAAAAGTAACTTCTTCCCAAAGCAGAAGCAGAAGCAGTTTTTACTTTTCTTCTTACCAAAAATACCCTTAACAAAATATAGTATATACCAAAATAACCGTTAAACCTAATACTTAGGATATTAATATATAAATATTTCTTATTATTTTTAGGATAACTTTCTAATATATAATGACTTTAGGGGTGAATGTTTTTATATTTGTTGAATGATTTTTAATATATTTAACTTATATTAAAAGAATTAAGTACTTTTAAATTTTATTTTCATATTTTACTTAAATAAAATGAAAAGATTTAATTATTGCTTGTAATAAAAAAAATTTAAGATTATTTATTTACTTATAATATTAACTATTAAGTAAATCTATTTATGTCCTTATTTGTAATTTGATACTTAAAAACACTTTCTAAAAAGCTTGGTCAGACACAAATTATTGGTCAAAAGTACTTTTCAGAGTGATTAGCCAAACACAAACTGTTTTTTTTTTAAAAAGCACATATCAAAATAAGCTGATTTCTCCGCCAAACATGTTATAAGTCAATGTATCCTTAGTTTTTCAATTGCTATTTATAATTCAAAATTCAACCTGTTCTTTTCGCCCCTCCTAAAAATAAAATTTAAAAAAAAAAGTGTTAGTAATAAATATATAATATTTCGAGTATTCCGGGGAACTTAAGAGAGTTCCCAAATGTTGCACTAGGATTAGATTCCCACTATAGTATAGAATAGTCCCCTTTTCATTTCCCTTTCTTCAGGAAATTTAATGAAATAGAAAAATTTACAAGAACAATATGGCAGTGTTTGGTGAAGCACAGAATTTAAGAAATGATAACGAAATTCATCTGCAAAGTATGAAATTCAGCTTTACTTTCAACAATTAAATTATGGAGGGTGAAAAGCTAAAGTAAGTGTTGAACCATCTTTTACCATTACTGCAGAATCTTTTCTTCTATTAAGAGAATTCAAAAGGTTATATATATAAATACCAAAAATATATGTTTTCATCTTATTCGCACGATATAATTTTCTATTAAAATTTAAAAGGATTCAATCGAACCCTTCAACGGTAGCTTCACCGGTCACGACCAGTGGTGAAAGTTCAGTATGTCCATTCATATTCTCTTTCCTTGTAAAAGGGTGCTCTTATATCAAGTAACTTTCTAAACAAGTCAATCATTATGAGTAAATCATGATGATAAAAGTGTAGTAACAATGTCTTTGGATTGTATCTAATTGTAAGATGCCCCATTTTACTTCGTAGAGGTCTTATAACTTCCTTGTATTTGTTCAAAGTATAATAAATATATCATTTTCAGTTGACGTGACACTTTTAGTATTTTGCATGCAATCAAAGCGCGTGATAAGTAAAAAAATTTTCCAAATTTGGTTATTTCTCCATTTTTTTCCTTTTGACTTTTTCTTTTTCATTTGCACCCACTTTCAAGTTATTTCTCCATTTTCAGTTTTCTTTCTTCTTCATTTTTCTTTGTTCTTGTATAGAAGGCCAGACTTTCAAAATTAGTTGTTGAACTCTGAAGATCCGAATTTAAGTTATCGAAAAAACCGTGGTACCTATTTTTAAAGTCCAAAAATCAAATCTGGAGTGGAAACTTGGGTTACTTACTGATATATTTGTTAGATTTGAGGTTTTCTAACTGCAAAATTTTGAACTCCATTGTTGGTTCTTCGAAAGTCCGACACAGGTGATATCCTCAAAGTTAAAAACAATTGGCTATTCAAACCTTATGGGAGTTGGAAACTTGAAGCTAGATTTCGAGATTACATTAATTTGAAGGTCTGAAACTTGAAGAAAAAAAATTTGCCACTGATGGAATTTTGAAGCTCAAAACTGAAAAGTCGTCTGCCATCTTTCTTTGATGGTGATGGCTTTTGAAAAGCTTTTTTAGAAATTTGCAATGGCAAAGATAAGACAAGAAAAAGGCTGTGTGACAACGTGACGGAGAAGAAGAAAAGATAAGGCAAAATAAAAGATAATTTTGAAATAAATAATGAATAAAAAGAAATATAAACAGTTAAAAAGAAAAACACATACATGTCAAAACATGATTGGTGTGCGTCACATATTACCGTAGTTGAAAGTGGTGATAGTCCGGGAAGGTGGCACTTACTTTACTTTGAGCAAAGACAACAGGCTATAAGATCTCGTAAAGTTTGATGGTGCAACCGGTAAAGAGAGACAACGCTAATAGGATAATTATGTATTATTCCAAATTAAAAGAAAAAATGTACTACATAAAATGAGTGAGGACCTATACATCAGTAACTTTCTTCCAAATGCTAGAAAACTTTTGCCATGTTGATTTTTCTTTTTACCATATTGCACAGCATAAAGGAATGGAATTGGCGCTTGTTCATCGTGGCCGCTAGAGATGTGACATTTACTTAAAAGTTTTTCTATTCTCAAAGAAAGAAAGCAAAAGAGATAAGTGTTCTTTAGACAGAGATAGAGCTAAAAGGATCTTATGTTATAAAACTAAAATGACAGTCTAAATTACGAATTTATGATAGTCTTATATGAGTCTCCTCCAATTTTGATACTCCCGCGATCTAAAAGCATGCCCATTTTGTGCTTTTGGAGATTAATTATAAACCAGCGATTGTTTAAAGTAATTTCAGGAAGTACTTTAACTGCATTTTTCAGCTTCAAACTATTGTTTTCGTATGCAGAAATTTATCCACATTAGCTAACTTTCCCAAAAACAATCAAACTTCAGGCATTGCAAAATGCAACAACAATTTGTGACACTGTATAATCTTCCGTCTCAATAGCTATTGGGAGTATTCGTTTTAAGTAACTAGTTCCACAGTTGACGACCTGCATTACATGTATTATAAAAAAGTAGAAGTACACTACTCAGATGCCCATATTGTACCACTAGTCTACTATGAGTGGAACTACGTAAAATGATGGCACAATATGAAAGTGGTTGGACTTAGTTAACCAGAAAAAAGTAAATAAATAATAAAAACAACACGTGTGATTGGGAAATACAATTTATTTTTAGTTTAATGAAGAGAAACATAAGAGCTCTCTACTGATTTTTGAAGCATGTATTAATTCAAGCGTCCACAACTTGCAAGAGACCTTGGTCTGGTGGATGATGAAGCTGCAAACGTCGCGGTACCTCTCAGTATCTTGTGGCAGATTCCTCAATATTTTATACTAGGAGCGCCGAGGTGTTTGCGTTCTTTGGACAGCTCGAGTTCTTTTAGTTTGTGCAAAGCCTTGTCACTGCTGACCACTTCTTTAGAAAATTAGTTGAGCTCTTTAATGCTGACTCTAGTAATCAGAGGTGGAGCTAGCCTTGAAGGTACGGGTTCGACTAAACTCAATAACTTTAGTTTGTCTTATTAGCTTTTGATTCTTGTAAATAGTGTTAGATTCATGTTTTAATGATAAAAAATAGCATATCTTTATTTGCAGAAATACTCCAAAAGTAAAGGAAAGGAATGGAGCGAAAGGAAAAAAAGATCGTCAAATATTAGCAATAGAAGATAAGAAAGGAAGAAGTAACGAAGAATAAGAGAAAAGATCTTCTTAAGATATGACAGTCAATCGTAGGAAGTTATTAAAGGAAGGACCAAAATCAAAGGAAGACGAGACTGCTCGAAATCCGTTGTGTTTGTCTATCAATGCACCGCAGATTGTCCCATCAAAGAAAAGTGGTTAACTTCCGAAATTAAGGGATCTACCTTAGGTTGTTCGAGTAATTGAAGGATTTGCTCAAAGAAGGAAAGTTCTATCAATGACCACAAGTCAAGGCAAATTAAAGGAAGCTTCACACTTATTATTGAAAAGAATCAATCTACGGTTCATTCCAAGGATCAATTCCCTTGGGTCAGCAATCTCTCAAGATCTCCATCATCAAAAATCAAGGCAGAGTCCTCGGAGTATATATATCAAGAGACGACCAAGAAAAGGGACATACTTTGATCGAACCAACTTCGTGCTCTTTGTTCTACTATAAATAAACATTGTAATCCGAGTATAGTTTACTGTATAACTAGTAGAGAGAAGAAAGAGAGAAAAATATTGGTGAGGCATTGTACCAAAGCTACAACGAGTGTACTTAGAACCAAAAGGCAGTTGGTGTTTGCTGTAACATCGACATATTGTACGACGTATATCAAGGTGCTTTGAAGTGATAACACCTTTGCAACCGAAAGTGACTAGAGTAGGATTCACATTGAATCTGAACCAGTATTTAATTGTTGGTGTCATTTATTTTCTGCACTTTATATTTTGTCTTTAACTTTTACCACGATTTTATCCTCAGTCGACTAATTGGCAAACTAGTCAACGACTTAGCTATAAAAAGAAAAATCGACAATTCACCCTCCCCCCTCCCCACCTCATGCACTTTTAATTGGTATTAGAGCGGGTCTCACATTTTGATTTTGCTTAACTATTAGTGAGAAAAGATCATACCAAATCAAGTAATTGTCAGAGCTCTATTTCAAGAAGGGACTTCACAAGTGAGGCCTCCATACTTTAACAGACAACACTTTTCACATTGGAAGGTTCGCATGAAAATCTATGTGAATTCTTATAATGTTAAAGTCTGACGTGTAATCAAAAAGGGAGATTACCCAATTCCAGCGACAAAGTCTGACAAGAAGGCAGATGGACAAACATCTACTGAACCCATCGATCTGGATGAATACACTGATAAGCAAATAGCAGTAATTCAGGTTAATGCCAAGGCACGAAATCTTCTAAGGAAATGTGGGACAAATTGGAAGTCATATATGAAGGAACAAACAAAGTTAAAGAAACAAGGATAAACCTGCTGATCCATGACTATGAACTGTTTCAAATGAAAGAAGGTGAATCCATTGAGGAGATGTTTTCCAGATTCAGTAAAATTATTGGAGATCTAAAAATATTTGGAAGACCATACTCAGTAAAATTATTGGAGATCTAAGAAGTCTATCGACTACTTGACAAATGAAAGTAGTAGCTCTTGAATCTCAAGATCTTGACAAATCGGCATATGATGAACTACGAGGAGATCTCATTGCCTTTGAAAAAACACATCTCAAAAAAACAGGACAGGAAGAAAAGAAGAACATAGTTGCTTTCAAAACGTCGATAGAAGGATCTGAAGATGAAAACGAAAATGAGCTGAGGAACTTGAGCAAGAAATAACTATGGTTTCAAAAACTATGAATAAGCTGATGAGAAGGTACAGGAACACAAAGAGAGGGAGAATGTCCTCTAGAAGAACATCAAGATAATACAATGAATAAGAAAAGAATGATGGGAAATGTTATGAATGTGGAAAATATGGTCATATACAAGCCGAATACCCAGCTGTCAAAAGAAAATCATTGAGAGAATTTAACAAAAATAAATCCTTTGGAGGCTGGAGTGATGAAGATAGCTCAGAGCATGAGAAAATTACAAATCTTTGTCTCATGACTATACTAGAGAATTATATGAACAAGCTCTTAAGTTGCTGGACAGATAAAGATGTATCAGATGACGACAACAAGGAAATAGCAAAAAATTACTTCATGGCACGCGCTGAAACTAGCGAGGTAAGACAATATCAATGTGATAAATGCAATGAGTTACAAGGTATTCTTGATCTCACCCTAAAAGAGTCTCAAAAGATTCTAAATGAATTAAGGAAAAGAAGGACTAGGAATTAAGCTTGAAGTGTGTGAAATTAAAAGAGACGTACTTCAAGAGGAAGTTCAAAAATTGCAAGTGCAACTCAATGGCATGCGCCAATCCACCTGTTACAATTCTATTAGGTCAAACCAAGCGAGTTACAGGTCAACTGGAAAAAAAGACCTGTTAAGATTGGATCTGCTAGTACTGACACTTCAGTAGATCAAATGATAAATCCACACATGTATGTCATTATTGTAGTAGGACTGGTCATAAATATTTCTTTTGTATATTTCATAACTCAAATGTTTCAGGATAGATTTGAAAACCCAAAAACAGTCCTGATGCTACTAGAATTAACCAACAAGGACCCAAGCAAGCTTGGGTACCTAAAAGAAGGTAATAATCCTATCTTTCAAGAACACCACAGAAAGAGTTGAAAAGCAAATCATATTTAAATAGTGTGTGTCCCGGTCACATGACAGACAACAAGAATCTATTCAAAGAGGTCACAAAAATAAATGGAGAAAATGTCAAATTTGGTGATGATTCAAAAGGTAAGATTGTTGGCACCGGTACTGTCTTATTCAATAACAACTGTGATATTACAGAAGTGTATCTTGTGGACGGACTCAATTGTAATCTATTGAGCGTAAGCCAACTGTGCGATTCTGGATATGAAGTCAAATTCAAGAAAACAATGTTGCGCTATTGAAGATGAGATAGGTAAAATTATTCTGCCAGGAAAAAGGTATGGAAACTATTTACATTCTAGACTTCATCGAAAATCTAGAGAGTCATATTATTCTGGCATCCGTATCTGATGACCCATGGCTTTGGCATAAGAAACTTGGCCATGCAAGTATGCACCTGATTGAAAAGCTCTCCAAACATGACCTAGTTATTGGCCTTCCTAAACTCAATTTCTCTAGAAACCATGTATGTTATGCATGCCAACTTGATAAACAAACCAGAAGCTTCTTTAAACACAAATATATGTGTCCACAACCAAGCCCATAAAGTTACTACTCATGGACTTATTTGGCCCTACTAGAATTGTCAGCATTGGAGGTAAACGATATGCATTTGTTATTGTTGACGAATACTCACGTTTTACATGGTTAATTTTCTTATATCACAAAGATGAAGCCTTGAAAAACTTTGAGATATTATGCAAAATAATTGAGAGACAAAAGGGTATCTTATTTCAACCATTCAAAATGACCATGGAGGTGAATTTGAGAGCAAATCATTTGAAAAATTCTGCAAGGACCAAGGATACACTCACAACTTCTCAGCTCCTAGATCACCTCAACAGAATTGAGAGGTTGAACGCAAAAACAGAACCCTACAAAATATGGCCAGAACAATGATATTGGGACATTCTTTGCCAAATCAATTTTGGGCAGAAGCAGTTAGCACAGTGTGTCATATTCTCAATAGATATCTCATACAACCTATCCTAAAGAGGACTCCATATGAACTATGGAAAGGAAAAAGGCCAAACATAAGCTACTTTCACCCTTTCGGAAGAAAATATTTCATTCACAACAATGGTAAGGACAATCTTGGTAAGTTCGATCCAAGGAGCGATGAAGGTATATTTCTTGGTTACTCAAATAACAGTAGGTCATTTATAGTTTATATTAAATGTACATTGTATGTAGAGGAATCGGTACATGTTATTTTTTATGATAATAACACTATATGGCCGAGAAAGGAACCATTGCAGGTGATAAAGACATAAATCAAGGCGTATCATAGACGAACGAATCTCAAAAATCTACTGACGGCAGCAGTGAACCCACAGAGTCGAATAATGAACCTGTCATCATTCATGCTGAACCTCAGAAGGAGCCGACTACTCTAGTAGCTGAAACAAGACCAAATGAATTTATAATTGAACTCGAATATCCACAGAAGTTCATCATATGTCACAACTCCAATATCCCACCTGAGATAGTCGTGATGAAACCTAATCTCTAAGACTAGGTAGGCTTAACATATAAAAGAAAATGATAGAAATAACGACTATATAACAAAATAAATATAACCCGATGAGACTAAGTCATAAGCTCTATAGAATATACTAAGAATCTCTAATACAACATTGTCTGATAATAGGATAAACAGTAGTAAAGGAATATAACAAAAGGAAACTTTGAGGCCTGCGAGCGCCGAGCAGGTATATTTGAAGTCTCCAGAATATCTAGTCAATCACTAGTGTCCATCACGAGTTGAAGTGCCTTAATCTGCACAAAATGTACAGAAGCGTAGCATGAGTACATCATAAAAGTACCCAGTAAGTATCAAGCCTAATTTTGGTAAAGTAGTGACAAGGCCAGGTCAAGACACCTACTAGACAAAAAACACCTGAACAGAATATAATATAATATAATAACGCAACTAGTGATAATTGACAACAATGCAGTACAATGAGAAAAGAAAAACAACGGATAATAATGCAATAAAGGACAAAAAGAGTGCACATAGGTAGGAACAATGAGTGATCAAGTACTGTAAAAGTACAAGTAAAATCAAATGAAGGAAAGACAATAATTGTGCAAACCAATAAGTCTTTTCACATAGAATGTACAACAAGAATGTGATTACCCGATAGGTCATTTTGAGTTTTAGCTTTTATTTCCGTATTGTGAGACCTCGATTAGCTTCGGTTAGCATTTCTCAATTTGTGTGCGCATTCCACGTCTTATTCCGGAAAAATTTTATGTGAAAAACTAAAGAAAATATGAATTTTAGCCTTAAAAATTATTTGAGTCGACTACGGCCAACATTTTGTGTAAATAGACCCGGATCAGTATTTTGACGGTCTCAGTGGTCCGTATCGTGATTTTGGACTTGGGTGTATGCCCAGAATTGAATTCGAAAGTCCCTAACTTGTTTTGATGTGATTTATCAAAAACTAGTAAATTGAAGGTTTAAGGAATTTCAAAGTTTGACCGCATGTTGACTTTATAACTATCGGGTTTAGATTTTGATTTTGAAACTTGGTATAGGTTCACATTACTATTTAAGACTTATCTGCAAAATGTGGTGCAAAACGAAGTTGATTTGATATGATTCAGATGTTCTGTTGTGAATTTGAAAGTTCTTACGTTTTTTTAAAAATTTCATGTAGTTTGATATCCGGTTTATAGTTCTAGGTGTTATTTTGGTATTTTGATCACGCAAGCGAGTTTGTATGATGTTATTACACTTGTGTGCATGTTTGGTTTGGGGCCATTCGATTTTGGACTTAAGAAATCTGTTGGTTTTGATGTTGTTGGTGTCTGAGATTTTGTGCTTCGCGATCACGAAGGGGAAACTAGGACAGGGGAGGAACTTCTTCATCGCGAACGCGATGGCTTGGTCGCGAACGTGAAGCACTGGCAAGTTTACCCTTCACGAATACGACCAGCCTTTCGCGAACACGTAGGGTTATGGGGCATGGGAAGGGAACTTGTCAATACTCTTCGCGAATGCGATATTTGGATCGTGAACGCGAAGGCAGGTGGGAGTAACCTTCGCGAAGCGAAAGCCTTTGGTCGTTGCTGCTTCGCAATCACGTCAGACCCTTCGTGAACGCGAAGAAGTCCTGATGCCCAGTGATTAAAATATCTCAAAATCGGGAATCATCCCATTTTTTACCATTTTCTAGTTTGAGCTCGGCCTAGAGGTGATTTTGAAGAGGTTTTTCATCCCAACTTTATAGGTTAGTAGATGTTAACTTGTTTCCTTACATTTTCATAAACACCCATTGATTTTAACCTCTAATCTATGCTTTTTATGGTAAAAATTAGGGATTTTGAGAAAATGATATTTAGACCTTAAATTGTGGTCAGATTTTGAAACTAATCACATAACCGGGCTCGGGGTGAATGGGTAATCGGGTTTTGGTTTGAATCTCGGGTTTTGACCAAGCGGGCCTGAGGTTGACTTTTGTTGACTTTTTTCAAATATATTAAAGATTGAATCTTTTTCACTCGTGAGTAGTTTCTAAAGCTTATTTTGAATTATTTGAACTATATTTGATTGGATTGGAAACTAATTCTAGAGGAAAAGTCGTGGTTAAGTATTTTGTTGGTTGTAGAGTGAGGTAAGTGTCGTGGTTAACCTTGACTTGAGGGATTAGGACTTGTTGGTCTATTTTCTATATGTTTTATGTGTGGGAACAACGTATATATGAGGTGACGAGCACTTATGCATTGTTATTGGGTTAAAACATGTGGGTAGAACTTGTTTTTTTGTATTTTATTGTTTTGTTAATTATGATATCCATGCTTAGATTAGATTATTACTTCTTTGATTATTCATTTCGTATTTATTACTTATTTCAAAATTGTTGGATATTTTCGGAAGTTGAAGTTTGATATCATGGCACCATATTTGAATTTAAATCATTCTCCGCAATTTTTTATTAGTCAAATTTATATTATTATTATTACATGATGAGAATGAGAGTAAAAGCACGAAGAGTGATGCCATGGCATTTCATTTACATTATCATTATTACATGGTGAGGAAGAGAGTAAAAGCACGAAGGGTGATGTCGTGCCATTTCATTCATATTATTATTATTTAGTGAGGACGAGAGTAAAAGAACGAAGGGTGATGACGTGCTATTTTATTAATATTATTGCATGGTGAGGGCGAGAGTAAAATCATGAAGGGTGATGCCGTGCCATTTTCATATCATTGGTTTGGTTGATTTTCCCAGTTTTGGTGATTTACTTGGTTATTTAGTGATTTCATACATGTCGTAGTTGTTATATCTTCCCCTTTTCGCATGTCCCCTCCCAGTTTGTACGTTATCATTCTCTGTTATTATTGCTGATTTATATACACTTGTATAGGTTTATTTATGTAGGTGTCTAGTCATAGTCTCGTCACTACCTCATCGAGGTAAGGTTCAACACTTACAGATTACATTAGTTCGGTTGTACTCATACTATACTTTTGCACTCTTGTGCAGATACTGGTATTGGTCCTAGCGACGCTCAATAGCATTTTGCTTGGATTCAGTCGGAGACTTGAGGTATAGTTGTACGACGTTCGCAAATCTGAAGTCCCCTTCCCTTCTATTTTTACTGTTTTATTGAGTTTCAAAACAATTGTATTTTGATCAGACCTTGTTTGTAGCACTCTAGATGCTCATGTATTCATGACTCCAGGTTCTGGATATGTCTAGATTTTGTTGTTCGGTATTATTTTACTCTACATCAGACTTATATCGTTATCCTTGTTAATAATTAGTTTTCAACTAATAAAATCACTTAATTTTCTATTGCACGTCGGCTTGCCTAGAAAGTGGATGTTAGGCATTATCATGACCTCAAGGTTGGGATTCCGGATCATGACAAGTTGGTATCAGAGCACTAGGTTATTTAGGCCTCACTAGTCATGAGCAAGCTTAGTAGAGTCCGGAGGCTATGGAGTTTTAGGAAAAAATTTCACTTCTTTCTTTCCGTTTATCGTGCTATTTTGTTCTATCATTGATGTTTGAATCATTCCATTCTTGTTCTCTCGCTGATGGTGAGAACACGTACAACATCTACAGTCGGGCAGGAGCCGGAGCCCCCTGTTGCAGCTACTACCAGGGGTAGAGGCCGAGGTCGAGCCAGATGCCGAGGCAGATGCAGGGCTCAGCCTAGAACTCGAGCAGCACCACCCACCGTGGAGTCTCAGATCGATCATGAGGAGGAGATCCTAGCTCAGACCGTACCAGTTGGACCAGCTCAGGTCCCAGAGGGATTTATAGTAACTCGAGTGCTTCAGGATGCTCTAGTTCGCTTGGTGGGCCTTATGGATAGTGTGGCCCAGACTGGTGCATTTCTTGTGGCACCAACCATCTCTCAGGCTGGGGGTGGAGCACAGACTCCCGCTACTCATACTCCGGAGCAGATGGCTCCCCTATATCAGACTCCAGCAGCCCAGCCAGTTGGGGTAGTTCAGCCGGTTATTGCGGCACAGACCGGGCAGAGGCCCGCGATGTGTACTGAGGGATTGATAAGATTGAACAAGATCAAAAAGCTCTTCTCTATTCACTTTAGTGGTGCACCTTCTGAGGACCCACAATATTACTTGGACCGTTTCTATGAGGTGTTGTATAACATGGGTATTGTTGAAACCAATGGGGTCGACTTTGCAGTGTTCCGGATGACCGATTCTTCCAAGAGATGGTAGAGAGATTATGAACTTCACTTACCTGGGATCAGTTTTCACAGTTATTTCTAGATAATTTTATTCCTTTCATTCTAAGAGAGAAGTATCACAACCATTTTGAGCGCCTTCAGCAGGGTAGCATGGCTGTTACCCAGTATGAGACCCAATTTGTGGATCTAGCTCGCCATGCAGTTATTTTACTCCATACTGAGAGGGAGAGAGTGGGGAGATTTATTGATGGACTCACTTTCAGTATCAAGCTACAGATGGCCAAGGATACCGGAGATCATATTTCTTTCCAGAGGGTCGTAGAGATTGCTAGACGGATCGAGATGGTTCATGGTCAGGAGAGGTGGCCGGTGTGTGATAAGAGGCCTCATCATTTCAGTGGTTGTAGTGGTGGCTCATCTGGAGGCAAAGGTACTTTTGTAGAGGCCATCCTTCTAGGCCATTTCAGTCAGCACTTCAAGCATCCCACGGTACTTTAAGTAGTCGTGGTCCTTATGTAACTCATCCTGAACAACTAGCCTATAGTGCACCATCAGCTTATTTTAGTGCACCTACGATTTAGAGTTATCAGAGTGGTTATTCAGGTCGACAGGGCCAGCTCCAAGGCCAGCAGTCACAACAGTCGTGGGCTTGTTATACTTGTGGAGATCCGAGGCACCTCTCTAGATTTTACCCCAGGTCACAGGGCGGTATTGATAAGTGTAGATTTTGACAAATTATTAGCACCTTTTTGCTTCTGTTTTAGTCCAAAAGTATTGATTTATTTTCTCAACACTAATGAAAGTGTGCAAATTGCAGGAATATTGGAAATTCGGGCTCCCATGATGAAATCCTACTAAAAAGGAGTGTTCTGACTCACAAGGCAAGAAGGGGCACAGGACATAAGAAGTGTGGTCCGCAGAGGTATTTCTGCGGCCGCAGAAGAAAGTGTGGATCGTAGAATTCCCTCTGCGGCTGCAAGACAAGTGGAGAAGCCCATCATAGTTTTAGCTGATATGCGGACCGCACATGAATTGTGCGGCCACAGAACAAGGTCCGCACTGATAAAGAATTCAAAGTTCAGAGAGTGTGCAAATGATCAAGACTTGAAACATTGCCTAAAGTGCAGATCACACAAGAATTGTGCGACCACAGAAGATGCATTGCAGCCGCAGACCAAATTGTGCGGCTGCAGAATCCAAGTCCTTGCAACCTGAAGCAATCTACGGACCACACATAGAATTATGCCACCGCAGAACCTCACGAGGGACATTTTTGTCAGCAAATTTTGTGCCACTATAAATAGATGAGAATCACATTTTAGGTTAAGTTTCGAAGTTTGAGCTTCTGTAGCCGTTGTATTTTGCTATATTAGGAAGTTTGTGACTATTTTTGGATCTAAACATCATACTTTATCATTTTAATCTTCGATTATGAGTTTAATTAGCATTTCTTCTTTGTTTTCTTCATTTCTGACTATTAGTAGCTAGATTCTTACTAGGGTTGTGACCCAACCCTATTGTGTAAACCTTATGGGTATTAATTTAATGTTTGTTTATGATTGGGTGTTGATTATTTAGCCTAATTTATGCTTTAATTTTAGAATTAATGGTTGCAAACATTGATTCATGCCTTTTTGACTTGGTCTTTGCTTGAGAAAGGGAGACCTAGTCTAGGAAAACAAGAAATTTGGCTAAGGTTTGAACTAGAGATAGTGAGAACCCGACCTGAGCTCAGATAAACTATTTAGCTTGATACCCATTTGGGCTTGAGAAACCCAAATTTGGCAAAATCACTCTATGACCGAGAGGTATTGAGTGGGTAATTTAGAGTTGAGAGCTATAATATACACCGATCAATAAAATAAGTATTAACGGATTTAACCCATTAGGCGAACACCTAGGTTAAGGTCACATCCCTAGGCTTTTTAACCATTTGGAAAAACAACAAAAACAATTATTCTCTTTCTAGTTTCTTCTCTTAGCTTATATCTATTAGAGTTAATTTAGAAGCAGAAATCAAAATCCTTTGTTGGAAGTGCAATTTTGTTGTTCCATTTTCTCTCGTTAAGTGTATACCCCTAATACCCATATTAAACTCCCTGTGGAAATCGACCTCGACTCATGTTGGTGTAACGATCCGACTTTTCATTTTAAGAATTTATGCCTCGTTCAGCGACATAAGGTCCCGAGCAACTTCGTATTATGTATTATGACTTGCGTGTGCAGTCAAGTTTGGTTTTCGGAAGATTCAGAATTAAATTGGAGGAACAATTCTTATTTTAGAAGCTAAAATGAAAAAAGTTGACCGGAGAGTTGACTTTTGAGTAAACGACTCCGAAATGGAATTTTGATAATTCCAATAGTTTCGCATGGTGATTTCGGATTTAGGAGTGTATCCGGATATTTATTTTGAGGTCCGTAGCTAAATTAAATAGAAAGTTAAGTTTGGAAGTTTGACCGGGGAGTTGACTTTTTGATATCGAGATCGAAATCTGATTCTGGAAATCGAAATAGATCTGTTATGCCATTTATGACTTGTGTGCAAAATTTGAGGTCAATCGGACTTGATTTGATAGGTTTTGGGATCGAATGTAGAAGTTGGAATTTTTTAGTTTCATTAGGCTTGAATTGGGGTGTGAATCGTATTTTTAGCAAAATTTGATGTGATTTGAGGCCTCGACTAAGTTTGTATGATATTTTAGGACTTGTTGGTATATTTGGTTGGGGTCCCGGGGGCCTCGGGTGTATTCCGAGTGTGTTTCGGATCATTTTGGGCTACTTTGGATGTTGATTTTCTGATGTCTGGTGTTGTTCTTCACGTTCGCGAGGAGCCTCTTGCGTTCGCGAAGAAGCATTTGGCTTCTGAGATTTTATTCTTTGCGTTCGCAAAGAAGGAAATCTCTGTTGCTTAGGTCTGAATTTGGAGGCTCATATCTCACAATCTATAAGGAATTTGGAGATAATCCTAAAATGAAAGTTATATCCCTTTGTGTCTAGTTTTCAGAAAGGTAAACCATTTTTCATTTGGAGTTGTGTACAAAAAGTTATGGTAGACACACTACAGGCTATCTAGAAAGAGTTTGGAAATATCTGCTGCACAGGGCTGACTTTGAAATCTTATATCGCGCAATATATAAACAAATGAAAGTTATAGCCCTTGGTGTCTAGTTTTCAGAAAGTTAAACCATTTGTTATTTGGAGTTGTGTACAAAACGTTATGACAATTATACTAGAGACTGTATGGGAAGAGTTTGGAAATCGTGGTTGAGGAATTTGTTCATCGCGAACGCGAGAGGTGGGTCGCGAACGCGAATAACAAACCCCTGGGCAGCAGAATAAAGTCCAAATTTGTTTCATTCTTCCATTTTTGGACTAAGGAAGCTCGGGTGAGGCGATATTTCGAGAGTTTTTCAAGGAAAGTATTTGGGTAAGAATTCCTAACTCGATTTTGGTTAAAATACATGAATCTATTGTTGTTTTTATCATGAAATTAGTGAATTGGGTTGAAAATGGAAGAAATTTTCTATACCTTAAATTGAGGATTTGGAGGTCGATTCGTTATCGAAATTTGATAAAATTGGTATGATTGAACTCGTATCGGAATGGGTGTTCGGATTTCGTGAAAAATCTGTTGGGTTCCGAGTTGCGGGCACCGTGTGACTTTTTAGAATAAAATTTTATATCGACGTTATATTATCCAGAATTGGTTCCGATGAATTTTAATGAAGTTATACAATTAATTTGAATAGATTTGAGTTGTTGGAGGATTTATTCAAGCAAGACGGCTATTTTGGAATATCGACATAACTTCAAAAAGGTAAGTATCTTGCTTAACCTTGAGTGGAAGAATTACCCCTTAGGCATCGAGTCTTATATGCCATTTGTGAAATGTGAAAAGCCGTGTACGCGAGGTGACGAGTATGTACTCGGGCTTATATGTGCAAAATTTATTGGGTTAAAGTCTTAGGCATTTTTGTGTAGTAAATTGGATAATTGTTGGCATTTATTTAATCCTCTATTTGCCATGTCTCAATCTTTGATTGTCGAATTCATTTTTATATGATAATTTGGTGTGATTGTCACTTTAATTTTTTATGTGAATACTGTTAGTTTGTTGATATGATATTTCCCGAAAATAATTATATTATAGATTTTTTCATATGCAAATAATTAATTAGATAAGTTTAAATTGAGGCGTTAATATAATTATCAAGAATTTGGATTAATGAAGGCGTTTCCCTATACCGAGTTCTTTTTCCATCTCTGTTGTTGTTGTTTTTGAGGTTTTGTGTACATTGTGTGGAGCCTTGGGCTACTTGCTGTGAATTTAAGTGAATTTGTTGTGTCTTTAGAATTGGTTGTGGCCTGCGGGAAAATTGTGATATGAATTGTTGTATTGTGTTATCATGATAATATTCCGTATAAATTGTTGTGTGATTTGAGTTACTATTATGAGGACATAAGGGTGGCATTCCACTGTTAATATTATGTGGATATAAAGGTGGCATTTCACTGTGGTCATGTGTGTTTGGATATTGTCTGAGCGGAGTGATAAGGGTGGCTATTAAACGGAGTAATAAGGGTAGCTATAGGAGCGATAAGGTTGGCTACTGATATTGTTAGGGTGGAGGGATAAATGAGGCTATTATAGGAGTGATAATGCTGGCTATTGTCTGGAATGATATATGATGATGTGGGGTTATTGTGTTGGTAATTTTTATGTGATGATGTGGGGTTATTGCGTTGGTAATTTTCATGTGATGTTGTGATTTTCCTTGTATTTATTCTTATATCTTGTGCAACTTGTCTTGTTGTTTCGGTAAACTTGATAATAGTCTAATCTATGTTGAAATCGTGAGCCTATAGCTATTGCCGGGCAGATTATGTTATATGGGATCGGATTACATGTCGCAATAGGTATGAATAATGTTATATGGGATCGGGTTGCACGCTGCAACATTTATGAAATGTGGGCATGAGTTGCCGGGGTAAATATGATGATTTTTATTATTGGCATGTGAGTTGTCCGTGCGGTTTTGAAAGAAATATGGGCACGAGGTTCCGTAAAAATATAAAAGTGGGTTGGGACCCGTGTAACAAAAAATATGAAAGTGGGTTGAGATCCGTGTTTTATGATTATGAAATGAGGTGTCACAGAATGACTTTTATTTGAAAGAATTATATTCGAAAGACATTTATTTGAAAGAATTTTATATTCGAAAGATATTTATTTGAAAGAAATTTATTCGGAAGGTATTTATTCGAAAGAATTATATGTGAAAGATTTATATTTGATGGACTTGTTTAATTGGTTGTACTTGTGTTCCTTATTCGTTTAAGTAATAATTATGGCATTCTTCTAGCCTTGCTGTTTATATCACTGCTAGTTATTTTTCAGTACTATTGTATACTGCTATATTGCCCAGGTTATTTGACTAGTGAGTGTCTTGACTATACCTCGTCACTACTCCACCGAGGTTAGTCTTGATACTTGCTGGGTACCGACTGTGGTGTACTCATACTACACTTGTGCACATTGTTGTGTAGAGCCAGATATTAGAGATATCGGACTCGGACAAAGTTAGAGTGTGATCGCAAGGACTTAAGGTAGAGCTGCTTGGTCGTCGCAGTCCCTTGGAGTCTTTCCATTTTTATTGTACTGTTAATTTCTTATTCGAACAGTATTGTATATTCAGTCCTCGAGATCATTTCATGTATTCAGTTAGAGTTCGTGACTCAGTATTACCAGTCTTGGGAGGTTGTTATAATTATTTCCTCTATGGATTTCAATTATCTATTTAAAAAAAATGGCTCGAAATGAAATTGTAATTGGCTTACCTAGTCTTAGAGACTAAGTTCCATCACGACACCTATGGTGGGAATTTGGGTCGTGATAGTTGGGTACTATTCTTCCAACGACCCTTTTCACTCACTATTGAGTGTGGATTGGACGTGGATCAATTTTTGGCGTCGTTGTCGGGGAGTTAAAACGGTGTTAGCTATATATTTGAATTTGTTTTTGGAATATCTTCTTTCCTTCCATGTTACTAGCTTGTGTGAGAAATTTTAGGTACAACCATGGCGATCAATGAGCTCATAAATTTGCTCATGAGGTATCTCATGAGCCACAAGCCAATCGGAGAGGCCGTTTACCTCATGACAATGTGCCCGTTCCACCCCCACCTCCACCACGAGCGGCTCCAAACCGGATATTGCCCAACGAAGGTTATGCTAGTGCAATACTCCCTCTCTCTATATATATTAGGGCGGGCAACTTCCAAATCACCAATGTGATGCTCACTTTGCCTGAGCAACATGGTTTCTTCACCGGTGCTCCAACTCAAAATGCTTATACGCATTTGAAGGGCTTTGTGGATACATGTTGGGGGATCTGATCATGCCCAAAGCACACCTCAATAGAGGTATGAAACAGTCGTATGCAATAATAGAAACCCAACTAAGAGTCAGAGTCGAATCCACAAGGAGCTAAGATGGGAGTTAGGGGTATATATTTTAATTTGCGCAATTGGATTATCTAGATTGCACTTCCACACAAAGATTTGTTTTCTATTTCTAATTTGACTCTAATGATTGCAAAATAAAGGAAGAAGACTAGAGAAAATTATTTTTAAGGTTTTTTCAACTGGATAAAAAGCTTAGGGTTGTGACCATGACATAGGTGTTTGCCTAATGGGATAAATACTTTAATGCTTGTTTTGTTGATTGGGGTATATTATAGCTATCAACTCTAAATTATATACTCATTACCTCTCTGTCAGAGAGTGATTTTTTCCACTTTGGCTTTCTCAAGACCTAATGGGTATCACTCAAAACAGTTGATAAAAGCTCAAGTGGGGTTATTACTATCTCTAGGTTGAACCCTTTTATTGAGTTAATCAATTTCTCAATTGGCCCAATTTCTTGTAAGCTAAGTTATCCTAGAATAGGTCTCTCTTTCTCAAGTAGAGACTAAGTTAAATAGTCATGAATCAATGTTTGTAACCATTCATTCAAAAATTGAAGCATGAACTAAGCTAAATAATCAACACCCAATCATAAAAAAATACTAAATTAGATACACATAAGGTTTACACACTAGGGTTGGGTCACAACCCTAGTAAAAATCTAGCTACTTATAATTGGGTTTGAAGAAAATAAAGAAGAAAGACTAATTAAACTCATAATGGAAGCTTAAAATAATAAAATCTATTGTAAATACACCTAAGCAAAGTAAAACTTCCTACAATAGTAAAGAAAAATGGCTACAGCAACTTCAGAGGTTCAAACATAACCTAGTTTTATGAAACTCGTCTATTTATACAAGGCTAAAAATTTTGGATAAAAATGCCCCTCGGAAGGTTCTACGGCCGCACAATTCCATGTGCGGTCCGCAGCGTTCTTCATATGGCAGGAGCTGGAGTTTTGTGGCCACACATTTCTGAACTGCGGCAGCAAGGCACCTTTTCTGCAGTCCGCATATTTAGAACTGTGGTCGCTAGGCACTCTTATGTTGTCCGCAGATTTAGGACTGCGGTACGCAATTCGCAGAGGCTCCTGTACTTGGTCTTTTTGCATACTCTCTGATCTTCAACTCTTAGCCCAGCTTTGCGTTGTTTGAGGTCGCAAATGGAATTCTGCGGTCCATAATTTCTTCTGCGGACCACACGTTTGTGTTTTCGCGGCCTTTATTGCCTTGTGCTTTGGACTACTCCTTTTTTAGTTGGGTTTCATCTCGGAGACCAGCTTTCGGCATTCCTGCAATTTTGCATAATTTTATTAGTTTCGGGAACACAATTAAATGCTTTTAGACTAAAACTAAAGATTAATGGCGTTAATAAGCAGTCAAAATTCCCACTTATTAACTTCCCCAAACTTAAGTCTTATCTTGTTCTCAACCAAACAATTTAGTACCCACCTCTAAAAGTTAAGTGTCATTTCAGCGAGTCAAAGGTGAGGTATCCACACATCAGTTGGGACCAACAATTACCCACACTACTCATGTATTATCAACAAGGCGACAAGTTAAACATTCATGCACATATAGTTCGAATGTGACATTTGAGCTTCAAGAATTGACTTTACTCATCAAGGACTCTTGCTCTATCATGTAGGTCATGGTGGACTCCAAACCCTTCCTCCTCTACTTTCCATTTTCCTGGCTCACTTAAGAAATTTAGCACTCAATCCAAAGATTTATGAAAGGTTCACTCATCTCTCTCAAGAGAATGTCGCAAATACGGCTTCAAGTATTATAGGCTTGCCCCATGTAGATTGCCACTAATGTAAGCTCACTCGGCTTGAAATCAAGTAGGACTTCTTTCGAGATGCAATGAAGGATTTTGGATTAGGGTTGGATACAGTATGGGTGAGTGGTTACACTTTCCTTAAGCACTCCATTTTTCCTTTCTCGACTCAGACTTTGCCAATTCTTTGAGGCACTTTCTTTTCCTGGGGGAACTAGAGATACTTAACATCACTCTTTGTTTATCATTACATTCATTTTCTCCCTCTTTTATTTCTCCATGTTTGGGATCATTACCTCTCTTTGAATCCCATCAACTCTTCTACTTATTCACTTTTTTGCATTTTTCTTTTTGTTCTATTCTGTTCTTGCCTTTCCTTCTCATCATTTCTTATTTTGTGTGTGCCTTGATACATTTTTTAAGTTCCTCGTCTCTCCCCCAAACTTACGTTTTTAGCCATTTGTTTCACAAGAGTGTTAAGGAAATCTCGGGTACCAAGAGAGGGTCACGAAAAAATAGGTAAGGGCTTGTAACATGGTTGTCAAATGAGAAAGGTTTGAGGCTCAAAGGGGTTGACTAGGGATAACAACATTGGTAGGCAATAGAAAACTCAATTGGCCAAGGAAAGCCTACAATCACTTCTCAAGACAAGAAAAACTTAAGATTTCGCCTTAAAATACATTCGGGGCAATTTCTAGACCTTTCGCACGAGTACTTGGACTAGCAACAAAGCATCTCACCCCTCACGCTACTAGATTGTTAAAGAGGATAGAGTTGAGGGCCCACAACGACCACATTCAAGATTGAAAATCACTATGGTTCAATTAAACTATCTGATGGTTGCCAAAGTCAACACAAAAGTCACAATGTCACTAACTAGAGTTATTTCTATCAAAAACCTTGTTTCTAACTATAAGCACGTAGTTTAAGTATGTTGGTACAAATTGAAGTATGTTTGAATCTTCGAGCATGACTTAATTAGGTCTTTTTATTCATTACTACTACTATTATTACCTAAATACCAAAAACAGACTCATTCCCTTAAGAAGATTATCACACCATCCATCGTTAGGATGAGTCACCCGGTTCACACAACAACTACCTTTGGAAAGAACCGTGGAATTAAGAAAATTAAAGGCTTATTATCTACTAGAACATAAAAATAAGCTACTAAATCAAACAAAGAAGCTATTAAGTTAAATTAAGAACTAACAAAGGAACAAAAATAAAGAAACTAATAACTAACAAAGGAACAAAAATAAAGAAACTAATAAGCAAAAACTACTTAATACACATAATGAGAGTAAAAGAGAGAATATATACAGAATAAGAAAGAAAAAAAATATCAAATTATTACAGGCCAAATGTCTCAGAAGGTACCAAATATGATCAAAATAAACTCCACCCCCTTGAATAAAGATAAGCATTGTCCCCAATGCTTAACAAAATAAGAGTAAAATAGGGAAACGAGTGAAGAAAACTCCATATAGCTCCTTGGACATCTCTGTGTCCCCAGCAGTGTCACCACCCTCAGTCTCATCCAACTGAATCTCATCATCCTCAACTATGGGTGTGACTGGGTTGGTGAACATATGATGCACTGCCTCGGCAGTGTCGGCAGCAGAGTCTGGCTCCTCAGACTGGCCAGCTGGTGCCACCGGTGCTGATGGTGCTGCAGGATCTGGGTCTGAAGGGTGTGGGTCGATCAACATCTCAAAGGGGATATCTCTGGCTGAAGTAAGCTTGGTACTGTCTCCAGAGCTTGTCCACTAACTTCTTGCTGGCCTGGGACTTTCTCATCTTCTTTACATCTTTTCCCAGCTCTTCGATCACTGACCCATGTTGTACCAAGGTAGCCATGATGGTGTTCTGGTTCTCAAGGATCTTCTTCGATGTCTCCTCCACTGTCGGGGAAACTGAGGTGCTTGAACATTAGACTGCATTGTAACAGCACTGGATAAGTAAGACAGTTTTGTAGTTGTTGTCTGCATCTAGTTGTTAAGGCTCGCCAATGTCTGGGAGACTTGCAACGCAGAAAGTGGAGTAGTTGGCATAGGCATCAACTTTAAAGCCGAAGTGGAAACTGTGGAAGGAGCTGCCGAAGGGGCAATGGATGATGGTGGAGGCATGGCTGTGGCACTAGAGGAAGGCTCAGCCAAAGTGGATAGAACATCAACTGCCTCCACAACCACCACATCTGGCTCATCAGACTGGCCTATGGTGGTAGACGGTTAACCTTTTCTCTTCGGGTTGTTTGCATCCATAAGTGAGTACCATGAGAAAGGCTTCTTCGGCCTCACCTTTGTATAAAGATCCCTTGGTTCCACCCCCGTATCCATAAGATACTATGTAATGGTGTTGGGATACGGATATGAAGAGTCAACCTGCCGGGTGATCACTGAGATGTTGGCCGACATCACGGCACCCACATTGATAGGGCACCCAGCCATAATAGAGGCAACTAAGACTACCCGAGGAATCGGTAAGTGGGTCTCATTTTGACTCGGGTCCAGTCTGCTATAGACAAATGATTTCCACCCTTTTGCTTCGAAGCTCAGTGTGCTCCGGTGGATAGGAACCCCAACGGTGATCCATTATGGTGGTGGTCCTGATGCAGCTAGAATCTCCGCTAACCAAGGACGAACTGCATCCCCAAGTTCACACTTTTCCAGATATTCTTTTGGCTCGACATCATCAAAGCTCAAGTATGTGTTCAGTGTGCTGATCAAATCGCACTTTGAGGTTTCGCACTTTTGTCACCTTTTTCCCCTTTTTGATATGCGCAAAATTAGCGTAGAATTCCCGGATAAGGTATTCCTTAGCATCCACCACACTTTGGGTAAACTATGTCCACCCTTTGCGTTCTCTAAACTGCCTCAGCACGGCCGGGTTGTACCTCTATAAATCTGTTAGTAAGAACTGTCGCTCAAGTGTTAGCGACCTTACTGGCCACCATGTACAGAAACTAGTGAAAACTGCTAGGCTGACGAATCGGTCCTCCCAAGCCTCTTTCTTCTTTGTTCTCTCAATCCCAACAGTTGTGGCATCTCCCCCTCTACCATCATAGGGTATGTCCTGAATGGGTGTATCTTATGTCATAGGGGCTGGTGCTGATGAAGGCTCAGAAACCTGACCAGCACTTTCCGATCTCTCGGAGGTGCTGTGTGATGAGGACGGCTCATCCCTAAGTTGAAATCTCCCTGACAGCCTGGACTGTACTGTCAGTTGTTCCTCAACAGAGGCTGAGTTGCCCTTTGATACGTCCTTAGAAGGGGCGTATGAACTCGTCTCGGAGAGATCTGCACCTCTCCATCTCCTGGTTGTTGTCTTTTTTATGATTTACTGTTGTTGGGCAATAGGTAAAGCTCTTTTGCCTCATCCCCGAGAAGGTTCACCCCTCCCTTTGGAAGTGTCGCCTCTGCCTCTAGATCGAACCATTGTTTGTATCAAGCAAATGCGGTTGTTAGTTTTAATTCAATGTTAAGGCATACACAGGAAATAGGCAAGAATACACCAAAACATACAGTGAGGGTCACAGACACAGTATGCTTGCATGGTAAGGATCTGCGGTCCGCACAATTTTATTGCGGTCGCAGATGAGGCCCTGTGGAACACACATTTTAGCTTTGTGGCCGCAAAAGTGAAGTGCGGTCCGCATAATTTCACTTGCAGTCGCATTTCAGAAACCCAAAATATGCCAACTCTCTAATGATAGAGAATTGGCAGATGTGCGGCCGCAACATGATTTCTGTGGTCCGCACAATTTGACCTGTGGCCGCACATTTGAGTCACAAAATGTAGACTCTCTGAAGATAGTGAAAGGGTTGTTCTACGGCTGCAATGGGAATTCTGCGGTCCGCACAATTTTGTTGCGGCCATAGACCCATTCTTAACTAAAGTTGTCCTAGAGTCAACTTCTGCGGACCGCACAATTTCAGGTGTGGCTGCAGAATTTAAAATATACGAACAGTCCAGTTATTTAAATCTAGGGTTTGCAATTTTTTTGTGCAAAATTTGATATGGTAACAGTATAAAGGCATGAAAATACGTTTACCCGGTCCCCATAGAACAAGTACTAGTTATCCCAATACTGATTTACCCCCACATGTATGTACAATTGAATTATATTGACAAATGGCCTAAAATTGACTAAAAATCTACAAATTAAAAGAAAAAGGTTAACAAGACATTGAAGCATACCAAATGAATGAGTGTGATGAGTGATTGATCAAAGATGTTGTATGAGTGCAGAGGTAGATTCAGCAAGAAACTTCAAAAAATTACTGTGATTTTGCTCATAGAGGGAAAAAACATAACAGTAGTCCCTAGCCTTCTATTTATAGTACTTGGTTTTTTCAAGGGCAAGAGAGGCGAGTGTGGTCGCACAATATCATGTGCGGTCGGCACTCTGTTACCTGAGGCTTCAATTGTGGTTCTCCATCTGCGGTCCAAAAAATTCAACGTATGGCCGCCGATTTCTTGTTGTGGCCGCAAATTTCCTCTTGCAGTCGCACATTGACCTTTTCTCTAACAGACTAACTTCAGAGAGTTTGTATTTTGGCACCCTTTATTTGTGTGGTCCGCAAGGAAATTGTGCGGCCGCAGTGTTTTTTTTATAACAGCAGTCCAGATTATGCGGTCTGCATAAATCAATTGCGGTCCGCACTTCTTTCAATACTTAGCCTCATTTTTGTCCACAGTCCCTATAAGTCACAGTCAGCCCTGCAGCACACTTCAAATCAAGTTAGCACAAAAAATAACACCTAACTACAAAAGCAAAATAGGCGAAAGGAATAGAAACATGGGTTGCCACCCAAGAAGCGCCTGATTTAACATTGCGGCACGATGCAGAATACCATCAATTGAAATGAATGACTGCCACGATGTGACCATCTCCAACTTTTCTCAAATATTGCTTCACCCAGTGATCATTGACTCGGAATACCTCATTGTTTTTGTTCTTCAAGTCCAATGCACCCAAAGGCGTCACACCCACAATTTCAAAAGGACCCCTCCATTTGGACTTTAACTTCCCGAAAAACATCCTCAACCTTGAGTTAAACAACAACACAAGATCACCCACCTTGAACTCTTTGTTCCAAATGTATTTGTCAAGAAGATATTTCATATTTTCTTTGTACAAGAACGAACTTGCATAAGCATGATACCATAACTCATCCAATTCATTCAAATGTGCAACCCTCAAGTTAGCGGCTACATCCCAATCAAGATTCAACTTATTTAGAGCCCACATACCTTTGTGCTCAAGTTCCACCAGAAGATGATAAACTTTTACGAACACCAACTGGTATGGCGACATACCGATAGATGTTTTGTAAATCATCTGATAAGCTCATAATGCATAATCAAGCTTCTTGGACCAATCAGTCCGATTAGCATTCATTGTTTTGGAAATAATACACTTTATCTCCCGGTTGGAGACTTCCACTTGACCGCGAGCTTGTGGATGATAGGGAGTTGTGACTTTATAAGTAACACCATACTTGATAAGTAAAGTGTCGAAAGCCTTGTTGAAAAAATATGACCTCTCATTGCTTATAATAGCCCGCGGAGTACCAAACCTTGTGAAAATATTCTTCTTCAAGAACTCCACCACACTTATCGCTTCATTGTTGGGTAGAGCAATGGCCTCTACCCATTTGGACACATAATCCACCGCGAACAATATGTAGGTGTGTCCACAACAACTCACAAAAGGATCCATGAAGTCAATACCCCACACATCAGAAATATCAATCTCCAAAATGGTGTTGAGGGGCATTTTATATTTCTTTGAGATTCTACCGGCCCTTTGACATTCATCACATCTTTTCACTAATTCACTTGCATCCTTGTAAAGAGTGGGCCAATAAAAACTACAACTAAGCACTTTGGTTGTCTTTCTTGCTCCACCATGATGACCATCATATGGCGAAGAATGACAAGCCCCAAGAATTTCACCTTGATCTTATGCTGGTACACATCTTCTAATCACCATATCCGTATAAATCCGGAAAAGGTATGGTTCATCCTAATAATTCTCTTGATAATCCTGTTTGAGTTTCTTTCTTTAGTTTGAAGAGAACTCATCCGTGATGATTCCACATACAAGGAAATTTGCTAGATCCGCAAACAATGGCACCTCTTTCATTGAAATAGCCAAGAGTTGCTCATCAGGGAAGGAGTCATTGATTTCAAGGCCATCATGCGGCCTCCCCTCATCCTCCAAACGAGACAAGTGGTCTGCCACTTGATTTTCACTCCCTTTTCTATCTTGGATGTCAATATCAAACTCTTGCAACAAAATCACCCATCTCATCAACCGAGCTTTGGAATCTTTTTTGCTCATAAGATAACGAAGTGCGCATGATCCGTGTGGACAATAACTTTTGCACCCATCAAGTACGAGCGTAACTTCTCAATTGCAAACACAATGGCAATGAGCTCTTTCTCCGTAACGGTATAGTTGACTTGGGAACCATTCATGGTCTTACTAGCATAGTAGACCGGATGAAAAATCTTGCTGATGCGTTGCCCCAAAACAACCCCAACCACTACGTCACTTGCATCACACGTGAGTTCAAAAGGGATGCTCCAATTTGGAGCGGTGATGATGGGAGTAATTGTCAACTTGAACTTTAACAATTCAAAAGCTCTCATGCAATCATCATTGAAGTTAAACTTTGCTTTTTCTCAAGCAGCTTGTACAACGGGTTTACCACCTTAGATAAATCTTTGAAGAAACGCCGGTAAAAACCTGCGTGGCCTAAGAAACTCCGCACACCCTTCACCGAAGTTGGAGTTCAAAGTTTAGAAATTACCTCAATCTTTGCCTTGTCAACTTCAATTCCATTCTTTGATATTTTGTGGCCAAGGATAATGCCTTCCTCGACTATGAAATGACACTTCTCCCAATTGAGCACCAAATTTGTTTCTTCACATCTTGCCAATACTTTATCTAAATTTGCAAGACAATCATCAAAAGAATATCCAACCACAGAGAAGTCATCCATGAAAACTTCAAGGTAGTCCTCCACCATGTCCGTGAACATAGACATCATACACCTTTGAAAAGTCATTGGTGCATTGCACAAACTAAATGACATCCGCTTGAAGGTGAAAGTACCATAGGGACATGTAAAGGTTATTGTTTTCTTGGTCTTCCGGAGCAATAAGGATTTGGTTGTAGCCCGAATACCCATCAAGAAAGCAATAGAAGCACGGCCGGCCAATCTATCAAGTATTTGATCTAAGAAAGAAAGTGGGAAATGATCCTTCTTTGTGACTTTGTTAAGATTGCGATAATCCATACACACTCTCCAACCAGTCACCTTTCTTGTAGGAATCAACTCATTCTTGTCATTGGTGACCACCATCATGCCCCCTTCTTCGACACACATTGAACCGGAAAAGTCCACAAACTATAAGAAATGGGTTAGACAACCTCGGCATCAACCACGTGATAATCTCCTTTTTAACTTCTTGCATAGACTCATTGAGTCTCCTTTGATGTTCAATAGATGGTTTGGCGCCTTCCTCCAAGTTGATCTTATACATGCAAAATGCGGGGCTTATCCCCCGAATATCCGCCAATGTCCACCCAATAGCCTTCTTCTTCTTATGTAGCACCGCCAATGTAGAATCTACATGCACGTTAGTCAAATAAGAGGAATGAATAACCGGTAAATTAGAACAAGGGCCAAGAAATTCATATCGAAGATGTGAAGGCAATGGCTTCAACTCCAAGGTAGGAGGCTCTTCAATGGAAGTCTTTGTGGAAGGAGTTGTCCTATTTTTAAGATCCAAAGATAGTTTCTGTGGTGCATAATTGTACGACCCCATTCTGTGCAAGGAGTTCACATATTCCATGAAGCCATCCATCTCATCATTATCAAAGTTGAGAAAGACGACCTCCAACATATCACCAACATTGATTGTGGCACTTGTATCATCAACAATAACATCGATCACCAAGTCCACAAAAGAGCACACCTCGTTGCTATTTAGTTGTCGCATGGACTTACACACATGGAATACCATTTTTTCATCACCCACCCTGAAGGTGAGTTCTCTCACTTCAACATCACAAAGAGCCTTCCCCGTAGCAAGGAAAGGTCGTCCAAGAATAATCGGCACCTCATAATCAACTTCACAATCTAGAATGACAAAATTCGCCGGAAGAATGAATTTATCAACACGAACCAAGACATCTTCAATCACTCCAAAAGGTCTCTTCATGGTACGATCGGCCATTTTCAATCTCATAGAGGTGGGTCTTGGTTTCCCAATTCCCAAGGTCTTAGAAACCTAATAGGCCATCAAATTGATATTTTCCCAAGATCACAAAGATCTTTAGCGAACTCCACACTTCCAATTGTACAAGGAATTGTGAAAGCATTGGGATCCTCCAACTTAGGAGCCATTGAATGCACAATTGAACTCACTTGATGAGTGACTTTGATAGTTTCAAAATTCATTGACCGTTTTTTCATTACGAGATCTTTCATAAACTTTGCATAACGGGGTATTTGTTCCAAAGCTTCAACTAATGGCACATTGATTGAGAGACTCTTCATCATTTGAATGAACTTTTTGAATTGATTCTCGCCATTTTGTTTGGCAAGTCTTTGAGGGTGTGGAGGTGGAGTATTAGGCAATGGTGCCTTAGCCTTTTGCACTATCGGCTCCGGTATGTCAATAATGTGATCCCTAGACGGGTTCACCTCCTCTTGAGTCTCTTCCACACTATCATCAATATCAATCCGAACATCATCATTTGATTGCACCACATTGTTCAGGACGTCTTCTTCTTTTACCACTTTCTCATCATCTACAAGTTGCTTTTGACTTGAGGTGGGTGCATTCCCACCTCTTCCACTTCTTGTAGTAACGTCCATGGCATGTCCCGTGTTGTTTCCACCCTTTGGGTTTACCATAGGGTCACTTGGTAGTGCCCCCTTAGGACGGGAATTTAGAGCTTGATAGATTTTCCCCATTTGAACTTCTAAGTTGCGAATCGGCATTCTTTTCCATCATTTGCTTGAACATGTTCTCAAATTGCCACATCTCATTGTTTGAAGAACTAGTACCATGGGAAGTATAAGGAGGCGGGTTGCTCGGTTATTGATACATCGTGGGCCTTTGAAAACCCGACCCCCGATTGCCTTGATTATTGTTCCATCCGTATTGATTGTTACCCCCCCCCCCCCAATTTCCTTGATTATTGCCACTCCAATTTTCTTGATTGTTGTTGTTATTCCAATTACCTTGATTATTTCCACCATTCCAGTTTCCTTGATTGTTAGAATTCCAATTGTCTTGATTGTTTTGAGGTCGCCATTGTTGTTGGTTTGGGCCTTGGAAGTTGTTTCGATGCCCTTGAAAGTTGCTCACATATTACACCTCTTCTTCTTGTTCATTGTAAGAATCATCTTGATCAAAACCACTATTCTCTTGCACATAATTCTCCACTCTATGTTGCACTTATGGACCCTTGGTCCTCCTTTTACTCACCATTATGTTCACTCCCTCCATGGCATTGACTTGCTTAGGATTTTGCACTTTTTGAAGTTGAGCCTTTGCTAATTGATTCATGGTGGTAGTGAATTCGGCAATGGCTTGCCCATGGTCATTCAACTCTTTTTGAAGGTGGATCATGTTGGGATCACCTTGTGGAATATTAGCCCGGGATTGCCATGCCAATGATGTTTCCCCCATTTCATCTAAAATCTCATACGCCTCAGCATAAGGCATAGTCATGAAGTTCTCACCAACAAGTTGATTCACTACTCATTGGTTGGTTGTGTTGATCCCATGATAAAAAGTTTTTTGAATCATATTCTTCTTCATATCGTTGTTGGGACATTCCTTAACCATTATTCTATAGCGTTCCCATATCTCGTGTAGGGGTTTATTTGGATCTTGCTTGAATGCCAAAATCTCATCCCAAAGTGTAGCCATATGCCTCGGAGAGAAGAATTTAGAAATAAACGTTTCTGCTATCTCATCCCAAGTGTGAATGGAATGGTTCGGCAACCGTTCCAACCAATCTAAAGCTTTCCCTCATAGAGAGAAGGGAAATGGCCTTAGCCTCAATGCATCCTCAAAGACATTTATTTGTTTGCTCCCCCAACAAGTGTCCACAAACCCCTTCAAATGTTTGTATGCATTTTGACTTGGAGCACCGGTGAAGAAACCTCGTTGCTCTAGCAAAGTGAGCATCACATTGGTGATTTAAAAGTTGCTCGCCTTAATACGAGGAGGGACTATTACACTATCATATCCTTCATTAGGTAACACCCGGTGTTGAGCCGCTCGTGGTGGAGGTGGGGGTGGAACGGGGACATTGTCATGAGGCACTCGGCCTTTTCTATTGGCTTGAGGTTCAAGAGGAACCTCATCCACTTGCTCTTCCTCAACGTCCACATACCCCAAAGCAATATTTTCGAGCTCATTGTTTTCCATGTTATAGCTACGATTTCTCAAACAAGTTAGTAACACGGAATAAAAAGAAGGTATTCCAAATATACACACAAATATATAGCTAATACCGTTTTTAACTCCCCGGCAATGGCGCCAAAAATTACGCCCAAAGCACACCTCAATAGAGATATAAAACGGTCTTATGCAATAATCAAAACCCAACTAAGAGTCGGGGTCGAATCCACAGGGATCTAAGATGTGAGTTAGGGGTATATATTACAATTTGCGCAATTGGATTATATAGATTGAACTTCCACACAAAATTTTGTTTTCAATTTCTAATTTTACTCTAATGATTGCAAAATAAAGGAATAAGACTAGAGAAAATTATTTTTTAAGGTTTTTCCAAATGGATAAAAATCCTAGGGATGTGACCTTGACCTAGATGGTTGCCTAATGAGATAAAGACTTTAATACTTATTTTGTTGATTGGGGTGTATTATAGCTATCAACTCTAAATTACCCACTCATTACCTCTCGGTCAGAGAGTGGTTTTACCCACTTTGGCTTTCTCAAGACCAAATGAGTATCCCCCAAAACAGTTGATAAATGCTTAAGTCGAGTTATTACTATCTCTAGGTTGAACCCTTTAATTGGGTTAATCAATATCTTGATTGACCCAATTCCTTGTTAGCTAAGTTATCCTAGACTAGGTTTCTCTTTCTCAAGTAGATACTAAGTCAAATAGGCATGAATTAATGTTTGCAATGATTAATTCTAAAATTGAAGCATGAACTAAGCTAAATAATCAACACCCAATCATAAACAAGCAATAAATTAGATACCCATAAGGTTTACACACTAGGGTTGGGTCACAACCCTAGTAAGAGTCTAGCTACTCATAATTGGGTTTGAAGAAAATAAAGAAGAAAGATTAATTAAACTCATAATGGAAGCTTAAAATGATTAAATCTATTGTAAATACACCAAAGCAAAGTAAAACCGCCTAAAATAGTAAAGAAAACGGCTACAACAACTTCAGAGGTTCAAACTTAACCTAATTTTATGAAACTCGTCAATTTATACAAGGCTAAAAATCTCAGACAAAAATCCCCCTCAGGAGGTTCTACGGCCGCACATTTCCATGTGCGGTCCACAACATTCTTCATCTTGCAAGAGCTGGAGTTTTACGACCGCACGTTTTTGAACTGCGACCGCAAGGTAACCTTTCTGCGGTCCGCAAATTTAGAACTGTGGCCGCAAGGCACTCTTCTGCGGTACGCAGATTTAGGACTGCAGCCGTACAATTCTTGTGCGGTTCACACTTTGCGTAAATGTCTTCTACATTTTTTCTCTTTGTTTGTGGCCGCGGATGGAATTCTACGGTCCGCAATTTTTTCTGCAACGGCAGAATTCCTTCTGCAGACCGCACATTTGTGTTTTCGCGGCCTTTATTGCCTTATGCTTCGGATTACTCCTTTTTTAGTCGGGTTTCATCTCGGGAGACCAACTTCCAGCATTCCTGCAATTTTGCATAATTTCATTAGTTTCGGGAACACAATTCAATGTTTTTAGACTAAACCTAAAGCTAAAAGGTGTTAGTAAGCAGTCAAAATTCCCACTTATCAGGAGCAAGCAAACTAATGTTTCCGAGGATGCATTGAAGCTAAGGCTATTTTACTTCTCTCTATGGGAAAAAGCTTTAGATTGGTTGGAACGATTGCCGAACCACTCAATTCAAATTTGGGATGAGTTGGCAGAAACGTTCATTGCTAAGTTTTTCTCTCCCGGGTACATAGCTACACTTCGAGATGAGATCTTGGCATTCAAGCAAGAGCCGAATGAACCACTACACGAAATATGGGAGCGCTATAGAACAATGGTTAAGGAATGTCCTAACAACGATATGACGGAAAACATGATTCAACATACCTTCTATCGTGTGATTAACACAACCAACCAATGTGTAGTAAATCAACTAGCTCGTGGGAACTTTATGACTACGCCTTATGCGGAGGCATGTGAAATTTTGATTGAGATGGCAGAAATATAGTAGGCTTGGCAATCCCGTGCAAAGAATTGCAAGACCGTGGGCAAGCCATTGTCGAATTGACCACTACCATGACTCAACTAGCAAAGGCCCAACTAAATCAAGTGCAAGCTCCTAATCAAGTTAATGCTATGAAGGGGGTGAACATGATGGTAAACAAGAGAAGGACCAAGGGTCCACAAGTGCAAACTCGAGTAGAGAACTATGTGCAAGATGATGGTGGTTTTGAGCAAGATGATTCCTATAATGAACAAAAGGAGGAAGTGCAATATGTGAACAATTTTCAAAGGCAAAAAAATAACTTCCAAGGCCCAAACCAACAACAATGGTGATCACAAACAATCATGGCAATTGGAATTATAACAATCAAGGGAATTGGAGTAACAACAATCAAGAAAATTGGAGTGGAAAGAACCAAAGAAATTGGGGAGGCAACAATCAAGGTGGATGTAGTAACAATCAAGGCAACCGGGGTCGGGTTTTCAAAATCCCCCGATGTACCAACAACCACGCAATTCACCTTCTTATCCTTCCCATAGTTCAAGTTCATCAAACAATAAGATGGGACGTATTGAAAGTATATTCAAGCAAATGATGGAAAAGAGTGCTGATTCGGATGCCCAACTTTCCTCACACAACATATCAATCCGCAACATAGAAGTTCAAATGGGGAAAATCTCTCAAGCTCTAAATTATCGTCCTAAAGGGGCACTACCAAGTGACACGGTGGTAAACCCAAAGGGTGGTAACAATACGGGGCATACCATTGCGGTTATCACAAAAAGTGGTAGAGCCGGGAATGCACCCACCTTAAGTGGAAGGCGACTTGTTGATGATGATCAAGTGATGCAAGAATAAGAGATCCCGAACAATGTTGTGCAACCTAATGAGGAAGTTCGGATTGATATTGATGATAGTGTGGAAGAGACCCACAAGGAGGTGAGCCTTTCTAGGGAACACATTATTGACATACCAAAGCCGATAGTGCAAAAGGCTAAGTCACCATAGCCTAAGCCTACACCTCCATACCCTCAAATACTTGCCAAGTAAAATGGTGAGAATCAATTCAAGAAGTTCATTCAAATGATGAAGAGTCTTTCAATAAATGTGCCATTGGTCGAAGCTTTGGAACAAATGACCCATTATGCAAAGTTTATGAAAGATCTTGTGAAAAAGAAGCGTTCAATAAATTTTGAGACTATCAAAGTCACTCATCAAGTGAGTGCAATTGTTCATTCAATGGATCCTAAGTTAGAGGATCCCGGTGCTTTCACGATTCCTTGTACAATATTGGAAGTGCCGAGTTTGCTAAAACTCTCTGTGATCTTGGGGAAAGTATAAATTTGATTCCCTATTCAATTTTCAAGACTTTGGGAATTGGGCAACCAAGACCCATCTCCATGAGATTGCAAATGGCCGATCGTACCATGAAAAGGTTGTTGGGTGTGATTGAAGATGTTTTGGTCCGGGTTGATAAATTCATTCTTCTGATGGATTTTGTCATTCTAGATTGTGAGGTTGATTATGAAGTGCCACTTATTCTTGGGAAAACTTTCCTTGCTACGGGTAAGGCTCTTTGTAATGTTGAAGCCGGAGAACTCACTTTCTGGGTTGGTGATGAAAACGTGGTATTCCATGTGTGTAATTCCATACGGCAACCAAATAGCAATGAGGTGTGTTTTTTGTGGATTTGGTGACCGATGTTATTGTTGATGATACAATTGCTACAATCAATGTTGGTGATATGTTAGAGGCTATCTTGCTCAACTTTGATGATGATGAGATGGATGGCTTCATGGAATGTGTGAACTCTTTGCAAGGAATGGGGTCATACAACTATGCACCCCAGAAATTATCCTTGGATATTGAAGAGCCACCTAACTTGGAGTTGAATCCATTGCCTTTACATCTTTGGTATGAATTTCTTGGCCCTTGTTCTACTTTACCCGTTATTCTTTCCTTTTGTTTGATTAACGTGCAAGTAGATTCCACCTTGGCGATGCTACAAAAGATGAAGAAGGCTATTGGGTGGACCTTGACGGATATTCGGGGTGTAAGCTCTGCCTTTTGCATGTATAAAATCAAGTTGAAGGATGGAGCTAAACCATCTATTGAACATCAAAGGATACTTAATGAGGCTATGCAAGAAGTTGTCAAGAAGGAGATTATCAAGTGGTTGGATGTCAGGGTTGTCTACCCCATCTCTGATAGTTCATGGACTTCTCCGGTTCAATGTATCCCAAAGAAGGGGGCATGACGGTGGTCACCAATGACAAGAATGAATTGATTCCTACAAGAACGGTGACCGGTTGGAGGGTGTGTATGGACTATCGCAAGCTCAAAAAAGTCACAAGGAAAGATCACTTTCCACTTCCTTTACAAGATCAAATGCTCGATAGATTGGCCGGTCGTGCTTTCTATTGCTTTCTTAATGGGTACTCGGGCTACAACCAAATTCTCATTGCTCCGAAAAATCAAAAGAAGACAACCTTTACATGTCCCTATGGTACTTTTTCTTTCAAGCGGATGCCATTTGGTTTGTGCAATGCACGGGCGACTTTTCAAAGGTGTATGATGGATATTTTTCACGGACATGGTAGAGGACTATCTTGAAGTTTTCATGGATGACTTATCAGTGGTTGGAGATTCTTTTGATGATTGTCTTGCAAATTTGGACAAATTGTTGGCAAGATGTGAAGAAACCAATAAGATGCTCAATTGGGAGAAATGCCATTTCATGGTCGAGGAAGGTATTGTCCGTGGCCACAAAATCTCAAGGAATGAAATTGAAGTTGACAAGGCAAAGATTGAGGTGATTTCTAAGCTTCCATCACAAACTTCAGTGAAGGGTGTGCGGAGTTTCTTAGGCCATGCGGGTTTTTACCGGTGCTTCATCAAAGATTTCTCTAAGGTGGTGAACCCGTCATGCAAGCTTCTTGAGAAGGATGCTAAGTTTAATTTCAATGATGATTGCATGAGATCTTTTGAATTGTTGAAGCTCAAGTTGACAACTACTCCATCATCACAGCTCCAAATTGGAGTATGCCTTTTGAACTCATATGTGATGCAAGTGACGTAGCAGTTGGGGCTGTTTTAGGGCAACGTATCAACAAGATTTTCCATCCGGTCTAATATGCTAGCAAGACCATAAATAGTGCTCAAGTCAAATATACCGTTATAGAGAAAGAGCTCTTTGCTATTGTGTTTGTAATTGAGAAGTTCCGCTCGTACTTGATGGGTGCAAAAGTTATTGTCCACACAGATCATGCGGTGCTTTGTTATCTTATGAGAAAAAAGGACTCCAAAGCTCGGTTGATGATATTGGTGCTCTTGTTACAAGAATTTGATATTGACCCACAAGCTAGTGGGCAAGTGGAAGTTCCAACCAGGAGATAAAGAGTATCTTGTCTAAAACGGTGAATGTTAATTGGACGGATTGGTCCAAGAAGCTTGATGATGCATTATGGGCTTATTGGATGGCTTACAAAACCCCTATCGGAATGTCGCCATACTGGTTGGTGTTCAGAAAATCTTGTCATCTTCCGGTGGAACTAGAGCACAAGGAAATGCGGGCTCTAAAGAAGTTGAATCATGATTGGGATGTAGCCTCTAATTTAAGGGTTGCACATTTGAATGAACTGGATGAGTTCCGGTACCATGCTTATGCGAGTTCGTCCTTGTACAAAGAAAAGATAAAATATCTTCATGACAAATACATTCGGAACAAAGAATTCAAGGTAGGCGATCTTATATTATTGTTTAACTCAAGATTGAGGATATTTCTCGGGAAGCTAAAATCCAAGTGGAGTGGTCCTTTTGAAATTGTTGGTGTGACATCTTTTGGTGCATTAGACTTGAAGAACAAAAATAATGAAGTATTGTGAATCAACGATCACCGAGTGAAGCATTATTTGGTCAAGGTTGGAGATAGCCACGTGGTGGCGGTTATTCATTTCACTTGAGGGTATTTTGCATCGTGCCGCTACGTTAAATCAGGAGCTTCTTGGGAGGCAACCCATGTTCTTTTCCTTTTTCTTTTGTAGTTAGGTGTTATTTATGTTCTAACTTGATTTGAAGTGTGCTACAGGGATGAGTGTGACTTACAAAAAAGTGGGAAAAATATGGCTAAGTGTTCAAGATTGTGCGTACCACACTATATTTGTGCGGACCGCACTTTTCTATGTGCCATAGCAGAAGAGCATTGCGGCCGCACATTTCTTTTGCGAGCCACAGATTTGAAATGTCAAAATACCAACTCTCTGAAGTTTAAGCTTGTCAGTGCAGAAGTCGATCTGCGGCCGCACGTGAAATCTATGGCTGCACCTGAAAATGTGCGAACCACAGATTAAGTTCTAAGACGAGACAACCCAGGTGATAGGTTGCGGACCGCACATGAAAATGTGTGGCCGCACTCGTCTCTTTTCCCTTCTCAAAATGGTTGGTATAAATATAATAGTAGATCTCATTTTACCTTTTTCCCTCTCTGAATAAAACATTGTTGCTCTGTTGATTTTCTTGGAGATTTCTAACTATCCTCACACACCACTACCTTGATAATTCACTCATTACACTCACTCTATCTGGTATGCTTCAATTTCATGTTAAATTTTTTGTGTTAGTTTAATTTTTAGAGTTTTAGTTCTTTTTAGGCCATTTGTTATTAGAGTTCAATGTGTTCGTGTGGGGTAGATCTGAACTGGGTAAACATAATACGTGCTCTAATGGGGTTGGGTTAGTGTAATTTCATGTTTTAACCATGTTGCCATGCCTATTTGGGAAAAAAATGAAAAAACTAAGTAGAAAAAAATAGTTTGCTCGTAACTTTTTAAAATCTGCGGCCACACTTGAATTTGTGCGGTCTGCAAATGTTGAAATTGGGAAACGTAGTGAAGAAGGAATATGCGGCCGCAAGTGAGTGTGGACCGCACTTCCATTCTGCGGCCGCACACACCAGACTTTTACGGACCGCAACCCACTTTTGCGGCCACACATCAAAAATATGCGGACCGCATATCCCTTTTACCTACAGACATGTATTGCATGCATAACCCCACTGTGTACAATTGTCTTTCCTTTTCCTACAATAGTCCTGAATATGTTGAACAATGAATTGCAACTAACAATCTTCTTTGCTTTGATACAGACAATGGTTCGATCAAGAGGCTGAGGCGACACTTCAAAGGGAAGAGGTGAATTTTCTCAGGGTCGAGGTAGAGGTACCTTGCCCTTGGCCAGCCTAAGACAATCAGGAAGAAAACCACATCCGGCAGAGAGAGAGGTGTAGACCTCTCCGAGTCTAGCTCCTATGTCCCGTCTAGGGAGGTGTCATACGACAACTCAACCTCTATTCAGGAGAAGCAGACGGCCACACAATCGAGGCCACATGGGAGATACCAGCTCAGGGATGAGCCTTCTTTATCTCACAGCAACTCCGAGGGATCGGAGAGTGCTAGCCAGGCTTCTGAGCCATCATCCATACCAGTCCCTGTGGCACAGGTTATACATGACATCCCAGATGATGGTAGAGGGGGAGATGCTACATCTACAAGTCTGGAGAGATCAAAGAAGAAGGAGGTCTGGGAGTATCAATTTGTCAGCTTGGCCGCCTTCACTAATTTTTGTATGTGGTGGCCAGTGAGGTCGTTGACTCTTGAGCACCAGTTCTTATTGAAAGATTTAGAGAGATACAACCCGGCAATCTTGAGTCAGTTCAGAGCACGAAAGGGTTAGATGTGGTTCACCAAGAAAGTGGAGGATGCCAAAGAATACCTCGTCCGAGAGTTCTACGCCAATGTTGCTCATAGAAAAATGGGACGAAGGTGACCAAAGTGCGCAACCTTAAGGTGAGGTTTGATTAGCATACGCTAAACGCGTACTTAGGTTTCGAGGATGTTGAGCCAAAGGAGTATCTAGAGAAGTGCACAATGAAGGAGGAAGTCCGACCTTGGATGGCTGAGATCTTAGCACCACCAGGTCCACCACCACTATGGATTACCGCTGGGGTTCCCTTTCAGCGAAACACTTTGAGTTTTGAGGCAATGGGGCATACCTTTGTTTGTAGCAAATTGGATGCATGCCAGAACGAGACTCGCCTTCCTATTCCTCGGGCAGTTAATTGTGGCTTCCATCATGGACAGGTACCCAATTAATGTGGGTGCCATGATGTCGGCCAACATTTCATTTATAGCACGGCAAGATATCTCGGCCTACCCTTATCCCAACACTATCACAGAGTACCTCACTGATGCAAAGGTAGAGCTGAGAGATTTTGTCACCAAGGTGAATCCGAAGAATTCATTCGGCTGGTATTCGCTGATGGATATGAGCAACCCAAAGAAGAAAGTCCAGCCTTTTGTCACCACAGGCCAGTCTGATGAGCCAACAGTGGTAGTTTCTGAGACAGCTAATCTTCCATCCGCCTCTACTGAGCCTTCTTCCAGTGCCACTGCTATGCCTCCGCCATCATCCTCATCCCCTACCACAACCCCTAGAGCAGCTCTAAATCCAGTGTCCATGCCAACAGTTCCACTATCTGCTCTGCGAGTCTCCCAGACATTGGCGAGTCTTAACAACTGGATGCAGACAGCTACTTCTAAGTTGTCTGACTTGTCTAGTATTGTTGCAGCGCAGTCCACTACTCAGGCACCACATGCTCCTTCTGATATTGATGAGACACTGAAGAATATTCTAGAAAATCAAAAGACAATCATGGGCACCTTGGTACAACACGGGTCAGTTATTGAGGAGCTGCGAAAGGAAGTGAAGAAGATGAGGAAGTCTCACGCAAACAAGAAATCAATGGACAAGCTCCGAAAGGAGGTGACTAGACTTGCCACAGCTGGAGACCTCCCCTTTAATATGCTGCTTGACCCGCACCAGTCCTCCCCAAATCCTTCAGCACCATTAGCACCGGTAGCACCAACTGGCCAGTCTGAGGAGCCACACCTTGCTGCCGACACTACCGAGGCAGTGCGTGCGATGTTTGCCACTCCATCCACGCCTAGATATGATGATGATGAGATTCAGTTGGCTGACACTGAGGGAGATGATGTTGCTGGGGACACTGAGATGTCGAAGGATCCTTAGGGATTTTTCTTCACCCTCTCTTATTTTACTCTTATTTTGCTAAGCATTGGGGATAATGCTTACTTTTATTTGGGGGTGGAGTTTATTTGATACATTGACACACTTTGGATACATTTGGTCTGTAATAATTTGATGATTCTCTCTCTCTTTTCTTATTTGTATTTATCTATCTTCTCTCTCTTTTCTTATGTGTATTTATCTATATTTAGTAGTTATTATTCATTAGCTTCTTTATTTTTTCCATCTTAGTTTTTGTTTTGTTAAGTAGCTTCTTTTTTGTGCTTTCGTAGATAATAAGCCTTTGGTTTTCTTAATGCCACAATTGTTTTCAAAGGTAGTTTTTGTATTAACCGAGTGACTCGTCCCAACGATGGATGGCGTGACAACCTTCTTAAGGTAATGAGTCCGTTTTTGTGTTTAAATAATAATAGTAGTAGTAGTAGTAGTAGTAGTAGTAGTAGTAGTAGTAGTAGTAGTAGTAGTAGTAATGAATAAAAAGGCCTAATCAAGTCATTCTCGAAGATTAATCATGCTTCATTTGGTACTAACACACTTAACTACGGGCTTATGGTTAGAGACAAAGTTTTTGAAAGAAATAGCTTTAGTTAGTGACTTTGTGACTCTTGAGTTGACTTTGGTAATCATTGAGTGATTTATTGGACCATAGTGATCTTAAAACTTAAATGTGGTCGTTGTAGGATCTCGACTCTATCCTCTTTTACAATCTAGTTGCGTGAAGTGTGAGATGAATTGTTGCTAGTCCAAGTATCCGTGCGAATGGTCTAGCACTTGCCCCGAATGTGTTTCACGGTGAAATCCTAAGTTTTGCTTGATTTAAGAAGTGATCGTAGGCTTTCCTTGGTCCGTTTGAGCTTTTTATTACCAACCAATGTCATTATCTCTAGTAAAACCCCTTTGAGCCTCTAGCCTTTCTCATTTGATAACCATGTGATAAGCCTTTACCCGTTTTGTCGTGACCTTCTCTTGGCACCAGGACTTTTCTTGACACTCTTGTGAAATAAGTGGCTTAAAGCATAAGTTTGGGGGAGAGATGAGGAATTTGAAAAAGATATCAAGGCACAAAAAGAAAAAATAAATTATCTCTATGAAAAGAGAAGAAAATAAAAAGAATAAAATGCAAAAACAAAAAAGAATAAATGGAAGGGTTGATGGACTCAAAAAGAGGTAATGATCCCTTAACATGAGCATCAAGAAGGGAGAAAAAGAATGAAATGAACAAGAAATAGTGATGTCAAGTCTCTCTAGCCCTTAATGAAAAGAAAATGCATCTAAGAATTGGTAATTGTGAGCCGAGAAATGAAAATGTGGAGTGCTTAAGAAAAGGTGTAACCACTTACCCATATGGTATCCTACCCTAATCCAAAAGCCTTCATTACAACCCAAAAGAAGTCCTACTTGATTTTGAATCGAGTGAGCTTACATTAGTGTTGATCTACATGAGGAGTGAGCCTATGATACTTGAAGCCGCACTTGTGAGATATGAGAGATGAGTGAACCTTTCATGAATCTTAAGATTGAGTGCTAACTTTTTAAGTGAGCTTGGCAAATGGAAAGTAGAGGAGGAAGAGTTTGGAGTCCACCGTGACCTACATGATAGAACAAGAGTCTTTGATGAGTAAAGTCAATTCTTGAATCTCAAATGTCACATTAGAACTATATGTGCATGAATATTTGACTTGTCACCTTGTTGATAATGCATGAGTAGTGTGGGTAATTGTTAGTCCTATATGATGTATGAATAGCTCACCATTGACTCGTTGAAATTACCTTTAACTTTGAAGAGGTGGGAACTAATTTATTTGCTTGAGGATAAGCAAAGACTTAAGTTTGGGTGAGTTGATAAGTGTGGATTTTGACCACTTATTAGCACCTTTTTGCTTCTGTTTTAGTCCAAAAGTATTGATTTGTGTTCCCAACACTAATGAAAGTGTGCAAATTGCAGGAATATTGGAAATTCGGGCTCCCATGATGAAATCCTACTCAAAAATGAGTGTTCCAACTCACAAGACAAGAAGGGGCACAAGACACAAGAAGTGCGGTCCATAGAGGTATTTCTGCGGTCACAGAAGAAAGTGCGGACCGCAAAATTTTCTTTGTGGCCGCAGAACAAGTGGAGAAGCCCATCAGACTTTTAGCAAATGTGTAGAATGCAAATTAATTGTGCGACCGCACAACAAGGTCCGTACCGATAAAGAATTCAAAGTTTAGAGAGTGTGCAAATGACCAAGACTTGAAGCATTTCCTGAAGTGCGGACCGCACTAAGAATTGTGCGGCCACAGAAGATGCATTGCAGCCACAGACCAAATTGTGCGGTTGCAAAATCCAAGTCCTTGCAAGCTGAAGCAATCTGCGGACCGCACATGAAATTGTGCGGCCGCAGAACCTCCCAAGGGTCATTTCTGTCAGCGAATTTTGGGTCACTATAAATAGATGAGAATCATATTTTTAGGTTAAGTTTCGAAGTTTGAGTTGTTGTAGTCATTGTATTTTGTATTTTAGGAAGTTTGTGACTATTTTGGGATTTAAACATTATATTTTATCATTTTAATCTTAGATTATGAGTTGAATTAGCATTTTTTTTTTATTTTCTTCATTTCTCACTATAAGTAGCTCGATTCTTACTAGGGTTATGACCCAACCCTAGTGTGTAAACCTTATGGGTATTTAATTTAATGTTTGTTTGTGATTGGGTGTTGATTATTTAGCCTAGTTTATGATTTAATTTTAGAATTAATGGTTGCAAACATTGATTCATGCCTTTTTGACTTGGTCTTTGCTTAAGAAAGAGAGACCTAATCTAGGAAAACTTGGCTAACAAGAAATTGGTTTAGTTAAGAGTTTGATTAGCCTAATTAAAGGGTTTAAACTAGAGATAGTGAAAACCCGACTTGAGCTCATATCAACTATTTAGCTTGATACCCATTTGTGCTTGAGAAAGCCAAATTGGACAAAATACACTCCGATCAATAAAATAATTATTAATGTATTTAACCCATTAGGCGAACACCTAGGTTAAGGTCACATCTCTATGCTTTTTAACCATTTGGAAAAACAACAAAAACAATCATTTGCTTTCTAGTTTCTTCTCTTAGCTTATAATTATTAGAGTTAATTTAGAAGTAGAAATCAAAATCCTTTGTTGGAAGTGTAATTTAGTTCTTCCATTTGCTCTCATCAAGTGTATACCCTGAACACCCATATTAAACTCCCTGTGAAAATCGACCCCGACTCTTGTTGGGTACTATTCTTCCAACGACCATTTCCACTCACTACTGAGTGTGGATTGGACGTGGATCAGGTATGCTACAACAGAGTTCTCGTGCCATGGTTTCGGCACCAGTTGCTTCACCGCCTGCTCAGACAATTAGAGGCGGGGGTTAGGATGTCAGAGGTGGAGGTCAGGCCATTAGAGGTGGAGGTCAGGCCGTTAGAGGTGGAGGCCAGCCAGATAGAGGTCGTCCGAGAGGCGGAGGTCAGAGTGGCCAGGGCCAGCCCTATTTTCATGCATTCCCAGCTAGACCTGAGGCTGAGTCATCTGACGTTGTTATCACAGGTATTGTTCTAGTTTGCCATAGAGATGCTTTCGTTCTATTTTATCTGGGCTCTACTTATTCCTACGTGCCATCCTATTTTGATTCATAGTTGTTTGTGCCTCGTGATTCTTTGAGTGCTCTTGTGTATGTGTCCACGCATGTGGAATATTATATTATTGTAGATCATGTTTATCGATCGTGTATGATTACTATTGGGAGTCATGATACTAGTGCAGACCTCCTGCTTCTTGATATGGTAGACTTTGATGTTATTTTGTGCATGGATTGTTTGTCACCTTATCATGCTATATTGGAATGTCACGCTAAGACGGTGACCTTCGCCATGCTGAGGTTGCCTCAATTAGAGTGGAGAGGGACTCCTGGCCATTCTACCAACAGGTTTATTTCTTATAAATGCTCGGTGCATGGTCGAGAAGGGATGTCTAGCTTATTTGACTTATATTCATGATTCTAGTGCGGAGGTTCCTTCCATGGATTCAATACCAGTTATGCGTGAGTTTCTAGAGATATTTCCTACAGATCTGGCGGGGATGCTACCCGATAGAGATATTGACTTCTTATTGACTTGGCTCTGGGCACTCAACCCATTTCTATTCTACCATATCATATGGCCTTGCCTAAATTGAAGGAACCGAAGCAGCAGTTGCAGGATTTGCTTGATAAATGATTCATTGTACCTAGTGTCTTACCTTGGGGTGCGCTCGTGTTGTTCGTGAAGAAGAAGGATGGTTCGATGAGAATGTGTATAGACTATCGGCAGTTGAACAAAGTCACCATCAAGAATAAGTATCCGTTGCCGAGAATTGATGACTTATTTGATCATCTTCAAGGTTCCAAGTGTTTTAGAAGATTGATTTGAGATTTGGCTACCATCAGTTGAAGATAAGGGCATCGGATGTCACTAAGATAACTTTTCGGACTCAGTATAGGCATTATGAGTTCCTAGTTATGTCATTTGGGTTGGCAAATACCCCAACAGCATTTATGGATTTGATGAACCGGGTATTTAAGACCTATTTGAATTCTTTTGTGATCGTATTCATTGATGATATCTTTATGCACTACCGCAGTCGAGAGTAGCATGAGCAGCATCTTCAAGTTGTACTTCAGACTCTGAGAGATAGTCAGTTATATGCCAAGTTTTCAAAGCGTGAGTTTTGGTTGGATTCAGTCGCCTTTTTGGGACATGTTGTATCAGTCGAGGGAATTAAAGTGGATCCTAAGAAGATTGAGATAGTTCAGAACTTGCCTAGACCTACTTCAGCTACAGAGATTCGAAGTTTCCTAAGTTCAGCAGGTTATTATCGCCGGTTCGTAGAGGGATTTTTATCCATAGCATCCTCATTGACTAGATTGACCCAGAAGTGTGCCTCATTCAGATGGTCCGATGAGTATTATTTGAGCTTTCAAAAGCTCAAGATTGTTTCCCACAGGTTCGGGATCCTACATGGTGTATTGTGATGCATCACGTATTGGGCTCAGTGTATTATTGATCCAGGATGGCAGGGTGATTGCATACACATCGCGGCAGTTGAAGCTTTATGAGAAGACTTACCCTATTCACGACTTAGAGTTGGCATACATTGTTCATGCATTGAAGATTTGGAGGCATTACCTATACAGCATGTCGTACGAGGTATTCATGGATCATCGGAGTCTATAGTATTTGTTCAAGCAAAAGGATATCAATTTGAGGCAGCGGAGGTGGTTGAACATGTTAAAAGACTATGATATCACCATTTTGTATCATCTCGGGAAGGACAATATGGTGGTCGATGCCTTGAGTAGAAAGTTTGTGAGTATGGGTAGCCTTTCGTATATTCCAGTTGGTGAGAGGCCTCTTGCATCAGATGTTCAGGCCTTGGCCAATCAGTTCGTGAGGTTAGATGTTTCGGAGCCTAGTCGGGTCCTAGCTTGCACGGTCTCTCGGTCCTCTTTATATGAGCGTATTAGAGAGCGTTAGTATGAAGACCCCCATTTACTTGTACGTAAGGGAACAGTGAGGCACAATGATGTCAAGTAGGTTGCTATTGAAGATGATGGGGTGTTACGGATGCAGGGTTAGATTTGTGTGCCCAACGTGGATGGGCTTCGTGAGTTGATTCTTTAGGAGGCCCACAGTTCGCGGTATTCCATTCATCCTGGTGCTGCTAAGATGCATCAGGATTTGAGGTAGTATTATTGGAAGAGAAGAATGAAGAAAGATATAGTTGCATATGTGGCTCAGTATTTGAATTGCCAGCAGGTAAAGTTTGAGCATCAAAGGCCTGGCGGTTTGCTTCAGAGGCTTGAGATTCTCGAGTGGAAGTGGGAGCATATTACCATGGATTTCGTTATTGGGCTCCCATGGACTTCGAAGATATTCAATGCAATATGGGTCATTGTGGACAGGTTGACCAAGTCGGCACATTTCATTCCAGTAGAAGTTACCTATTTTTCAGAGCGGTTGGATGAGATCTATATCCGTGAGATCGTTCGTCTTCACAGTGTGGCAGTGTCCATTATTTTTGATCGGGGTACGCAGTTCACATCGCACTTCTGGAGGGCCGTACAACGTGAGTTAGGCACACGGGTTGAGTTGAGTATAGCATTTCACCCCCAGACAGACGGACAGTCCGAGCGCACTATTCAGATATTAGAGGATATGTTTTGTGCATAGGTTATGGATTTCGGGGGTTCTTGGGATCAGTTCTTTCCACTTGCGCAATTTGCCTACAACAATATCTACCAATTGAGCATTCAGATGGCTCCTTATGAGGCAATATATAGGAGGCGGTATCATTTGCTAGTTTGTTGGTTTAAGCTGGGAGAGGCCCAGTTTTGGGTACCGATTTGGTTCAAGATGCCTTGGAAAAGGTCAAGATGATTCAGAATCGACTTCGCACAGCTCAGTCTAGGTAGAAGAATTGTGTCGATCGTAGAGTTCGTGATGTTAAATTCATGATTGGAGAGAGGGTTTTACTCCGGGTTTCACCCATGAAGGGTGTGATGAGGTTCATAAAGAAGGGCAAGTTGAGCCCTAAGTATATCGGACCCTTTGATATTCTTGAGAGAGTTGGTGAGGTGGCCTGCAAGCTTGCATTGCCAACTAGCTTATCAGCAGTTCACCCGGTGTTCCATGTCATGCTCCGAAAGAACCACGGTGATCCGTCCCATGTATTAGATTTCAGCTCGGTCCAATTGGACAAGGATTTGACTTACGAGGAGGAGCCGGTGGCCATTCTAACACGGCAGGTCAGGAAGTTGAGGTCTAAGAGTTATTCTTCTGTTAGAGTGCAATGGAGAGGTTGTCCGATCGAGGCAGCTACATGGGAGTCTGAATCCAAAATCACCATAGGAAGTTATTGGAACCATCAAAACTTCATTCTGAAGTCGTCTACATATAAGTCAAACTCCGGTCAACATTTTCGATTTAAGCTTCCAACCTTGGGACTAAGTGTCCCAATTCACCCCAAAACTTTTTCGAAGCCAATCCAAACCACCCCAGCAAGTTACATAACAATAAATGAACATAGAAGAGGCAATAGATAGGGGAACGTGGATACAATATTCAAAATAACCAGCCAAATCGTTACATCATAGGAAATCCAAATGATGGAATGAAAATCAGAGGAGCTCTTAAGAAAAAGGCTAACATTGCACTTATTTCTCAAGTTGAACCAAAAAAGGTTTACGAATCCTTAAAATACTCATATTGGGTACAAGCTATGCAAGATGAACTTGATCAATTTGACAAAAATCAAGTATAGAAACTAGTGCCTAAGCCATCAAATGCCACAATCGTTGGAGCCAAATAGGTATTCAAAAACAAGTTAAATGAGGATGGAAAGGTGATTAGGAACAAAGCCAGATTAGTGGCTCAAGGCTACTCACAGCAAGAAGAAGTCGACTATGATGAAACATTCGCTCTGGTAGCCGGTTAGAATCAACTAGTATATTGCTTGCATATGCATCTTCTAAAGGTTTCAAACTTTTTCAAATTGACGTTAAGAGTGCTTTGATAAATGGTTTTATTGATGATGAGTTAAATGTAAAATAACCTCCTGGATTCGAGAACTCACAATTACCTTATCATGTGTATAAGTTGACTAAAGCCCTCTATGGACTTAAGCAAGCCCCTCGAGCCTGGTATGAAATCTTGAGTTCATTTCTATCTAATCATGGATTTACCAGAGGTAAAGTAGATACTACATTATTTATCAAAAGATCCTCTAAAGGTAATCTCATTATTCAGATTTACATTGATGATATTATTTTTGGTAGCACAAGCTCTCTTTTGTGCAAGGACTTCTCAAACCTCATGCAGAGTGAGTTTGAAATGAGTATGATGGGAGAACGGAATTCATTCAAAACGTTTGACATGAGCAATGCTATAGCAATTGGAATACCCATGAGTCCTTCAACAAATCTTGATAAAATGAGAAGGGAATCCAGTGGACGAAACTAAGTATCGTGGAATGATTGGATCTCTACTATACTTAACTGCTAATCGACCATATATTATGTTCAGTGTGTGCAAATGTGACAGGTTTCAGTTAGATCCTAAGGAGTCGCACTTAACTGTAGTAAAGCGAATGATTCGTTATCTTATTGGAACTACTTCTCATGGACTATGGCATCCGCGTTCTAACAAATTTAAACTTGAAAGATTTTCATATGTTGATCTTGCAAGTGACAAAGAGGATAGGAAAGGTACTAGTGGAACGTGTCAATTACTGGAAAGGGCATTAATCTCATGGAACAATAAGAAACAAGGATCGGTGGCCTTGTCCACAACCGAAGCAGAATACATTCCCATTGACAATGTTGTGCTCAACTACTATGTATGTCGCGTCATTTGGGTGACTATGAATTATTCCTTAAACCCATTCAAATATTTTATGATAACTCTAGTGCTATATGTCGCTCAAAAAAATCCCGTACATCATTCTAGGGCCAGGCACATAGATATCAAGCATCATTTTATTAGAGAACATATCCTTAAAGAAAATATATAATTAATGTTGTGAGCACTATTGATAAATTAGCAGATATTTTTACAAAGCCCTTACTTGAAGACAGATTTTGTGCTTTGCGGGACTCTCTAAGTATTATTTTTATTAATCCCAAAAATTAGGATCTATGTGACATTATTTACTTTTACAACCACATTATCTGCATGTTTCTTTATGTGTGTAAGTGTCATTAATGATGTGCCTCCTGTTTTTTCTTTTTTCACACCTTTTCATAACTCTTCAGAAGGCAGTCAATCATCACATCGTATCTCTGACGCCTTTTACCTTGTACACTCAACTGTCTAATTCGTTTCTTTTTAGTCTCTTTCCACCACTCTATTTCTCTCATGTTGTTTCTATCACCAAACCCTTTCCTTCATCCCAACAATGGCAAAACACTCAAAAAACCCTTCTGCTTCAACCCGAAAAAGCACTCATTCCAGAACAAAATCCTTTTCACAACCTCCTGAACTAGTCAATCTAGGGTCGAACCACTCTGAAGAATTTGCCTCCTCTCAAGCAGAACTCTCCGATGATGAGGGTAGTCTAAATGAAAAAGACCTAGGAAAGCATCCAATGGAAGACAACCTTGAGTCACTCACTCCCAAAAAGTCCAAAGCAGATCTCTCAGGTTCCGTAGACACAGACATCAACTTCTGGGACACCCCAAATAGAGATGCCTTCATCGCCTTCAAAGACAAACTCGTTGCCCATGGTAGAGTCATTGATCTGAACAACATGGAAAGCCTCAATTGCAAGGTTAAGGAACTCTTCGGCTTCCAGGGATGGAACTCTTTGAATATCTTGTCAAGATGTTTTATGCTAATCTTCGCTCTCCAAAACTTGACAAATTAGAGTCTCTAGTTCTTGGTAAGCACATTGTTCTAGATTGTGCCCTGTTTGATTCTATTTTTTAGTGTAAGTGTTCTGGTTTTTCTATATTGTTCAAAAATACCTGGCCGAAAGATTTTGAGATTTCTTTTTGATCAAGCGAAAATATGTATTGATGAGTCACCCACTAAGCCTCTTACCGGTCAGTTAGGACCTATTAATGTTAGTTTTGAAACTCGTGTTCAAGCGCACATTATGGCAACCACTCTTCTCCCGCGTACATGATCTTTTTCTACCTTCTCCCATAGGGATACCGTCCTTGTTTACTGCCTTCTTACAAAGCATAAGGTCAAATTGTGTTCATGTGTAATCAATTTCATGATTGAGAATGTCGATGATCCCACAAGTCATCCCTATGGAATAGTCATTACCCACCTGTTAGAAGCCTACAACATCTCCATTTCTAACTGTCCCTATGTCACTGTCACAAATTCCTTCAACTCCAGAGCTTTTGCTAGCATGGGATACGTTGTCGTGAAAGGCATATGGATAAAGAAGCAGGAAGGTGAAGCCAGAACCGCTCCAACAGACTCTAAAGCCAAAGCCTTTATTTCTCTTCCTGGTGTATGTGACCCTGATCGCATGGGAAAGCTAACCTCCATCAATGATATATTGATTGTATTGGTCTGCACACAAACCGCAATTGAAGACATCCATGGTGTGTCAAAGGAGACAGGCTCTGATGTGTCCAAGATAAGAGTTCAGATCCTAAGGACAGCAGAGAACGTGGTAAAGGCCTTCAATGAGGTGCATGACAGGATCGATGGGATATCAGTCATTGTTAATGCTAGCTTTGATCGCCTCAAGGAGGCTATTTGCAACACCCTTACTTATATTCGGTGTCGTTGATGAATGGTTCTTTAAGATAATTTTTTTTTTTTTTTTGGGACTGATTTTCAGTCGTAGAGTTGTACTGTTAAGATAATTACTTGCTTTTGCATGCTTAACTAGCTACTTATATCTTGTTTACTCCTATTGTTTTCCTATATGATGCCTTTTTGTTGATGCCAAAAGGGGAGAAAGATTAGGTAAAATTTCAGGAACAGAAGAAGCCTGCAGGTAAATTTGAAGGGTAGTCGACTACAATAGATGAAGAGTCGACTAATATACAAGGAAGTGCGCTAATGATTAATTGAGGGGGAGTCAACTACAATAGACGAAAAGTTGACTGACATATAGGGAAGTAAACTGATTTTATTCTTTTTTGTTATTTTGTCATCATAAAAAAGAGGGAGATTGTTAGATTCATGGTTTAATGATAAAAAATAGCATATCTTTGTTTGCATAAACACTCCAGAAGCAAAGGAAAGGAAGGGGAGAAAGGAAAAGAAGATCTTCAAGTATTAGCAATTGAAGACAAGAAAGGAAGAAGTAACGAAGAATAAGAGAAAAGATCTTCTTAAGACATGACATCCGATCGAAGGAAGTTATTAAAGGAAGGACCAAAATCAAAGGAAGACGAGACTGCTCGAAATCCGTTGTGTTTGTCTATCAGCGCACTGTAGATTGTTCTATCAAAGGAAAGTGGTTAACTTTCGAAATTAAGGGATCAACCTTAGGTTGTTCGAGTAATTGAAGGATTTCAAAGAAGGAAAGCTCTATCAACGACCACAAGTCAAGGCATATTAACGGAAGCTTCACACTTATTCTTGGAAAGAATCAATCTATGATTCATTCCAAGGATTAATTTCTTTGGGTCCGCAATCTCTCAAGATCTCCATCATCAAGAATCAAGGAAGCATCCTTGAAGTATATATATCAAGAGATGACCAAGAAAAGGGACACTTTGATCGAACCAACTTCGTGCTCTTTGTTCTACTCTAAACGAACATTGTAATTTGAGTGTAGTTTACTTTTTAACTAGTGGAGAGAAGAAAGAGAGAGAAATATTGGTGAAGCATTGTATCAAAACTACAACGAGTGTACTTAGAACCAAAAGGCAGTTAGTAATCGCTGTAACATCGACATATTGTACGATGTATTTCAAAAAGCTTTTAAGAGATAACACTCTTACAACCCAAGGGGACTGGAGGGATTCACATTGAATCCGAACAAGTATAAAATTTTTGGTGTCATTTAATTTCTGCACTTTACATTATCTTTAACTTTTACCGCAATTCTATCCTCAGTAGACTAATTGGAAAACTAGTCAACTACTTAGCTATAAAAAGAAAAATCGACAATCCCCTCCCCTTGCACTTTCAAATAGTTTCTATCTTAAGTCAACTATTTCCATATTTGATGACTTTTGGAACACGAATAACGAAAACGTAAAATTACTACTCATGAGTCATGATGAAATCGCTCTACAGATGTACCGGTCTGTAGGTGCGAAACTATGATGAATGAAAGTGTTAAAGGAGATGAATTAAACCTAAAATCATATGGAATGAAGTTATCTCGAAAGACCTACAAATCCTTACAATCAATGCGGACTTAACTAAAGATAGGACATAATGGAAGAAAAAAATCCATATATGTGATACTTACTAGTGAGGAATCGGGGCAATAAATAGGAAACATGGAAAGAGAATTGCTGAAAGGTTATATTCTAAAAGTGACCATTACCATAGTGGAACTATCTAGAATAGCAACACTATATGAATGTAGTTAGATTTTGCTCTATACACGCGATCATGTATGCATGAGGGTGGGGAGGAGTGTGTCTATTTTCGAGAACTAGTTTAGATTCATGCCGGGGCGATCGACCATGGAGGTCATTCATCCTGCAAGGAGATTGGTGGAGCGGTAAAGGGAGAGGAAGAGGAACTTGCACATGGTATTCATTGATTTGGAGAAAAGATACGACAAAGCCCCAATAAAGATTTTATAGCGGTGTTTGGAGGCTAGAGGTGTTCATGTAGCATACATTAGGGAAATTAAGGACATGTATAATGGAGCTAAAATACGGGTAACGACAGTGGGAGGAGACTCGGCACACTCTCCAGTCGTGATGGGGTTGCACCAGGGGTCGGCTCTTAGCCCATACTTATTCACCTTGGCGATGGATGAATTGACATGACACATCCAAGGGGAGGTGTCATGGTGCATGTTATTTGCAGATGACATAGTATTGATTGAGCAAGGTAAAGTTAGCGCTAGGTTGGAAGTTTGAAGACAGACCCTAGGGTCTAAAGGTTTCAAGTTTAGCATGATTTAAGCCGAATACTTGGAATGCAAGTTCAGTAATGTAACCCATAAAGCTGACGTAGAAGTGAGACTTGATACACAAGTCATCCCCAATATAGGAAGTTTTAAGCACTGTTTTAAAAGGCATTTTCGGGACGAGCCCCGGGGGGATGGTGTGGGAAAAAAGTCTCAAGAGGCGTACGCCCAGCAATTTGGGGCGTACGCCCGGGCGTTCGAGGCACGATTTTTAGTGAGGAGTAAACTCCAAAGACTTTTTCAAATTTAAACAAATTTGTTGAATAAGTCCTTCATATAATACCCAAATTCTCAAAAGTCGGTTTGGTAATTACTCAAAAGGTTTAAAAAGGAACTCAAAAGTATTAAATATAAAAGTCAAAACGTTTTTTTATTGATTGAAGCCATAATTCATGGTCTTTCCCAATTTTTTATCTTGTCCGCTAGTCTACTAATATCTCCCAAAAGCAACGAATATTTAATTTTTTTTACAAATATAAAGAGAACTACATTCTCCTTCATAGCAACAAGTTCAAAGTTCAAATTGCAGATTAATCATCATTTTTGTTCCTCCATATAGAAAACTTTATTCTTTTAGACTCAAATTACTTGTGCTTGTAAGTAGCGTATAATAGATTGTTTTGATTAGTTTTTTTGCGGGGATGGAGCACATTTAGACTCAAGTTACTTGTGCTTGTAAGTAGCATATACTTGACTAATTTTTTGTGGGAATGGATCATATATATATATATATATTTCACATATTTATAGTTTTCTTCAATTTTTATGCAATTTTACCTGTTTATAAATATTTATTGTCATTATATTATTTTATAAAATATTAAAAATTAAATATCTATGGGGATTACGCCTCGTGCCTCAGGGTTTACGCCTCGTTGAGTCATATATAAAACGCCTCACCTTATACCCGCGCCTTTTAAAACACTGGTTTTAAGTAACTTGGATCAATAATCCAGGGTAAATAAGGAGATTGACGATGAGTCACACAATTTATTGGAGTCGGGTAAATAAAATGGAGTCTAGCGTCCGATATTTTATGTGATAAGAATATGCCACCAAGGCTTAAAGGTAAGTGCTACATAGTGGTAGTTACACCGACTATATTGTATGGGATGATATGTTGGCCAGTCAAGAACTCTCATATCCAAAAGATAAAGGTAGCGGAAATGAGGATGCTGAGATGGATGTATGCGCATACTATGAGAGATGGGTTCAGGAATGAAGATATCCGGACTAAGGTGGGGTTCCTGTGGAGGATAAGATGTGAGAAGTGAGACTGAAATGTTTGGGGATGTGAATAGAAGATGTGTAGATGCCCTAGTGAGGAAGTGTGACATGTTGAATATGGTGGGTCTAAGGAGAGGTAGAGGAAGGTCGAAGAAGTGTTGGGAGAGAGGTGATTAGGCACTACATGGCACATCTTCAGCTTACCAAGAACACTGATTTTAGTAACTTGGATCAATAATCCAAGGTAAATAAGGAGATTGACGATGAGTCACACAATTTATTGGAGTCGGGTAAATGAAATGGAGTCTAGCGTCCGGTATCTTATGTGATAAGAATATGCCACCAAGGCTTAAAGGTAAGTACTACATAGTGGTAGTTACACTGACTATATTGTATGGGATGATATGTTGGCCAGTCAAGAACTCTCATATCCAAAAGATAAAGGTAGCGGAAATGAGGATGCTGAGATGGATGTCTGCGCATACTATGAGAGATGGGGTCAGGAATAAAGATATCCGGACTAAGATGGGGGTTCCTGTGGAGGATAAGATGCGAGAAGTAAGACTGAAATGTTTGGGCATGTGAATAAAAGATGTGTAGATCCCCTAGTGAGGGAGTGTGACATGTTGAATATGGTGGGTCTAAAGAGAGGTAAAGGAAGGTCGAAGAAGTGTTGGGAGAGAGATGATTAGGCACTACATGGCACATCTTCAGCTTACCGAGAACACTGGTTTTAAGTAACTCGGGTCAATAATCCAAGGTAAATAAGGAGATTGACGATGAGTCACACAATTTATTGGAGTCGGGTAAATGAAATGGAGTCTAGCGTCCGGTATCTTATGTGATAAGAATATGCCACCAAGGCTTAAAGATAAGTGCTACATAGTGGTGGTTACACCGACTATATTGTATGGGATGATATGTTGGCCAGTCAAGAACTCTCATGTCCAAAAGATAAAGGTAGCAGAAATAAGAATGTTGAGATGGATGTATGCGCATACTATGAGACATGGGGTCAGGAATGAAGATATCCGGACTAAGATGGGGGTTCCTGTGGAGGATAAGATGCGAGAAGTAAGACTGAAATGTTTGGGCATGTGAATAAAAGATGTGTAGATCCCCTAGTGAGGGAGTGTGACATGTTGAATATGGTGGGTCTAAAGAGAGGTAAAGGAAGGTCGAAGAAGTGTTGGGAGAGAGATGATTAGGCACTACATGGCACATCTTCAGCTTACCGAGAACACTGGTTTTAGGAGGTTGTGGAGGTCAAAAATTATGGCAAAAGATAAGTAAAGTGCAGAGCACGATTCCTTTCCATACCAGTAGTTTTAGTATTATTCTTATTTTATCTTATTCTTAGATTTCTATTACTACACCTAATGTTGCTTCAGTGTTGGTTTTGTTGCTATCTTGATATTATTACAGCTTCTTTTCGTGACCTTCACTACTATGTTTCTTTTCCTTATTGCTGTGATTGTGCATGCCTTAAGCCGATGGTCTATCGTAAACATCCTCTCTACCTGCTCTAGGAAAGGGTAAAGCTGCATACACACTACCATCCCCAGAACCGACTTATGAAAATACACTAGAGATGTCATTGTTGTCATTGTTGTTGCACGCGATCATGTATGCATTTATGTCAAGTATAATGAAGGGAAACATAAGGGCTCTCTATGGGATATCATTGGTCACTTTGATCGTTTAATCGTGTTAGCTTACAATGGTTACCAAATCTGTAATAGCTACTATTATTGTAAACACAAACCAGCACCTAACCTTACAGGTGTAACCGGCAGTATTTACAGTGTGTAGGAGGTAACCACATAGAAGGGCAATGGTTCCAGCAACTATGATGCAGCAGCTTCCATTCCATTCCAGTTCAAACAAAAAACTATGATGCAGCAGCTTCTATGATTATGGATGTTAGCACTGGATGTATCAATAGTTCAGTGCTAATACTGGTCCTATAATTGGAATTGTACTAGCGAGTCAAGAAAATAAGTCTCGTTTTCTTTAGCCACTCTCTACACATGTCAAACAAGAAGAGCCAGAAACTGTAAGATACAACAAAAATACTAAACAGCTCAACCGTGGGATGGTCTCATCCGTTGCACAAATCCTGAATTAATGATCACAAGGAAGCTAGCAAGTCTCGAATACAATATGCGTCAACACATGCACCATCTTCCGTTTACTATGTTTCCCTCTCAAATCAAAACCAAACTACACAAGCACCACAAAGCGTGAAAATATCACACAATTCAAATAAAACAATTTGCCTCTAAAAACTTTCCTCATACACAATAACAAGGCCAAGAGTTAAATCTCAATAAAAATTCAAAAAGCATCCAAAACTTGGAGTTATTTTGGACTTACAATACAAAACAAAGATAAACCGACAAAATTGATAGTAGGTACTCCAACCAAACAGGAAAATTACAGGTTCCATGGCGAATCATGGCACCTGCATTTCCCAATTCTAAGACCAATAGATATCTAACAAACCTAATAATAAGATATTAAATTACTTCATGTAAAGAAGAAATTCACCTCACAGAACCAAAACCACATCAAAGGAGATCGGCCACATTGGCTGGCAACTCCTCGATTACAACATTGTAAAACCTCTGAATATCAGAAAGCATCCTTTCGTCATCCTTTATGACAAAGTTGATAGCAACACCCTTCCTTCCAAATCGTCCACTACGACCAATACGATGCAGGTAGTTCTCTGGCTGAGTTGGAAGGTCATAGTTAATCACAAGGGAAACTTGCTGCACGTCAATACCACGTGCCAGAAGATCAGTGGTGATGAGCACACGAGATGACCCAGATCGGAACTCTCGCATAATGATATCTCTAGTGTTCTGGTCCATGTCTCCGTGAGTTGCAGATACTGTGTGATCACGGCTGCGCATTTTGTCAGTGAGCCAATCAACCTTACGCCTGGTGTTAACAAAGATGACACTCTGGGTGATGGCTAAGGTCTCGTAAAGATCGCAAAGAGTTTCAAGCTTCCACTCTTCCTTATCAACATTGACATAAAATTGCTTGATACCTTCAAGCGTAAGCTCATCACGCTTCACAAGAATCCTAACAGGCTTGTTCATGAACTTCCTAGTAATTTCAAGGGCTTCTGGCGGCATAGTGGCAGAGAAAACACCCACTTGAATCTTTGGTGGCAGCAGTTGAAAAATATCATAAATCTGGAAATAATAAAATCAAAGACACTGTTTGTGAGCCTTGGGAGCATAAATCAGCTTATAGGTTAGGCCCACAGGAGATACTATAGGAAATAAGGGAAAAAGAACCAGCAAAGTCCTGCAGAGATTCTAAAAGACATTAAAGCATAATAAGGCTAATAATGACAAGAATAGAACTCCCATAGAGAAGCTAATAACACATATGCAGAAATCTTTCCGGAACCTAGCATACGACTAAGAAAAGAAGCATATAAATACTTACTTTGTCCCCCAACCCCAAAAAAGAAAATCACATCCCCATTTTTGTGCACTACCAATACAGAAACCTAATAAATAAGAAAAATCCACCTGAATGACAGAAAAAGAAATAAAGCAGGAAATGAAAGGAGAAAACAGTAACCTGATCCTTGAAACCTCTTGAGAGCATTTCATCAGCTTCATCCAGAACAAACATCTTGATGTGGTCAGGGCGAAGAGACTGCCTGCGCAACATGTCAAAGACACGGCCAGGAGTACCAACCACCACATGAACACCACTTTGAAGGATACGCTGATCCTCACGGACACTGGTACCTCCTACACAAGCATGAACCTTCACACCGAGATAATCACCAAGTGCTCGCATAACCTTCTCAATCTGTTGGGCAAGCTCACGGGTTGGAGCCAGAACCAGAGCCTGACATTCGACTAAGCTGTAATCGAGCTGCTGGAGAACTCCAGAGCAGAAAGTTGCTGTCTTTCCGGTTCCAGATTGTGCCTGTTGGATCACATCAAGACCCTTGCAAAATGGAACAATACCCCTTTGCTGGATAGCAGATGGCTTCTCAAAACCTTCAAGCAAATTAAGCCAGGTGTTAAATGCCCTGCTAAATCTAACGATGGAGAAGGAAAATCGCATGTGCTATTAAGAGGTGCATTTACCATAAGCATAGATGCCCCTAAGAAGGTTTTCTTGCAAACCCATGGCATCAAAACTGTCATAAACCTCATCATATGATGTGAAGAACTCCTCCTGCTCAGTCCCAAGCCTGTTTCAGCATGTCAAAACATCCAGAAAATTGAAAAATTAAATGAGCAAGCAAAGACAAGGAACACAACATAGTCGCAAGTGATAGCTAAAGAAAGGACGAAAATAAAACGCAAGTGTAGTTTTCTGCAACCAGATTAATATCCTATTGGTAGAGAATTGAGAGCAAGCAACTTACAGCTCAGTCATTTTGGCATCATACTGACGAGCATCAAATTGAGAACCTTCCGGTGCCAAGCCAGCCATGACTGTAGAAAATAAAAGAACTATGGTATTACTTTAATGGAAATTCATTAAACAATCTTGAACTTAATAAAGAGGAAAAGCCAAAACCTTACTGCTGAAATATCACATTTTCCAATACTAGCACTAGCGATAATATTATCTGTTCTTCCTCTCGAATATTGAAAGGGGTGGAGGGCACGACAGAATGTATGTTTTCTTTCTTTATGAAGAAGCACAAAGCACATAAAGAGGAGATACACATGAAAAAAGTTGTTTGAACATACAGACTAAATTGCAGCCAACTGCCAGCCAACCTTTCCACATGTAATAGGTTTCCAACTATCCAGTTTTTCCAATGAGCAAATACATTCAGAACTGAGAGAACATCTAAGAAAACACCCATTACTTAAAATCAAATTAATGATAGTCTCATCCCATAAGTATCTCAACATACAAATCCAAGGTCCAAATGACCACCATTCACATTCCTTTCAAAATATAATCCTTTTGCACAATACTTTACAAAAAGGTTCTTTAATCTAAATACAAGCACTATGAGAATGAAATAGCTGATGTTACAAACAGATAATAAACAAAGACGATACTTTTACAATCAAGAATATCACATCAATCAGATCTCTATCCAAAGTAGTCAAAAAATATCACACATACAGAAACAGCTACATAACCCAAAACCCAGCTGTAGAAACCAATTCAGACCGACAACCAATCATCAAGATACAAAAACGAAGATTATATCATAGAAAAAAGGGAGAAAAAAACATAGCTAACCTGATAGAGACGAGGAAAAGATCTGAGGAATAGCAAACAGAGAGTTGAAAGGAAAAGTGGGTAAAAGCGATTGGAGAGTTAGGGTTTGCAAAGACTGCTGTTTTTGTCTGAAACTCCTCGGATCTACGCCGCAGGAGTTCAGAGGAAAAGAGAATAGAAAGATTAGACTCTTGCGTTGTGTTATGTGTTTTTTTTTTATGGTTTTTTTGTAATTGTGTTCTTTTATGGAATTGTATTTACTATTTTCTGTAACATCTTGTTTTGTCTTTTATTTTTTGAAATTCCTATTTTGACCCGAGAATGGGGTGGATTCTACAAAATTGAGGGCTAGATTTTTTATTGGGCTGCTTGGGCCAAATTTAGGTGAGTTACTTTATCTATACTATATTAAAAGTAGGAAAACTCTTATCGAAATGTCAATTGCTTTTTTTATCCTTTAAAACATAATTTTACATCGGATAATCTTGTTATTTAGCGCTTCTCCAAATATTTAGGACATTAAAATCAAATAAAATTTAATTTATTAAATTTTTCCTTATTTAAATTAGGCCTTTAAAATCAATTAAAAGATTTTCTTATTCTAATAAAAAGAGAAATAGAAAACTTTAAAAACTTACCTAACGTTAATTAGGTAAACATGGAAACTTGAAAAATTCTAATTTATTGCAATATAAATAACGACAAAATTGAATAGAGTTTCTTTAGTTAACTATAAATTCTAACAATTTATGAAGATTAAAGTGGCAGATCTCTTATTTAATTTAAATAAGGTTAAATTGGTTCTCTAATATCGGTAAAGCAATATCTTCCCATTGCAAATAACAATAGTAAAACATGTACAAGTTTAGGCTAAAATAATATATATAGGTTTTTAAAATTATATACCACTCACTTTAAATATGATTTTAAACATCCATTGTTTTGATATGATTTTAAGCATCCATTGTTTTGATTAAATTATTGTTGTCCTTCTTTAGTTTTATCATATTTCTTAATTCATGAAAATTGAAATTATATGTTATTCTATAGATTAGTGTCAGTATTTGTCCGTTATTTTGTACATATTTTTTCAAGGTAACAGAAAGATGGTTCTTGCTACGAAAGAGTGCCCAATCAAGTGCCATAAAAATTTGATTTTGGTAGCAAAAGATATTACCATCAAAATCAGTTTGTATGTTATACTCACGGGTAATTTTTTAAATTTTCATTTATCTTTTTGTATTCTTAAAAGGAGTGAACTTATTCTACTTATGTTCTTATTTTAACTTGACATTAGTTTCAAGAGTAATTTTCTTCTCATTTGGAAAGGTGAAATTAGAATCTCAATGCCATAAGTTTACTCTCTTTTGGGGATGGCAGATAGAATTGATAAAAAATTAGAAGAAAAAAATTAAAAACTTGTTACTTGCATGTTTCTTTGTAAAATTCTAGGTGAGGATTGTTCAGTCAATGTGTTTCTATATTGATTTTTTTAATAATTTATTTATATTTGGTTTAGACCAAATCTAAAGTCAGTGGGCAAATAAGATTAAATTGTCATTACAATTAATTTTCTTTTTATTTTTGATTGTTTATACGTGTATATTTATTTTTGATTTGTTTTACAGTAATTTGTTTAGGTTTTTCTTATTTAATTTATAATTTGTTTTATAATTTGTCTAGGTTTAGTTTAGAATGCATACCAAAGTCATTGAGGAGTCCAAACCTTGTGGTCATTAAGAAATTCGTTAACTTTAATTTGTTAAAACTGAAATAACAATGTATTATATGGAAGCTCACAGAGCAAACTTTAAATAACAATAAATCATACGAGAAAAGAGAAATATATAAAAAGAGATACAATAATATGATTTGGTCACCTCACCTATATATATATGAGCAATTCACGAAAAAAATAGTATACAAACCTTTTCCTCCAAAAAAGGAATAGCCAAATAAAGAATAGATTTATATTTTTCTTTTAAGAAAGTAACAAGAGAATTGTGGCAAATATTTGCCCATGCTTCAAAGGAAAAATAAAACTTAAATATAATAAATTAGGTCAGAAGCAACAACATAACATAGCATTATTTTATACAATAAAATATGTATAATTATAATTACTACTAAATAACTAACTCATTTCGTACATGAAGATTTAGAAAACATGCAATTACTTTGAACTCATCTTGTCTTAACGTAAAGTATTTATTTTTTATTCAAAAAATTATTGCATATATCTCAACATCAATTGTTATTTCACATAATTCATTCTTATTCTATATGATGTAGGACTTTTTAATAATAGACGCAAAACACACGTGCATCGCACGTACACTGAAACTAATCATAATTAAAAGTAAGAATTAACTTAAATAGCGTCCACTCAACGGCTTAAATTATAAATAGTTATCGAGTAAATATATAATATATGTATAAAATAATATGCAACACCGTATCCAACACCGCTTGGGCGGGAAATTGTAATAAATATACATATAAATAATATGCAAAATCAATCGGATATAGATAGTTTTATGAGAGTGGTTGGTACAGTAGCTCAAATTTTAGCCGCATTTGTTTGTTTTATAAATAAATAGGTAAAAATCGAGCTTTGGACTTCCCCATTATTGTAACCAGTAAGCCGAAGGAGCTCTAAAGGTTAATTGAGAGGGCATCTATCTAAAAAACAAATGGTCAAGAGTACTCTTAATACTCGTGTCAATTGGTTTTTTGGCTCTTTACAAACTTATTTTTAGTTTTATGAACCTACTTCCTTTTTTTTCACATGATAAATTTATTTTTACACGTAAAAGAGCCGTCTTTTACACATAAGAGATCTAAAAAGGTCATTTTCTTAAATTCAAAATTGTAAAGGGGCATGATGTACAAATAGCACTCTCCCTCCAATAGGTGCATTGCATAAAGAGCAAACCATATTGTCCAAACAACCCCATAGTGCCAAACTTTCTTCCATATGCAGCTAGATACAGAATATAAGCCCATTTTTGTGAGGAAACATTGTTACAAACCAATCTCCTCCAATACACCTTTTGAAAACCTCCTCTAAACTTCAGATATATATACCTGTTCTATAAAGAACTGCTCAATGTTCAACACATCACCTTCTAGCCAGCCAGCTTCCCCATAGTATTTTCTAGCCTTCAATATTTTCTGAACTAGCCATTAGGCCTGTTTGGGTAGTGCTTCCCATATTGTTTTCCAAAGAAATTGTTAAAGTTTCCTTAAAGTTAGAGCAACTGGTTTCTGTTTCTTATATTATATGATTTTCTTTAATTATTCTTCTTAGGTCATATATTATGGTAGGACGAAGACAGATCCAAAATTCAAACTGCAGAGCTCAAAATTTACTATTTATAATATTTTTCAGAATTATTCACACAACACACAAATAATACAAGAAGAAAATGACAGTTCTGATCCGTCTATCCTTAGAGATCTCGGGTTCGAGCCATGAAATTGTAAACTCATAGTAGGGACGCTTTACTCCTTTAGTGGTATAAATCCGGATTAATCAAGCCAATGAGTTGTGGATACTTGATGGTTAAACCAAAATAGAAAATGATAGGCTCAATTGGATGCATGTTCAAAACTATATAAGTCTGCTGGGTAATTAGGGAAGTCTAATGGCCTTTTCTTTCCTTTTACATGCTGGGATAATTATCACACAACGTCCCCGACTCCAGAAACCACATAGAGGGCAATGGTTCCAGCAACTTAATGCGGCAGCTTCTGTAATTGTGGACGGATCAGTAATAATCCTGGTCCTATACTTGAGATTGTACTTGTGAGTACAAAATAAGTCTCATTTTTTTTAACCACTATAGGGTTCGAACCGTGGAAACAGCCTCTTGCAGAAATGCAGAGTAAGGCTACGTACAATAGACCCTTGTGGTCCGACCCTTCCCGAACCCCGCGCATAGCAGGAGCTTAGTGCACCGGGCGGCCCTTTTACTCACTACACATGTCATACAAGAGGAGGGAGAGGACATCCATTGCACCAATCCTGAATTAATGATCACATGGAAGCTAATAAGTCTCAAATACAATATACGTCAACACATGCACCATCTTCCATTTACAATGTCTCTCAAATCAAAAGCAAACTACACAAAAGCACCACAAAGCGTGAAACTATCACACAGTTCAAATAAAACAATTTGCCTCTAAAAGCTTCCTCATACACAATAACAAGGTCAAGAGTTAAATCTCAATAAAATTTCAAAGAACATCCAAAAACTGAAGTTATTGTAGACTTACAATACAAAAGGCAAACCGATAAAATTGATAGTAGATAGTCCAACCAAAGTTGAAGATTTACAGGTTCCATGGTGAATCATGGCACCTGCATTTCCCAATTCTAAACCCGGTAGAATTCTAACTAACCTAAGAATAAGATATTAAATTACTTCATGTAAGGAAGAATTCACCTCACATAACCAAAACAACCTCAAAGGAGATCGGCCACATTGGCTGGCAACTCCTCGATGACAACATTATAAAACTTCTGAATGTCAGAAAGCATCCTTTCATCATCCTTTGTGACAAAGTTGATAGCAACACCCTTCCTTCCAAAACGTCCACTACGACCAATACGATGCAGATAGTTCTCTGGCTGAGTTGGAAGGTCGTAGTTAATCACAAGGGAAACTTGCTGCACGTCAATACCACGCGCCAGAAGATCAGTGGTGATGAGCACACGAGACGACCCAGATCGGAACTCTCGCATAATGATATCTCTAGTATTCTGGTCCATGTCTCCGTGAGTTGCAGATACTGTGTGATCACGGCTGCGCATTTTGTCAGTGAGCCAATCAACCTTACGCCTGGTGTTAACAAAGATGACACTCTGGGTGATGGCTAAGGTCTCGTAAAGATCGCAAAGAGTTTCAAGCTTCCACTCTTCCTTATCAACATTGACATAAAATTGCTTGATACCTTCAAGCGTAAGCTCATCACGCTTTACAAGAATCCTCACAGGCTTGTTCATGAACTTCCTAGTAATTTCAAGGGCCTCTGGCGGCATAGTGGCAGAGAAAACACCCACTTGAATCTTTGGTGGTAGCAATTGGAAAATATCATAAATCTGGAAATAATGAAAGACAACATTCGAATAAGACACTGTTTGTGAACCTTGGGAGCAATAAATCAGCTTATAGGTTAGGCCCAGAAGAGAAACTACAGGAAATAATGGGGAAAAACCAGCAAAGTCCTGTAGCAATTCTAAAAGACATTAAAGCATAATAACGACAAGAATAGAACTCACATGAAGAGGCTAATATTAGATATTGACAAATCTTTTTCGAACATAAAATATGACTAAGAAAAGAAGCATACATATACTTACTTTATCCCCTCTCCCCCCCCCCCCCAAAAAAAATAAAAAAAGAAAAACACATCCCCATATTTATGCACTACCCAACACAGAAACCTAATCGATAAGAAAATTCCACCAAAAGGACAGAAAAAAAAATAAAGCAGAAAATGAGAGTAGTAAACAGCAACCTGATCCTTGAAACCTCTTGAGAGCATTTCATCAGCTTCATCCAGAACAAACATCTTGATGTGGTCAGGGCGAAGAGACTGCCTGCGCAACATGTCAAAGACACGGCCAGGAGTACCAACCACCACATGAACACCACTTTGAAGGATACGCTGATCTTCACGGACACTGGTACCTCCTACACAAGCATGAACCTTCACACCGAGATAGTCACCAAGTGCTCGCATAACCTTCTCAATCTGTTGGGCAAGCTCACGGGTTGGAGCCAGAACCAGAGCCTGACATTCGACTAAGCTGTAATCAAGCTGCTGGAGAACTCCAGAGCAGAAAGTTGCAGTCTTTCCGGTTCCGGATTGTGCCTGTTGGATCACATCAAGACCCTTGCAAAATGGGACAATACCCCTTTGCTGGATAGCAGATGGCTTCTCAAAACCTTCAAGCAATTTAAGAGAGGTGTTGAATGCCCAGCTAAATATAACAAGGGAGACGAATACCATATGTGCTTTTAAGAAGTGCATTTACCATAAGCATAGATGCCCCTAAGCAGGTTTTCTTGCAAACCCATGGCATCAAAACTGTCATAAACCTCATCATATGATGTGAAGAACTCCTCCTGTTCAGTCCCAAGCCTGTTTCAGCATGTCAAACATCCAGAAAATTGAAAAATAAAATGAGCAAGCAAAAACAAACACAGAATAGCAGCAAGTGATAGCTAAAGCACTTTATGAGGAAAATAAAACGTAAGTGTAGTTTTCTGCTACCAGATTAGTAGCCTATTGGTATAGAATTGAGAGCAAACAACTTACAGCTCAGTCATTTTGGCATCATACTGACGAGCATCAAACTGAGAACCTTCCGGTGCCAAGCCAGCCATGACTGTAGCAAATAAAAGAACTATGGTATTACGCTTATGGAAATTCATGAAACAATCTTGAACTAAATAAAAAGGAAAAAACAAAACCTTACTATGAAAATATCACAGATGTCAAATACCTACAGCAGCAATAAAATTATCTGTTCTTCCTCTCTACCATTGAAAAAGGAGGAGAGCACAACCGAATGTATGTTTTCTTTCTTTTATGAAGAAGCACAAAGCACAAAAGGAGGAGATACACATGAAAATCAATTGTTTTAACATACAAGTTAAATAGCAGCCAACTGCTAACCAATCTTTCAGATTATATGATGCTGGGTCAATGTGACAAAGGCAGAAACGAGCAAGTGTCTAAGTGCTTCATTCTTAAAAGAATGTACGGTAGCGATGGCTATCTGACGAGAGGCATGCCAAGCTTTACACAAAATACAAAGAGCAGATGGCAGAGAAAGGCATTATAATCCCCACATTTACTTCCTATACATAATAAGTATCCAACTATCCAGTTTTCCCGAGTAGTAAAATACATCCAGAACTGCGTAGACTTCTTACAAAACACCTATTACTTAAAAGAACATATTGCATCAAAACAATGATAGTCTCATTCCTAGCATCTTTTTGCACAATACTTTCAGGTTTTTAATTCAAGAACTAGGAGAAATGAAATTGCTCATGTTCCAACCAGATATGAGATAACAAAGTAGGATGGTATTTTTATAATCAAGAACATCACATCAAACAGATCTCTATCCAAAATAGTTAAAAATAGTTACATAACACAAAACCCAGCTGTAGTCAGACCAACAATCAATCATCAAGATTCAATCTTCAATACACAAACAAATATTACAAGAAATACATTAAAATATTAAAGGGAAAAAAAACATAGCTAACCTGATAGAGATGAGGAAAAGATCTGAGGAATAGGAAAGAGAGAGTGAAATGAAAAGTGGGTAAAAGCGATTGGGGGGTTAGGGTTTTGTCTGAAACTCCTCGGATCTACGCCGCAGGAGTTCAGGAAAGAGGAAAAGAGAAAGATTGAGACTAGTGTTTTTTTATGGTCTTTCTGAATACTGTTTTGGATTACTTTCCTTTTTTTTTTGGCTTCTGTATTTGAAATTCCTATTTTGACCCGAAATTGGGAGTTACAGGATCAATACGGAGCCGCTTCGGGTGGTAATGCAAGAAGTCGGTGACGTGGATTCCACAAAATTGAGGGCTAGATTTTCTATTGGGCCTCTTGGGCCTAATTTAGGTCTAACCTCTTTACAAAATTGGCACTAATACCCTCTTTTCCTTTCACTATATGTATAACTATGAGAAAATGGCACCAGGTGATAACACATAACAGGAATTGACAATTTTTTAGTCTTATATTAGGTTAGGAAAAGATAGCCCCAAAAAATTGACATTATATAGCCAAATCCTAAAAAAACTACTCTCTTATATATTCTCTCTCAAACAATTGGCCCCAAACCGTCTGCTTCCCTCCCCCTTTTTCTCCTTGTATTTCTTCTTTTTGTTCACTGCGTCCCTCCCCCTTTCTCTCCTTGTATTTCTTCTTCTATCTCTTTTCTTTCGCTCTCATAGTTTAGCAAAAATTCTTGCAAATTATGCAAAAAAAATCAGTGGGGTGAAAAGGTAATCAGAAAAATTATAAGCAAAAACTAAGAGAGAAAAATTCATTTCAACTTTGTTTTTCTTCTCTCTTCTTTTTTTTGGTTAGATTGAACGAGTGGTGTGAGTGAAATTGGTTGAAAATACCTAAACGGGGCTATATACAAAATTTGAGCAAGATTAGAAGTGATTTAGACTGATTTCATGTAAAACATCAGACCTAAAATCCAACTGTGACATGTGTATATCGCGTTGCATATTGTGTACATCAATGTATATCACACACATATTTTTAAGGACATCTGTATATCACTTTGTATATCGTGTATACAACACAATTCTTTTATGGACGCCTATGTGTATCACATTATATATCGTATATATAACACAAATTTTCATGGATATGCACAAATATACATGATATCGTTGATGTACATAAAGATATACACGGGATACAATAGGGGATACACATGTGGAGTCGTCTTGAACTTGAGTTTTCAATCTGAAATGTATTATACAAAGAAGAAAAATAAAATTTTAATATACTTTTTTGATATACACATTTTTATTATATTATACATTGTGATATAATAATATAATTATTATTGTGTTATATATATTTGAATATACAGATAAAAAAATAGAAAAATAACTAAAAAATATTTGGGAGTTTTTCGGATACTATTAAAGGAAATAGAACCTAATTTGTAGGATAATAGTTGCTATGAGAGAATAGAGAGAGGGTTTTTAAAAAGAAATTATTTTTAAGGAAAATAATTTTGATGGGGCTTATTTTTAGAATGGTGGTTGAAGCATTAGAAGAGAGAGAATAACTTTAGACTACCATATGTCAAATCCTTATACGTTGTCTTTTTTATGCTAATTATTGGACCTAATTGTCATGCCATGCCAAATCCACTAACTATATATAATTTACGTATATCACTAGAAAAATAAACAGTAATTCTAATCGGCTAATTGTATAAAGATCCCCCTAAATTACTAGTCGAAAATCTCTGAACCGGGGCAATTTTATTGCATTTCCATCCTATGCGAATTGTTTTCAATAGTGACAATCTCTTTTGCACGATTAACTACTAATATTCCTTTGGTTTTATTTTATGTGAAAGAATAGATTGGATATGAAACTTAACACGTTTTGACTTATATAATATCTTGGTGATGATGAAAGAAAATATTAAAATATAGTCAAAACTATTTAATAAATTTAAATTGTTGAAAGTTGTATAGACATCATTTTGTGAAGTTTTAAATGAGAAAATGTCATATGAATTGGATGGAAGAAAGTAGCATAATTAACCTAATAATATTTAAAGCAAAACCTAAACCATTTACAATTGGTTTCATTGAGAAGCTAAATTACGACTAGAGGTGTACAAAGAAAACCGACAAATCGCACCAAACCGATAATCGGAGTCAAATCGGAAAAAAAATCCCTGATGTGGTTTGGTTTGGTATTGAAAAATAAAATCAGGCCATAATTGGTTTGATTTGGTTTTAACTAAAAAAAGTCAAACCGAAATCAAATCAACCCGATAGTACATTTATATAACTTTTAAAAATATTTTATGCATATAAATATTTATTGTAATGTAATTTATAAATATTTCTTAAACTTTTTCACAGTTTTATCTTTTAACGTATTATTTCAAATTTAGACTTAACATTCTTGAATGGTAAATAAATTTTATTACCCATAAATGTAATAACTCAAACAAAGTTCAAATCAATACTAATGTTAACAAAATTCAATTCAATTCAATACTAGGAATGACGATAGTGTTGGATAATTATTTTAGTTTTACATTGGTTTATAATGAAAATGCATGACTTAGTTTATCATTTTCTTTAGTGCTTAGTTATGTAATTAATATTAGTACTTATTAGCTATATTTATTTTAGCATGACCTATATAATATTTTTAGATTATGTTAATTTTCATTATGGCTTATTAATTAGCAATATTTATTTTATGTAATTTTATTATTTTATCTTTGTTATTGAATATTTTAGTATAATGCTATGACTTATCTCATATTATTGTGTTAGTTTCTTAGAAAACACATTATATAGTTGTATTTTACTAGGACTTAAAAAATATTTAGAGCACAAGTTACATATTTTATGTTATGAAGACTTTACCGGAAAAAAAATTCGAAAACCCGAAAAAACCCGAAAATCCGAGAAAAATCGATATTCAAAAACCCGACTTTGTTGGTTTGATTTGGTTTATAAATTTAAAAACCCGACATCAATGATTTGGTTTGATAATTAAAAAATCCGAACCAACCCGACCTATGTACACCCCTAATTATGAGAAAGCCAAATTACTGTTAGATATTATTCACATTTGCGATAATCAGATTTCGATTAAACTAAAAATTAATTGTTTTGACAGATGACTAATCTCAAAAAATTGTAGCATAAAATGCTTCAGTTTTAGCAGTTAGAATTTTGACTACCAGATGATGGATTATAATGCACCCTTTAAGCTGTTCGAATTTCATCACGTTAACTTTTGGGAACAGTTGACTTAATTCAATTGTGGAAGGAACATTATTTCTTTATTATGGATTTGTTATCATCAGCATTTTGTTCTTCTTCTTATTCTGTTTTTTTCCCTAGCAATTTCTTCTTTTATCTGTAAAATATTTCTCAGACATGTCCACTGGGCACTAACGTTGTAAAGCTTCATGATCACGTCCAATTATACCTTATAAAAAGGATTAAGCGGTCGCTGCAAAAATAATCCGGTTCAAGAGTCCGGAGTCGAATCCCACATGGAACTAACCTATTTGCTAACACCTTTCAGTATCACTAATGATAAGCTCAGACAACTTTCAGAGTTCAAGATTTAATTTGTGATTTAATAAAAATTACTTAACTAAGAAAAAATGACAATAAAAACTATCAACTAGCACGAATGAGGTTGAATCAAGGATAAAGAGATCTAGGGTTTATGATTTCCCCAATTGCCGGATTAATTCATGACACGTTAGCTATAATCTCGCCGTAACACTCTCTAACGATGATGAGTTCTTATTTATCGCAATTATCTCTCGATCAATTATGATAATTTACTAAAAGTATTCTCTCGAACTACTCTAGCTGACAATTCGTACAACTCATAAATACCGCGCCAAAGTTTCGTTATCTCTGATCCCACTTTTAAATTCAAGTAATTAATCTCTTAACTTACTCGAAAGTGGCGTTGTTCAACAACAATCTAATCAAGTATTCTCTCTCAAGAAACACAAGATAACTAGATACGATTAATCAAGGGCTGTTCAATTAACCACAAGAAACACATAGTTGAACAATTAAAGAGTAAAAACAGCTCAATTATATCAAAACGCAATCAAGACTTCATCCAACAATTGATTCCATCAACTCTAGATGACAGGTTTAGCTACTCATAACTGTGTAAATAATCATAGTAATATCTAGAAGTATTAAACTATAAATTAAAGGAAAGCTGAGAGAAAAACTCGCGTGATTCGTGCTTTCAAAGTGTTCCGTGGCCTCTTGCCTCTCTAATGATGTCCTCCCCCTAAAAACTAAGCTTAAGAGGTATTTATAAGGTAGGGTTGAGGTCTACACGTCCAAACATAATAAGAAAATAAAAATGGCTCGGATAAGCATACGCCAATATTACACCGCGAGGCACTGTCAGAGGTGCCAACATCTTCCCGCGAGGCACTGTCAGAGACGTCAATGACAATGCCCTGGACAAAGCCTTGCATTGTCTATGGCCATGACTTTTTATTGCCTTACACGTCTTCTTTTATTACTCCATTTTGTAGTTTTGAGGTACCATTTCGTGCAACTTTTCTCCACTTCATGTTCAAGCATTCCTACACATAAAATAAACTCTATTAAGCTCAATTATCGCAAAAATTAGCATTCAAACAACAAGTAAGTAGGGTAAATAACGTCAAAATATATGAAATTATAGCACGACATCAACACCCTACACTTAAATATTTCCCGCCCTCGAGTCAACCAACCAAACACTTCCTCTTCAAGGACCCAACAAGCTACACATTCACAACACACTACACATATGACAATGGTTGATAGTAACAATTAAGCTCTAGCATATGCGGTCAAAATACACTTACCATACTCATGCCCAATTTCAAAACATCCAACCCAGGAACAATATGATTATAACAATCCTAGCATCGATAACTAACTCAATGTCACAATGCACCCCGAGGCTTTAATGCTTAATCTAACAGAGAGGTTTAATAATGTTACCTATCCTTTGTGAAACCATGTGTCGTCGCAATAAAATAAAGAGTAAGCAGTCTACACATCCAAATCACATGATCGAATATATTTTAAGGACTCACACATATGAAGAAAATCACTTACTCTCTCAAAGAAGTCACGTGCACACAAAAGGTACCGTAGGCTTGCCAATTATGTAAACCTCTACTAATGTAGGCCTGCTCAGTTCGAAATTAATTAGGACTTTATTATGTTTGTAATGTGAGCTAAGGAATGGGTAGGATATATTTAGGATATAGTGGCTTACCCTCCTAAGCACTTTAACACATCACGTATTCAACTTTAAGCGCAAATTTCCTTCAATCCACTTTAATCATCACAAGATAGCTCATCCCAACATACTTTTCCTTCTTCTTTACGCACTACTTCAGATCACATCCACTAGCAAAAATAAGAACCTTTGTTTATTTTTTTTATTTTTTTATTTTTTTATTTTATATTATTGCCTTGCCGCTAATGAAATTTTATTTTAAATACAAGTGCAAATTTCTTCCTTCTATTGGTTCCACTTAAAAGCTACCCCAAATTTCTTCATTACCTCTTTCTAGCGTTCTCTTTGGAATTCAAGTTCTGTAAGAGGTATAATGATCAAAATAATTCAATTAAGATCAAAAGGGGATAGGCTTGTAATGCGAGTGTCAGAAGAAAGGCTTATAGGCTCAAAAGAGTAACTAGGGATGACTTTATTTGTGATAAGCAACAAAACTCAAAAAGATCAAAGAAAGCCTAACATCACTTTTCAAACCGAGCAACACCTAAGATTTCGATTCAGTTCACATTCTATGAAAGTTCTACACTCAATTGCAATAACATGGACTATGCAAAGAACTCATTTCACACATGGCACATGACTCACTAAGGACGGTCCCATTCCGACTCTCAATCAAACAAGTATTCACAAAGCCAAGAGATATATTAAGCATAAAGCATCGAGACATAGGAATCATACCACATGCTATTCATTTTTATCAAGGCATCATCATATATTTAAAATCAAGGGAAGGTGAAACACATACCAGAACTTAAGTATGCAACCATCAAACAAGTCAAAAGATGTGAATCACATCATTTCTTCTCCTTTATTTCCTACATACTACTCTAAAAGTAAAAATAAAAAAAATTAAAACTACTACCCGATTCAAGTTACATCTCATAGAAAAGAACGAGGCACGAAAAAAAATCACGGGAGATTATTACTATCTAAGAAAAATAAAAGATATGTTTTTGAATTTTTCTATTTTCTCATTTTAGTTTTTGTATTTTTTGTTAGACTTAAATCCCTTAAGAAAAATATCTAGAAGATCCATCATTGGGAAAAGTCCAAAAAAAAATTTGTCTAAAAAATCATCAATTAAACTAACACAACTAAAATAGCATAGAACAAGACAATCCCCTCACCCCACACTTAAATTGTGCATTGTCCCCAGTGCACAACATAATTAATAATGAGGTTAAAAGAAACTCCCTGTAGACCAAAGGCTGAAGCACTAGCAGCTCATGGGGTACTCAGACTTCTCCCGGGGTATTTTACTTTGTGCAGGCACTCCACACTTAGTTCTAACCATCTGGCTTGTCGTTGCATCCTTCCAATGGCTTTGCTTCACATGCGCCTAAAATATAAAAAGTGACACTACAATAATAATAATAATAATAATAATAATAAAATACTTTTTAAAAAACTAAAAATAAAAAAAGTAGTAAAGTTGGGTTGTCTCCTAATAAGCGCCTAATTTAACGTCGCGGCACAATATGAACCACTTTCTGCCTCCACCTCGAGCTTATGAATTGAACCCCAAGTTTGATTCAAGCTTATGATTATGCTCCTCGGGCGGTGCAAATTTTTGTGAGCCAAAAATTAAGTAAACTCTCATGCACCTTTTGGCTCTCGACCGAGGAGTGTCACCTTGCCTAGACGGCCTTGAAAATTTTAAAATATAAGGCTCATCTACCTCTTTCCTTGACTCCTTTTTACGCTCGTAAGGATCCATTCTCATTTCACCATCCGAACACAATATAGAGAAGTGTTTGGAATGAGGTCCGACACACTCAAATACGTGAACTTCAAAATTTTTGACCTCCTCAACACCAATCACACTAGAGTCAATTATATTTGTATCTTCAATATCCTTGGTTGACTCTAGTATTACTTCTTCAATATTGGTATCCTCAAATTCTAATTGGATAGATTGTTGGTGTTCTACTCTGACCTCCTCCATTAGCACCTCAATTTCAGTATCTACTTCATGCTCTTCTTGGCTACTATCCCAATATTGGCTTGTTGAGCATTAAATGCTTCAACCAACTAACTAACTTGTGCCTCCAGGTTGCAAATAGTAGCATCTTGCCTTTGTATGTGCAAATGTTTCTCATTATTTTATTCCACAAGGCACCTTAGCATATCCTTAATTCCTTTCAGGTCATCATCAAAAGGTTCTTTATTCCTATTAACTTCACAAGTAAAAGTAGAACCATCATAATAAGGAGTGAAGGGGGATAAGAAATATAAGCACAACCATAAAAGTGATCGTCTTGACCACCACACATATCACACATATTCCACACATGAGATTGAGTTGGTGTACATAACTCGCTCTCGAAAATATATTGATAGTTTTTGCACGAGTGATTTCCTCCACAATATGCATAAGGAAGATCAAAAGTAGAATTACCAACATCAAAACTCCCCTAATTCCAAGATGTCATGTTTCTCTAATCAACAAGTAAACTAAAATATAAAAAAATTCAAATACTAAAAAAACAAAATAAAAGTTCAAACTTGAAACCTAGCAATATGTAAAGCTACAACTACACCGTTAGTTCCCCGGCTACGGCGCCCAAATTTGATCATGCCCTAACTATGCCTTATGAAAAGGACTAAGCGGTCGCTGTAAAAATAATCCGTTTCAAGAGTCTGGAGTCTAATCCCACGGGGAACTAACCTATTTGCTACAACCTTTCAGTATTACTAATGATAAGCTCAGACAACTTTCAGAGTTCAAGATTTGATTTGTGATTTAATAAAAATTTCTTAACTAAGAAAAAATGACAATAAAAACTATCAACTAGCACGAATGAAGTTGAATCAAGGTAAAAAGATCTAGGATTTATGATTTTTCCAATTGCTAGATTAATTCATGACACGTTAGCTATAATCTCGCCGCAACACTCTCTAACGATGATGAGTTCTTATTTATCGCAATTATCTCTCGATCAATTACGATAATTTACTAGAAGTATTCTTTCGAACTACTCTAGCTGACAATTCGTACAGCTCATAAATACCGCACCAAAGCATCGTTATCTCTAATCCCGCTTTTAAATTCAAGTAAATAATATCTTAACTTACTTGAAAGTGGCGTTGTTCAACAACAATCTAATCAAGTGTTCTCTCTCAAGCAACACAAGATAACTAGACACGATTAATCAAGGTCTCTTCAATTAACCACAAGAAAGACATAGTTGAACAATTAAAGAGTAAAAACGACTCAATTATATCAAAACACAATCAAGACTTCATCCAACAATTGGTTCCATCAATCCTAGATGACGGGTTTAGCTAATTATAACTGTGTAAATAATCATAGTAATATCTAGAAGTATTAAACTATAAATTAAAGGAAAGTGGAGAGAAAAACTCGAGTGATTCGTGCTTCCAAAGTGTTCCGTACCCTCATTCCTCTCTAATGATGTCCTCCCCCTAAAAACTAAGCTTATGAGATATTTATAAATATGGGTTGAGGTCTACACGTCCAAACATAATGATGAAATAAAAGTGGCTCGGATAAGTATCGTCGGTGCGGGGCATTGCCAGAAGCGCCAACATTACCCCGCGAGGCACTGTCAGAGGCACCAACATTTTCCTGCGAGGCACTGTCAGAGGCACCAACATTTTCCTGCGAGGCACTGTCAGAGACGCCAATGACAGTGCCCTGGACAAAGCCTTGCACTGTCTATGACCATGATTTTTCATTGCATTGCACGTCTTCTTTTATTGCTCCATTTTGTAGCTTGGAGGTACCATTTCGTGCAACTTTTCTTAACTTCATGTCCAAATATTCCTACACATAAAATAAACTCTATTAAGCTCAATTGTCGCACAAATTAGCATCCAAACAACAAGCAAGTAGCGTAAATAACATCAAAATATATAAAATTATAGCACGACATCACTTCACAGGGGTCTTAATTCTTCCTTTTCCAACTTAAAGGGGAACTTAACATTGTAAAGCTTTAGTTCTGCAACTAGTTTTAACATTTACTTTGTATTATTTAACTTTTCTAAATATTATAAATAAATAGTAATTTTTCGTAAAAAGGGGAGAAGAAATATTTTCTTCTACTTTTTCAATTTTTTTGTGGCGATAATAAACCAAGGAAAAAAATATTTGGAGTCAAATCCATATTTTGTGTGATAAACTCGCACAACTATCATAAAATTCAGAAATTTGTGCGATCGAGTAATACTTAATAGTGATAATATAACAACATAATTGAACGACTCGCAAGTAAAACTCATTAAGTAATGTGTCATATTCAAGAACGGGGCTTTTACATCTATACCCGATTTTGGGATCACAATTGAAGCTATACCCACTTTACAAAAATATTTGCAAGCCAACCCACTTTACGATCAACTTCAGACTTATCGTGTCTGTAGTTAAAAAAAATTAGTCTGAAGCGTAATGCACTTAAGGCTAATTAAGTCTAATGTGATGACTTGCCACGACACCATGCCACATAGGCACCATTTGGCATATGCTAATACAATGTGGAAGCTTACATAGGAGGAAATATAATATTTGTGAGAAGATTCTAGAGAAGTATGTACATTTCCTTTGAAAGACCCTAGATGCCTATGGATTTGCTAGGAAAGTCCTTGGAATCTTCTAGGTTTGTAGAGAATTCTAGAGAAAGCCTTTATCTTGTAAATATTAAGGACTTGTGTAACAATTAATATTTACACTTTAGCCCTAAGAGACTAGTATATAAAGGGGGTCATCCAGTTGTAATTCACCAAGCAAACAATTCAAATTCTCTCTAATACAAAACTTCCTTTAACAATTCTCTTGTGTTGTTTCTACCATTCTCTAAGCGATCTTGAGTGTGGTAAGACTGACTTGGCATAGCAAGAACGTGAGCAAGTTGTGCAAGATCATGAGCGAGTCGTCAAGTGTCGTACGTATACTTAGTTAACAACTAAGGACCTGACAACGTAGTATCAGAGCAAAGGTTGCAACTAAGGGAATGGCGAACGATGGAGAAATTCTGCCAACACCCAACCCAGCGTCATCCAAGATGCTGCTGGCAAGAGTGGTCGTAACAAAAAGAGGAATGCCACCAATAAGAGCCAGGAGATGCCACCCGACGTTGTGTCAAACGAAGGGCTTACATCCCAAGAACTATCTATCACTGAGGCGAGCGAGAATGAAGTGGAGGTCCTGCTCGAGGACGTCTCGCTCGATAAAGAGTGGGTGATGAAGATGAACGCAGAGATGGACGCCGTTGAGATATTTGGCCAACGCTTGGGGAAGGTGGAAGGCACCCTTAGAGTTCTTGAGGGGCACACTCTTGAAGAGATTGAGAGTATCCAAAATGACTTGGAGGGACGTACACAGACCGAGATGGAACTAAGGTAAACCATCATTGCCTTAGAGTGCAGGCTCATAGAGGCTTTGAGTACTATCGGTGCTATGAAGGCAAATATAGAGTCACTCGAGGAGCATATTAGTGCTGGCATGACCGAGGCATCCAATAATGTTGTGGTGGCGAGGGAGGCCAAGATCGAGGCTCCCAAACCCTAGGTGTTCAAAGGTGTTCGTGATGCACAAGAAGTGGAAAATTTCCTTTGGCACTTGGAGAACTACTTCAGGCACGACAAAGTGAGGGACGATGAGGCCATGATCAACACTGCAGTGTTGTACCTCTCAGAGACTGCCATGCTATGGTAGAGAAGGAAGATGGCCGACGTGGATAAAGGTCTATGTACTATTGGCACATGGGATCAGTTCAAATCGGAGTTCAAGCGATAGTTCTTTCCAAACAATGTCTTGTACCAGGCAAGGTACAAGCTTAGGGAGTTGAAGCAAACATGGAGTATACGTGTCTATGTCAAGGAGTTCACTACCCTTATGCTTCAAATCCCAAACCTGACCAATGATGACTTGTTGTTCCACTTCATAGACGAGTTGCAAAATTGGGCTAAGCAGGGGTTGCAACGCCGACAAGTCGTAGATATAGACCAAGCCATAGTGGAGGCCGAATCATTGATGGATTTCAGGCATGACAAGCACGACAAAGGCAAATGCAAAGAATCAAAGTTTAATAATGCCAAAGGTGGGGGAGACCATGGCAAAGGCAAGGAGATACAACAACAATACTACAAGACTCAAGATTCTAAAAAGTCGAGTGGCCATCAGGGCTATGCCGAGAAGAAGGCGCAGGCCGAGAAGAAGGGATGTTACATATGCGGACGGCCGCACAACTTTAGAAATTGTCCTGACCTAAAGAGCCTCATCTCCATGGTCTATTAACGGAAGGAGAAGCCGGAAGGAGAGAGTTCGGGAACCGCACAGTTAGGTATGATCGGATTATGTGGTGCTGTCACGAAGCAATCTATCCAACCTACCGAGAATGGCAATTAGTACGTGGATCTCACCATAAACAACAAGCATGCTTGTGCAATGGTGGATATTAGAGCAACTCATAATTTCGTGACTGAGGTTGCCACAAAGAGACTAGAATTGAAGCTTGCTCCAACCAACTCTCGCGTCAAGACCGTGAATGCGGAGGTACAGAATGCTCGTAGGGGTAGCTAATGGAGTTGGTGTCAAATTGGGAACTTGGAAAGGTATGACAAACTTTACCATAACCTCTATGGATATCTTTGACATCATATTGGGGCAAGAGTTCTTTAGGCATTGCCATACATTGATCGACCCCTACCTCCAATGTCTCTTGGTTATGGAGCGATAAGGATCTTGCATGGTACCTACAGTGACTATAACACACAGACAAAGCCAAGCCAACTTTCAGCTATGCAAGTTGTCAAGGGGATCAAGCAGGGGGATCCGATATTCGTGGCAACTATCGCAAGTCTGGAGGAAGCCAAGAGTTTTCAAGAGACACTGCCGCCTTGCATAGAGAAGTTGCTTGAGGAAAACAAAGATGTCATGCCCGAGGAGTTGCCTAAGCACTTGCCGCCTAGGCGAGAGGTGGATCACAAGATTGAGTTGGAGCCAGGGGCTAAGCCACCCGCATTTGCCCCATATCGTATGGCACCACCCGAGCTAGAGGAGCTTAGGAAAAAATTGAAAGAGCTGCTAGATGCTGGTCATATTCGCCCATCAAAGGCACCTTTCGGCGCACCAATATTATTCCAGAAGAAGAATGATAGATCGTTGCGCTTGTGCATAGACTACCGAGCACTTAATAAGGTCACAGTGAAGAATAAGTACCTGATCCCGCTCATTGCTGACTTTTTCGATAGACTTGGGCAAGCCAAGTACTTTACCAGGGTGGATATTCGCAAGGGCTACTACCGGGTTCGCATTGCATAAGGGGATGAACCGAAGACAACATGTGTGATGAGATATGGAGCCTTTGAGTGGTTGGTGATGCCCTTCGGCTTAACCAATACACCTGCCACATTTTGCACCCTTATGAACAAGATTTTCCATCCCTACCTTGATCATTCGTGGCAGTCTACCTAGACGACATAGTCATCTACAACAACACCTGAGAGGAGCATATAGAGTACTTAAGGAGGGTTTTCCAAGTCTTGCGGGAGAACGAACTATACATCAAGAGGAAGAAATGCGAGTTTGCACAATCAAATGTGCACTTCTTAGGCCATGTTATTAGCAATGGCGAGCTACGCATGGACGAGGCTAAGGTACGTGCTATCCAGGAGTGGGAGGCACCTATAAAGGTAACTAAATTAAGATCCTTCATTGGCCTTGTTAACTATTATCGTCGGTTCATCAGTGGCTACTCAGCAAAAGCCGCACCATTGACTGAGTTGCTAAAGAAGAACAAGCCATGGGTTTGGACAGAGCATTGTCAAAAGGCATTTGAAGGCCTTAAGGCAACTGTAACAGAGGAGCCAGTCTTGGCACTACCTAACTTTGCCAAGACATTTGAGGTGCACACAGATGCCTCTGACTTTTCTATTGGGAGTGTCCTGATGCAGGATAAGCACCCCATAACATTTGAGAGCCATAAGTTAAATGAGACGGAGCGGCGTTACACGGTGCAAGAGAAGTAAAGGACTGCCATTGTGCATTTCCTTCGTACATGGAGACATTATTTTCTCGGGTCGAGGTTCGTGGTCAAGACAGAGAATATAGCTACTAGCTACTTTCAGACGCATAAGAAGCTCACACCAAAACAGGCTAGGTGGCAGGATTTCTTGGCCGAGTTTGATTATGTGCTGAAGTACAAGCCGGGCAAATGTAATGTTGTAGTTGATGTCTTGAGCCAGAAAGCCGAGCTTGCTACCATCACTTTAGCAAGTTGGGACATTCATGAGGCTATAAAAGAAGGCATGCAATATGATCCAGTAGCCAAACAGCTTATTGAGTTAGCCAACCAGGGCAAGACGAGACGTTTTTGGGTAGAAGACGACATATTGCTTACCACGGGTCGGCGAGTCTACGTGCCTAAGTTTTGAGACATTAGACGGCAGATCATAAGGGAGAGTCATGACACAATGTGGGCTGGTCATCCAGGCCAACGTCGCACTAGGGCCTTAGTTGAGTCAGTCTACTATTGGCCACACATGCGAGATGACATAGAATGTTATGTGCAGACTTATCTTGTCTGTCAGCTGGACAAGGTTGAGCAACAATAACCCGGAGGACTTTTGGGACCACTACCAGTCGTAGAGCGTCCATGGGAGAGCGTGACTATGTAATTTATCACTTGTCTACCGAAGTCCGATGGTTATGGTACTATTATGGTTTGCGTGGATAGATTTTCTAAATATTCCACCTTCATGCCCGCCTCACCAGGTTGCACTGCCAAGGAAGCCGCCAAGCTATTCTTTGAGAACGTGGTGAAGTATTAGGGGTTACCAAGGCATATTATCAGTGATCGAGACCCCCGCTTTACTGGGAACTTTTGGAGAGAGTTATTCGACATACTTGTCATGGAACTACACTTTTCCACTAGTTTCCACCCATAGACGGATGGACAGACGGAATGGGTCAATGCCTTACTGGAATGCTACTTGAGGCATTATATAAGCGCTCATCAGAAAGATTGGGCAAGGCTCCTAGACATCACCCAATTCTCTTATAACTTGCAGCGGAGTGAGTCCGCGGGGCGGATACCATTTGAGCTAGTCACAGGCCAATATCAACAAACTCCACATTCATTACCAGTTGCGTTTGAGGGAAAGAGTTTGGGGGCTTATCATATGGCCAAAAGATGGGAGGAGCAGCTTGACACTGCTAAGTCCTACTTGGATAAGGTAGCTAAGAAGATGAAGAAGTTTGCAGACCGTAAGGGACGTCCCATGGACTATAGAGTTGGGGACATGGTAACAGTAAAATTTAACCCAAGACAGTTCAAGGCACTATGGGGGATGCATCAGAATCTGATTCGCAAGTATGAGGGGCCATTAAAGATATTCTCCAAGGTAGGCAAGATCCCATACAAGCTTGACATACCATCATATCTTAAGATCTATCATGTCTTCCATGACAGCATGCTTAAGCCATATCATGAAGACAAGGATGATCCGAGTAGGAGCCAATCAAGTCGAGTGCCTATTACTATCACCGCCTCACATGACCGGGAGATTGAGGCTATTATTGATTACCAAGCCAGGCGAAAATAAGGGCAGAAAGCCACCGTAATGTTCCTCGTCCATTGGAAGGGGCAATCTTCAGGGGAGGCCACGTAGGAACGATATAAAGACTTATGGCAATTCAAAGATAAGATCCGAGAGTTTATACAACAACATTGCACCGCGATCGTTGTAACATTAGGTGGGGGAGAGTGTGAAGACCCACCACATCACCATGCCACATAGGCACCATTTGGCATATATTAATACCATGTGGAAGCTTACATAGGAGGAAAGCTAGTATTTGTGAGAAGATTCCAGAGAAGTATGGATATTTCCCTTGGAAGACCCTAGATGCCTATGATTTTTCTAGGAAAGTCCTTGGAATCTTCTAGGCTTGTAGAGAATTCTAAAGAAAGCCCTTATCTTGTAAATATTAAGGACTTGTGTAACAATTAATATTTACACTCTAGCCCTTAGGAGACTAGTAAATAAAGGGGGCCATCCATTTGTAATTCACCAAGCAAACAATTCAAGTTCTCTTTAATACAAAGCTTCCTTTAACAATTCTCTTGTATTTTTTCTACCATTCTCTTAGCGATCTTGAGTGTGCTAAGGCTAACTTGGCATAGCAAGAACGTGAGCAAGTTGTGCAAGATCGTAAGCGAGTTGTCAAGTGTCGTACGTGTACTTAGTTAACAACTAAGGACGTGACACTAAAGTACAAAAATGGCACTTAAGAAGCACTTAAGGCCAAGTAGGTCTGAAATACAATAAATATTTTCATGCACTTAAGGTCCAAGAGGTCTGAAGTGAAAAAATTGTACTTCGAATGTACTTAAGGCCAAATAGATCTAAAGTGCAACTAATGGTTTCATGCACTTAATGCCAAATAAGTCTGAAGTAAAATTGCACTTTAGATGCACTTAGGGCCAAACATGTCTGAAGTGCAAACAATGATTTTATGCACTTAAGGCCAAAAAGTCTGAAGTAAAAAAATTACACTTCAGATACACTTAAGGCCAAATAGGTCTGAAGTGCAACCAACGTTTTCATGCACTTAAGACCAAATAGGTCTGAAGTGCAAATTGCCCAAAAACAGAAATTTGTTCTTCGAATTTTAATAATCCAATATATGATTTAACACCTAAATCTACTCTATATGAGCTCAAATTTGAAACATAACCTCCAAATATCATCAAGAACAAACCCCAATCACCAATTCGTTAAAACAACAATAAATCTAACAAACTCATTTTACAATTAAGAAAAAGAAGAATAAGAAATCCTATGCAGTAGTAAAAAATAAAGCGCCACAACAGCTCACCATTGTAAAATATCATAAACTACCTTAAAATATGTTCACAAATACCATATAAAATTATTGTTACCCGAAGAAGAAAAAGAAGAAAAAGAAAAAGGCCTGAAGTTATTTAAACTTTGGGTACTAGTTTAAAAAAATTTAAAAAGTGGGTACATGTTAAATGGGGACAACCAAACAGGGCGCCTCGTGCAATTTTTACTTCAAGAATTATCTACTATCTCCTCTTTTTATTTGGACTTGGTAAATTGTTCATTTTCATATGAACATATATACTCCTTCGATTTTTCAATAGTCCAATCATCTTTTGCTAAAAGATTTAACCTTAGTAGTCACCACCCGGCCTACTAAACTAAAAATAGTCAATGAATGTATAATATATGTATAATCCATATATAACATGTGTATAACCATGAATAATCTTTATATATTCAATATATACTAGCTAGAAAAATAAACAATGAACTTGATCGGCTATTTGTATAAAGATCCTTGCAGATAGTACTGAGTAAAAATTGCCCGGGGCGCCCTATTTGTTCGCCCCCATTTAACCTGTATCCACTTTTTATTTTTATTTTTAAACTTGTACCTACTGTTTAAACAACTTCAGGCCTTTTTCTCATCTTTATTCTTCTTCAGGTAACAATGGTTTTATATGGTATTTGTGAACATATTTTAAGGTAGTTTATGATATTTTACAGTGGTAAGCTATTGTGGAGATTTATTTTTTTTACTATTGCTTAGGGTTTTTTCTCTTTCTTTTTCTTAATTACAAAATGGGTTCGTTAGATTTATTATTGTTTTGACAAATTGATGATTGAGATTTGTTCTTGATGATATTTGGAGGTTATGTTTCAAATTTGAGCTCATTTGGAATAGATTTAGGTATTAAATCATATATTGGATTATTAAAATTCGAAAAACAAATTTCTGTTTCTCGGCATTTGCTTTTTTGAGGCTTATTTGGCCTTAAGTGCATGAAAACGTTGGTTGCACTTCATACCTTTTGGCTTTAAGTGCATCTGAAGTGCAGTTTTTCACTTCAGACCTATTGGCCTTAAGTATAGGAAAACGTTTGTTGCACTTCAGACCTTTTGGCCTTAAGTGCATCTGAAGTGCAATTTTTCACTTCAGACTCATTGGCCTTAAGTGCATGAAATCATAGGTTGCACTTCAGACCTATTTGGCCTTAAATGCATCTGAAGTATAATTTTTCACTTCAGAGTTATTGGCCTTAAGTGCATGAAACCATAGGTTGTACTTCAGACGTATTTGGCCTTAAGTGCATCTGAAGTGCAATTTTTCACTTCAGACTTATTGACCTTAAGTGTAGGAAAATATTTATTGCACTTCGAACCTTTTTGGCCTTAAGTGCATCTGAAGTACAATTTTTCACTTTAGACTTATTGGCATTAAGTGCATAAAACTATTAATTGCACTTCAGACCTATTTGGCCTTAAGTGCATCTGAAGTGCAATTTTTTCATTTCAGACTGATTTTTTTAAACTTCAGACCCGATAAGTCTGAAGTTGATCGTAAAGTGGGTAGGCTTACAATTCTTTTTGCAAAATGGTATAGGTTCAATTGTAACCCTAAAATCGAGTATGTCACGACCCCAATTTTCCTCTGTAGGATATCATGATATAACATAGTCTCTAAGACTAGGTAAGCCTAATATTTACGCAGAAATAACTGCAATAATAATAAACTCTCAAATACTCAACATCTATATAGAATAAACTTCGCTGTTCAACATATATAATTCCCCCAAAACCTGGTGATATCGAGTCACAAGCTCTACAACGATATCATAGTCATCCCTATACAACTATATCTAATAAAAAGAGAAAAATATAGAAATAAATAGAAGGTGATTCCGAGGCATGCAGACGCCAGCAGGTGTACCTTGAAGTCTCCAAGTATGAACTCAAATCACTGATGTCTGGACTGGTAGGAGGTACCTGAATCTGCACAAAAGATGTGCAGAAATATAGCATGAGTGCACCACAACGGTACCCAATAAGTGTCAAGCCTAACCTCAGTAGAGTAGTGACGAGGTCAGGTCAAGGCCCTATTGTAATAAATAAATAAATAAAAGTTAGAACGAGTAATTTAACAGTGCAATGATAATAATAATAGAAATAAAACAAATCACAAATAGTACAACAAGATTAACTACACAGAACTATGCAAATTGTGCTACACGGGGAAAGACAATTAATAGTATGATAAGGAAACAACAATCAAAGACAAGTACAAAAAAAAGGGAAATTTCAACAAGAGCCACTACCGAGGTACCGCCTCATAGTCTCAAATCACAAAATAAATCACAGTCTTTCCTTATATCACCACAGGAGGCTTTACATTTCCCCTACTAGCCACGCATATCAAGCTCACCTTATCTCACCGTATGCGTTTCAATACTAAAACCATATAGCACCGCATGCGTATCAATATCATAACGTATCACAAATCGCACCTCAATTGTCCAATATCACAACTTACCACAGAAACCGACAATAACAGTATTTTCACAATAAAGAGACCATGGCTCAACCACAATATACACAAGAGTCTCAACAATAATAACCGATAGTGAATAACGCAACAAGAATAGTATTTCACAACTGAACAGTTTGCCCCAATGCGAATCACGACCTATATAACTTAATACCATTTTAACAGCAAGGTTCCAAGAATAACAACTTCAAGTAAAGAGTTCAACGGTTACACAATGAATACGGAATAAAGGAAACAAAAACTTCAACTAAACATGTAGAGAAATTAGTAAGTAAGAGATAAGTCAAGTAGAACATATGAAAATAGACTAATGATGATGAATATAACATGTTAAGATAACTCAATTAAGGCATGAAAGGAATCTACATAGCTAAAACCGTTAAATTTCCATATTTACACATCATAATTATCACAAAACAATACCAATCCTAAGGGGTAATTCCCGCACACAAAGTTAGGCAAGACACTTACCTCAAAACACGCTAACTCAATCCACTAATAGGCCTTTTCCTCGATTATCCAACTCTGAACGGCTCGAATCTAGTCAAGACAACTTCATAGCATAAATATAAACTATAGGAAACTAATTCGAGTAATAAAGTTATGATCTTTGCAAAGAAATAAAAAGTCAACTCAAAAATTCAATCCGGGTCCGCGTCTGGGAACCCGACCAAAATTATAAAATCCAAACACGCATTCGATAATGAGTCCAACCATGCAAGATTTACTCAAATTCGACCTCAAATCACCTTTCAAAACTCAAAAATTTAGTCTAGGAAATTTTCACAATTTTCCCCCAAATTTTCAACTCAGATCCCTAATTAGATGATGAAAATAGTAATAGATTTATGAAATATAGTCCATTCCGAGTTAGATTCACTTACCCCAATAATTTCCTTGAATAACGCTCGAAAAATCACCTCACACCGAGCTCTCTAGGTCCAAATTATGAAAAATGAGATAGAACCCTCGTTTTGAAACTTAAATTCTGCTGCCCAGGTGCTCTTCTTTGCATACGCGGAATACGTCTCGCGTTCGCGAAGCACAAATATACTCAGCTGTCAAAATCCTCTTCGCGAACACGAGATCCCCCACGCGAACGCGATGAACACTGAGCCCAGGCCAACGTGAATGCGACCCCTCATACGCGAACGCGGCGAACAACTCCCTATACCTTTGCGAACGCGAAGAACAAAACTCACCTACCTCCCAGATACCCTTCGCGAACGCATGACCTCTCTCGCGAACGTGAAGAAGGAAACCAGATTTCAGAAAATTCAGCAGCTTCAGCAATTTTTCAAGGTTCCGAAATGCGCCGAACATGATTTGAATTACACTCGAGGCCCCCAGGACCTCAACTAAATATACCAACAAGTCCTAAAACATCATACGAACATGTTCAAAGCGTCAAAATCACATCAAACAATACCACAACCACGAATCGCGCATCGATTCAAGCCTAAGTAACTTATGAACTTGCGAATTTCAAAACAAATGTCGATTCATACCAAAACAACTCCGATTGACTCCAAGTTTTGCACACAAGTCATAAATGACATGAAGGACCTATTCCAACTTTCGGAATCGGATTCCTACTCCGATATCAATAAAGTCAACTCCCGGTCAAACTTTTCAATCTTTCAAACCTTCAACTTTCTAACTTTCGCCAATTCACGCCGAAACGACCTACAGACCTCCAAATCAACATTCGGATACACTCCTAAGTCTAAAATCACCATACGAAGATATTGGAACCGTCAAAATTTTATTCCGGAGTCATCTACACAAAAGTCAAACTACGGTCAATTCTTACAACTTAAACCTCCAACTTATGGACTATGTGTCCCATTTCACTCCGAAACTCACCCGAAAACAAAACCAAATATCCCGATAAGTCACATAATCACAATATAACATAAAGGAGGTAATAAATAGGGGATCGGGACTAAAATACTCAAAATGACCAGTCGAGTCGTTACAGAGTATAGATGCAAAAGCCCCTAGTACCGAAGGTTGATGAACCGTAATATAGACTAGCCGGAAAGCTACTTCTGGACATGTTTGATCTAATATTATACCTCTATACCATGGTCCAGAAAGTGTTGTTGACCCATTGCCACTACTCTGGTTAACATGCCCAAGTTAAAGCCCGTGAACATAAAGTTTGCTTAAATTTAGAGCAACTGGTTTCTGTTTTTATATGATTTTCTTTAATTGTTCTTCTTAGATCATACATTAGGATGGGACAAGGACAGATCCAAAATTTTAGATCTGTTTTTGTATTTTTTTTTCTTGCCTCTCTATATACACTGACAGGATCTATCAAATTAAAATTAGTGAATGTCGCGAATTAATTTCTGAATTTCATGGATGATAAATGAATGGATCAAAATGGAAGTCTTAGAGATATGTTATTTAATTCTGTATGAATAGAAGAACGACAAATATGAAAGCAACCATAGATAGCCTTCATTTACCTCTTCTCCCCCATCCCTTTTCCTTTTAAGGGGTTTGTGGTTCAAGGGGATGCGAGCATGGGATGAATCTAAGTTCGATTAATTAGAAAAGAAAAGAAACCAGAAAAGAAGAGTTGAAAATGTTACCCTACATATTCATTTTCTACACACAAAAAATAAAAAGAATACGGTTTAAATTAATCAAGATCACCAAGTTCTTGCAATTGTAAAGTGAAATTGTCATAGTGAGGCAATTAGTACAAATAATTCATCCTATGTCACAACGAGATTAATTTAAAGAATATCTTTTAGTTTAGGCTAGGAAGATTTGTATTTATTTATTAAAGTTACCCAGACATAGGCTGGATGGCATTGTATTTCAAAAAAGCACAGTGAAGAGGGTTTAACCTGACCTCGGAAGAAGACAACAATGGTGATTCCATCACCCAAAAAAAATTAGGTATATACAACGTCCTCCTAACTGAAAAGATTAGTATACAAGAGCCTAGCTTACAAAGAAATTGCACTTGTCTTACTTAGACCTTATGCTAGGTAACTGCCACTTATCTAAGAGGAAGGAAACTTTAGTAGACTTAGGAAGTTGCTGATAGGTATGACAGAGCAATCTCTAGTTAGATGTAGTAGTCAGTTTAGCTAAAGAATCTGCCACTTGATTTTCTTCTCTAAAGGAGTGCTTCACAGTCACTTTCGTAATCTCAATGATGTTGATAGTTCAGTCTATGACTATTTTGATCTTCATATTGTTAGTAGTCTTGTTTGTGAGCATGTTGGCGATGACCATAGAATCCAGTTCAAGAGCAAAATTAGTGTACCCAAATGATTGCACCATTTCCCTCCAAACTCTACTGCAATTGCCTCAGCCATGTTGTTGCTTTCGCAAGTAATAGGAACAGAGAAGGCCATAATTAAATTGCCCTTGTTATCCTTGATGATGCCTCCAATTCATGCTTTCCCACTTTCATTAATATAACTACCATCTGTGTTTACCTTGACGGTGCCACTTGAAGGAGGTTGCCACATGACTTGTATTGACACTCAATTTTGACCCTCTGTATTTAAAAATTAATTTCTGCAGTCTTCCTAGTAAAAAATGATAAAATATAATTTTTGCACATTATTCAGCTTTTATGCAATTTATTAATATTATTCCTATTTTCACAAAATATAGAATTTTTATCATTTTTGCAATTAGTTAAATATTATAATTTTTGTGTTTTTTCCAAAAGTCAAATAATTTATTGATAATTGTCTTATTTTCAAAATATTAGGATATTTCTATCAATTCATTATCATTTAAAATATATATAAAATAATTACTACAACAATACCGTAGTAGTTAGTATCTTCAAATAAATATCGGAAACCATAATTTTCAATTAAATAATAATTTTTAAATTTATAGCACGATCTAGTAATAACATGGTAGCCAGTTGAATTTATTTTAAAAATACGGATCAGGTCCAGTCAAATCAATATCTTGTCAGCGTCCGATGCGACAACACATTTGATGTGACATTTGACATGACTAAACATCCGAGATGACAATACATATGACGCGACAAGTCATATTGATGTGATAATAAATAAGGCAAAATACATAAGTTACCCTTAAATTATGAGTTAAATCCCTGTTACACACTTTCTGACCACGAAAATCATATTACACACTCAACCTTTACAGAATATGTCTAGTACACACTACTTTTGACCAGGTATATTACACGTAAAAAGTGCGCGTGAGGAGGTGAAAAATATGTTTATGCATCTTTATATCAACAGTTCAAATTTAATAAAGTTGATCCTATGGTCCAACTTAATTGTTTTTCTATTTTTAATTTCTTTTATTTTCCTCTCCAATCCCATGACCAGCGAAACCCCCCATGTTCTCTTCTATCGAACCCCATCGTTTCATTTCAATCAATTACTCCAACAAGAAAATGCAAGATTTTTTTATGTTTATGGGTGACCCAATAAGTTTAAGACCCATAATTAATATTTAATTAATGAGCAAATCTTATCCGTCCGATCAGTTACTTGATGAACGTACCGGATCAAGTGAGAACCTCTATAAATTGGTCATCTCTCTACCCATTAAGGTTACCGTATTTTATTTTTCTCTTTTCCATCACTAAAGTCGGCGATAACGAAAGCTAAGGTAAGGGGCGAGAAACCAATTTGAATTAACGCTTCCGCTTCACAATGATGGCTTACGATTCAGGTATGTTTTTTGTACGATTTTGTATAAGATTATCATGTTCAAGATCCTGGTATGCAATTAAAGTTTATGCTCACATGTGGTATCACGAGCCTGGATATTTGAACTGATAATCTTCGTAAAAGAAAGACTATATCTTTATGTTGATGCGTACTGTTCTAATTGGATTTGTAATAATCTCGTATCTGATTCCAGTTCTTTTAATTTGAGGATATCTAATAAAGTATGAAATTTCTTTTATAAACTGCTAGTAATAAATTATGTCAAATTTTCTATTTGAACGAAGAAAGGTCGGACGCCGTGATGAATTTTGCCCTGTGATGAATTTTGCTTAAGATTCACCAATAAAGTGTTACTACAGTTAACGAAATCTAATGAAGTTTTATATTGGGAATGAATATTTGTGAAATTAAATTACTCTACAATCCCACCTGAATGTACTTTTTTCTTTAAAGCAGTAACCTTCAATGTTTGATTCTTTATGTATTAGGTATCCATTTAAAGTTTGCCTCCAATATTTATGTTGTCTAAATTTCTCATTTTGAATGCCTTAAGGATATTATGTTCCAACGTTCTAAGCCATTATGAAAAATTCTTTTTTATGAAAGATTTAAAAATTAGACCAGTTACTGTTTAACTTTAGGCTATGAAGTAATTTATTTTGGTTTATTTAATAATTTGTTTTGGGCTATTAGTTGATAAAGCTATTTATTGTTTATTTTATGTATGTGATTAATGTGTATATAGTTTGTTAGTCACCAAAGTGACCAAACTAGATTGTTTAAAGTAATCACATGCATAAAATCTTATGATCTCTATTTTGTGTGTGCACTTGTGTTATATAGTTTGTTAGTCACCAAAGTGGCCAAACTAGTTTGTTTATGAAAATATGCATATATAAAATTATAGTTTATTCATGAAATTAATGAAATGCTTATAATTAAAAATTAGTGGATAAATTAATTTTCACTATTGCTAGAACTTAAGGATTTTACCCAGAGGTGAATCAATTATTATATGAATAGTGAATATGATGAGGTAAATTAATATTCTTAGTCAAATATATATTGTCTGTCCAAAGATGGCATATATATATTTGGTTAAAAATATTTAATTACCTATTAAAGACTAAATAACATTTAACTTATGATAGTGTGTCGTAGTATTTACCCAAAGGAGAATTGCGATATGCTTTAACTATTTTGTTGAATCCATATTGATTTGTGAGAATGTATTATCTATTTTGCAGCTATTTCTTTTCATTCGCATGCTTCGTCTGTTACTGTGTTCAACGGATTAAACTTCTCTGAATGGCGTGAACAAGTCCAGTTCTACTTAGGTGTGATGGATCTTGACTTGGCTCTGCTGAATGATAAGCCCGCTGCCATTACTGATTCGAGCAGTGCGGATGAGAAGTCTTTCCATAAAGCATGGGAACGCTCTGACAGGCTAAGCCTTACGTTTATGCGAATGAATATTGCCAACAACATTAAGAGTACTATTCCACAAACTGAAAGTGCCAGGGAATACCTGAAGTTTGTGGAAGAACGTTTTCGTTCTGCAGATAAGTCTCTCGCTGGTACACTAATGGCCGAACTCACGACCATGAAGTTTGATGGGTCGCATAGTATGCAAAACAATATCATCGAGATGACTAACATTGCAGCAAGACTTCAGACCTTGGGGATGAAAGTGGATGATTCCTTCTTGGTTCAGTTTATTCTGAACTCGTTGCCTCCTAAGTATGGACCATTTCAAATTAACTATAACACTATTAAGGATAAGTGGAATGTTAGTGAATTGTCCAGTATGCTTACTCAGGAGGAGTCAGGACTTAAGAAGCAAGGGAGTCATTCAATCAACCTCATGGGTCAAGGAGCTGGTAAAGGACTTAAAGTGAAGCCCAACAAGTTCAAAAAGAAGAAAGCACATGCTAAAGCTCCACAGGATGCTAAGAAGGAACATAAGGCAGATACGTGTCATTTCTGTAACAAGGAAGGACACTATCAGAAAGAAAGATTGCCTGAAATGTAAAGCTTGGTTCGAAAAGAAAGGTACAATTAATGCTTTTATATGTTTCGAATCAAATTTAATAGAAGTTCCTAAAAATACTTGGTGGCTTGATTCTGGTGCAACTGCTCGTGTATCTACTACGTTGCAGGGATTCCTTACGATCCAAACTACAAATCCAAATAAGGATTTCTTGTTCATGGGAAATCGTATGAAGGCTCCAATTAAAGGCATAGGGACTTATCGTTTGACCATGGAGACTGGACGTCACCTTGATCTATTACAGACTCTTTATGTACCTTCAGTTTCTAGGAATTTGATTTCTCTTTCAAGACTTGATGTTTATGGATTTGATTTAAAGTTTGAAAATGGATGTTTCAATTTATATAAGAATACTATTTTTTATGGTTCTGATTTTCTTAGTGATGGTTTATATAAATTGAAACTCGATATTAGTTTTTCTGAATCCCTTCTTACTATTCAATATAATGTTGGAATTAAACGTAGTTCACTAGATGAAAGTTCTACTTACTTGTAGCATAAACGTTTGGGTCATATATCCAAAGAAAGGTTAAAAAGATTAGTAAAGAATGAGATTCTTCCGAATCTAAATTTTACTGATCTTACTATATGTTTGGATTGCATTAAGGGAAAGCAAACCAAGCAAAGTAAGAAAGGTGCCACAAGAAGCACCCAGCTTTTTGCAATTATATACACCGACATTTGTGGACCCTTTGATGTTCCATCTTTTGGTGGAGAAAAATATTTTATCACTTTTATCGATGACTTTTCACGTTATGGATACATCTATTTGCTGATAGAAAAATCTCAAGCAACAGATGCTCTCAAAGTGTTTGTTAATGAGGTTGAAAGGCAATTAGATACAAAGGTGAAAATCATTAGGTCAGATAGAGGTGGTGAATATTATGAAAAATATAATGAATCAGGACAATGTCCAGGTCCATTTACGAAGTTTCTCGAGGAACATGGCATATGTGCACAGTATACTATGCCAGAAATACCTCAACAAAATGGTATTGCAGAAAGGCATAATCGAATACTTATGGATATGGTTAGGAGCATGATAAGTAATTCCTCATTATCCAAATCATTGTGGATGTATGCTCTTAAAACCGTTGTATATTAAGTAAGGCAGTTCCAAAGACCCATTTTGAACTGTGGACAAGAAGGAAACATAGTTTAAGGCACCTGCATGTTTGAGGTTGCCCGGCGAAAGCTAGAGTTTATAATCCACAAGAAAAGAAATTAGATTCTCAAACAGTAAGTGGTTACTTTATTGGTTACCCAGAAAAATCTAAAGGGTATGTGTTTTACTGTCCAAACCATAGTTCGAGAATTGTTGAAACCGATAATGCAAGATTTATTGAGAATGGTGAAGTTAGTGGGAGTGTTGAAAAGCAAAGTGTGAAAATAAAAGAGGTGAGGGTCAATATTCTATTACCCACGAATGTGCCTACTTCCACACAAATACCAAATATTGTTCCAGTTATTGAAGAACACTTTGACAATACTGAGGAACATTTGGATGAAACACTTCATGAAGAAACTAACTCACAAATATCTGACACAAATGAACCACAAGAAATGCCATTAAGAAAATCTCAAAGAGTTAGAAAATCGGCTATTTCGGATGATTACGTGGTTTATTTGCAAAAATCAGATTTTGACATTGGTCTTAATAAGGATCCGGTTTTATTTTCACAAGCCATAGAAAGTAATGAGTCTGACAATTGGATTGATGCCATGAAGGAAGAGCTAAAGTCCATGGAATACAATAAAGTCTTGGATCTCGTTGAATTGCCAGAAATTTCTAAAAGAATCGGGTGTAAATGGGTCTTTAAGACCAAACGTGATTCAGATGCCAATATTAAACGATACAAAGCCAGACTTGTTGCCAAGGGTTATACTCAGAAAGGAGGCATTGATTATAAAGAGACCTTTTCACCGGTCTCAAAGAAAGACTCGTTAAGAATTATTAAAGCGTTGGTGGCTCATTATGATTTAGAGTTACACTAAATGGATATGAAAACTGCCTTTCTTAATGGAGAGCTCGAGGAGGAAGTTTATATGGACTAACCAGAGGGTTTCGAAACTTAAAGGAAAAGGTCAAATGGTGTGTAAACTGAAGAAGTCAATATATGGACTTAAACAAGCCTCACGACAATGGTATATAAAGTTTAATGATACCATAACATCTTTTGGATTTGTGAAAAATACCGTTGATCGATGTATATACCAAAAGATCAGTGGGAGCAAGTTTATATTTTTAGTCCTATATGTTGATGATATTCTAATTGCTGCTAATGATTTAGGCATATTGCGTGAGACTAAAGATTTTCTCTCTAAGAATTTTGAAATGAAAGATATGGGTGAGGCATCCTATGTGATAGGAATAGAAATATTCCGTGATAGATCACAATGATTATTATGATTGTCTCAAAAAGGCTATATCGAAAGAGTTCTAGAGAGATTTAACATGAATAATTGTTCAGCAGAAATTGTTCCAATTCAAAAAGGGGACAAATTTAGTCACATGCAATGCCCTAAGAAAAATGTAGAACGAAAGGAAATGGAATCAATTCCTTACTCTTCTATTATTGGTAGTCTGATGTATGCTCATACTTGCACAAGACTGCATATTAGTTTTGCGGTCGGGATGCTGGGAAGATACCAGTGTAACCCAGGAATTGATCACTCGAAAGCTGCAAAGAAAGTTTTGAGGTACATGAAAGGAACGAAGGATTATATGCTTATGTATAGGAGATCCAAGCATTTGGAAGTTGTTGGATACTCGGATTCAGATTTCGCTGGATATATTGACACTAGAAAGTCCACGTTTGGTTATTTCTTCCAATTAGCTGAAGGAGCAATATCGTGAAAGAGTGCCAAACAGTCTGTCATTGCTACATCTATAATGGAAGCAGAATTTGTGGCATGTTTTGAAGCCACAATTCATGTATTATGGTTGCGAAACTTTATTTCAGGACTTGGGGTTGTCGACATCATTACCAAGCCGTTGAAAATTAACTGTGATAATTTTGCAGCAGTATTCTTCTCCAAGAACGATAAGTACTCAAAAGGTGCCAGACATATGGAATTAAAATACTTTACCATTGAGGAGGAAGTTCAGAAACAAAGAGTATCACTTTAGCATATTAGAACTGATCTCATGATTACAGATCCATTAACGAAAGGTTTACAGCTAAAGATATTTAAAGAACATGTACATAGAATGGGTCTTGGCTGTATTTATGATTGATGTATTTATGATGTTTTGACACTCTGAGCTCATTTATATGTTTCTGATATACATTAATGATTCATGTTTCTCATAATGGTGTACACATTATTATTTTGAGATGCTACAAGATAAGTCTCAATGAGATATTATTGCGGACCATAATATTTTATAGCTTATGGACCTGGTACGATGAGCTGCTAATGTTGTAGTATATGGAAGGGAGTATGTAGACAAATTATATATAACCGCCATAACTCACATTTAGTAGTTTATCGTGTTATAGAATTTATGATGGAGATTATAGAAGAGATTTGTTTATGCGCAACTAATGTTTATATGATTAAATATTAATGCTATATGATTATTGGGCCAAGTGGGAGAATGTAAGATTTTTCTATGTTTATTGGTGGCCCAATAAGTTTAAGGCCCATAATTAATATTTAATTAATGAGTAAATCTCATCCGTTCGATCAGTTACTTGATGGACGTACCGAATTAAGTGAGAACCTCTATAAATTGGTCCTCTCCCCACCCATTAGGTTACCGTATTTTATTTTTCTCTCTTCCATCACTAAAGTCGAAGGTAACGAAAGCTAGGGCAAGGGGCGAGAAACCAATTTGAATTAACGCTTTCACTTCACGATGATGGCTTACGATTCAGGTATGTTTTCTGTACGATTTTGTGTAAGATTATCATGTTCAAGATCTTGGTATGCAATTAAAGTTTATACTCACAGAAAAAAGCCAGTAATCCTACACTATTAAATGTCCAAGAAAGTTCTATTAATTTCAATCCAAGAAAATTCTATTAATGTTAGTGCATGGCTTCTTTGCGACATATAATTAGCAAATACTCGAACACCCAATTTAGAGAAATGCTGCAAATGTACTTCCCATTCATGGGCATCTTCGAAAAAGCTAAAATTTAAACTTTCCAATTCATGATTTTTTAGTACGAGCAAACAAATGGATACCCAATTCGAAAAAAATGCTAACAGTTAGACCTCTCCATTGATGGCCTTAACATATAAGCATAAACCCTGTTTAGAATATACAAAAATGACAAAATAAGAGTGCTTAGAGATGAATTCAGTACGTCAAAACCCAGAAGATCAACTCGAATTTAAAAGTTTTAGTCAAGAAGGGGTCGTTACTGGCCTTTGTTTTCCGATGACGAGGTCATTTCCTTGCGATGGATAATATCAACGATGTATTGAAGATTGTGATTTGGATGGGACCTATTTTTCAGTTGATTATGGTTATGGCAATAGCCATGGAGTGGTATTGGTGGCAGCCATAGAAGAGGAAGATACGAGGAAGAAGCAGACGGACGGGTCGAGACTCTGAAGAAGATGAGACACTTGTGTGTGTTTGGAGGGGGGTGTTTTCTATTTTTTCTTTTAAATATTATAAGTATTTTTTTTCTTTGAGAGGACACATGTCACAGCCGTATTGATGCATGATAATACACATATTTTGAAGAACTGGTCAAAAAAAAAATGGTCTTAGACATACTTTAGAAAGATTGAATGTGTAAGATATTTTATGTGTCAGAAAGTATGTAATAGAGATTTGGTCCATAATTTATAGAGTAACTGATTATTATCAAAAATATTTTTTTAAAAAATAATTTTAAAAAATATATTTATTAAAACAAGCTAATTTTAGAAGCTAAACCAAACAGATTGGGGGAGCAGCCCAACCTTCTCTCTCTCAAAATTTTTGCCCTCTATCTCTCTTTGTAAAGAGAGCAGCCTCCAGCCCTTTGGCTCTCTCGTCTCCCTCGTTTGAGAAGTTACCGGCGAACTCCGGCCAGCCACCCCCGTCCTAGGCTGTCTGATCTCGCTGCCCTACTCTCATCTCTCTCACCTCTCTTTCCGTTGCGACGAACTCATCGGGAATCGGTGAACCTGCAGATGGCGTTTCAGGTCTAACGAGATCTGGCCGGAAACGATGTTAAATCCGGCGACCTCGTTTGAAATCGACACCATGTTTATCTCATTTTGATGCTGACTTGTTTGTTATTGTTGTTGTGCTCGATTTTCTGGCAGCCTGTATTCCGATGACCGTCCGAGGAAGTAACGCCGGAAATAATACCGGTGAAGACTCCTCTTGCTCTGCCGTTTTCATTTTTTCCAGATCTGGACGGAGACTCAGATTTTGGCCCGAATTGTGCCGTTTCTGGTGACCATTGAGGCTTCTCTTACATATCTCGATGCTGCCTCTGTTTGGATCCTTGTTTACGCTGTTCTTTCGTCTGCTTTAATTACTTTGTTACTGTTGTTACTACATTATTTTGACGCGGTTTGGTTATATTTCCATTTTTTGCGTTCTTGATGCTTCTGTCTTTGTTGTTGCAATTGGGTTCCGTTTGGTTTGCTGTTGTTCTAAGGGACTTGTCCGGTTGTAATTTCCATGAGGCCGTAAAGCTCGTCGGAAATTGTCTCCGGACGTTGATGGTTTGCCACTGCCTCCGTCCAAAAATATTTTCAAAAAATAATCTTTCAAAAACATTTTCAAATAAAATCATTTCCAAAATAAATTAGTTTATTGTTTACTTTATACTTTACTAATAATTTCACTTTTCTTGTCTTGCGAGGTACTAGAACATGGAGTTGTTTTCGGGGGACGTCACCCAAAGACGAAAAGACAAATCTCCTTTCAAGCTCCCCGCTTCACACTTCCTATTCTTGGATGTATCCAACACGTAAAGTATAGTAAAGTAGTAGATAAATAATATGTTTGCTTGCTTGCTGTGATGTTTATCTATTTGTCAAACACTTAGGGTGAGTTGCATCCGGTAATAATCCTGTTAAATTGTAACATTGTACATTAGATAATTCACATAATTTGTATAAACACTTAGGTTGACAAATATGTATATTAAACTTGGCCAATCAATTAGAATTAACATACACATAATCAATCAGGTTAGTTGTATACTAAAATAAAACATGTCATCCTCTTTTTCATGAAAAAATAAAAACAAATCATTTTATCGTATTTCCTTAAAGCTATACTAGCATGCCTTTCTGACCTCTCTATATGTAATTTATTATTTAGTTAACACATTTTGAGTAGACATAATTTGTAAAGACATTAGAATTGAAATGTTGTGCTTTTCTTTGAGCGACTTGGGTCTTGTAGTCATTTGGGCTTGACTTACATAATTTGTATTTCAAGACCATGACTCTGAGAGATGGTTTTTAGCTACTCATTGAAAGATAATATACTTTTAGCGCGAATATCTCCTTGTGCCGATGGTATAATTTTCTATGTCATAAATATTTTGATACATTTTTCCTATACCATACTCATTCCATTTATCAAATTGATTCTTTTAGTTTATCTATGATCTATTAAGATTGTTCAAAGATTATTCTTTTCCATTCTTACCAACCATTTAGAGTAAATTTTATTTTAGTTTTTTTACTTAAATAGTTAATCTTTGCACATAAATTAAATTCTTTCAAAGGGTATTCTTTAATTAATATTCATTTAGTCAATCTGTAATGATTTCACTTATCACTACATATTATCTTGCACTCTCATCCCTTAAACAATTTCTTGTACAGGTTCATTCATTTTAAAATGAAATTCTTTCATACTTCATTTATTAAACTAAAGTGTTAGACATAACGTTTGTATATCATTTTACCTTGTCTTGTTTGTTGTTATTGTTCCTTATTACATTTTATACTTTAGCTAAATACAAACATTATCCCATCTTCACGTATTCTCTAAAAATACCAAATTCTTCTTTTAGGTCTTGTGCACCGATTTCAAAGAATGTAAATTATTTCATACTCTTTGTTCATTTACTTTTGCTACATGTGCATGTGAATATAAACATTCTATTATTTGCTTGGTATAGCTAATTGTCCTCTATGTAATTTAACTTTTCAATTAATCTTGTGAATGACAACCAACTCTCTTCTTACCTTATTCATTACATAAAAACTATCCAAAGATAATTCTTCACCTTTTATTGTATGTGTGTTCAATCAAGACTAATCTAGTATAAGTAAATTGCTTGGCTTTAATTATAAGTCGAAGTTTCCTCCTATACTCTATTTTGAACCTAATTCTTTCAATCAAATCCCCAAAAAGATTTTGTTTATTAATTTGCTTTGCATAACTTGTTGTATATATTTTACCAGAAACGCAATAGTTATGCTTTGAATATTTATTCGCTACGTGGCAATTGTATTGACTACTCTTTGATAGAAATCCTTTGTGATGTAGTTAATCATTCTTTTGAACCTTCCCTCCCTTATTTGATTGAGTATGCAGGAACCACATTCTGTGGAGTTTGAGGGATGCTTAACACCTTTCCCTCGAGATAACTTGAACCCTTACCTAGAATCTCAATGGTTTCGCAGATTATAATTTAGTGCATATTGCATAGTGTAGTATATGTGTCCTAGTATACTTTAAATATTAGGTGTCTTGTGCAAAATATGGTGCAACAACTTGCTTCCCGGTATGAACTGGTTTTAGCTTCTCAATCTATTACATATCATAGGCCATTGAAAATTAACATCAATTCTAGGCATTTGTTTTGAAATAGCCGCTTTGATAGTCCAAATGCTTTGATGCTTAATGTGATTCAAATGAAATCTCTTTTGACTGTCGTATCTACATGAATTCCTTTATTTCCAGATTTCCTAACATATCACAGTAGGCGCAATTTGGAGGATCAGTTTATGCACTCTATTTTGTTCTTCTCGTCCCACCATCTTTTGAATGTTCCTATGATAGTGCCAGACTCATGCTTAATACCCAGGGGATTGCCAATTTCATTCCAAATGTAAATCGCAGCATCACTATTCATGAAAGCATGTTCCATAGTTTTCACCTGTGCGAAGTTACACCAAGAACATCTAGAGGTAATGTTAGTACCAAACCTTCCTGCAGTATCATTAAAAGGTAATTTTCTTTTAAACAATCTCCAAGTAATAAAGGAAGTTTTAAAAGGAATAGAATTATGCCAAACCTTACTCATGAATTCATTTTTCTACCTTTTCATTCTGATGGAATGCCAGGCAAATTTATTAGAGTACTGACCGTCTTTTGAGATATTCGAAACATGGAAGTCCTTGTAACAATTACCAATATCTAAACTGATAATGGCATCAATTAGGTGAGAAAGGAGGATTTGGTTCAACTTATCAATATCCCATGCTCCATTGTGTAAAAAATTGTTCACTTTAAGTTTGACAGATTTCCCAGGGCCCTGTATTAGCCTAGCTAATGGACCATTACTTGTCCAATTATCCCACAAGAAGCTGGAATTACCACCTTGAATATTCCATGTGATATTAGGCTCTGCTTTGACCTTAGTCTTCATTAATTGCTTCCATGTATGAGAATTAGATGATATGGGTACTTTGCTCATTGGGTGAGATCTTTTATAATTGTGATGACCCGATAGGTCATTTATAGTTTTAACCCTCAATTCTTTGTTTTGAAACCTTGAATAGCTTCGTTTAACCTTTCTCGATTTACGTGCACAATTCGTGTCGTTTTCCCAAAGATTTTATGTAAAAAATTGATGAAAATGTGAAATCGTGTCTTAAAACTCATTTGAGTTGACTTCGGTCAATGTTTTGAGCAAACGGACCCAAATCAGTATTTTGACGGTCCGGTTGGGCGCATACCCGGAATCTAATTCAGAAGTCCTTAGTTCGAATTAACGCAATTTATTGAAAACTAGAAGCTTAAAGGTTTAAAGAATTAATAAGTTTGACCGTAGTTTGACTTTGTTGCTACCGGGTCCAAATTTTGGTTCCGAAACTTGGTATAAGTTCATTATTGTCTTTATGACTTGTCTGCAACATTTGGTGCAAAACGGAGTTGATTCGACATAATTCGGATGTCCGGTTGGAAAACTTGAAAGTTCTTAAGTTTCATTGAAAATTTCATTTATTTTGGTGTCCGATTCATAGTTCTAGGTGTTATTTTGGTATTTTGATTGCGCGAGCGAGTTCGTATAATGTTTTGGACTTGTGTGCATGTTTGGTTTGGAGTCCCAAGGGTTCGGGTGAGTTTTGAATAGGATTCAGAGTGGTTTTGGACTTAGAAATCATAGCTGGTGCAAGTTTCATCTGGTGCTGGACTGCAGACTTTGCAAATGCGAGATTTGGCTCGCAAATGCGAGCCTCGCTTTTGCGAAGGATACTTCGCATTTGCGAGCATGGGCTGGGACTGAGGTTCTAGCATTTGCGATAGTATCATGTTTATGTTTGCAATTGCGACCCAATTGTTCACATTTGCGATGGCAACAAAGGTGTGAAACCTTCGCATTTGTGAAAACTTTTTTGCATTTGCGGGGTTCGCAATTGCGAACCCCAGGTCGCAATTGCGACGTCTACGCTTGGTCAAAAGACGAGAAAGACGAGATTTTAGCTCATTCTTTTAAATTCTCAATCCTAAACTCCTTAGAGGCGATTTTTCCAAGAGCTTTTCTTCCTAAATTAATTGGTAAGTGACTCTAATCTACTTTCTTTCAATTACCCATTACATTTCATAAGATTTCAATATCAAATCTAGGATTTCCATTGTAGAATTAGAAATTTTTGTAAAATTGGGATTTAGACTTCGAATTGAGGTCGGATTTTGAATTAAATTGCATAACCGAGCTCGGGAGTGAATGAGTGATCGGATTTTGGTCCGAACCTCAGGTTTGGATCAAGCGAGCCCGGGGTTGACTTTTGTTGATTTTTTCAATAATGATTTGAATTGAACCTTTTTCATTCGTGAGTAGTTTCTAAGTTTATTTTGAATCGTTTGGTCAATAATTTGCTAGATTTGGTTGGTTTGGAGGCTTCTTCGAAAGGCAAGGCCGTGATTAAATTTTGAGTTGATTGCGGGGTGAGGTAAATGTTGGGTTTAACCTTGATTTGAGGGAATTAGGAACTCTTGAGCTATGTGCTATGTGAAATTCATGTGTAGCGGCGTATATGCGAGGTGCCGAGTGTATATACGTCGCCAAAATACTTGTTTCCATGTTTTTTCCGTATTTCATTAATTATTTCATTTCATGTCTTAACTGTTACATGCTTTAAATGTTTCCCATGCCTTTATTTGCTACTTGTCGTTTATTATTCTCGTGTTGAAAATATTAGATTCTCCAATGCTTCTATGATTTACTACTACTTGCCTTAACTAACTTACTTGTACCCTTTATTTTTCATTTATTTGACTTGTCTAATAAGACAAAAGTGAGTTGCTCTAGTGGTGAGTAACTTCCACTTTCAATTAAGAGGTTGTGAGTTCGAGTCACCTCAAGAGCAATGTGGGGAGTTCATGGAGGGAGGGAGCCGAGGGTCTATTAGAAACAGCCTCTCTACCCTAGGTCTGCGTACACACTACCCTCCCCAGATCCCACTAGTGGGATTATACTGAGTTGTTGTTGTTGTTGACTTGTCTTACTGCTTAGTATTAATCATAGTAAATTCTTAATTTGGGACGAGATTTCCTTTCTAGTTCTGCTTCATATCCGTTAATCGTAGAGATTCTTGTGATTCGAGTTGTTAAACTGATCTATTTATACTATACGGTGGGATCGGGTTACGCGCCGCAACAGGTAAAATAAGGATGGATTGATATGGTGAAATAATGGTGAATTTATATTGATACAGTGGGATCGGGTCGCGTACCGTAATATATGAACTAAGGGTGAATTGATATGGTGAAATAAAGGTGAATTATGATATTGATTCTGATTATATGGTGGGATCGGGTTGCGTGCTGTAATATATATTTACTTATTCTTATTAATATTTAAATGACGAAATAAGAGTGGATAGTGTTGTACGGTGGAATCGGGTTGCGAACCGCAACAGTTTATGTGTTTTTATTCCTTATTGTGCTGTGTTGGCTTCAGTACTTTCATATGAGACTCTAAGGATTGGTATTTCTGGCATTTACTAATTTTCTTCGAAGATTGAGTTATTTTCATAAGTTAAATGCCTTATTTCGTTTTCATATTTTCCTTTCATGTAATTATTTTATACTGCATACATGTTATATTAAGTGACCTGCCTTAGCCTAATCACTATGCTCGGCACTTACAGAGTACATGTGATCGGTTGTACTCATACTATATTCTGCACTTCTTGTGCAGATTTTGGCACTTCTTGTGCAGATTTTTAGTAGATTTCTCGGGTTGACTATTAGTGTGGAGACTTGAGGTACAATTTCTCGGTATTCGCAGCCCTGATGCCCCCTCCCACTTTATCTTAGCTGTGTATTTTTTCTTTCAGACAACTTTACGTTTATTCAGACCTTTATCTGTAGTATTTTAGTAGCTCGTGCACTTATGATATCAGATTCAGGGCTATATTTGATAATTCAGTTGTTATAGTTTTTCGCACTTATTTCAGAATTTACTTTAGTTATTTCAGTTTTTTTTTATATTATTATTATTTAATTTGAACTGTTAAAAATGGATAAACTATTCTAATATTGGCTTGCCTAGCAAGAGAAATATTAGGCGCCATCACGGTCTCAAGGGTTGGATTTCCAGGACGTGACAAGTTGGTATCAGAGCACTAGGTTGCCTAGGTCTCACGAGTCACGAACAAGCTTAGTAGAGTGTGGAGGATCGGTACAGAGACGTCTGTACTTATCTTCTAAAGGCTATAGAGTTTAGTAAAAATGTTACTTCTTCTTACTCTGTCGTACGATTTTATTCTATCATTGATGATTGAACCCTTCTATTCTTGTTCTCTCGCAGATGGCGAGAACACGCACCGCATCTACCGCTAGACAGGAGTCGGAGCCCCATGTGGCAGCTACGATTAGGGGTAGAGGTTGAGGTCGAGGTCGTGCCAGAGGCCGAGGCAGAGGCAGAGGCAGAGGCAGAGCTCAACATGAGTAGCAGCACCAACTCCAGTAGTAGAACCTCAGGTAGATTTTGATGTGGATGTTCCAGCTCAGACTGTACCTGTTGTACCAGCTCAGGTCCCAGAGGAGTTTATAGCCACTCTTGTACTTCAGGACACTCTAGTCCATTTGGTGGGCCTTATGGAGAGTGTGGCCCAGACCAGTACCTTTCCGGTGGCACCATCCATCTCTCGGGCTGGGGGAGGAGCATAGATTCCCGCTACTCACACTCCAGAGTAGGTGGCTCCCTAGTTCCAGACTCCAACAGCCCCGCCAGTTTGCGTAGTTCAGTCGGTTATTGCGGCACATGCCGGTAATAGGCCCGCTTTGTCTTCTGAGGCTATGTTGAGGTTGGATAAGTTCACCAAACTCTTTCATGTTCATTTCACTAGCGCACCTTCTGAGGACTCACGGGATTTTTTGGACCGTTGCCATGAAGTGCTGCGTAACATGGGTATAGTTGATACCAATGGGGTCGATGTTGCCGCATTTCAGATGTCTGGTTCCCCCAGAGATGGTGGAGGGATTATATGTTGACTAGACTAGCTGAGTCGCCTGCACTTATCTGGGATCAGTTCTCACAGCTATTTCTAGACAAGTTCATCCCTGTCACCCTGAGAGAGGAGTATCGCAGGCAGTTTGAGCGACTTCAGCAGGGTGGTATGACTGTCACCTAGTACGAGACTCGATTTGTGGACTTAAACTAGGGAGGCAGGGGTGCTTTTGGTAGAGACCATCTTCCCAGGCCATTTCATTCAACTCTTCAGGCATCTCACAGTGCTTCAGGGAGTCGTGGTCCTTATGTGCCTTATTCTGGGCAGCCAGCCTATAGTGCACCATCAGCTCCTATCAGTGCGCCTCTGATTCAGAGCTATCACCGTGGTTATCCGACCCATTCGGTTTAGTTTCAATTTCAGCAGCCACACCAGCAGGATGGGTGTTTTGAGTGTGGTGGTATGGGGCACATCAGGAGGTCCTGTCCGAGGTTATTGGGCGTCATGCCATAATAGAGTTCTCGTGCCATGGTTCCGGCACCGGTTGCACCACCGCCCCCTCAGCCAGCCAGGTGCAGGGGTCAGGCAGCCAGAGGTGGGGGTTAGGCTGTTAGAGGCAGAGGCCAGCCAACTAGAGACCGTCCTAGAGATATAGTTCAGAGTGGTGGGCCCCAACCCCATGTATTGTTCCTAATTTAATTCGGGATCTACTTATTCCTACATGTCATCCTATTTTGCTGCATATCTGGTTGTGCCTCGTGACTCTTTGAATGCTCCTGTTTATGTGTCCACGCCTGTGAGAGATTCTATTATTGTTGATCATGTCTATCGCTCATGTGTGGTTACTATTGGGAGTCTTGAGACTAGTGTAGATCTTCTACTTCTTGATATGGTAGATTTTGATGTCATCTTGGGTATGGATTGACTGTCACCTTATCATGCTATATTGGACTGTCACGCTAAGACAGTGACTTAGCCCATGCGTGGTTGCCTCGATTAGAGTGGAGGGGGACTCCTGGCCATTCTACCAGCAAAGTTATTTCTTATGTGAAGTGTCACGACCCCAATTCACCACCGTAGGATGTCGTGATGACACCTAGTCTCTAAGACTAGGTAAGTCTAACAAATTTGCGGAATAACATAATATAAAATTGAAGCTCAATTCTCAACCCATGAAATAAATATAAACCGCAAATCAATAATTACAACTCCCAAAACCCAGTGAAAATAAGTCACAAGCTTCTAAGAGAAAGTAGTAAGTGTTTCTATCCATCAAAGTCTAAAGAGAATAAGGGAAACAATATAATAAGGATAGAGGGGGACTTCGAGGTCTGCGGACGCTGGCAGATATACCTTGAAGTCTCCACGTACAGTCCAGCTCACTAGTATCTGGCATGGTAGGAAGAACTTGGATCTGCACAAAAAGATGTGCAGAGTATAGTATGAGTACACCACAACGGTACCCAGTAAGTGCCAAGCCTAACCTCGGTAGAATAGTGACGAGGTCAGGTCAGTGCCTTACTGGTTTAAAAGAAAAGGCAGAAGATATAATAATATTTTGAAATGGCTGAGAATTTAAACAATGAGAAGTTTCAGAAAATAACAGCACAACAAATAGAGATAAATAACAAGGGCACTCCCGAGATACCGCCTCGTAGTCCTAAATGTAAGTATGCACGACATGGGGGATCTCCCGAGGTATCGCCCCGTAGTCCCAAAGTAAATATGCAAGACATGAGGATCTCCCAAGTAAACGCCTCATAGCCCCAAATTAAATATGCAGTACATGAGGATCTCCCGAGTAAACGCCTCGTAGTCCTAAAGTAAATATGCAGTACATGGGGATCTACCGAGGAACCGCCTCATAGTCCCAAAGTAAATATGCAGTACAAGGGGATCTCCCGAGGAACCGTCTCATAGTCCCAAAGTAAATATGCAGTACAAGGGGATCTCCCAAGGAACCGCCTCATAGTCCCAAAGTAAATATGCAGCAGATAACTGAAGGAACAACGAATTTACAGCAAGAAATCTTACAGTTAAAGATTTAATTCAAATAAAGGGAAAGCAGGTAATTCAACTAAGCATGTTGCACAAATTGCAAGTAGGAGTTAAGGCACGTAGACATGCGATACTAGGCTAAACATGGTTACTACATATGCTAAGGCAACTCAGTTAAGGAATTTAAAAGAAGACAACTCGGCAAGAACCGAAATTTCCACATTTAGCCCGTATACACACTCGTCACCTCGCGTACACGGTGCTCACATATCACATATTGTTATAACAATACCAAATTCTAAGGGGATTTCCCCCACACAAAGTTAGACAAGTCACTTACCTCAAATCTCGCTCAATCAATCTATAATGATTTTTTCTCTCAATTTTCCGACTCCGAATGACCCAAATCTAGCCAAAAGCAATTTCATATCATGAGTACAACTACAAGAAACTAATTGAAATCATAAATCTACGACTTTAGCAAAGAATCAAAAACAATCACCCCAAAAAGTCGACCCAGGCCCATGTCTCAGAATCGGGTAAAAGTCACAAAATACGAACACCCATTCGATATCGAGTTTACCCATACCAAAATTACCAAAATCCGCCACCAAGTCGCCTCAAACCCCTAAATTTAACTCTCCAAATCCCTAGTCTCAAACTCCCAAATTCTACCTTAAACACACACAATCTAGGTGGGAAATCAATGGGGAAATAAGATTATTGATCACAAATAAGTACAAGAGACTTACCTCAAGAAATTCTTCGAAAATGCATCAAAAATCGCCCTAGACCGAGTTTGCAAAGTCCAAAATGAGAGAAATCACGAAACCCTTCGGCTTTAAACACTGCCCAGGGGTTCCGCTTCTGCGATCCACTTAGCCGCACATGCGGCACCGCTTTTGCGGAAAACACGACCGCTTCTGTACTTAACCATTAGAGCTGGGCCTCCGCTTCTGCGGTCTTCACCCTCGCATATGCGCAACCACATGTGCGGAACTCCCCATTGCATCTGCGCACTCTTCGCATCTGCGCCCCCTCTTCTCGCTTCTGCGAGGCTATGACCGCATATGCGGGCTCATCTGGACAGTCCCAATTCCTCTTCTGCGGATCGAAGGCCGCTTCTGCGGTGCCGCACCTGCGGCCCAAAATGTGCAGGTGCGATTACACTAGACACAACAAAGCTTTAGCTATGCTCCAAGTCTAAATTTTGATCCGTTAACCATCCGGAATCCATCCGAGGCCCCCGGGACCTCAACCAAACTTACCAACAAGTCCTAAAATATCATACTAACTTAGTCGAGCCTTTCGATCACATCAAACAATGCTAAATATTTGAATTGCACATCGATTCAAGCCTAATGAACTTTATAACTTCAAACTTCTACATCCAACGCCGAAACCTATCAAATCAAGTCGGATTGACCTCAAATTTTGCACACAAGTCATAATTGACATTGCGGACCTACTCCAACTCCCTGAATCAAAATCTGACCCCGATATCAAAAAGTCCACTCCCAGTCAAACCTTCCAAAATTCATCAAATTCCCAACTTTCGCTAATTGACGCTAAAATGACCTATAGACCTCCAATTCAACATCCGAACATGCCCCTAAGACCAAAATCACCCTACGGAGCTATTGTAACCATCAAAACTCTATTCTGGAGTAGTCTTCATACAGTTCAAACTACGGTTAATTCCTACGACTTAAACTTCCATTTCAGGGACTATGTGTCCCATTTTACTCTGAAACAAAAAACAAATCCTCCCGGCAAATTATATACCCACAAAATGAAGTAAAGAGAGCAATAAATTGGGATTCAGGTCTACTACTCTCAAAACGACCGGTCGGGTCGTTACATGAAGGCTCGACGTATGGTCGAGAAAGGATGTCTAGCTTATTTGGCCTATGTCTGTGATTCTAGTGCGGAGGTTCCATCCATGGATTCAGTACTAGTTGTTCGTGAGTTTCCTAAGGTGTTTTCTACAGACCTACCAGGTATTCCACCTGACAGGGATATTGATTTCTGTATTGATTTGGCTTCGGGCACTCAACCTATTTCTATTCTGCCATACCGTATGACCCCGTCGGAGATGAATGAGCAGTTACAAGATTTATTTGATAAGGGCTTCATTAGACCTAGTGTCTCGCCCTGGGGTGCGCCCGTGTTGTTCGTGAAAAAGAAAGATTGGTCGATGAGAATGTGCATAGACTATCGGCAATAGAACAAAGTCACTATTAAGAACAAGTATCCGTTGTCGAGGATTGATGACTTATTTGATCAGCTTCAGGGTGCCAATGTCTTTTCGAAGATTAATTTGAGGTATGACTACTAGCAGTTGAGGATTAGGGCATCCAATGTCCCTAAGATGGCTTTTCGGACTCGGTATGGGCATTATGAGTTCCTAGTGATGTCATTTGGGATGACAAATGCCCCAGCAACATTTATGGATTTGAAGAACTGGGTGTTCAAACCCTACTTGGATTGTTTTGTGGTTGTATCCATTGATGATATCTTGATCTACTCCCGCAGTCGAGAGGAGCAGAGCAATATCTTCGGATTGTACTTCAGACTCTGAGAGATAGCCAGATATATGCCAAGTTTTCAAAGTGTGAGCTTGGTTAGACTCAGTTGCCTTTTTGGGACATGTTGTATCGACAAAGGGCATAAAGGTAGATCCTAAGAAGATTAAGGCAGTTCAGAACTGGCCTAAACCTACTTCAACTACAGAGATCCAGAGTTTCCTGGGTTTGGCGGATTATTATCGCCGGTTCGTGGAAGGGTTTTCATCTATAGCAGCCCCATTGACCAGATTGACCCATAAGGGTGTCCCGTTCAAATGGTCGGACGAGTGTGAGTTGAGCTTTCAATAGCTCAAGACTGCTTTGACTACGACGCCAGTGTTGGTGTTACCCACCGGCTCAGGATCTTACACGGTGTATTGTGATGCATCTCGTATTGGGCTCTATGTAGTATTGATGCAGGATGGCAATGTGATTGCATACACGTCGCGACAGTCGAAGGTTCATGAGAAGAATTACCTTGTCCATGACTTAGACTTGGCAACCATTGTTCACAGACTGAAGATTTTGAGGCACTATCTTTACGGCATGCCGTGTGAGGTATTCACGGATCATCGAAGTCTACAATATTTGTTCAAACAAAAGGATCACAAATTGAGGCAGAAGAGATGGTTGGAGCTGTTGAAAGATTATGATATCACCATTTTGTATCATCCCGAGAAGGCCAATGTGGTGGCCGATGCCTTGAGTAGAAAGGCTATAAGTATGGACAGCCTTACGTATATTCTAATTGGTAAGAGGCCACTTGGTGCATATGTTCAGGCGTTGGCCAATCAGTTCGTGAGTTTAGGTGTTTCAGAACCCAGTCGTGTTTTAGCTTGCATAGTCGCTCGGTCTTCCTTGTATGAGCGCATCAGAGAGTGTCAGTAAGATGATCTTCATTTGCCTGTCCTTAAGGACACAGTGCGACACGGTGGTGCCAAGCAGGTTACGGTTGGATATGATGGAGGTTTTGAGGATGCATAGCCGTATTTGTGTGTCCAATGTGGATGGTCTTCGTGAGTTGATCCTTGAGGAGGCCCACAGTTCCCGGTATTCTATTCACCCGGGTGCCACCAAGATGTACCACGACTTGCGGCAACATTATTAGTGGAGGAGGATGAATAAGGATATAGTCTCATATGTAGCTCGGTGTCTAAATTGTCAGCAAGTTAAGTACGAGCATCAGAGGCCTGGATTTTTGCTTCAGAGGTTAGAGATTCCTGAGTGGAAGTGGGAGCGTATCACTCTGGATTTTGTTGTTGGACTCCCATGGACTCAGAGTAAGTTCGGCGCGATATGGGTCATTGCGGATAGGTTGACCAAGTTGGCACATTTCATTCTAGTGGCAGTTACATATTCTTCAGAGCGGTTAGCTGAGATCTACATCTGCGAGATCGTCCGTCTTCACGGTATGCCCGTGTCTATCATTTCTGATCAAGGTACGTAGTTCACCTCGTAGTTCTGAAGGGCAGTACAATGTGAGTTGGGCATGCAGGTTGAGTTGAGCACAACATTTCATCCCAGACGGACGGACAGTCCGAGTGCACTATTCAGATATTAGAGGATATGCTCCGCGCTTGTGTTATGGATTTTGGGGGTTCTTGGGATCAGTTCTTGTTGCTTGCGGAGTTTGCCTACAATAACAGCTACCAATCGAGCATTCAGATGGCTCCTTATGAGGAATTATACGGGAGGCGGTGCCGTTCTCCAGTTGGATGGTTCGAGCCGGGGGAGGCTCGGTTGTTGGGTACAGATTTGGTAAAGGATGCCTTGGATAAGGTTAAGATTATTCATGATCGACTATACACTGCTCAATCTAGGCAGAAGAGTTATGCCGACCGTAAAGTTCGTGATGTTGCATTCAAGGTCGGAGAGAGAGTGTTGCTCCGAGTTTCACCCATGAAAGGTGTGATGAGGTTCGAAAAGAAGGGAAAGTTGAGCCCTAGGTATATCAGACCCTTTGAGATTCTTGAGAGAGTGGGTGAGGTGGCCTACAAGCTCGCATTGCCACCTAGTTTATGATCTGTCCATCCAGTGTTCCATGTGTCCATGCTCCGAAATTATCACGGTGATCTGTCCCATGTGTTAGATTTTCGCTCAGTCTAATTAGATAAGGATTTGACTTATGAGGAGGAGCCGGTGGCTATTCTAGCCTGGCAGGTCCAACAGTTGAGGTCTAAGAGTTATCTTTCAGTGCAGTGGAGAGGTCAGCCAATCGAGACAATGACTTGGGAGTCCGATTCGGACAGGCAGAGTAGATATCCACACTTTTTATCAGTCCAGGTACTTTTTTATGTTCGTTCGAGGACGAACGTTTCTTTTAGAGGTAGAGAATGTGATGACTCGATAGGTCATTTATAGTTTTAACACTCAATTCTATATTCTGAAACCCTGAATAGTTTTGTTTAACCTTTCTCGATTTACGTGTGCAATCCGTATCATTTTCTGGAAAGTTTTATGTGAAAAATTGACGAAAATGTGAAATCGTGCCTTAAAACTCATTTGAGTTGACTTCGATCAATATTTTCAGCAAACGGACCTGGATCAGTATTTTGATGGTTCCTATGGATCCGTATCGTGATTTGGGACTTGGGCGTATGCCCGGAATCGAATTCGGAATTCCCTAGCTCGAATTATCGCAATTTATTGAAAATAAGAAGCTTAAAGGTTTAAACAATTAATAAGTTTGACCGTAGTTTGACTTTGTTACTATCGGGTTCAGATTTTAGTTCCAGAACTTGGTATAGGTTCATTACTATATTTATGACTTGTCTGCAAATTTTGGTGCAAAATAGAGTTGATTTGACGTGATTCGGACATCCGGTTGAAAAACTTTTAGGTTTTTAAGTTTCATAGAAAATTTCATTCGTTTTGGTGTCTGATTCGTAGTTCTAGGTATTATTTTGGTATTTTGATCATGCGAGCGAGTACGTATGATATTTTTGGACTTGTGTGCATGTTTGGTTTGGAGCCCCGAGGGCTAGGGAGTTTCGGATAGGCTTCAGAGTGGTTTTGGACTTAGAATCATAGCTGGTGCAAGTTTCATCCGGTGCTGGACTGCAGACTTGGCAAATGCGAGGTCTTGCTTGCAAATGCGAGCCTCGCTTTTGCGAAGGACACTTCGCATTTGCGGCATGGGCTGGGACTGGGGTTCTCGCTTTTGCGAGATTTCTGTCACATTTGCGATAGTATAATGTTTGCAATTGCGAACAAATTGTTCGCATTTGCGATGGCAACAGAGGTGTGAAACCTTCGCATTTGCAGGGTTCATAATTGCAATATCTACACTTGGTCAAAAGCTGAGAAAGATAGGATTTTGGCTCATTCTTTCAAATTCTCAACCCTAACACCTTAGAGACGATTTTCCCAAGAGATTTTCTTCCTAAATTCATTGGTAAGTGACTCTAATCTACTTTCTTTCAATTACCCATTACATTTCATAAGATTTCAACATCAAATCTAGGATTTCTATGGTAGAAATTAGGGATTTGGGTAGAATTAGGGATTTTTGTAAAATTGGGATTTAGACCTCAAATTGAGGTCGGATTTCGAATTGAATTGCATAACCGAGCCCAGGGGTGAATGGGTGATCAGGTTTTGGTCTGAACCTCGGGTTTTGACCAAGCGAGATCGAGGTTGACTTTTGTTAATTTTTTTAATATTGATCTAAATTGAACCTCATTCATTCGTGAGTAGTTTCTAAAGTTTATTTTGAATCGTTTGGTCAATAATTTGCTAGATTTGGTTGGTTTGGAGGTTTGTTCGAAATGCAAGGCCGTGATTAAATTTTGAGTTGATTGCGGAGTGAGGTAAGTGTTGGGTTTAACCTTGATTTGAGAGAATTAGGAACCCTTGAGCTATGTGCTATGTGAAATTCATGTGTAGCGGTGTATATGCGAGGTGATGAGTGTATATACGCCCCCAAAATACTTGTTTACCTGTTTTTTCCGTATTTCATTAATTATTTCATTTCATGTCTTAACTGTTACATGCTTTAAATGTTTCCCATGCCTTTATTTGCTACTTGTCGTTTATTATTCTCGTGTTAAAAATGTTAGATTCTCCCATGCTTCCATGATTTACTGCTACTTGCCTTAACTGACTTACTCGTACCCTTTAGTTGTCATTTATTTGACTTGTCTTACTGCTTAGTATTAATCATAGTAAATTCTTAATTTGGGACGAGATTTCCTTTCTGGTTCTGCTTCATATCCGTTAATCGTAGAGATTTTTGTGATTTGAGTTGTTAAATTGATTGCACTTATTGATTTATTTATATTGTACGGTGGGATCAGGTTTTGCTCCATAACAAGTAAAATAAGGGTGGATTGATATGGTGAAATAAGGGTGAATTTATATTGATACGGCGGGATTGGATCGCGCGACACAACATGTGAAATAAAGGTTAATTGATATGGTGAAATAAGGGTGAATTATGATATTGATTATGATTATATGGTGGGATAGGGTTGCGCGCCACAACATATATTTACTTATTATCATTGATATTTATATGGTGAAATAAGAGAGGATAATGTTGTACGGTGGAATCGGATTGCGCGCCGCAGCAGTTTATGTGTTTCTATTCCTTGTTGTGTTATGTTGGCTTCGGTACTTTCATACGAGACTCTAAGGATTGGTATTTCTAGATTTTACTGGTTTTCTTCGAAGATTGAGTTATTTTACGAGTTAACTGCCTTATTTCGTTTCCGTATTTTCCTTTCCTGTCATTATTTTATATTGCGTGCAAGTTATATTGGAAGTGACCCGCCTTAGCCTCGTCACCACTTCTTCGAGGTTAGGCTCGGCACTTACAGAGTACATGGGATCGGTTGTACTCATACTACACTCTGCACTTCTTGTGCAGATTTTGGAGTCGATCCCATCGGCGGTCAGTAGCTTGCTCGGGTTGACTATCAGTATGGAGACTTGAGGTACCGCTGCTCGACGTTCGTAGCCCTGAAGTCCCCTCCCACTTTATCTTAGTTGTGTATTTTTCTTTCAGGCAGCTTTTACTTTTATTCAGACCTTTATCTTTAGTATTCTAGTAGCTCGTGCACTTGTGACACCAGTTTCAAATTTATTTCAGTTATTTCAGTTTCTTTATTATTATTTAATTTGAACTGTTAAAAATAGATAAACTATTCTAACGTTGCTTGCCAAGCAAGTAAAATGTTAGGCGCCATCACGGTCCCGAGGGTGAAATTTTCGGGTCGTGACAACAATATTTATATTTGAGAAAATTGGCCCATAACGAAGGGTGAGTTCTGAATCTCCACCAACTCTTCATGTTGAAAGTTTCAATAATATCTTCCATCCTCCTTATCCCAATACCACCCTCTTCTTTGGATATGCACATATTATGCCAAGAACTCCAATGATACTTGTTCTTACCATCCACAGACCCCCAGAAGAAATTTGCAAAATGTTTCTCCATAAGCTTGATAGTACCTTTAGGAGGCTTCATAGTAGAGAGAATGTAGGTAAGCATAGATTGTAAGACATGTTTGATAAGAATAATTCTGCCTCCAGTCGACATCAACTTACCCTGCCAACCATTAAGCTTTTTAACAATCTTAGCAAGCATACTATTAAACAAACTAACATTCTTCCTACCATAATAAAAAAGACAACCAAGATATATAAAAGGAAATTTTTTATCAATAAATCCCGAGGTTTCTCTGATTTTGTAGGCAAAAGTGTTTGGAAAGGTGATGAAAAGACTTTTGTTGTTATTGATTTTTTGACCATAAGCTTTCTCATACCTCCTAATCTACTTTTTGATGAGTTTAATCGAGACAGTATTACCTCCACAAAAGATAACAATATCGTATGCATAAGCTAAATGGTTAATAATAGGGCCTCTGTGATCCATGGTAAAATGGGTGAACTTTTCATGGTGAATAAGGTTGTTAAGTGATCTGGAAAGAACTTCAGCTCCAATGATGAACAAGGATGGCGATAGATGATCATCTTGCTTAAGGCCTTGTGAGGAAGTGAAAAAACTTTTTCTGGCATCATTTATAATGATAGAGTACCAAACTTCATTAACCAGACCCCAAATAAGATCTATCCACTGTTTGAAAAAGTCAAATTTTCTCATCACTGATATGAGGAAGCTCCACGACATTCTGTCATAAGCTTTAGCCATGTCTAGTTTAATAATTACATTGCCTCTTTTGTTACTTTGATTGATATTCTGGATGATTTCTTGAGCAAGTAAAATATTTTATGTGATCGATCTCCTTTGATGAAGCCACTTTGATTATCAGATATGAGTTTGTCAAGCATGGGGTTAAGCCTTCTAGAAAGAATCTTAGAAATAATCTTGCTCGTGAAGTTGCTCAAACTAATAGGCCCAAGTTGTGAGAAATTGGTTGGAGATTCCACTTTAGGTAACAGAACCAAACAAGTGTGAGAAAAAAACTTAGTCATCCTTTTCCCATTGAAGAAGTCTTGCACAAAGTCTTTAATATCATCCTTGATAATATCCCTGCATTTATGAAATAAAGTGCCATTATAACCATTAGGCCTAGCAGAGCTAGACACACTCATATTGAAAACAACCTCAGTAATTTCTTCCATGTCATGGATAGTAGTGAGATAAGTATTATCCTCTTCTGTAATACATTGAGGGATACAATTGAGAATGTCTTGATCTCGGAATTGATGGCTGGTGTTGAACAAATTCTGGAAATGATAAACTGCAGCCTTGCCAATGTTTTCATTACCTTCAACCCATCTATTTATGTGATCCATGATTCTATGAAGTTGGAGCTTCCTTCTTCTATCTCTTATAAGACCGTGAAAATAACTAGTATTGTAATCTCCATCTTCAAACCACTTAACTTTGGCTTTCTGCTTCAACAAAGAGTCTTGCATTCCCGTCCACTTAACATATTCAATATGGCCTTTATTTAGCGCCTCTCTAGAGAGGCCCACTGTTGCTGTTAAGATCCTGCTCCTCAAGGTGTTGCATCTTTGCTTCCCAATCTATAACCTGATCGAATACATTGCCAATCTCCTCTTTGGACCATTGAGTTAATCTTCTACTGAGAATTTTGAGCTTTTGTTGCAGTCTCCACATAGAATTCCTATGAACTTGAGTGTTCCGCACTTCTTCGACTAACTTTTTAAATGCTTGTTATTCTGTCCAGAAATCCAAAAATCGAAAGTACTTAATCCCACTCTGAGTATTATTATGACATTTGAGAAGAATATGCCTATGATCCGAGCCTGTTCTTTCCAAATTCCTAACCATATTGTTCTGGAATAGTTGGCACCACTGATCATTAACAAAGATCCGGCTCAATCTTTTCCAAATTCTTCTTTGAGGTTCCTAATTGTTACACCAAGTGAAATTAGGACCAACATACCCCAGATACATAACCTCACAATTATCCATACAGCTGCAAAAGTCAAGGCTTTTGTACATTCTATAAGGTCGGCCTCCTTTTTTTCTCATCAGGATCCAATATGACATTGAAATCACCTCCAATGCACCATGGCCCGTTAACTTGCAAATGAATATTTTTTAAGCTACTCCATAAGTCTTTCCTTTCTTCTGTAGTGCATTTAGCATATACAATAGTTAGGAAGAGATTATAATTAGCAGCCCCATTATGCATTCCGATAGTAATTTATTGATCATCATTATCAATCACACTGGTCTGATTGTTCCCAGACCACATGAGCCATATTTGACCATTTTTATTAGAGATACAGTGTTGAAACCCAAGGAATTTCATATACCTCTCGATTTTGTTCATGTTGACAAAAGGTTCCATAATAACAACCAAATTGACTTTGTTGATGTCGATAAGTTTTTTAAGCCTAGGAATGGCTTTCTTGATATTGACTCCTCTAATATTCAAAAAAATCGCACTTACCATGGAAAAAACAGAGGGAATTAATTTGAATTTCCTCCAGGAGAAAAGTTATCTTTTTCTTTGGCCTTCTTTCCATTCTTGTTGTTTCTTTTTCTTCCCCTTGTAATAGAAGAGAAACCAGTTTCATCATCCATATACCTTTGATCATTGTGATGTTGATGTTCAGCAGTCACGATCGTGAATTTATTTGGTGAGTTGACTTCAATATGTTGCTCAGGTTATTTTTCTGCTTGCTGCTTTTTTATATGTTCCTGTTCTATTTCAGGATTTAAGTCTACCACCAAGTTGATACCTGGCATGGCCTTAACTTCGGATGGTACACTAGTAGATCCATTGGCATATTCCTGCCAGTTAGGAGCTTCCTGTTTCTTGGTATCTTGGATATTAGTCGATTCTTGAACAACCTCGTCAGAATTGTTGTTGATGGTGTTGTCCATTTCTTTATGACCAGCTTGATGTTTGCTAATATTGTCATAAGCCGGCCTAGTTTCATTGTTGTTGTGTATCCCATAACTTTCTTATTTGTTGTCGTCCTCTTGCTCGTTATTTTATTCTTGTGCCTTTATTTCTATGACAATTCCTAATTTATTCTTATCTCCCTTGTTTCTAGAATGATAAGGATTTAGAATTGGGTTAAAAATTACTTTGGAATTTTTCGTATGGAGCTTCTTTGGTTATCTATATTTCTTCTTCTTGCTAGTTCTCTTTTTTGATAGTTTGAGTCTCTATCTGTTTGTCCTTGCCTTTCCCTGCTGCATCTTTATGATTTGTATAGACATTTTGCAACTCTTTATTCTCATTAGTTCCATTGCTGCTTGTCTGACTTTGCTCCTTGTTCTCTAGTCTAAACTTGTTTTCTTTCTGTTTAGTCTCCTTTTATTCTCCCCTTCCTTTATTTTGGTGTTGTCATCCCTACCTTCTTTATTGCCTTTAGAAATTTTTGTAGTGTCTACTACCTGCTCTTTGTTTTCTTTATTGATTTCCTTGTCATTACTTTCTGCAAGTTTTTTTCTTTCCAAGACTCTACAATTGATCATATTATGGCCAAACTTCCTACAGAATTTGCAATACTTGGGAATGCCTTCGTATTCTAGCTTTTGAACAAAACCTTTTTGTTGTGCACCTTCGTAAATCTGACCCACATAGATCAGCAGAACAATCTCAATTCTAACTTTAGCCATACCCGACCTAGTTCTTTCCCTTGTTGCTAAATCTATTTCTAGTGGTGTGCCAATAGAGCTAACTACTTATTTGACATATTGCCAAGTATGCATATAAAAAGGAAGCCCGGGAAGCAGAACCCATACCGGTGCTACTGGGAGGTCTTCTTCTGGTTTGAAATCGGGAGACCACTTCTGTAGCCACATCTGTTGCCTCTCAATCTTAATCACTCTTCTGTACCAGACCATATTAAAATCATCCTCATTAGTGAAATCTAGGAATACATTGAAATTATCATATACTCCTATCTTAGCAGATCCCTTCATAGAAATCAACTCCTTGAATTTTGACCTAATTCGGTCAATTTGGGATCTTGGCTTGAGAAATCTCCCAACGATGAGCTTGCATTCAACTACTATGATTCCGTAGTAATCCGACGCTTTAATAGCACCGCCGGCATCCCGTTGTGAGTAGCGTGTGTGGCAATTACAACTTCCCTGTCATGGTGATTTGGGGGTACCGACAAGTGAGTGAAGGTGGTGACTTTGGTTGCATATGAGAGCTTTCCATCAATTGCTTGTTTGTTATTGTTTGCTACACTATTGTGAGCATATTAGCCTTCCAGACGCGCCTGAGCGGCGCCATCCGACGGGTTTATAAGGTTGCACGTGTAGTCACTCTCGTAAAATTAGGAACTGTTAGTATATCGTAGAGAGAGAAAGAACCGTTAGCGAACAAAACATAGGCTAGGAAGATTAGTAGATGCACAATCATCAACTCAGTTCTACGATCTTTTTCGAGATGAATAAAATGCTCTTTTGGTTTAGATATTTTTCAAAAGAAGTAACAATTTAACTAAAAGAGAAGTGCTAATAATTCTACTTAATTTTACATAAGATAAAGTATACAAGTAATAGTCATTATTTATCTACATAGGCTTGAAAGTTGGTTGTCCGATCGATCATAGAGAAAGTTGAAGGAAATAATGGAACAGTGAGGAATGCACGATCAAAAGGAAGATAGATAATCCTATAATTTTGGTATATATTTTATCTCGATTTTAGCTAATATTCACATCAACACCGGACAGAACCAAACTCGATTTTTATACTGTGATAATCTCCTATTATTGTAACCAAACGACCCCTTAAAGTTATTTGCCAATCTATACGTGTATGATTGCATTTAATTGGCCAATGCTTCTTACCCTTATAATGAGATCATGTGATGGCTACCATTGATTGAAACCCTACATACAGAATTTCCCTTTTGGGAAGTTGCAATATGTTTAACAGGCACTAGACTCTACAAACCTTTCCCTTTTTGGAATGATGGTTATGCTTGTGTATCGAGTTTCACCTTTATTCCACCTGCCACCCCCACCCCCACCCCCACACAGATCTGATTTGTTTTTCTCTTTTCAAAAAAGAAAATTATTGCAAAAGAATTTAATTTATATATATATTGATAGTATAAAAACGAGTTATACTATTATTGTATTTAGTCTATTATAACAAATGAAATGAGTTATTTTCAGATTATCTATTTAACATTTTATGAATATTGGCCTGTAATAATTGATTGTGTGAAATTTCATTTATGCTCTCTACATATAGTAAGTCAAAATTATCAAAGAAATATTAAAGTAAAAGTGGTACAAACCCTAGCTAGTCTAAAATGGTTCCCACATGGTGAACCAATCATGATAAGCATCTTGTGGGCCCCTTATCACTTATAGCATGGCAGGTAAAACACCGTTGAATCTTTGTTTGGAATCAAGAATCTTATCCCCCTTTTTTTGCAATAGAAATATCTGCGTTATGTAGAGCATGCACCTTTATTTATTTTTAAAGTTTCTGTACTCTCTTACCCTCAGATTTAAAAGGTGTTTCTGGCAGAGTCGTATCAAAAATACCCCGGGCAATGGTGTGGGGCGAAAATTTTAGGAGGCGTACGTCCCGCAATTTGGGACGTACGCTCGGGTGTTTGGGGTGTACACCCGGGCGTTCGGGGCATGTTTTTTTAGTAAGGAGTAAGCCCTAGAGACTTTTTCAAATTAAAACAAAATTTGTTGAATTAGTCCTTCATATAATACCCAAATTCTCAAAAATCAGTTTGGTAATTATTCAAAAGGTTTAAAAAGAAATTCAAAAGTATTAAATTTAAAAGTAAAAATCTTTTTTTATTGGAAGTCTGCTAATATCTCCCAAAAGCATCAAATATTTTTTTTTTTACAAATACAAAGAGAACTATATTTTTCTTCATAGTAGCAAATTCAAAGTTCAAATTGCAGGTTAATCATCCTTTTTGTTCCTCTATATAGAAAACTTTATTCTTTTAGACTCAAATTACTTGTGCTTGTAAGTAACGTATAATAGATTGTTTTGATTAGTTTTTTGTGGGGATGGAGCACACATATACATAATTTTCTTCAATATTTATGCAATTTTACATGTTTATAAATATTAACTGCCATTATATTATTTTATAAAATATTAAAAATTAAATACCTATGGGGCTTACGCCCCGCTGAGGCATATATAAAATGCCCCGCCTTACGCCCACACCTTTTAAAACACTGCTCCTACCCAGTTGGAATTATAGATTATAGTGATTGCCCTTTGCGGGATAATGCTAGCAGTATAAAACATATGATGATTCTCATTTTGCAAGATCTACAAGTGTAACGATTCAACAGGTCGTTTTAAGCCCTAGCGCGTCGTTCGACAGTTTGAGGCCTTGCGTAGCTTCACTTCAGGTATTATGACTTGTACGTGTGGTCGGAATTGAATTTCGGGAAGTTCGGAGTTGATTTGGAAAGAAAACTCTCATTTCGGAAGCCTTAAGTTGGAGGAATTTACTAAAGTGTGATTTTGGAGTAAACGACCTTGGAATCGGGATTTGAAGGTTCCAACAAGTTAATATGATGATTTTGGACTTGGGCATATATCAGGATCGAGTTTTGGATAACCCAGGAGTGTTTCGACGCCTATTATGGAAGTTGGCATTTTGGAAGAATTTCATAAATTTGGGTTGAAATGCATTGCAATGTTATCGATGTCCGTTTGGGATTTCGAATATGGAAATAGCTCCGTACGGTGATTCTGGTATTGGGAGCGCGTCCGAAAGTGGATTTGGAGGTCCGTAGGTCATTTCGAGGTCATTTGGCGAAAGTTAGAAATTGAAGGTTTTTGAGAAGTTTGACCGGAAGTGGACCTTTTGATATCGGGGTCGGACTCTGATTCCGGAAGTTAGACTAGGTCCGTAATGTCGAATGTGACTTGTGTGCAAAATTTGAGATCAATCGGACGTGATTTGATAGGTTTCGGCATAAAATATAGAAGTTTGAAGTTCTAAAGTTCATTAAGCTTGAATTGGAGTGCGATTCATGGTTTTAGCATTGTTTGATGTGACTTAAAGGATCGACTAAGTTCGTAATATATTTTGGAAATTGTTGGTATATTTGGTTAAAGTTCCGGGGGCATTGGGTGGGTCCCGGTTGGTTCACGGAGCAAATTTTGGACTTATTGAATGGCTGAAGTGCACCAGTTCTCGTGTAATGGCACCTGCGCAAGTTTGACCGCAGAGGCGAGGAAATGGACGCATGTGCGGTTTGGGCGAAGCAGGGCAGTAATCGCAGGTGCGAAAGGTTGTCCGCACCTGCGAGGTCGGATATACGGTAAAGTGTCGTAGGTGCGAGAAAGCGAAAGGGGCAGCTGGGTCGCAGAAGCGGAAAGGCATCCGCATATGCGAAGGCGCAGAAGCGCGTGGAGGTCCGCAAAAGCGGATTTCTCCTAGCTTGGAGGGAACCGCACTTGCGATGGATTTTTCGCAGGTGCGGAGCCGCAAGTGCGACTGGTGTACCGCAAATGCGGAAGGTCGGCTGGGCAGATTGTTTTAAAGACGGGACTTGGCCCATTTTCATCCATGTTTCACTTGGTTGGGGCGATTTTGGAGAGCTTTAAAGGGAGAGTTTCATCAAGCACCACAAGGTAAGTGATTCCCACTTATTATAGGTTAAATACATGGTTTGTATAAGGATTTAAACATGTAAATTAGTGGAAATTGTGGGATTTTTGATAGAAAACCTAGAATTTGGTATTTTTGGATTTTGACCCCGAATTTGAGCATTTAATTGAGAATAAAGTATATATTTGAGTTCGTGAGGTTATGGGTAAAGTTTATCTTCGAAAATTTTTGAAATTCGGGCACGTGAGCCCGAGGGTGATTTTATCAACTTTTCGAGCGGAGTTGGGAATTTATTTAATTCAAATTGTTGTGAGTATTAGAGTATATTTTTATGGGTTTGTACATTTATTGACTAGTTTTGGAGCGTTGGGCATCGATTTGAGTTGTTGGAAAGGCTTGGGGAGCCGGCTATGGAAATTCGGAGCGAGGTAAGTCTCCCTTCTAACCGTGTAAGAGGGAAGTAACCCCATAGGTGAATCAAATCTTTATGTGCTTCTATTTGTGGGGGCTACGTACGTACGGGGTGCCGAGAGTCCGTGCGTAGCTACTATTATGCTTATGTTCGGGTAGTCTAGGACCCATACCATGTTGTACTTGCGATATTGTGCCCTACTTCTTAAATTAATTGTTTAAAATATTTAGAAACTCGATAAAGGAATTATGAAAAAAAGAGGTTAAACTTCATTTACTTGACCGTTAAATGGGAATTTGAAATTCTTGAAATATTTTTCCCTTAATTAATCTTGAATTGGTTTTTTAATGTGTTTTCTCTTTTGTGGAGCGGGCCGAACGCCTCGGTAGTAGATAGATGCATCTATGGCTCGCGTCATTCGACCCTCGGCAGTGCACAGTTTAAATATTTATGTTGGATCGGGCCGTACGGCCTCGACATGATTAGTACAAGTACACTATTTCAGTAAACTTTGCTTTCCGCATGATTGAATTGTTTGCTTTGGAATTTATGATAATTGATATTGCTTCATTGGCCTGGGATACAAAAATGATAAATGATGAAAAATAAATTTGGAGATTTCTTATTAACAAAAGAATTGTTTACTTATTTCATGATATTGAGCTTACATCCGCTCTACGTAATTAATGCTAAATTATATCATTGGTATCTTATTTATAGCCTATAGTAAGTGTCAGAGCCGACCCCTCATCACTATTTTTTCGAGGTTAGGTGGGATACTTACTGGGTACGCGTTGATTTACATACTCATACTACACTTGCTGCATATTTTTGTGCAGGTACATATATGTCTAGTGGCCCTGTGGGCGCAGAGGCGCGGTTATAGCGGGGACTTAGGTGAGCTGCACTCTATACTACGATCCGCAGCTAGCGGAGTCTCCTTCAGAGTATTTATATCTTTTTTTATCCTGTCCAATTTGTATTCCGGACAGATGATGTATTTTATTTTATATTCTTAATTGATGCTCATGCACTTGTGACACCGGGTTTTGGGGTGATTAGGGGTTGTCCTGTATTGAAATTGTTAAAAATATTATTATTTACACTATAAATTTTATCTTTTACTATTTAATTGAAGGAAATATGATTTCAAAATTATTAAAATGAGAACCAAATTAAGTAATTATTTTTGGCTTGCCTGACAGCGGGGTCCGGCGCCATCGACCATTAATGAATTTTGGGTCGTGACAACATGGTATCAGAGCACTAGGTTTACTTAGGTCTCACGAGTCATGAGCAAGTCTAGTAGAGTCCTGCGGATCAGTACAGAGACGTTAGTACTTATCTTCGAAAGGCTACAGGGCCTTTGGGAGCACTTCCCTTCTTGATTCCTCTTCGTGCAATTTAATTCCTTTGAGGCTTATGCCTTTGTTTCCTTCCTATTCAACCTTGCGCGGCGTGAAACGCTTGTTATAAATTGGGAATCGAGGAATTTTAATGGTACTACAGATGCGGTGCAGGATATTTCTCCCTGCGTATTTTCCTTGGGCTATTGTCGTCACCTTGTGGAATGTCGTTCTGTCGTTTGAGCTCAGTATCATTATTACCTAAGGTTTTGAGATTTGGCATTGATTGTTATGACGATTCGTGCGTTGCTATTGCACAATGTTTGTGTAATGGTAGGATGCTTGTCTATGCGTTAAGGGCAGTGAATGACTTGGAAGGAGATTTACTCAGTATATGATTCAGAGATTCAGTATATTATTTTCGACGGAGGAAAGGCAATCAGACTATAAATGTTTAGGTTTAGGTTGATAGAGTAATGAGACTTGGTATTTTCGAGCGTGGTGGAATTTTCATCTGTGATGTGGTATCGTCATCCTTGTTGAACGCGTTAAGGTTCGCCAGTGTCATGATCTTCATCAATTTGCCTTCGGGGCAGAGTAGTGTGAGATGGTGCCGGAGAAGCGGTTGTCAGAGACAACGAAGTGTAGTAATTCTGATATTTAAATAGGTATTTCTAATGTTGACGACTCGAGGAAGATGATCTTCGGAGGGGTTTAAAGTTGGTAGCGATCTATTGGTTTAAGTGCTGCATAGATGGATTTGACTTAAGGCAACAACTGGGTAGCGAAGGATGAGGAAGGTCGTGAGGGAAGTGTTTGGCAGTGGATAAACTTCTAGAAGGCCAAGTGTGAGAAATATGAGTCGAGTAGTTGCTTAAAGGAGTGAGTTTGACCAAAGTGGGAGAGTGGCAGAGCGGTATATGAGTTATGTGGTAGGATGACTACACGCCTTGAGAAAGTTTAGAGTGATTTGGGATTCATGGTGGACAGTGACTCGGTCTACGAGCTTAATTTGGAATATTGGCTGCTATACAGAGGAAGGTTGGATACAACATAAAAGAGTTGCTTGATATGAAGAGGGATACAACAGGACTTTGGATTGGGATGTATTGTCGCATCTTTAATTGATGTCCATGAGGAGTGAACGAACTTGTACAATTGGTGAATGAGCACAAGCTCAGGATGGGTTACTAATTTCGTAGTAATTGTACCCAGTGCAGTGGCACTGGATGATGTCGGCATAGAATTTTCACAGGTGGGTATCTCCTGTGAGCAGGTTAGCGGTTGCGTGATGTTGACAAAGCTTCTGCGAAGGATTCTATTGGCTATCCGGTAAGAGGTCGGATATGTAAATGTGGCTAGTGATTTAGAATGTTCATGAAGTGTTAACAAAAGGATTTCGAGAATTTTAGCAGGTTGATTGTGCAAAATCATATCAATGGGGGATAAGGAGTCTTGGTGGGTCCAAGAGTTATGCAATGGTAGCTCCAAGCTAAGTGGGAGAGCCCCACCGTCTACAATTTGATTGCATGGTTTTCAACTGGTGAGGTTTCTGGTTATCGGCATATTGGTGGGTTATTACGACTAAAGAAAAAGAACATCAGTGGTAATTTGAGCAAAGGATTTGAGGAATGTGTGTTGTAATTGCCCTTATCGATTCATGTTGAGGATTGGGGGAAACTCAGAGTTTATGCTTCGTGTAGATGTGAAGTACAAGGAAAATGATCTAGCCGGGTGCTTCTTTGAGAGAGTGTTCATGTGCTAGCAATTGGTTATATTCAGGACCAAGCTAGAGTGGGTGACTCTCAACAAAGGTCCTAGTGGATTCAAAAGTTAAAGTGCGGCGCCTCACGATTTCGAGTCCGTGGTATGGTTAAGTATCGAGATTTTGCAGTGGACTATGAAAGAGGCTTGGAGTATTCTATGTTATCTTCAGTCTGCTGTGTAGCATTGGAGGAATGAGAGAAAATACCTTCGGATTCGTAAAGGAATTATCGGAATGGGTTTATCAGTTGAAGATGCGAATGTGCGCACAAGGAGGGTATGAGTTAGTTCTCGAGTTTTTAGGCAACGTGGTCTTGTGAAATAGGGTCACTCAGGATGAGTGCGGGTTAGGTTCGTTATATTTTGAATGGAGCTATTATTCCTAAGGCAAGTCCGGAGTAAATTAGAAGAAGTCGGATCCCTTAGCAATGGTTGAATTGGCATGATGGTGGAAATGATCAGTTCCTTCAGCGTGTTGAGTTATACATGTGATTTGTGATGGTACGTGTGAGGCTTGACATCCGCCATAATTTGATTTATTTGGAGGTATTCGATTATAATGGCCTGTTGTGTGAAAAATAGATCCCGGAACTGACATGGTGGATTAGACCACTACTTGGGGTTGTATTTTCTGCGGTTATGAGAATTGAGTCACGTGTTGTAATGGTTCTCTTGAAATGAGTCAAGTGAGAGGTTCCTATATGGTGAAGTGTGTATTCTTTTAGTGGTTCAGGATTTATGATGAAATTCTTGTACTCTTGCGCATTGGCACGATTAGGTACAATGAGTAGCATGAGAATTGGAAGTTGAGGATCAAGGTTGCAGTTCGGTGTTGACAAGAATGCCACAAGCTCGGATGAACAGGAAAAGGAATTCAGATGGTTAGAGTAAGCTGGTATTATCTTTAGCGTCACCTGAGATCGGTGTCCTGTGTAGGAGGCTTTGCGTACTGATTGTAGATTCTTAATTTGCTTTATAGCATTAGTATGGCCGGTGGTATGGATGTGTAGACTTGTTATCTGGTGCGGAAGGTCGTGGGAGCGTGTCCCACGGGAAGATTATATAAGTGTGACATGTAGTCACTTGGTTAATTGAAGATTGAAACCAAGTATGGAGATTGTGGTACTATCGCTAATTTGAGAATTTATGCCTTAAGGGTGCTCGGTTTATTTGATTGTGGACTGTGGAAGTTTGTTCCGGATTTGATGGTTGTTCTTGTGTGTTATGGAAATGTGGATCCTTGAAAGGTTATCAGCCAAGTGCGGTACAATCAGAATAAGCTCGAGGTCCGTGGATGGATCTAAATGTGAATGTGGGCTCTATATCAGGCCGTATGTGTTCATTTCAGCATAGCGTTGCTTTCGAAGGGTTCTTCGGGCCTTGGATGTTATTTCTGTTATCGGCCCTTCCGTGTAGTCTCTATTGTTCCATGTGGGTTGTAAGGCGGTTTGATTATTCGCACTCGTATTGAGATCCCGTATAGTTTATGGTGTTATATGAGTAGGATGGCTCTCGAGATGCAAGTCATTTATTGCACCTTTGTCGTGCTTGAGTTTTGTAGCTTATGGCGCTATCTGTCTTCCCAGGGATAATAATATGCACTTGGCGTGCTTGTGGTCGATATTCAAGTATTTCGTAGTTAAGAGCATTTTAGCTCGGGTAAAGTATCTCCTTATAGGGTATCATGTGTGGATCGGGTGGCACGCCGCTACGGGCATGCTGGTTGGACCAGGTGGCACGCCGCCACGGGTATGTTGTTTGGATTGGGTTGCATGCCGCAACGATATTATGTGTGGATCGGGTTGCACGCCTCAACAGTGTGATATGAGTACAGTTCCCCCTATATCTATTATTGTGTGTTTTGCTTCTCATTTTCGGAGGAAGGTTCATAACATCTTTTCGGTGGTTTAAATTAGTTACGTGGGTTGAGTAGATCCTTCCAGAGTTCATTTCCTTATGTATCATATTCGAGTTTGTAACTTGTGGGCACATTGTGGCATCATATGAGATTTTCGGCAGTGTCTGAGGTGGCTTATTGCCTGAGCATCTTGTACTGGGTGAGAAGAGATTATTGGACCTGGGATCAGTGCGATCAGATTTATATGAAGAATATTAAAGAGTAATTATTGTTATTCAGTCCAGAATGAGGTAATGGTTCTTGTCGGGAGGAGAGACTCCATAAATTATAATTCGGCAGGTGGCTATGAGTTCTACACATCTTCTCTGTCATGGCATTTCAAGAATTGGAACAAGACTTATATGTGTCATGAGGTGTGTTGTGAGCATCAGATTCGTGGGATTTCGGCTATTGTTGTCAGAGGATGTTACTATGGTCATGTGAATAATGCAGTGCATGGTGTGAATTCAGTAAGAGTATACAATCATGTATTGGTACATCGTGTAGTGATTGAAACGGTGTTCGTATGTTGGAAGCAGGCCTAGTAGAGAATTTCGGATGTTAGAATTTGGCTCTAAGGATTATTTGCCTAAATAAAGGGGAAGATCTTCAGATTTGCTCGAGTTAATGTGCTCCACTGAGTTATGGTAGCACAGGTAGGTGCACAAGGTGTTAAATAGTGATTTCAGACAACTCCAGAGCAGTTCTTAGCACGTTCGAGGACGAATGTATGTTTAAGTGAGAGAGAATGTAATGACCCGACCGGTCGTTTTGAGCCGTAGTGCGTCGTTCGGCGGTTTGAGTCCTTGAGTAGCTTCACTTCAGGTATTATGACTTGTACGTGTGGTCGGAATTGAATTTCGAGAAGTTCAGAGTTGATTTGGAAAGAAAACTCTTATTTCGGAAGCCTTAAGTTAGAGAAATTTACTAAAATATGATTTTGGAGTAAATGACCTCGGAATCGGGATTTGAAGATTCCAACAGGTTCGTATGATAATTTTGGACTTGGGCGTATATCCGTATCGAGTTTTGGATAACCTAGGAGCGTTTCGACGCATATTATGGAAGTTGGTATTTTGAAAGAATTTTATAAATTTGGGTTGAAGTGCATTGCAATGTTATCGATGTCCGTTTCAGATTTTGAGTCTGGGAATAGTTCCGTATGGTGATTCTGGTATTGGAAGCGCGTCCGGAAGTGGATTTGGAGGTCCGTAGGTCATTTTGGGGTCATTTGGCGAAAGTTAGAAATTGAAGGTTTTTGAGAAGTTTGACTGAAAGTGGACTTTTTGATATCGGGGTCGGACTCCGATTCCAGAAGTTGGAGTAGGTCCGTAATGTCGAATGGGACTTGTGTGAAAAATATGAGGTCAATCGGACGTGATTTGATAGGTTTTGACATCGAATATAGAAGTTTGAAGTTCTAAAGTTTATTAAGCTTGAATTGGAGTGTGATTCATGGTTTTAGCGTTGTTTGATGTGACTTGAAGGCTCGACTAAGTTCGTAATGTGTTTTGGGACATGTTGGTATATTTGGTTAAGGTTCCGGGGGACTCGGGTGGGTCCCGGATGTTTAACGGAGCAAGTTTTGGACTTAAGGAATGGCTGAAGTGCACTAGTTCTAGTGTAATCGTACCTGCGCAAGTTTGATCGCATATGCGTGACCGCAGAGGCGAGAAAATAGCCGCATGTGCGGTTTGGGTGAAGCATGACAGTAATTGCAGGTGTGAAGGGTTGTCCGCACCTGCGAGGTCGCAAATACGGTAAAGTGTCGCACGTGCGAGAATGCGAGAGGGGCAGCTGGGTCGCAGAAGCGGAAGGGCATCCGCATATGCAAAGGCGCAGAAACGCGTGGAGGACCGCAGAAGCGGATTTCGCCTAGATTGGAGGGAACCGCACCTGCGATGGATTTTCCGCAGGTGTGGCTGGTGTACCGCAGATCTGGAAGGTCGGCTGGGCAGATTGTTTTAAAGGCGGGACTTGGCCCATTTTCTTCCATTTTTCACTTGGTTGGGGTGATTTTGGAGAGCTTCAAAGGGAGGGTTTCATCAAGCAACACAAGGTAAGTGATTCCCACTTATTATAGGTTAAATACATGGTTTGTATAAGGATTTAAACATGGAAATTAGTAGAAATTGTGGGATTTTTGGTAGAAAACTTAGAATTTGATATTTTTGGATTTTGACCACGAATTTGGGCATTGAATTGGGAATAAATTATATATTTGAGTTCGTGAGGTTATAGGTAAAGTTTATCTTCAAAAAATTTCGGAATCCAGGCACGTGGGCCTGAGGGTGATTTTATCAACTTTTCGAGCGGAGTTGGAAATTTGTTTAAATCGAATTGTTGTGAGTATTAGAGTTTATTTTTATGGGTTTGCACATTTATTGACTAGTTTTGGGGCGTTGGACATCGGTTTAAGTTGTTGGAAAGGTTTGGGGAGCCGGCTATGGAACTTCGGAGCGAGGTAAGTCTCCTTTCTAACCTTGTATGAAGGAATTAACCCCATAGGTGAATCAAATCTTTAGGTGCTTCTATTTGTGGGGGCTACGTACACACGAGGTGACGAGAGTCCGTGTGTAGCTACTATTATGCTTGGCAGTCTAGGACCCATATCATGTTGTACTTGCGATGTTGTGCCCTACTTGTAATTCTATTTGTGGGGCTACGTACACACGAAGTAATTATTTTTGGATTGCGTGACAGCGAGGTCTAACGCCATCATGACCTATAATAGATTTTGGATTGTGACAACAAGATGGATCGAATTGTCTAGTCTATTTAACAACTGTTACCATTTCAAGCATTCGCATTCTTTCTTCTCACATAATCGAACAGATTCTAAATTCATACTCCTAGTTCCAAAAAATTCTGAACCACATAAAAGGCAGGTGAACATATAGTCTTTCTGAACCCCGACTTTCGTACAGAGTATGACTATTGTATATGTAAAAACTTATTAAAATCTCAATAAGTATTAGATTTAAACTCATAATATTAACGGTACAATAAATTTAACTTTAAAAAAGCTAAAAATTGAATCGATTAAATCTAAATCTTGTATCTACCCTGCCTTTGCTCAAGGTCCTCCACAAACCCTATCTTCTCTGATGCCTTGGTGTCTTTTTCATTGCTTTGTATTCCCTTGAATGAAAACCAATTAAGAATTTGTCATTGAAAAATATTATAGAAGACAATGTCAGAGGTATGGGCTATATGATGAGAACATGATAAAATTGCACGTTGTAGAAAAAGGAAAGATGGAATAATGGAATTTTTTTAATTGGTGTAGCATGTTCTCATCCTATCTTCTTTCTTTCACTTTCGGCAACAAATGGAGATTTTCTTTCGTTACCAAATGAAGATGAAATGTGTTGGTTGTTTCCTGCATAAGTGTCGAAGAGGGAATGAACTTTCTTTTAGTGGCTGAATCCCAACCACAACTTTCTTATCAGTGATCACATTCTTACTAATTTTGACTCGATCCCTTGGCCTTTAGCACTGGCTAACTTTTCCTCATTTGGACTATTCTAAAACTGAACTATCTGTTTTTTATTCCTTTTCTGGTTTAACTAGATGAGGTAATTAAGGCCCATATTGTTATGTAAAGAGAAAAAAGCTCAATGGTTCGATTGTCTAAATAAAATATACTATTAAGTTAAAGGGGTTATCGATAGGGGCAAAGCTACACCATTCTAAGGGTGGTCAACTTCGCTAAAACATTACACCATATATATATATATATATATATATATATATATATATATAGGTTATAAGTCGATGAATCAAATATATATAAAATATATTGAAAAAATTTTGTTGGGTAATTTTTTTTCATTTCATTAAGTTTGAACACTCTTAGAAAAATTTATAACTTTTTCACTGGCTTTTGATATATTATGCCAAAAATTTAAAAATGACAAACATCTAATTACTATTAAATATTAATGCTGAAACTATTTTGCGATGAAGTGAGCCGCGGAAACAGTGTCTTGCAGAAATGCAGAGTAATGTTGCGTACAATAAACCCATGTGGTCCGGTCCTATCCTGCGCATAGCGGGGGCCTAGTGCACCAGACTGCTTTTCTTTGTTAGAGGAGTGTCTAACATCAAAGTACAGAAAAAATGCCACTACAAAACTCACTAATCTAATACACCACTCGACAAGAAAATCCAAGGGAAAATGTGGGGGGGGGGGGGTTAGTGGATGGATGAAGTATTACTGATTAAGAGGTTAAGAGATCGATTAATGATTGGGTTACTTAACAAGATAGGGCATAATATGATTACGTTAGATGGTACGCGTGCTGATGAAACAAATACTACTTCATTAAACCAACCAAATCAAGATTTTAAAATATTTTAAGTCTTTTATAAGGTAATCAAATCTAAGCCCCCACAAAGTGGAATTGAACACTTTAGAAAGGAATAGAGGAGTGCGTGACATATAGAATGCATAGTGGACAAATCTTTTCTAAAGAATTGTCAAAGATCCTTTTTATCTTTTCTTTCCCGTTGTTACTGTTTAATTAGTATAAAAAGCATATATATACTTTAAGCTGCCTTTTGCACAGTAGAAGATCCTCTGGTGGCTTCACGTTAGCGCACCTCTATGTTTCGATCTCCCATTGGTTAAGATATTCATAAATTATTTCTACTTAACTTTATCTTTATAAATTATAAAAGAAAAGGAGAAGTTATTTTGTAGAAGTCGAGCTGCTTTCACCGGAATATATCATGTGTCGTGGCAAGTGCAACTAACCGAATATTTTCTCCTTCTTCCTTCTTCTTTTCTTCAGTATGTTCTTTTTTTGCCTTAGATGTATATATGAATAGCTTTTATCTTCTTTGATTCGGAAAGGGGTAATAGTACTCTCCTAATTACCTTTTTATTTTATTTTATTAAATCCATTCACCCAGGCTTTCATCTCTTGTAATTGTATGGGGTTTGGCATTAGGCATATGCTGTATATAAATATCATAATAAATAATACAGTGGATGAGGGCAGAAAACCAAAACCCCTCTCCCTAGTTACTTTAGTAACCTGAAGAACTGTTAAGAAGATTACACCCTACTTTCCAATTTATGTGATCCCCACTTTCTTTTTAATTTGTTTAATTTTAAAAAGAATTCAAAATTTTGGAAACGTTTAATTTATATTTTCTATTTTATCCTTAATAATAAACTTTTTTAACCACACAAATAATATGATATGTTATGTGTAGGTTCATAAATTTTAAAAATGTTATATCCATATAAATATCATAATTATTTTACACCAAAAAAAAAAAAGGAATGAAATAAGTCAAATTCCATGCATAAATTCTAAAGATAACTACCAATAAATAGGTGCTTTGATTCTTTCATATACTAAATACAAGAGGGATCATTTCATCCATCATGAACAATATTCTAAGCCGAGCGTCTATAAAACTTAATGTTTTTATCTTCACAAGGTAAGGATAAGATCTGCGTAACAGACTTTACTTTGTGAAATTGCACTACATTTGTTGTTGTTATTGTTAAACAAATATTTTGGGCTCTTCTAGTTTTAAGTAAAAAATAGGTTGATTAAAGATAGAAAGTGTATTTCTTACACTTTATTCGTTTTAATTTATGTAAGCATAATTTAATTGACATGGAACTTAAAAAACAAAAGAATTACATTTGAAACTTATGATTTTAGATATGTCATGAAATTTTCGTGGTTATAAAAGCACATCATTATTGATAAACTAGAAACTTTTAAGTTGAGTTCTTTTTAAAACAAACTAATAAGAAAGTACTCACTCCGATCTATAATAAGTTACTCCCTCCGCCTCATATTAACCGTCGTGGTTACTAAAAATAGTTGTCTCAAATTATCTGTCATTTTAGAAGTTCAAGACAAAACTGATTATTTTTTCCTTTTTACCCTTAGTAATAATTGTTCTTGAAGATGGAGATAACACATAAATAGAATAATATTCAACGAACAAAGATTATATCATATGACATAAATAAGGACAGAATAGTCCAGTCCCTTTCCTAATTAATATTTCTTAAGAGACGTGTAAAAGAAAAACACGACACATAATATGAGACAGAGGGAGTACTTTTTAGTATTTGACACACCTCTTAAAAAAATACGAACTTCTAGAGAAATAAAGGCCAAATAAGGGCACATCAGGATATGTAAATAAGGATAAATTTTGAAAAAATAAAATTAATTTTTTATTAATTATATAAAAAGATATTTATTTTGGACCAAAATAAAAATGTCAAAAAGTCACTTATTGTGGATAGGTCAGCTACGGTATAAAACTACAGTATTACATACGTGCTACAATTCAACTTGTCCAGTTTAAAAGAAGACATAAAACATCAGCTTTCACAAATATTGTCTTCATCACAAATATATATATGGAAATTATAATCCTTCTGTCATGAACTGAGAAACCTCTTCTGGCCATATTAGGCAAATAAAGATACATGGAAAACGAACAAAAGAGGAAAGAGAAAAAGAGAAGATCAATGATAAAGCTGCTCGTAAAAGGCAAAAGATATTTAAAATTACAAGAAGCATCGACAACAGTAGTAATTTGAATTTATGGTCTCTGGCAAGTTAGTTAGTTGAGTTATTGGGAAAATAAGATATCAACAAATTCAATGGTTTTTATCTTTTCTCTCTCATATATCCTGTCTGTTATGTTTAGACCTGCTGTGGGAAGTTCCAAAGTAGTCCATCCGTTTCATCAATGTCTATGAATTTATTTGTGTTGGCACCAAGTTTAGAATTTGTTTTAATTTTGTTGTAAACATATTATTTTATATTTATTTTATGTGATATATTTTGATTGAGCACTATTTTAAGAAAAATAAAACTTTTTAACTTATGATCTTAAAATAAGACATAAATTTACGTGGCAATAGATCATGAGCAATGTATGCAAAATATTCATTGAGCTTAAAATAGTTACTCTTCTCTATCCATTTGAAAACTATTTACAATATTTATCTACCCAATTAAAACTAATTACCTAACTTACTACCCACCCATTCCAATTTTTTTAACCCACTTGACTTAACTTAGCTTGGCTTGAATGGGCAATTTAGTAACTTAGTCATTTGGCTGGGTTAAGAAAAAAATGGGTAGGGGAAAAAAGAGATGGGTAGGGGCGAGTAATTATTTTCCATGGGTGGGTATTTGCTAAAGGTAGGGATAAGGTCTGTGTACACACTGCCTTTCCCAGCAATTACTTGTGAAACTTTATTGAGTATGTTATTATTGTTGTGTTATAAAATACTCCCCTATTTACTTTTAATTGTCCACTTTGAACTTTTTACGCCATTAAAAAATAATAAATATAATATGCATTTTACCTTATAACCCCCTCATAATGATAACATTTCAAAGAGTCTTGAAAAATAATTTTGAAAATGAGTAATTAATGATAAGGATAAACAAGAAAAAAATTTTGTCTTTCTCTTAATTTGTTAAAATAGATAAATAATTTTTTAAATATTTTTAATACGTGAATAAGTAAATTTGAAAAGAGGAAGTATATCATAATATTTTTGCTACTATAATTTTTTTTACTAAAGACAAAATAAGAACTTTCTAAGTTAAAATATTTTGAAATTATAAAAGGAGTCATACTTTTTGAAATGAGCTAAAAACGAATAAGATTACGAAGGGAAACGGAAGGAGTATATTATACTATTTGGGGATAGGGTCTTTAAAGAAAGAGATAAACACACATTTATTCCTTACGTGAGTGGGGGTCTTGCTATATAAAGGCCAAGAGACTCTCCATCACTCCTCACACATCAAAATCACAAAATTACTTTTCTTCCATTCTAATGAAACAGTATCTGCTGCTATTCTTTAAAATCTAGGGTTCTTTCTCATGTCTTCTGTCGGCCGGAGAGAATTGAAGCCAACATTCAGGTTAACTATGGCTGGGGTAATAACAGGGAGGTGACAGAAGAGAGTGAGCACACATGGTCTTTTCTTGCATTGATATATATTTATATGCTTGAAGCTATGCGTGCTCACTCTCTATCTGTCACCCCCACCAATCTCTCTCTCTCTTCTTCTTTTCTCTCTCTAGATTTCATTCTGTTTTATGTTGTGCGTTTCTGTGTTTTTTCAGCGTCTAATATTGTTGGAATGGTACTCAGGGACGGATCTAGGAGACGGAAGGGGTAACCTTTCATCGAAAAAATTAGACTGTATATTACAAGTCCATAATTACTTATTATGTATATAGTAGTTGTTGAATCCCATTCGCTTCATGCATTTGTCTAATAATACTCATTCGCTTCATGCATTTGTCTAATAATACTCATCATATATATATCGGATGAGTTTGAGTTAATTGCTTGTTCAGGATCATTCATTCATGCTGATTGGGTTTTACTGATGGTGGATCTGGTAATTAATAAACTTTTTCTTCATTTATTTGTATATTTGTGTACTATAATACTTTTCGTCTTCTCGACCGATGGCCTTTCGGAAACAGTATCTTTACTCTTCGGGTAAGTGTAAGGTTTGCTTAAACAGTACCCTCCCCAGATCTTACTAGTGTGCATATTTTTCTGCAGAAATGATTCACCTCATGTTTTAGTGGTTTCCTTAATCACTCACCATTTTCTCTATTACTATTGTTTATACGGTCTTTTGATAATTTCTTGCACTTTCATCAGGAAAAAATCAAGATATATATAGTTTTTGCCTTTCTAGTTTAAATGGATTTATCCCAATCTGACTCTTGTATTCGCGTTTCAAGAAGATCCATTACCTAGTTAGTTTTAGGATTTTCTGCAAGATTTTATATTATCCTTTCTACAGTACTACGCAGTTCTTTAGATAAATTTCTAATATGTTATTTACAAAATATTCGCACGCAAATGTAAAAAGGAACCATTTAGTACTCTATTAACGTTTTCTAGATATCTTGATCAGTGTCCAATAGTATTCAAGGTTAGTTTATGAACATGGAAACTAATTACTATTTTTGATTTAAACAAGTACAATAGGAAGGGGAACCATGGATTAATTTCTAGTTTAGTTTAATCCATCATTTTCAAGCTTAGCTTCCGTTTTTGGTTGATACAAGTTTTAATATACAAGTCAATCTGGGTTCTTTGTTCCTCTCTTATCTCTTTTTTCTGTTCTGTCATCAAGCTATTGGCTTGTTGTATTTGTGAAGCCATTTTTATGAAAGTTTATTTACTAGTTTTTGTGCCTGTTTTACGAAGTGACTGACCGTTAGCCTGAACTGTTGTGTGTATGACTCTTTCATATTGAAATTCCAACACTCGTGAAGTGCTAAGTAGTTTCCCTATTTTGTAATTCTAGACCAGAAGCCTGTTTACTTATTTCAAGAATTTGGGCAACAATATTTCTTTTGGATTATTTTAGATTTCCTTACCTGTTGAGTGTACTTGTTGTGGTATCCTTACATTTTCTTGATTCATCCTCACTTCATCAATTAGTTTTCGCGATTGAGTTGAATCAAGTATCTGTTTTTATTTATATGGTATCACAGCCAGACCAATTTCTTTATTTCTTGGTTATCCTATATGTGCTTTTATGTTATATTAGATTCCCATATTGGTTGAGAATGTTTGAGCAATTGTATCCTTATTATTCTTAAAAATAATTCGCAACTCATAAGCTAACTGTTGGGTGTTGGGGTTGAGTTAGACTCGAAAGCCAAGGTTTCACAAATTATCAAAAAGTTTGCAAATGTTTTTGTTGTTACTTCCAAGTTCTAGCAATACTAGTTGATGGTAACTATTCCCATGTTACATTGTGGTGGTGGCGGGCCGGTTGATTTTAAGGTTAATGGTGTTTAATTCTCAGGTTAATCTTGGAAACATGTGTGTCCATAGCCTGAAGCAGTTTACTCCTTTCTACATATGCCATTAACCCACTCTTTCAAGGTTTATCTTTTGCATAGAAAGCATCTTAGTGGTTATTTTGACTTGCTTAGAGCCTCCGATAGTGCAGCTGAAACAGCGATGAGTTGTACTATCAAAACAGCGACGAGTTCTTTGTTCTATTTTGAAGAGTCACCAATGTTCTTGCTAAATGGGGAGTAGAAGAGGGGGAAGCTATCATTTATTCATCTGCAAATCTGCCCAAATATGCAATTGGAACCTATTTTCTTGACAAATTAAGCTCAAATGCCTCCTGTCAAGTACAAAGAAAGGAGGAATTTTTGTACATGGTATACACTGATTCTTTTGTCTTTTGGTACTGCCCATAGAATTGGATCCTCACTTGATCTTTTTTGTTGTCTTCCGATAAGGAACAATCCCATAAGTAGATTATTTTTATATCTTAGAAGAACCATCAATAGCTGATGGTATTAATTAAATGTAAGTATTGCTCAATTAGTAGAGGTTTGGTTTATTAATAAAAAAAAAGGAGTGGCGTGACTTATAATTTGAAGAAGGATATAAAAAAATTGATGTACGAAAGTGTTTCACAGTTTAAACCTAACTGTCAAGGTATTATTCGCTTTAGTCTGACTCTTCTAGGCTACCTCAAGGTTTTTGGGCCACACAATTTTGTCCCCTTGAGCTTTAACCTAGAAGGTGGCTCAATAGTTGAATTCTAAACTAGCCCTTATCTTTACTCTAACTTATTTTTCTCAAGTGTAGGATTTGCCTCAAAGGCAAGTTTCACAAAAAATCTCATTTCGAGTTCAATCGCCGCTGGTCCATTGGCGGTACGAAGTGGAAAATGGAAGAACTGCAATCCAATCAAAGATTCAAACTGCTTATTGACACAGTCGAACAAATGCGGCATGTTTGGGTGAAAAAAGTTTGAATAGAGCCAGATCTAAGGGAAGTGTTTGAGTGAGCTAAAAAGTTTGAGTAAAGCCAGATGTAACCTTGTTTTGCAGTGAGTAGTAGTTATGAATCCTGTAGCAAAATTGGAACTGAGGGTTGGGAGGTAGAAGTACTTTTATACATTAAAAATTCCATATATTTCTCTATTTTATTTTTTCCTTTTTCCTCCTCTCCTTTGGGTAGGATGATGTGGCGTGCAGTCCACAGTTTGAGATAGTTCTCTTTTTCTTTTTTCTTTTTTGTCTCCTTGCCTGTTGAAGGAGCGCACCTACATTTTACATAGTACATACCAAAGAGGGAAAGATGCTACTAATATTCCCTTAAGTTTCTTTTGGTTTTCCTTTTACCATAATTGCAAGTTCCAAAATGGTTCAGTACGTCCTTGGTAATATATGTACGTAAAGTGGTACTTCTTGAGCAACTTTATGGTGTAACGATATCTATGTTCAGATTTGAGTAATGATGCCAGCCACGTGTAGGGGAGACTGGGTACCGTTCTGTTTTGGCTGTTTCAGTGTACAAAAGCTATATTTTTTAAGATTATTTAATGAATGGAGTTAGAATTTGAAATTTAAAGATTTTGAATTGTTACTGGCTCATAACTTGTTTTAGTTACTGTACATATAATTAAATTTTTATATATATTTAATAAATTTTTCAGCACAATTACAAGATCTAAAAACAATTACTGGAAAAAAAATCTTTCTTTCTTCTAAGCAAATCCCGATATCTCTCGGGGGCAGAAAACCTAAAAAGTGTCCGCCGTCACTGTAGCAGTGAAAAGTGCCAAACAGTACCGTGAACAGTGACTTCGTCACTGTTCATCGCGGACAAAGCTGGAGCTTTAGGCTTCAATGGCCACAATGGCCGGCGACCAACCAGCTTTTCCGGCTGGTCCGCCCTCCCCCAGCATTGCACAACAACATACAACAACTAACTCCAACCCAGCTCCTCTAGATTACTTGAAGATTTTGAAACCAAATTCTTTAAATCCTCCAGCGATGGCTACTGCTGCAGCTTCAATTCAACCCATTCCACTGCGACGAGCAGTGTATTTGAATGGCCAACCAGTGGTTAAATTCACAGAGGCAGAAGTAGATAGAATGAACGTGATTGGAGGCCTCCAATATGCTGTCGTTGGCAAGCTTTCATATGGTTCTCCGGAGATTCACGAGCTTCGCCGAATAATTCCAACTCAATGTGGTATCAAAGGTGAGTCTAATATCGGATTCCTTAGAGATCGTCATGTGTTAATTAGATTAACTCTATGGCAAGATTTTCTCGATTTCACATCGAAGAGTACGTACTACATCAAAGCTAAAGATGGGTACGAATACCAATTGCGTACTCTTATCTATGATGCAAAATTTAAGGCGGGTAAAGAAACTCCGATGGCGATGGCGTGGATTTTTTTTTCTGGACTGCTGCCTACCTTTTTTGTAAAGGAAACTCTGTTTTCTTTGGCTACAGCTGTGGGAAGGCCAGTGTGTCTTGACGCGGCAACTACAAACAAAACTAGGCCGAGTTACGCAAGAGTAAAAGTTCTTGTTGATTTGTTGGCCGAACTACCTAAAAAGGTGCGATTGGATATTGATGATGAAGCTTCTAGTGGTGTTCGAACAGAATGGGTGAGAATTCAGTATGACATGCTACCAAAAAATTGTAAGGAGTGTAAACTACAAGGACATGATGAAATTGAATGTTGGTATTTGCACTACTGAGCTTATTGAGAATCGAAGCAACAAGAAAAGGAATGATCTTGCTGAGTTGAACAACTGGAATTCTGCTGCTGATGAACAAGGAAAAACCAAAAATCACATTACCCCTTTAATGATTCTCACGAGTGGAAAAGTAGTCGGGAACGTAGGTGCACAGTGGAAGGAAGTTCGGGATAATCGGGGAACCATCAAAAATAACAAAACCCAAGTACAAGGGAAAACTGGCAATGCAATCATGCCAGTGAATGCTGGTGTACAGCAGGTGCACAATAACTTTGCACTGATGGAGGTCGAAGAAGATCAGACAAACAAGGATTAAATTTGCAGTATTAGAGGAGGAACAAAGTGATATAAACGAGAACAACCAACTGATTTTGGTGGGGGGAAAACCAGTCTTCAGTTCTAAAGATGGTCCTACTCCTTCTGGGGTTCAGTCCACAATTGACTGGGTTCATAGAAGGTTTGGGACTAGCAAAGAGGAGCTAAAACAACTCAATATGACCACAAACAAATCTTGTCATGCGATTCCATCTCAAACTTTTAAAGATTCTGGGCGGATGGAGGATCTTGATGAGGTAAACTCTACAAAGGTCTTATGGAGCGATGCAGTTGAGGTTAAGAATGATCAGCTGGGCAAAACAAAGACAATAGAAGACAAGGTGAAGAAGGACAACAATCCAAGCTCACCTGGCGATAGGCTGGCGACGCCAGACCTAAAGCCAGGCTCACCGGGCGATAGGCTGGTGACGCCAGGCCTAAAGCCAGGCTCACCTGGCGACGCCAGGCCTAAAGCCAGGCTCACCTGGCGATAGGTTGGCGACGCCAGGCCTAAAACCAGGTTCACCTGATGAGGCAGCTACAGTAAACGCCAACCTTAGAGCCACTGGAGAGATTGTGGCCTATGTAGATGGTGTTCCGGCATATGTCCATGAGCTACAATTCAAGAAGTATGAACAGGCTGATGAGCGGGCAATTGTTCCAAGAGCATCCGGGAAAATAGAGGAAGTGCCTATGGAATCTGGCACTGATCAAACCATGCAACTACATCTTAATGTTCTAACTAAGACTCCTCTACAACATTTACATGATTTAGTTACACACAATGTGACACCAATTGATGAAGACTTATTGAGACAAAATCCAATGGAGTATGAAGGAGATGATGAATCAACTGCCGAAAACTTCAAACAAGTGGCTAGGGAAGGGGATTTATCACCCACAACTAGTGCTAAAGGAGGTAAAAAAAACTAAGAAGAATCAGAGTAAAGATCCACCACAACTTTCAAGAATAATGCCCAAGAGGGCAGCTTCTCTATCTAGATGATGGTCAAAACATTAATATGGAACATAAGGTCTGTGAATACACAACAGGCCTTTCCTAGGGTGATCAATATGAATAGGGAGCATAATTTTTGTGTAGTTGCATTGATGGAGCCTTTTCAAAAGAAGGGACTCATTGAGAGATATAAAAGGAGGTTGAATATGGAGACTGCTTATACAAATATTAATGGGCAAATATGGTTGTTCTTCGATGCAGTGGTGGAATGGGAATTAGTGGAGGATACTGAGCAACAGGTGACTGTGAGAGTGTTTCACCATGACCTGGGGCAGCACATGATGATGACATTTGTTTATGCAAAATGTTCAGCAATGGAGAGGTTGGATTTGTGGGATCACTTGTATTATTTAGCAAGTGATATGGAATTACCATGGTTGGTAGGAGGGGATTTCAATGTGTTATTGCATGAAGATGAGAAAATAGGGGGACTTCCAGTACACCCTCCTGAATATGAGGATTTTGCTTTTTGTGTAAACTCTTGTGGTTTGTTTGAGCAAGGCTACAAAGGAAGTCCATTCACATGGTGGAATGGGAGATCCAATGCCGAGTGTATATTCAAGAGATTGGATAGGATTTTTGTGAATTTGCCATTTCAGAACGTGTTGCCAACTATTGAACTTGAGCATCTAATCAGAACTGGATCAGATCATGCACCATTGCTAATGACATGTGGGGTGCAAACAACCAAGTTTGTCAAGCCTTTCAGATTCTTGAACTTTTGGACAAAGCATGCTACATTTATGGATGTGGTGAGGCAGAATTGGGAAGCTGATTTCATAGGGGATCAGTTTTTGATATTCAAGTAGAATATCAAGAGGGTGAAGGCAGCACTCTCAAAATGGAATAGGGAAACATTTGGTGATATCTTCAAGCAATTGGCTATTTTGGAGGACATTGTTAGGTTGAAGGAGATGTTGTTTGAAGAAGAGCCTACAACTGAGAATAGGATTGTGCTTCAAAAGGCTCAATCTGAATTGAAGAAATACTTGAATATTGAGGAGCAGTATTGGAAGCAAAAAGCAGGGATGAATTAGTTTGCTGAAGGAGATAGGAATACAAGTTTCTTTCACAACCATGTCAATGGCAAAAGAAAGAAATTGCAACTGAAGAGGATCAAAAGTAGCAGTGGGGTATGGATTGAAGACCAGGAGCAATTGGCTACAGCTACAGTGGACTTCTATCAAAAACAGTTCACAAATGAAGGTGATGCTTCTAAATTTCCCTTGCTCAATAATGTACCTTCAATGGTCACTATGGATCATAATTTGGAACTTAGCAGATTGCCAACAATTGAAGAAGTAAGGTCAGCAGTTTTTGAGCTTAGTGGGGAGAGTGCTAGTGGCCCTGATGGATTCACTGGCTTGTTTTATCAAACATGCTGGGATCTTATTGGTGCTGATATACACAACATGGTGCTACACTTCTATGGAGGAGCTGCATTGCCTAAATCCATCACTCACACCAATCTAGTGTTGCTGCCCAAGAAACCTAGAGTCGAGACCTTCTCTGACTTAAGACCTATTAGTTTGAGCAACTTCATTAACAAGGTTTTGTCTAGGGTGTTACATGACAGATTGGAGATTTTTTTGCCATCTCTAATAGCTCCTAATCAATCCGGATTTGTAAAGGGTAGGAGTATATTTGAGAACATCTTATTGACTCAAGAAATTGTCACTGACATAAGGTTAAGGGGAAAGCCAGCTAATGTGGTGATCAAGCTTGATATGGCTAAGGCCTATGATAGGGTCTCATGGAAGTACTTATTGTATGTGCTAAGGAAGATGGGATTTTCTGAACACTTCATCAACATGGTGTGGAACTTGATGTCAAATAACTGGTATTCAGTATTGGTGAATGGGCAGTCCTCAGGGTTCTTTAAGTCGACAAGGGGTGTGAAACAAGGCGATCCCCTATCTCCAGCATTGTTCATTCTGTCAGCTGAGGTACTTTCCAGGTCTTTGAATAAGCTTTTAGAAGACAAGTCATTTGTGGGATTTGGAATGCCTAAGTGGTCTGATTCTTTAAACCACTTGGCGTATGCTGATGATACGATAATCTTTGCATCTGCTTATCCTCCCTCTTTGAGCAAGATTATGGCAGTGTTGGGGAACTATGAGAAGATATCAGGTCAGATGATCAACAAAGATAAGAGTTCATACTACATGTATTCAAAGGTTGCTAATGGATTGTTTCAGGCAGTTGGAGCTATTACAGGATTTGCAAGAGGTAAATCCCCTTCACATATCTAGGGTGTCCTATTTTTTACACTAGAAGGAGGAAGGACTATTATGAGGAGCTTATCAAGAAGGTGAAGGCTAAATTGCATTCATGGAAAGGAAAACTGCTGTCATTTGGAGGAAAGGCAACACTCATCTCTAGTGTGTTGCAAAGTATTCCAGTTCATATGTTATCAGTCCTTGATCCACCAAACAGCATCCTGGGGCATCTACATAAGACTTTTGCTAGGTTCTTTTGGAGCACAAAGGAAGAAGGGAGAAGCAGGCACTGAGCTTCATGGAAAAATCTTTGCCTTCCTAAATAGGAAGGGGGGGATAGGTTTTAGGTCCTTAAATGATGTCTCAAGGGCACTGTTTGCTAAACTATGGTGGAGGTTTAGGACCACAAAATCTTTGTGGTCTAATTTTATGTGGAATAAGTATTGCAAGAAGGAGCCACCAACTGTGGTGCATTTTAGGGGAAGGTCTCATGTTTGGAGACAAATGCTGAATGCTAGGGAAGAAGTAGAACATGAGATCGTATGGGAATTGAAGAGTGGAACAACTAATATTTGGCATGAAAATTGGACTGGATTGGGTGCACTTTATCATGTATTGCCTGAAGACTTTCCAATCAATGAAGGTCTTCAGGAGGTGGAAGAACTGCGGCAAGGGGAAACATGGGATGATCAGCTGCTAGATCAAACTTTCAATGAGTAAATTGCAGAACATATAAGGCTAAATGTGCACTATGAAGGCAGTGAGGGATATTGGGATAAGCCATACTGGATGCCAACTCCTTCAGGCAAGTTCAGTGTTAGCAGTGCTTGGCAAATATTAAGGCATAGGGCGGATCCTAATCAGGAATTCAAGTTAATGTGGATTAAAGGTTTGCCATTCAAGATATCCTTCTTCTTGTGGAGATTGTGGAGGCAGAAAATAGCCATCGATGACATGTGGAGGAGGCAAGGGCAAATGGTGATGTCTAGGTGTTGGTGTTGTCAGCAGCCTCAAGAGGAATCCATTGAGCATATATTTGTCACAAGTCCTACTGCCTCTAAGGTATGGAACTTGTTCATGGGGGCTGCTGGAATTTCTGTGCAATTGATTCAATTGAAGCAGATTATAAGGCATTGGTGGTATGCTCAGTGTTGTCCGAAATTAAAGCCACTATTTCAAGCAGTACCAGCTATCATCACTTGGGAGCTGTGGAAGAGAAGAAATGCAGGTAAACATGGTGGTTCAATGTCCACAAATAGGGTGATTCATGAGATAAATAGGACATTGCATCAACTGGGAAGGGTGAGGTATGCTTGGATCCCTAATATTCCATTGTTATGGCCAGACATGATTCAATACTTTGAAGGATATAAACCTATATTGATCACTACAAGAGTAATATGGCAGCTTCCTTGTCATGGTTGGTACAAATGTAATACTGATGGAGCTTTAAAGGGCAATCCTGGACCTAGCTCCCTAGGCTTTTATGTGAGGGATGATGAAGGTGATGTGGTGTATGCCAGGGCAGTAGACCTGGGAGTTACAACTAATATGGTGGCTGAAGCTAAGGCTATTCTTCAAGGGTTGGAATATTGCGTGGAGCATGATTTTCACCCTCTCATACTGGAGACTGATTCATTGGTGATGAAGAAGGCGATAAAAGGGGAATGGGATCCTCCTTGGGTAATTGCACAGGATGTGAAGAAAATTATAGAGATGAAGGACAACTTCAATGTGATCTTTCAACATGTGTTCAGAGAAGGCAACTCAGTGGCGGATTTTATAGCTAACATTGTGTTCTCTTTTGCAGGTACATCTGAGTTTCATTCATTCTCTGAACTGCCTAGTGCAGGGAGGAGGTTGATCAATCTAGACAAATCTCAATCACCTAACCTTAGGATTAGGATAGCAAAGAGAAGAACCCCAGACTGATGGCTTCACAAGATTGGACTCTGAACAAACTGATACGTCCAAATGCTAAGGAAGATGCTGAACCCATCATATGGTATTTTTGGAGATTGTTGAATCATTTCTCAGTGGTATTAGCATGCTTTCAAGCTCAATATGAGGATGGTTTAGCAATGTTTTGAATGATGTCTACATTAAAGGTTCTAGTAGGGAAGGATCTGAGCTCACAAGATCACAAAAGGCACAGGCTGGCCTTTGCCTTACAAAGTCTTCTTAAAGCCAGATCATGCCTGGCTTTTGCCTTGTAAAGCCTGGCTAAAGCCAGTTCATGCCTGGCTTTTGCCTTGTAAAGCCTGGCTAAAGCCAGTTCATGCCTGGCTTTTGCCTTGTAAAGCCTGGCTAAAGCCAGTTCATGCCTGGCTTTTGCCTTGTAAAGCCTGCCTAAAGCCAGCTCACGCCTGGCCTTTGGCCTGCAAAGCCTGCCTAAAGCCAGCTCATGCCTGGCTTTTGCCTTGCAAAGCCTGCCTAAAGCCAGCGCATGCCTGGCCTTTGCCTTGTAAAGCCTGCCTAAAGCCAGCTCAAGCCTGGCTTTTGCCTTGCAAAGCCTGCCTAAAGCCAGCCTCCTCTTCTACACATTAATCTTGATGAGTGAGCACATGATTAATACTTGAACAAAATTAATCCACTACATATGGAGATCATATAGTAGTGACACTTGGAGGACGATGCAGACTTCAACTCTGCGGTGGAGATGTTTGGAATTCATTTTAGCCTATGGACAATATACCCTGGCGCCTGTGAGAGCTTGATAGGTGCTGCTTGGTATTTGCCAATGACAATTGGATTCACATACACTAATAGGAGAAGGAAGCATTTAACTTATCATGTTGTAATAGTTAGTTCATTAGATTTTAGCTTTTCTATCTTTTTTAATAGCTAGTAGCTTCATGCAACTTCTATTTTGGTTTGGACATCTTGTAAGCATTGGACCCATTTTTGGGATTTTATTTATATATTAGCCCTTAGGCAAAAAAAAATAAAAAATTACTGGGTTCACCCCTGTATATCTAAAGGAAGTTGAGGGTACAATAATGCAGGTGTTTTTTATATTTTGGTGATTAAAATAACTTTTATCATCTTCTTTAGAAGTATGCCTATTTTTCTTGTTAAAAAAAAGTATTTCCTATTTTGTATCTTATGTGCAATATTGTGCTGGAAAGTGGTAAAACCATACAAACATGCATAAAAGTTCCTCAGTTTTTCTAATATGTCGAAGAAAAATTACAGGAAGCAATGCTAGAGGTTAAAGGTTGTGTACGGGTAAAATTGGGGTTAAAGTCGATTTCCTGATGAAGAGAAGAGATAACGTGGTTCGACGCTGGCTTGGGTAAAGTCGAGGGCGCCCACAAGTCAGAGTCCGGGGGGACGAATGACACGTCAAGAATTGGGCATGGCCAAACATAGGAAGAATCTATCTCAAGCAGAACAAAGAATCGAGGTTAAAGGGAAAACGGTTAGAGAGGACGAACGGGGAGCCGAAATATCCGCCATCAACCGGATATTACGGCGCGGATCACGCTTGATATCAACGGCGAATCGTGTTTTACTAGAAGAAAAGGATTTTTACCTTATTTAGACTTGTACTAGGATTGAAACTCCCTTACTATATAGAGGGAATAACCTTTTCATTTTTTCACCACGATTGACACGCATAACAAAGAAAAAAAGTTTACTTTTGTCTTTAGCTATTGTTCAAGTGTTCTTCAGCTATTCATCTCTTTAATTACAACCGAGCTCCATCTCGAGGGCTCGATCCGAACCGATTCTTACGTTCAAACCTAATGCCAGGCCTAACTATTTCATCTTATATATTTGGTTTGATCGTCTTGTTTTTCTTTAATTTAATTACTTGTTGTTCTTAGATCACTCGTGTTAAATTAAATCACGTATCCTTTAAATTGCGTACAAATTTAATTGTTACTCATCTTAAGAGTAAATAATTTGGTGTCCACCGCGGGGCTAAGGATAGTAGTGGTGATTTAATATGAATCTTTATAACACACCCTATTTTTCACTTGTTCTTTGAAGTCTAATTTCAGAATTATACAAAATGTCAAATTCTCAGTCTGCTCACTTGAATGTTGACGCCGATTCAGGCCACCACGGTAAAAATAATAACGTGGTACCAAGCAACGACGTACCCCCTGTCGACCTTAATGGCGTTCCATTTACTGACCCAGACGACGTCAATTCACAAGTTGCTATCAATATCAACCTACCGACTGATCCCGAAAACAACATTCATGGGCACCTCGGGTTTCGGCTCTAGAAGTGCCCGAAGGGGGAGGTGATGAAGTTAGCTAACGTTTAATTTTTGAGATGTTACAAGTTCAGCAAGTGGCAATAACACAAATGCAGAGTCAACATCACACACAGAACGTTGGCCAACCCAAGCGGGTTGGAGAAGATACTCGAAGAAAAGAACGGAACCAGATGGGTTCATACCTGGGAAAACTTCTAAGGTTATGAAAATTCTCGAAGCACTGACAAAACGGGTGGAGTCCGACGAAAAGAAGATAGAGGCAAATGACAAGAGGGTGGAGACTTACAATTTGAGGGTCGAGCAAATCCCGGGAGCGCCTCCAATGTTGAAGGGACCAGATTCCAAAATGTTCGTTCAGAAACCTTTCCCCTAAGTGTGACACCGAAGCTAATTCCGAAAAGGTTACGGATGCCCGATATTTCCAAATATAACAAAACCACAGATCCAAACGAGCATGTGACCTCCTACACTTGTGCAATAAAATGCAACGACCTCGAGGACGACTAGATCGAGTCGGTGTTGCTAAATATATTTGCGGACCTTATTCAAGGGAGCAATGATATGGTACCATAACTTATCCCAAAATTTTATTGATTCATTTGCTATGCTTGCAGACGCCTTCATTAAAGCCCATGTCGGCACTATCAAAATTGAGACGAGGAAATCAGACATGTTTAAAGTCAAGTAAAGGGATAATGAGATGCTTAGAGAGTTCGTGTCGAGGTTCCAGATGGAACGGATGGACCTCCCTCCGGTTGTAGACACTTGGGCTGTTTAGGCATTTACTCAAGGATTCAACCCCCGAAGTTCGATTTATTTTTAACAGTTGATGCAAAACTTGGTAGAATACCCTGCGGTCACCTGGGCCAATGTCTACAACAGGTACCAGTCAAAGATCAAAGTCGAGGATGATCAGCTCGGATAGAAGGGGAAACAGATCCAATCGCCACTCGACCAGGAATGATAGGAGAGGAGAACATGGTCAAAACAACCGAGGTTTGGTGAATAGAAACGATTTCGATAGATCACCCGAAGGCGGAGATTCCCCAACTATTAGAATATAACTTCAACGTGGATACATCGAGTATAGTGTCAGCCATCAGTCGCATCAAGGAGACCAAATAGCCAAGGCCACTCTAGTCCGATCCCACACAGAGGGATCACAACTTGATATGTAAATATCACGGTACTCACGGTCACAAAACCGAGGATTGTAGATAGTTAAGAGAAGAACTGACTCGTCTATTCAATAGTGGGCATCTTCGAGAATTCCTAAGCGAGCGGGACAAAAACCATTTCAAAAATAGGGACGGCAACAAAAAAATCAAGCTAGAAGAACCTCAATATGTGATTAACATGATCATTGGAGGAGCAGATGTTCCACAAGGGTCAATGATAAAACGCACCAAAGTTTCTATCACAAGAGAAATATGAACCTGAAACTATGTTTCGAAGGGATCCATCTCGTTCAGCGACGAAGACGCCGAGGGAATCATTCAACCTCACAATGATTCACTGGTAATATTTGTAACTATTAATAAATTTTGAGTTAAGTGTGTATTAATTGATCCAGGTAACTCGGGTAACATCATCCGATGGAGAGTCGTAGAATAACTAGGCCTGTTGGATCAGTTCGTACCAACATTTCGAGTATTAAACGAGTTCAATATGGAGTGCGAGATCACGAAGGGCGAAATCACCCTATCGGTCAACACAGCCGAAACCACCCAGGAGACAAAGTTCTATGTAGTAGAGGGGGATATGAGATACAATGCCTTGTTCGGGAGATCACAGGTCCACAGCATGAGGGCGGCGCCGTCGAACTTGCATCAAGCATTGAAGTTTCCAACCCCAAGTGGAATCAAAATGGTCTACAGGGAACAACCAATCACAAAGGAGATGTTTGCTGTCGAGGAAGTAAGCTCGGTGCCCACAATCACGACATGAAAAAGTGGGGAACTAGTCGAAGAGAAAGGAACCAAATAGCAACCACCAATCCCGACCCCGATCGTGCCGAAAAAACATAAGGAATGCCCAACGGAATAGGAAGATGACTTTGGGGACCTGAGATCCTTCGTAGCACCCGATGATACCGATGCCTCCAAGTCGACGATCGAGGAACTGGAATAAGTCATATTGATCAAGCACCTACTGGATAGAAAGGTATACTTGGGCACGGGATTAACCCCTAGCTAAGGAAAAAATTTATTGATTACCTTAAATCTAATGCCGATTGTTTTGCCTGGTCCTACTTAGATATGACAGGGATCCCACTAGAGATAACAACTCATAAATTGAGCTTGGATCCGAAATTCCACCTGGTCAAACAGAATAGGAGGATGCAGTCCAAATTCAAGCATGTATTCATCAAAGACGAGGTATCTAAACTCTTAAAATTAGGTTCCATTCGGGATGTTAAATACCCGGATTGGCTAGATAATGTAGTAGTCATACCTAAAAAAGGAAACGAGCTTAGAATGTGTGTAGATTATAAGGACTTGAATAAGGCACGCCCGAATGATCGATGCAATGGCTGGGCACGAGACGCTGAGTTTTCTCGATGCCTATTCTGAGTACAACCAAATACGGATGGATCCGGGTGACCAAGAGAAGACTTCTTTCATAACTAAGTTTGGCACTTATTGTTATAAGGTGATGTCGTTTAGGTTAAAAAATGCCGGTGCCACATATCAACGCATAGTTAACCGAATGTTTGAGGAACAGATAGGAAAATCAATGGAGGTTTATATTAACGATATGCAAGTTAATTCCCTGAGATCAGAGGACCATTTGAAACATTTGCAGGAAACCTTTGACATACTAAGGGAATACAACATGAAGCTGAACCCAGAGAAGTGTGCCTTCGGAGTCGGCTCGGGTAAGTTTCTCGGTTCCATGGTATCTAACCGAGGAATAGAGATCAACCCAGATAAAATAAAGACCATAGAAGATATCACCGTGGCCGGCAACGTCAAGGCAATACAGAGACTGACCAGGCGGATAGCCGCATTGGACCGATTTATTTCTAGGTCATCGGATAAGAGACATTGATTCTTCTCGTTACTAAAAGAAAAAGAACGACTTCTCTTGGACCCCAGAATGTCAACAAGATTTAGAAGATCTTAAACGATATTTATCAAGTCCTCCTTTGCAGCACACCCTGAAGGCTAACGAGCAGTTATACCTCTACTTGGCAGTCTCCGAGGTAGCGGTAGGTGGTGTTCTGGTCCGGGAAGAAGAAGGTACGCAATTTCCTATCTATTTTGTTAGTAGAACCCTAGGTGATGCGGAAACGAGGTATCCATACGTAGAAAAATTAGTTATTGCCTTATAAAGAGCATCTAGGAAACTAAAACCATACTTTCAATATCACCATATATGTGCCGTGGCCTCGTATCCACTAAGGAATGTCATGCATAGACCTGAGCTTTCAGATTGGCTAGCAAATTGGGTCGTAAAGGTCAGCGGGTACGATATTGAGTATAAACCCTGAATAGCTATAAAATCTCAGATTTTGGCAAACTTGGCGGCCGACATCACACCGACCTTGATCCCCGAGTTGGAGAAAGAATTATTACTTGCCTCGGGGACCAGCTTAGGGGTTTGGACCCTATTTACGGATGATGCTTCTAATGCGGAAGGGTCCGGGTTGGGAATCATACTAAAACCAACCATGGGTAATGATATAAGGTAGTCTATTAGAACTGTGAATTTGACTAATAATGAAGCCGAATATGAGGCTATGATTGCAGGTCTAGAACAGGCTAAGAGCCCGGGGGCTGAGGTAATCGAAGCCAAGTGAGATTCCCTCCTCGTTGTTAACCAAGTTAATAGAACATTTGAAGTAAAATAAGACCGGATGCCGAGATACTTGGATAAATTAGAAGTAACGTTACATCAGTTCAAGGAACCGACTCTACAACATGTGCCCCAAGATTAAAATAACGAGGCCGATGCATTGGCTAATCTAGGGTCGTCTGTCTACTCTGATGAATTTAATTCCGGAACAGTAGTGCAATTGATGAGCTTGGTGATAGAGGAAGGCCATGCCGAGGTAAACTCAACAAGCTTGACTTGGGATTGAAGAAACAAATACATAGACTACCTTCAGAAAGGGAAATTGCTATCGAATGCCAAAGAATCAAGGGCCCTTCGAACTAAGGCTTCCAAGTTTAGCTTAGTTGAAGGAAAACTATACCGAAGATAATTTTAAGATCGTTAGAGAGGTAATTGGGTGTTGGGGAGACCGATTACTTGATGAGGGAAATCCACGAGGGTACTTGCGGAAACCATTTAGGGGCAGAATTGCTGCTTTGGAAATTAATTAGAGCCGGTTATTACTGTAATTAGATGGAAAATGATGCAAAGGAATTTGTTAAAAAATGCAACAAATGCCAAAGGCATGCCTCGAAGATCTACCAACCGGAGGAGATGCTTCACCCAGTCCTTTCCCCTTACCCGTTTATGAAATGGGGAATGGACATCATAGGTCGTTTTGCCATTGTAACCCGGTAAGGCCCAGTATATCTTACTTTTGACCGATTACTTATCCAAGTGGGTTGAAGAACATGCGTTCCAGAAAGTTAGAGAAAAGGAGGTCATCAACTTCATCTGGGATCATATAATATTCTGGTTCGGAATATCGACCAAAATCACGTGTGACAAGGGGAGACAGTTCATCAGTGGCAAGGTCAATAAGATCTTCGAAGATCAAAAAGTAAAACAAATTCTATCGACCCCTTACCACCAGAGTGCAAACGGTCAAGGGAGTCAACAAACAAAACTATATTGCAGAAGTTGAAGAAAAGATTGACCAACTCAAAACAAAAGTGGAACGAAATCCTACCCGAGGTCCTGTAGGCATATCAAATAACTTCAAAGTCAAGTACCGGTGAAACACCATTCTCTTTAGTCTACGGTGTAGAGTCTTTGATTCTGGTAGAAGTGGGAAGACCGAGCTTAAGATTCCGATATGCTATTGAGACATCGAACAACGAGGCCATGGGCAGGAGCCTAAATATAGCAGACGAAAGGCGAGAAGCTGCCCTAGTCTAGTTAGCGTCTCAAAAGTAGTGAATGAGAAGATACTACAATCGAAGGGCAAACCTTCGACACTACCAAGTATGTGTTCATACCTTAGAAGTAGTGTCTCTTTAAGTGTGCCTCATTCCAATTGTTGGGTAGTTGTACACCATTTCCGGACTTGAGGTGGTACGCGCCTTTCCCGGTTATATCGTTGACTATGTGCGGTCCCTCCCAGTTCGGGCCTAGTTTTCCGTCATTCGGGTTCTTGGTATGCAGTGTTACTTTCCTCAACATTAAGTCCTCGATTTCCTTGTGAATTATCCAAGTCTTGGGCAAAGATTGATGAACAATTAGCTTAGGAATCCCCCTCTCACTCTAGAAAACTTTCCTCTCTAAAATATCAGTTAGAACCAACCAAAATAAACCCCAAGTTGTTTTTATAAAAATGGGAACGGGTGAAGTTTTCCAATACTTAAACTCTACGAAGTCGGGTCTGCGGTTATAGACCAGTCCTCAAAATAGGTTTTCCGCCCGCAAAAGGGACCGCAGAAAGGGTCCCAAAAACTGGACAGGGCTGGATAGGTCTACGATGGATCTGCGGTCCGCAGATCAGTTCTGCGGTCCACAGATCAGTTCTGCGGTCGCATAATGGACCGCAGAACCTCATTCCGAAGTTTTCTCATGCTGGATATGCGATGGATTGTACGGCCCACAAAATGGTTATGCAGTCGCATAATGGGCCGCATAATGGTCATCAAAATTAACTCAAGTTCTGTATCACTCTGCAGCCGATCTGCGGCCCATAAAGTGGTTCCGCGGTCGCATAGTAGACCGCAAAAATGCCATGGTCTGCAAAATGATTCAGTCAACTCCTGATGTACAGTACAACCCACAAAGTCCGTACTCAATCACATTACTCTACCTCGGCGCCACGAAAGCCCGAATTCTAGGTGAAACTTTTCGGGGTCTTACACCTTCTATGTTTCTGAACTTAGGATTTTGGTTCTTGACTCAGGGTGTGATAGCCCCCTAGTATTCGAGACTAAATTTTGAGGGCTCGAATACTATCAATCTGATATGGACGATATGTAGTCTCCGGTCTTAGACAGGGTCTTGAAAACTAGGGTAGCACACTTATTGTTGCCTCATTGAAAACCTTGTCCTAAAACCCACTTAGAAAAAAAAAAGGTCGAAGGGAAAAAAAAGTGCAACACATGCTTTTAGACCTAATCCTTGGATTTGACTTCGATTCAGTACCTGCATGAGTTAATTCAAAGCTTAATAAACCATAAAAAATGTAAAATTGAATCCATGATGTCCTTGTAAGTTGTAGTTATGATTTGATCAAGCTCTTATGTCTCATGTTCCGAGTTGTTTCTTATAAACTTGACTCTTCCGAACAAACTATGTGTCAAAAGTTATATGCTCAAAATGTATACCGAATGCTCTTATCATATTGTGTTATCCTTCGAGATTATATTCAAATGTGACCATGTGTCAAAATATTATGAATTCAATTATGTCTCAAATGCTAGTTATTATGCCAAATTGTGGAAAAAAACCTAAGGTTTCTAAGACTCTTATTTGCTCATATGTGTACTAAAGGCCGTGATTAGAGATGATTTGTTGTTGATAATCCATGATGATGTTTGAAAGTGAAAGGGGTGATCATGGCATAAGAAATACGGCCACTGTGCCAAGAATGATATTACAATTGTGGCCACTAGTGACAATGAAATGAAAAGATGAGGAAATGACTATGAAATGTTATATAATAAACATTTGGGAGTATTGTTAGCCACCAAGGAAGGGTAAGTTGAAATGACCTAACCCCAAAACTACACGTGCTAGGTGTGTATTGTGATTATTCCCCTTGTTTGGTATGAGATTGATGTGATGATATTATCCCCCTTAAATGGGATGAGATGATTGCTAGAAAAGGGTGATGTCGATCCACATGGCTTTATGGTGAGACAGCCTAGCCGGTCGGGTCGAGATCGGACTCCATGCCGCATACATGGTGGTGATTGTGCTTGAGATTGTGATTGAGACAATGATTGAGATCTTTATAGTGATTGTGATTGTGGTTGATGTATTTGGGTGAGACGGACTAACCAATCGGGCCGTGATCGAACTCCATGCCAAAATTGCGGTGGTATATCGGTGCTAAACATCTCCCAACCTAATATATGTAATTTACTTGAAATCTTATCTTGCTCCCAACTTGGTTTCTTGGTATTGTTTGAGGCTTCCATTGATGCTATGATTGTTCTTCCTTGTTTTATTACTTGTTCTACTGAGAGGGTGTTTATTCATTCATCCTAGTACTATTCCATATGTACTAACATCCCTTTTACCGGGGGAACTGCATCTTTAATAGATGCAGGTGGTTCCACAACAAGAGGCTTTGATCAATGATAGCGGTATACCCTCTTTCCAGCTGACTTGGTGAGCCCCACTTTATTTCGGGGTCATGTATCTTTTGTTCCTTGTGTATTATGTTTTGAGGTATAGCCGGGGCCTTGTTGCCGACACTATCATAGTACTCTTTTGTATATATTAGAGGTTCCGTAGACATAGTGTGGGTTGTATGTTGGTGTTGGGAGAGTCAAACTTGTAAGGTTGTAATTGTACCATATGTTCCACTTCAAACTATGAAAATGTATGTATTTTGAGATTTATAAATGATGTAACTAGTGATAATGAATTGGTGTTGTTCACATGATCCTCTTCATTGTCTAATTAATGAAATAGATCTTCTCTTTATTCAGGAGTGAGTTCGGGTAGAAGGTATTGTACAAGCTTGCTCGACCGAGTTATCTCGGTTGAGGGCTGGTCGCACTCCCTGAAATCGACCAACCATTATATATATATATTGAATGATGAACACATATTTACATTAAACCCACGTAGAATTCACAACCTTAGTATTTAAAATTAGCTACTAATACTAGAATACAAAAACAATGTAATAAAAAAAGTCATGAAGCTTACAAATATAGACAAAGTCTTGGAGTTTCTCTCACAAACTTCCAAAATAATGGTGCATTCAATTCTCTAAGTGTAGCCTCTATCCGTCAGACCAATTCCAACACAAAAACCCTAATTATTCTATTTATAATGGTCTAAAAGTCATGGTAAAAAAATAACAAAAATAACCCTGCAGATAGATTCTACGACCGCAGAAGGCTTTCGGGGTCCGCAGATCTTCAGTTTCACCGCAGAATTGATCGAACAATCTTCCAGTGTTTCCTTCGCATTTTGGTTATGCGGTCCGCATATCACTTTTGCGGCCGCATAACACATCGCATAATCATATTAAGTGGAATTCTGTTAATATTATGTGATCAATATGCGGTCCGCACAAACGTTTTGCGACCGCATAATGGATCGCAGACTTGGCTATCAGCAACTGGACCTTTCTGCTTCATTCTGCGATGAGTCTGCGGCCCGCACATCACTTTTGTGGCCGCAGACCAGCCGCATTTCTGCCTTTCATAGGTTTTTGACATCTTCTTTTATGATCTTGGTTCTTCAAGTATGGTCTCCTACAAAACACCAAATCTACATAAGAAATGACTTATAATGCTATAAAAGATGTGTTAAAGTCTATATAATTAGTGTCAAAAGTGTCGCATTTGTACGACACATCAACACCCCCAACTTAGACTCTTGCTTTCCCTCAGGAAACAAACAAGAAATAATATATATCAATTGACCAAATGCTAATCTACTTCCGACTGATCATAAAGCAACAATGACTATGGATGGTGCTGACTGTTAGCTAACAAGCATATAACCCCCTTTTATATTCGCTCTTCTTTAAGGACACATATCATGTAACAGTTTGAATAATCAGTTTGTGAGCTTCGAGCCTCTAGAACAATGACAGAGTGCTACTCATAGCTAGATATGCACTTGTATCCTACTTTAAGAAGCCTAATTTCTGCTAAATCTTGCAATTCATGCATGCTCACATCAAAGAAAATCCCCAACTCAACACATATGTACATGGGATATAATCAAACACTTTTGTACTAAAAAAGAAGGCTAAGTGCTACAAGTATCAGTCCATATGCTTGCCCTTATTTTAACTCATTACTACCCCAGGAATAATTGGTTGTAGATTAAAAAGGACTTTTCAAGGGTTGTAGTGTAGGCTTCGGTACATGTTGGATGAATATTTGAGAATATAGTGACTATACCCTCCTTGAACGCTACACGCACACATTGTTTTATGAACTTTTTGCATTTTACTTCTTTTTAAACCACATGGCCCTTATTGACCTCTAGTGCCAACATAGAACCACCTTAAAGTACCTCTCTAATTTTCTCAAAACTCCATACATATATATACATATATTTTCTTATTATTTATTTATTTATTTTTAATTTATTGGAGCTTGAGTTTATTCATCTAACACAATTTTGAGGTATTTGCTTCTACACAGAATGAACATCTTCTCCATTTTCCCATTGATACCAACACCCCTAACTTAGACTTTTAGCTTCATTCTCAACATTCAAGGAGGGACGGGTTCAAACGAGGGAATTATTTCACAAAAGGGTAAAGGTTTGTAATGTAGTAGCCAAATAAAAGGTTAGAGGCTCAACGTGAGATAACTAGGATAATACATGCACCAGGGAGGTAAATTTGGTCAAGAACTAGTTAGCAATCACAAAGAGAGCCTAAGATCATTTCGACACCCAATCAGCAACATGAGATTTGCATTAAGGAACCAACCGGGCAAGTTCTAGACATTACAAGTTGAGCACATGCATTATTTACATAAATTTTCACCACTCACAATGCATTAATTGCTCGAATCGGCATGATTTTAGCTCTCAAGTGAATACAAGGCAATTCAATGCTTCATCAAATTATATTTGAGATTCTAAGTAAGCACAAAGTCAAAGAGCGAGCCTCGATTTCACAAGAATGACTAACTATTTATTCACAAAATTGAAGGGTGCAATTTATTCCACAAAAACTTATCATATGCTTGAATATAGAACAAAAGCACCAAACAAATCAAAATGTTTTATGCCACGGCCATGGTTCTACTATTACACCTTGGAAAAAAACCCCGTCAAAGAAAAACCAAGGGGAATTCATTACTATATACAAATCTACACTAGTGGGACTAAGAGTCTATATACAAGTTGCAAAAGTCTGTCGAATACCCCACCCCAAGTTAAGAACATGCAGTGTCCCCAATGCATTGAAAACAAAATAAGAACAAAGTTTAGGAGCTTCGTGGGGCGCACTAGACGCTTGGAATATCTTAGGCGATTGTGGAGCCTGGAGCTGAAACTGTGGAGGTAGTGGGTGGATCATCTAACTGGGCAACGATGTATGAGACCAAAGTAGGAAGCACCGCCTGTTGCGGAGCCGGGTCATGGACCTGTGAGCTGCTGGCCTTACCTGATGAAAGCTATGTGGTTGTGGTAGTAGCTCTGGCAGCCATATCTGCAAGTGAATGTGCGATAGATGTCTACATATCAACCTCCTCTTCACCCAGTTCCCCTGTAACAACAACAACCTGTTTGCCTCTGTTATCCCTATGATCATCACCCTCTTCAAATATCCGCTCCTCATAGGTTTATTCACGAGACTCTCCAGATTTCTCATCTGAATGATCATTGTTTTGTGCAACGGAACCCGGAGTTTGTGAGATGTCAGTACCGTGTGCCTCCTCAGTTGATGGGAAGTTTGTGAAATCCAAATCAAGACTTAGTACATGGGAGGTGCCGATGCCCTGCTCCCCTTCCACCAGAAAATGGGTGGTCAAACTCTAGTGTCTGCATCTTATGCATCTCCATATTGAGCTCAGCTACATCTCTGTTAAGCTGAGGCATGTCCCCAACTCATCCTCGCTCAACCTTCTTGAGGCGTGCTTCAAAGTGCTTGAGTCAATCCTCATATGATAGATGTTGCTTTTGAAGATTACTTACTGAGGTTTGGAGTGGGGCCAATGCTTGTCGAATGAGAGATGGAAGTTCTTTCGTCAATTTGTCTACTTTGGCATTTGCATGTTGTGCCAGTAGACCAAGCTTGGAGAGTGCAGGCAGTGATGCAGATGGTGTTGAAATGGCTGGTCTGGGAGTGGATATGGATGTGGCACGTGCCGAAGAAGTGTCTGGCACTGATAAGGCAGCAGATGTTGCTGAGATGGAAGAGGCCGGAGGGAGAGTGAGTGATTGCTTTGGTGGATCTTCGACCACATTATCCGTAGCATCATTGATCCGGGTGATGTTAATGTCTTGAACAAATTTTTCTATATGGTCATGTTTGGGGAATGGAGTAAATGCCGCGTCTCTACACAGAGCATGGATTAAGCATGGAAAAGGGAGCGAGGTTTCTTTTTGGTTTGCCCTGATCCCAATCTCAGGAAATATAAGCTCTCCCATATTAATATTGATACCCGACATGATGCAAGTGATAAGGATTGCCTTCTCAAAACTGATGTCGGTCTCATTTCTCATAGGCAATATACGAGAACAGACAAAACTTAGCCAATACCGGCCCTCTTGGGTGAAATCCCTCTTGTGAATTTTCTAGCGCGGTGCAATCCAGGGCGGCGTTCCTTTGGCTATGACAGAGGCTATCCAAGCACGCTCAGATTCCTTATTTGCAATTTTTGCCTTATATTCTGCCATGCCTGGCTCCCACTCTTCGAAATATACATCATTGATGGATGGGGAATCACAAAGTATTTCAAGTCCCCGGACTAAGATAGATTTCAAGTATTGACGATTTCTCTTTTGTTCTGAATTCCTGGATGTAGCATACACAACATTAAATTCCATAACAAATGTCTCGTTGTACTCTCCCGGAACTTTAGTGAAGAACTCACTTCTCCTCTTTTTGATGTTTTCTAGAACATGGGGATAGTATTCTTTAAAACTGTTCAAACTCAGCTGCTTTTCTTCGAGGATCTTTCTCTTTGCCAGACCATATCTGTACAGAGTCCAAGAGCTGGGAATCTTAAACCTGAGATCCTCATCACTCTTTCTGCGTGCTTCAGTCTGGAGGTCAACTGGTGGTAAAAGGTCAAGCTGTGCCTCCTTCTCTTCAGATTAGGAGGTAGGCTCGGATGAATTTATGGATGTGCTAGGACATTTGTGTTGGGATTGCTGTGATTGTGGGCTTATAGCTGCAATCCCTCTCTTTCCTCAAGTGGTGGGTGTTCACGATGCTAAGGATTTCTTTGGTTCCATTCATGCCAATTAATTGAAGAATTAGTACAAGGAAGGGAATGTGTAACATCTGGCATAGAAATGAGAGAAACAAATTGTTTTGCGAGCTGGTATGCGATAACATATCAACTTTGCGGACCACGAACCATAACACAGAACAAGACTGATATGTCGGAAGAAATACTTATGTGGGCCGCAGAAGTGGTCGTAGAACAAGTGTGCGATCGCAGAACAAGTGTGCGACCGCAAATCGATCGCATTTTTCATCTTGAACTTAAGTTGATTCTGCCTAATTCTGCAATCACTATATGGACCGCAAACAAGTTCTGCGGTCTTAGACTTTGTCTTCTCCATGTACTTTCCATCACATGCAATATTATGTGCAAAACTACGTAGCTAAATCACAACTCGTGATAGACAAATTTACTCTCAATCATGAGGTCGATTTCATGCTTAGCCTTACACAAGTTACCAACCCCTAGACCTCAAATCAGTAACTCCAAAATACGTTCCCCCATAGTTAATTTAACCATAGTAAATATATTCCCCCAAAGTTGATTCCCTGTACAGAAGATAAAAAAACTAAATTGGGGAAATAAAGACGGGTATCATAGATGAGGTGGGAGAATGAGGTGAGTGAAAGCACACAATAATTTTTACTTAAACTGAGTAGGAGAAACGTTGTAAATTTACATACCAGATGACAAATGATTTAACAAGCCAAGTTGGTGTAAATTCGCGACCAAGGTGATCCGTTTCAGTTCAATTTCTTGCTATTTTGCTCAATGTGATATCTTTTGTATTATTCTTTGTGTCTGTGTGCTCGAGGTTAGAGAAGAGAGATGGCAGGAGGAAAGAGAAAGAGTCATTTTTATTACCTAAGGGTTTGCGTCTAAGGTGTGCATCATATGTGCGACGCATTCTGCGGTCGCAGAATGTTTATGCGGGCCGCAAAATTTGAACATCCTACGCATTTTTAAAGTCCAATTAGACTGGTATTCTGCCTAATTCTGTGATCTTTATGCGGTCCATAAACCTCTTATGCGTTCGCATAAGTTGCTGCAGAACAACAGCTGGAGCTCAACCTGCTTTCCTTAATTTTCCCTCTGCCTTTGCATCCTATCTCTTTGTATTTTGGGTAGCCTGCATTCTAATACACATGTCAAACTGTCCAACACTCATAAATAAACCTACCAAAATTAAAATCTATTTTTTTTATGTTACCGCTTTTTGGGTTGCCTCCCAAAAAGCGCTTGATTTAATGTCCCGACACGACGATGTTGCCCCGATTTTGGCTAATGATTGGTGGGGATTGGCACAGGACTATCCTTGAGTGCGAATTGTTCTACCAGTTTTCTTTCTCCATTAGTTCTGAGGTAGTGCTTGACTCTTTAGCCATTTACTTTGAAAGTTTGAGTCCCATTATCGGACCCTAATTCAATAGCACCATAGGAAGACACACTCATAATTTTGAACGGGCTTGACCATTTGGATTTAAGTTTTCCTAGAAAGAACTTCAATCTTGAGTTGAAGAGTAAGACCAAGTCACCGGATTTTAATTCCCGCTTCAAAATATTCTTGTCATGAACAAACTTCATTCTTTCTTTATACATGGCTGCTTTCTCGTAGGCATGGAAACAAAACTCTTCCATCTCGTTGAGTTGCGTCTTCCTTAGATCAGCAACTTCGGTCCAGTTAAGGTTTAACTTTTCAATACTCACATGGCTTTGTGTTCAAGTTCCACTGGCAAGTGACAAGCCTTACCAAAAACTAACCGGTAAGGTGAAGTGCCAATGGGTGTCTTAAATGCCGTTAGATAGGCCCACAATGCATCGTCTAACTTCTTTGACTAGTCGGTCCTGTTTGCATTAACAGTTTTTGCTAGTATGTTTTTGATCTCCCGGTTGGAGACTTAAACTTAACCTCTTGAGTGAGGATGATAAGGGGTGGCCACCTTGTGCTTAACTCCATATTTTTCGAGCAATCCGGAAAAATCTTTGTTGCAAAAGTGAGAACCACCATCATTAAGGATGACCCTTGGGGTTCCAAACCGAGTACATATATTCTTCTTCAAGAAGGCAGTTACACTTCTTGCCTCATTGTTCGGCAAGGCAATTGCTTCAACCCATTTGGATACATAATCTACTACCACCAAGATATATGTCATGCCGTAAGATCTTACGAAGGTAACCGTGAAATCTATCCCCCACACATCAAAGATCTCGACCTCTATCACAAAGTTCATAGGTATCTCATGCTTTCTAGAAATTGACCCTTGTCTTTGACATTGATCATATGCCTTGACCATTTGTTTTGCATCTTGGTATAGCAAAGGCCAATAATAGCCACATTCAAGCACTTTTTTCACAGTACGATTTCCACCGTGGTGACCCCTAACTGGAGAGTCATGACATGCTTTGAGAATTTGAATTACCTCATCTTCTGGAACACAATGCCGAATGATGTTGTCAGTGCAAATCCGGAACAGAAAGGGTTCCTCCCAATAGTATTGCCTACACTCCCGCAAGAACCTTTTCTTTTGATAAGCTTCCTATCCATCGGGAAAAAGGTCACTAACCAAGAAGTTAGCGATGTCGGCATACCAAGGAGTGGAGGTTCTAGATATTGCCAATAAGTGCTCATCTGGGAAGGCATCATTAATTTTAAGATCTTCTTTTGGTCTCCCTGCCTCTTCAAGCCTAGATAGGTGATCCGCAACTTGATTCTCTATTGCTTTTCGATCTTTGACTTCAAAGTCAAACTCTTATAACAAAAGAACCCACCTAATCAATCTTGGTTTAGCATCCTTCTTCGCCATAAGGTAGCGGAGAGCAGCATGATCGATGTAGACTATCACATTGGATCACAACAAATAGGCTCAAAAATTTTCAAAAGCATAGACACACAACAAACAGTTCTTGCTCAGTTATAATGTAGTTCATTTGTGCACCATTGAGTGTCTTGTTTGCATAGTAGACAAGATGAAGAATCTTGTTATGTAGTTGACCAAGTACTTCTCCAATAGCTACACCACTGGTGTCACACATGAGTTAAAATGGAAAAGGCCAATCATGTGTGACAATAATAGGTGCCATGGTGAGCCTTGCTTTCAATTCCTCAAAATCTTTGAGGCACTTCTTATCGAACTCAAACTTAGCATAATTTTCAAGGAGCTTGCACATGGGACTTGCAATTTTTGAGAAGTCTTTGATAAATTACATGTAAAAACCAGCATTTCCCAAAACGCTCCGAACACCCTTTACCGAAGTGGGAGGAGGAATCTTGGAAATGATCTCGATCTTTGCCCGATCAACCTTTATGCCTCGCTTGGAAATTTTGTGGCCAAGAACAATACCCTCGTCCACCATGAAGTGACATTTTTCCCAATTGAGTACAAGGTTTGTTTCCTCACATATTTTGAGCACTTGCCTAAGATTGGCAAGGCAATGCTCAAAGGAATTACCAACTACAGAGAAGTCATCCATGAATACCTCTAAGAATTCCTCCGCCATGTCTGAGAAGATTGACATCATGCATCATTGAAAAGTAGCCTGGGCATTGCATAGCCCAAATGGCATCCGGCTAAAGGAAAAGGTCCTATACGGACATGTGAATGTCGTCTTCTCTTGGTCCTCTAAGGCGATGTTGATTTGTTTGTAGCCGGAATAACCATCCAAATAAAATGACCTTCTTGCTAGCCGATCAAGCATTTGATCAATGAAGGGCATAAGGAAATGGTCTTTGAAAGTAGCACTATTGTGCTTACGGTAATCCATGCAAACTCTCCACCTGGTCACCGTCCTCGTTGGTATGAGTTCATTTTTTTCGTTTTGAATCACGGTCATGCCTCCTTTCTTTGGCACACATTGTACCGGACTCACCCAAGGACTATCAGCAATGGGGTAGACAACCCCGACATCCAACCATTTTATGATTTCTTTCTTCACCACCTTTTGTATTGAAGGATTTAACCTTCTTTAATACTCCATGCTAGGTTTGATCTCTTGCTCCAATTGTATCTTGTTTTCACAAATTCCGACGGGAATCCCTTGGATATCCTCTATAGTCCAACCAATGGGTTGTCTGTGCTCTCTTAAGATATTCAATAAGTGTTCAACCTGCACATCATTCAACAAAGAAGAAACAATTACAAGTAGAGTTTCATTAGAGCCAGGAAATTTATACCTTAAGTGCGGCGGAAGTGGCTTGAGCTCAAGTTACGGCAGCTCGATAATTGAAGGCTTAGCAGGAGGTTGACTCTATTCTCTAAGTCAAGAGAAAGCTTCTTTGGTGCATAAGTGTATGACCCATTCCCTTCCAGTGCATTCACCGATTCCATATATCCTTCCATGTTCTCACCATCAAAATTCACCAAAATAGCCGCCAATGCTTCACCAAGTTAGTCCTCTTCCATCTTCACATCGACTGCATCCTCTACCTCATCAACAATATCAATGACTGAGATACTTTCGTATGCATGTGGCAATTTCGTACCCTTACTCGCTTGAAAGGTAACTTCTTCGTCATTAACTCGGAACTTGATCTCATTTCGTTCCGAGTCCATGAGTGCCCTCTTGGTAGAAAGGAATGGTCTCCCAAAGATTATAGAGATCTCTTTATCAACAACACAATTGAGAATAACAAAGTCGGCAGGGAGGATAAACTTCCCCACTTTCACAAGCACATCATCAACTATTCCCACTGGTCGCTTTATTGAACGGTCGGCCATTTGCAACTACATAATTGTAGGCCTAGGCATACCTAGTCCCGATTTCTTGTAAATAGCAAGGAGAATTAAGTTTATGCTAGCCCCATTATCACAAAGGGCTCGTGCAAAATTACGCAATCCAATAGTGCATGGAATGGTAAAGGCTCCCAAGTCCTCTTTCTTTTGGATGACGGTTGTTGCAATGATGGAACTAACCCGGTGAGTCACATTCTCCACTTCATTCTTAGTGGTTTTCTTTTTAGTGATAGAGTCCTTCAAATACTTAGCAAAACCCTGCATCTCTTAAAATGCTTCCACAAATGTAATATCCACCAATAAATGATTTAGGATGTCATAGAACTTCTCAAGTTTGCTATCATCAACCTTTCTATCAAGTATTTGAGGGAAAGGAGGATGGGGTCTAGGAATTGGTGCTAGAGTTTTTGGTGCCTCTATTACCTTTTCCTTCACCTTTTCATGGTTCACTTCTTGAGTTCTCATCTTCTTCGAGAGTCTTTCAACTTCAACAACAATTGGCACCTCAACTTATGCCTCGACTTATTGTTCAGAATATTCCACTTCGACTACTTGTTCATTCTCTCCTTGAAGTAGTTTCCCACTCCGAGTTGTGATTTCCATACAATGAGAAGTTGGACCATTTCCACTACCTTTTGGTTTGCAATTGTATTACTTGGGAGCGTCCCTTTTTGCTTCGGATTTTGATCTCTTGAAAGATCCCTCATTTGCATCTCCAACTTTTGAATAGATGCGGTGTGAGAACCCACAAGCTCGGTCATATTCTTCATTGAACTGTCGGATCTCTCTTGATTTTTCAATACTCTTTCGAGCATGTTTTCCAACTTGGACTCACTTGAAGAACTTTCCTTCCAATGTGGAGAGTTAAACATTGTCCCTTTGGTGGAACATAGGGGTTTGAACTCTGATTTGAAAAGTTGTTATTGTTACTCCAATTTCCTTGATTTGAACTACCTTGGTCGTTTCGCCACTGTTGGTTGCCTTGCCCTTGCGGGTTAGACCTCTATTGGTGTTGTTGTCCTGAACCTTGGTAGGGTTGTCTTTGATATCCTCCTTAAGGATTGTTGACATAATTTTCTTCTTTGTATTCTTCATTTGACATGGGTCGCCGAGCTTTCCACCATTGTCAACGTGTTGACAAAAATGTTCACTAAAATCCAACTTCGAGTTGTGATTTCCATACAATAAGAAGTTGGACCACTCCCACTACCTTTTGGCTTTGCAATTATATCACTTAGGAGCGTGCCTTTTTGCATTGGATTTTGATCTTTTGAAAGATCCCTCATTTGCATCTCTAACGTTTGAACAGATACGGTGTGAGAACCCATAAGCTCGGTCATATTTTTTATTGAAGTGTCGGATCTCTCTTGAATTTTCAATACTCTTTCGAGCATGTTTTCCAACTTGGACTCACTTGAAGAACTTTCCTCCCAATGTGGATAGTTAAACATTGTCCATTTGGTGGAACATAGGGGTTTGAACTCTGATTTGAAAAGTTGTTATTGTTACTCCAATTTCCTTGATTTGAACTACCTTGGTCGTTTCACCACTGTTGGTTGCCTTGCCCTTGCAGGTTAGACCTCCAATGGTGTTGTTGTCCTGAACCTTGGTAGGGTTGGTTTTGATATCCTCATTGAGGATTGTTGACATAATTTGCTTCTTCGTATTCTTCATTTGACATGGGTCTCCGAGCTTTCCACCAATGTCAACGTGTTGACGAAAATGTTCACTGAAATCCAACTTCGAGTTGTGATTGCCATACAATGAGAAGTTGGACCACTCCCACTACCTTTTGGGTTTGTAATTGTATCACTTGGGAGCGTGCCTTTTTTCTTTGGATTTTGATCTTTTGAAAGATCCCTCCTCATTTGCATCTCCAATTTTTGAACAGTTACGGTGTGAGAACCCACACGCTCAGTCATATTTTTCATTGAAGTGTCAGATCTCTCTTGATTTTTCAATACTCCTTCGAGCATATTTTCCAACTTGGACTCACTTGAAGAACTTTCCTTCCAATGTGGAGAGTTAGAATATTGTCCCTTTGGTGGAACATAGGGGTTTGAACTCCGATTTGAAAAGTTGTTGTTGTTGTTACTCCAATTTCCTTGCTTTGAACTACATAGGTCGTTTCGCCTCTGTTGGTTGCCTTTCCCTTGCGGGTTAGACCTCCATTAGTGTTGTTGTCCTGAACCTTGGTAAGGTTGTCTTTGATATCCTCCTTGAGGATTGTTGACATAATTTTATTCTTCGTATTCCTCATTTGACATGGGTTGCATATCTTCCACAACATTTACCTTTTTTGTTTGGCTTTTAGTGAACATTTTCGTTAACACGTTGACATTGGTGGCAAGCCCGGAAATTACTTGATCTCTTTCTTGGTTCTCCTTAATCATGTTGGTCAAGGAAGGAGTACCATATGCAATTCCACCCGTGGTGTCTTTCGAGTGCCAAGCTTGGTTATGTTCTGCCATCTTGTCAAGGATTTGTTTGACCCTTGTAAATGTTTTATCCATAAAGGATCTATCCGCTTCATTTTTGGCTATGGATTGATCCATAGGATCCAAGCCCATGTAAAGCTTTTCCAAAAAAATATTATCCGGAAAGCCATGATTCGACGACCTCACTAAAAATAGCTTGAATCTATCCCATGCTTCATGTAGATGCTCCCCCGGTAATTGCTTGAAGAAGAAAATTTTATCCCGGAGCTCAGACTTCTTGCTTTGTGGAAACCATTTTCTAGGAAAGCTCAGACAAGTTTGGGCCAAGTGTGGATGGAATTAGGAGGTAGATTTTGGATCCACTGCCTTGCCTCTCCAGATAAAGAGTACTTGAACACTCTCAACCTTAGGGCATCATCCGAGACATGATTCTGCTTGTGCATTACACACACACCCAAAATATTTCTGAGATGTTGTGTCAGATCATCATCGGTGGAATTTCGGAAGAGCCCCTCTGCTTTTAGCATGATGATTAGACAGTGTTCCACTTTGAAGGTGGCAACATCAACTCTTGGAGGGACATCGACATTTGTATCCTCAATATACTTATTTATATCCGCAAACACATTATCTTCTTCCGGTTCGCCCATGTTTACCTAATTACACCAAGCAAAAGAAGCAAAGTGTGGTGGAATAGAAGAAGATGTCAAGTAAAGCACACACTAGTTAATAATTACAAAACCGTATTCCCCGGTAACGACACCAAAATTTTATACGCTCAAATTACACCTATATAAATGGTGCAGGGCGATCGATGTCAAATATAATAACCCATCTAGGTTGGGATCAAATTCCAAAGGGAATATGTGTGAAATGGTTACTTAAATAGTACGAAACTTGACTTAAGTCGTAATTCTACTCCGTTAGTTTAAATAGTGTTTTTTAATTGTGAATTGTCAAGAAAAGCTATTTCGTTGAGATGATTTGATTAATTTGATTTAGAAACCAAGGTTGTGCCTCCATCAATGGAATATAATGCTAACAGTGTTCATATTATATATTTCTAATAGAATATCCGTTGATATGCAAATGATTCCTAAATCACTACCCAATATTTTCCAATAATTTGATAGTATTTCCTCTTTATGATTTTCCCAAATAAAAAAGAAGTAACAATTAAGAACAATCAATTTATGCCAGGTAGAACCCACTTATCCCTAAGAGATTCTATTAAACAAGGTTTAAAGCCTTGAGTTCTTGCTATTCAATTTTACCAAACTCTAACCCACTTTCCCAAGTAAAGATAGAGTGAATTGGCACTAGTCAATTTTTGCAACCATCAACTACAAATAAAGTATGAGAAATGAATAGAAATCGACCAACCATTATATATATATATATATATATTCAATGATGAACACCTATTAACATTACACCCACATAGAATTCACAACCTTAGTATTTAAAATTAGCTACTCATACTAGAATACAAAAATAATGTAATAAATAAAGTCATGAAGATTACAAATATAGACAAAGTCTTGGATTTTCTCTTACAAGCTTCCAAAATAATGGTGCATTCAATGCTCTAAGTGTAGCCTCTTTCTGTCAGACAAGTTCCAACAAAAAAACCATAATCATTCTATTTATAATGGTCTAAAAGTCATGGTAAAAATTAACAAAAATAACCCTGCAGATAGAGTCTGCGACCGGAGAATGGGCTGCAGAAGGCTTTCGCGGTTCGCAGATCTTCAGTTCCACCACCGAATTGATTGAATAATCTTCCAAATTTTCCTTCACTTTTTGGTTATGAGGTCCTCATATCACTTTTGCGGCCGCATAACACATCGCATAATCATCTTTAGTGGAATTCTCTTAACATTATGCGATCACTATGCGGTCCGCACAAACGTTATGCGACCGCATAATGGATCTTGGTTCTTTAAGATTGGTCTCTTGCAAACTCCGAAACTACATAAGAAATGACTTATAATGCTATAAAAGATGAGCTAAAGTCTATGTAATTAGTGTCAAAAGTTCGCATTTGTACGACATATCATCCATCCCAGTCTTTTTTCTAGTCTTCAGTTAATGCACAACCATCAGGGCCTAGTCAGCAACAGTGGAGCCGTTTCAGGCCCGGTCAGGGCAACATGGGATCCTACCAACAGGGTTGACCTGGTGGGAGATTCCAGTAGCAGCAGAGGCCCCCATGTGCTAGGTGTGGGAAGAGATTCTTTGGGATATGCTACATGGACCTATCCATATGCTATAGGGGCGGGATGAGAGGCCACATTCAGAGGGATTGCCGTTCGTCCCGCCAGGGTGTGGGCAGGGGTGCGACACAGCCGGTCAGTTCTACAGCTACTACATCCACAACACCTCCTCCAGCTCGAGGCACTCCAGCACCCGCAGGGCATGGTGCGGCTAGGGGTTGTACACAGAGTTCAGGAGGACCCAACCATTTCCATGCTATGAAGGGCCATCAGAGTTTAGAGGCTTCTTCAGATATTGTCACATGTATATTGACTGTCCAATCTCATGATATGTATGCACCTATTGATCTCGGTTCCACTTTGTCCTATGCCACTCCTTATGTGCTATGGAATTTGGGATAGAACCGGAACATCTTCATGAGCCATTTCTATATCTACTATGGTTGGTGAGTCTATTGTGGCCGCATGGGTTTATAGGGATTGTGTTATCACGGCGCGTGGTAGGGATACCATGGCCAATCTCATTGAATTGGGAATGGTTGGTTTTGATGTAATAACGGGGATGGACTGGCTTTATTCATGTTTTGCTAAGCTTTATTGCCGAACCAGAACCGTTAGATTTGAATTTCCAAATGAGCCAGTTATCGAATGGAAGTGGGATAATGTAGTGCCGAAGGGTAGGTTTATTTCTTAACTTAAGGCCATAAAGATAATAAGCAAAGGTTGTATTTACCATTTGTTCCGGGTTACGGACACTGATGTTGAGTCACCTACACTTGACTCTATACCAGTTGTGAATGAATTTCCGGAGGTCTTCCCGGATGAGCTCCCTGGGATCCCACCAGACATGGAGATTGATTTTGGGATTGATATGATGCTAGGCACACAACCTATATTTATTCCACCCTACAGAATGAAACCGACATAATTGAAGGAGTTAAATGAGCAGTTGAAGGATTTGGTAGAGAAGGGTTTCATCCAGCCGAGTGTGTCTCCTTGGTGCACACCAGTCCTCTTTGTAAGGAAGACGGATGGATTTCTGAGAATGTGTATCGACTATCGGCAGCTCAACAAGGTTACAATCAAGAATAAGTACCCACTGCCAAGGATAAATGACTTGTTTGACCAACTACAGGGTGCTAAGTACTTCTCTAAAATTGATTTAAGATCAGTATATCACCAATCGAATATCAAGGAGCTGGATATTCCGAAAATTGCTTTCTAGACCCGGTAAGGGCACTTTGAGTTTCTGGTGATGTCTTTTGGGCTAAGAAATTCCCCGACAACTTTCATAGATCTTATGAATCGAGTCTTCAAGCCTTTTCTTAACTCCTTTGTGATAGTATTCATTGAAGATGTTCTTGTATATTCACGAAGTAGAGTGGACCACGCCGATCATCTCAGGGCAGTTCTGCAGACTTTGTATCAGCACAAGTTGTATGCAAAGTTTTCGAAATGTGAATTTTGTCTTGAATCTATCACATTCTTGGGTCATGTCATCTCCAGAGAAGGAGTTAAGGTGGATTCTCAGAAGATTGAAGCTGTGAAGAATTGGCCTAGAGCTACAACTCTAACAGAGATTCGCAGTTTCTTGGGCTTAGGTGGGTATTATAGGAAGTTTGTGGAGGGGTTCTCTACTCTTGCCTCTGCATTGACTAAATTGATGCAGAAGGCAGCTAAGTTCCAATAGTCAAATGCTTGTGAAAAGAGCTTCCAATAGCTGAAATCAAGATTGACTACGACACCAGTGTTGACCCTACCAAAGGGTACATATGAGTTTGTGGTATATTATGATGCTTCAAGAATCGAACTTGGGTGTGTATTAATGCAACATGGCAAGGTGATAGCTTATGCTTCTAGAAAACTTAAGAATCATGAAAAGAACTATCTAACACATGACTTAGAACTTGCAGTGGTAGTATTTGCATTAAAGATTTGGCGTCATTATTTTTATGGGGTCCATGTGGATATATTCACGGACCATAAGGGCCTCCAATATATTTTCAAATAGAAGAAATTAAATCTGAGGCAGAGAAGATGGCTTGAGTTACTCAAGGATTATGACATCGATATCCTATATCATCCGGGGATGTCTAATGTTGTGGCGGATGCTCTTAGCCGGAAATCTATGGGTAGTTTGGCTCACTTGAAGGCATATCAAAGGTCGTTGGCCAAAGAAGTTCATCGGTTGGCTAGTTTGGGAGTTCGTCTTACGGATTCTAGTGAAGGAGGGGTGCTTGTGCAAAATAGGGTTGAATCATCGCTTGTTGTGGAAGTTAAGGAGAAGTAATATGAAAATACATTGATGGCACAATTGAAGGAGGTTATTCATAAACATAAGACCAGGACTCTTTCTCTTGGCATGGATGATGGTAGATTAAGGTACCAATGGCGATTATGTGTTCCAAATGTAGATAGTCTCCGGGAAAGAATCATGACTGAGGCTCACACTTCTAGGTATTCTGTGCACCCAGGCTCTACAAAGATGTATAATGATCTTAAGAAAGTCTACTAGTGGAAGGATATGAAGAGGAATGTAGCGGACTTTGTGGCAAGATTCCCAAATTGTGAACAAGTAAAGGCCGAACATCAAAGGCCCGGTGGGTTGGCACAAAACATAGAAATTCCGATGTGGAAGTGGGAGATGATCAATATGGACTTTATGGTGGGACTACCTCGCATGCCTCACAAATTCGACTCAATTTGGGTGATTGTGGACCGACTCACGAAATCAGCACACTTCTTACCTGTTAAGGCTACCGACACATCAGAACAATATGCTCAGTTGTATATCAAGGAAATGTCCAGGTTGCATGGAACTCCAGTTTCTATTATCTCAGATCGAGGGGCACAGTTCGCAGAAAGGTTTTGAAAGAAATGTTAGCAAGGTTTTGGTACCCAGGTGAATCTTAGTACAACCTTCCATCCAAAAACTGACAGGCATTCAGATGCTCGAGGATATGTTACGCGCTTGTGTTCTTGACTTCAAGGGTAGCTAGGATGATCATTTGCCACTCATAGAAGTTTCCTACAACAATAGTTATTATTCTAGCATTCAGATGGCATCATTCGAGAATTTATATGGTAGGAGATATAGATCTACCATTGGATGGTTCGAGATTGGGGAAGTAGAGTTTATAGGGCTAGAACTCATACATCAGGCTATGAAGAAGGTTAAGATCATTACAGAATAGTTGAAAACTGCTCAAAATCATCAGAAGTCCTATTCAGATGTGCGTCGTAGGGATTTGGAGTTCAAGGAGGATGATTGGGTATTCTTGAAGGTTTCCATCATAAAGGGTATGATGTGGTTTGGTAAGAAAGGGAAGTTGAGTCCAAGGCATGCCAGACGATACAGAATCATTTACAGGATTGGCCGGGTGGCTTACAAGCTTGAACTACCTCCAGAGATGTCTTCAGTGCACCCAATGTTTCATGTATCCATGTTGAAGAAGGTGGTTGGAATTTCGTAGCTTATTGTTCCGATTAATACTTTTGAGGTTAATGATGAATTGACTTATGAAGAGATTCCAGTTTCCATTCTTGATAGGCAAGTCTGTAAGCTGAGAAATAAAGAGATTGCCTCAGTGAAAGTGCTATGACAAAACCAACAGGTCGAAGAGGCCACCCGGGAGGCCGAGGAAGAAATGAAGAAGAAGTACCCTTATTTGTTTGAATAAATATGTAATTATGAAGTTGTGTTCTATGAAAATGTTAAGAGTTTACCTTCTATGAATTATGTTTCACTTATACAGTTGATATTAAGGGTGATTATTTTTGGTAATATATTGCTTATGAGGCCACGATTGATGTTGTTTTCATGTTATGTTGCGTCGTTGGATTATGTATTATTGTTAAGCTTGGTTTCTGGGGTTCTATGACCGGTGGATAGGCCCTGTTATAGGGGAAACTCTGTCGAAATTTCTGGAGAGTTGAGGAGTTAATCAAAAATTTGGAACTGCTGGTATGTGAAGTAATAGTTGAGTCACATTGGATGCTAATGGTGAACTTTGACCCCTAAGGCCCCGTAAAATTTCACCCAAAACCCGGGGTTTCGTGGCGCCGAGGTAGAGTAATGTGATTGAGTGCGAACTTTGTGGATTGTATAGTACCTCAGGGAGTTGAGGGAATCATTTTGCCGACCATGGAATTTTTGCGGTCCACTATGCGACCATAGAACCACTTTGTGGGCCACAGATCGGCCGTAGAGTGAAGCAGAACTTGAGCTAATTTTGAGGACCATTATGCGACCGCATAACCATTTCGTGGGCTGCATAATTCATCACAGATCCAGCATGAGAAAACTTCAGAAGGAGGTTCTATGGTCCATTATGGGACCGCAGAACTCATCTGCGGTCCATTATAGGACCGCAAAACTTATATGTGGACCGCAGATCCGTCGCAGACCTGTCCAGCCCTGCCCAATTTTTGGGACCTTTTCTGCGGTCCCCTTTGCGGGCCGCGTACCTATTTTGCGATCCGGTCTGCGACCATAGACCCGACTTCATAGAGTTTAAGTATTGAAAAACTTCACCCGATCCCATTTTTATAAAAATAACTTTAGGTTTATTTAGTCTGGTTCTTACTGATATTTTAGAGAGAGGAAAGTGGTCTAGAGTGAGGGGGATTCCTATGCTAATTATTCATCAATCCTTGCTCAATACTTGGATAATTCACAAGGAAAACTTACAAGGTCTTCATCCAAGAGGTAAGGTTCCAAACCCTATCTTCAACTTCGAGTTTGGTGTAGAAAATGGTTAATGGGGAGTGTGATTCTTGGGTATTGGAGTGTTATTTATGCATTCTTGTACTATCAAGGTTTGTGAAAAGGTTATTGAGATCAAATGGGTAGATTTTGGGTTGTGGGATGAAGGAATCCAACATAGGAGGACCTTGAGATCATAATCTCCATCTAGTGTTTGTTAAAAATGCTCAAATGAGTTGAAACCACGAATACCTTCCTAATTTGTGTTCAATTTTGTTATATTTCCAGATAGATCAAAGTTGCTAAGATTTCTGGAACATTGTAGTTACTTAAGAAAGCTCAAAGCAAGGTATGTTGGCTAAACTCCTCTTGTAAAATCGAATCCATGATGTCCTCGTAAGTTGTAGTTATGATTGGCTCAAGCTCTTATGTCTCATGTTCCGAGTTGTTTCTTATAAACTTGACTATTCTGAATAAACTCTATGTCAAACGTTATATGTTCAAAATATATACCAAATGCTCTTATCATATTGTGTTATCCTTCAAGATTGTATCCAAATGTGACCATGTGTCGAAATATTATGAATTTAATTATGCCTCAAATGCTAGTTATCATGCCAAATAATGGAAGCAAACCCAAGGTGCCAAATACTCTTTTTTCTCATATCTGTACTAAATGTCGTGATTAGAGATGCTTTGTTATTGATAATCTATGATGATGTTTGAAAGTGAACGGGGTGATCATCGCATATGAAATACGGCTACTGTGCCAAGAATGATATTACAATTATGGCCACTAGTACCAATGAAATGAAAAGATGAGTAAAATACTATGAAATGAGCTGAAAGTCCTTTGTATAATAAACATTTTGGAGTATCGTTAGTCTCCGAGGAAGGGTAAGTTGAAATGACCTAACCCCGAAACTACACGTGCCTGTGTAGGCGTATATTGTGATTATTTCCCTTGTTTGTGATGATATTGATGTGATGAGATTATCCCCCTTAAATGGTATGAGATTATTGCTAGCAAAGGGTGATGTCTATCCACACGGAATTATGGTGAGACGGCCTAGTCGGTCGGGTTGAGATCAGACGCCATGTCGCACACATGGCGGCGATTGTGCTTGAGATTGTGATTGAGACAATGATTGAGATCTTGATAGTGGTTGTGATTGTGGTTGATGTATTTGGGTGAGACTGCCTAGATGATTGGGCCATGATAGGACTCCGTGCCAAAATCACGGTGGTATATTGGTGCTAAAGATATACTAACCTTAAATATGTAAATTACTTGAAATCTTATCTTGCTCCCAACTTGGTTTCTTGGTATTGTTTGAGGCTTCCATTGATTCTATGATTGTTCTTCCTTGTTTTATTACTCGTTCTAATGAGAGGGTGTTTATTCATTCATACTAGTACTATTCCATATGTACTAACGCCCCTTTTGCCCGGGGAGCTGCATCTTTAATGGATGCAGGAAGTTCCAAAATAGGCGTCTTTGATCAGTGATAGCAGTATACCCTCTTCCTAGCTGACTTGGTGAGCCCCGTTTCATTTCGGGGTCGTGTATCATTTGTTCCTTGTGTATTATATTTTGAGGAATAGTCGGGGCCTTGTTGCTGACACTATCATAGTACTCTTTTGTATCTATTAGAGGTTCCGTAGACATAGTGTGGGTTGTATGTTGGTGTTGGAAGAGTCAAACTTGTAAGGTTGTATTTGTACCAGAGCTATTATTTAACCCAGGCCTCATCCGGGCTTTGGAAGATTGAACAGTTTAAGCGATGTCAAATTCTATGCTAAGGCATTATTGGCATATTATTAAGTACGAGACACAAGTTACATATCCTAAGTCTTAAACATAAGCAAATACAGAAAAGTTAAAGGACACAACATAGAGATGAAGGGAAATATTTATACATATGTTTACCAAAATGTATTTATAGAGGCACTATAAAACAGCCCGAAAATACAAAACATGTAGCTATAAGAAAAAAATAAATAAGCTAAGGCCTTTTCTGCCTAGTTTTCATCGGAAACCAGCTCGCTATCCGAACCATTAGGCTGGTACCTCGCTCTGGCCTCGGCTTCAAGCCTCTTCGATCTCGGCCGCTAGGTCAGCCCCCCGAGCTTGGATCTCCTCGAGGTTATCCCTCCGAGATAGCCACTTCACATATTCATCCTTCGTTATAACACGAGCTTCAGATACATCTACATCATTCTTGTAATAGGCCAGCATGTTATGAGCTTTAGAGGCCTCGTTCGAAGCCATTTCCAACCTGGATCTCATCGCTCTGTACTCTTTGTCTAGGGCATCGCATTCTGCAACGGTCAAGGCAAGTTGTTCCCGGAGCTCCTCATTCACCCTAGACCATTTATCATCCTTCTCTCTCATCACTCAGAGTTGCACTTTGGTCGATGTCGGATCCTCTTTGGTGGCATCTCGCTTTGATGCTGGGAAATCCATCTTGCCCATAAGCTCGTGGGCTGAAGCCTTGACCTCGTCCATATCAGACCTGAGTTGGTTGATCAGGGTTATTTTCTCCTGGATCTACGAGGTTGCGGTGTTAGCATTTGCATTTAAACTCTCGATATCAATCTCGAGCACTTTTACCTTTTCAACCAAGAGGGCATGTTCCTGTTTCACCTTCGATGCCAAATTTTGGGAGTTTTCCAGCTCGCCTTGGAGGACGAAGTGGTCAACCATGTCCTTAAGGACTTCCTCTTTTTGCTCACAGAGAGATTTGTACATAAGCTTTTGCCGGACCTGCTCCTTGAGCTCGAACTCGAGGTGACTCACCTCCATCCTAGCCCGGTGAAAGCTCTCATGGTGAAGTACTGAGGCATGATACACAAAGAAAGAAAAATCATTAGAATACCATTAAGGAAAAGAGAGCCTTTTAGGAAAGAAAGAGAAAAAGGTATACCCTATTCAGCACTTGCTGAGCCTCGTTGAAAAGACTCGGCCCGTCTACCTCGTTCATTTTCACTTGGTCCTCTTCTGTTACCAAGGACCGAAGGTAGCTAGCCACTCTGACTGGCCCAGATAACATGCTAGTATTCACCGGTACTGTGAACATGACCATTTTCTTCCGGTCAGGGTCCACACTTAGGGCGGGAAATGGCTTTTCGAGCTTTGAGCTTGAACTTGTCTCACCTAACCCCGGTTGTACGACCCTTTTTGGGATATCCAGGTGGCCAAAACTGAAGTTATCCTCCAGCATGCCAACATTTACGCCCTCAAAAAATGGGTTAAGGGCCTTGTCCACGGCCCAGGACACCTTGGTCTATTTTTTTGTGGCGACTCGAGCCTCGTCTAAAAAAGCCTCCATATGAGGTGGAGACTCTAGAACATGAATAATGTTAGCATTTTCTGAGGCGGCCTCCCTCAAAATTGGAGGATCTTCTTGCGAATCGATAGTTACTTGATCTTCTTTGAGCCCCCGAGCTACAAGGGACTCGGATTTTTGAGCATCCCCCTCCGGGGGATCTAACTCTAGGTCGACATCGATCGACTTGTGTGTGAATAACTCCATGCCGTTGTCATCCTCAGGATAATCTTTAAGCCTGTAAAGAGCTTCAGAATTTGGGACACGAGCACTGGAAGCTTTCTTGCTGCTCTTTCTGTCCGTAACCACGATCATTTTCTTCTTCTTCTTCTTCTTCTTCTTCTTCTTCTTCTTCTTCACAGCATCTCGACAATAGGCTGCAGTGAAGCGGAGGGTTTTTTAGATGGGGACGAGGCCATGACCTTGGTAATTGCCCGAAGTTTGGTGGTCTTGGGAAAACCTGTTGAAGGAAAAGACGTCGTCAAAATAATGATAAGATGAAAATGTCGCATAGGGAAATTCAACCAAAAGAAGAGGGTCACTCACCATGAGAATGAGCCTCCCACTTGTCTTTGGAATGCTTGCGCCACTCACGCTCGGGATATGTGAGTTGTCCGCATATGCCCTTGACCCACTCCCTAAAATGAGGGATCGTATTGGGGACTCGTGTGATAAATGCATGTCAAATAAGATGAATAATTAGAGAAAGGAGTAGATTAAAAAAAGTACATTGACAAATTAAGAGGAAATAAACTTACGTTTTGAGTTCCACATATCGGGGAACCACAGGAACTTGGGAGGAATGAGGTCTTCAGTGTTTATCTGAATAAACCTCCCCTGCCAGCCTCAGTCCTTGTCCTCATCTATACAGGAGAAGGGAGCTTTCTTTTCTTGATGAGCAAGCTTGCTTAACCCTCATCGGAAGTTTCCGGGGAAGTAAACTCAGAGAAGATGGTCAACCGTGAATCGAGGATCCTCTATGTTATTAGTGAAGTGACGGAGACGGTTCACGATTCTTAGCCATCTTAATTTGGTAATGTGAAGGTTTGAAGGTTGGTATGAAGGTTTGAAGATTTGGTATGAAGGTTTGAAGGTAAAATATGAACGTTTGAAGACAAGAGATGAAGTTATGAAGATATGGAGAACAACTTATGATGATTTGAAGGATTGATGTGCAGATAGAAAATTTGAGGGTAACTCAAGAAAGTTCGAAATCATAAAGTAAAGAAGTGAAAAAGGAAACCAGAGCATTTATAGGAAAGAAATAATGAATGCGTTATGTTTCGCATTTGGTAACCACCGAGGATGGTCAACCGACGACTGACACGTATCTAAAGCTAGAGCGATGTGACTGATAGGACGTTTCAACTCGTCAACTTGCTTATGGAGTACGAAGAAAGGAACAGGGGTCAATTATTCACTTCTCGTCATTCTTATAAATCTACTCTCGGAGAAGTAAGGGGACTATATATGTAGGGGTAAAATTGGGGTTAAAGTTATCCCTAATTTCCTGATAAAGAGATGAGAGACAACGTGGTTCAACGCTGGCTCGGGTAAAGCCGAGGGTGCCCACAGATCAGAGCCCGGAGGGATGAATGACACGTCAAGAATCGGACATGTCCAAACATGGGAAGAATCGAGCTAAACCAGAACAAAGAATCGAGGTTAAGGGGAAGACGGTTAGAGAGGATAAACGAGGAGCCGAAATATCTGCCATCAACCTGATATTACGGAGCGGATCATGCCCGATATGAACTATGGATCGTGTTGTACTAGAAGAAATAGATTTTTACCTTATTTAGACTTGTACTAGGATTGAAACTCCCCTGCTATATAAAAGGGAGAACCTTTTCATTTTTTGACTACGGTTGGCATGCATATGAAAGCAATAAAGTTTAATTTTATCTTTATCTATTGTTCAAGTGTTCTTCAGCTGTTCATATCTTTAATTGTAACCTAGCTCCATCTCGAGGGCTAGATCAGAATCGATTTCCAGCATTCAACCCTAACGCCAGACCTAACTATTTCATCACATTTGGTTTGATCGTCTTGTTTTCCTTTAATTCAATTACTTGTTGTTCTTAGATCATTCGTGTTAAATTAAATTACGTATCCTTTAAACCATATACAAATTTAATTATTACTCATTTTAAGGGTAAACAAAGGTCTTTAGATTAGTGTAAACATTTAGATTAGTTTAAAGATCTTCAGGACTGTTGTAATAAGAATATAGGAGGTGATTTTGTACTTGTGACAAATTTGTTCTCTATGAACTGTTTTAGATATCTGCATCTAATTCTATTTCCAAAATGGAAGGATAAGTCTTGGAATATTGCGTGAAAAATTCCTGTTCATTTGTTTTCCTTTTAGTTATATATATTGTTTTTCCATCTATACTTAAGTTGCTTTTTTTCTTTTTAGTTTTTCCTTTATAGTTTAGGAGTGAAAATCATTTACACTCTTCAACTTTGCTTATAATAATCAAACCCCCATACGTTTTTGAATATAATTCACGTTGTTGGTGGCGCCGACCTTCAATACCATAACAAAATACTACATCGAGGCAGAGGGGGGGAATAAACCAAACCTCTGCTATAAGAAACTGATTACACTTCTAGGATCTGAACTTATAAGCCAGGATACTAGCCTTTAATGTATAATTCTGTTTGTCATATAAGTTCTATCCTGCACAAGCAACGTAATCCAAAAATATATATACAACCAAAAAGGCCAAAAGGATCATACAAAAATATTTTTCCTCTGTCTATGTCTTATGGATGACATATGGAGTTTATCAAGAAAATAAGGTCCTGCAGCACTCTGAGGGAGATCCTTATGATGACACACAATTATTTACCTGTATTCAATACTAAATTTAGCGAGAGCATCCACAACTTGATTAGACTCTCTATAACATTGGTTAATCACAACATTGGCTTGTTGCATAAGTCTTCTAGTCTCCATGACAATATTCTGCAACTACCAAGCCAACTTTGTATGGCCCTTCAACATATTAACTATAATCAGTGAATCACATTCCAAAACAATATTCCAAATTCCATGAGAGATGCACCAATTCACCCCAAGAAAGGCAGATTTTATTTTGGCATAGTTACTAGTACCCATTCCCACTGCTTGTGCAAAGGCCAAAATTAAAATCCCACCTGAGTCCTTGATAATACCTCCAGTACTAGTTAATCCTTCTTCATTACAACTATCGTCTGTGTTAAGTTTAAACCAGCCAAGAGGTGGCTTATCCCACCTTACAATAGTACATTCTATATTAGGAACAAGATAAATGACTTGAATACAAATATCTGCCCATCTCCATGACACTACTAGGTGATATGGTGTTTAAGTCTAGCCAAAGAAGTCCTAGAAGAACCATATCTTGAAGCACACCTGTGATGACCCGTTAGGTCATTTTGGGTTTTAGCCTTTATTTCTATATTTTGATAATGTGAATAGCTCTGCTTAGCGTTTCTCAATTTGCATGCACATTCCGTATCTTTTTCAGCAAAGTTTTATGTGAAATTGAGCAAAGTGTGAATTTTAGCTTTAAAAATGATTTAAGTTGACTATGGCTAACATTTTGTGTAAAAAGATACAAATCAGTATTTTAACGGTCCCGGTGGGTCTGTATCATGATTTGGAACTTGGGCGTATGCCCGAAATTTAATTTAGAAGTCCCTAACTTGATTTAACGTGATTTGTTGAAAACTAGTAGTTTGAAGGTTTTAAAAATTCCTAAGTTTGAACGTAGGTTGACTTTGTTGCTACGGGATTTGCATTCTAGTTTCGGAACTTGGTAAAGGTTCATTTCACTATTTATGACTTGTCTGTAAAATTTAGTGCAAAACGGAGTTGATTTGATATTACTCAGACGTCCAGTTGTAAATTTGTCAGTTCTTAAGTTTTTTTGAAAATCTTCATACATTTTGACGTCCGATTCATAGTTCTGGGTGTTATTTTGGTGTTTTGATCCCACGAGCGAGTTCGTAAGAGGTTATTACACTTGTGAGAATGTTTGGTTTGGAGCCCGAGGGGCTCAGGTGGATTTTGGATAGGCTACAGACCATTTCGGACTTAGGAAGTTGTTGGTTTCAGCTATCTGTTGATGATCGTGATCGCGAATATACTCTCGCGATCGCAAAGGGGACATTGGGACTTGGGAGGATTTACTCTTCGAGGAAGCGAGGTACTTTTTGTGAAAGCAAAGTGTAAGGGGTCTTACTCTTTGCAAATGCGACTGTGTCTCCGTGAACGTGAAGCTTTGTGGGATTTGGGGGAGCTGGGCTTTTACTTCAAGCGAACGCGGACTGTGGCTCGCGAATGTGAAGGCAAGGTGAGAGCTAAGGCTTTACGAATGCATAGGTGACATCACGAACACGTAGGTCTTCTGGCCGTTATTCTTCGTGAACGCGAAGAGCACATGGCGCCCAGTCAATTAAATATTCCAAAGTCGGGATTTTCCTTATTTTTCACCATATCCAAATTTGAGCTCGGCCTAGAGGCGATTCTGAAGAGGAATTTCATCCTCACTTCATAGGTTAGTAGATTTTAACTCGTTTTCTTACATTTACATCAACACCCATTGATTTCTAACCTTTAATCTATGCTCTTTCAGGGTAGAAATTAGGGACTTAGGTAGAAATTGGGAATTTTGAGAAATTAAAATTTAGACCTCAAATTGATGTCTGATTTCAAAACTAATCATATAATCGGGCTCGGGAGTTAATGGGTAATTGGGTTATGGTCCAAATATCGGGTTTTGACCAAGAGGGCCCGGGGTTGACTTTTGTTATCTTTTTCCAAAATTATTAAAGATTGAATCTTTTTCACTCATGGGTAGCTTCTAAAGCTTATTTCGAATTGTTTGAACTATATTTGGTTAGATTCAATTGATTTGTAGGTGAAATTTAGAGGAAAGACCCCGGTTGCGCTTTGAATTGATTCCGAAACGAGGTAAATATCGTGGCTAACCTTGATTTGAGGGATTATGACTTGTTACTCTATTTGCTACGTATTTTATGTGTGAGAACAACGTATATGTGAGGTGACGAGTACTTATGAATTGTGGTTGGGTTAAAGCATGCGGGTGGAACCCATTTTCTTATGTTTTATTGCTTTGTTAATTATGATATCCATGCTTAAGTTAGGTTATTACTTCTTTGATTATTCCTTTCATAATTATTGCATATTTCATAATTTTTGAGTATTTTTGGAAGTTGAAGTTTGGTATCTTGGCATCATATTTGATGTTAAATATATCCTCCGCATTATTTATTACTCGAATTTATATTATTATTATTACATGGTGAGGAAGAGTGTAAAAGCACGAAGGGTGATGCTTTGTCATTGCATTTATTTTATTTATTTATTATTACATAGTGAGGAAGAGAGTAAAAGCATGAAGGGTGATGTCGTGCCATTTATCTCATTAATTTATTATTATATGGCGAGAAAGAGAGTAAAAATATGAAGGGTGATACCGTGCCGTTTCATTTTACTTATATCATCATTTTATGGTGAGGACGAGAGTAAAAGCACGAAGGGTGATGTCGTACTATTTTCTTATCATTGGTATATATGATTTCATTGGTTGATGATTATTTGGCTATCTCGTGATTTCATACATGTCACAGCTGTAATATTTGCCGCCTTTGTATGTCCCCTCCCAGTTTGTACGTTACCATTTTCTGTTATTATTGATGCTTTATATATACTTGTACATGTTTGTTTACGTAGGTATCTTATCATATCCTCGTCACTACCTCGTCGAGGTTAAGCTCAACACTTACGCAGTACATTGGGTCAGTTGTACTCATACTACACTTCTGCATTTCTTGTGCAGATACTGGTACTGACCCCTACGGTGCTTGAGGTGCGTCAACTTGGATCACTGCTTACGAAAACTCGAGGTAGTTCTGCTAGCATCCGCAGACTTTGAAGTCCCCTTCCTTTTCCCATTTTTTACTATTTATTTCCTTAGAGACAGTGTATATATTTCAGACTCTGTTGGTAGATTTCTAGTTGCTCGTGTACTCGTGACTCCGGATTTCTAGGAGTAAATATTATTATGCGACTTATATTAGTACTGTGTTAGATTGAGTTTCTATTTCTCATTATATATCATCATTGTATATTTAACTGCTAAAATTGGATATTTAATTATCTCACATTGGGTTTCCTAGTAAGTGGATGTTAGGTGCCATCACGACCCTGAGGTTGGGATTCCGGGTCGTGACAAGTTGGTATTAGAGTACTAGGTTTCCTAGGTCTCACGAATCATGAGAAAACTTAGTAGAGTCTGGAGGATCGGTATGGAGACGTCTGTACTTATCTTCTAGAGGCTGTGGAGTTTTAGGAAAAAATTCACTTATTTCCTTCTCTATTGTGCGATTTTATTCTATCATTGATGATTAAACCATTCTATTCTTGTTCTCTCGTAGATGGCGATAACACGCACATCATCTGCAGTCGGAGAGGACACGAAGTCCCCTATGATATCTACTACTAGGGGTAGAGGTCGAGGTCGAGCTAGAGGCCGAGGCAAAGCTCAGCCTAGAGCTCAAGCAACATCACCTACAGTGGAGCCTCAGATTGATCACGAGGAGGAGGTCCTAGCTCAGACCGTACCCTTTGGACTAGATCAGGTCCCGGAGGGGTTCATAGCTACTCTAGTGCTTCAGGACACTCTAGTCCACTTGGTGGGCCTTATGGAGAGTGTGGACCAGACCAGTGTATTTCCGGTGGCACCAGCCGTCTCTCGGGTTGGGGGAGGAGCCCAAACTCCCTCTACTCACACCCTAGAGTAGGTGACTTCCCTATATCTGACTCCAGCAACCCAACAGTTAGGGTGGTTCAGCCGGTTGTTGTGGAATAGGCTGATGATAAGCCCGCTATGTCTTCCGAGACCTTGTTGAGGCTGGATATGTTTACCAAGCTCTTCCCTGATCATTTCAGCGGTGCACCTTCTGAGGACCCACAATATTACTTGGACCATTGCCACAAGATGTTGTGCAACATGGGTATTATTGAGACCAATGGGTCAATTTTGAAGTGTTCCACGTGACTGGTGCTGCCAAGAGATGGTGGAGAGATTATGTGTTGACTAGACCAACTGGTTCACCTCCACTTACCTAGGATCCGTTTTTACAGCTATTTCTAGAGAAGTTCATTCCCTTCACTCTGAGAGAGGATTACCGCAGGCAGTTGGGGCATCTTCAGTAGGGTAGCATGACTATTACCCAGTATGAGACTCGATTTGTGGACCTAGCCCGCCACGCTATTACCTTGCTCCCTAATGAGAGAGAGAGAGAGTGAGGAGATTCATTGATGGGATAACTTTCACTATCAGGCTATAGATGGCCAAGGAGACAGGGGATGATATTTCTTTTTCAGAGGGACATAGATATTACTATACAGATCAAGATGGTTTGTGGTCAGGAGAGGGGGCCGGTATCTGATATGAGGCCTACTATTTTTGGTGGGTTCATTGGTGCCTCATTTGGAGGCAAGGGTGCTTTCGGTAGAGGACATACTCCCATGCCATTTCAGTCAACACTTCAGGTATCCCACAGTGCTTTGGGTAGTCGTGGTCCTTATGTTTCTCATATTAGTGCACTTCCTATCTAGAGTTATTAGAGTGGTTATCCAGGACGACAAGGACATTTCCAGGGTCAGCAGTCACAACAGCCGATGGCTTATTATACTTGTGGAGATCCAAGTCACCATTCTTGATTTTGCCCTAGATTACAGGGCGACATGCACCAACATGTTTCTCGTTCCATGATTCTGGCACCGGTTTCTTCACCACCCACTCAGCCAACTAGAGGTAGGGGTCAGGCTACCAGAGGTAGAGCTCAGATCGTTAGAGATGGAGGTCGTCTAGCTAGAGGCTGTCCGAGGGGCGGAGGTCAGAGTGTTGGGGCCCAACCCTATTTTCATGTATCCCTGGATAGACTTGAGGCCGAGTCATCTGATATCGTCATCACAGGTATTGTTCCAATTTTCCATAGAGATACTTCAGTTCTATTTGATCCAGGCTGTACTTATTCATACGTGTCATTCCATTTTGCTTCATATCTGGTTGTGCCTCATGTTTCTTTGAGTGCTCTTGTGTGGGAGATTCTATTATTGTAAATCATGTCTATCACTCATGTGTGATTACTATTGGGAGTCTTTAGACTAGTGTAGACCTCTTACTTCTTGATATGGTGGACATTGATGTGATTTTGGGCATGGATTGGTTGTCACTGTATCATATTGGACTATCACGCCAAGAGGGTGACCTTAGCCATGCCAGGTTTTCCTCGATTAGAGTGGGAGGGACTCATGGTCATTTTTCCAGCAAGGTTATTTCTTATGTGAAGGCTCGGTGTAAGGTCGAAAAGGGATGTTTAGCTTATTTGGCCTATATTCGCGAATCTAGTGCGGAGGTTCCTTTCATGGATTCGGTACCAGTTGTGTGTGATTTTCCAGAGATGTTTCCTGTAGATCTGACGGGGATGCCACCTGACAGAGATATTGACTTCTGTATTGACTTGGCTCCAAGCACTTAGACTATTTCTGTTCCACCATACCGTATGGCCTCGCCGGAGTTGAAGGAACTGAAGGAGCAGTTGTAAGATTTGCTCGATAAGGGATCTATTAGACGTAGTATCTCACCTTGGCGTGCACCCGTGTTGTTCGTAAAGAAGAAGGATGGTTCGATGAGGATGTGTATAGACTATCGACAATTCAACAAAGTTACTATCAAGAACAAGTACTGGTTGCCGAGGATTAATGACTTGTTTGATTAGCTTTAAGGTGCCAAAGTGATTTGAAGATCGATTTGAGGTCTGGCTACTATCAATTGAAGATTAGGGCTTTGGATGTCCCTAAGACATCTTTTCGGACTTGGTATGGGCGTTATGAGTTCCTAGTGATGTCATTTAGGTTGACAAATGCCCCATCATCATTTATGGATTTGATAAACCGGGTATTTAAGCCCTATTTAGATTCTTTTGTGATCATATTCATTGATGATATCTTTATCTACTCCCGCAGTCGAGAGGAGCATGAGCAGCATCTTCAGATTCTACTTTAGACTATGAGAGATAGTCAGTTATATGCCAAGTTTTCGAAGTGTGAGTTTTGGTTAGACTCGGTTGCCTTTTAGCGGCATGTTGTATCGGCCGAGGGCATTAAAGTGGATCCTAAGAAGATTGAGGTGGTTCATAACTAGCCTAGACCTACTTCAGCTACAGAGATTCAGAGTTTCCTGGGTCTGGCAGGTTATTATCACCAATTTGAGAAGGGGTTTTCATCCATGCCATCCCTATTGACTAGATTGACCCAGAAGGGTTCTCCATTCAGGTGGTCCGATGAGTGTGAGTTGAGCTTTCAAAAGCTCGAGACTGCTTTGACTATGGTGCTAGTGTTGGTGTTACCCACAGGTTGAGAATCCTACACGATGTATTGTGATGCATTGAGTATTGGTCTTGGTGCAGTATTGATATAGGATGCAGGGTTATTGCATACGCATTGCAGCAGTTAAAGGATCATGAGAAGAATTACCCTATTCATGACCTAGAGTTGGCAGCCATTGTTCATGCACTAAAGAATTGGAGGCATTATCTCTACGGCGTGTCGTGTAAAGTATTCAGGGATCATCAAAGTCTACAATACTTGTTCAAGAAAAAGGATCTCAACTTGAGGCATATGAGGTGGTTGGAGTTGTTGAAAGACTATGATATCACCATTTTGTATCATCCCGAAAGGCCGACGTGGTGGTTGACGTCTTGAGTAGAAAGACTGTGAGTATTGGTAGCCTTGCGTATATTCCAGTTGGGGAGAGACTGCTAGCATCAGATGTCCAGGCCTTGGCCAATCAGTTTATGAGGTTAGATATTTTAGAGCCCAGTCGTGTTCTAGCTTGCACGGTCTCTCGGCCTTCTTTGTCTGAGCGCATCACAGAGAGGGTCAGTATGACGACCCCCATTTTCTTGTCCTTAAGGATACAATGCGGTGTGGTAGTGACAAGTAGGTTATTATCGGAGATGATGGGGTGTTGCGGATGCAGGGTCGGATTTGTGTACCCAATGTGGACGGGCTTCATGAGTTGATTCTTGAGGAGGCCCATAGTTTGTGGTATTCCATTCATCCTGGTGATACCAAGATGTATCAGGATTTGCGGCAACATTATTGGTGGAGAAGAATGAAGAAGTATATAGTATTATATGTGGCTCAGTGTTTGAATTGTCAGCAATTAAAGCACAAGCATCAAGGGCCTGTCGGTTTGCTTCAGAAGATTGAGATTCCCGAGTGGAAGTGGGAGCGTATTACCATGGATTTTGTTGTTGGGATCCCAGACTTCGAAGAAATTTGATGCAGTATGGGACATTGTGGACAGGTTGACCAATTTGACACATTTCATTCCAGTAGCAGTTACCTATTCTTCAGAGCGGTTGGCTGAGATTTATATCCGCGAAATCATTCGTCTTCATGGTTTGCCAGTGTCCATCATTTCCGATTGGGGTATGCAGTTCACATTGCAATTATGGAAGGCTATACATCATGAGTTAGGAACACAAGTCGAGTTGAATACATAATTCCAACCCCAGACAGATGGTCATTCCGTGCTCACCATACAAATATTGGAGGATATGCTTCGCGACTGCATTATGGATTTCAGGGGTTCTTGGGATCAGTTCTTTCCGCTTGCGGAGTTTGCTTACAAATACAACTATCAATCGAGTGTTCAGATGGCTCCCTATGAGGCATTATACAGGAGGCGATGCTGTTCTTCAGATGATTAGTTTGAGCAGGGAGAGGCTCGATTGTTGGGTACCAATTTGGATCAGGATGCCTTAGAAAAGGTCAAGATGATTCAGGATCGACTTCGCACAACTCAGTCTAGGCAGAAGAGTTATGCCGATCGTAGAGTTTGTGATGTCGCATTCATGGTTAGAGAGAGAGTCTTGCTTCGGGTTTCACTCATGAAGGGTGTTATGAGGTTCGGAAAGAAGGGTAAGTTGAGCCCTAGGTGTTACGAGGAACGACGCGGAAGTAAAAATTATGCCCAGAAATGAAAGTTCAACATGTTCTAGAATTTTCCATAAGCACGCCACATGGTGCGGCGCGGTTGCCCAAAATTCTTAGAGTACTTTCCATTTCTGCTAAATAAGGGTAGTTTCATCCTAGGGTTGTTTTGGACTTCAGTTTAAATGCACCAAAAATACACCTTTTCAGTATCTTTGGACCTAGAGAAGATTGGAAAGTCACCAAGGGAGAAGACTCAAGAATTCGTCAAGATTTGAATCTACAATCGGTAAAATACGAGAGTTTGTATCAAATCTTTAGAACTGATGTTTTCATTGTTCTTAAACTTATTTGAGATATCCTACTCCATTGTAATGGAGTAATTTCCATTTGGGTGTTGATAGATATGGTGTTTCAATAACTTGATTAGGGATTCTATTCTTGATACTTGCTAGAACTAATTGATGGAGCTTGATTGTATTGTGGAGTTATTTAGTATTTTGCTTAATCGAAAGAGAAGTTTGATATTAAATTTCTGCACATCTTATGCTCTAGTTTAAATTCATGATTCAAATAGGTAATTGAAGGAGCTTCTTGAATTGTTGATTGAACTAGAAAATAGGGAATATTCGTGAGAAATTACCCTTTAGATCATAAACATCATTTTTATTCTTGCAATTGTTTACCATTCTTCAATTGGGTTAATTACTGAAACTAGTATTTAATCGAAAGAGGAATATTAACTTCAAGTGTAATCTAATAATCGATTTAAATCATAAGAATTGATCGTATTATAGTGTGAATTAACTCAAGAATTGGATCCCGAGTCAGTCATCGTGCAACTATCTAGTCAATTACCCTTATTTTTCTCATAAATATTTCTTTGTGCTCACTTGCTCTTTTTAGTGATCAATTGTTATTCGCTTGAACTTAAATAGTTAATCGTAGTAAAAAGCAATTCCAATCAAATATTAATTTTCCTGGATAATAATCAACTGGAGATTATTCAAATAATGTTTAATCCCAATCCCTGTGGAGACGATAATTAATCTATACTATCTTTCACTAGCGAGTATAATTTAAGTGTTTGTTTTGCGCTCGTCAAATTTTGGCGTCATTGACGGGGATTGGCAATCGATAGGGTTAAAAATAATTTCTAGTACTAATTCAGGAACTAATTTTTACTTTAGTGTATTCACATTTTTCTCACTTGCACACAGGGTACAAATTTTGATTTCTCTGGTGTATGACTCGATCCTCTTCAACAGAAGTGATACCATATGAACCATAGTTAGAAAAACACCTGCGACATCTGAGAAAAGAAAGAGAATTAACAATATTTTTTTTGGGACAAACTTCAACTCAAGATACTATTGCAAATGAAGACAATGAAGGAGTAGACTTAGCTGCAGGGGAGGCAGCACAATAAGAAACTGCACGGAGGATTGTAGACGAAAGAATCGAACTCAATGGGGTCGAAGATTCAATCTAAACCGACCTTTGACCGAAGACCAGTTCAAGAATGCAGCAACCCGACCTGGAAGATCATTGGGTGACTATGCTAGGCCCGTATATAATCAAGGAATGTCAAGTGTCAAACCCCCACCCATAGCAGCAAACAACTTCAAATTGAAGCAAGGCTTGCTTCAAACTATCCAAAATAATTGCACTTTGAGAGGGAAGATGAACGAAGATTCTAATACTCACTTGATGGACTTCGACAATATAATGAACACCTTTCAATACAATGGAGTATCAAAGGATGATGTCTACTTAAGGGAATTCCCCTCTTCAATGAAAGATGACACGAAGCAATGGCTTCGCAGCCTACCCGCAGGTTCTATAAGGACATGGAAAGATATGACCAAGAAGTTTCTTGACAAATACTTCTCGATTGCAAAAACAGGAAAGTTCAGAAGGGAAATCCATAATTTCTGCTAGAAGGAGATAGAAATGGTTTTTGATGCTTGGGAACAATTCAAGGAGATAGTCAGGAAATGTCAGCACAATGGAATTGATTTGTGGATACAACTCCAGAATTTTTGGGATGGACTGACACCGTCCTCGCGACGCACTCTATATACTGCATGTGGAGGTCCACTAATGAAGAAAACGCCTGGGGAGGTTGTCTTAATCCTCGATGAATCTAAGGATGCTAATCAGTGGGGCTGAGAGTAATGATAGAAGAAAATCAGTTGGGGTTTACCAGGTGGACTCTAACACATCCATGCAAGCCTAGGTAGACACCATGGCTAAGGAGTTAAGAAAGCTGACATTAGCTAAGGTACAAAGTGAGCTGCAAACAGCGTGTGACTTCTGTGGATTGGGACACCCTACACACGAGTGTCAAGCATCAGCTGACGAAGTCAACACAACGGGGAACTTTAATAGAGGAAACTACCAATGTAGGAACTACTATAATGCTATGGGTCAAAGACATCCAGGTTTTTCGTGGAATTCACCTAGTGGAAGCCTTAATTAATGGTAGCATAATAATCCCAAACCTCACGGTCAAGGACCACCAGGTTTGAAAAAATAGCATAGGCAGCAATACCAGCCACAACAACCAAATTAGTCTAGTATGGAAGATCTTATGAAGTCATTCATCAACAAATCAGATGAAAATTTTGTAACCCGGGGGACAACCATTTGAGAGCAGGGCACGACCATCCGTAATTTAGAAAGACAATTGGAACAAATTGCAAATATGTTATCTGAGAGGACTCCTAGGAACTTGCCCTCTGACACTGAAAAGAACCCAAAAGAAATAATCAAAGTTGTATCTCTGAGAAGTGGTAAAACATTAGTTGATCCAGTGGTGAAAGCTAGACTCGAGATGGTGAGCAAGCAGGCGGAGACACCAGTGGAGAAAAACGGTAAAGAGCAGAAAGGACAGAGTAATGGGGTAAAAAGGGAGAATGAAGAATGTAGACATATACCAGCTATGTCATTCCCCCAAAAGATAACGCGGGAAAAACTTGACAAATATTTTGGGCGATTCTTGGAATTGCTAAAGCAACTCTATGTGGACATTCCCTTCACGGAGGTACTCACTCAGATGCCTGCTTACGCAAAGTTCTTGAAGAAAATCTTATCTAGCAAGAGAAAACTGGAAGAGACAATCGTGGTCAAGTTGAATACCCACTGCAGTTCCATATTACTAAATAAAATTCCCCAAATGTGTGGGGACCAAGGAAGCTTCACCATACCATGCTCGTTGGGGAGTGGAAAATTTGATAAGGCCCTCTGCGATTCTGGTGCGTCTATAAACCTAATGCCTCTGTCTGTATTCAGGAAACTGGAAGGTGATCTTGGAGTGATTAAATCAATACTAGTATCTCTACAATTGGCTGACCAGACCACCATTTTGCGTGAGGGAATCATTGAGGATATCCTAGTGCGGGTGGACAAATTTGTTTTCCCAGTATAGTTTATTGTGGTGGATATGGAGGTGAACAATGAAGTGCCTCTTATCTTGGAAAATCCATTCTTATGTACATGTAGATCTATCCTTGATATCTATTAAGGACAGCTTATGCTGAGAGTGGGTAACGAAAAAATGGTATTTTAGATGAAAAGGATGATGAATACTGTAGTAACAAGGCGTCCGCCTACTCGTGTTTCAAGATGGATGTGGTTGAAGAATTGGGTGAAAATTACAAGTTTGATAAGCTTGCGGAGGATACTCTAGAGAGGTGTATTACTTAGCCTAGCACAGTGGAGGATGAAGATCTTGAAATAAAGAGAGAGGCTGGAGCTCTTGAAACTGAGAATCAAGTGGTTGATGAGGAAAAATTAAAAGATGAAGCGTGTAAACCTAATGTGGAATTGAAATTCCTCCCCACATATGCAAAATATGCTTTTCTTGAAATTAACAATTTTTATGTGATTATTTCTACTGATTTGATAGGTACACAGTAACGACAACTGGTAGAACTACTGAAGGAGCACAAGAAGGCCATTGGATGGAGTATAGTTGATATTCAAGGAATCAGTCTAGCAATTTGCACGCACAAAATCCTTTTGGATGAAAATAGGAAACAAGGTTTGCATCCCCAACACAAGCTGAACAAAATTTGGAGGAGGTAGTGCACAATGAGATCATCAAATTGCTAGATGCAGGAGTGATTTTTCACATCTCTGATAGCCAGTGGATTAGTCCAGTACAAGTTGTACCTAAGAAGGGCAACATGACAGTGGTGAGAAATGAAGATAATGAATTGGTCCCCATAATAACAGTCACTGGGTGGAGAATGTGCATTGATTATAGAAGGATGAATGATGAAACAAGGAAGGACTACTTCCCACTCCCTTTTATTGATCAAATGCTATAGAAAATGGTTGGATATGGATGCTACTGCTTCTTGGATGGGTACTCAGGCTACAATCAGATACCCGTTGCTCTAGAAGATGTTGAGAAGTCCACATTCACGTGCCCGTCAGGTATTTTTGCTTATAAGAGAATGTCATTTGGGTTGTGTAATGTACCTACCACTTTTCATAGGTGCATGATGTCTATATTCTCAGACTTAAATGGAAAGTATCTAGAAGTATTCATGGATGATTTAACCCTCTTAGGTGGTGACTTTGAAGACTGCTTGAAGAATTTAGAGCTCGTTCTTGAACATTGTGAAGCCACGCACTTGGTTCTTAATTGGAAGAAGTGTCACTTCATGGTGGAAGAAGGGAATTGTATTGGGCCACAAGGTAACTCCACATGGAATTGAAGTTGACAAAGCCAAGGTGGACGTAATTGTTAGGCTCCCTCCACCAACTTTTTTGAAGGGCATAAGAAGTTTTTTGGGACATGCTGGATTCTATAGGAGGCTCATAAAAACCTTCTCCAACATTACCAAACCGTTAACTGCATTACTAGCAAAGGATGCCAACTTTGTTTTCAATGTGGAATGCTTAAGAGCATTCAAATTGATAAAGGAAAAGCTGGTAAGTGCTCCTATTATGGTGACACCTGATTGGATCCAGCCATTGGGATAATATATGATGTCAGTGATGTAGTTGTGGGGGCAGTTCTGGGGAAAAGAAAAGATAAGATGTTTAGGCCGATTTACTATGCCAGTAGAACGTTGAATGAAGCTCAAGTCAACTATGCCACTACTGAGAAAGAGTTCTTTGTTGTGATCTTTGCTTTTAAAAGTTTAGATCATACCTAGTGGGGAGCAAAGTGATCGTACATACGGATCACTCAACCTTGAAATATTTGTTGAGTAAGAATAAGTTCAAGTCGCGTTTGATACGGTGGGTGTTGTTGCTCCAAGAGTTTGACTTGGAGATTAAATATAGGAAGGGCACATAAAATCAGTTGTCGATCATCTATCTCGACTTGAGAAACCTCCAGTTGAATTAGTCGACGTGAGAGAAGAGTTCACTGATGAACAGATTTTCTCCATTGCTGCAGTCTCCGAAAGACCACCTTGGTATGCTGATGTGGCCAATTGTTTAGCCAACGGACGGTTACCTTGTGACTTCTCTCGTGATCAAAGAAGGAAGCTTCAAGGTGAGCTAAAATGTTATTTTTGGAATGATCCTCTCTTATTTAAACTGTGTGCAGATGGTGTGATTCGAAGGTGTGTACCTGAAAGAGATATGGAAAGCATTCTTTCTCATTGCCATGATGGAGCAGCTGGAGGACACTATGGTGAAAATTGCATTGCATCAAAGGTCATGGAAGCCGATTTCTATTGGCCTACATTGTACAAGGACGCTTGGGCGTATGTACCTGCATATGGCAAGTGTCAAAGGACACGTAACATCAGCAAGAGGGATGAGATGTCACTAAACTCCATTCTGGTATTAGAAATTTTTGACGTTTGGGGTATTCACTTCATGGGTCCGTTTCCATTGTCTTTTTCACATGAGTATATCCTAGTAGCCATTGATTACGTCTCTAAATGGATTGAAACAATTCTTATTAGGACCAATGATGCATGGGTGGTGTGTGAGTTCTTACGGAAAAAATATCTTTACTCGATTTGGGATACCTCGAGTAATTATCAGTGACAATGGGTCACACTTTGTGAACAAACAATTTGTTGCATTGCTGTCCAAGTATGGGGTCATACACAAAATAGGAACCACATACCATGCCCAAACTAGTAGGCAAGTTGAAGTGGCTAATTGTGAACTATAATGAATTCTTGAAAAGACGGTTAGTGCTTCTCGTAAGGATTGGTTCGTAAAATTAGAGGAAGCTCTATGGGCTTATAGAACTGCATTCAAAACAACCATAGGGACTTCACCATTTAAATTAGTGTATAAAAAATCTTGTCATCTACCTATTGAGTTAGAACATAAAGCTTACTGGGCTATTAAGATGCTTAATCTCGATCTTAGTCTTGCATGCAAGCACGTGTTAGTGCAGATGAACGAATTGGAGGAGCTTAGACTGGACGCATATGAAAATGCGCGTATCTTTAAAGAAAAGACCAAGAGGTGGCATGATCGTCTGATTAAGCCAAGGGAGTTACATTAAGGGGACAAAGACTTATTATACAATAGTAGACTTAGAGTGTTCCCCGAAAAATTCAAATCAGGATGGACAGGTCCGTATGTGGTGAAACATGTCTCAACGTACGGCGCAGTTGAAATTCAGGATGAAAGAGGAAATTAAATATTTAAGGTGAATGGGCATAGGTTAAAACAGTACTTTGTTGGAGGATTTGACAAGCAATCCTCTAGCATCGTGATTAATTGAGCCTAAGTGACGGAGTCAAGCTGACGACTATAACTCAGAACAACTTCTAATCATTTTTCTTGCTTTTGTAGAATAGTTAGACAATTGTAGTGAATGATTTTCTGAGTTTAGGAATGTTGGTACTTGTTTGGTCAGGTATAAGTATAAATTGAACAAACAATAAGTACATAATAGAGTCGGGGTTCAACCCGTGGCCTAAAACTCAAAAAAAAAATCGGAACTCTATGAAATTTGACCTAGCGCGCCGCATGGGGCGACGCACCAGGACAAAATGTATGCCTATCTCATTTTACATAGTGCACTGGAATAACACACTATCGCGCCGCATGGGGCGCCTCACCCAGCTACGCGGTAGCACAAATTTGTTAAAAATAGTTTTTGTTGTGTTTGCTTTAATAACCATATTCCCTCCTCCTTTTCTCACATCTTTCATACTTTACCCATTCATTTCTCTCACACACACATTCCAAAACCCTATATCTTCCCCAGTTCCTTCATTTTTCATGATTCTTCTCATCTACAACATTTTTCAAGGCAAGTCTTTCTTCTCATCTCTTTTCTTTTAGTGGTAATCTAAGTTGTTTGAGTTCACACCCTAACCCTAGCTAGTTTTTCAATTTCTTTTTATTAATGTTATTCTTGTGGGCGAAATTCTTACATAAACTTGTGTGTTTTTCATTGTTCTTATAATTAGAGGTAACCTTTTTGTTGTGAGATTTGATGGTGCTTAAATATTTTTTTTTTGTGATGGAGTTTAATATGGTGGCCAATATGGCTGAAAATTATTAAGGTTTTTGGTGGTGTCTTGCTATTGTCACCCTTTGGTGGTGTTGTGATTGTTGTAGGGTGGTTGTTTGATGTATATAAGGAGTGACCTTTCAATAATCGGAGTTGCAATAATGATGTATATTTGCTGCCTATCTTGTGTTTAATGAAATGCCCCAAGGACAATTGAGGTTAATTTGGGGGGATAATTATGAGAAATATTGTAAGTCTTGATAATAAGAGTGGAGAGGGAGTTCATACTTATATATGTTATTCTTTAACATGTTAGCATTTGTGTGTCTTGTGTAGTGATGCATTATAATTTATGACTTTTGTAGTAATCAATTAGTATAACTTCTTAAGCAACTAGGAAGGTGTTGTGAGTTTGTATTTGGGTTAGCATAGTCTGTGGTAATATTGTCTCAATATCATGAGTGGTAAGTGTGGGGTTTGTCGGAAAGGCATGTCGTGTTTTAAAAAGGGGTAGTCTGAGTTCCCGATATACATTGTACTTGTAAACATGCCAAAAATATAAGTGCGGGGTGGTTACCTTGTTTGGTCTTATTTTGCTTTGAGAATTTTGTCTATTGAGAAGAAGTAGCCTGGTTGATTTAGTAACGGGCACCTCCGAGAATCTCTGAGTGATCGAGCCAAAAATCACTTCAGGAACAGGGACTCCAATAAACAAATCGAACAAGAAGAACCTCGGCACGTCATCAACATGATCATTGAAGGGGTCGATATCCTCTTGGGGACAGTGATAAAGCGCACTAAAGTATCCATCACAAGGGAAAAACATACCCGAGATTACGTCCTGGAGGGAACCATTTCGTTCAGCGGTGAAGATGCCGAGGGCTTCGTACAACCTCATAATGATGCACTACTGATATACGTACTTATCGAAAAATCTTGAGTTAAACGTGTGTTGATTGATCCAGACAACTCGACCAACATCATCAGATCAAGGGTCGTAGAGCAGTTGGGGTTACAAGACCAACTTGTGAAGGCACAATGTCTCGATGCCCTCGCAAACGTACTAACACAGGTTCCTCAGAAGCTGCCTCTAGTAGCCAACGAGGAGGTAGGCGGGCACATCGCCCCGATCTGGTGGAGGAGGAAGAAGCGCGCATTGACCCAGATGCAGATTTAGTCCCAGCCTACAAATACGACAACAGGGTTGGCCAGCTCATGCTAGGCAGTGGTTCAAACCTTTGTTCTGGCAGTAAGTCCCGACCCGAAAGTAGGGATCGACGATGAAAAGCTTGTAAGAAAGTACCCGACGATTTAGAACAACATTAGGTACTTGGGTTTTGAAACCTTGTTCCGTCCTCATGAATCGGTGAATGTGAACATGGTTAAGGAATTCTATGAAAAATTGCAACCTGAGGCCAACTTAAATGTTGTATACGAAGTCTAAGTGCACGGCAAAACAATTACATTCTCTTCCCGGGTAATCAATCAAACCATGGGGTTCACAGAGCATTCACATAATTTATTCAGAAGGTTTCTGCGTCGACCACCATATACTGATATTAGACACCAGTTGTGTGGTGCGAGGTCTCTTGCCACCTGGTCACGAGATTCTTATGAATTCCACAAAGATATGAAAAAGAGCCATTTCTAGCGTCCTACCCGAGTTCTTCTAAGGATGATAAATGCAAAGATCATACTTACTTAGAATGATACTGATGTCTCAAGGATGAAGGTGTGTCTCATTTATGCTCTCTTATCTAGGATTAAGCTTGTCATGGGTAAGATTATGCTCGAGCACATATCTCGAGTGCGACCAATGGGCCCCCGCCTCCTGTACTTTCCGAGTATGATCATGTGGCTTCTGCGTGTACACCATATAGAAAAGGAATTTCATTATGACAGGACAATTTAGGAGATGCGGCCTATTCGATATTTTGATATCACAGTTGTGACAGACCCATTTGTTGCTGTTACGGTTGACCAGAGATTTATTCGTGTGGAGGAGACACTACAACTGTTATTTGCAGATATGTGCCTACGCTTAACTAGAGGTGAGGTTGATCTAGCAGAATTACAGGAGGACCATCCCCTCTATGAAGTCACTCAACAATGGTCGGGCTTAGCCAATGGGGATGTCAACTCCATTCCCTCTGATGATGAAGAGTATCTCCGCACCTTTGAAGGTGGTAATGAAGACTAAGCGACAAGCCTCAGGGAGTTAGCTTTTCACTTTTTGTTTAGTCATTTTCATTGAGGACAAAGAAATTTTTAAGTGTGGGGTGAGCTGCTGCCCCTATGTAATACTATTTGTACTTATTTTATTTCTTTTCTTGTTTTATTTGTTTACTTGTAGACCATTTAGAAATTGTCTAGCTTTGACTTTCCTAACGATAGATTTAGTCGACGAGTTTCTTGGGGGAATTATAGTCGAAATAAAAAAAAAAATTAAATTTATCCGTTTGAGGTAGTGTAATAATTATCCCTTGGTTTTTTTGTGCCGCGGTTCTTTTCCAAGGGTTTTGTTTGAATTGGGTGTAGTTAGTAATTCATTTATTAGGAAAAATGAAGTCTTGTGCCATGTATTAAATGGCGATAGCTTTTCTTGACATTTTTGTGCCTTGAATCGGGTGTAGTTAGTAATTCTTTTATTAGGAAAAATGAAGTCTTGTGACTCCTAGGCTCAATTCTTGACTCATGGATAAGTACCTTAATTTGTTTGGTCACGACTCTGTTTAACTGCTATGACTAGAGAGTCAGGATACATACGATCCTAAGTGAGGAATGTGCCAATATGCGTATGAGTTTTTGTGATATTCTATGATTGTCAGTTGATATCTAGAACTTGCCCCGTGTGTTTTCAAAGCGAAATAGTAATCTTGTTCAGTCTTGGAAGTGATATAGTCATTTCTTTGTTGAGCCAGATATATGCTTTTACCCACAAATTAATGTGTATCTTAGTTAGCCCCGTTGAGCCTGTAATCTTATTTCTTTGGCAACCGCATTACAAGTTTGACCCCTTTGTTTGAATTATCTATTTGCTTGAACCTTTTACCTCTAGTGAGAACTTGATATTCTTATGAGCTCATAAAAGCTAAGTGAGGTATGGTCGGGTTTTGAATGGACTATAGAAAGAGGAGAAAGGTGCACAGTTTAAAAGTTTGTGAGAGCCACATCCAGAAAATAAAAAAAAAAATTGATTCCTTGCTTGTGGTAGTTCTCACCTTGTATGTGATTAAGGATATGGGAGGTTGAAGCTATTTTGAATGAAGGTTGGGTTTTTGTTCAATACAAGTGTGGGGTTTAAATTGCTAATGTGTATGTATTAAAGTGCTCAGGGAGGTGTAGTCACTATATCCAAATGTATCCTACCCGTCTAACAGCCTACATTACAACCAATTAAAGTCCTACTTGATCTTTGATTGAATGAGCTTGAATTAGTAGAGTATTACACTACGGGAAAGCCTATGTACGTCTTCTGTGGCACATGAATTTTATTTCTGAGAGTGAGTTAATTCTTTCTATCTTGAGTTCCTAGTTGTTATTGAACTTTATTGTGTGTGGAACTATTCTCTATTGATTGTGTGAGGGCACATGACTTGTGAAGTAAAGGTAATGTTTATGGCTTCTATGTAAGAGTAAGTGAGAAGGTTGTGAAAAATGCGTGGTACTTTTGAGTCACATTTTGAGGCAAGGATGTTACATTAGAGTACTTAGTCTATTTTAAATATTCTTGGAATGATGCATGTGGGAAGTTATCTGATAAGAAGGTAGTCTCTATGTGAAGTGCAGTTTGCTTGCACGAGGACGAGCAAAGGTTTAAGTGTGGGGTATTGATGGTAGGCTAGAAACTCATGTTTTAGCCGTAGTATTGCACTCAAATTATGTTGAAGTTGTGGAGCTAATTTGAGCTATTTGGAGATTTGAAGTGTGAGTAGAAGCCCAAGTAATTAATCCGGGATCACGTTCGGGGGTCGAAGACCAAATCCAGATGTCAAAAATTGAAGAACAAAATCACTCTAAGAGATATGCACAGCCGTGCCGCATGGGGCACCGCGAGGAACGACGCGGCAGTAAAAATTGTGCCCAAAAATGAAAGTTCAACATGTTCTGGACTTTTCCATAAGCACGCTACATGGTGCGGCGCGACATGCGACGCGGTTGCTCAAAATTCTTAGAGTACTTTCCATTTCTGCTAAATAAGGGTAATTTCATCCTAGGGTTGTTTTGGACTTCAGTTTAAATGCACCAAAAATACACCTTTTCAGTATCTTTGGACCTAGAGAAGATTGGAGAGCCACCAAGGGAGAAGACTCAAGAATTCATCAAGATTTGAATCTACAATCGATGCAATACGAGAGTTTGTATCAAATCTTTAGAACTGATATTTTCGTTGTTCTTAAACTTATTTGAGATATCCTACTCCATAGTTATGGAGTAATTTCCATTTGAGTGTTGATAGATATGGTGTTTCAATAACTTGATTAGATGTTCGATTCTTGATACTTGCTAGAATTAATTGATGGAGCTTGATTTGTATTGTGGAGTTATTTAGTATTTTGCTTAATCGAAAGAGAAGTTTGATATTAAATTTCTGCATATCTTATGCTCTAGTTTAAATTCATGATTCAAATAGGTAATCGAAGGAGCCTCTTGAATTGTTGATTGAACTAGAAAATAGGGAATATTCTTGAGAAATTACCCTTTAGATCATAAACATCATATTTATTCTTGCAATTGTTTACCATCATATAATTACTGAAACTAGTGTTTAATCAAAAGAGGAATATTAGCTTCAAGTGTAATATGATAATCGATTGAATTCGTAAGAATCAATCGTATTATAGAGTGAATTAACTCAGGAATTAGATACCGAGTCAGTCATCGTGCACCTATCTAGTTAATTACCTTGATTTTTCTCATAAATATTTCTTCGTGCTCACATGCTCTTTTTAATGATCAATTGTTATTCGCTTGAACTTAAATAGTTAATCATAGTAAAAAACATCCAATCAAGTGTTAATTTTCCTGGATAGTAATCAACTGGAGATTATTCAAACACTGTTTAATTCCAATCCCTGTGGAGACGATAATTAATCTATACTATATTTGACTAGCGAGTACAATTTAAGTGTGTGTTTTGCGCTTGTCTGTGTTCCATGTCTCCATGCTCCGAAAATACCATGGTGATCCGTCCCATGTATTAGATTTCAGCTCCGTCTAATTAGACAAGGATTTGACTTATGAGGAGGAGCCAGTGGCCATTCTAATCCGGCAGGTCCGGAAGTTGAGGTCTAAGAGTTATCCTTCAGTTAGAGTACAGAGGAGAGGTCAGCTGACCGGGGAAGCCACATGGGAATCCGAGTCTGACATGCGAAGTAGATACTTACACATTTTTACCAGTCCAGGAACCTTTCTATGTCCGTTCAAGGACGAACGTTTGTTTTAGAGGTGGAGAATGTGATGATCCGATAGGTCATTTTGGGTTTTAGCCTTTATTTCCATGTTCCTAGACCTTGCATAGCTCCGTTTAGCATTCCTTAATTTGCGTATGCAGTCCGTGTCTTTTTCGGAAAATTTTTATATGAAAAATTGAGGAAAGCGTGAAATTTAGCTTTAAAACTAATTTGAGTTGACTACGGTCAATATTTTGTGTAAACGGACCCGGATCAGTATTTTGATGGTTCCGGTGGGTCCGTATTATAATTTGAGACTTGGGCGTTTGCCCGAAATAGAATTCGGAAGTCCCTAACATGACTTAACGTGATTTGTTGAAAACTAGTAATTTGAAGGTTTAAAGAATTCTTAAGTTTGATCGTAGGTTGACTTTGTTGCTACTAGGTTCGGATTTCGGTTCCGCAACTTGGTATAGGTTTATTTAACTATTTATGACTTGTTTGTAAAATTTGGTGCAAAACGGAGTTGATTTGATGTGATTCGGACGTCCTGTAATAAATTTGAAAGTTCTTAAGTTTGTTTGAAATATTTCATACATTTTGATGTCCGATTCGTAGTTCTAGGTATTATTTTTGTGTTTTGATCATGCGATCTAGTTTATATGATGTTATTACACTTGTGTACATATTTAGTTTGGAGCCCGAGGAGATCGAGTGGGTTTTGGATAGGCTACAAACCATTTCAGACTTAGGAAGTTGCTGGTTTCAGCTATCTGCTGATGTCTGGTGTTTTGTGCTTCGCGATCGCGAATCTACTCTCGCGATCGCAAAGGGGAAATTGGGAATGGTGGAGTTACTCTTTGCAAATACGAGGTACTTGTCGCGAACCTGAAGTGGAGGGGTCTTACCCTTCGGGAACGCGACTGTGTGTCTGCGAACGCGAAGCTTTATGGGATCTTAGGGGAGGTGGGCTAATACTTTACGCGAATGCGGGCTATGGCTCGCGAACGCAAAGGCAAGGTGGGAGCTAAGCCTTCACAAATGCGTAGGTGACATCGCAAACGCGTAAGCCTTCTGGCCATTGTTCTGCGCGAACGCGAAGAGCACCTAACGCCCAGTCAATTAAATTTCCCAAAGTCGGAATTTTCTTCATTTTTCACCATTTCCAAGTTTGAGCTCGTCCTAGAAGCGATTTTGAAGAGAAATTTCATCCCCACTTCATAGGTTAGTAGATTTTAACTCGTTTTATTCCATTTCCATCAACACCCATTAATTTCTAACCTTTAGTCTATGCTCTTTCACGGTAGAAATTAGGAATTTAGGTAGAAATTGAGAATTTTGAGAAATTGAGATTTAGACCTCAAATTGAGGTCGGATTTCAAAACTAATCACACAATCGGGCTCGGGGGTGAATAGGTAATTGGATTTTTGTCCGAATCTCGGGTTTTGACCAAGCGGGATTGGGGTTGACTTTAGTTGACTTTTTTCAAAATCATTAAAGATTGAATCTTTTTAACTCGTGGGTAGTTTCTAAAGCTTAATTTGAATTATTTGAACTATATTTGGTTAGATTCGATTTGTTTGGAGGCGAATTTTAGAGGAAAGTCCTCGGTTGAGCTTTGAATTGATTGTAGAACGAGGTAAATATCGTGATTAACCTTGATTTGAGGGATTAAGACTTGTTACTCTATTTTCTGCGTGTTTTATGTGCGGTAACAACGTATATGCGAGGTAACGAGTACTTATGCATTGTGGTTGGGTTAAAGCATGCGGGTGGAACTTATTTCCTTGTGTTTTATTGCATTGTTAATTATGATATCCATGCTTAGGTTAGGTTATTAATTTTTTGTTATTCCTTTCGTAATTAATGCTTATTTCATAATTTTTGAGTATTTTTTAAAGTTGAAGTTTGGTATCTTGGCATCATATTTGACGTTAAATACATCCTCCGTATTATTTATTACTCGAATTCATATTATTATCATTACATGGTGAGGAAGAGTGTAAAAGCATGAAGGGTGATGTCATGCCATTGCATTTGTCTCATATATTTATTATTACATAGTGAGGAAGAGAGTAGAAGAACAAAGGGTAATGCCATGCCATTTATCTCTTTCATTTATTATTACATTGTGAGGAAGAGAGTAAAAGCACGAAGGATGATGTCATGCCATTTATCTCATTTATTCATTATTACATGGTGATGAAGAGAATAAAAGTGCGAAGGGTGATGCCGTGCCATTTTATTTTACTTATATCATCATTTTATGGTGAGGACGAGAGTAAAAGAACGAAGGGTGATACCGTGTTATTTTCATATCATTGGTACATCCGATTTCATGGGTTGATGATTAATTGGCTATTTTGTGATTTCATACTTGTCGCAGTTTTTATATTTGACCCCTTTGCATGTCCCCTCCCAGTTTGTACGTTAGCATTCTCTGTTATTATTGATGCTTTATATATACTTGTACAAGTTTATTTACGTATCTGTAGCCTCGTCACTACCTCGTCGAGGTTAGACTCGACACTTACAGAGTATATTGGGTCGGTTATACTCATACTTCACTTCTGCACTTCTTGTGCAGATACTAGTACTGACCCCCGCGATGCTTGAGGTGCGTCATCTTGGATCACTTCTTACGGATACTCGGGGTAGGTCTGCTAGCGCCCGTAGACCTTGAAGTCCCCTTCCTTTTCCCATGTATTATTGTTCATTTCCTTCGAACAGTGTATTTATTTTAGACTATATTTGTAGATTTCTAGTTACTCGTGTAATCGTGACTCCGGATATCTGGGAGTAGATATTATTACGCGACTTATATTAGTATTGTGTTAGATTGGGTTTCTATTTCTTGTTGTATATCATCATTGTATATATAACAGCTAAAATTGGTTATTTAATTATCTCATGTCAGTTTTCCTAGCAAGCGGATGTTAGGCGCTATCATGACCCCGAGGTTGGGATTCTGGATCGTGACGACACCTTTCCAAATCTCCCAACAAACTACAATAGGGGTAATTCTAAGAAGTACCTAATGAATGGTATTCTTAGGCTTCACAGACCACTATTTGGAAAAGAGAATTTTAACGTATGGAGGTTCCCATACTAAACCAAAAGGACCACCTAAGAATTTCCATAAACAAACAACCAGCTCCTCTAAAATTAAAGTATGATGAATTGTCTTACTCTGTGGAATTCTGCAGCAAATACAGTTGGAATCAAATTGCTTTCCGAATCTTATCAACATCACCTCATCAAATGAAAGTTTGTTTTTCAGCAATCTCCAGGTCAGGTCAGGAAGGACATTTTAAAAGGTAAGGGTTGTCATTCAAGGATAGGATCCTTATCTTGTGATTGTCTAATACAACTCCAACAAGAAGAAACATAGAAGAAACCATTAGTAGTTGGCATCCAAATAGGAGTATCAGGTAGACCATGGTCACCAATATGGATACTAAGAATCTCCTCAGCATGAAATTCCGGAAAATACAAGTGCTCACTATTCCAATGGCCATTCAGTATAATATCTTTTACAGGTTAATTCCTTGGATATTCATCTGCTGAAATGATTTGGCCAATAGCCCTCATTCCAGTCCAATTATCCCACCATAGACTAGCATTGCTTACATTTATTTTCCATAGCAATTTGTATTTAATCTTTTCCTTCACCTGTATCAACTTTTCCATCATTAAGACTGTCCATGCATCCATTTTTTCTCTACGGGATGAGCAAGTCTGCAATATTTAGAATTGAGAAAATTTGACCATAAAGATTGACAAGTTCTAAACCCCCACCACCTTTTCATAACTATCCAGTCGCACATTCCTCAACTGGGAAGCACATGTGTAGCCATGAGCTCCAATGATACCTATGCATATCTTCAGTTGAACCCCAATAAAATCTAGCCATTTGCCTCGCAATCTGCTTGAAGACAGTTTTAGGAGGATTCATTGCTGCCAACAAATGAAGAGATTGAGATTGCAATACATGTTTGATCAAGATCGCCCTTCCCCCTATAGATAGTAGTTTACTCCGCCAACTTGCTGCTCTTTTGAATATTTTAGATACTGCTTCATTGAAGATGGAAATCTTCTTCCTACTAACATATAAGGGGCAACCTAAATACATGATAGGGAATTCCTTATGCTTGTAACCCATGATTTCATTAATTCTAAGAATCTCAGAAGTAGAAATGTTTGGTGCTACCAGAAAGCAACTTTTATCATCATTAATATTTTTTCCAGAGCAATCCTCATAGTTGTGGAGTTGTTGTTTAACCAAGATCAAAGACATATAATTTTGTTAGCTGTCGTGCGTGAGAGTACGTCGTAACTCGTAAGTTCAGAAATGAGATCATATTTGAAAGTACATAAAGTAAGTTAATTATATTACCTTGGAAGTCACAAATCTTTAAGATCTTGGATAACAAGTACCAAGAGGGTTGGAAGGCTTAAAATCTAAACAAATTGAAGAAAATAAGTTTCGTCGAATGTCGACAAGTTGGGAATGTTATAACATGTACTTTTGGGGTGATAATAGGGTACTTAACATGATAAGGAGGTTATGTTATAAGTTATTTTAGTCGTATGATATTTTTGTATTATGTTTTGAAGTCAAGCGAGTTGTGGAACAAAAGTTGGCAAAGGTCATCATAAGTTACATTCATAAATGTACTGAAAGTTAGGTCAAATGTAGCTGAGCTTTTCTCCCAATATCCATATAACTACGGGATGATCCACCTACCAAATTGAAGATCTATGAGTCTAGTTTTTAACTCATTAAACTGTTTATCAATATGACATTCGAGTAGAGAGATATTCACATTTTTGTGAAACCACGCATGAAGCTCCCAATGGGGCCCACTTAGGCGGTGAACGACCCTTGAACATTTTAAAAGGGTTGGACGACTAAATTTTGGTACTTTTCGACCAAGAACAGTTCCAAAACTCTCTCAACACCTCTCTAACAGTTCTCCAAGGTTTCAAGTCGAATCCGAGGTGGTTGTACCTAGACCTAACCTCAAACATTAGCCTAAGTGAAGAATAGAGCCTCTATGGTGTTGTGGTGTCATTAAGGGTGCTTGTAAGCTAATGAAAGCTTTGGTTGTAGTTTGTTATGATTATTAAGGTATGTATAACACCATTTTTCTTGGGCTTAAGCTTATCTATGTGTTGGTTAAGTTATTTGGATAAATAATTACCAGATAGAACTTGAAGTTGTATAAGAAGTTGTTGTCTCTTATTGGACTATTTTGGAGGTGATTTTATGACTTCATATGGATGGAAATCATGGGGAATAGCTTGTTTATAATGTTCTTATTGTTGTTATACTTTTGAATATGTTGAGTATATTAATAAAGTTGTAAATAGGAGAAGAAGCAACCACACAATACCTAGAAGTTGTCCATGTTGTTGTTATATCTTGTTGGGTTGTTTGATGTTACTTTTATGATGGATATAAGGTTGTAATTTCATGTCAATATATTATGGTGTTGTAAGTACTTGGGATATGGTAAAAGAGTTGGGGTTTGATTCCAATCCAAGCTTGTTGCTCATCGTGTTAAATAGTAGTTATATTGGTGACGTTTGTGCACTTGTTGTTGTGTAGACTGAATTGTGTTGTCAGGATATTGGGTGTGTTGTGGTGCTGAAAGTATATAGTTGAAGGTTGTATGCGTACTTGTTATTTTTATGTACTTGTGAGAAGCAATGAAAATAGGGGAGATGTTGCCCGTTTTAATAAAACATAAACTTGTCGTTCGTTGTACGATAGTTGCATCTTTCGTAGATTAACGATAGAATTATTATCGTTGTTGTAGATTGAAGTGCAATGAAATGATTTCAACATGGTTATTTGATAGACTGTGATAAGGTATATTAAGGCTATTCATTCTTTCCTTTAGGTATGATATGATACAAATGAAACGAGCAAATGTGCAACTTTCACAAATAACTATATTCTTAGAAGTAATAGGGGTGCCTATGTTCTTGATTCCCCATGGGTACTACTATTATATTGTCTATTCATGGGTCTCAGAAAATAAGTAAGTTGATAAAGTTTATTTTATGATATTAAAAGAAGTCATATTAATCTTATAATATTTCGAGAGATCTTATCGACTTACTTGCGTATGCGTCGTATTCATTTATACATGTACATTGACCCATGATCATATGTCGTTATATATGTGTATATTATATGTAAATCAGTATGGGGAAAGGTTACGGCATTATAGACGCACCACCACTTGATCAGCTAGTATACTTTGATGATTTCGTCCACAGAGGCCGAGATGATATGATGGGATGCCCTCAGAAGCTTGATAATATTATGTATGCATATACCTATGCATAATATGACATTTGTATGCATATGCATGACATTATAAATATTTCATGATTTACAAAGTTGTTCAGACTTACAGGTTGAGTCCTTTACTCCATGTTTCTTTCACGTTTTTAATATATATGCTTTACTACATTATATACTCGGTACTTTATTCGTATTAACATTTCTTTTGCTTGGGGACGCTGCGTTTCATGCCAGCAGGTCCCTATTGACAGGTTGGTAGTCTTCCTAGTAGGCTATCAGCTCAATGGAAGGTGTTGGCGCACTTCACTTGCTCTAGAGTTGTCTATTTGGTCTGTATGCTTTGGACATGTATTGATTGGTTTGATAGGGCTATGTCCCGACCTTTATGAGTTTGTATAACATGTTGGGTCGTTCTATGTCGAGTATTCTCTTATGTTAATTCTTATTATCTCATGACGACCCTTCTGGCCCATTTACCCATGATGGTTTGATAATAAAAATACGTTACGTTGGTACTCGGTTGGTTCAAGCATCGGGCACCCGTCGCGGACCATCGGTTTGGGTTGTGACAAAAGTGGTATCAGAGCATTTCTGTCCTAGGGAATGTACAAGCCGTTTCTAGTAGAGTCTTGTTTATGAATGTGTTGTGCACCACACTAATAAGCAGGAGGCTATAGGGCATTTAGGACTGTCACTCTTTCTTCTTACTCTAGATCGTGTGGTAGAGATCAGTTGTAAGAATTCAAACTCCTAAATTTTATTTTATTCATAATACAATGATACCTACATCCAGAAAGACAACAGGTAAGATATTGAATGTGGCTGAGGAAGAGTTGAGTCATAGGAACTCGATTTTGCATCATGCTTATGATGAGTAAATGTGAGGTCTTTAGCAGATCATGTGTGTACCAAGACATGTAAGCTTCTTGATAAGGATCCCTAAAGAATGAATATCTATCCATCCATATGGTAAAAAGCAATAAGAGAATCAGAAGGTAGATACAAGTTTCAACAAGTAAAAGAAGCAAGGTGAAGAAGGGTACGAGGTACCCAGTTAGTGAAGATTATTAGTATTTACAATTCAAGCAGAGAAATATAAGAATTTTGAGTTACTTTCAATAGTAACAAATATATATAAAATTGGCCACACCCATCTCAGTTATAACCTATGGGAGCTAACAAATATTGTTTAAGAGAGTGATGGGATATCAGAATCCAGCTGGGGTTAGAGTAACCCAAAATGGTGGATGGATTGTTATCATTAGCTAACATTTCCAAAGGATAGTGAAAACATGGTAATAGATCTCCTTGTGAGACACCCAGATGGTGCACTCTAGAATAGTATAGTCATATATGAATACTAGAATGTTCAAAAATTTTAGAAGATAGGCAGTGGAATATAAGAAGGGATAAATATTTACCTTAGTATGGCTCTCGTCCCTAGTAAAGAGAAAATGTTAGGAGACCCAAAGATCCAGTGGATGGAGCAAGGGGAGATAAAAGCGAAAGAATGTTTTGTTGAAGTTTTCAGGTAATAGACAAAATATTAACAGGAGAATAAAAAAAGAGTAAATGAAGCGTTCTGAAATGTGATAAATGGGTGATAACAGTAAATCAAAATATGACAGAATAACAGAGTCTATAGTCAAGTGAAGAAAAAGACAAGAGGTGACAGTCCTTGAGACAATAAAATTGTATAAGCCATAAAGTCATACCTTTATTTTGAGAAATGAGTTGGTGACTCGAACTGTAACGACCCGGCCAGACATTTTGAGAGTTGTTGCCCTTTTCTTCCATTTACTGCTCATTTTATGCTTTATAGCTGCTATGTAACTTGCCGGGGTAGTTGGTTCAGGTCCGAAGAGGTTTCGAAATAAATTTAGACACTTAGTCTCAAGGTTGAAAGCTAAAGTTGAAAAGGTTGACCGGATGTTGACTTATGTGTAAACAACTCTGGAATGGAGTTGCGATGGTTCTGCTAGATCCGTTGGGTGATTTTGGACTTATGAATGTGTCTAGATTGTGATTTGGAGGCCCGTAGTTGAATTAGCTTTTAAATGGCGAAAATTAAAAATTTAAAAGTTTGACCGAGAGTGGACTTTGTGGTTACCGAGCTCGGATTGGGGTTTCGATGGATGACGTAGGTCTGCGATGTCATTTGTTACTTGTGTGCAAAATGTGAGGTCAATCAGGTGTAATTTGATAGGTTTCGGCATCGTTTGTAGAAGTTGGAATTTCTTGGTTTTTATTAGGTATGAATTGGGGTGCGATTCGTGTTTTTGATGTTGTTTGATGTGATTTGAGGGTTCAATTAAGTTTGTATTGTATTTTAGGATTTGTTGGTATATTTGGTTGAGGTCCCGGAGGCCTCGGGAGGAGTTCAGATGGTTAACAAATCAAGTTTGGAATTTGAAAGACTACTGAAGTGCACCAGGTCTAGTGCGATCGCAACTGCGAAGTTTTCATCGTAGGTGCGAGCTCGCAGAAGCGAGCAGGGAATCGCAGAAGTAGCTTGGAAAGAAGTGGGCAGTGCTCACATGTGCGGGGTTATTTTCCGCATCTGCGCGGTCGCAGATGTGGCGCATTGGGTGCAGAAGCAAAGTTTGGCCAGCTGGGGGAGTTGCGCAGGTGCGAAGGGAATTTCCGCACCTACGAGTTCGCAGAAGCAGAGGAAGTATCGCAGAAACGAAGGGGGTCCTGGTGAGACAGGTCCGCAGAAGAGGAGGAATGTCCACAAAAGCGGAACTGCATGTGCGGTTAAGTGATCCGCAGAAGCGAAAAGGCTGGGGAGTGTATTAAAACTAGGGTTCCGAGATTTTCTTCATTTTTTAAGATTCCAAGCTCGGGATTAGGAGATTTTGAGAGGGATTTTGATGAGATTCTTGAGGTAAGTCACTTGTGGTTTAATTTTCTGATTAATTTTGTTTCCCCATTGATTTTCCCGCCTAGATTGTGTGGCTTTAAGGTGTAATTTAGAGGTTTGAGGCTAGGGATTTGGAGAGTTTAATTTGGGGATTTGAGAAGTGATTTGATGTCGAATTTTGGTAAATTTGGTATGGTTAGAATCACGGTTGAATGGGTGTTCGAATTTTGTGACTTTTATTGGATTCCGAGACGTGGGCCCAGGGGCTGGCTTTTGAGTCGACTTTTTGACTTTTGATTAATAGCTTAGTATTTACTTATGGAATTGATTCCTTTAGCCCATGTTGATTGTGTCGAACTGTTTGTGGCTAGATTCGAGGCATTTGGAGGCCGATTCGCGAGGCAAGGGCTTATTGGAGTAGAGATTTGTAGGGTTTGAGGTAAGTTACACTTCTAAACTTGGTTCTGATGGTATAAATCCATGAATTATGTGTTATGTGAATTTTTTGGAGGTGATGCATATGCTAGGTGATGGGCGTGTGGGCGTGCACCATAGAAATTGTGACTTAATTGATTCCGTGGAGTTGCATAATCAAATAATCATGTCATTATCCATATATCCTCCACATGTTAGACGAATTAAGTTGAAACTCATGTTAAGGATCATGTTTAGGCTACATGCCGATATTTTTGGGACCTATAGAGGTCTTATTGCTATTGAATTACTTGTTTAAATTTACAATTTTGTACTCAGCTATATCTACCATTTGCATATCATATCTCAATCGCGGTTTCCATTCACTGATACATCATATAATCATGTCGGGCCGATTTTATGATATTGTGAGCCCGAGAGACTAGAGAGATTATTGACTGAGTGAGGACGAGGACTTAATGTGAGTGATAATTATGGGATCGGGTTGCACGCTGCATTATATTTTTATTTATTTATGCTTTGATCTGTATTATTACAACGCTTGGGTTGAAGGAGCTCCTCCAGAGTCTTCACCCCCACAGTGAGCGCAATGGATATTATATTTGGGATGGAGTTCCCTGGCATGGAGTTAGCCTATATATTCACATTTGGGATGGAGTTCCCTGGGCATGGAGTTGGCTATACATTATACTTGGGATGGAGTTCCCTCGGCTGAACCTGCCCTGTAATGTATTGAGTGATTGAGTACTCTGAGAGTGTGAGTACGCGAGGCTTCCATGGTAGTGTACCACATACAGTATGCACAATGGAATGTAAGTATAGAAATGTCATATCTCTCATATCATCCAGAGTTGATCTATTTTACTTGTATTGAGTTTTTATCCGATGAACTTGAAAACATGCCTACATTTTTGTACTGTTATTTCTATATTGAACTATACATGCTGAATTTATCACTACTCTCAGTCCAAAGGTTAGATTTATTACTTATTGAGTTGGTTGTACTCACGCTACACCCTGCATCTCGTGTGCAGATCCAGGTGCTTCCAGTCACGGTGGTTGCTGAATTGCGGAGTTTGGACCTTCGGAGATCATCGAGGTAGCTGTTTGGCATATCTAGACCTTGAATCTCCTTCCTCATATTTCATTTTATTTTTTAGACGGTGTACCGGACTATATCTTTATGTAGATGCTCATGTACTCGGTGATACCTCGATTTTGGGAGAGATTATGTATTGAATTATGACTTCCTATCCTATTTTTAAAAGATTTTCTTTAATTAAGCTATTTTTCATATCTTTTAAAGATTTAAATTGTTGAAAATGTCTGAGTAGTCAGCTTATCTAGTACTATGATAGGCGTCATCACAACGGGTTGGTTTTTGGTCGTGACATGAACGTGATTACCAGAAGGAAAAGTTAGATCTCAGGAGTAATATAAATCAGTATGGGTTAGTGAACAAGATTAACTGAGCATGAATTAGGGATCGAAGGATTTGATAATAGTCGGCATTATGAGAATTTCATAGATTGCATTCCAGCAATAATAGAATGGACAACAAAAGAATCACCTTTAAAGTTCATTCAGGAAGACACTTCCCGAAAGCAAGCAATGTGAGCAGAGTTAGGCTTAAAGTATTAAGTGTGCCAGTTACAAAAGGTGTCACCCTTGTGCATAAGGAATTCAGTTATCCCTGGTACAAAAGGGTTATCATAAGGCGAGTAAGGGTCATTAATGATGTGAAAAAATGCCAAAGATGAAGAGGTAGCACAAAATCTTAGTACTCCCCTAAAGGGGGGAAGATGGTGTAATGTGGTATTAAGTTGGAGTTAAGTGGTTGAGGTAACTATGGAATGGTAAAGGAAAAATATGGTGAAAAGGTGAAAGGGATGGGGTTTCATTTATTCAGATCCCTACTGATATGTCACCGCTCTAGAACATTATGCAAGCACGACGTCGGGGAGAGGCAGTAAGAGTTCCCGGCCAAATGTTATTGATAAATAAGTGCGAATGGACACTTGATACATCAGGAGCCAGTACAAGATGCAAGTTAAGACAAAGAAAATAACCCAAGGGAGATCATGGGGAATATAGATATGAGAATGGACCAACTAGTAATTAGTAGTTGATTCAGGAAGAGTCTAGTTATGGCTAGACAAGAGGATACAGATAAATCAATCGATCTTGCAAGATAAACATAGTGAACCCCAACATAGGGAATTCAGTCTCGCGGATATGACATCGTGATCCTTGAGAAATATTCAGATAGGAGTTGGGATATTTAAAGATACCTTATAGGTGTTACGAAAATAAAAGAGAGTGTCACTGGGGAGACAGTCAAAATTTTAGTTCAGAAGTAACCCTACGAGCATAATTGTATAGAGGTAAGTAACTAACGACAATTATGGGTGAGTAAGAACATAAAAAATTCCTTCGAGGATATGATGTAATAAGCTCACATCTTTACAAGATTCAGAGGGTGTCCCCTAAGTACTTCAACGAAAAACTACCTGAGGAAATAAGAAAGAAGGCTTCAACCTAAGCATAGTAACATGAAGAAGAAATGGTCTTGTAATAACAGTCTGACTACAACACTGTACGCACTCCATAAGAAAGTGGCACTTATCATGGCTAATGAACCGGAAGAAAAAAATCAAAAGTGATATTTGAGATCATATGAGCTATAGGAAATTCCAGTATTCGTGGGAAATAAGATAAGCCAAGTATTCATGCAACAAGTGGCAGAACAACCAGGAAAAGTAATTGCTTATATTTGAAGACAAGTGAGAATGCACGAAAGGAAATCTATGGTGCTAGCAAGTTAAAGGAAGGTTGCGAGTAGAATAAATAGATATGTTTAGGTTGCAAGCTAAAGTATGGTAGAGCGACAAGTTTTAGGTATATAGGAGTAAGGATGAGAAAATGTGAGTGGGAAGGTGACAAGAATAGGTAAGGCCTCGAAATTAAGCCTATCAAAATGAGAGAGTTGATGTTTTTCGTAAGTTATAGAAAGCTCAGTATAGCCTGAATGAACCGAGTGGGGTCTAAGACTAGGAGCAATTAGAAGAGATGAAATGCTGCTGTGATAGTAGAACAAGAGTGTAATGGTGATAGATAAGAGGATGATGTTTAGGCCTATGATTGAGTAATGATTTAAAGAAAAGTTATTTCATGAATTGCACGGATAGAATACCCCCCATAAGATGAATCATGTTGGGATGCTATGTAATACGATTATTGAAGTATAATATCGGCCCTAGGTTGATCAGGCAAATCACTTCAAATATTCCCCGATGCAACGTGAGCCCTAGTGACAATATATTACGTAAGAGGTTTCAAGTTATCAGTGGTAGATTATAAGATAAGATTAGGCCGTCATTATTAAGATGAACAGTAATGAGGAAGCATTAAAGGACTTAGATTTATACATATAGGATAAGGAGCGAGAAAGTTACTTGAAGTTGGGTAGCAGACCTCGGTAATAATAAACCGAAGTAAGAGTTATGGTATAATATGACCTACCTAATTGTAATAAAGCCATAAGCATAGATAACCGAGACTATGAAACAAGATATATCAATAGTCGTAAGTTTGACAAAGTACGGAGCGAAGAACTTCAGTACACCTATAGATTCCCAAAGGGACAACTTGTCATAGTTCTGTATATGTTCACAAAGTGAGGCCTATAGATAGGCTAAAATCTGGAGCAAAAAGGAGAGAAGAGTCGCATAGGCGCACATACAAGGTCAGAGTCGTACAGGCAGCAGGACTGAAGGTAGAAACAGTTCGAGATTGGAAGAATTCCTTCCACAAGTCGTGATGTGAGAAAGAGGCCTAAAGGGGGGAATGACCAAGCCTTTGGATTTACTCACAAAATAATTGCCTAGATGGTAAGGAAAATATTAATGTATTCATAAAAGCTATAGGTTATGAGACTGTTTGGTACATCAGTCAACAGTCGAGGATGAATGTTCCAAAGGGGGGAATAACGTTACACCCCATATTTTCGCACGTGAGAGTACGTCGTAAGACAATTGATGTAAGCTAAAAAATAAGATCGTTTTTGAATAAAATAAGTTAATCATGTTACCTTGGAAGTTACAGATCTATCAGATATTGGATAACAAGTACCAAGAGGGTTGAAAGGGTTAGAATCCAAATAAATTGAAGAAAATAAGTTTCGACGAATGTCGACAAGTTCGGAATGTTATAAAATATACCTTTGGGGTTATACTAGGGTTCTTAACATAACAAGGAGGTTATGTTATGAGTTATTTTAGTCGTATAATAGTCGTGTATAACGTTTTGAAGTCAAGTGAGTTGTGGAACAAAAGTTGGCAAAGGTCATCACAAGTTACATTCATAATTGTACTGAATATTAGGTCAAATTTAGCTGAGATTTTCTCCTAATATACTCAAAATTACAGGATTATCCACCTACACAATTTAAGATATGTGAGTCTAGTTTCTAACACATTAAATCAATTGTTGATATGACTTCTGAGTAGAGTGATATTCACATTTTCGTGAAACTGCGCAAGCAGCTCCCAATGGGACCCACTTAGGCGGTGAACGAACCTTGAACATTTTAAAGGGGTTGGACGGCTCATTTTTTGTCATTTTCGAACAAGAACAGTTCCCAAACTCTCTCAACACCTCTCTAACAGTTCTCCAAGGTTACAAGTCAAAACCTAGGTGATTTTACCTAAATCAAACCTCAAAAGTTAGCCTAAGTAAAGAAGAGAGCCTCTATGGTGTTGTGATGTCATTAAGGGTGCTTGTAAGCTAAGGAAAGATTTGGTTCGAGTTTTTTCTGATTATTTAAGGTATGTATAACACCCTATTTCTTGGTCTTAAGCTTATCTATGTGTTGGTCAAGTTATTTGGATGAATAATTACAAGATAGAACTCTAAGTTGTATAAGAAGTTGTTATCTCTTATTGGACTATTTTGGAGTTGTGTATATGACTTCATATGGCTGGAAATCGTGGATAATATCTTGGTTATAATGTTATTATTATTGTTATGCTTTTCAATATGTTGAGTATGTTGATGAAGTTGTAAATAGGATAAGAAGCAACCACACAATACCTAGAAGTTGTCCATGTTGTTGTTATATCTTGTTGGGTTGTTTGATGTTACTTTTATAATGGATATAAGGTTGGAATATCATGTAAATATATATGTTTATATGTTGGACCTATTGATGGTGTTGTAAGTACTTGGGAGATGGTAAAAATAGTTGGAGTTTGGTTCCAATCCAAGCTTGACGCTCTTTGTGTTAAATAGTAGTTCTGTTAGTGACGTTTGTGAACTTGTTGATGTGTAGAGTGAATTGTGTTGTTGGGTATGCTGTGGTGCTGAAAGTATATAGTTTAAGGTGAGGTCTTATTATTTTTATGGACTTGGGGAAGCAATGAAAATAGGGGAGATGCTGCCCGTTTTAATAAAACATAAACTTGTCGTTCGTTGTACGATAGTTGCATCTTCCGTAGCTCAACGATATCATTATTATCGTTGTTGTAGATTAAAGTGCGATGAAACGATTTCAACATGGTTATTTGACAGACTGTGATAAGGTATGTTAAGTCTATTCATTCTTTCCTTTTGGCATGATATGATACAAACGAAACGAGTAAACGCGCAACTTTCACAAATGACTCTATTCTTAGAAGTAATAGGGGTGCCTGTGTTCTTGATTCCACATGTGTTCTATTATTATATCGTATGTTCAAGGGTCTCAGAAAATACAGAAATTGATAAAGTTTATTTTATGATATTAAACGAAGACGTATTGATCTTATGACATTCTGAGAGATTTTATCAGCTTACTTCCTTATGCATTGCATTCATTTATACATGTACATTGACTCATAACCAAATGGTGTTATATACGCGTATATTATATATATATATGGGTACGGGGAAAGGTTACGGCATTACGCACCACCACCTGCTCAGCTGGTATACTTTAATGATTTCACCTATTGAGGGCGAGATGATATGATGGATGCCCTCATAGGCTTGAAGATGTTATGTACGCATATACGTATGCATTATATAACATTTATATGCATATACATGATATTATAAATATTTCATGATTCACAGAGTTGTTCATACTTATAGATTGAGTCCTTCACTCTATGTTTCTTTCACGTCTTTTATATATATATTTTCCTACCTTACATACTCGATACGTTATTCGTACTGACGCCACTTTTTCCTGGGGACATTGCGTTTCATGCCCGTAGGTCCTGATAGACAGTTTGATAGTCTTCCTAGTAGGATATCAGCTCAGCGGAAGGTGTTGGCACACTCCACTTGCTTCGGAGTTGCCTCTGACATGTATTGATTGTTATGGCGGGGCCCTATCCCGACCTTTATAACGTTTATGTACTCTTAGATGCTTATAGATAGACGTCATGTATATGGATACTTCTATGGCCTTGTCGGCCTATGGTGTGAGTGTACAAATGATCATGTCGGCCTTATAGGCCAGTATGTCACATGTATAAGTTTGTATAGCATGTTGGGTTATCCTATGTCAAGTATTATCTTATGTTTAATTCTTGTTATCTCATGATGACCCTTCTAGCCCATTTACCCATGATGGTATTATAAGAAAGATACGTTGTGTTGGTACTCGATTGGGTAAGGCACCGGGTGCCCGTCGCAGACCATCAATTTGGGTCGTGACAAATTTCTTGCTGCAAATATGATGATATCATCATCATAGGCCAGGTGGGTGATATGTGGCCCTTGCCTAATCATTGAAAAGCCTCTTAATTAATTGTTGGTAACCAGTTGATTCAGCATTTTGGTTAATATACTTCAGCCCCAAGATAAACAAAGCGTGGGATAAGGGATCACCCTGCTTCAGCTCTCTAGTAGAATGGAAGAATCCTATCCTAGTACCATTAATTAGAATTGAATACCAGACATTTGAAATGAATCTTCCTACAAACTCTATTCACCTTTCTGAGAAGCCAAACTTCCTAAGGACAAATAGTAGAAAATGTCATTTACCCTATCATAGGCCTTTCACATATCTAACTTGATAGCCATATTTCCTCCATCATTCTTCTTATTAATATCATGGATAACTTCCTGAGCTAATAGCACATTTTTAATGATTAACCTGCCATGAACTAATCCAGACTGGTTCTCAGATATAAGCCTGGAGAGAATTGGCGCCAATCTATTGCTCAAGATTTTGGAAATAATCTTGTTGAAGAAATTACTGAGGCTAATTGGCCTCATATCAGAAAAAAAAAGTTGGATTGTCTACTTTAGGAATTAGTACGAGGCACGTACTAGTGAAAACTTTTGTCAATTATGTCCCATTGAAATAACTCAGAATAAATTCTACCACATCAGTTTTGATAATCTCCCTGCAAGATTGATAAAACGATCGTCCAAATCCATCAGGCCCAGGAAAACTATTAGGGAGCATATCAAAAATTGCTTGTCTAATTTCCTCCTTATCTGGTATGGCTGTAAGACCATGATTGTCTTCTTGAGTAACAAACTAGTCAATGCACTCCAAAAAATGTGTTTGAAGTTTCCTTTCTGTAGTGAAAGGTTTTTCAAAGTAGTGAACTAGTGCCTCTAAGATTCGTCTGTCCCTAGTTATCCATTGATTATCTTGATTTTTGATTCTCTGAAGTGTCATCCTTCTCCTTTTGTCATTAATGACGACATGAAAGTATTTACTATTAGAATCTCCATCTTCAAGCCATCTGATGTTTGCTTTTCTAATCTCCATCTTCAAGCCATCAAACTCCCCTACTAACTTTGAACAATAGGCATACTTCTCCTCATATCTCAATTGCCTTTTTTAAATGCCTATTTGCCCCTAGATTATTAACTTTTGTCTCTTTTTTTCTTCTTCTTTAATATAAAGATATTTTTTCTTTTTAATCTATGTTATGGTCTTGCATGAAGAAATAAATAAATATTATTTTTGAAATAAAAGAGAACTGTGCAAAATTATAATAAATCAAATAAGTTAATAATGTTTAACAAAATAAAGGGGCAGAATAAAAAATTTAGAATAAAAATAATTTGCTCGTATCTATAATTTTATTAATTATAACTAAAACTCAAAATTCTATTTTCACAGTTGAGAATAAAAAAGAATGATGTCACGACCCAAAATCTAAATTGTCGTGATGACACCTAACCCAACCCGCTAGGTAAGCCAATTAATAAAATAATATAATATAATAACGCTGATGTGAATCAAAGATGAGATAACTGAATTTTATACAATTTCTCAAGGACTGGTAGTACAAATCATGAGCTTCTAAGATTTAGAATTTATAAAGCTGGTATGAATTTGAGTACATCATTTGTTTGAACTATACATGAACAGATTAAAACTCTAAAGCTACCAAGATCAAGAGGCAGCTATGACCGGAACACAGGGGCATCTTCAGATCCAGCTCCCGCCGTGCACAACAACATCAACATCCAACATCTACACGCAAGGTGCAGAAATGTAGTATGAGTACAACCAATCACATGTACTCAATAAGTAACAAACCTAACCTTAGGTTGAAAGTAGTGGCGAGTTGGGACAAGGGTCAGAGTCCAACTCCAATAACCAGCAACAGTCATAACAATAATAATAAAATGATACATGAAAATAACTCAGAGGTAAGATGCTCAGCTCGTTCACAGTTATGGAAAGATAGGAGTGCTTTTCAAGTATAACAGTAAATCCCAAATCTTCCACCGAAAGCACCAAAAGCATATGAATAAGTTTGAAAACCGTAATTTTTCCCAAAAACCTTTTAACAATAAATAAGATGTTCATTTTCAGATAGCATGAGAAAAATACATCTCTATGCCTACATGTCAATATACGGGTAAAATCATGAATGTCACCAAAGTCGGGTAGCAGAAAGAATTACATCTTTATGCATATATCTCAAGTACGCATGTCAAATGCAATGCATCTCAATGATGAAGTCATGTACTCACCCTCTCAGAGTACTTCATCTCACAGTCTCGTATTCTCACTCATCATGCTTAATACTCAGCACACTCAGTCACTCAACACTGTACTAGGAAGATCAAGACCACATGCAAATAAACCAAGGCAGATCCAGCCCAAAGATGCAAATGACTAGGGAAGATTCAACCCAATGTAAATGATCCAGGGCAGATCTAGCCCAATACAAATGATTGCTAGCAATTGCGCCCACTGTGGGTTTGTAGACTCCGGAGGGGCCGATCAAGCCTAAGCTCTATAATAAGCCAAATCTTGGCATGAATCAATAAAGTGTTGCGGCGTGCATCCGGATCCCATAAATATCACTCACAATAGGCCCTCAGCTTCACTCAGTCATCAACCTCTCTAGTCTCTCGAGCTCACAATACTCATGCTAAGAAGCCCAAATTAATGATACGATATGTGACAATATACTATAATAGAGATTGAGATACTGAATTAAGCAAATGACTCGACAACAAAGGACGACCACTGTGGGTCCCAATAGTACCAACATATAGCCTAAACATGATTTCTAGGATGAATTACATCTCAAGTACTCTAACACATAGAGTACAGTAAAAATGTTCAGATAAAATATCTACACAATTCCATAGAATCGACTAAATGATAATTTACACGGTGCACGCTCACACGTCCGTCACCTAGCATGCACGTCACCTCAACATCATTCACATAGCACTTAATTCGGGGATTCATACCCTCAGCGCCAAGTTACTTACCTCGAGCAAGACAAATCCAATACCGAGCAAGCCAATCGATGCTCCAAAAATGCCAACCTCCGAACGACTCGAAACTAGCCAAAAGCAACTCAAATACATCAATTAATGCCAAAGGAATCAAACCTAATAGATAAAGATTGAATCTTTAATCAAAAGCCTAAAATAAAACCAAAAGTCCAAACCAGGCCCGCACCTCGACACTCAACGAAACTTATAAAATACGATAACCCATTCAATTACGAGTCCAACCATACTAGTTTCACCCAATTCCGACTCTGAATCGATGTTCAAAACTCAAAAACTTACTCTACAAAACTTTAGGCTAAACTCCCCAAATTCTCTTTAAAACTCATAATCCCATTACCAAAAATAAAGATAGAATCACGAAATATAATCAAAACCGAGTGTAGAACATTTACCCCAATCCTTGTGATGAAATTTGCCTCCAAAATCGCCCCAAAAATTTCAGCAACATCAATAAGGCTCCAAACGATCCGAACCCCATCTGAAACTCACCCGAGCCCCTCGGGACCCCGTCCAAATATACAAATAAGACCAACAACATAACACAGACCTACTCGAGGCTTCAAATCAGATATAACAATATCGAAACGACGAATCGCACTTCAAATCAAACTTAAATGAACTTACTCGCGCCGAAACATATCAAATCAACTCGGAATGAACTCAGATTTCGCACATACGTCCCAAATGACAAAACGAAACTATTCCAATTCTCGGAACTACAATCTGAACCCGATTTCATCAAAGTCAACTCCCGGTCAAACTTATGAATTTTCCAAACCTTCAAATTTCCAACTTTCGCCAATTAGCGCCGAATCCTTCTAGAAATATCCAAATGCAAATCCTGGCATACACCCAAGTCCAAAATCACCATCCAGACCTAATTGAGCCCTCAAAAGTTCTTCCCGGGGTCAAATTCACAAAAGTCAAACTTGATCAACTCTTCTAACTTAAAGCTTAAACAATGAAATTCATTCTTCCAAATTGATTCTGAATAACTTGAAAACCAAAACCGATAATTCACACAAGTGATAATATATCATACGGAGCTACTCGTACCATCAAACTACCGAGTGAAGTGCAAATACTCAAAATAACTAGTCGGATCATTACAAATGAGAACTTTGAAAGTATATACTCAATGTAGGTAATACGAAAAATAACTAAAAATAAAGGTAGATTTTACAAAAAAAATCTGAAAATTATCTATTTATATGTAAAATAAATTTTAAATTACAATTCTAAAAAATATACCACTAATGATAATCAAAATTTAAAAATTTATATACATGATTAGGATAAGAGAGAAAGTAAAACTTGAATATATATACACACACCCTTCCTAATGTACGTAAGTTAAAATAAATAAAAGTAGTGATGGATTCTGTAAAAAGTTTATACAAGGAAATAATATTTAATTTAATGAAAATTTATTAAATTCAATAATAAGATACAATATTGTTTAAATTATAGGTAAAACACCCGGGTAAAAATAAAATATCATATAAATGTAAAGGGCAAAATAAACATTGCGTACGATAGGAGGGGGAGAATGTCTATTATATAAAATTGGAGAAAAAAAGTTTGATTTTTAAAATAAAGTTGGGAGATATAAATGACTATTTATTTTTTGGGTGAAATCATTTATCCCAACTTTTCTTTAAAATCAAACTTCTTCGCCAACTTTAAACGATCGATATTCTCCCTCTCTGATTCTATGCAATATCTAGTTTTTCCTTGATTTTAAATCTCCCATCTATGTGATACCTTTTTATATTACATAATATTTGATATTTTATTATTTTACCTACTATTTTCTCTATGCTCTAAATATTGTTATATCTTATTATAGATTTAATTTAAGTTCATTAACGTTGTAAATATCATAATTCTTTTATCAATTTATTATAAAATTTACCGCTATTTTTATGGTTAATATTTTATTTTTACATGCATTAAGCTAAGTGTGTGTGTATATATTTATGTGTTTGTAAGTTTCACACACTCTCTCTTATTTTATATCGTGTATATTATATTTTGATTGTCATTAATAAAAATTTGTAAATTGTAATTTAAAATTCATTTAAAGTCTAAATAGATAATCTTGTAGAAATTTGTCATAAAATATGCCAGTATTTGTATTAATTATTTTTTGTATTGCATGCACTAAGTATATGATTACAAATTTCTTGCGCTCTATTATTCTCCATTGTGAAAAATAAATTTTTGAGTTTCGATTGCTGCTAATAAACTTAGTGATACGAGCAAATTATTTTTACTCTAGTATATTGCATTCTGCTAATTTTTTTATTTATTTTATATCATTAACTTATATGCTTTATTGCTATTCCTCACTATTTTTCTTTCAGGAATAATATTTATTTGTTCCAAGTTCATAACATTGATTTCAAAAATAAAAATATATATCATGATAATAAAGAAAGAAGTAAATAAAAAGGAGACAAAGGTTGATAATGTTAAGGAATGAACCCAACGAGATCGAGTTGACCCCTTTTATGAACCCAAATAATAGAGTAATCCAAAGAGAGTGGCCCCTTTATGCTTTGTATAGGAGATCAGTATCATACAAAAAACTATTTTCTTTTCAAGTAAGAGAATATAAACCAGCAAAAGAAGAGAACCCGAATATTCAATTTTAGCGTCCAAATGAGGATCAATAGCCAATGCTAAAGGCCTTGCAATCGAATCAAAATAAAATGTGACTTATTTTAAAAAATAAATTATGGTCGGGATACCGTCACCGAAAGGTAGATTAATCCCCATGTAACACTTGTCGACTGACTTGAACAACCACGTTTCATCTCCATTTGTTGCCGAAAGTGATCGAAGAAGTTACTTAAAAATTATGGTCGGGATACCGTCACCGAAAGGTAGATTAATCCCCATGCAACTCTAGTATGAAGTTAGTTAAGTTCAGTTTGACTACGCACGTTAGTAGGAGAAGTTTAGGCATATAGATAAATTCCAAACTGTATGTAATTCGAGTAACCAAAAACAATTCGGTGAATCATGTAGTTCTAGAGCCATTTGTAAATTCTTCCATGTTGAAAGATCATATCTTGGAGGTTTTAAGTGGAAAGAAATATTGCAGAATTGCGACGCGACAAGAAAATGATAATGGTAAGTTATAAACTGACTAAGCAATTTGATCTATCTTGTCTTGCACAATGAGTTTCCCTGTAAACTAATTCAGTATTTGAAGTTTATTGATTTTTATAACGACTTTAAGTTAATACTATTAATAATCTGTATTAAATTATAATATTATAAAACAGTAAACTTCTGTAACTCAAAACAGAAACAAGGATGAATAGAAGGCAGAAACTGAAATAGTCAGAAATAGAATCTGAAAATATATTTCGGAATAAAATCGAGCCCACTGAATGCACAGTGTGTTCTTAAGAAAATTATTCCTCCCAAATATCCGAGGTGTTGGAATATTATCCTCCCAGGATAGAACGATTTAACTCACCAGAGTATCGGTACCAAAACCGTTGGTGAACTGCGAACCACTTAATGGTTGTAAATCATACTGGAATTTATTTGTGCAGAAGAAGGAGAAGAAATTCAAAAAATTTCGTAAGAAAATATTTTGTGATCAAGATGTATTTATAGCCATTTTCTTGCACTATTTCTGAAAATTTCCAACCTTTCAGAAACAGCCACGGCTGCTGGAACGGGCGGAAACGTTTAAAATATTCCAGAAAAGGAATTTAAAACAATCTGGGAAAGGAAACGGACCGGGCCGCGTAGCGCGCGCGGGTCCAGGATTGTTCCGGGTTGAATTTTTTATAATTAATTTAATTAATTAATTAATTAATTGAAAGAAATTTTGTCCAAAAAAAAAAGAATCAATCAATCTTTGACCAAATCCGAAGTCGAAGCCGAGCCGAGTGACGACGACCGCGCGAGGCTTACCTTCTTTCTAACTTATTTAACACCAAGAAAAGTGCTTTCTTAATGTAAACACATTCCCTTTTCTTTCCACCACCAATGAGGGACAATTGCTTTTTCCAAAGCATAAGGGAACTTACTTTCCCTACACATTTCTTCCCTCCATTTACCATTCACCAACTTATAATCCCAACAATCCCCCACATGAATGGGGAATGGCTATAAGACAAAAGAATGCATGGACGAGTGTGTTATTTATAAGCAATGATTAATTGCATCTAGATAAGTAGCTTTCCCTTTGAACTTTCCGTAGTGAACCTATATTGGATATACTCGATCAATCGGTAGATTCGATATCTTTGAACCATCGAGCTTTGTTGTATACCTAGACAACATAAGTCACACAATCAACCCTTAACCATCTATGGTTCTCACGGTTGTGTTCGTTTCAGCCATGAACACCGCCTAGTTTCATGAGTGCTTTGGGAATGGGCCTTTACTTTCATTCCCCTTGAAGCGTCTTATACTTCACACTCACATAGGTGATTTCTAAACGTGTAGTCCTACAGACACACTATATGGTCATTTCCTCATTTTATTTCCATCTAATGTATTTGATTGGGATTACAAGTAAACCGACTCATTTTGCTAATATCACATGCTATATCGGGTCGCGTACAATTCATAATATACATCAAACTTTCCAATACTCTTGCATAGTCTAGTTGTGTGTCACTTTCACCTTCTTTCTTTTGAAGTGTATAACTCACGTCAATTGGAGTCCTGGCAATCTTGAAATCCAAATACTTGAACTTTTCAAGTACTTTTTCAATGTAGTGAGACTATGATACCGCCAGAGCTTGTGGAGTCTTATGAATTCTGATTCCTAAGATCATATCAGCAACTCCTAGGTCATTCATGTCGAACTTGCTAGCCATCATGCGCTTAGTAGCATTTATATCTACCATATCTTTGCTCATTATCGACATGTCATCAATATATAAATAAACAATGACTTCATGACTGGAGTATTTTGGGTCGCCATCACGACCTGTAGTGGATTTTGGGTCATGACAGCTTAGTATCAGAGCGTTAGGTTCACTTAGGTCTCACGAGTAATGAGCAAGTCTAGTAGAGTCTTGTGGATCGGTATGGAGACGTATGTACCTATCTTCGAGAGGCTACAAGGCTGTTAGGAGTACCTCCCTTCTCGATTCCTCATCGCGCGAATTGATTCCTTTGAGGCCTATGCCTTTATTTCCTTCCTACTCAATCTCATGCGACGTGAAGTGCTTGTTATCAATTGGGCATCGAGGAGTTATAGTGGTATTGCAGATGTGGTACAGGATATTTTTTCCTGCGTATTCGGGAAGGCTACTATCGTCGCATTGCCGAAGGATGTTCTATCATTTCAGCTCAGTAGCTGTATTTCCGTTAGTTTTGAGGCTATGTACAAATTGTTATGATGTTCATGCGTTGTTATCGCACAATATTGATGTGATGATGGGGTTCTCGTTTATGTGTCAAGGTAGTGAATGACTTGAAAAAAGGATTTCTCGGTGCATGACTTAGAGGTTCGGCATTTAATTCCAGCGAGAAAGGCAATTGGACTATGGATGTTCAGGCTTTGGTTGATGGAGTAACGAGACTTGATATTTCTGAGCGTGGTGGAATTCTCATTTGTGGTATGGCATCGTCGTCCTTGTTGGAACGCATTAATACCTATGGGTGTTAAGGCCTCCTTTGATTTTATTTTGGTGCAGGGTGTTGAAGAACGGTGCCTTAGCGGTGGTTATCAGATATGGCGGTGTATGTTGGATTCAGAATCGAATTGGTGCTTCTAATTTTGATGACTCGAGGGAAATGATCTTTGAGGAGGCTTAGAGTTAGTAGCAATTTATTAGTTCAGGTGCTACAGAGAAGGATTTTAATTTAAGGCAGCATTGGGACATCGAAGAATGAGGAAGGACATGGTGGGAGGTGTCTTTCGGTGGTTGAATTGCTAGCAGGTCAAGTATGAAAAGTAGGGGTTGAGAAGTTTCTTAAAGAAGACGGTTTAACTGAGGTGAGAGTGGCAGAGTAGCATATGGATTATGCGGAGGGAAAGCCACTTGCCTTGAGAAAGTTTAGGGCGAGTTGGGAATCGTGACGAAAGGTGATTTGGTCTGTAGATTGTATTTGGGATGGTAGCTACTGTACCGAGAAATATTGAATATGGCAAAGACGAGTTTGCTTGAGATGAAGAGGGGTGTGAAAACTTGATTATCGATTTGGATGCAACGTGACTTTGAGTTTGGAGCTTATCATCAGACTTTCAGTTGATGTCAATGGGGAATGAACAGACTTGAACAGCTGGTAGGCGAGCATGGGCTCAAGAGGTTTTACTGAGTTCGCAGTGGTAGTACCCAGTACATCGTCATTGGAAGATGTCGGTATGGAATTTCCACAGGTGGGTTATCCCCTGTGAGCAGGTTAGTGGTTGCGTGATTTTGATGAAGTTTCTACGAAGAGTTCTACTTACTACTGGCAGAAGGTCGAATACGCGATTGTGGCTGATAATTCAGAATGTTCATGAACAGTTTAACAAGAGACTACGAGAAATTTAGTGGGTTGACGGCGTGCGATCATGGTAATTGAGAAGAGGGAATCTTTGCGGGTTCTACATTATGTGATGGTAGCTTAAAGCTAAAGGGGGGATCCCACCGTCTACGATTGGGTTGTGTGGTTGTCTGCTTGTGCGATTTTTGGTTATTGGTGCATTGTTGGATTATTTATGACTAATAAAATAAAACATGAGGGGTAACTTGAGATTATTTATGACTAATAAAATAAATAAATGTGTGCTATATTTTGCCTTATCGGTTCATGTGCTGGTTTTGGGAAGACCCAGAGTTTATGCTTCTTGTGGATATGATGTACAAGGAAAATAATTCAGTCGGTTGCTTTTTTGAGAGGGTGTTGCAGAATGGGTGAGAAAATAATCGGTTCATGGTTTCTTCTGCAGTACAGTATTTGAGGAAAGGGAAAGATAGCTTCGAATATGTGGAAGGTCTTGCATAATGGGTGTACCAGTTAGAGATGTTATTGTGCGCATGAGGAGGCTATGAGATGGTTCATAAGTATTGTGATGATGTTTCTCGTGATTCGGGTCACTCGGAATGAGTGCAGATTTAGTTCATTATATTTTGAAAGGAGCTATTATTATTTTTAAGGCAAATAGAGAGTAAATTGGAAGAAGTTGAGTCAGTTAGTAATGGTTGAATCAACATGATTATGTCAATGATCAGTCCTTCGGTGTGTTATGTTATACAGGTAGTTAGTGGTTGTACGTGCGGACTTGACAGCCACCATAATTTTATTGATTTGGGAGGTATTTGTTTCTAATGGCCTTGTTATGTGTAAATGAATCCCGGAAGAGTTATGGCAATTTAAACCACGACTTGAGGTTGGTATTTTCTGTAATTATGGAAATTCAGTTGCGTCTTGCAATGGTTCTTCTGAAATGAGTTAAGTGAAAGGTTTTTAGCCAATGAAGTATTTATTCTACTAGTAGTTCAGGTGTATGATGAATTCTTGTACCCTCGCGTAGAGGCGGGATAGGTACTGTGAGCGATATAGACATTAGAGGTTGAGGATCAAGGTTGCGGTTCAGTTTGATGAGAATGTCTTGAGCTCGAAGGAGCGGGGGAAAGGATCCAGAAGTTCAGAGTAAGCTGGCATTATCTTACTGTCACCTAAGAACGGTGTATTGTGTATTACGCTTTGGGCTATTAATTTGCGGATTCTAGATTTGCTTTACAGAATTTGTACAGTTGGAGGTGTGGATATGTAGACTTTGCTACCTGGTGTGGAAGGTCGTGGGAGTATAACCCACGAGAAGATGGTATAAGTGCAACATGTTAGTCACTTGAAACCAAGTATGGATATTCTAGTACTATCGCTAATGTGAGAGTTTATGCCTGAAAAGCACTGTAGTCGTTTGGTTGTGGACTGTGGGAGTTAGTTCCGGAATGGACGGTTGCTCGTGTGTGTCATGAATAGGGCCATTGTGGATCCTTGAAAGGTTGTTGGCCGAGTATGGGATGATCGAAATTGGCTTAGGGTTCTGTTGGTGGGTCTAATGTAAATATGTGCTCTACATCAGGTCGGATTTGTTTGTTCGGCATAGCATTGCTTGCGGAGGAGTTTTCGGGTGTTGGATGTTATTCCCGTCGTCATCTATTCCATGTAATACTCTATTGTGTCATGTGGTTTATGAGACGGCTTGATTATTCGCACATGTGTTGTCACCCCGTGTAGCTTGTGGTGTTATATGAGCAGGATGGCTCTCGAGATGCAGGTCATTTATCGCACCTTAGTTGTTCTTGGGTTTTGTAGCGTATAGCGCTATCCGTCTCCCCAAGGTTGTATTTTCTCACTTGGCACGGTTGTGGTCGATATTCGGTATTTCCTAGGTAGAAGCATTTTGGCTTGATGGGTATTTTCTTATTTATTGTTATATGTGGATCGGGTGGCACGCCGCTATGGGTATGTTGTTTGGATTGGGTTGCATCGCAACAATATCATGTTTGGATCGGGTTGCACTCCGCAACGGTATCATATGTGGATCGGGTTGCACGTCACAACAATAAGATGATGAGTACGGTTCCCTATATCTATTCTTGTGTATTTTGTTTCCTATTCTCTAAGAAGGGTTCATAGCATTTGTTCGACCGTTTAATTCGTTACGGGGGTTGGGTAGTTCTTTTCCAGAGTTCGTTTTTCCTTATATATCATATTCGAGTTGTATCTTGTTAGCGCATTGATGACGTCATATGAAATCCTGAGCATTGTTTGAGGTGGCTTATTGTCTGGGCAGCTTGTACTGGGTGACATGAGGTTATTGGGCCTGAAATTGGCGCGATCGGATTTGTGTAAATTATATTAAGAGCAAATTTTGTTATTGAGTTCAGAATAAGGTAATAGTTCTTGTCATGAGGAGAGACTCCGTGAATTATTAATTCGGCAGGTGGTAATGAGTTTCTACGCATCTCAGTTGTGATGTGTATTGCGGGCACTAGATTCGTGAAATTGCAGCTATTGTGGTCGGAGGATGTTATTATGGTTAAAAGGCTTATGAGATGCAGGGAGTGATTTAAACAGAGGAGCATTATCATGGTTGGTACAGCGTGTGGTGATCGATGTGGTATTAATATGTCAAAATCGTGTCTCGTGGAGAATTCTGGATATTAGAATTTGGTCTTAAAGCTTGTTAGCTAAGTTTATAGGGAGGATCTTCAGTCTGGTTAGAGCTTATGTGCTCACATGGGTTGTGGTGGCACGGGTAAGTGCCCGGGGTATTGAACATTGATTTTGGGGCAACTTTAGAGCAGTTCTTAGCACGTTCGAGGACGAACATATGTTTAAGTGGGGGAGAATGTAATGACCCAACCGGTCGTTTTGAGCTCTAGCGTGTCGTCCGGCGGCTTAAGGCCTCAAGTAGCTTCACCTCATATTTTATGACTTGTATGCGTGGTCGGAATTGAATTTCAGAAAGTTCGGAGTTGATTCGTAAGGAAAATTCTAATTTCGGAAGCTTTAAGTTGGAAGAGTTGACCAAGGTTTGACTTTTGTGTAGATAACCTCGGAATCGGGATTTGAAGGTTCCAATAGGTTCGTATGATGATTTCGGACTTGGGCGTGCGTTCGGGTTGAGTATCGGGTAATCTAGGAGCATTTCGGCGCCTATTATGGGAAGTTGGCATTTTGGAAGTTCTAGAATTTCATATGCATAGACTTGCAAGGTTCAAGAAGTATGACCCTCCTACTTTCAGTAGTTTGGCTTTAGATGGTGCACAGAGTTTTCTAGAGGAGTATCACCGCATTCTCCACACTATGGGTATTGTGGAGAAGAATGGGGTTGTTTTTACTACATTCCATCTTAAGGGAGCAGTATATCAGTGGTTGAGAGCGTATGAGTTGGGTAGTCAGGCTGATGCAACTTCACTTTCATAGGTTCAGTTTTTAGAGATGTTCCTGAGAGAGTTTGTTCCTCAGATCCTTCGGGATGCATGGCGCGTGGAGTTTGAGTAGCTGCTCCACGACACTATGTTCGTGTCAAAGTATGTCGTTAGATTCAGTGATTTGTCCACACATGCACCTGCTTTGGTCTCTACAGTTAGAGAGCGAGTCTATAGATTCATTAAGGGGCTCAGACATGATATCCGGTTCAGCATGGCTCGGAAGTTGGAGTCAGATGTTCCATTTCAGCAGGTGGTGGAGATCACCCACCGATTAGAGGGCATGTGGGACCAGGAGAGAGATGATAGGAGGGGCCAGAAGAGAGAGGACAGGCGGGTTCAGGAGAGAGAGGATAGGGAGGTTAAGAGGTCTCGCAGACCGGAGAGATCTACTGGTCCTTATTTTGGAGGCAGGGTATGGCATGGTAGAGGTTTTGTAGGTCACCCAGTTCAGTTTTCACTTCAAGCTTCACACGGTGCTTTAGGTACCCATGTGTCTCAGAGTACCCGTACCGCACAGTTTCCACATCCACGTTAGCAGAGAGGTTGCTTTGAGTATGGAGATTCCATCCACATGGTGAGAGATTGTCCTAGACTCCGGACAGATGTGTCACAACGGGGTATTGAGGCTATGAGTTCGGTTTTGACTACTGTTATCCCTGCACCATCAGCTTGGGGTACATGTCAGGCGAGTAGAGGAAGCCCAAGAGGGGGAGGCCCGGCCCGTTGATGTGTTTCCTACAGTAGGACTGAGGCCGTTGTGCCAGATGATGTCGTACATGTATGGTTTCAATTTGTTAAAGAGGAGCATCATTCGCATTTTGTTTTGGTTCTGCTCATCGGGATGAGTCCTCCTATTTTGTTTCACATATGAGTGAGTTTCAGGATTTAGTACTCTGCTTATGTATTTATCCCTGTTGCGAGATTCTATAGTAGTATCTCGTGTCTACCATTTTGTTTTTAGTCATTATTGAGAGTTATGAGATTTTGAGTGACTTTCTGTTCCTCATTTCGGTAGTTTTGATATGATTTCTGGGTGATGGGTTCCGATTTGTAATTTAGATGCTCTGCCGGTGTGAGAGTTCAGTATGTGTTATGATTTTGTCGGCGGAATTGAATTAGTGGAAGTTTTCAGTTGGTATGATTTGTATTCGACTTGCGATTCTGAGTTGAGGGTGAGACCCTCGCGGTGCCATGTGTTTTGAGGTGTTTGAACGGGGCTACGTGGCGCAGTAGAGTTATATTAGGATGAGATCCTTGTGATTTGTTCATATACTTTAATTCTTCCTTGTTAAATTGTTTCGTATAATGGTACTGATGGGGGGTCGTGCCTGTCGGGCTTGTCTGATATTTCTCTTATGTGTCCCTCCTTGCATATTAGTTGTATTCATGTTGTTCTTATTGGGTTTCAGCTTGTAAGGTGTGTGCCCAGGATTGGCATTAGATATTATTTATTGATTCGGGTGAACAGTTGTGAGGCCTTCATGTTTGTTGCATCGTTTCCAGTGTTGTGAAGGTTTGAAATAGGGTTCTAACAGATGTGAGGAAAATTGCTGGTGTTGGATTTGATTTTGGGCAGATGCTGTGGATAAGGTTATTGTTAAGGGCATATGTGTGATGTGTTTCATCGTATGGTTGTGCCCTTTAGGCGTAGGCATAATTTGTCGCAGGTGGTTGAGGTTGGTACCGTGTGTTGATGCGGGAATCGGGCCTTTTGGGAATAATGGATGATGAAAATTTTGGTTCTAAGGTTTATTGGTGTTGGCGGAAGGGACAAATGTCAGTTGAGATGGTGTCGTTGGGCCTATGTGGACCGGGTGATGCGGAATCACTTGCGGGTGTGTGTAGGATGAATACATTTAGTGATTTGATGACTTCTGGGCGATTCTTGCCACGTTCGAGGATGAACATTTGTTTAAGAGGGCAAGAATGTAACGACCCGACCAGTCGTTTTGAGAATTAAACTCCCGTTCAACGGCATAAGGTCTCGAGCAGCTTCGTAATATGTATTATGACATGCGTGCAGAGTCGAGTTCAGACTTCAGATGATTCAGGATTGATGTGGAAGAAGGATTCGTGTTTTAGAAGCTTAAGCGGCAAGAGTTGACCGGAATTTGACTTTTGTGTGGACGACTCCGAAATGGAATTTGTATTGTTCCAATAGTTTGTATGGTGATTTCAGACTTAGGCGTGCGTCCAGATTTGGATTTGGAGATCCGTAGGGTAATTTGACGCATTTCGGCAAAAATTGAAATGTTGAAGTTTTTGCAATTTGAGAGGTTTGATCGAGAATTGACCTTGGTGATATCTGGGTCAGATTTTGACTCCGAGATTTGGATTAGCTCCGTTACGTCATTTGGGACTTGCATGCAAAATTTGACGTCATTCCGAGTTGATTTAGTGTGTTTCGGCACGTGTTTTGGGAGTTAGAAGACTTGGAAATTTATGAGTTCGATTCGTGGTGCGATTCATAGTTTTGGCATTGTTTGATGTGACTCGAGGCATCGGGTAGGTTCGCTTTGTGTTTTGGATCTGGTTGGTATATTGGACTGGGTTTCGAGTAGCTCGGGTGAGTTTCGGACGAGATTCGGACCGTTTAGAGAAAGTTGAGTGAAGCTGGTTCTGGGCAGAACCTGGTGCAATCGCACCTCAGACATTTTGACCGTAGCTGCGTGGCCGCTTTTGCAGTATTCTGGTCGCTTCTGTGACAATGGAAATGGCCATGTCTTGCCCTTATGCGGAGATTTTCAAGCATGCGCGATGCCGCTTTTACGGCTAAAAGATCGCACATGCGATGAGCCTCGCTTATGCGGCTTCATTTGCGCTTCTAAGTAGTCACAAATGTGACGTGAAGTTTCGCAGATGTGGTCCTTTCCCTGATTGCCTAGCATCGCAAATGCGAGCTTTGTCTCGCAAATGCGAGGTTGCTTATGCGGAACTTGAGTTCGCATATGCAAATGTGCTGGGCAGAATCACATATATGTCAATGGTTTGATATTTTTAACATATTTTGAGTTGTACACCTCGGTTTTGGGAGATGTTTCGTGGGTTTTTCAAGAAACTCATTGGGGTAAGTGTTCTCTACCCGAATCTTGTTATATTTCAGGAATCCATTGCTATTTTCATCATTTAATTGGTGAATTAAGTTGGAAAATTGGGAAAAATTTGTAAAAACTTTCAAAATGTAAAATGATTATTTGAAGGACAAATTGAGATCGGAAATTAATAATTTTGGTATGTTTGAACTCGATATCGAATGGGTGTTCGGTTTTTGTAATTTTGGTCGGGTTCCGAGATGCGAGCCCATGTCGACTTTTGGAGCGATTTTTCAATCCTTAGCTAAGATCATTATTTCATTATTTAAATTAGTTTTCTATAACTATAATTATAGTATGCAATTATTTTGGCTAGATTCAAATCGTTCGGAGTTGAAAATTTAGGAAAAGGCCTACTAAGTGATTGAGCGTGGTTTGAGGTAAGTATTGGTATGTGGCGAGACAAGGTGGCAAGACAAGGTGCACTATGAGGTAGGATATGTTAGAGATTGATTTGTGATGACTTGTGATGGCCTGGAGGCATTGTTATTGCTGTTATTTGTGTAGTGGTGTGTCTACCCTGTGTGACTTATACCATTTATATTTCTTGGTGATTGTTTCTTATGTACCATTCATTGTCTCTACTCTTACTTGTTGACTTGAGTTGTGGTAGAACACTTGCACAAGAATACACGTACTTTATCACCCTATCAGTTTAAGAAGATGAGCATTGATACTACCAAACATTTATATGTACTCCGTCTACTTGTCATATATGTGAGAATTGTTCTATTGGCACGTGAGTCGTCCATGCAGTTATCAGTTGTAATAAGGGCACAAGATGCCAAGTGATTAAAGTTCATGAATTGGGACTCGTGAATTGTGTGTGTTTTGAGGTTTGGTACCTCATGGGGATTATTGAATAAACCTGGTGTGAAAGCGGTTATCCTTATCAAGTTTCTACTTGTCTTTCCTTTATTTGTTTTTCACTGGATTTAAACTGTGTCCACTAGTGGTGTCCCGCTGCTAATTGTTGCTTCTATTTCCTATTGCAAGCACCATATTATTGTTGTAATTATGCGTAGTTCTATAGAGATATCGTACTTTGTTAGTTCTATACCTTTACTTGTTCAGGTTATCTAGTCCAGTAGGTGTTTTGACTGTCCCTCATCACTGTTCCACTAAGGTTAGTCTTAATACTTACTGGGTACCGCTGTGGTGTACTCATACCACACTTTTACACATTTTTGTGCAGATCCAGGTAATTCCGAGTCAGTAGATCGCTAGCTAGTTGTACGGATCTTGCTGTGGAGGCTCAAGGTAAACCTACTGCTGCGTTCACAGGCCTCGGAGTAACCTTTTGTTATTGTACTTGCACTGTTTTATTTCTATTTCAAAACAATTGTATTTAGAGGGTTTTATTTTGTAGCACACTCAGTAGAGCTTATGACTTGTACTACCGGTTTTGGGAATTGTAAGTTGTGTAATAAGGTTCTATTTCATAATTATTAATTGCTGGTCAAATTCGTCTATTAATTCAATAAGTGTTAGGCTAACCTAGTCTTAGAGACTAGGTGCCGTCACGATATCCTACGGAGGAAAATTTGGGTTGTGACACCCGAGGGCCTCAGGAGCGAATCGGGTTGGAAACAGATCGAGTTTGGACTTGTAGGAACTACTAAAGCTTAAGGCTTTTGGTGCGATCGCACATGCGAGGTTATGGCCGTAGGTGAAAGACCGCAGAAGAGGCCCAGGCTTCGCAGAAGCGGTAGGGATTGAGGTTGGTTGGATTCGTAGGTGTGAGGAATTTACGGCACCTATGGGCTCGCAGATGCGGGCGGAGAAGGGCAGAGGGGGGAGTGGTCTGGGGCTGTATGATCGCAGGTGCGGGTGTGGTAGTGCACTTGTAGAGATGCAGGTGCTGTCATGGGCGTGCATGTGCGAATACCTATGGGCTCGCAGATGCGGGCGGAGAAGGGCAGAGGGGGGAGTGGTCTGGGGCTGTATGATCGCAGGTGCGGGTGTGGTAGTGCACTTGTAGAGATGCAGGTGCTGTCATGGGCGTGCATGTGCGAATTGCTGCTCGGGCTGAGGAGTCCGCAGATGCAGGTGATTTCCACAGAAGCAGATGCGCATCTGCGAGTGAATGTCCGCAGAAGCGGAAACGCTGGCACCTTGGGCGAAGCTGCATCTGCGAGGTAGCTTCCGCAGAAGCGGAGCCGTAGAAGCGCAAAGAGTTCCGCAGGTGCAGAAAATCGCTAGGCAGAAGGGTTCTTTACATCGAGACTTAGCTCTCATTTCTCTCATTTTCCACTTGGATGGCCGAATTTGGGGAGCTATTTTGAGGAGGTTTTAATCATGCAACACAAGGTAAGTAATTTCCCACTTGTTGTAAGTTAATTACACCGATTCTATAAGGATTTAACATGGAAATTTATGGAAAATTATGGGATTTTGAAGAAAACCTAGAATTTGATAATTTTTGGATTTTGACCACGAAATTGGATATGGAATCAAGAATACATCATATATTTATGTTCGTAGTGTTATGGGTAAAGTTTATCTTCGAACATATTCGGAACCCGGGCACGTGGGCCCGAGGGTTGATTTTATTAACTTTTCGAGCGGAGTTGGGAATTGTTATGAATTGATTTAGTATGAGTATTAGAGTATATTTTTATTGGTTTGCACATTATTTGACTAGTTTTGGAGTAACGGATATCGGTTTAAGGTGTTAGAGGGGTGTTAGAGCCGATTATGGAACTTCCGAGAGAGGAAGTCTCCTATCTAACTCCGTGAGGGGGAAACTACCCCTAGGTGATGTATTTGATATGCGCTATTTGTTGCGGGGACTACATACACACAAGGCGACGAGAGTCCATACATAGCTAGATTCATGTTATGTCCGGGTAGACTTACGTTCCCGCTATGCTATAACTGTACTATTTGAGTTGTCCCTTGCCTATTAAATTCTTTTGTTTTACGTTACGACTTGTGATTAAACTTTCTATTGTAGAGATTTGACGGGCTTCATGATTAGCCGCGGAATAATTGTGCTCCTCTTACGAATTTCTCTCGTGCTATGCATTTTTATCGAAAGGTTTTCCTTAAAATTTATAACTCACACGTTTATTCGTGAGTGAGGTCAAGGACCCGTTAAATCTTCTTATTCTAATGGGATCAGGCCGTTCGCCTCGGATTATGTACCACACTCTCATAGGAGCGGGTCGTTCGCCTCGGTAGTATAATAGATACATCTATGGTTTATGCCGTTCGACCCTCGACAATGCACATATTATGATGGGATTGGGCAGTACACCTCAGCATTTCTATATAATACTCTTATAAAATTGTGCGTAATATTTGACAAGAATCCAGTGTATCTGTGAGTTTTTCTAATTTAAATTGTGACGACCTATCTGGTGAGGTCCATATATATATATATATATATATATATATATATATATATATATATACACACACACACACACTGGTTGAGGAGGTAACTGCTAATTGAGAGCTTGAGTTTATTGTTGAGAGGAGGATTGTACCACGTATTTATACTTGTTTATTTCATTTATTTTCTCTGTCTCACATTTGTATACTTCTTACTGTACATGATTTATTGGACCACTAGTAAGTGTCGATGTCAATGCCAATCCCTCGTTACTACTTCTCTGGGGTTAGGCTAGATACTTACTAGGTGCGCGTTGATTTACGTACTCAAGCTGCACTTGCTGGACTTATTGTGCAGGTCTATATATATTTCCGGTGGTCCTCTAGGTGCAGAGGCGCAGCTATTGCGGGGAATTTACGGTAAGTTACATTTCATGTTACGATCCACAACATACAAAGTCTCCATCAAAGTTATATATATTCTCATGTCTAACTTGTATTCGAGACGGATGTTGTATTTTATTGTACTCCTTAGTAGATACCCATGTACTTGTGACACCGGATTTTGGGGGTTCCTACTGGCTATTCATTATTGTAGTTCACGTAAATATTATCATTTTACCATATAAATTCTACTTTATACTATTTAATTAATGGAAATTTTGATTTCAAAAGTAATAAAATGGGTAGCTAAGTTGATCAATCACTGTTGGCTTACCTGACGGCGGCGTTAGACGCCATCACTACCTGTAGTGGATTTTTGGGTCGTGACAATCATTCTTCTCCACTATGTTGGCCTGTCCCTTTTTCTTGTCCTTTTTTGGGAGACCACAGTCAGGGGCTTAGTGACCAGCTTTTCCACAATTATAGAAGTTGCCCTTGAATTTTTTCTTGTTCTGCTCATTAGTCTATCCGGAAGACCTTTTCCTTTTCTTACTTTTTGAATTCCCACGCGACTTCTTCTCGGCTATTTTGTTATCTTCCTCAATCTTGAGATGAATCACTAGATCTTCCAACTTCATTTCTTTGCGCTTGTGCATTAGATAATTTTTTTAAATCTCTCCACGAATGAAGCAATTTTCAATCATTGCAGCCACTTGAAATGCTTCATTCACCACCATATCTTCAACTATAAGATCGTAAAAAATAAGTTGAAGCTCTTGAACTTGGATTCCAACTGTTTTTCTATCTATCATTTTATAGTCAAGAAGCTTGGCAACCACAAACGTTTTCAAGCACGCATCTTCAGTCTTGTACTTATTCTCAAGTGCATCCCACAATTCTTTCGAAGTATTCATAGCACTGTAGATATTGTACAAATCATCCTCCAAAACACTTAGGATGTAGCCTTTGCAAAGAAAATATGCCTATTTTCACGCCTAAACAATATAAGCTTTTAATTATCTGGCATGTCGGCGACAGGCACTAGAGGGTCTTTACTGGTGAATTACTGCATACCCAACGAGGTAAGCCAAAAGAACACCCTTTGTTGCTATCCTTTGAAGTTAGCTCTAGAATATTTACCCGATTTTTCGGTCGGTGGCATAATAGTTTGGCTTGACGAGGCTATTATTGTTGCCGCAACAGTCACATAAGTATTTTCATTTTCAATTGTCATTTCTCACTGTCAACAACAGAACAATTCAATTAATTACTGAAAATGTAACAGTAAATAGTACTGTAATTAATAATAAATAATACGTTTAATAAACAAAAATCGAAGTTTTTATATACTGTTTCACAAGAAAACGATGAACTTTTCTTATTTTTTAAATTGTTTCTGAATTTTAATACTCCGATGAAATTTTTATATCTTCAAATCAGAAATAGAAAAATTCAGAAGGAGTAGAAAACCATAAAGGTTTTAATCTCCAGAAAACAGAATACATATTAGAGTATAAAAAATAATTTCCTTAAGATTGTTAATAATCAGTATTAAATTATAATATTATGAAACAGTAAACTTCTGTAACTCAAAACAGAAACAAGGAAGAACAGAAGTAAGGCAGAAACTGAATTAGTCAGAAACTGAATCTGAAAATATATTTTGGAATAAAATCGAGCCCACTGACTGCACAGTGTGTCTATAAGAAAATTATTTTCCTCAAGTATCCGAGGTGTTGGAATATTATCCTCCCAGGATAGAACGATTTAACTCACCAAAGTAACGGTACCAAAACTACCGATGAACTGCGAACCACTTAATGACTGTAAATCACACTGGAATTTATTTGTGCAGAAGAAGGAGAACAAGTTCAGAAAATTTCGTAAGGAAACATTCTGGGATCAAGGTGTATTTATAGCTGGGTCCTGGGTTATTATGGGTTGACTTTTCGATAATTAATTAAATAATTAAAAGAAATTTTGTTCAAAAAGATTAATCAATCAATCGATCTTTGAGCGAATCCGAATAAGCCGAAGCCGAGCGAGTGACGATGGCGCGAGGCTTACCTTCTTTCCAACCTATTTAATACTAAGAAAAGTGATTTCTTAATATAAGCACATTCCTTTTTTTTTTCACCACCAACGAGGAACAATTGATCTTTCCAAAGCACAAAGGAATTCACTTTCCCTTCACATTTCTTCCCTCCATTTTTCATTTTCCATTCACCAACCTTCAATCCCAACAAATACTATAATAGTAGATTTACCCCTGCTTCTAAAAATAGTGTAGATTCACCATGCTTCAAAAAAATGTTATTCTAATGTAGATGGCCAATTGGGTGAAAGATTACAGAAATATCTAAAATAAAGGTACCCTACATAATACTTCTATTGTACATTTAAAGGGGAAATAAAATTCTTGATTCCGAACAAAGATGTAATGATAAGTGATGGATAAGGTTGCCACAAGATGCATGACATGATTGGTTCACCAAGGGGGAACCATTGTTGACTAGCTATGGTTGGTACCCTTTTTGTTTATCTTGTAGTAAGTATATAACATATTGACAATATAAATAATTGTCACGCGATCAATGTAATTAAATTAATTAATAATAGCAGATTTTAGTGTTTGCTATAAAGGTCGCCGTTAATTACTCTTAGGATAACTTACATAAATACTTACAATGTAAAAGAATTTCCACTATCAAATCATGTCTTCTAAAATCTATTACAAATAAGTATCTATTATAAATAAGATTAGTAACCTAAAAATAATATAATTAAGACGAATAACTGCTATAAAAGGTTAATACAAACTTATAATGTATTTTTTTTACAGTAATTGTATATTACTTATATACTTATTCATATTAATCTTATCTAATAATTAATATAATTGTATAAATATTTTAATACTAAGGGGCATAAACTTGAACTCCTAACTCAATCAGTGATACCACCAGTTGTCTTCATGATAACCTGCTCCTTTTAATCATGCATTCCTCATTGTTTCATTATTTCCTTCAACCAGTGGTTTATTTTATACTCTCTCCGTTTCAATTTATATGAACCTGTTTGATTGGACACGGAATTTAAGAAAAAATGAAGATTTTTGGAATTTATGGTCTTAAACAAGTTAAAAAGGGGTCAAGAGTATGTGTGGTTATAAAAGTTTCTCATTAAGGGTAGAATTGTAAGTTTAAGCTAAATTATTTCCAAAATTAGAAATTGGTCATTCTTTTTAGAACGGACCAAAAAGGAAATAGGTTCACATAAACTGGAACGGATGGAGTATGAATTTAAGAAAGAAATAAAGATTTTTAAAATTTGTGATTTAAAATTAGTCATAAATATTTGTGTGGTTTTAAATTTCATTAAGTATAAAATGGAAAGTTTGAATATAGGTATTAATAAAGACGTATGACATTCTTTTTAGAACAAACTAAAAAATAAAGTATGATACATAAATGGGGAGACAGTGAGTAATATTTAATCTTGCGAGGATAAGTAAAATTAGTTACTTCTTCTTACAAAACAAATTAATTAAGTAGTCTAATATAAATTAAACTTATGATTATCATAAGTAAGATAGCATCTTGCATTTTTTCTTACTCAACTCTATGTTCTCACACTTTTACCCTTGCATATTATTGTCTAAAAGTACATTAAAATGACAAACTGCACCTAAATTCGCGTGGATATATCTAATATCAACAGTACATAAAATGCTATAAAACCTTACTGCTTACTTTAATTTGGAATCCAACAAGGAAAATCTAAGGGAAAAGTGGGTTAGTGGATGATTTAGTGCGGATTAAGAGGGTAAGACTTAAGAGCATAATGATTTGGTTAATTAGCATGAAGAGAACATATGATTACGGCAGATGGGGTACAAGTTTATGACACAAATGCTTCATTAAACCAATCAAATCAAGATTTTATATATTTTATTTCTTTCTTCAAGTAATCAAATCTAAGCCCCCACAAAGTGCAATTGAACACTTTAAGAAGGAATAAGAATACACTTTAGAAAGGAATAGAGAAGTATGTGACATCCCCCAGAGTGCCTAGTTGGACAGATCTTTTCTCAACATTTGTGAAAGGTTCCTTTATCTCTTCTTTCCCATTATTACAGTTTAATTAATATAAAGCATATATACTTTAAGCTGCTTTTGCACAGTAGAAGAACTTTGGGTGGCTTTACGTTAGTAAAACTCTATGTTTTGATCTCCTATTCGTTAGAATTATAATAAACTATCTCTTACTAAATCTTTTAATTTTAATAGAAAAGGAGAAGGTGCCTGCTACCATACTACCTTCTCTAAATATAAAAAAAACAAATCCAGCTTTCACCACAACAGTTCATGTTGTCATGGCAATTGGCAACTGACAGAATATTCTCGTTCTTACATCTTTATTTCTTTTCTTTTTTTTCTCCGGGAGATATGGGGATGTTTTATCATTTTAACTATCATTAAGTGTATATATCAAATCAAATAATTTAATTATAGTAAAACAAATTATGAGAATGTAGTACATGCATTTATCATTTCGATATAAACAATGCATGCAGATAAGTTTTTATCGTATATATGGGTGTATCCAAACAGATAAGTATGGGTTCACATGAACCCATGCTCCTCTTCCTAAACCATATATAATAATATTAAATTTCTTCAAAGTTGCTTAAATGTATATGTTTGCACTCTAACTAAAAGAGTTTTGTGGTTCAATTATCATTGGGTGAACCTTACAAGTGAAAATAGGATTTCCAAATTCCACGTCTATCTTATTGGTTTTCTATCTTTTTTCTATAATTGAGTTTGGAGGTTCATGTAACGACTCGGCCGGTTGTTTTGAGCTCTAGCGCGTTGTTCGGTGGTTTGAGGCCTTGAGTAGCTTCACTTCATGTATTATGACTTGTACGTGTGGTCGGAATTGAATTTTGGGAAGTTCGAAATTGTTTCGGAAGGAAAATTCTCAATTCGGAACCTATATGTTGGAAGAGTTAACTAAGGTTTGACTTTTGAGTAAATGATCTCGGAATCGGGATTTGAAGGTTCCAATAGGTTTGTACGATGATTTTGGACTTGGGCGTATGTTCGGGTTGAGTATCGGGTGGTCCAGGAGCATTTCGGCGTTTATTATAGAAAGTTGGTATTTTAAAAGTTTAAGAATTTCTTAAGTTTGATTTGAAGTGAATTTTGGTGTTATCGATGTTCATTTAGAGTTCCGAGCCTTGGAATAGGTCCGTATCATGATTTGTGACTTGCACGCAAAATTTGGCATCGTTCCGGGATGTAAGTGTAATTCGGACGCGTTCGGCGAAGTTTGAAAGTTGAAAAGTTTAAAGAAAGGATTTGATCATCAATTCATAGTTTTGATGTTGTTTGATACGATTTGAGGCTTCGAGTAGGTTCGCTACGTATTTTGAAACTTGTTGGTATGTTCGGATGGGGTCCCGGGGCCCTAGGTGGAATCAGGATCATTTTTGGACTTGGCGATCACTGAAGACTATTGAAGTCTAGTGTCACCGCACCCGCGATGGGTTTGGTCACATGTGCGGACTTGTAGGTATGAAGGGAGTCATCGCAGAAGCGAAGAGGGCTGGACAGGGGGAGGGTTGCAAGTGCGGAGTTTGGCACACATGTGCGCATCCGCAGAAGCAGAGGAGGCACCGCAGTTGCGAAATCTGGGCCTTTGCTACTAGGCCGCAGGTAAGGCTGGCAAGTAGGCCGGTTCAGGTCCGAGACCGCGAGCCAGGACCGTATGGGCCGGTATTAGTGGTCCTGGGTCGGTCTTATGCTTTGGGCCTGCCAGGCCCGGGACTATTTGACCCGTCCGGAACCGGACCGGTCCCTTAGCGGGCCAAACGGTCCCAACGGCTATATTTAAAAAACAAAAAAGGGCTCGTAGGAGCGGCCGATGCTCGGCGAAAGCGAGACCGCAGGAACGCAATTTGTCCACAGAAGCGGATTTGCCTGGGCTTATAGGGAACCGCACCTGCGATTGATATTTCCACAGGTGGCAGAGGGTGCTTTTAAATCGAGGCTTAGCTCTCATTTCGCTCATTTTTCACTTGGATGGTCGAATTTGGAGAGCTATTTTGAGGATTTATTCATCAAGCATCACAAGGTAAGTGATTCCCACTTATTGCAAGTTAATTTCATGAATTTCATAAGGATTTAACATGGAGAATTATGAAAATTTTGTGATTTTAAGAGGAAACCTAAAAATTAGTATATTTGGATTTTGATCGCAATTTTGGAAATGGAATGAGGAATAAATTACATATTTAAATTCGTAAGGTTATGGGTAACGTTTATTGTACGGGCATATATATTTCTTGTGGTCTTTTGGGCGCAAAGGCACAGCTATTGCGGGGACTTTACGGTGAGTTGCATCCCTTATTACGAACTGCAGCATATGGAGTCTCCATCATAACTATTTACATTATCTTATCTATGTTGTATTACAGACTGTCACGACCCAAAATTCCCACCTTCGGTACCGTGACAGCGCCTAACATTTACTTACTAGACAAGCCAACGTCAAAATATAATTAGCCATTTTAATAAAATTTTAAATTAATTAATAACAAGGAAACAAATGCGGAAATTAAATTCTGAAATAAGGTGAATAATCCATAATAATAGAACTGGAGTCACAAGTGCACGAGCTTCTAGAACAATACAAATAAAGGCCTGAATAAAATTCAAGCTGCTTGAAATTTAATACACAGCTGAGATAAGATAGAAGGGGACTTCAGAACTGCGAACGCTGTGCAGTTATACCTCAAGTCTCCACTGGTAGTTGTATCCGGGAAAATCTACATAACACTATTGGGACCAACTCCGAAATCTGCACAAGAAGTGCAGAGTGTAGTATCAGTACAACCGACCCCATGTACTAGTAAGTGTCGAGCCTAACCTCAACGAAGTAGTGACGAGGCTAAGGCAAGTCACGTACATTAACCTGTACGCAATAATAATAATAATAATAATAATAATAATAATAATAATAATAATAATAATAATAATAATAATATATTATTATTATTATTATTATTATTATTATAATAATAATAATAATAATAATAATAATAATTATAATAATAATAATAATAATAATAATAATAATAATAATAATAATAATAATAATAATAATAATAATAATAACAATAATAGAAATAAAACATGTGTCTCTTTTCAACAGTTGAGGCCAACTTGGCAGTCATAACTAATTATTATTTCAATCAGTTTCCGTTGCAGCGTGCAACCCGATCCCACAATATATTCATATTCAATTCCGTTGTGGTGTGCAACCCGATCCTCCAATATATTCATTTCAATTAATTATGTTGCGGCGTGCAACCCGCTCCTCCAATATATTCATTTCAATCAATTATGTTGCGGTGTGTAACCCGTTCCTCCAATATATTCATTTCAATCAAATCTGTTGCGGCGTGCAACCCGATCTCCCAATATAAACTTTAAATAAATCTGTTGCAGCGTGAAACCCGATCCCCCAATATATTTATTTTTATTTTTGTTGCAGTGTGCAATCCGCTTCAACAATATAAACTTAAAATATGATCTGTTGCGGCGTGCAACCCGATCTCCCAATATATTCATTTTTATTTCCGTTGCGGCGTGCAACCCGCTCTAATAATATAATTTAATAACTCTTAAATATAATAAAATACTCCAATAAATACCACATTCAGTAAGAAATTATTAGACAATCAATGCACACAATATTTTATAAATTATTTAGGGACAAGTAATGACAAGTAGCAATTAATTATGAAAATCAAGGAGAAAATAGGCAATTTAATTTCTAATATACTACACGTCAAGTACCAATTTAATCACATAAGTCAAATAAATATATAAAAATCATAGCATGGATTCAATGCATAATATTGAGCAAAGAATATGAAAGAAACAATTAATATAATAATTAATTCATGATTTAAAATAATTTATGATTTTTCAAATAATTAGGCAACCAATTAATTTGACGACGTATAGACACTCGTCACCTCGTCTATACGTCGTTCACATGAATTTCACATAATAAATAATTCAAGGGTTCGATTCTCTCAAGTCAAGGTTAACCACAATACTTACCTCGCTTTGAAAACAAATTAAAGATTCCAATAAACCTTTACCTCGCAAATTCGTGTCCGAAATCCTCAAATCTAGGCATAAACATTTCAATAAACTCAATACAAATCGTAGGAATCAATACCGTATGAAATTACAAATTTTCCGGATTAAAAATCCGAAATTCATCTTAAAAATCAACAGTGGGACCCACGTCTCAAATCCCGGAAAACTCACAAAATCCGAACACCCGTTCCGATACGAGTTCAACCATATAAAAAATTATCGAATTCCGACATCGGATTGACCTTCAAATCTTAATTTTATATTTTTGAAAGATTTTATAAAAATCTGATTTTTCTTCCACAAATTCACGGATTCATGATGTAAATGAGTATGGAATCATGAAATATAATCAATATAGGATAAGAAACACTTACTCCAATGAATTTCTTGAAAAACCCACGAAGAGTCGTCACAAACCAAGCTCCCAAAGTACAAATGTGAAATAATACCCAAACCCTCAGTTTTATAATACACTATCTGACCCCTCATTGTGAAGACCACACATATTTTTGTGCGGCCGCACATCCCGTGTTCTGCGGCCGCTATCAAAATTGTGCGGTCGCACTTCAATAGTGGCTGCACTACCAGGATTAGGTAAATTAGCCATAACTTTCTCTACAAATGTCCAATTAATTAATGCTATATCTTTCTGGAAATTAGATTCAAAGGGCTACAACTTTTACTTTTAAACCATCCCCAACTTCGTTGTGTATTAAAAGATATAAGCTTCCGAAGTTGGACCATCGAACGTGCAGAGCCCCTGAAGTGCGGCCGCACACAAAATTGTGTGGTCCGCACTTTTCCTCTTAAGTTCGGCCGCACACAACATTGTGAGGTACGCACTTCTCCTCTGCGGTCCACACTTTTCCTCTGAAGTGCGGCCGCACTCAAAATTGTGCGGTCCGCACTTTTCCGCTGCGGTCCGCACTTTTTCAAAAGTTCCAGAATAACATTATAGTGCCGAAATGCCCTGATTCGCTCAAAACTCACCCCGAAACTCATCGAGCCACTTGGGATCCCGTTCAATTATACCAACCAGTTCTGTAACATAATACGAACTTACTCGGGGTCTCAAATCACATCAAATAATATCGTAATTACAATTGTCACATGGACTTAAGAGTTTCAAACTTTTTCATTTACAAACCTTGTGCTGAAACATGTTAAATAAATCTGGAATAACTTCAAAATTGGCACACAAGTCATAAATAATATAATGGAGCTATTCCAGTTTTCAGAATCATATTCCGACCCCGATATCAAAAAGTCAAATCCGTGGTTTACTTTGGAAATCTTTAGCCTTTAAATTTCTAGTTTCCGTCAAATGGCCATAACTTGAGCTAGGGACCTCCAAATTAAATTCCGGGCATACGACCAAGTCTCAAATTATGATACGGACCTACCGAAATTGTCAAAATACTGATCCGGGTTTGTTTTCTCAAAATGTTAACCAAAGTCAACTCAGTTGAGTTTTAAAGCTCTATTCCACATTTTAATCAATTTTTCATATAAACAATTTTTGGAAAATTATACGGACTGTGCACCCAAGTCGAGGAATGATAAATAGTGCTTTTCAAACTTTTAAAACACAAAATTAATTATTAAATTTAAATATGACCTTTTGGGTCATCACATAAAGAGATGTTGTATTATTATTATACCCTCTAGTAGATGCTCATGCACTTGTGACACGGGGTTTTGGGAGTTTCCAGTGGATGTTCATTATTGTTATTGACGTTATCATTATCATTTCACTTTATGATTTATTTATATTCGAAAATTTGTAAAGAATAGCACAGGTTTCTATGAGTTCCAGATTTTACTCTATCATTTAATGGGATTCAGGATTTCAAAAAAAAAAATAAAATAAATAATTAAGTTGGTAATTCATCGATGGCTTGCCTAGCAGCGACGTTGGACATCATCACGGCCTATAGTAGATTTTGGGTCGTGACATCTTGGTATCAGAGCGCTAGGTTCACTTAGGTCTCACGAGTCATGAGCAAGACTAGTAGAGTCTTACAGGTCGGTACGGAGACATCTCTACTTATCTTTGAGAGGCTATAGGGATGTTAGAAGCACTTCCCTTCTTGATTCCTCGTCGTGCGATTTGATTCCATGAGGATTATGCCTTCATTTCCTTTCTATTCACTCTTATACAATGTGGAATGCTGGCTATCAATTGGGCACCGATGAGTTGTGAAGATGCTACAGATGCAGTGCAGGATGCTATTCCATGCGAATGCGGGCAAATCATTATCGTCGCCTTGTGGAGGGGTATTCTGTCATTTCAGCCCAGCGTTGGTATGGCCTAATATCATGTTTTGGTATATTCCAAATTTGGTGGAATTCTTCTTAATATTAAGGGGTCGTCATCCTTTATTGAATGCACTGGGGCTCATCGGTATGTTTGTCTACATTTGGTTGCGTCTGGGCATGGTGTTGTGAGATGGAACCTAAGAGGAAGTTATCAGAAATGGTTGTGCGTTGCGACTTCAGAATTGGACCAGCATTTCCAATGTTGATGGTTCGAGGGAGACGATCTATGAGGTGGTTTCTATGCTTGGAAATTTTGAATGTGACGAGAATGGCTTGATTGAAATGTAGGAAGTATTCGATCATTGTCTTGGGTGAGTTACAACTTTGAGTTTCAAACACGTCGTTGGACCTTCGGGTGATGTTAATGGATGTAGGGATTCTTATGGATATTGGATTAGTGTGTACCCAGGGAGGTTAGTTGATTTCATGATGGATGCAACTATAGAAATGAAGTTAGAGGAGGTAGAGATGAGGGTACACAAGTGGTCGATCTCATGTGAGCAGGTTAGCGCTTGCATGATTTTGGTGAGGTTCCTAAGAAGAGTTCTACTTTTTGCCAACATGGGATGAATGTACTGCGAAGTGAGCTTGGATCGCATGAAGAAGATGGTACGACGGTTAGGAGGTCGAGTGTACGATTGGGAGGATAATTTGGGATGTGATATGATTAGTCCAATAAGAACTTATGACAAATTTGGCTGACCAACGGTGTGGGATCATGGTAACTGGGAAGAAGAGGTCGTTGTGGGGTTTGGATCTATGTGATTGTAGTGTAAAGCTAAGTGGGAGAGCCCACCGCCTATAAGTGAGTCACGTGGACGTGTGCCTATATAGTTTCGGGTTAACGGTGCATTGGTGGATTAGTTATGATCAAGAGGAGAAAAATATCAAGGGTATTTTGGATAAGGAAATTTTGCGTACATGTGTTGCATTTCTCCTTATTGATTCTTATGCAGGTGTTGGGATGACTCAGAGTTTATGCTTCTGATGGATGTAATATACAAAGAAAGGAATTCATCCAGTTGCTTCTTTGGAAGAGTCCATGTGCTAATGGAGCACCAGTGTGTGGTTACATATTCGGGACAAGGTTAGAATGGGTTACTCTCAACAGTGATCCTAGAAGGGTCGTGGATTTAAGCACGGTGTCTAAGGATTTTGAGTTCATCACGTGGCTGAGGACTGGGATTTTGGCAGTAGAGTGTGAAGAATACTTGGAGAATTTATACGTTATCATCGGGTATGCAGTGCGGTCTTAGAGGAATGGTAGAAACAACTTCGAATTTGCAGGAGTCTTCCAGAATGGGTGTATCAGTTGGGGATACTATTAAGTGCATAAGGAGGTTATGAGATGGCTGATGGGTATTAAGGCGATGTGGTCTCGTGATTTGGGTCACTAGGGATGAGTGTTGTTTGAGGCATGTTATGTGTTTGAATGGAGATATTATTATTATTATTTTTATTTTGAAGGCAAGTCAAGAGTAAATTTTGAAGAACCTTGGTCAGTTAGTAATGGTTTGAATCAGCATGGTTGTGGAAATGATTAGTTCCTTCGGTATGTTATGCTATGCAAGTAATTTGTGGTTGTACTTGCTGGCTTGACAACCACTGTAATTTGATTGATTTTGAAGTATTTGATCCTGATGGCATTGTTATGTGTAAATAGATCCTGGAAGGGTTATGGCAGTTTAGACTACGACTTGAGGGTTGATTTTTCGGTTATGGGAATTCAGTTGTGTGTCACAATTATTCCTTTGAAATGTGTTGAGTGAAAGGGCTCTAGATGATGAAGCGTTTAATCTATTAGTGGTTCAGAAATTATGACCAATTCTTGTGCTCTCGTGTAGCGGCATGATAGGTGCAGTGAGTAGTACAGTAATTAGAAGTTGAGGATCAAGGTTGCGGTTCGGTTTCGATAAGAATGTCACGTACTCAGAGGAGCACGGGAAGATTTCAGATGTTCGGAATATGCTGGCACTATTTTCGGGCAGCCTAAGGATGGTTTGTTTTGTGGAAGAAGTATTGGGTATTGAAATGCAGATGCCTGACTAGCACTATGGAAATAGCATGGTCGATTGCCATTAATGTTCATATTTTACTACTCGGTATGGAAGGTTGTGGGGGTATATCCCACGCAAAGACCGTACAAGTGTGATGTGTTAGTCATTCGATTGTTAGAGATTTAAATCGGGTATAGAGATTTTTGTACTGTCACCAATGGGAGAGATTTTGACTAGGAGAAGCTTTATTCCTTTGGTTATGGACTGTGGGAATTTGTTCCGGATTTGACGGCTGCTCTTATATGTAATGAATAGGGTCATTGTGTATCTTTGGAACGTTAGTGGCCTAGTATGGGATGATCAGAATCGTTTTAAGGTCCGCTAATAGACTTAATGTAAATATGTGCTCAGATCAGGTCAATTGTGTTCATTCAGCATAGCACTGCTTATGGATGAGTCTTCATGTGTTCGGTGTTATTCCTATCGTCGTCTATTCTCTGTAATACTTTATTTTTCCATGTGGATTGTGGGACAACTTGATTATTCGCACATGTGTTGTGATCATGTGTAGCTTGTCGGTATTGCACCTTAGTCGAGCTCGAATTTTATAGCGCATGGCGCTTTTGTCTCTCCAGGGTTGTATTCTTACACTTGGCGTGCTCGTGGTCGATATTTAGTCATTCCATGGGTTTGAGAAATTTGGCTTCTTAGGTAATTCCTTGTTGATTGTTATGTGTGGATTGGGTGGCACGCCGCCACGGGTATGATGTTTGGATCGGGTTGCACGCCGCAACAGTATCATATGTGAATTGGGTTGCACATCGCAATAATGAGATATTTGGATCGGGTTGCACTTGTTTTGTGTGTCTTATTCTCGTCTCCGATAAAGGTTCATAGCATTTGTTGGCCATTTTACTTGTTACGCGGGCTGAGTAGTTCTTTTCCAGAGTTCGTTCTTCCTTATATGTCATATTCAAGTTGTAGCTTGTTGACACATTGATGGTGCTATATGAGATTTTAGTCAGTGTTTGAATTGGCTTATTGTCTGAGCAACTTGTACTGGTGTGAAACGGGGTTATTGGACCTGAAATCAGTGCGACCGTATTTATGTGAGGTATATTAAAGAGGAAATGTTAACTATCAGCTCAAGATGAGGAATATGTTCTTGTCAAACAGAGAAACTTTGTGAGTTATTGAGTTGATGGGTGATTATGAGTTCCTGCGCATCTCTTTAGTTGTGGCAGTATTGTGAGAGTTGGAACCGGGCTTATATGTGTTATCGGGTATACTACAGGCATCAGATTCATAGATTTGTAGCAATTGTAGTCGGAGGATGTTATTATGAACATACGAAATGTGTTGTACATTATGTGATCTCAACATGGGTGCATAATCATATTTGGTATAGTGGGTAGAGGTTGTTACAGTGTTCATATGTTGGAATCAGACCTGGTAGGGAATTCCGGGTGTTGGGATTTGGTTCTAAGGCTTGTGGGCTAAGGTAGCAGTAAGGATCTTTAGTCTGACTCCAGCTAATGTACTCACCTGGGTTGTGGTGGCACAGGTAGGTGCACAAGGTGTTGAACAGTGATTTTGGGGCACCTCCGGAGCAAATCTTGGCACGTTTTAGGAGGAACTTATGTTTAAGTAGGGGAGAATGTAACGACCACACCGGTCATTTTGAGTTCTAGCGCGTCGTTCGGCGGTTTGAAGCCTTGAGTAGCTTCACTTCATGTATTATGACTTGTACGTGTGGTCGGAATTGAATTTCTGGAAGTTCAGAATTATTTCGGAAGGAAAATTCTCAATTCGGAAGCTATATGTTGGAAGCATTAAATTTTGAGTAAACGATCTCGGAATCAGAATTTGAAGGTTCCAATAGGTTTGTACGATGATTTTAGACTTAGGCGTATGTTCGGGTTGAGTATCGGGTGGTCCGGGAGCATTTCCGTGCGTATTATGGAAAGTTTAAGAATTTCTTAAGTTTGATTTGAGTGAATTTTTTGTGTTATGGATGTCCGTTTGGAATTCTAAGTCTGGGAATAGGTTCATATCGTGATTTTTGACTTGCACGCAAAATTTGGCATCGTTTCGGGAAGTTTAAGTTTAATTTGGATGCGTTCAGTGAAGTTTGAAAGTTGGAATTTTTAAAGAAAGGTTTAGATCGTCGATTCATAGTTTTAATGTTGTTCGATGTGATTTGAGGTTTCGAGTAGGTTCTCTATGTGTTTTCGAACTTATTGGTTTGTTCGGACAAGGTTCCTGGGGGCCCAGGGTGGAATCCGATTGGAATTGGGATCATTATTTGGCTTGGTTATCGCTAACGACTATTGAAGTCTGGTGTCACCGCACCTACGATGGGATTGGTCGCAGGTGCGGACACGTAGGTGCGAAGGGGATCATCGCAGAAGCGAAGAAGGCCAGGTAGGGAAGGGTCGAAAGTGCGGAGTTTGGCGCGCAGGTGCACATCCGTAGAAGTGGAGGAGGCACCGCAGTTGCGAAATCTGGGCCGCAGGTGCGGTCATGTGTCGCAGAAGCGGGCTCGCAGGAGCGGCCAATGCTCCACGGAAGCGAGACCGCAGAAGCAGATTTGCCTGGGCCTAGAGGGAATCGCACTTGTGATTGATATTTCTGTAGGTGCAGAGTCGCGTGTGCGACTTTGTGGCCGCAGGTGCAAAATGTCGTTGGGCATATGGTGCTTTTAAATAGAGGCTTAGCTCTCATTTCTCTCACTTTTCACTTGGATGGCCGAATTTGGGGAGCTATTTTGAGGAGTTATTCATCAAGCATCACGAGGTAAGTGATTCTCACTTATTACAAGTTAATTTCATGAATTTCATAAGGATTTAACATGAAAATGTATGAAAATTTTGGAATTTTAAGAGGAAATATAGAAATTGGTATATTTGGATTTTGATCGCGATTTTGGAAATGGAATTAGAAATAAATTACATATTTGAGTTCGTAATGGTATGGGTGACGTTTATCTTAGAAAATTTCGGAATCTGGGCACGTGGGCCCGAGGTTTGACTATGTTAAGCAAAGTTGAGAATTTTTATAAATTGATTAATTATGAGTATTAGAGTATATTTTTATTGGTTTGCACATTGTTTGACTAGTTTCGGATCGATGGGCATCGGTTGGAGGTGTTAGAGAGGCATTTGAACCGGTTATGGAACTTTAGAGCGAGATAAGTCTCATGTCTAACCTTGTGAGGGAAAAATTACCCCGCAGGTGTTATTCTTGTTGTATGCTACATGTTTTGGGAGTTGGGCACGTATGAGGTGACGAGTGTTCGTTCGCATGCTAGAATTCCTGAGTATGCCCGGGAAGACAAGTATTCACGACATGCTTTATTTGTACTAGTTGAGTTGCTATTACTTGCTTAGTTAATTGATTCACATTATGACCTAAGACTAGGCTTGCGTAGAGTGATAGAATCTCTATTGTAGATATTTGACGAGCTACTTGATTAGCCTTAGAATAAGTGTACTTCTCCTACGAATTTCTCCCACGTTGTAAAATTTCATCGAAAAGCTTCCTTATATTTCATAACTCACACGTATATTCGTGAGTGGGGTCAAGGACCCGTTAAACCTTATTATTCTAATGGGATCAGGTCGTCCGCCTTGACAGGATTATGTAATACACTCTTATGGGATCGGATCGTTCATCTCAGTAGGATTATATACCACATTCTTATGGGATCGGGCCGTTCACCTCGGCAATATCATATTCTTATGGGATCAGGTCATTCGCCTCGGCAGTATCATATTCTTATTGGATCGGGCCGCTAGCCTCAGCATTTCTATAAAATAATCTTAAGGTATCGGGTCGTTCGCCTCCAAAACTTCATGATACATACCTATGGGATCGGGTCGTTCGCCTCGGCAGAATCGTGCGTAATATTTTACAAGAATCCAGTGCATTAGTGAGTTTTTCTGATTTGAATTGTGACGACCTGTCTTGTGGGGACTATTTTATATATATACTATGGTTGAGGAGGTAACCGATAATTGAGAGATTGTATTTACTGTTCAGAGGAGGATTGTACCATGTACCTATATTTGTTTACACTGTTTATTTACCATGCCTCATACTTGTTTACTTTCGATTGTACTTGATTTATGGGACCATTAGTAAGTGTCAATGTCGACCCCTCGTCACTACTTCTCCGGAGTTAGGCTAGATACTTATTGGGTACGCGTTGAATTACGTACTCATGCTACACTTCTACACTTATTGTGCAGTCAAATATATTTTTGGTGGTCTTTTGGGCGCAAAGGCACAGCTATTGCGCGGACTTTATGGTGAGTTGCCTCCCTTGTTACGAACCGCAGCGTACGGAGTCCCATCATAATTATTTACCTTATCATGCCTATCTTGTATTCATGACATATGTTGTTTTATTATTGTACCCTCTAGTAGATGCTCATGCACTTGTGACACCGAATTTTGGGAGTTCTAGTGGATCTTCACTATTGTAGTTGACGTTATCAATATCATTTAACTTTATGATTTATTTATATTCAGAAATTTGTAAAGAATAGCACAAGTTTCTATGAGTTCTAGATTTTACTCAATCATTTAATGGGATTTAGGATTTCAAAAATAATAAAATAAATAATTAAGTTGGTAATTCACCGTTGGCTTGCCTAGCGGCGACGTTGGGCATTGGGTCGTGACAGTTCAAATCTCACATATAGTTTTATTATTTTTCTTTAAATTTCTAGAATTGGGTTCACCCATGGGGATGGACATGCCTTCTGCCCATCTTTCGTTTTAATTAATTACTTGTTTTTGTTTTAGTTTATTGTTTTTAAATTCCCAAATCTGAACACATGAAATCTCTATTCTTCTTTTATCATCACCGTTAAATTTTATATAATTAACTCAAATATCTGTATTAAAATCAGCAACAGTTGATGTAGATGATTTCAATATATTTCATACATATAGTAGATAAAAAATTACTAAAATTGCAAAACATAATACTAATTTTGAACCTATAATTTTAAAGTTTAATGAATTCATATAAGAACCTAAAGGTTAAACTCATCAAATGTAAGTTAAAAGATTAGAGACTATGATATCTGCCGACTAGAGAAAATCTATGATGCTAACGACACTGACAATAACAGGCAAACTCTTAGTATGGCCCGTGCTAAATACACCAGATGGCTAAAGATTCAAGAGGCCATTTTCAAACGAAAAGCAAGAATCAAATGGGAATAGGAAGGAGATGCCAACGCCAAATACTTCTATAGTGTAGTGAAAGAGAAAATAAGAAAAGCTCATATACACAAAATCAAAGATGCCAATAGAGGATGGATTAAGGGTAATGAGGCCATCTCTAATGTTGATGTGGACCACTTCTCTAAACTCTTTGAGCACAGCCCCAACGAAAATGATCTATCTATTTTACAATATGTGGACTCACTTATTACGGATGAAGACAATAAATACATGTATGAATTTCCAAAAGAAGAAGAGACAAGGAAGGATATCTTCTCCATTGATCCCAATAGCGTCGCTGGGCCTGATGGGTTTAATGGGCATTTTTATCAAGCTATCTAGAATATTATAAAAAAGAAGGTGTGCCAATTTGTTCAAGCTTACTTCTCTGGACCAGTCTTACTAAATACTTCGCTCACACAACCTCGTTCTAATTCCCAAAAGTATCTTCACCTTCCACTTTAGACCAACTCAGATCTATTAGTTTGTGCAATGTGTCCAACAAGATTATCTCCAAACTCTTATCTACCAGATTATCCCAACTACTCCCCAAACTCATCTCTGATAACCAAACAAGTTTCGCCAAGGGCAGGCTTATTACTAAGAACATCCTTATGACCCAAGAGATTGTCCATGATATTGATAAGAATAACTAGGGGCAACATTTTTATTAAACCCGATATGTCCAAAGCCTATGATAAATTATCTTGGAGCTTCTTCACAATTGTGTTTAGAAAACTGAACTTCTGTAAGGTTGTGATTGATATGATCTACAGGCTTCTTGGTGAAAATTGGTTCTCTATCATGATCAATGGTACAAGATATGTTTTTTTTCAAATCATCTAGAGGTTTAACACAAGGGACTCCATATCCCCTTCTCTCTTTATTTTGGCTGATGAAGCACTGTCCAGAGCACTAAATAAACTCCATGAGAATAACCAGTTCATTGACTTCTCTATGAGAACTAGTGGCCCCAAGATCAATCACTTGAGTTATGCTAATGACCTGGTTCTCTTCTCCTCTGGAGATAGGAATTCTACCAAACTTATCATGGAGGACGTCAATGACAATCAACATGCTTCAGGGCAACAAGTTAATAGAGATAAAAGTTTATTTCTTACTCATAATTCAAGAAACATAAGGGTGAACATGAGGATCAAAAGGTGGACAGGATTCAAATGAGTGGAATTTTCCTTCACTTATCTATACTGCCCAATCTATATTTGCATAAAGAAGAACTACTACTTTTCTGATCTTGCCTCTAAGGTCCTTAATAAAGCAGGTGGTTGGCAAGGGTACTGTCATTTGGGGGTAGGGCTATCATTATCAAACACATCCTTCAGTCCAAATACTCTACCTACTTGCTACTTTCGTACCACCAAAAGCTATTATTAGTCAAATTGAAATGTACCTCTCTAACTTCGTCTAGGGAGAAAAGGAAGGCCAAAAGAGATATCATTGGACCTCCTGGGAGAACTTGAGCTACCCCCAAAATGAAGGGGGAGTTGGTTTCAAGAAGTTTCAAGACATTTGCAACTCATTTCTTGCTAATAGATGGTAGAGGTCTAGGGTGGAAAATAATTTATGGACCAGGTTCCTCAATAAAAAGTATTGCCCTACATCTAATCCACTTGACTGATGTAGAAAGCTTATTTGTTATCGTATCCACCACATAGTTTACATACTTAGACAAGCTCACTCCAGCACCTATAGTAATAGTCATACTAAAGCTAAAGAGATATCCAAAATTTCTATGCCCAAGGACTTCAATTCCCGGAGGAACTAAATGAGCACTAGAGACATAATTGATTCTCACATTTTCTGGAAGATCCATGAAAGCAACAACTTGTTTTGGTGGAACAAATGGACCTTATAGGTCTTATCAACATACACAACAACCACACTTAGAAACCTCTCAATATAAGGGTTTATAAATTTATCCGCACTACTAAAAATTCGGCTAAAACCGACCGCAGCCGATCGACCAACTTCGGTGGGTCAAAAAACCGGCCAGAAAAACGATCGAAATCATGCGGTTTTTTAAAATATTTATTTTATAATATTTTTTAACAAAACTGATCAACTTTGGTCAGTTTTGTTTTGGTGCAAAAATACGAGAAACTACTTTTGTTTCCTGCAAAATTTATTTTTCATGAAACCGAATAACTTTAGTCGATTTTTTTATTTAAAATAAATTAAAATTAATATTAAAAAAATAACTGAAATCGGTCGATTATTTCGGTCGGTCGTTTTAAAAAACCAACAAATTTCGGTCGGTTATTTAATTTTTAATAAAACCGACGTACAATGGTCGGTTATTTTTATGCGAAAATATAATTAAAGAGTATAAATGAAATAAAAGATAGCCTTAAAATAAAAAGTACTAATGGTCTAATGGTAGAATAGTATCTTGCACAATATAGACCCCCGTTCGATTCCTATATAGTGAATTTTTTAATTACATGATTAAAAATACCGAATACCGACCGACTTCGGTCGGATTTTTCGGAAATTTTTTATTTTTTGAAATTTAATTGACCGACTGAAATCGGTCGGAAAATACTGACCAACCGACCATACGATTACCGACCGCCACGAATCGGTCAGTTTTCGGTCGATATTTGCCAATTACCGACCAACATCGATCGATTTTGGAAGTCGTTTTCCCCCTATTTTTAGTAGTGCCACAACCAAGGCTGGGATATGGAGAAATGACAAGACATTGTCAACCAATATATCTTAAGCGAAATTTGGACCCCTAATGTCCAAGGGAACTCACATGTGTTTCTGCCTTCCATCTTCTAAGACAAAAAGAGAACCCACACCTACGATATCTATGGTATGGATAAAGGAACTACCTTTCAAGATCTCCTTTATTATCTGGAGAATTATTTATAAAAAGCTTCCTTTTGCTGACACACTTCAGAGATTCAATGTTGCTTTCATTACTAGAAAATTGCCTAAAATCGTACAGAAATACCGACCGAAATTGATCGCAAAACTGGAAAGATCGACCGATTTCCAATCGACTTCAATATTTCGAAATTAGGCTAGGCAGTAATAAATACCGACTGAAGTCAATTGTAATTTCCGACTTAAATTTCACAAATGACCCAAAAAGAAAAAGTCTACCAAACAAACCGACCAAAGTCGGTTAGTAGTTTTAATTATACAATTAAAAAATACACCGTCTAGGAATCGAATCAGGGTCTATATTGTGGCAGGATACTATTCTATCACTAGACTATTAGTACATTTTGGTTTAAGACTATCTTGTATTTTATTTGTACTCTTTAATTACATTTTCGCGTGAAAATAACCGACTGAAGTTTTATTAAAAATATAAAACTACCGACCGAAGTCGGTCAGCTTTTTAAAATGAATGACTGAAATAAACGACCGATTTTGGTCGGTTTTTTAAATTTTAATTTTAATTTATTTTATATGAAAAATTGACCGATTTCTGTCGGTTTCTTAATAAATAAATTTTGTGGGATGCTAAAATAGTTTTCCGCATTTTTGCGCCAAAATTAACTTACCAACGTTGGTCGATTTCGTAAAAAAAAATTAAAAATAAAATATTCTGAAAAAGCGACCGACTTCAGTCGGTTTTTGACCAACCGAAATCGGTCGGTTGGCCACGGTCGATTTTCACCGAATTTATATTAGTGTTTACTATCCAACCGTATTTGCAGTAGAGCTCCTAAAATTAAAACTTTGAACCATAGTTTTACCATCAGTGATATGACCTCTTGTGTTTGGAATTATATTTCTTCTCCCCTAGTCTTCAAGTTTAGAGGCAGAAACATTCTCTCTTTCCTTAATCACTGCTGGTCCATTCCTACTAAGAATCATGCTCACAAATTCCTCCTACAAATCACCGCTATGATTGTCTTGTGGGAATTATGAAAGGCTAGATGTGGCAACAAGTATGGCACCAAATCAATATCTACTTTTAATATTTGCCAACAAGTTCTATTACAGGTTAAGATATCCATGGGGCTTAAATTCAGTAAGATGGGTTGGGATTGGAATTGGTGGAAGGTATGCCAGATTGTTGAATCCTACAAGCTTACCCTCAAAAGTAGCATGATTGTATGGACTAAATCGGAAGACAACTTTTGGAAGCTAAACACTGATAGGAGCTACATTAGTAATCAAGCTGGAGCTGGGGGGAATTGTTAGGAACATATATGGACATATAGTGATGACCTTTGCGTCACCAGTCCAATTCTTTACTAACAATTATTCAGAGGTCCAAGCAGCCTTACATGGAATACAGTGATGTTGTGCTAAAATATACTTCAACTTTACCTTGGAGCTGAATTCGCTACTCGTTAAAAACATGGTCCTTGACCAATGCAAAATTCTATGAAAACTTCACAAAGGCATCACCCTTATCCAAGAGATAGTAAGGCATCACAATATCAAAGTAATGCATTATTATAGAGAAGGGAATGGAGTCACTGATCTTCTTTCCTAACATGTTAATTCTCTGACTCGCAAAGTTATCTACACTAATGAGAATGGCCTCCCTCTTAGATTTGATAGAATGCGAGTTTCAGCCTTGAAGATAAAGGCAAAGAAGCACTCAGGATGGTACTTTGAACCTCCATATTCTATTGTGTGCTGCTTTTGCTAATCTTTACTAACAATGCAATCCTTTGTTTTGTAAGGTGTTATGCACACCATGTCTTAAACCATCAATAATCTCTTTTAATATTTGTCTTCTGGTTCGGTATTACGTCCCCCTCTATTGTACTTATTCTTACAATCTATATACGAGGTAGGGGATAATGCCAAGCCCCCCCACCCACCCACCCACCCCCAACACATGAGGCCAACATAGACCGGGTAAATGGTTTTTATAAATAAATAAAAAATCATCAAATGTAAATCTTGAATCTACTTTTTAGTTATGATACACTCATTTTCTTGAAATCCTGGATACGTCTTTGGGTCTCCCTTGTCACCTTTAGAAATTACTTAAAATACAGAATATGTTAAATGCCACACATAAATTCAGAACATAATTACCTTTAATTGGGTAGACAATTTTATATATATATATATATATATATATATATATACACCTATGGGTTCCGGGCTCGATATTTTGTTCTAGAAATCATAGATATAATTTAAGTTAAATTTTTTATTTTACTCTTAATGTGATGATTTATAGCTAGATAAATATTTATGACTTGTTTTATACCATATTTAAGGTCCAATCAAAATGTATCACATAAACCAGAACAAATTAAAGGAGTAACAACTAATATTGTTTTTTAGGAATATATAAAACTGAGAAATCCTTTCCTAACTAGACAATTATATACGCTTTCTATTTCACAACAAAAAAAGAGAAAACAATCTAGATAAATGGGTAAAACATTAGCTTAACTATATATGGGAAGTTAAAACCAAAATGAGGTCAGACTTCAGAAGGCACTGCTTGTGCATGTAATCCTTTTGTCATGAACTGAGGGACCTCTTCTGTCCATATTAGGCCAATAAAGATCCATGGAAGACCAATCACATAGATAGAAAAAGAAGAGAAATGATAAAGGTTACTCCTAAAAGCCTAAAAGGTAGTAAAGGATATAGTATATATTTACAAGAAACATCGAACAGGGCAATTTGAATTCAAGGTCTCTGGTAAGTTAGTTAAGAGTTTCTTGGGAAAATAAGATCTAACAAAATTCAATCCTTTTTTATCCCCTCTCAGTCCATCTTGCTTTCTCTATCATATATCCTGTCTGTTTCTGTCTGTAATGTGGGGAGTTCCAGAATTAGTATATTTAGGAAAGAGCCATAAAGAAAAAGATACACACATTTATTCATTGCGCTGTGTGTTGTTTTCTTCTAGAGACAAAATTTACGGTGCAAAAGCTATTAATTCGTGAACCCGTAAGTGACACTCTGGATCCACGACTATGCTCTTCCTATATAAAGGGCATAAGATTCTCCATCATTCCTCACACATCAAAATCATATATCAAAAGCATTGTTCCCTTCTAGTGATCAAGCAGTATTTGCTATTGTTGTTTCAGATCTAGGGTTCTTTCCTAAGTCTTCTAATGGTGAAGAATCTTCAGTCTTCTGCCCGCCGGATAAATCCAAGTTAACTATTAGGGGTAAATAAAGGGAGGTGACAGAAGAGAGTGAGCACACATGGTGTTTAATTTCTTGCATATGAAATACTTGAAGCTATGCGTGCTCACTCTCTATTTGTCACCCCCACCACTCTCTCTCTTCTTCTCTCTCTAGATTTCTTTCTGTTTTATGTGTATTTTCATTTGCATTTATTTATGAAAAATGCTTTGCCTGTTGGTTTATCCGCTCTTTGGTGATTTCTTGCCTTTCCAGTACAAGTTAGTTTTTCTACTTCAAGAATTGGAATTTATTGTAGTCCTTTGATTGATTTTCTACTATGCAATTTTCTAATTTTTTTAGATCAGGCTTGGTCATCGTATTTAAATTGGTTTTATCGTTTATTTTGTGTTTAATTCATCTATCTGTTATTCTTAATTATTCGTATTGAATTAAACCATGTATCTTTTAAACCGCCTACAAATATTTTTGGAGTAAACAATAAGGTCTTGGACAAATTGCATCAATCATGGTTCTCCCATTCACCCATTTCAAGATGCATTGTTACCTTTCTTTCGGTGGATATGTGTGCTTGGACCACCAAAATGAAAGTAAATCAACAGGTGATATTCTTCTACATTAAAGCATTTGTTTACTCCTTGGAGCATTTGTATACGTCATCCTTTCTTCACTAAAATAAGATAAAGGTCATCAAAGTAAATGGTAAAACATCAGCTTTCACAACTGTTCATGGGAAATTATCCATTCCAGAAGGTCAGCCACTCAGCCTGTGCATGTAATACTCTTGTCATAAACTGAGCACTGAGCAGCCTCTTCTGTCCATATTAGGCCAATAAAGTTTCGTGGAGAAGAAAAGAAAAAGGATATAAATTAAAGGTGCTCATGGAATGGTAAAAATGTTCTCGCCGTCTCAATTTATGCAGTAATATTCCGATTTTGAGAATAATTGATATTTCTTTTGATCGTGATTATTTCATGTACCTTTTAAATATTTTTTAATTATTATTTATTGTGACTTACAGTATATTTTAAGATTTTTTTAAATATATAAATTTTATATCAAAAACTTAAAAAACCTATTCCAAAATAAATTGGGACAGAGTCCTTAATATTACAAGAAGCATCGGTAAGCGTAATTTGAATTTATGGAGGTCTCTAGTTAGTTGGTTAAGAGGTCAATAGGTTGTTTCTTGTCCCTATTTCTCTCTCAGATATCTCTATCTTTTTTTACGGAAAAATGCATATCATACAGTTATGGGTTGATGCAATATATATAATATAATTGTATAATTCCTCTGGGAAGTTCCAAAATAATATATTTGGGGGATAGACTACTTTATCAAGATACCAGATGAGTGGTTGGGGGATAGACGCATAAGGAAAGAGATAAACACACATTTATTCCTTACGTTATGCAACTGTCCATTTCTCTTCCTATATAAAGGCCATAAAACTCCCCATCATTCCTCACACATCAAATCATAAATCAAAATCATTGTTCCAAAACAGTACTTCTGCGATTGTAGTTTCAGATCTAGGGTTTCCAACATCTTCTTGAGGTAAAAGATTGTCGGCGGGAGAGAATTGTATTCTACATTAATCCAGGTTAACTATAGCTGGGGTAATAAAAGGGAGGTGACAGAAGAGAGTGAGCACACATGGAGTTTTCTTGCATTGATATATATATATATGCTTGAAGCTATGCGTGCTCGCTGCTCTATCTGTCACCCCACCACTGTCTCTCTCTATATATTTCTTTATGTTTTATATATGTGCGCATCTGTGTTTATGAACATATGGTATTATTGGTATGGTATTCAGGAGCAGAACTATAGGCTGAAAGGTTTTATCTTAATCCCCTTCGCCCAAAAATTAAAGGTGACAGAAGAGAGTGAACACACATGGTGTTTTCTGGCATATGATATACTTGAAGCTATGTGTACTCACTGCTCTATCTGTCACCCCCACCACTCTCTCTCTCTTCTTCTCTCTCTAGATTTCTTTATGTTTTATATGTATTTTCATTTGCATTTATTTATGAAAAATGCTTTGTCTGTTGGTTTATCCGCTCTTTGGTGATTTCTTGCCTTTACAGTACAAGTTAGTTTTCTACTTCAAGAATTGGAATTTATTGTAGTCCTTTGATTGATTTTCTACTATGCGATTTTCTATTTTTTTTTTTAACACAAATATGAATTTATCACTATATAAGATGAAAAGTTGAGTACTTGGTGTTTTAATTTGTTTTTAAATATCTTGATCAGTGACCAATAGTATTCAAGATTAGTTATTCACACATGCAGTGACTTCCATAATGGCAAAGAAGACCTCATCAATCCAAAGGAAAGTTGAAGTGGAACTTTGTTGATGTTATTTTAGTGGTTAAATTTGACTTGTCCTGGCTAAAAACTACGATGTTATTTCTACTACTGTTCTTTTGCTATTAAACAGGAACAATAAGAAGGGAAATCATGGCTTACGACATCCAACATTAATGAGCAATGCTTTAAAAAAGTCATCTTGGTACTCCATCGGAAATGGAAAACTCATTGGTCAATTCGGTTGTTGCATGTTTGCAATAGTAGAATTCTAGATTCCATCATTTTCAAGATCCCCTCTTTGATTGATACAAGTTTTTAAGTGGGATACAACTCAATCGGGTTTCTTTATTTCCTCTAGGGGCTAGGTACGGCTGCATTCAATAGGTTTATCTTAAATCTTATACTAGTTTTTTGGATACGCTCGATACACACGTGTATCTCTAAATTAGTATTAATCGGTGAAAGAAAGCATGAGTAAGTCCAACTATTCGAAGAGACAATTTTATGTTTTAGTTTCTCGTGTTTTGATCACTTTATTATTCTCTATTAGTTTTAATTAATTTCATGAGATAATCTATGTTAGCAAAAAAAAGATATTGCACAATTAAGTATAGGCGGCAGACATAAGAAAACTTTGTCACAAAAATTACTCAATGGAAGCTCAATTAAGCGGGATATAACATTATTTGACCAAACCATATTTAATGATATATTTTCAACTTGGTTTCAATTGTTCTCTTTTTAATTGTTAACAAGATTATTGATATCATATATATGTATTCGTCTGCATATATTACATATGAGTATTACTTAGTTTATGAGAGATTCCAACATTTAATCATTTAAAGAAAGTACTCAATAAATAAAAAGCAAAATTATATCAATACAGATATCTTAAGAAAGTTTATATAATACAGTATAATATAGAAGGCAAATTATTTGAAAACATACCTGCGAAAGAAGTAGAATTACAGCATTGGTTGTATGCCAACTGTTTAAAAGGCCCAAAATGACCCAAATTACGCAATACCACGTTCACAACTGAAATGCTTTGTCCTTTTTTTCTTTACGATTAGAAATAAATGAAGTTAAGACGGATAAAATCTTGTTATTGAGAAAGAAGCAAGCGTAAGGGTATTCAAAGATATCCCGGATGGAAATAAATCTCTCCTTATTGTGCTCAAAATTCTTCAACTCAAAGCCAAACAACCCGAAACTAATCAAACAATGTGCAAATCAATCAGAATATACTCTAATGCATATAATTAATCCATTTATAGCAATTCCCAACTCCGCTCAAAAAGTCAATAAAGTCAACCATCAGGTCCACGAACCCGGATTCCGAAAATTTTCGAAGATAAACTTTACCCATGATGCCACGAACTCAAATATATGATTTATTTCAATTTCCATATCCAATTTCGTGGTCAAAATCCAAAAAATACCAATTTCTAGGTTTTCTACCAAAATTTCAAATTTCTACTAATTTTCATGTTTAAATCCTTATGAAATCCTTGAAATTAACTTACAATACGTGGGAAGTATTTACCTTGCAATAGATGATGAGAATCCCCTCTTGAAGAGCTCCAAAAATCTCCCAAACCAATAAAAATGCGGGAGGAATGGGCTAAGTCTCGAATTAAAAGCACCCCACTGCCCAGCGACTTTCGCATCTGCTGTCCACTAGTCGCACCTGCGACTCCGTACCTACGAAAAATTCCATCGCAGATGCGGTCCCCTCTAAGACCAGTCGTCCCCGCTTCTGCGAAAAAATGCTAGCTCGTGCGAGCCTTCACCAGCCTGTCCGCTCCGCTTCTACGTAAGGTTTGGTCGCGCCAACGGTTGCGCATCTGCGCTCAGGCCTTCGCATCTGCGGAAGGCCATGCCTCTCCTGCTTCGCTTCTGCGCTCAACTTCCCGCATCTGCGAGCTCGCAGGCGCGGCCAAAACCTCGCACCCGCGCATTCCCCCTGTCCAGCACAACACCGCACCTGAGATGCCAAACACGCCCCTGCGGTCTCACACCTGCGACCAAATCCTATGCAGGTGCGATTGCACCAGACCTGGTGCACTTCAGCTGCTCTCTAAGTCTAAACTCAACTCGATTTCCAATCTGAATCACCCACGAGGCCCCCGATACCCCATCCAAGCACACCAACATATCCCAAACAAGATATGAACTTAGTAGAAGCCTCAAATCACGTCAAACAACATCAAAATCATGAATCGACTGCCAAAACCTTTCTTTCAGCTTTTCAACCTTCAAACTTCACTGAACACGTCTGAATTACACTTAAACATCCTAGAATGACGCCAAACTTTACGTGTAAGTCACAAATCATGATACGAACTTATTCTAAGGCTCGGAATCCCAAATGGACAAAATTGGCACCAAAGTCCACTTTAAATTAACTTTGTGATGACCCAAAATGTCATCTTTAAATTTAATAATTAATTATGTATTCTAAGACCTCTAAAAGTACTATTTATCTTTTCTCAACTTGCGTGCATAGTCCATAAAATTTTCTGAAAAATTTTTATATGAAAAATGAATTAAAATATGAATTAGAGCTTTAAAACTCAACTAAGTTGAGTTTGGTCAATATTTTGAGAAAATGGACTCAAATCAGTATTTTGACAGTTCCGGTATGTTCGTATCATGATTTGGGACTTGGGTGTATGCCGGAATTATGAAATTTTGATGAAAATTTAAAAGTTTAAGTTCAAATAGTGACCGGATATCGAATTATGTGCAAACGACCCCGGAATAGAATTTTTATAATTCCAACAACTCCGTATGTTGATTTTGGACTTAGGAGCGTGATCAGAATTTTATTTGGAAGTCCGTAGTGAAATTAGGCTTGAAATGGCTAAAATAGGAATTTAAAGTTTGGAAGTTTGACCGGGGAGTTGACGTTTTGATATCGGGGTTGGAATCCAGTTCCAAAAATTTTCATAGCTCCGTTATGTCTTTTATGACTTGTGTGCAAAATTTGAGGTCAATCGGACATGATTTGATAGGTTTCAACATCGAATGTAAAAGTTGGAAATTCTTATGTTTCATTAAGCTTGAATTGGAGAGTGATTTGTGATTTTAGCGTTGTTTGATGTGATTTGAGGTTTCAAATAAGTTCATATGATGTTTTAGGACTTGTTGGTGTATTTGGTTGAGGTCCCGAGGGCCTCGGGTGAGTTTCGAATGGTTAACGGATCAAAAGTTGGACTTAAAACAGCTGCTGCAATTTTTCTCTTCTGCTGGAAATTCTAGGTTGTGATCGAGCCCAATATCGAGGCAGCCCAAGATCGAGCCCCGTGATCGAGGGCCATGATCGAGCCCCAGGATTGAGGCCATGATCGAGCCCCCAGGATCGAGGCCATGATCGAGCCCCGGGATCGAGGCCATGATCGAGCCCCAGATCGAAGCCATGATCGAAGGCCAGGATCGAAGGCCAGGATCGAGGGCTAGGATCGTAGCCCAGGATCGAGGGCCAGGATCGAATCCACGATCGAGGTCAAGGATCGATCGAGGGCCATGATCGAGGGTCATGATCGGGGCTACCTGGGCAGAATTATAAATGAGGGCATTCGTACCATTTGCCATTTTTAACAAATTGGAGCTTGAGCAGAGGCGATGTTTGATAGATTTTCAAGGAAACGATATTGAGGTAAGAGATTCTAACTCGGATTTGGTCAATATGCACGAATATATCATTGTTTTACCATTTAATTAGTATTTTGAGATTGAAATTTCGGAAATTTTAGAAATCTCATGGAAACGAATTTTTTAGATTTCGGTGTCAATTCAGAGTCGGATTTGAGTGAAACTGGTATGGTTGGACTCGTAATTGAATGAATTGTCGGATTTTATGAGTTTCGCCGGATTCCGAGATGTGGGCCCCACGGACAATTTTTGAGTTAATTTCGGATTTTTATTGAAAAGTGTAGTATTTTATTATGGAATTGATTCTATAATTTTTGTTGACTGTATCGAATTTATTATGACTAGATTCGAGTGGATTGGAGTCGAAAAATCGAGGAAAGGGCATACTACGTGATTAAATTGGAGCAAGTCAAGGTAAGTGACTTGTCTAACTTTGTGTGGTAAAAATTTTTCCTAGGATTGATAATTGTAATATGTTGAAAGTCGTGTACACGAGGTGACGAGTGTGTACACGGGATAAGTGCGAAAGATTATATTTTTAAATTCTGTAGATCACTGTTGCGCATTAATTAAATAATTTTATCTTGTTATATTCTTTATCATTGATATGAGTTATATACTTTAAATTTGCTTGACCTTTTCCTGCTAATTGTTTTACATGTTTAGTTGGAACTTGATTTCTTTTGTTCTGTGCATTATTTGAAGGTTGATTTTTTTTAAATTAAATATTATTAATATGAAGTATTTGACATTTTCAAATTTGGTATTGAAGCAACGTATTACAGATTTTAAAATATATGTTGCTGAATTATTTATTCCTGAATATTTTTGTAAGATTTTCGTACTCATTGTGATGGAGCCGTGAACTCTTTATTGTGAAAAAATATTATTGATGATTTATTTTGGCATGAGCCGTGAGCTCTTTATTGTGAAAAAATATTGTTGTTGAGCTATTTTGGCAAGTTAAATTATTTGAGCACTTGAGGTATAAATTATGATATATTATGATATTGATATGCATGCGGTGGTATAAGGTCTGGGTATTGAAACGCATGCGGTGAGATAAGGGTGTCTTGATACGCATGGCTAGTAGGGGGAACTATTAGAAGTCATGCGGTATGATAAGGATGGCTAAAACACGGGATGCTATTTCGGGAAAAAATATTTTCTTTAAAATAAATTGTGAAGGCTCTCGCGGTGATATAAGAAAATGAGATATTGTGAATTTATTTATGATTTGGGAATACGAGGCGGTACCTCATGATTGAGGTACCCTTGTTGATATTGATTTATGGCCACAGTTGCCTTTGATTATTTGTTGTGATTTTCTTGAAGTTGAAAGGAATTCTGTTTTGATTCCACGAGATATTATTTGCCATTATTTTGTGTAATTAAATGGTGACATGCTACTTGATTCATTTCCATTGTCATTTTATTTTATTATATTGTTAAACATTTTACCATGCCATTATTAATTTTCAGTAGGGTCTGACCTGACCTCGTCACTACTCTACCGAGGTTAGGCTTGACACTTACTGGGTACCGTTGTGGTGTACTCATACTATGCTTCTGCACATCTTTTTGTGCAGATTCAGGTACTTCTTACCAGCCCAGATATCAGTGAGTACCTGTGCATGGAGATTTCGAGGTATATATGCCAGCGTCCGCAGACTTCGGAGTCCCCTTCTATTCTTGTTATGTTGCTTCCTTATTTTCTTTAGACTTTGTTATATAGAGACATTGAGGATAAATTCTTAAAAGTTTGTGACTTATTTCTACCTGATTTTGGGAGTTAAAATTGTTTGAATTGTAGTTTATTTATTTTAGATATTTATTATTATTCCACATTGATAGGCTTACCTAGTCTTAGAGACTAGGTGCCATCACGACATCCTACGGAGGGAATTTGGGGGCATGACAAACTTAGAAATTCTTAAACCTTCAAAATACCAACTTTCCATATTAAGTGCCGAAATGCTCCTCCCGCGCTACCTGACACTCGACCCGAACATACGCCCGAATCCGAAATCATCATACGAACCTATTTGAACCTTCAAATCCTGATTGTTTACTCAAAAGTATAACCTTGGTCAACTCTTCCAACTTAAAGCTTCCAAATTGAGAATTTTCCATCTGAATCAATATAGAATTTCTCAAAATTCAATTCTGACTACGCGTACAAGTCATAATACATGAAGTGAAGCTACTCAAGGTCTCAAACCACCGAACGACGCACTAGAGCTCAAAACGACCGGTCCGATCGTTACAAAAAGAGTAGTCTATTTTTTAGGAACACGGGTCGTGTAGGGTTTAAAAATTGATTTTCGACCGATTTGGTCGGAAATATATAATAAAAATTTTCTTTTTAAAAACAAAAATACCGACCGAATCAGTTGAAAATATTAAAAATAAATATTATTGACTGATTTGATCGCTACTAAAGTCAAACGAGTCAAAGAGTCAAATTTTAAAATTTTAATACCAGGGGATTCAGTCGAAAATAAATTCCCGGGCTTTTGCGCCAATAATTGTTACCACAATGGTCGAAAATGTGATCGAAATTATTTAAATGAAATATTCATATTTTTTAAAATACTCCGACCGATTTGGTCGGAAATTTTAGACAATTTTTTTCCTTCGGAAATTTTGGTTGGAATTCAACGATTTTTCCATACAAAAGACTAATTCCCTCTTGTTTTATGAAGCACAAAATTGCTACGATGGTTTTTAATATTTATTGACATAACTTAATGTATTTCCTTACGTTTTTTCAATTTATATGGTACAATTTGATTGAGTATGGCTTTTAAGAAAAAATAATTACTTTTTAAATATGTTTTCTTAATGTGTTAACATTTGTGTGACTATAAATTTTTTGAAACTTGCGGTATTAAATATTCTAATTCCTCCATTTCAATTTATGTGATATACTTTGACAGAATATGGAGTTTAAGAAAAAAAAAATACTTTTGAAATGAGAAGTTTATAGTTAATATTATTGTTAAATATTTAAAGGTATCAGCCTTCTTGGGACAAACTAAAAAAGAAAATGCATCACATAAATGAGGATGAAGTACAATATTTGTGTGATCATAAAACTTTATTATTAAGGATAAAATAAAAAAAATAAGTTGAAGTATTCCCGAAGTTGAAAACGATGCCATTTTTTCTTAAAATAGGAGGCAATAGTACAATTACCCTTTGAAGCAAAAAGAAACTAATGGTGGGAGAGGTTGAAGTACATTTGTAGATTAAAAATTGACTAGTTTTCTCTGTTTTCTTTTCCATTTTTCTCCCCTCCTGTGGACAGGAAGAATTTGGCGTGCAGTCCACAGTTTCAGGCAGTTATCTTTTTTCATTCGTCTCCTTGTTTATTTGGAGTGCACCAACATTGTACATACCAAATTGGGAAAGATGCTATTAACATTCTCTCTCTGTTGTTTTTGTTTTTTTGTTTATTACTAACATTGCAAGTACAATGGTATTTATCGAGTTCAGTTTGGTATACCATATACCATCTCTTATCTCTACTATGTTCACACTTTGAGTCATGATGCTATCCACGTGCAGGAAGATTGTGGGGCTCTTCTCTTTTACTGTCTCAATGGAAAAAAATAACCAACAACAACATGTTTACTACTATGATTTTACAGATGGGCTGAGGAAGGTAGGACATAAGCAAACGTTATCTTACCCATAAATAGACTGTTTTCGATAGATTCGATTTAAGAAAATAATTTGTAAACAAGTTTAAAAAATAAGAAAATAAAAAAAACTATGATAAAAATACTGAAGAAAAGAAAAGGAAAGTCTTACTAGCAAAAATAGTAAAGAGAACCAACTTCTTTTTAATGAGAAAAAATGACAATTTCCAAAAATCTTTATGATGAACTTATTGATGTTTAGGGGACCATGTTGGAAAAAAGAATTTAAGGGACCATAATGACTGGTCGTTTAAAATATTTTGGTCGCTAAAGTAAATTTAATTGCCTTCTTTTTATCTAAAGCAATATTAGTATTGTCTACTGTTGCTTTTCAGGCGCAATATTTTATTGAAAACGATAAATAAATGCTGAAAAGTTCTGTGCTTTTTCTGATATTTTTAAAGAAACTTTTTGGTTTTGAACCATTTCTAGATGTTTAAGTTCCTTTCGCATAGAAAAATGATTTAGAAGAATTAAGTTAAATATCTACTTGTCTAAACGCTTAAATTAAAAATAATTAAGAATGCATAATATATGTATAAATAATTAATGTATTATCTATATATACGAATTTGACTGGCTATTAGTCTAAAAACACTACAATTTAAAGGTCTTCGGAACTTTGTCGTAATAAGAAAATAGGTGGTGACTTTGTAACTTAGATGGTATGTTTTTTTAGTTCATGTTCTATTAGACAATTTATTCTCTTTCAATTATACTAGATATATCTGTTGTCTAATTCCATTTCCATCAAGGAAGAATATGCCTTGGAATATTTCATGAAAAATTCTTGTTCTTTTGATTTCCTTTTCTTTTATGTTTGTTCTTTTTCCATCTATGATTAGCATATCTAAAATTTCTCTTTTTGTATTTCCATTTTATTGTTTCATTTACCAGGTTGTCAATCTAGAATATTCTCCTGGTTTGTATTGTTAGAAGCTTTGTTTAGAACTAGAAAGATGTAAAGAGATTTGACGTCCTCCCATGATTAATATGTGGAGGTAGAGATGTAAAAAGGAAATCGATAAATTGCACTAAACCGATAATTCGAATCAAATCGGAAAAAAATTCTGACTATAGTTTGGTGTTGGAAAAAAAATCCTATCATAATTGATTTGGTTTGGTTTTAACTAGAAAAAGTCAACCGATACCAAACTAACCCGACATTACATATATACACGTTTTAAAAATATTTTATCATAAAAATATTTATTGTAATATAAATTATAAATATTTCTTATATTTTTCATAGTTTTCTCCTTAATTTATTATTTCAAGTTTGAACATAGAATTTTTAAATGGTCCAATATGTTTTATAGCCCATAAATGTTAGTAACTCAAATAAAGCCCAAACCAAAATCAAATCAATATTAATGCTAACAAAAAAAATAATAATAATGCAATACTAAGAGTGAAAATAATGTTGGATTTCTTTTTTTAATTTTGCATTGGTTTAGACAGTGAAAATGCATAACTTATTTTTATAATTGTTTAGTCATGTAATTAATATATAGTACTTATTAGTTGTACTTATTTTAGCATGACAACTTTTCGATTATGTTCATTTTCATTTGTGGCTTTATGCGATTTTATTATATTTATTATTGAATATTATAGTACAATTTTACGAGACATCTCATATTATTTTTTGTGTATTTTCTAGGGCAACACCTTATATAGTTGTATTCTACTTAGAAATTTTAGATTATGTTACTTTTTCGTTATGGCTGATTAATTAGCATTATTTATTTTTATTCAATTTTATTATCTTCATTTTTGAATATTTCAATATAATTTTATGGCTCATCTCATATTATTTTATATTATTTTTGTGGATAAAATATTATATAATTATATCCTACTAAGATCAAAGAAATATTTGTAGCACAAGTTATATGTTTTGTGCTATGAAGATTTAATCGGAAAAAAACCAAAAAACCAAGAAAATCAAAAAATCCGAAAAAATCGAGATTGAAAAATTTGACCTTTGTTGATTTGGTTTAGTTAATAGATATAAAAATTCCGACACTAAATCATTATTTGATAATTGAAAATTCATACCAACCCGACTTATGTAAAGGTTTTGGCCTAGTCCCCACGACTTTGTAATACCAGTTCCAAGCTAATACATTTCAAGCACCTTGAGGTGGTCTTTATTTTTTATGTAAACTAGGAGTCCACCAAACTGTATAGAGAACCTTGTTCTCTATCAGTTCTCATAGAACACATACACATATCGGTAAGTAAATGACACAATAATATTTTACGTAGAAAATTCCCAACTCACGGGATTAAAAACAAGACTTACACTCGTAGAATTTTAACTTCACTAACCGAACAACTTTAGATTATAATGTATTGTAACCTAGGAATTAAACTCTTAATCCCTCACCTACTTGCAATAACTATATTGCAGGCCTCTTTATAATAACTCTATTACAAAGCTTACCACTTTGACTAACTCTAGTCAAACATAAACACAAGGTTTATAGTTTACAAAGGTATCCTACGAGATGCAACAATACTAAGGACACACGATGTACTCAATACTAGGATCTGGTCCTTCGTTCTGTTGCTGCTTTGTTCTTCAATGCCTTGGAGTAAATGAAGGCGGTTGTACACTTGGGAGTAGATTGTATTTTAGGGTTTGCAAGTATGTGTAATCTCTTGCCTCATGTTGGTAATATATAAGTGAGGTCACTAGGATGATGCAAGCAAGTGTCCGGTATACAACATGCTTCAAATGTGACTGCTGCACCATTGCGTCTGCGGTGCAGCAACTTTAACAGCTGTAAAGAGTTGACTTGTACTGTGACCGGAGGAATTGATAGCCATATGTTTCCTCTGTCGTTCCCTTAACTGATTTCATTGGAACTTGTGCCAGACATGTGACTTGTTGTTCTACGCACAGAGAGGTTTTGTATCAGGTTCCCTATCTGGTTCTCATATGAAGTTTGTTAAATCTTCAAAACTCAAAGGCACATAACTTATCAATTTTTCCATTTTTGATGATGACAAACTTAGAATTGAAGTTTCTCCTGAGAACCAGATCTCCATATTGCCCCCCTGCAGATTAGCCATATTCCCCCTGAGAACTTGTTCCCCCTGTAAATTAGCCATATTCCCCCTAAAAATCTGTTTCTCCCCTTCAATTTTTCTTCTCCTTTTTGGTATCATAAAAATAATTTTTCAAGTAAAAGCAAAAAATAAGTCCAACAAAGTTAACTCATGCCACTTGTGTGAACATAACATAGCTAAAAACAGAACACAAGAGTATAACATGCATATAGAAAAGGATTGAGATGCTCACTAATGTTAAAGAGAAGAAAATACAAGTTATAGTTCCATTATTACAAAGCATCCACAAAATAAACACACTAAAATACCACAGTCATAGGGACAAGATATCAAAACAGACACTAGGACTAAAACAAGGACTGATAAACTGGACACTGAAAAGGGGACAATTTAGGGGGCACTGGAAGAGAGAAGGAAGGACGAAGGTGCAAGGGCTTTGAGGAGAACATCCACTCGAGCATTTGCAGACCGCTGCTCATTGATCAGCTGCTCTTTCAGGTTCTCAACTTGTGTCACGACCCAAAACACACCATAGGCCGTGATGGCGCCCAACATCGCCGTTAGTAGAATAGATAATAAAAGTGTGTAAATGCTAAGCGGAATCACCTCCAACATCTAGAACATCCCAAAATCCGGTGTCACAAGTGCATGAGCATTTACTAAGGAGTACAATAACAATACAACATCTGTCCGTAATGTAACTAAGACATGATAAAGTAAATAGTACGATGGAGACTTTGTGGGCTGCGATACGTAGCCTAAAATGCAACTCACCATAAAATCGCCTCAGTAGCTGTGCCTACGCGCCAAGATGACCACCAATTGAACCTGTCAAATCCTGCACATTTAGTGCAGAAGTGCAGTATGAGTACGAAAATTAATGCATGCCTAGTAAGTATCTAGCCTAACCTCGGAGAAGTAGTAGCAAGGGGTCGACATCGACACTTACTAGAGGTTCAATAAAGCAATATAATAAATCATAAGCAGATATGAAGCACATATCAATAATGGGGTAAATCTATAAGTTACATAATCTTCCAAAAAAATTCTTTTAAAGGTATGGATTTCTCAGTCTTGTATTCTACCTCAACATCTCATATGTATCAAGTTCCGGTATCAAACGGATAAAGAAGTATTAGGTAAAATGTCGGTCATCAGTGGAAGGATAATATCGTGAATGTTCAGACTACCAGCGATATAACGCACGATTATGCCGAGGTCGTTCGGCCCGATCCAGAATAATGTGTACACTGCCGAGGGTCGAGCGACATGAACCATAGATGCATATATTATATTGCCGAGACGTTCGGCCCACTCCACAAAAAAGGAAGGAAATTATCAAATTACGAGACACATGCTTACAATATAATACATGAACACAAGGTGAGTATAACCTTTACCATTTCTCAAATAACTTTCCAACAACTCAAGGTGATAAGGCTCGGCCTAATATATATGTAATTTCTAAATCATATATGTATATATTTCTAAATCAAGTTTAATTATAATTTCAATTAATGAAGCCAGCAGAATGAGTTCAAATAATTCAAATATTACATGATAAAGTCCTAAGTCTACCCGGATATAAACATGTTTTAGCTACGTACGGACTTTCGTTACCCCGTGCGTACGTAGCACCCACAACTAGCAACACATAACAATTACATCACCTAGGGGTAGGTTCCCCCTCACAAGGTTAGATAGGAGACTTACCTCACTCAAAAATTCCATAACCGGCTCCAATGCCTCTCCATTCTTCAATTCAAAGCCAAATGATCCGAAAATAGTCAAACAATGTGAAAATCAATCAAAATATACTCCAACTCTTATAATTAATCAATTTATAGCAATTTCCAACTCCGCTCGAAAAGTCAATAAAGTCAACCCTCGAGCCCACATGCCCGGATTTCGAAAATTTTCGAAGATAAACTTTACCCATAATGCCACGAACTCAAATATATAATTTATCCTAAATTCCATGTCCAATTTCGTGGTCAAAATCCAAAAATATTAATTTCTAGGTTTTCTACCAAAATCCCAAATTTCTACTAATTTCCATGTTTAAATCCTTATGAAATCCTTGAAATTAACTTACAATACGTGGGAAGTACTTAACTTGCAATAGATGATGAGAATCTCGTCTTGAAGAGCTCCAAATGATGCCCAACCAAATGAAAAATGTGAGAGAAATAGGCTAAGTCTCGGATTAAAAACACCCCACTGCCCAGCGACTTTCGCACCTGCAGACGAATTTGTCCGCACCTGCGAGCTTGCTTTTACCAAACAAAGCTCGCTTCTGCGAAGTGCATTACCCAGCTGCTCCATCGCACCTGCGGCAGAATGTTCGCTTCTGCGCAAACGCAGGTGCGAGCCACCATTGTGCTTCTGCGCCCCTTCAGACCAATGCCCCTTCCTGCTTCTGCGACTAATAGCCCGCACCTGCGAGCTCGCAGGTGCGTAAATTCTCTCGCACCTACGCAACCACAGCCTCTCACCCAGCACCGCTTCTGCGACCCTTTCTCCGCATCTGCGACTTCGCAGGTGCGGAATTTTCCTCGCACCTGCGCCCCCAGATGTTCTTCACGAAGATCGCACCTGCGATGACCCCCTACGCACCTGCGTGACCGCATCTACGGCCACTCCTTCTGCATGTGCGATTATACTAGTCTTCAGAAGCGACCACATCTCCTCAAATCCGTTTTCAATCCGTTTCAAACGCAAGGTCCCCAAGAGCCCATCTAAACATACCAACATATCCCAAAACACGATATGGACCTAGTCGAAGCCTCAAATCACGACAAGCAACATCAAAACTATGAATCGACAATAGAAATATTTTTTTAAATTTTTAAACATTCGAACTTCGCCGAACGCGTCCGAATTATACTTAAACATCCCGGAATGACGCCAAAATTTTGCATGCAAGTCGCAAATCATGATACGAACCTATTCTAGGGCTCGGAACTCCAATCAGACATCGATAACATCAAAATCCACTTCAAACCAAAACTTAGGAAATTCTAAACCTTTAAAATGCTAACTTCCTACAAGTATAGAATCATCATATGAACCCGATACTCAATCCGAACATACGCCCAAGTCCGGAATCATCATACAAACCTATTGGAACCATCAGTTCTCGATTTCGAGATCGTTTACTCAAAAGTCATACCTTAGTCAACTCTTCCAACTTAAAGCTTCCAAAATGAGAACTTACCATCCGAATCAACTCCGAACTTGTTGAAATTCAATTTCGACTACGCGTACAAGTCATAATACATGAAGTGAAGCTACCCAAGGATTCAAACCACCGAACGACGCGCTGGAGCTCAAAACAACCCGTCGAGTCGTTACAACTTGTTTCCTCAGCTCTGCATTTTCAGCCGTCAACCGGGCAACCTATGCACTCTGAGCACTGCTTGAACTAGGTTCCTCTCTGTCTTGACTGAGCTGCCCTTCAAGAATGGCATTCATAGACTTCAGCCTCCTTATCTCCTCATTAACAGCACTCTGATCATCAATCAACTGAGAAATTGTAGAATTGCTGCCAACTCCCCCTTTCTTATCAATACAAATGCATTCCTCCAAGGTAGTCATTGAGAACATTTGCTTACGAGTTCCCACAACTGCTCTCCCCAAGGGGACTTTGAAATGTTCAAAAACTTTGACGAGCAAGTACCCATATGGTAATCCATGGTTCCCATCCTTGAAGTCTGCCACCTTCTTCATGTGTTCAATTAGGATTCCGGGCAAGTTGATAGTAGTGTATCCGTCCAATGCCTCCAAGAGAACCAGGTCCGCTATTAATGCAATATAATTTCTTTCAGCTCAAGGGAGCAGGACCTTGTTCACTATCTCAAACATTACCTGGTATTCTGGAAGCAGTGCCTTCTTGTGCACTCATTCCCCTTGCTGATCAGCCTGAGGCTTTAGAAGAACCTTCCTAAAATTTTGGGATTAGGTCCCCTCAACAGTCGAGAGCCCCTCAGTAGGATACACCTAAGATACTTCCCATTACAACTTTATCCATCACAAAATCCACCCCATTGACCTTTAGGTAGATGTTGCCATCCTCCACAGTGAACATATCAGGGTAGAACTGCGAACTTCCTTTTCACAAACTTTTGGACTCTGAACAGTAAAGAGGTGAGTCCAATTATGAAATTCACAAATTTCAACTAACTGCCTCATGCCTAGCTTGTCAAGAATGTAAGTATCAAACACTCTGCCCCACAATACTTTTTGCTTCTTCAGATTTTCTTTCCTTTTAACCCTAGACACTTCCACTCTGGCTCTTTTTGAGCAACCAGGTCCCTCATGGTCATTTGGATTTCTCTTGTGAGATTTCTTCGTCTCAACACCTTTCTCCATCCTAGCAGGATTTGCCTTCTCACCAGACTCCTTCTCAACACTCTTCTCTCTACCAATTTCAACACCCTTCACATATGACACTTTTTGGATTTCACAAGCCACAGACTTCTTAGAGTATTTACGAACAAGGGAAGCAGGTTCCTCATTCACCTCTTCGTCCTCAATTCCACAATATTGGCCGGAGGCAGATTCTCATGATTAACTAATTTACTCACCTTAACCAATCTCCTTCTCTTATTTTTCTTGTTCTTCTTTAGAGCATTTTCAAGGGCCTCTTCTGCTACCTAGTAATAGGTCTTTTAAGAACAAGATCTTTAGAAACTGTCCCACCACTCCTAGCAGTGATAAACTGGGCTACAGGCACATCATCATAATCTGCCTGACTTCCATCATCATCTTGACATAGACTTCATCTCAGGAATCACAAAATCTAAAGGGACTACATCAAGGTGAGGGGAAGGAAGAGGGTTGGTACTATCTAGGGCTTTCTAGTAGAGCATGGAGTTTCATCCTAAGTAGGAGCGGAGTGCTCCTCTTGGGCAGAGAGATAAGGTCCCTCTGTTGGCTACCATATAGTACTGACTGGTACCAAGTCACCTTGAAGCACCAGGTCCCAATTTCCATCCCCATTCCCTTTTTCTTCCCCCTGAGTTCCAGCACTCACATCACCAGACATAGACTCCCCAACCAGACTCCCTTCAGCAGCAATAAGCAACATGTTTTCTATGGCTTGTTTCTCACCCAAATCTTCCAACAATGCAGAATCAATAGAAGCAAGAGAGGCATTACCTGATGGTGATAGGTTGTTTAGATCAAAGTTTTGAGTACAAGGGGTGTCAGATACACCAGATTTGTCACCAAGACCAGTGATATCCGCTTGGTCTACATTTGCTTCCTCGACCCGCTGACTTGAGACCTCTTTTCCTTCTTCCTCTTCCACCATTCCTTCTACTTCCATTTTTTCTAGTGTAGCAGAGGGGGAGGTTGAAGTGATAAACTTTTTAGAAGTTTGATGTTTCTGGCTACGATGGGAACTAGAACTTGACGGAGTAGGGGAAGAGACAGTGGGTGGTGGTTGGTTGGATATAGGGGTTTCAAAAGGTGAGGGTTGAGGCTCCAATTCAGACTGTTGTGCTTCGTGAGATGAAGACACGGTAGGGATATCAATGGTGGCTTTAGGAGACTCTCATTTCTGAGAAGACATAGTAAATTTTTGAGAGTGAAGACATGAAAGAGAGGGTTTTCAGAGAGAAGAAGAGAGTTGATGGCTTTGATATAGACAGTTATGAGAGAGACATGTCTTTTGGGGTTACTTAGAGGGGAGGAGAGACCGGTTATAGATGGACACGATGGACTGGGTAGTCGGGTCAATTTGTAACGGATATGGCATTTGGGTTTAAAAGGTATGGAAAAAGGTTGAACACATTTAATGACGTGGTACGCTAGCAGTTCAAAATGTGTATGAGTGTAAGAGGAACTACTAACCTAAGTCACAGGAACCAGGTTCCCTGACTGATTTTGCAAATATGAGCATAATCATTCCAACAAATTGCAATGTCATTAGCTGCTTGTTTGTCCTATAATTTTCATACGTGTTTACCTATAACTGTATTGAATTGAGTTAGAAGTTGCCAGAAAATACTTTTTAGCAGTTCACCTTACTATTCTTTTATAGCCAATCGTTGAGGGACCAGGTTCTTAGTTCAATTTGATCAATCCCAACTCCAGTCGATTCTTTTCAAAATGTTCTCTTCTCAGTGCTTTGGTGAATATATTAGCTGCCTGGTCCTCTGTTTTTTGCAAAAATTCATACATATGAGACCTTTTTCAACATAGTTCTTGAGGAAATAATGTCGCACATCAATCTGCTTTGTACTTTTATGCTAAACCGGGTTCTTTGCCATGTTGAGGGCACTTGTGTTGTCTCACAACAATGGCACACAGTCATAAAACACACAAAAATCTACTAATTATTTCTTGATCCATAGTAGTTGAGCACAACATGAGGCAACTGCTACATATTCAGCTTCTGCAGTGGAGAGGGCTACAGAATTTTGTTTCATTGTACCCCATAAAATTAGGCATGATCCTAGAAAATGTGCCATACCAGATATGCTCTTCCTATTCATAAGATAACCATCATAATCAACATCAACATACTAATTAAGTCAAAATTATCGAGGGATAATAGAGAATCAGGTCCTGCGTTCCTTTGAGATATCTCAGGATTCTTTTAGCAGCTTTCAAATGAGATTCTTTAGGACTTGATTGGAATCTAGCACATAAATCTACACTGAACACGATGTCAGGTCTGCTGGTTGTTAGGTACAAAAGTGAACCAATGATACCCCAATACATTCTTTCATTTACAGGGGAACCAGGTTCGTCCATGTCTAGACAGGCGACAGTAGCAATAAGAGTATCAATGGTCTTTCAACTTTCCATCTCATACCTCTTCAGAAGCTCCTTAATATATTTTTGCTGACTTGTCATCGTCCCCTTAGAGGTTTGCTTAACTTGCAGTCCTAGGAACAAGTTGAGTTCCCCCATCATACTTATCTCAAACTCACTTCCCAAAAGCTTGGAAAATTCCTCACACAAGGAATTATTTGTTACACCAAATATGATATCATCAACATAGACCTACACAATTAGCAGGTTCCTCCCTCTTTTCTTCAGAAAAAGAGTTTTGTCAATTTTTCCTCTAGTGAAGCCATTTTCTAGAAGGAACCTGGACAACATTTCATACCATGCATGAGGGGCCTGCTTTAATCCATATAAGGAATTGTCAAGCTTAAATACATGTTCAGGATGCTTATGACTTTCAAAACCAAGTGGTTGTTTAACAAAGACTTATTCCTTCAAATGTCCATTCAGAAAAGCACTCTTAACATCCATTTGGAACAATTTGAATTCTATATAAGATGCAAAGGTAATGAGAATTCTTATGGCTTCCATTCTTGCAACCAGAGCAAAAGATTCATCATAATCAATCCCTTCCTCTTGATTATAGCTTTGAACCACCAGCCTGGCCTTATTTCTCGTTGTATTTCCAAACCCATCAAGTATGTTTTTGAATGCCTACCTGGTTCCAATAACTGTTATATCTGAAGGTCGGGAAACCAGGTGCCACACACTGTTCCCCTCAAATTGATGGAGTTCTTCTTGCATAGCAGCAATCCAATCAGCATCTTTCAATACTTTCTTGATATTTTTGGGCTCAATTTGAGACAGAAAGGCTGAGAAAGCAAACATGTTTCTTGAATTTGATCTAGTCTGAATTCCTGAATCTAGAGGAGTGATTACATTCTGGAGAGGATGTGAGCTTTTGTGCTTCCAGTTAGACACCTGAGTCTCAGGGTGAGAAGAACCAGGTCCCGAAGTGTCAGATTGGCATCCATGGAAGTGTGAGTGCCACTTCTCTGCTCAGCATCAGAGGTGCCTTGCACATCATCAACAACTCTATTTTCTGCTTCAGTTGCTATAATGGAGGGACTAGGTTCCTCTAAATCAGCTGGAGGTTCTGATGCATCTTCTTCACTAGACTCCTTGACCTACTTCATCATATCTGCCTTCCCGTTTGCCATATCAATGACTTCTCTAGGAACCTTTGAATGCTCTCTATCTTGATCACTCTTATCATGTGAATTTCCCACTTAAATGATGTGATTCATCAAAGATTACATGTACGCTTTCTTCTACACATTGAGTTATTTTGTTACAGACCTTGTATGCTTTTCTTTGTGAAGAATATCCAAGAAAAATCCCTTCATCACTCTTGGCATCAAATTTTCCCAACGCCTCCTTAACATTATTGAGAACGAAATATTTACAGCTAAATGTTCTCAGGTAAGTCAGCTTTGGTTTTCTCCCGTTTAGCAATTCATACAGGATCTTGTTTAGGAGTGACATGATCATGCACTTGTTTATCATATAGCAGACATTGTTTACTAACTCATCCCAAAAGCTCGTTGGTATGCCACTGTTAATTTGCATCGTCCTTGTCATATCCTTAAGAGTCCTATTTTTCCTCTTCACAGCACCATTTTGTTGGGGTGTTCTGGGAGTTAAAAAATTATGACTTATACCATTTTCAGCTCAGAATTCATCAAATTTTGCATTGTTAAACTCGGTACCATGATCCGATCTTATGCTTACAACATTGTGGCTCATCTTCACTTGAATCTACTTCACAAAGGCATCAAAGACTATAAAGGTTTCATCCTTGGTTCTCAGGAACAAGGTCCATGTGAATCTAGAGTAGTAATTAACAATAAGAAAGATGTACTTCTTTTCTCCTCTGCTGGGCATCCTCATAGGTCCACACAGATCCATATGGAGAAGATCCAGTGGCCTTGAGGTGCTTACTTCCTTCTTTGGCTTAAATGAGGACCTGACTTGCTTCCCTTTCACACATGAATCACACATCTTGTGATTCTTGAACTTTGACTTCAGAAGCCCATGAACCAGGTCCTTCTTGACTAGCTTGTTCAACAGAGAGAAACTTATATGCCCCAATCTTCTGTGCCACAGTTCAGCATCATCATCAACAACACTCAAACATATAAGGTTCCCACTATTCAGAGACTCAGTCTGCAACATAGATGTTTCTAAATCTTTTTGCCACCAGACCCACTTCACCAGTTACATGATTGGTGATTGTGCAAGACTTTGATAAGAACTCCACTTTGTTTCCTTTGTCACAGATTTGAGAGACACTCATCAGGTTGTATTTTAGGCCATTCACATAATACACATTTTTAATTGAATGAGTGAGTATCTTCCTAATTTTTTTAACTCCTAGAATGTATCCCTTTTTTCCATTACCAAAGGAAAAACTCCCACCTTGCAGGGCTTTGAGTGAAAGAAAATCGTCAATACTTCCAGTCATGTGTTTAGAGCAGCCACTATCCATGTACTATCTTTGGCTGCTTCCTTTCACTGCTCCCTGCATAAGGAAATCAGAGATTAGACTTAGGAACCAAAATAAGTTTGGGTCCTTTGTAATGAGGAAAGGGTCGAATTAAACTTCTTTTTATCTAAGGAAGAATCACACGTTTCTTATTGAGAGAACTAGGTTCCCTAGCAGTAGATACTTTTTTAATAAAAACTTTGTTTTTCTGTTGGTACTGAAACCTAGCTTTACAGGAATATTTAAAATGGCCAGTTTTACCACAGTGAGTGTAAAGCCAGTTATCAGGTACAGTAACATACTTGCTATGTGGGTTGTAGGGAGCCTTTTCCTTTTGGAACCCGATTCCCTGCAGGTTCCCCTATTATTTTTATACATGGAAGTGATTGTGTTAGAGGACCTGATCCACATCAAAGATTAATCTAGGTCATTTTTAACCCTTCTTAGATCTTCCTGAAGTTGTCTATTGCTTTCAAGTTTAGCACAAAGACTCAATCCTACCTTTTTGAGTTCATTTTCAAGCTTAAGGTGTGCCTCACTTGCCACTTCCTTTTCTTTTGAAGAGTTCATGCAATTTTCTATTAATGCTTTTACAGAATTTTTGTCCTTTTTTAAATCCTCTACTGTTTCCCTCAGATTCACAACTACTACTAGCAAGTCATCTCTCTCATGTTCTACCTTATCAATTTTCTCAGTTAGAAAATCATTTTCTTGCTTCAAATCCTCTATGGTTTCTTTTAAAGCAACAATTACTGTGATTATCTGATTGGTCATTTTGAGATTTAGCCTCTATTCCCATGTTCCAAGACCTTGATTAGCTCTATTAAGTATTTCTCTATTTTCCTGCGCAGTCTGTGTATTATTCCGAAAAGTTTTTATGTGAAAAATTAAAGAAAATATGAATTTTTTCCTTTAAAATGACTCAAGTTGACTATGGTCAATATTTTGTGTAAACAAACTCGGATCAGTATTTTGACGGTCCCGGTGAGTCCGTATCGTGATTTAGGACTTGGGCGTATGTCCGAAATCGAATTCGGAAGTCCCTAACTTATTTTGACTCATTTTGCCGAAAACTAGCATTTTTGAAAGTTGGAAATTTCTAAGTTTGACCGTAAGTTGAATTCTTAGCTAATGGGTTTGGATTTTGATGTTAGAACTTGGAATAGTTCCATATTGCTATTTGAAACTCGTCTTCAAAATTTGGTTCAATTCAGAATTCATCTGACACGATTCAGACGCTTAAACGTGATTCTAGTGTTCTTGAGTTTCTCTTTGAAAGTTCATTCATTTTGAGGATTGATTCATAGATTTAGATGTTATTTTTGTGATTTGATTGTGCGAACAAGTTCGAATGATGTTATTACACTTGTGTGCATGTTTGGTTTTAAGCCTGAGGGGCTTCGGGTGAGTTTTGAACGTGTTTCAGATGAGTTTGGCTAAGCTAGGACTATTGGTGCACTTCTGTTGTTGGTGCTTTGCGGCAGATCTCGCATTTGCGAGGTCTAGCTCGCAATTGTGAGCCTCGCTTTTTCAAGAAAGTGTTCGCATTTGCGAGCATGGGCTAGACTGGGTAGCCTCGCATTTGCGAGAAAAATGATCACAATTGCAAATGAACAGTGCTCGCTTTTGCGATGACATAGTAGCATTTGCGACTCAGTGTGTTCCTGGATAACCTTCGCATTTGGGAAGTATTGGTCCGTATTTGCGAAGGCCAGATGTTCGCATTTGTGACTTTTATTGCTCTGAGACAGGGTTCGGATTTGCGACCCTTGTCTTGCATTTGCACTGACTAAAAGAAGGGAAAAACAGGACTTAGCTCATTTCTCACAATCTCTCAACCCTAAACACCATAGAGGCGATTTTCCGAGAGACTTTTCTTCCAAATTCATTGGTGAGTGACTTTAATCCATTTCTTTTCAATTACCCATTATATTTCATGAGATTTTAACATCAAATTTAGGATTTTTATGGTAGAAATTAGGGATGTGGGTAGAATTGGAAACTTTTGTAAAATTTGGATTTAAACCTCGAATCGGAGTTAGATTTCGAAATAAATCACATAACCGGGATTGGGATGAATGGGTAATCGAGTTTTGGTCCAAACTTCAATTTTGACCAAGTGGCCCAGGGTTGACTTTTGTTGACTTTTTCAAAAATGATCTAAATTGAACCTCTTTCATTTGTGGGTAGTTTCTAAAGCTTATTTTGAATCATTTGCTAGATTTAGTTGGTTTGGAGGCTTGTTCAAAAGGTAAGGTTGTGGTTGATTGATTGCTTGAGTTGCAGAGCGAGGTAAGTATTGGGTCTAACCTTGATTTGAGGGAATTAGGAACCTTGAACTACATGTTATGTGAATTACGTGTGAAACAACATATATGCGAGGTGACGAGTGTATATGCGCCGTTACATTACTTGCTTCCCTGTCTTTGTTACTTCATAGTATATCTTGGTTCATGCCTTAATTGCTACATGCTTATTTGAGTTCCATACCATATTTGCTACTTGCCATTCAGTATTCCTTGTATTTAATTGTCTGTTTTTTCTATAGTTCCATGCTTATTTGCTACTTGTCTCTATTTGCTTTTCTTGCATATCTAAATTATCCTATGTCTTTCTTGTCTTATAATTTCGTAACATTTGTTGCCTTCAATAATGTAGTTTTATTTGTATGAGTTTTTAATTAGTAGATACCGTTGAGTTGGTAAAGTTGAGGCATTCGAGTTGTTAGAGATTCTTGATTATCACGCTATTCTCCATTACTTTGTACATTTTTTCTCTTGATGTAGAACTTCTTGTATGTTTTGGTTGTTGAATTGCTATTGTTATTTGAAATTGTTTGGGGAGCGAGTTGCACGCCACAACGGAAACTGAAAGATAATGAGTTGAAATGTGGAATAAGGATGGATTATGATATTGACAGATAATGATATGGCGGGATTGGGTTGCACGTCGCAATGGATTGTATTAAAGTTATATTTGTTTGTGATTGTTGGATTTACCTCGGTAATTGAGATGATTTTATATGACTTGTTATTCTGGGCTCTCTGGTAGTTGGATTTTGAGTTCATTGTTATGAATTAACTACTTTATTTCCATTCTTGTCCATTCTGTTATTATTATTAATGCGTACAGGTTATTGTAAGTGACCTTCCTTAGCCTCGTCACTATTTCATCGAGGTTAGGCTCGGCACATACAGAGTACATGGGGTCGGTTGCACTCATACTACACTCTGCACTTCTTGTGCAGATACCAGGCTTGGTTCCAACTACTTTGAGTGAGATTTCTCAGATCTAGCTATCAGTGGAGACTTGAGGTATAGTTGCACGACGTCTGCAGCCCTGAAGTCCCCTTCTACATCATTTTAGTTGTTTATTTTGATTCAGACTGTCATGTTTATTTCATACATTTATCTGTAGTACTCTAGAGGCTCATGTAATTGTGACACCAGTTTCAGGATTTGTATTTAGATTTTGTCACTTATTAGTTTATTACCTTATTTCTGACTATTCAGTTTTATTATTGTCATTTAATTTGAAAATTGTTAAAATTGTTAATAGATATAGCTAACGTTAGCTTGCCTAGCAAGTGAAATATTAGGCATCATTACAGTCCCGAGGGTGGAAATCCCGGATCATGACAACTGCGACCAGCAAATCATCTCTCTCATGCTCTATCTTTCATATTTCCCCAGTTAAAACATTTTTATCATTAGTAAGATTATGGTAAGCATCAATCAAGACATTAGCTAAAGATACCATCTTTTTTTGATAGTAAGACTTAAACTTTCTTTGAACATCTAGAAAGTTTACCTCATCTTCATCCTCATCAGATATTGCCATCAGGGCAGATATGGAGTCATATTGTGTTGCTTCACTTTTAACGACCATCATGGAGGTGTCGCCTTGTTCATCATTGCCCTCAGATTCACTAGAGGAATCTCCCTATACACCAAGAGCTTGTTTTACAACATTATCAGCGGCATCGTTTCTCTTGAATTTCGTGTTAGGGACCAAGTTCCTCTTGGCTGTCTTATCTATGTTATGCTTGTAATGGTTCTTCTTGTGGAGAGAACAATCTTTGATGAAATGTCATGGCTTCCCACATTTGTGACATCAATCATAGCCTTTTGTTCTACTAGAGCTGCCCTTTTTCGGAATACCACCATTTCTACGAACCATTTTTTGAAATCTCCGTGTCAAATAGGCCATGTCAGTATCATCACCACTTGAGTCATTGTTGTCTGCTTTGAGAACCAGGTTCATATCCTTTTTGGGTTCTCTTCTTTCATGATCCTTCTTCTTCTTCTTCTTCTTCTTCTTCTTCTTCTTCTTCTTTATTTCGTAGGTCTTCAGATTTTCATGAGTTCGTCAATCGTCAACTTTTGCAAATCTTTTGCCTCCGTGATAGCATTGACTTTGCTTACCCAAGAACCAGGTAACACACCGAGTATTTTTCTGACCAATTTGTTCCTCGGGATAATCTCTCCTAGAGAATGAAGCTCATTGATGATGGAAGTGAAGCGAGTATGCATGTCCTGAATGGACTCATCCTCCTTCATCTTGAAGAGTCCATACTCAGTAGTGAGCATGTCGATTTTAACTATTTGACTTGAGTTGTGCCTTAGTGTGCAGTTAGGAGAGCCTCCTAGATCTCCCTGGTAGATTGACATGCTGAGATTCGGTTGTACTCATCTGGTCCAATACCACAGACAAGGATCTTCTTTGCTCGAAAGTTTTTCTCGATAGCTTTGCGATCAAAATCATTGTACTCCTTCCTTGTCTTTGGAACTTGGACAAATGTGTCGCCAATTATTTTCATAGGTACAAAGGGTCCGTCACAGATGATATCCCAAAGTTTCGAATCTTCAGCCATGATAAAATCATGCATTCTTATCTTCCACCATCCATAGTGATTTACCTTCTTCAAAATTTGGTGGAGCAGCCATGTAGATCCTTTCTAGGTGTTAGCCTTATAGAAAAAACCTGCTCTGATACCAATTGATGTAAACTAGAAGTCCACCAAACTGTATAGAGAACCTGATTCTCTATCAGTTCCCACATAACACACACACAACGGTAAGAAAATGATATAACAATATTTTACGTAGGAAACTCCCAGCTCACGAGATTAAAAATTACGACCTACACTCGTAGGATTTCAACTTCACTAACCGAGCAACTTTAGATTACAACTTGTTGTAAACTAGGAATTAAACACTTAATCCCCCACCTACTTGCAATAACTATATTGCAAGCATCTTTGTAATAACTTTATTATAAAACTCACCACTTTGAATAACTTTAGTCAAACACAAACACAAGGTTTATGGTTTACAAAGGTATCCTACGAGATATTTCTAACTAAGCTGAGTAATACTTACAATTGAATAACATTAATAAAGATACAACAATACTAAGGACACACGATGTACTCAATGCTGGGATCTGGTCTTTCGTTCTGTTGCTACTTTTTTCTTCAATGCCTTTGAGTAAATGAAGGTGGCTGAACACTTGAGAGTAAATTTTATTTTAGGGTTTGCAAGTGTGTGTAATCCCTTGCCTCATGTTGGTAATATATAAATGAGGTCACTAGGATGATGCAAGCAAGTGTCCGGTATACAACATACTTCAACAGTGACTGATGCACTGTTGCGTCTGCAGTGCAACAGCTTTAACAACTGTAAATAGTTGACTTGTACCGTGACCGGAGTAACTGATATCCATCTATTTTCTTTGCCGTTCCCTTAACTGATTTCATTGGAACTTGTGCCAGACATGTGATTTGTTGTTCTGAGCACGGAGAGGCTTCGTATCAGGTTCCGTATCTGATTCTCATATGAAGTTTGTTAAATCATCAAAATACAGAGGCACATAACTTATCAATTTTTATTTTTTTAAAAGGTTTATCGATTCTTATTATAAAGCTCAAGGTAATTTAGGAGTTTTTGACATTCATCAAAGAGATAGAAAATGGTCTTACTAATCTTGGAAAAACTGATTTAGTAATTCTCCGCATACTTTTGGGTTTGGAAAAACTTCAAGTTATAAAAACTGATTCACTACATGGAAACTTAATTACAGCAATAAGGGACCCGATTGGGAAATAATTTTTTAGATAGGATTAGATTGGATTCAAGTTTTTCTTGTTTTAGGGAAGTTAATCTTGGTCTACATATATCAACAAAATTTATTTTCTTTTCCTTGAGAATTGACAATAGAACAATCAACATGTTGATTATTCTAGTAGAGTAATTATACAGTGGTGCTCAAGATAATGAAAAATCAAATCGACCCAAAACATCGAGATAAATTCTTTATTCCAAACGAAGATTCAATAGTTTCTTTCATGTCCTACTACCACTACTAGAAAATCGTGGAATTCTGACCGAAATTTTTGACTGAAAAAAATTGTCGGAAATTTTTGATCAAATTGGTTGGAAAAATCAAACAAAAATATCAAATATATTTTTTAAAATAATTTTGACCACATTTCCGATCACCGTGGTCATAATTTTTGGCGAAAAAATCCGGAAATTTATTTCCGACCCAATCCGTCGGTATTAAACTTTTAAATGTTGACGGTTTGACTTGTTTGACTTTATTACCGATCGATTTTTATTACCGACCGAATTGGTCGGTATTTTTAAAAAACAAATTAATTAAATATTTCCAACCAAATCTATCACGACCCCAATTTCCCTTCGTAGGATGTCGTGATGGCACCTAGTCTCTAAGACTAGGTAAGCCTACATTCATGCAGAAATGACTGAAACAAAAATTTAAAGTCTCAAAACTTCAACAACTATATAAAATAAAATCTGCTGCTCAACATGTACAACTCCCAAAACCCGGCAAAATACAATTCACAAGCTCTATGAAGTTATACTGAATAATCTTATACATCAATGTCTATAAAAAGGATAATGAAATAAAAGAATCTAGGTAGAAAGGGACTCCGAGGCATGTGGACACCGGCAGGTATACCTTGAAGTCTCCGCGCACAGACTCAACTCACTGGCGCCCGGACTGGTAGAAGGCACCTGGATCTGCATAAAAAGATGTGCAAAAGCGTAGCATGATTACACCACAACAATACCCAGTAAGTTTCAAGACTAACCTCGGTAGAGTAGTGACGAGGTCAGGTCAAGGCCCTACTGGAATAAATAGAAGGCGGAACAAGTGTAAGGCAGTGTAATAATGAAAGTAATGAAATTGAAACAACAAATAGCATATCAAGGTTAGCTATACGGAATTAAAGCAATTAGTGCAGCACGGAGAAAACAATTAATAATATGGTAGGGAAACAACAACCAAAGACAAGTACAAAAATGGAGAAATGCCAACAAGAGTCACTACCGAGGTACCGCCTTATAGTCTCAAATCACAAGAATAAATCACAATCTTTCCTTATATCACCGCGGGAGCCTTTACATTTAGTTTTGAAAATTATTTTTCGGAAATAACATCCCGCGTTTTACCCCCCTTATCACACTGCATGACTTCTAGTAGTTCCCCTACTAGCCACGCGTATCAAACCCACATTATCTCACCGCATACGTTTCAACCCTAAAACCTTATACCACCACAGTTACCTTAACATGAAGACTATAACATGTTAAGGTAACTCAATTACTGCATGAAAGGAATCTATATTGCTAAAATCGGTAATTTTCACATTTAGCCCATGTACACATCCGTCACCATGCGTACACGGCTTTCACTTATCACAATTTTTGTAACCAATACAAATCCTAAGGGGTAATTTCCCCCAACAAGGTTAGGCAAGTCACTTAGCTCAAATCACGCTAACTCAAGCCACTAGTAGGCCTTTCTCTTAATTATCAAAACTCCGAACGGCTCGAATCTAGCCAAAAATACTTCATTCCATAAATATAAACTATAGGAAGCTAATTCGAATAATAAAGTTACGATCTTTGCAAATAAATAAAAAGTCAACTCAAAAGGTCAACTCGGGCCCGCATCTCGGAACCCCGCCAAATTTATAAAATCCGAACACCCATTCAATAATGAGTCCAACCATACAAGAATTACTCAAATTTGACCTCAAATCGCTTTCAAAACTCAAAAATGTAGTTTAGGAAGTTTCTATCATTTTCTCCCAAATTCCCAACTCAAATCCCAAATTAGATGATGAAAATAGTAATAGATTCGTGTAATATAGATCAATCCGGGTTAGAACCACTTACCCTAATTTCTAGAAAATCCCTCGAACAATTGCCTCACACCGAGCTCTCTAGGTCCAAATTATGAAATAAGAGATAGAACCCTCGTTTGAAATTTAAGTTCTGCTGCCAGTGATTTACCCATCGCAATCACGAAGAGAAAAAGCTTCATCAGTCAAAAAACCTTCTATGCGAACACAGAGAACGGGCTGTGAATGTGCTGGGTAAAATTCCAAAGCATCGCGATCGCGTAGAGCAATGCGTCAACCTTCCTAGGCCTCCTCTTCCTTCACTGCGAATGCGACACCACTTACACATTTGCGAATCACTACCCCTCCAAGATTCCCGATCGCGTAACCTATATCGCGATCACACAGAACAAATTCGTTTCTGCCAGACTTAAAGCTTCGCGATCGCATAAGAGGAAACCAGACTCAGGGAAACCAACAATCTCACAAGGCCAAAAATGGAACCGAACTTGATCCGAATCACACCCGAGGCCTCCGAGACCTCAACCAAACATACCAACAAGTCCTAAAATATTATACGAACATGCTCGAAGTGCCAAATCACATCAAAAATACTAGAACCACGAATCACACATCGATTCAAGCCTAATGAACTTATAAACTTCCGAATTTCAAAACTAATGCTGATTCATACCAAAACAACTCCGATTGACTTCAAATTTCACACACAAGTCATAATTGACATGACGGACCTATTCCAACTTTCGAAATCAGATTTTGACCCCGATATCAATAAAGTCAATTCCCGATCAAACTTTGCAACCTTCCAAACTTTCAACTTTTCAACTTTCGCCAATTCACGCCGAAACGATGTACAGACCTCCAAATCAACATCCGGATATGCTCCTAAGTTTAAAATCACCAAACAGAACTATTGGAACCGTCAAAACTCTACCCTGGAGTCGTCTACATAAAAATTAAACTATGGTCAACTCTTTCAACTTAAAGCTCAACTTAGGGACTATGTGTCCCATTTCACTCCAAAACTCACCCGAAAACAAAACCAAACACACTCGACAACTCACATAATCATGATACAACATAGAGGATGCAATAAATAAGGGATCGAGACTAAAACACTCAAAATGACCGTCCGGGTCGTTGCAAAAATCGATTGGAAATTTATTTTAAAACCCTACCCTACCCCGTCCCCAACAAAACAGACGCATTTTCCCTTCTTTTTTCTCTCATCCTTCTCCTTTCTCCCTCTCATCCTTCGCCATGTTTCTCCCTCTATGTAAGGTTTTCCTCTCTCTCTCTCTCTCTCTCTCTCTCTCTCTCTCTCTCTCTCTCTCTCTCTCTCTCTCTCTCTCTCTCTCTCTCTCTCTCTCTCTCTCTCTCTCTCTCTCTCTCTCTCTCTCTCTCTCTCTCTCTCTCTCTCTCTCTCTCGTTTCCTCCTCCCTTCTCCCTCTCCTTCCTCTTCCTTTTTCCCCCATCCTCCTCCGTTGATTCGTCAACCTCCTCCTCCCTTTTCTCCTTAATTTTTTAACTAATTTTTTTCTTTTTTTGCAGCAGTGGCGCCGCGGCAGCTCCACCATCCTTCTTCTCCGGTATTTTTTCCGACGAGGTAAGTGTTTCGTTGACATATATCTTGTTTTTGTTGTTAAATTTGTAGTAATTTTAATTGTTATAGGTTTATTTGATTTTCTATATGAATATCCTAGCTAGTTGAATTAGGTATGATTGAATTTTTAGGGATTCTAGTTTTTATAGGTTTATTTGATTTAGGTATGGTTGAATTAGCATTTTGTACAATTTAATTGTATATTTCTCTTTGTATGCTATAAGATTTTAGGGTTCCCTATAAGAAAAACATAACACCATTGCCTTGAATTTATCTATGGAATGATATATTAACTTTATAGTTTATTAATTTTAATTGTATTAATACTAGTTATAGTTTAAAGATTTAGTGTAAATCTTGTTATACTAGGTTCATTGTTGCTTGTTAGTTTTACTATTATAATGATATTAAATTTACGTTTTTTCAATTTCAACATTAAAATTAATTTGTAGAATTGAGAAATCATTAGTTTGGATTATATAAACATTTAAGAAGCTATTCAAATTTAATTATTATAGTTAAAGACTTATATAATTTAGAATAGGGATTAATGTGAGATTTCGAGTGTTAAAATTATCAATTTAAAAAATAAAATATATCAATTAAAGTGCTTTGGCACAATGATACGTATATATCTAAAAGGAACCTTTGAAAGAGTATAACTTTGTAATCAATTTAAATAAATCAAATTATTTTAAATATCTCATTTCTAGATTTCTATTTATGTAGATGGTACTTGTGCATCGTAGATGGATGTATAATAGGAATCATCCTAATCGTGCAGAGTTAAGAGATGAATTTATTGAAAGGGTTGCTGAATTTATTGCGAAGGCTCAAACACTTGGTGATTTTCTTATTGGAGGAAGGATTATTTCAAGAAGATTATCATAAAAGGGTGGAAGAATGGAAACAAACCCTGTCACGACCCAAAATCCATTATAGGTCGTGATGGAGCCCAACACCGCCATCAGGCAAGCCAACGTTGATCTATTGATTAGATTACCCATTTTATTACTTTGAAATTTCTAATTCCCAATAATTAAATAGTATAAAATAGAATTTACAGGGTAGATGATGATAATTACGTGATCTACGATAACAAACAACTAGTAGGAACTCCCAAAACTCGGTGCCACAAGTGCATGAGCATATTTCTAAGGAGTACAATAATAATACAATATTTGTCCCGAATGTAATAAGACAGAATAAAATAAGTAACAATGGGAGACTCGGTGGACTGCGGTGCATAGCCTGGAATGCAACTCATATAAAGTCTTCTCAACTGGTGTGCCTACGCGCCAAGATAATCACCAAATGACCTGTCAGATCCTGCACATTTAGTGCAGAAGTGCAGCATGAGTACGTAAATCAACGTGTACCTAGTAAGTATCTAGCCTAACCCCGTAGGAGTAGTGACGAGGGGTCGACATCGACACTTACTAAAGGTCCAATAAAGCAATATAATAAAACATAAGCAGATATGAAGCATACGGCAATAATGGGGTAAATCTGCAAGTTACATAATGTTCCAATTATCCCTTTTAAAGCATAAATTTCTTGATCTTGTATTCTACCTTATTATCTCAGAAAATGGCAAGTGTCAATACCAAATAAATAAGAAATACCATAAAAATATTGTGCATCAGTGGAAGGTTTATCTTGTGAATATTCTAACTACAGGTGATATAACGCACGATTCTGCCGAGGTCGTTCGGCCCGATCCAGAATAACGTGTACACTTTTGAGGGACATGCGGCACGATCCATAGATGCATCTATATACTGCCGAGGCGTTCGGCCCGCTCCACAAGAAAAGGAAGGCAGTTACCGAATTATGAGGCACATGCTTACAATATAATACATGAGCACAACATGATTAAAATCTTTACCGCTTCTCAAATAACTCGCCCACAACTCAAAGTGATAAGGCTCGGTCTGTTATACATATATTCAATTCTAAACCAATTTCAGTTATAACTTTAATTAATTAAGCTAACAAAATGAGTTCAATTAATTTAAATATTACATGATAAGATCCTAAGTCTACCCGACCATAAAAATGCTTTAGCTACGTACGAACTCTCGTCACCTCGTGCGTACGTAAGACCCACAACTAGTTGAACATAATAATAAATATCACATAGGGGTAGTTTCTCCCTCACAGGGATAGACAAGAGACTTACCTCACTCCGAAGTTCCATAACCAACTCCAACGCCACTCTAATACCCCAAACCGACGCCCAACGCTCCGAAACTAGTCAATCAATGTGCTAATCCATAAATATATACTCTAACATTCATAATAAATCAATTTATAACAATTTTCAACTCCGCTTGAAAAGTCGATAAAGTCACTCTTGGGCCCACGTACCCAGATTTCGAAAATATTTGAAGATACTCCTTACCCATAACACCATGAACTCAAATATATAATTTATTCCTAATTCCATTTCCAATTTCGTGGTCAAAAATTCAAAATACCAAATTCTAGGTTTCTTTCAAAAATCCCCTAATTTCTACTAATTTTCATGCTTAAATCCATATACAAACCATGCATTTAACTTGTAATAGGTGAAAATCACTTACCGTATGCTGCTTGATGAAAATCCCTCCTTTTATAAAACTTCACTACCCAGCCAAAATTTCCGCTTCTGCGGTCCTGAAGGTCGCTTATGCAGTTCCAAGTCTTGCACCTGCGAGAACCCAAATCCAGGTCGTCGGCCGCTTCTGCGGCCCCTATGCGCATCTGCGCCCCTGCTTCTGTGCTTCCCACTCCGCAAGTGCGGTCCCACTTCTGCCATAAGATGACCGCATCTGTGGTCCCCGCACTTCCCACATAACCCGTTCTTGCGCTTGCCTGGCCGCTTTTGAAACGTCGCACCTGTGGCCCTTTTTCCGCAGGTGTGATTGCACCAGCAACCAGAAAAATCCCAGCATTCCCTTAGTCCAAAAATCGATCCGTTAACCATCTGGATTCCACCCGACGCCCTCAGGACCTTAACCAATTATACCAACACGTCCCAAAACACATTACAAACTTAGTTGAGGCCAAAATCACGCCAAACAACATCGAAACTACGAATCAACGATCGAAATCCTTCTTTAACTTTTCAAACTTTCAAACTTCGACGAACACATCCAAATCATATCAAAACATTCCGGAATGACGCCAAACTTTGCGCACAAGTCATAAATAATAATACGAACCTTTTCCAAGGCTCAAAATCCCAAACGAACATCGATAACACTAAGGTCCACCTCAAACCAAACTTAAGAAATTCCAAAACCTTCAAAATGCCAACTTTCTAATATTAGCTTCGAAATGCTCCCAGGTGATTCAATACTCAACCCGAATATACACCCAAGTCCAAAATCATCATACGAGCCTATTGGAACCTTCAAATCCCGATTTCGAGGTCATTTACTTAAAAGTCAAACCTTAGTCAATTCTTCCAACTTAAAGCTTCCGAAATTAAAATTTTCTTCCCAGATCAATACCAAACTTGCCGAAATTTAATTCCGACCACACGTACAAGTCATAATACCTGAAGTGAAGCTACTCAAGGCCTTAAACCGTCGAACGATATGCTAGAGCTCAAAACGACCGGTCGGGTCGTTACATTCTCCCCCATTTAAACATACGTTCATCCTCGAACGTGCTAAGAACTGCTCTGGAGTTGCCCAAAATCACTGTTTAACACCTCGTGCACCTGCATGTGCTGCCATAACATAGTTGAGTATATTAGCTTGAGCCAGACTGAAGATTCTCCCTTTTTATTTAGTCAATATGCCTTAGAACCAAATTCTAACCTCCGAATTTCTCTACAAGACCTGATTCTAACATATGAATACCGTATCAGTCGGAATTTATGAATTTCGAGGTTTTAATATGAGAATTCCGACCGAAATCGATCGGTTTTATTCCATCCTATTGTCACGACCCAACCGATGGGCCATGACGAGTGCCCGAGTCTACCTGTCGAACACCCCTAAGCATAGGTCTAAGATAAAACATGGAATAAGTGTAGGTCATGCATAACATCGGGCAATAAACTACTAAATCATTTGAATAACATACGCGAGAAAATATGCCCAAAAGACATGTACATATATATATACAGAATACGGTAGGGCTAGCCGACAAAGCCACATACTATCCAACTATACATGACTGTCTACAGACCTGTAATAGAGTGTACAACTGTATAAAGGACGGGACTAGGCCCCGTCATACCCATATATGTATACAAAAGTATCATACCAAAACACAATAGCAGCTCCGGATCAAATAGAGCACATCAACTCTTGCTGAGCAAGGATCCTAAGAAGGGAGACCGTCAACCTATCCACCTACACCTGCAGGCATGCAACGCAGGCCCCCAGGTCAATACGAATAATGTACCGAGTATGTAAGGCATGGAAAGTAGTATGTAAAAGACATAAAATAAACATGGCGTAAAGGACTCAACCTGTGAGTCTGAATGGCTTTGTGAATCATTAAAATTTTATAATGTCATGCATATGTGTATAATGTCATATCATGCATAGGTATATGCGCACATAACATCATCAAGCCTCTGAGGGTATCCCATCATATCATCTCGGCCTCTATGGGCGAAATCATCAACGTATACCAACTGATCAGGTGGAGGTGTGTATATAATGCCATAACCTTTTTCCATATCCCATATACATATAATATACGCATATATAACGCCATCTGATCATGGGTCAATGTACATGTATAAATGAATGCAATGCATAATGAAGTAAGTCAATAATATCTCTCGGAATGTCATAAGATCAATATGCATTTGGATAAACTTTATCAGACGATATGATAGTAAGACATATGGGGAATCAAGAACATAGGCACTCCTAGTGCTTCTATGAATAGAGGCATTTATGAAAGTTGCGCGTTTGCTCGTTTCGTTTGTATCGTATGGATCAAGACAAAAAGAAATAAGGGATAGCCTTAACATACCATAACTCCATTGAGTTCTTAATACCTTCCAAGCAATTCTTCAAACAACTCAATTCAATCTACCATAGCATAAAGAGATTCAAACGTATTTGGCTAGTCGTATGGCTTAAGGAAAATCAGGCAGCAACTCCCCAATTTTTAATACATTCCTAAGACCACTAAGGGTCATCAACAGCCCAACAACAACAACTATAAGCAACAATAGCAACAACAACAATATAATCCAATATGAGTTTTTCTGATTATCTTAACAATCATATTGAGCGGCAAGCTTATTTTTACTCATAACAAGATATAAATTGAATCCAACCCTTATTCCATAAATTAGTGTACAACCTTCAGAACATCATACTTATATGTACTATATTATTTCTAGTTCAAAACATCCACAAGATGTCTTCCAAAACAGCCACATACGTATAACACCTTAGTATTTATCGTCAATCCCTTGTTTTCATCTTTTCTTCTTCAATCAACTTAATTAATACTTAGAAAAGCTTAAAAACAGCAGCCAAAACATTATAAAATTATTTTTCATAATTTTCAGCCACCACAAACCATATATTTAGCCACAAAATAGTCCAACCAAAAAGAGAACCATATCCCATGTTCTTTCAAGTGCTATCTTATGATTTTTCACTCAAACAACACAACCAACACAAGATTAACCTTAGTAACAATCAAGAAGATGTTATACATACCTTGGATAGTAGCTACAACTCTAAACCCTGTCTCAGCTTAGCTCACAATAGCCCTCAATCACACCACAACATTATAGAAGCATTCTCTTGTAGTCTTTAACACCTTTGATGATGATTTGAGTTGATTTCCCTTGAGTTTAGTTCTTGGGATCTTGGGATATGTTAGGGATGGTTTTGGAGAGCGTTTGGACGAAATTTGGGTGAGAAATGACCCGAAATGAGGCATAAACATCTTTTAAAAGACGTAAGGTCAGTGGCCATCTTAAGTGGGTCCCAACCGAGCTGTTTGCGCAGTCTCGCGAAGACGCGGATATCTCTCTACTCCAACGTCGTATCGCCGAACGGTTTAATGTGTTGGAAATTAGACTCATAAAAATTTAATTTATTATATAATATGTCCCAAAAGACCCCATATAGAACACGAAATATATTGCTCAAAAAGCTCCATTACAAGGCAAATCCTTAGTTGGTTTTTCTGCAACTGTAATCCGATTTTATCCAAACTTTATATTTTTATTCAAACATCATATATAGCCATATTATGACTTTAAACTCATTTAAATCATAATTAAAATGTCTCATATTCATTTTATCACCTTGGGACGCTCAGGGTGTAACAATCTTCCCCCCCTTATAAACATTCGTTCCTCGAATGTTAAACTCCTAGAAATCTATAGAAATTTTGGCAAAGTCTTCTATGTAACGGTACTACTACCAACCTATCACACAGAAAATCCAACAATATAAAGCCACACAGGGACACAATCATCAATTACATTAATGGCCTCACACGACCAATAACAATAACTAACATAAGAATCAAGTATCATATACGTACCTAAAGGCTGTGATGTCTCAGTCTGATCCTCCTCCGGAAGCGGAAGCAAGTGAGGATACCTAGTCTTCATTTCTTCTTCAGCTTCCCAAGTCATCCCCTCCACATTATTGTTTCTCAAAAGTACTTTAACCGAAGCTACATCCTTAGTTCTCAATCTTCGAACTTGTCTATCTAGTATAGCAATGGGAGCTTCCTGAACATCGTCAACTGGAATGACTTTAGAGGGATTTTCAATACACATATGGAGCATAGACACATGAAATACTGGATATACAGACTCCAAGTTGGAAGGCAAGTCTAACTCATATGCTACTTGTCCTACTCTGCGCATAAGCTTATAAGGTCCAATGTACCGAGGGATAAGCTTTCCTTTCTTACCGAATCTCATAACGCCTTTCATCGGTGATACCTTTAGGAATACCCAGTCATCTACCTAAAACTCCAAGTCTCATCGTCGATTATCTGCATAGGACTTCTAATGGCTCTGAGCTGCTAATAGCCTTTCCCTTATAAGCTTAATCTTCTCAACTACCTGTTGTACCAACTCTGGTCCTACTAACTTAGTTTGCCCCATCTCGAACCATCCGATAGGAGACCTACACTTCTGTCTGTAAAGAGCTTCGTATGGAGCCATCTAAATGCTGGAATGATAACTATTATTATATGTGAACTCAATAAGTGGAAGATGATTATCCCAGCTACCCCTGAAGTCCATCACACAAGCCCGTAGTATATCCTCTAGTGTCTGAATAGTACACTCAGCCTGACCGTCTGTCTAAGGATGAAATATTGTACTAAGACTTACCTGAGTCCCCAATCCTTTTTGGAAGGACCTCCAAAAATTTGCTGTAAGTTGAGCACTCTACATGAGATAATAGATATAGGGACACCATGAAATCGTACTATCTCCTTAATGTAAATCCTTGCATAATCCTCTGCTGAATACGTAGTCCTGACATGTAAAAAATAGGCTGATTATGTAAGTCTATCAATAATAACCCATATAGAATCTAACTACGCTAGGTACGAGGTAAGCCTATGATAAAATCCATATTAATCACTTCCCATTTCCAAGTTGGAATCTCTGTAGCCTGCAATAATCCACCAGATTTCTGATGCTCAATCTTAACCTGCTGACAATTAGGGCACTGAGCAACAAACTCTACTATATCCTTCTTCATTCCATCCCACTAGTATATTCCCTTGATATCATAATACATGTTCGTTGCTCCTGGATGAATAGAATAACGAGAATAGTGAGCTTCTCCCATAACCTGCTGGCGCATCCCTGTCACATTAGGAACACATAATCGACCTCGATATATGAGGACTCCATCTCATGTAATCTCAAATGGTGTCTTCTCCTTTCGAGGGGTTGTATCTCTGTAGTGAGCTAGCACAGGATCTTCATACTGGCATTCCTTTACTTCAGTTACTAGAGAGGACGTTGCCGTGTCCTGAATAGTAACTCTGGTACTACCTGAATCTAGTAATTAAACTCCAAGATTAGCTATCTGATGAATCTCACGAGCTATCTCACTCTTATCTGGCTATAAATATGATAAGCTACCCATAGATCTATGGCTGAGGGCATCGGCTACTACATTCGCCTTCCCTGGATGGTATAAAATATCAACATTATAGTCTTTCAGTAGCTCCAACCATCGCCTCTGACGTAAATTCAATTCCTTTTGCTTGAATATATATTGAAAGCTCTTATGGTCCGTATAGATATCAAAATAAATGCCATACAAATAGTGCCTCCACATCTTTAGTGCATGAATTACTGCGGCCAACTCTAAATCGTGGGTCGGGTAATTCTTCTCATGGTTTCTTAATTGTCTAGAAGCGTAAGAGACAACCTTACAATAATGCATCAATACACAACCTAATCTAACGCCCGAAGTGTCACAATAGATAGCATAACTATCGGTCCCTTATGGAAGTGTCAGAACCGATGTTGAAGTTAATCTGTCCTTCAATGCATGGAAACTCCGCTCACAAGCATCAGTTCACTGAAACTTAGTTGCCTTCTAAGTCAACTTTGTCAATGGTGTTGAAAGAGAAAAAAACCCTCTAAAAATCTCCTGTAATAACCTGCCAAACCCAGGAAGCTATGAACCTCCGTCGGTGTCTTGGGTCTAGGCCAAGTCTTCACTACCTCAATATTTTGTGTATTAACCCGGATAGCCTCACCCGAAATAATATGACCAATGAAGGCTACAGAATTCAACCAGAATTCACATTTAGAGAATTTTGCATATAACTTCCTTTCTTGTAGAACTCTGAGTACAGTACATAAATGATCTGCATGCTCAGTCTCTGAAATGAGTAAACCAAAATATCATCGATAAATTCAATTACGAACTGATCTAGAAAAGGTCTGAACACACGGTTCATCAAGTTCATGAATATTGTTGGGGCATTGGTCAACCCGAATGACATAACTCGAAACTCAAAGTGCTTGTATCTGGTCTTGAATGTTGTCTTCGAAATATCTTTCTCTTTTACCCTTACCTGATGGTACCCAGACCTCAAGTCTATCTTCGAGAAACACCTGGCACCCTGCAACTGATCAAATAAATCATCAATTCTCGGGAGCGGGTACTTATTCTTGATCGTCGCCTTATTTAACTACCTGTAATCAATACACATACGCAAGGAACCATATTTCTTTCTTACAAATAACACAGGTGCTCCCCATGGTGATGTACTGGGTCTGATAAAGCCTTTTTCAAGCAAATCCCTCAGTTGTGCTTTCAACTCTCTCAGCTTTGCAGGTGCCATTCTATACTGAGAAATAGATATTGGCTAGGTATCTGGTAATGTGTCAATAGAAAACTCAATCTCCCGCTCTGGCGGAAGGCCCGGAAGCTCATCGGGAAAAGCATCGGCAAATGCATTAACCACCGGGGTTGATTGAAGGGTCGGTGACTCTGCTTTCACATCCTGTACCCGAACTAAGTGATAAATATATCCCTTTCTGATCATCTTCCGTGCCTTGAGATAGGAAATAAGCCTACCTCTTGGCGATGCAGTATTACCTTTCCACTCCAGAATTGGCTCCCTTAGAAACTAGAACCGAACCATCTTTGATCTACAAGCAACGCTAGCATAACAAGAAGCCAACCAATCCATACCCATTATAACATCAAATTCCACCATATCTAACTCAATCAGGTCTGCTACTGTAAAGCGGCTATGAACTACTACTATAAAGTCTTTATATACCTGTCTAGCTATCACTGGATTCCCAACAGGTGTAGATACCTCAAAAGGTTCAATCAACTCAGGTTCTATCCCAAACTTACTAGCAACCAATAAAGTGACATACAGGTGGAACCTTGATCAATCAATGCATATACATCATATGAGGAGACTGATAATATACATGTAACAATATCAGGTGATGACTCCTAATCCTGTCGACCCGCTGATGCATAAATATGGTTATGAGGATCGCTCGAGCTAGATGCTCCACTTCTGTGTCTACCACGACCAGTTGGTGCGTGTGAACCTTACCCAGAGGGGCGTACTGATGATGACGAACCAGCTACCAACCACGCTGACTGAACTATACATGCACCACCTCTCATCGGACAATCTCTCATAATGTGGCTTGGATAACCACAAGTATAAAAAACACCCAACACTACAAGGCACTGCCCCACATGCTGCTTAGCACACTGAGCACATCGTGGAAAGGGTGTCCTGATCTGGCTTGACTCATCCCTATACTGAGAACTAGAGGCCCTAGAACTCTGACTGGGTCCTGAATATGTGGAACAATCAAATCTCCTACTGGCAAACTGAGGGGGTGCACTAACCAACGGCTGGGCTGGATATCTCAGGTACTATTGTTGCTGACCAACTCGAAACTCACTAGAAGAACCTAAAGATCTCGCTCTCTTATTCTGGCCCCTATCATGCTCACGATCGGGCCTCTGCTTCTGCTTACGCTCCTCTACACCCTGAGCGTATTCCTGAATACAAGAAATATCTATGCATAGCTTAAGTGAGACCGACATACAGTCATTAAGTAGGCGCGGCTCCAACCCCATCACGAACCGGTGAACACGATCCTCTATCTTAGCTAAAATAGTGAGAGCATACCTAGCCAAAGAATCAAACTGAAGGCTGTACTCCCGAACACTCATATTACCCTGTTGAAAGGTCAAGAACCTATCAACTCTGGCCCGTCTAAGCTCTGGTGGCAAATAATGATGAAGAAAATCCTCTGTAAACTCTTGCCATACTGCTAGAGGGGCATCCTCACCTCTGGACAACTCCCAAGACTCGTACCAATTAACTGCAACATCCCGAAGTTTATATGAAGCTAGCTCAACTAACTCAATCGCAGTGGCCTTCATTACCTTCAAAGTTCTATGCATCCTATCAATAAATACCTGAGGGTCCTCATTTGGATCTGCTCTAGTGAATACGGGAGGGTCAAAATTAATGAAATCGCGAACCCTTGCACTGATGGCCCTATCTGCATGACCGATACCTACCTCCTGGCGTCGAGTCTGTGCAGCCACTATTCGAGTCAATAGCTGAATAACATCTCTCTTCTCCAGACCTTGTGCATCTGGCTGAGGAACTGGGGGTACTGGGGCTAGCATTAGAGCTGGTGTCCCTCAGATCTCCTCCGGAGAGGGTAGTGTATGTGAAGTCTGAGATGGAATCTCATTATATGACTCTCCCTGAGCCCTGGTAACTCGTGGCGCTCGACTTGTAGTCTCATCATCCATAGACTTGCCTTTCTAGGTGGATGTAGCCTTCTTGGGCATCGCTGGAAACATAACATATCGTTAGGAAAGTGAATTCTTATATTGCACGATCTAAGATAAGAAGGAAGGGTAACATCATATATGTCCTGAAGCCTCCTGTTTATAAGTGTGGTGCATAATACACTCATAAACAAGACTCTACTAGATACGATATGTAGACAACCCTAGGATGGAACTGCTCTAATACCACTTTTGTCACGACCCAACCAATGGGCCATGACGAGTGCCCGTGCCTACCTGTCGAACACCCCTAAGCATATGTCTAAGATAAAATATAGAATAAGTGTAGGTCATGCATAACATCTGGCAAAAAACTACTGAATCATATGAATAACATATGCGGAAAAATATGTCTAAAGGACATATGTACATATATATACGGAATACGGTAGGGCGAGCCGACAAGGCCACATTCTATCCAACTATACATGACTGTCTACATACCTCTAATAGATTGTACAACTATATAAAGGACGGGATTGGGCCCCTTCATACCCATATATGTATACAAAAGTATCGTACCAAAACCCAATAGCAACTCAGGATCAAATGGAGCACACCAACTCTTGCTGAGCAAGGATCCTAAGAAGGGGAACCGTCAACCTGTCTACTTGCACATGCGGGCATGAAACGCAGGCCCCCTGGAAATAGGTGCGTCAGTGCGAATAATGTACCGAGTATGTAAGGCATGAAAAGTAGTATGTAAAAGACATAAAAGAAACATGGAGTAAAGGACTCGACCTGTGAGTCTAAATAGCTTTGTAAATCATGAAACTTTTATAATAAAATGCATATACGTATAATGTCATATCATGCATAGGTATATACGAACATAACATCATCAAGCCTCTGAGGGCATCCCATCATATCATCTCGGCCTCTATGGGAGAAATCATCAACGTATACCAACTGATCAGGTGGAGGTACTTATATAACACCATGACCTTTCCCCATATCCCACATACATATAATATACGCGTATATAACGCCATCTGGTCATGGGTCAATGTACATGTATAAATGAATGCAATACATAATGAAGTAAGTCAATAAGATCTCTCGGATAAACTTTATCAACTTACGTATTTTTTTGAGACTCATGAACAGAAGAGATAATAATAAGACACATGGGAAATCAACAACATAGGCACTCCTAGTGCTTCTATGAATAGAGGTATTTATGAAAGTTGTGCGTTTGTCGTTTCGTTTGTATCGTATGGATCATGCCAAAAGGAATAAAGGAATAGACTTAACATACCTGTATGATCTCTTCCTTATTACTCAACCAAGCTCAACACAACTTCTTGCATCTACAACAAGTTAAATGATATTGTCGTTAACATATAATGTCGTACCATCGTATTTGGCTAGTCGTATGGCTTAAGAAAAATCGGGAAGCAACTCCCCTATTTTTAATACATCCCAAAGACCACTAAGGGTCATCAACAGCCAAACAAAAATAACTATAACCAACAATAGCAACAACAACAATATAATCTAATATGAGTTTCTCCAATTATCTTAACAATCATATTGAGTGGCAAGCTCATTTTTAGTCATAACAAGATATAAATTGAATCTAAATCTTATTCCATAAATTAGTTTACAGCCTTCAGAACATCATACTTATATGTACTATATTATTTCTAGTTAAAAACATCCATAAAATGCCTTCAAAAATAGCCCCATACGTCTAGCACCTTAATGTTTATCGTCAATCACTTGTTTTTCATCTTTTCTTCTTCAATCAAGTTAATTAACACGTAGAAAAGCTTAACAACAGGAGACACAACATTATCAAATTATTTCTCATAATTTCCAGCCACCACAAACCATATATTTAGCCACAAAATAGTCCAACCAAAAAGACAACTATATTCCATGTTCATTCAAGTGCTATCTTATGGTTTTTCACTCAAACAACACAACCAACACAAGATTAACCTTAGGCAATGTCAAGAAGATATTATACATACCTTTGACAGCAGCTACAACTCGAAACTCTATCTTAACTTAGCTCACAATAGCCATCAATCACACCACAATATCATAGAAGCATTCTCTTATAGTCTTTAACACCTTTGATGATGATTTGAGTTGATCTCCCTTGAGTTTGGTTCTTGGGATCTTGGGATATGTTAGGGAGGGTTTTGGAGAGCTTTTAGACGAAATGAGGCTGAAACATCTTTTAAAAGACATAAGGTCGGTGGCCATCTCAAGTGGGTCCCAACCAAGTTGCTTGCGCAGTCTCGCGAAAATGCAAATATCCCTCTACTCCGATGTCGTATCGATGAACGGTTTAATGCGTTGGAAATAAGACTCATATATCTTCAATTTGGTATATAATATGTCCAAAAATACCCAATATATCATAAGAAATGTATTACTCAAAAAGCTCCATTACAAGGCAAATCCTTAGTCGGTTTTTCCGCAACTTTAATCTGATTTTTTCCAAACTTCATATTTTCATCCAAACATCATATATAGCCATATTATGACTTTAAAATCATTCAAATCATGATTAACAAGTCTCATATTTATTACGTCACATTGGGATGCACAGGGTGTAACAACTATAATAACATCCTTTGACAATAATAAATGTAATTCCACGAATCTGATGCCCACAACACACCTCATGACGCATATAAGTCTTGTTCCAACTCTTGAAATACTGCCACAATGGAAGAGATATGTAAAAACTAATAACCACCTGCCGAATCAACAAATCACGGAGTCTCTCCTCCTGACAAGGACCATTACCTCATTCTGAACTGAATAACGATATTTGCTCTTTAATGTCATAACTTCGATCGCACTGATCCCAGGTCCAATAACCTCATCTCACCCAGTACAAGCTGCTCAAGCGGTAAGAAATCTCAAACACTACCAAAATCTCATATAACTCCAACAGTGGGCCAACAAGCAACAAACTCGAATATAACTCATAAGGAAGAACAAACTCTGACATGGAATTACCCAGCCCGCGTAATGAAATAAAACGGTCGAACAGATGTTATGAACCCTTCTCAGAGGGGATGTGAAACAAAATATGCAAGAATATATATAGGGAACCGTACTCAACATCACAATGTTGCGGCATGCAACCCGCAAATATGATATCGTTGCAGTGTGCAACCCAATCCAAATAACGTACCCATGGCGGCATGCCACCTGATCCACTCATAACATACCCGTTGCGGCGTAGCACACATTTATTAATTTCTCTGCTCGAATTACCCTTGATGTTTTCCCTTTCTTAGTTATAATTAATCCACCAATGCACCGATAACCAGAAGATGCACAAGCCGACAACCGCGTGATCCAATCGTAGACGGTGGAGCTCCCCCACTTAGCTTTAAGCTACCATCGCATAATGTAGAGCCCATAACGATTCCTCCTTCTCATTTACCATGATCCCGCACTGTTAACCCGCCAAATTTCTCGAAGTCTTTTGTTAAGCTTTTTATGAACATTCTGAATCATCAGTCACAATCACAAACTCGATCTCTTACCGGGTAGCAAGTAGTATTCTTTCTCAGAAGCTTCATCAATATCATGCAACCGGTAACCTGCTCACATGAGATAACCCACCTGTGGAATTCCTTACCCATATCTTCTAATGACACTGCACTGGGTACAACTACCACGCAATCCGTAAATTCTCCTAAGCCCATGCTCGCCCACCAGCTGTATAGGTCTGCTCCTTCCCTATTGTCATGAACTGAAAGTTCAACAATACCTTCCGAACTCAAGTCATATTGCATCTGAAACGATAATCAAATCTTCACACCCCTCTTCATTTCTAGCAAACTTCTTTCTGCCATATTCAATCTTTCTTCGTATAGTGACCACCATTCCAAATAAAATCCGTAGGCCAAATCACCTTCCATCACGATTCCCAAACCGTTCTACACTTTCATAAGGTATGTGGCTATCCAACCACAGAATCCATATGCTAATGTGTCACCCTTACTTCGGTTAAACCATCTCCTTTAAGTAACTTCTTAACGTATGCATTTCATACTTGACCTGCTAGTACTTCAACCACTGCAAAACACTCCCCCCCCATGTCCTCCCTCATACTTTGCTGCCCAAATGTTGCATCAAATCAAAATCCATCTCTGTAGAACTTGAACCAATAAATTGTTACCGACTCTAAGCCTCTTAGAAGATCATCTCTCTCAAGCCATCAATATTAGATATACCAATTCGGTTCTGAACAGTTGCACACCGCTATTTCTGACAACCGCCCCTTATGCACCATTTCACAGCACCCTGCCCTGAAGGCAAAATCAAGGGAGACCATAATGCCAACGAATCGTAATGCGTTCAAATAAGGACGACGATACCGCATCACAATAAAATTTCCACCATGCTCGAAAATACCAAGTCACGTACTCCATCGACCAAAACCTGAACATCCATAGCCCGATTGCCTTTACTTTGTTGGAATTAAATGATGAACCTCTAAATCATGCCTTTAGAAATCCTCCTTTCGAGTCATTTACTGCCTCGACACATAACCAAGCATCTTATCATTACACCAACATTAGGCGATAACAACGCATAAACATCGTAGCAATCCATGCACAGTCTCAAAACCATAGAAAATATATATACTGAGCTGGAACAAAAGAACATCCTTCCGCAAGGCGACGATAATAGCCTGCCCGAACACGTAGGGAAAAACATCTTGCACCACGTCTGCAGTACCACTACAACTCCTCGACGCCCAATTGATAACAAGCGATTTGCATCACATTAAGATTGAGTAGGAAGGAAATAAAGGCACAAGCCAATGGAATCAAATCGCACAATGAGAAAATCAAGAAGGGAAATGCTCCTAACAGCCTTATAGCCTCTCGAAGATAAGTACAGACGTCTCTGTACCGATCCGCAAGACTCTACTAGACTTTCTCATGACTCGTGAGACCTATGTGAACCTAACACTCTGATACCAAGTTATTATGACCCAAAATCCACTATATGTCATGATGGAGCCCAACACCGCCGTCAGGAAAGCCAACGTTGATCTATCGATTAGATTACCCATTTTATTACTTTAAAATTTCTAATTCCCAATAATTAAACAATATAAAATAGAATTTACAGGGTAGATGATGATATTTACGTGATCTATGATAACAAACAACCAGTAGGAACTCCCAAAACCCGGTATCACAAGTGCATGAATATATTTCTAAGGAGTACAATAGTAATACAACATATGTCCCGAATGTAATAAGACGGAATAAAATAAGTAATATAAGGGAGACTTGGTGGACTGCATTGCGTAGCATGGAATGCAGCTCACATAAAGTCTTCTTAACCGGTGTGCCTACGCGCCAAGATAATCACCAAATGACCTGTCAGATCCTGCACATTTAGTGCAAAAGTACAGCATGAGTACGTAAATCAATGCGTACCCAGTAAGTATCTAGCCTAACCCTGGAGGAGTAGTGATGAGGGGTCGACATTGACACATATTAAAGGTCCAATAACGCAATATAATTAACCATAAGCAGATATGAAGCATACGACAAAGATGGGGTAAATCTGCAAGTTACATAATGTTCCAATTATCCCTTTTAAAGCATAAATTTCTCGATCTTGTATTCTACCTTATTATCTCAGAAAATGCCAGAATAACGTGTACACTGCCGAGGGATGTGCGGCATGATCCATAGATGCATCTATATACTGCCGAGGCATTCAGCTCGCTCCACAAAAAAGGAAGGAAGTTACCGAATTACGAGACACATGCTTACAATACAATATATGATCACAACACAATTATAATCTTTACTGTTTCTCAAATAACTCGCCCACAACTCAAAGTGATAAGGCTCAGTCTGTTATACATATATTTATTTCTAAACCAATTTCAATTATAACTTCAATTAATTAAGCCAGCAAAATGAGTTCAATTAATTCAAATATTACATGATAAGATCCTAAGTCTACTTGGGCATAAACATGCTTTAGCTACGTATGGACTCTCATCACCTCGTGCTTACGTAACACCCACAACCAGTTGCACATAACAATAAATATCACCTAGGGGTAGTTTCTCCCTCACAGGGTTAGACAAAAGACTTACCTCGCTCCGAAGTTCCATAACCGGCTCCAACGCCACTCTAATACCCCAAATCGATGCCCGACGCTCCAAAACTAGTCAATCAATGTGCAAATCCATAAATATATACTCTAATAGTCATAATAAATCAATTTATAATAATTTTTAACTCCGCTCGAAAAGCCGATAAAGTCACCCTCGGGCCCACGTGACCGAATTCCAAAATATTTCGAAGATAATCCTTACCCATAACACCACGAACTCAAATATATAATTTGTTCCTAATTTCATTTCCAATTTCGTGGTCAAAACTCCAAAATACCAAATTCTAGGTTTCTTTCAAAAATTCCCCAATTTCTACTAATTTCCATGCTTAAATCCATATACAAACCATGCATTTAACTTGTAATAGGTTGGAATCACTTACCTTGTGTTGCTTGATGAAAATCCCTCCTTGAAGATCTCCAACCGCCCCCTCCCCCTAACCAAGTGAATAATGAAGGAAAAATGGGTCAAATCCCGTTTTTATAAAACTTCACTGCCCATCAAAAAATTCTGCTTCTGCGGTCCAGAAGGCCGCTTCTGTAGCTCCAGGTCTCGCATCTGCGAGAACCCAAATCCAGGTCGTCGGCCGCTTCTGCGGCCCTTATGCGCATCTTAGCCCCCGTTTCTGCGCTTCCCACTCCGCAGGTGCGGTCCCGCTTCTGCGGTGAGATGACCGCATCTGCGGTCCCAGTAGTGCCCAACGAAACACGCTCCTGTGCTTGCCTAGCCGCTTTTGTGGTGTCGCACCTGCGGCCCTTTTTCTGCAAGTGCGATTGCACCAGCAACCAGAAAAATCCCCGCATTCCCTTAGTCCAAAAATCGATCCAACCATCCAAAATCCACCCGAGGCCTTCGGGACCTTAACCAATTATACCAACGCATCCCAAAATATATTACGAACTTAGTCGAGGCCTCAAATCACGCCAAACAATATCGAAACTACGAATCGACGATCGAAATTCTTCTTTAACTTTTCAAACTTTCAAACTTCGACGAACACGTCCAAATCATATCAAAATATTTCGAAATGATGCCACACTTTGCGCACAAGTCATAAATCACAATACGAATCTATTCCAAGGCTTGGAATCCCAAACGGACATCGATAACACCAAGGTCCACCTCAAAACAAACTTAAGAAATTCTTAAACCTTTAAAATACCAACTTTCTAATATAAGCGCCGAAATGCTCCCGGGTGATCCAATACTCAACCCGAACATACACCCAAGTCCAAAATCATCATACGAGCCTATTGGAACCTTTAAATCTTGATTTCGAGACCGTTTACTCAAAAGTCAAACCTTTATCAATTCTTCTAACTTAAGCTTCCGAAATTAGAATTCTCTTCCTAGATCAATACTGAACTTCCCGAAATTTAATTCCGTCCACAATACAAGTCATAATACCTGAAGTGAAGCTACTAAAGGCCTTAAATCTCCAAACAATATGCTAGAGCTCAAAACGACCGATCGGGTCGTTACAAAACCATCCTCCTTCAACTCAACCAGCACCTGATGATATGACTTCATTGTGGACAGAGGCAGCAGGTAGAGTAAACAAAGGCAGAGTCTAGGAACTTGGAGTACACTGACCTACAGGTCATCCAAACCCACTCTTAGCTGATTCTTCTTCTTCGCAAAATCAAGAACATGTGGAATATATGAGAAAAGAAATTTGTGATTTGAAGCAACAATTAGACTCACAATTCGGAGCATTTGTTAAGATGTCAAAATTCATGAGAAAATATGGCATGATGTATCTAATGATGAGGATGAATAAACTAAATCTGATTTGTAGTATTTTAGGTGTATGGTATTGGTTGATTGTTAAACTTGATTGTGAGAGACAAGCTTATATTTTATTTTTAAACTTGAATGTGGGCTACTATTTGGATGTTTTTAAGCCCAAATTATTAGGTTTAATGGATTTGTTGGTTTAGATGTGATATTGATTTACATTTGTTGATTGGTTGTCGGTTATTGTATTGTAATTATTTGAAAGGTGGTGTAGCTTAAAATTGAGCAGAATTCTGTCCACTTTTACAAAAAATTCAGATAGAAACGTCAAACATTTGCCCAGTTTTTTTAAAAATTTAATTATTTTTTAAAGTTATAGATGGTTTCGGTCGAAAATTTAAAGAAATTTTATTTTTTTAATTATTAATTTTTGACCGATTCGTTCGTAAATAACAAAAAAAATATTTATATTTATTTAAATAATTATGACCGATTCAGTCGGTAAAATTCCGACCACTTTGGACGGAAATTTGAAAATAATTTGGTCGTTTGACCTTTTGAACATTCCGACTACTTTGGTCGGAAAGTAGTCAGAAATCTATAATTTTTGACTGTATTCCGACGGATATCGTGGTCGAAAATCACTATTTTTGGTAGTGTACAAGTCAAGGGTTGCCACCAGTTATTTACACCTCATTTATTTTTATTAAGATTAAAACGTTTGAATTTGAATACGCATCTGAATATTAATATGTGTATTAAGATTAAACATCTGAATATAATCTGAATTTTAAAATATTGTATTAAAATCTAAATACTTAATAATTAACATTGTTTGTTTTCTCCACATCTGAATGTGTAAAGCTTGTCTTCATTTAAAAATTAATAAGAATTCAAATCAAATAGTACTAATTAATCTAATACTATATTTTTTTAAAAATTATATGATGGTTGGTGGTGATGATGGCTAATAGTAGTGGTTATGGGTGCCGAACGAGTAGTGGCTGGCGGTGGTATTGATTGATAGTGGTGGTTATGGTAGTAGATGTTGGATGACAATAGTAGTTAACGGTTGTGGTTGATGGTGGTGGTAACTGATAACAGTGATGAGTAATATATAATGGTGGCTGATAGTGATGATTGGTGATTGTTGTGATAATGGTAGATGGTGGTGATGGTTGTAAATGATGGCTAGTGCTAGTGATAATTGACAATTATGCTTGCCAATGGTGGTGGTTGTGGCTGAGGATGGCAGTAATGGGTGGTGGGTAGTGAGTGGTGGTAGTCTATAATGGTGGAGGACAAGCGATAGAAGTGGTGATGGTGATTTAGTAGTGAAAGTGTAGGAGTAAGAGTGAAATATCTTTTGTACATAAATTCTTGAATGTAATAACATCTTAATAATATTAAGGCTATATTACATATCTTAATCATTAAAATTATTCAGACCCATTAATAATTTTTAAATTGAAAAAACAAACAAACTCAATGGTTAAGATCTGAATGATTAAGATTCAGATCTAAATAATAAACGTACTTAATTCAGATCAAAATTATTAAAATTCGGAACTCTATTAAGTGCAAACAAACAAGCTTTTATCATGTGTTTACCTGAAAAATCAGATAACGTTAAATTTGTGAATGGTTCTAAGGATATGTGATACCATTTGATACAAATCGTATAGAGATATATAAATATGTGTATTCTTGACTATGAGAATGGGAATAGTGAGCAAAAAGAATGAATAAGATAAAGTAAAACAAGCACAAGGAGATATCTTTCAATATGAGAAGTGATCTTTTGTTACAGTGCATTCGGTGTCTCTATGCTTACAAGGATTCCACCTTTTATAATAGAGGGATCCCACTTTATTTATAATAAAATAAAGCATATAGTGGAGGACCCATGATGAATTGTCTCTTCCTCGATAACCGTAAAGATTCTCTCCCTTAGTGCGGTTGTAACAACTCTTGTCTGTGAGCTCGATACTGGCTCGAACTCGTTATTGGGTCGAGCCCTCGGTTTTGGCTTGAGTTCGACCTTCGGGGTGGGCGTAGTGTATTTTCGACCTCGAAGCAATTCCTTGCGGATCGATTTGGTCACGGGCTCGATAAAAGTATCGAGCCGACTCCTCGATCTACTTTCGGACTCGAGGCTAGTTTGTACTGTCTTCGGAACTCATCCCAAAATCCCACTCCGGTTTCTTACCATTCGAACTCGATCGAACGTAGGAAGGCCGAAATCTATTTCGACCGTATACAGATAGTTCCCTCGTTTCTCAGGAAGGATGTGGTGAGAATCGATATGATTTTTGACGGTTCGATCGGGCTATAAGCTGACGTTAAAACAGGACTCGATCATGACGTATGTGATAGTTGTCCCATCGATTTAGTCTTTCAAAGTATTTAATACATGTCAGATAGTGGTCGACCACCTCTGATATTGAACCACCATGATGCAATCCTATAAATAACCCCTCCATCTAACATTTACCACTTTTACGTCTTCACTCTTCCAAATTTTCTTACCCTTTCTCTCTTTTTTGCCGCTTGCGGAGACATCTACACTAGTGTTTGGTGCCATCAACTTTTCATCTTCCTTTGCCTTTCTTTATCTCATATCAATGGCCAAAACTTCGAAAACTGTACCTCAGAAGGAGAAAGCTTCTTCTTCACGGCCGTCCAGCGACAAGGCATCGGTGGAGCCGCCTACCTATGAGTATGTTCCCGGCCCGTGCACTCTGAAGATCAATTTTAAGGTTGATAATCCTTCATCTGTTCTGGGTCGATGTGAGCATGTGTCTATGTACATGTGCTCGATAACGGAGGGTCATCTCGAGGCTATGAGGAAAGACTGCAACTGGGGTTCCGAGGTTGTGTTGCAAATTCCCTCACCCGAAGAGAGCGTCATCACCCATGTGGATGAGTTTTTAAGTGTTTACCCTTACCCCTTCATGTTGGGTCCCGTCGACCCGGTTATCATTGATTTTTGCAAAAGATATCAGGTTACCCTTGGTAAAATTCATCCCTCTCTATGGCGTATAGTAACCTTACTTCGCTTCTTCTACAACAAGGCCGGGGGGCTGGATTTTTCCCTAAATCACCTCATACGATTGTATCGGCCTCAAATATTTCGAGGACTAATCAAGCTTCATCATCGGGCATCGAAGGCTTTGATGTCGAGCATCGACGAAGACAAGGATCGGGGTTGAATGGGCCGTTATATATGGGTGGGGACCCGTGACCTCATTCCGGAAGAGAAGATGCCATTCCCCGAGCAATGGAATTTTGACCGTAAGTGATTTTCATAAGACGTTGCTTTTCGTATCTTTTTTCGATTTTATCTGATGTCTTTCTCCAATATACAGCTGCCCGTTGGATGCCACAAGTGGTACCCGACCTCGAGGATTGGGTTCGGAAGTTAGCCTCAACTTCCTCTTATGCCGAACGCGCTTGGTGTGATTTGGCAAAAGGTAGATGGGAGGCCAAGAATCATGGTAAGGGTTACTTCTCGTGTTCTTCGAAATGTTTTTTATGCTCCATTCGTTACCGATTTCCTTTCATGCAGGTGTAACCAAGGATGTCGTTTTGAGGCCTTCGAGTGGTGAAGAAGGAACCAAGTCCCCGGTCCCAGAACCGGGGAAAGATAAGAAGCGAAAAGCTGTCTCTCGGTCAGAGGACCCCAAGCCCAAAACTCGAAGGGTGAGGAGGAAGGCAATCGCTCTTTAGATAGACTCGGTCCAACGACTGAGAGAAGAAGAAGAAGAAGAAGAAGAAGAAGAAGAAGAAGAAGAAGATGATGATGCCTCGACTTTGGTGATCCGATCTGAGAAACCTATCGAGGTCGCCAGAGCTTCTGAGCCGATGGCGGCTGTACCGGTCGGGGTCGGTTCCGGTAGCCCGAGTCTCGATCAGAGCGTCCTGAGCGATTCGCTTGGGACTATGACAGTGGGTCATTTGCCTTCTCTTCCAACCTTTTCTGAGGAGGCATTAAAGGAAGCTCGAGAATTGAAGAACCCCGATATGGGCGGAGGCTCTAGTGTATGGGACCCTTTTCGGGATTGCTTTACTGGAGTCGATGATGCCTCCGACATTGGTGACGCTTCTCTTCTCCTAGAAGAGGCCCAACGTTTCATTTCTCGGGTAATGATTTTACTGTACTTGGTTTCTTCGTTCTTTTCCAAACTTGACTTGTGTTCTTTCCCTACTGTGCAGGCTATTAGTATGTTTTGAGTCAACCTCAGCCAGTGTGAGGTCAAGCTTCAGAAGATCTTGGGGGAGAGATGCCATGAGGCTTCTTTGCAGCCAAAAGGACGAGGCTATAAAGGACCTCCAAGCAGATTCGGTTAAGGCTCGTGAAGAAGAGGCCGAACTAGATAAGCAAGTGAGCCTCGTTCTGTTAGAGTATGGGTTTGACTCAACTGTGGAAGTTAACCCTTCGTTATCTCAGCTGCAACAAAAAAAAGATCGGGTTACTTCGGGAAGAAGTCAATCAAATCAAGGCTGAATGTAATCGGTGGAATGAGACTATCAACCGCCTGTCTGCGGAAAAAGAAACCATCTTGGCCAAATTATTATCGGCCGATGTTCAGCTTTGAAGCATCAAGCAAAAGGGTTTGGCTCAGGCCAAGAGGATCGAGGAGCTTGAAACACGGCTTGCTGAGGCCAAGGCGGAGGTTGAGTCATCGAAAGTCATGGCAGACAAGTCTATTTCTGTGTATCGGGCTGATGTCGAGGCTGCTCAGATGGAGGCACGAGAGGTGGAGGATAATGCCGACACTCGAGCACATTGGGTTGCCGAACTTGCTAAGTGTAGGTCTCGGAGGGAGACCCTCGAGAAGATACATGCTCATAGTTTCGACCTTGCTGAAGAGATAAAAAAGGCTAAAGAGCTCAAAGCTGAAGCTGAAGCCTTGGCTTCTGATGACGATGATGATGATGATGGTAGCAAGAGCAGATCTGAGAATGGAGGGGGGTGGGGGAGCCCGATAGAGAAGAAACCGCTCCTGAGGATGAGCAGGAAGCTTAGTCCTTAGTTTTTACGTTTGTAATCAGTCATGTAGACAATTTTGTATATAGACAACTTTGCCGACTTGCTTTTGTTTTGTGAAGACTTTATACATGCCTTGTAAATGTTTTCACAAAGATTTAAACAACTTAATCAAATTATGGATTTCATAGCCTCTATAATCGAGCGAGTGCTTATTCAAATTTGAAGTGATGTAGCCCTTAGGCTTATTAGTCGAGTCAATGATTCGAACTCGAAGTAATGTAGCCCGTAGGCGTAATGGTCGAGTGAGTGCTTGCTCGAACTTGAAATAAAGTAGCCCATGGGCTTAGTAGTCGAGTGAATGATTCAACTCGGGATAAAGTGGCCCGTAGGCATAATGGTCGAGTGAGTGCTTGCTCGAACTCGAAATGAAAGTAGCCTGTAGGCTTAGTAGTCGAGTGAATGATTCGAACTCGAAGTAATGTAGCCCGTAGGCGTAATGGTCAAGTGAGTGCTTGCTCGAACTCGAAATAAAGTAGCCCATGGGCTTATTAGTTGAGTAAATGATTCGAACTCGGGATAAAGTGGCCCATAGGCATAATGGTCGAGTGAGTGCTTGCTCGAACTCGAAATAAAAGCAGCCCGTAGGCCTAGTAGTCGAGTGAATGATTCAAACTCGAACTCGAGGTCAATTGTAAAGAAACCTCAGATACTGTTGTAAGTGCAACACGATCTTTGGTTGCCTCGTTAAAAATCTTGTTGAAAAACCCATTTGGGATGAAACCGGTCTAAGGGAAAAAGAGTGCAATGCGTGCTTTCAGATCTATGGCGAAGGATCTATCTTATCTCCTGCTTGGACTTCTGCAGGGGTCAGTTTTGAAATGTAAATGAATATGGAAGGGTCATATCTTAGCAGTAGTATCGTTTTAGATGTGACACATTCCAATTGCTTGATAGCTGTTTGCTATAATGTCGAGTCTATATGATCCCTTTCCGACGTTCTTGAGAACCTGATATGGTCCTTCCCAATTTGGTCCTAGTTTTCCTTCGTTCGAATTTCGGGTATTGATGGTGACTTTCCTTAGTACTAAGTCCCCGGGCTTGAAATGGCGGAGCTTGGTTCTTCGATTATAATATCTTTCGATTCACTACTTTTGGGCGGCCAATTGGACGAGAGCAGCTTCTCGTCTTTCGTCTTATAATTCGAGGCTAGTGTTCATAGCCTCGTTATTTGATTCTTCCGTCGTGTATCAAAATCTGGTACTGGGTTCGCCGACTTCGACTGGTATCAATGCTTCTAACCCCTATACTAAGGAGAATGGGGTCGCCCCCGTACTAGATTTTGACGTCGTTCGATATGCCCAAACGACTTCGGGTAGGATTTCTCTCCACTTTCCTTTAGCATCATCAAGCCTCTTCTTTAGGTTCTGAATGACGGTTTTGTTCGTTAATTCGGCCTGTCCGTTCCCACTGGGGTGATACGGTGTTGATAATATCCTTCTTATTCTGTGGTCTTCGAAGAATTTCGTCACTTTGCTGCCCACAAATTGTTTCCCATTGTCACATACTATTTCGGCGGGTATCCCGAATCGGCATATGATATGATCCCAGATAAAGTCTATAACTTCTTTCTCTCTTACTTTCTCGAACGCCTGTGCTTCAACCTATTTAGAGAAATAATCAGTCATAAATAAGATGAATTTGGCTTTACCTGGGGTCAATGGCAGAGGTCGACGATATCTATTCCCCATTTCATGAATGGCCATGGGGATAGGACCGAGTGAAGTTGCTCTCCAGGTTGATAGATCATTGGTGCAAACCTTTGACATTTGTCATATTTTTGAACAAATTCCTTCGCATCTTTGCCCATATCGATCCAATAATACCCTGCCCTGCTTATTTTTTGGACTAATGGATCAGCACTGGAGTGATTCCCACAAATAACCTCGTGCACCTCACATAAGATTTAATCGGTATCTCCTGGACCAAAGCATACTGCCAATGGTCCATCGAATGTCCTTTGGTATAATGTTCCATCTGAAGCCACCGTGAATCGAGCAGCTTTAGTCCGTAGGGCTCTTGAATCTTTAGGGTCCGATGGGAGCTTTCCGTCCTTTAAGTATTCAATATATTTATTTATCCAATCCCAGGTTAAGCTTGTAGAATTTATCTCGGCGTGACCTTCTTCGATCACGGATCTCGAGATTTGAACGACAGTCCCCGAGCTCAAGTCACCTTCCTCGACCGATGATCCCAAATTTACAAGTGCATTAGCCTCACTGTTTTGCTCTCGTGGAACGTGTTGTAAAGTCTATTGTTTGAAATGGTGCAAAGTGACATGTAGTTTATCCAAATACCTTTGTATTCTATCCTCTCTAACTTAGAAGGTTTTGTTTACTTGACTTACCACCAACAGAGAGTCACATTTGGCTTCGATGACTTCTGCTCCTAAGTTTTTAGCTAGCTCGAGACCTGCAATCATGGCCTCATACTCGGCCTCGTTGTTAGTCAACCTGGTAGTTTTAATAGATTGCCTAATAGTGTTACCTGTGGTTGGATTTAAAACTATGCCCAACATGGACCCTTTTACGTTCAAGGCCCCATCCGTAAAAAGGGTCCATACCCTCGAGGACGTACCCGATTTCAACAGGAATTCTTTTTCGACTTCGGGTATGAGGTTTGGCGTGAAATCGGCCACGAAGTCTGCTAAAATTTGAGACTTAATGGCCGTACGGGGTTGATATTTGATATCATACCCACTGAGTTCGACGACCCATTTGTCCAATTGGCCTGATAGTTCGGGCTTGTGCAAAATATTACGAAGTGGGTAAGTTGTTAATATGCATATGGGGTGACATTGAAAGTTTGATCGTAAATTTCTAGAGGCGCTTATCAGTGCAAGTGCCAATTTTTCTAGGTGTGGATATCCAGCTTTTGCTTCTCCTAAGGTTCGACTTATATAATAAATAGAAAATTGCGTACCTTGCTCTTCCCGAACTAGGACATCGCTTACTGCGATTTCTGATACTGCCAAGTATAAGCAAAGTTTTTCGTCTACTTTTAGAGTGTGAAGTAGTGGTGGGCTCGACAGATATTGTTTTAGTTCCTTCAATTCCTGTTGGCATTCCGAGGTCTAAGCGCAATCGTTCTTCTTTTTGAGCAGGGAGAAAATTTTGTGACTTCGATTTGATGATCTCGAAATGAATCGGCCTAGGGCCGCAATTCGTCCCGTTAGCCTTTGTAAAACTTTTACGCTGTCCACGATGGTAATGTCTTCGATGGCCTTGATTTTATCGGGGTTAATCTTGATTCTCCGATTTGACACCATGAAGCCGAGGAACTTGCCCGAACCGATCCCGAAAGCACATTTTTCGGGGTTAAGCTTCATGTTGTATTTCCTCAAAATCTCGAACGTTTCCTGCAAATGGGTCAGATGGTCCTCTGCGCGCAGGGATTTAACTAGCATGTCATCAATATAAACTTCCATTGATTTACCTATTTGTTTTTCGAACATTTTATTTACTAGGCGTTGGTAAGTAGCCCCTGCATTTTTAAGCCTGAAGGGCGTCACATTATAACAATATGTTCCATATTTGGTGACAAATGAAGTCCTTTCCTGGTCCTCCGGGTTCATCCGGATTTGATTATACCCGGAATAGGCATCGAGAAAAGTGAGGATCTCGTGACCGGCCGTGGCATCGATCATGCGATCAATGTTGGGTAGCGGAAAAGAATCTTTGGGGCATGCTTTGTTTAAATCCTTATAGTCCACGCACATTCTAAGTTTGTTTCCTTTTTTAGGCACTACAACTATATTGGCTGACCATTCGAGATATTTCACCTCACGAATGGACCCTATCTTGAGAATTTTGGTTACCTCGTCTTTTACGAATGCATGTTTTACCTCGGACTGGGGTCTTCTCTTTTGCTTCACCGGTCTGAACTTAGGGTCCGAGCTTAGCCGATACGTCATTATGTCCGATGGAATTCCTGTTATATCTAAATGGGACCAGGCAAAACAATCAATATTATTAATAAGAAATTGAACAAGTTTCTTCCTGAGTTCGGGGCTCAACCCCGTTCCCAGGTATACCTTTCGTTCGGGCCAGTGCTCGATTAGTGTGACTTGCTCCAATTCCTCAATTGTTGATTTGGTGGCGTCAGAGTCATCGGGAATCACAAAGGATCGAGGGACTCTCTGATCATCATCTTCTTCGATCATCTGGTTATCTGGTTGGTTCGAAGCCGATGCCTGTGATTGCTATTTGGTGTCTCGTTCTCCTTCCGAGCCCGATCCCTTTACTGACGAAGGCGAGGATATTGGTTTTGCTTCCTACATGGCAAACATTTCTTTTGCGGCTGGTTGTTCTCCGTACACTATTTTGACTCCTTTCGATGTTGGGAATTTGAGGACCTGGTGTAGGGTCGAAGGTACAACTCTCATGTTGTGGATCCATGGCCTTCCGAAAAGGGCGTTGTACCTCATGTCTCCTTCGATCACGTGAAACTTTATTTTCTGGATGGTTCCGGCCACGTTTATTGGTAGAATTATCTCGCCTTTGGTGGTTTCACATGCCATATTGAATCTGTTTAGAGCCATGGTTGCGGGTATGATCTGGTCCCGCAGGCCGAGCTGCTCTACGACCTTCAATCTGATGATGTTGGCCGAGCTACCTGGATCAATCAACACACGTTTAACTTAAGTTTTATTCATGAGCACGAATATTACCAATGCATCATTATGAGGTTGTACAACCCCTTCTGCATCTTCATCATTAAAGGACAAAGTTCCTACGGGTGTGTAATCCTGAGTTCGAGATCGCTTTTCTCTCATAATCGATGTTTTAGTACGTTTAAGCACTGGTCCCTAAGGGGTATCGGCACCGCCGATGATCATGTGAATGACGTGCTGTGGCTCTTCCTTCTCGTTTTGCTTGCTGAAATCCCTATTTTTAAAATGGTTCCTCACCCTAACGCTAAACAATTTTCGAAGGTGGCCTTTGTTAAATAACCGGGCTACTTCCTCTCTTAGTTGCCTGCAATCTTCCGTTCTGTGGCCATGGGTGCCATGATATTCGCAGATTTGAATGGGATTCCTTTGGGCAGGATGGGTCTGCTTGGGTCGAGGCCATTTAGTGTCTTTGATGTGTTCGATAGCCGACACGATGGCGGATGCATCAATGCTGAAGTTATATTCCCATAACCGAGGGGCTTCTATAGGATCGGCATATTTATCAAAGCCGCTCTTGCTCATAAGTCCCCGAGAATTTTGCCCTCGATCAATCCTTCGATTGTTCTGAGCGGTATTGCGTGTTGAACCGTTGTTCATCCGATATGCAACGTACAGTTGATATCGGTCTCTGTTCGAACTTTGTTCTCTGTCGATCTCCCTTTGGTTTTTAGTAGCTGTCTTGTTCTGATGCATGGGTCCAGACGGAGCTCCCAACTGGTCATCTTCGACCCTAATTTTGGACTGATATCTGTTGTGTATATCTGCCCAAGTTATTGCTGGATACTCGATCAAATTTTGCTTCAGCCGACGTGATGCTATCGAACTTTGTTCGTTCAACCCTTGGGTAAAAGCTTGGACGGCCCAATCGTTTGTGACCGGTGGCAATTTCATGCATTCCATTTGAGATCGGGATACGAATTCCATCAGCATTTCATTACCCCTTTGCTTTACTTTGAAGAGGTCTGATTTCCTTGTTGCAACCTGTATGGCACCAGCATGTGCCTTTACGAACGAATCTGCTAACATGGCAAAAGAATCGATGGAATTTGGTGGCAGATTGTGATACCAGATCATCGCTCCCTTCGAGAGGGTCTCCCCGAACTTTTTCAACAACACAGATTCGATCTCATCGTCCTCCAAATTGTTACCCTTGATGGCACATGTGTAAGAGGTGACGTGTTCATTAGGATCGGTCGTACCGTTATATTTGGGGATTTCGGGCATACAGAATTTTTTGGGGATTGGTTTTGGGGCCGCACTCAAGGGAAAAGGCTTTTGTATAAAGTTTTTCGAATCCAGCCCTTTTATCATTGGTGGAGCTTCTGGGATTTGATCGACCATAGCATTGTATTTTTTCACTCTCTTGTCGTTGGCTTCGACTCATTTTGTGAGTTCCTCGAGCAATTTAGTAATTTCGGGAGTGGTCCCCGATTCTTGCTCGTTTGATTTCATTATGGCGGGCTCTGTTCTGGGGGTGATTTCTTGAAGCGGATTGGGATCTGTCCTGCTTTGTATATGAGTTTGGCTCTGCAACTAAGCTATCGCTACTTGTTGGGCTTGTAACATCTCGAAGATCATACATAAGTTGGCTCCGATTTCCCCCACGTTATGGGTGTCTCGAGCTACAGATCGAGTACCGCCCTGAATATTGTTTTCCGGTTCGGAACGCTGGTTCGCCTCAAGAGCCACTTGCGAATTGACATCTAACGGTACTTCGGCTCAAATTTTGGGTACTTCGATTCGAGCCTCAGTGCCATCGTCAACTGGCCTTCCGGCCCCGGGTACCAAGTTGTTGGTTTCATCTTGAAGTCCGGCTTCGTGGTCGATAGGTAAAGCCATTGCTGATTCGAAGTTGTAAACTGGTATGTACTGCAAATTTATATCAAACAATCACTGTTATCCTTAGCCCCACGGTGGGCGCCAAACAGTTTACCCGAAAAATCAGATAACGTTAAATTTGTGTATGGTTCTAAGGATATGTGATACCATTTGATACAAATCGTATAGACAGATAGAAATATGTGTATTCTTGACTATGAGAATGGGAATAGTGAGCAAAAAGAATGAATAAGATAAAGTAAAACAAGCACAAGGAGATATCTTTCAATATGAGAAGTAATCTTCTTTTTACAGTGTATTCGGTGTCTTTATGCTTACAAGGATTCCCCCTTTTATAATAGAGGGATCCTACTTTATTTATAATAAAATAAAGCATATAATGGAGGACCCATGATGAATTGTCTCTTCCTCGATTCATGCCAAGATTCTCTCCCTTAGTGCGGTTGTAACGGCTCTTGTCTGTGAGCTCGATACTGGCTCGAGCTCGTTATTGGGTCGAGCCCTCGATTTTTGGCTTGAGTTCGACCTTCGGGGTGGGCGTAGCGCATTTCCGACCTCGAAGCAATGCCTTGCGAATCGATTTGGTCACAGGCTCGATAAAAGTATCGAGCCGACTCCTCGATCTACTTTCGGACTCGAGGCTCGTTTGTACTGTCTTCGGAACTCATCCCAAAATCCCACTTCGGTTGCTTACCAGTCGAACTCGATCGAAAGTAGAAAGGCCGAAATCTATTTCGACCGTATACATCTTAATTGCTTTCAGTGCGGGTATATGATCGGGACGACGACTCTTCTTACCCATAGCTACCACGGACGACGAATTCTTACGTGGTCCAAGGAAATCAAAGGTCGGTTGCCACAATAACCACATTTTCCATACTTCCCTACGGAGAAATTTTGTTATAGGCCAGTTTTTGATCGATGGAAGCCACCACTAACCGTTTCAATTTTTTTAATACTATTATTATATCGTTATAAAGGTAATTAATAGAAATCATTATTAACATGGAATTAAAATACTGAATTGACCTAATTCAAATTATTGCTATTAAAATAATTTGTTAATAGCTAAGTTATTTAAAATATAATTTTTTATATAATTTAGCTTTAATAATAATCATTTTAATACTTCTAGATTATAAAAAGTTCTAAATTATTTGCCGAATGGCAAGTTAAATTAGATTAGTTTAACTCAGTATTTTACAAATTTAAAAATAATTTAGTAAATTATTTGTTACACGACAAATAATTTAGAACTTTTTATAATCTAAAAGTATTAAAATGATATACAATAATATTTTCCACGTATATAGCTCCAATTGTTAAAACGTTTTCGCGGTGAGGTGTCGGAAAAGGTGGAGGCCTTAAGGGGTTTATTGGATGAATTTATTTGTGATTAGGACGCAAAAAGCTTAATTCTTGGGTTAATTAGAACGAGGGAAGTATGATTACGTAAGATCATTAAACCAATCAAATCAAGATTAATCTATTTTATTTCTTTTTTCAAGTAATTTGTTTACCTACTTTTTTACGCTAAGTATCAAATCTAATCCCCACAAAGTGGACCCACTATATCAACACGTTAAAAAGGAATAATAACCTAATAATTTGTTTAGAGATTTTGATCCCAACATTATTTTCAAAGGCTACTTTTTCACTTCTTCCCCATTATTACAGTTTAATTAATGTAAAGTATATATACTTTAAGCTGCTTTTGTGCAGTAGAATCTATGGATGGCTGCACGTTAGCGAACCTCTTTGTGTCTATATCTCTTTGGTCAAATATTTATAAACTATTTCTAACTTTATCTTTATCAGAGAATTGGAGAAGGGGCCTGCCATTATATATTGATCCTTTATTTTGTATAGTCCCTAGCTTTCACCACAACATTTCATGTGTTATGGCATATATCCTAGTTCTGCCTTCTTCTTTGTTTTGTTTTTGCTTTAGTTTTTTCCTTTTTCTCTTGGAATTGGAGGCACGGAATTTTTTTATTTTTCTTTAATTGGTAGGGGAGGCGGAGGAGCGGTACATATATGTAACGATCCGATCGGTCATTTTGAGCTCTAATTCGTCGTTCATCGGTTTGAGGCCTTGAGTAGCTTCACTTCAGGTATTATGACTTGTACGTGTGATCAAAATTGAATTTCGGGATGTTCGGAGTTGATTTGGAAAAAAATTCTAATTTCGCAAGCTTTAAATTGGAAGAATTGACTGAGGTTTGACTTTTGAGTAAACGACTTCGGAATCGGAATTTGACGGTTCCAATAGGTTCGTATGAAGATTTCGGACTTGGGCGTAGGCTTGGGTTGAGCATCGGATCACCCGGGAGCATTTCGGCACTTATTGTGGAAAGTTGGCATTTGGAAGGCTTTAGAATTTCCTAAGTTTGATTTGAGATAAATTTTGGTGTTATCGATGTCTGTTCAAAGTTCCAGGCCTTGGAATAGGTTCGTATCGTGATTTGTGACTTGCACGTAAAGTTTGGCGTCATTCCGGAATGTTTTCGTATGGTTTAGACGTGTTCGTCGAAGTTTGAAAGTTTAAAAAAGGATTTCGATCATCGAATCATGATTTTGACGTTGTTTGATGTGATTTGAGACCCCGAGTAGGTCCATGTTATGTTATGGAACTTGTTGGTAAGTTCAGACAGGGTCCCGGAGGCCTCGGGTGTGTTCTGGTCGAGTCGCGGATCAATTTGGAGCTTTGTTGTATTACTAAAGGGCCTGAGTACTAGTGCAAGCGCACTTGCGGAAAATGGGCCGCAACTGCGATGCGGAAAAAGTCGCCAGGCAAGCGCAGGAGCAAATCCTGGTTGGGCAGTGCTGGGACCGCAGATACGGTCGTTTCGCCACAGAAGCGGGACCGCACCTGCGGAGTGGGCCAGCGCAGAAGCGGAGGTTGGACAAAAGGCCCGGGGCGCAGAAGCGGGCATAAACGCGCAGGTGCGTGAACGCAGAAGCGCTTGAGGCCCGCAGAAGCGGAAGCGCAGATACGCTACTTGGGGCGCAGATGCGAGGACTGTTGGGTTGAGTTGGAGCTGCACCTGCGATGGATTTTTTACGCAAGTGCGGAGCAGCAGAAGCGGCTAATGGACCGCATGTGCGAAAGTCGGGCTGGGCAGTGTGTTCTTTTAAACGAGGATTTGGCTCAATTCCACTTCATTTCGTCCATGAGAGCCGATTTTGGAGCAATTTTGGATTGCTATCTTCATCACCTATTATGGGGTAAGTGATTTCTTCACATTTTGAGCTAAATACATGGTTTATATATGAATTTAAACATGAGAATTTGTCGAAAATTGGGATTTTGGTAAAACACCTAAATATTGATATTTTTGAATTTTGGCCACGATTTTCAAAATAAAATTAGGAATAAATTATATATTTGAGTTCGTGGTATTATGGGTAAAGTTTATCTTCGAAAAATTTTAGAATCCAGGCACGTGAGCCTGAGGGTTGATTTTATTGACTTTTAGAGCGCAATTGGGAATTTTTATGAATTGATTAATTATAAACATTGGAGTATATGTTGATTGAGTTACGCATTGTTTGACTAGTTACAAATCGTTCGGCTTCGAGTTGAGGTGTTAGAGAGGCGTTGGAGCAGGTCATGAAACTTCGGAGTGAGGTAAGTCTCCTGTCTAACCTTGTAAGGGGGAAACTACCCCTAGGTGATATTTATTTATATGTGCAACTAGTTGTGGGTGCTACGTACGCACGAGGTGATGAGAGTCCGTACGTATCTAAAATATGTTTATGTCCGGGTAGACTTAGGACTTTATCATATAATCTTAGGACTTTATCATATAATAATTAAATTATTTGAACTCGTTCTACTGGCCTAATTAACTAAAGTATAACTGAATTTGATCTAGAAATAAATTTATGTATAATAGGCCGAGCCTTAACACTTTGAGTTGTGGGCGAGTTATTTGAGAAATGGTAAAGATTATATTCGTTATGTGCTCATGTACTGTATTGTAAACACGTGTCTCGTAATTCGGTAACTTCCTACCTTTTTTGTGGAGCGGGCTGAATGCCTCGGTAGTATAATAGATGTATCTATGGTTCATGCCCATCGACCGTCGATAATTTACACATTATTCTGGATCGCGCCGAATGACCTCGGCAGAATCATGTGTTATATCGCTAGTAGTCCAAATATTCACGACATAAACTTTTCACTGATGCCCGACTTTTTTATGGTATTCCTTATTTATTTAGTATTGACACTTGGCATTTTCTGAGCTATTAAGGTAGAATACAAAATTGAGAAGTATATACTTTAAAAGAAATATTTAGAAGATTATGAAATTTACAGATTTACCCCACTATCGTTGTGCACTTAATATCTGTTATGATTATTATATTATTTTATTAGACCTCCAGTAAGTGTCGATATCGACCCCTCGTCACTAATTTTCCAGGGTTAGGCTAGATACTTACAGGGTACGTGTTGATTTACGTACTCATGCTGCACTTCTACACTAAATGTGCAGGATATGACAGGTTCATTTGGTGATCATCTTGGCGCGTAGGCGGATCTGCTGAGGAGACTTTATGTGAGCTGAAATTCAGGCTATGCATCGCAGTCCACCGAGTCTCCATCGTACTATTTATTTTAACCTGTATTATTTATATTCTGGATAGATGTTGTATTGTTATTGTACTCATTAGAAAATGCTCATGTAGTTGTGACAACGGTTTTGGGGTTATACTAGTTGACGCTTAGGGTTTCGTACATTATTATCGCCTTTCATTTATTTTATAAATTACAAATGTTGTACGTTCCCGTGACTTAGAAGTGTAAACCTCCTTTTTCTTATTAAAATCTATGCTTCGAAAGTAATAAAATGAGTAATTAAATGGATAAATCATAGTTGGCATGCCTGACGGCGGTGTTAGACGGCATCATGACCTATAGTGGATTTTGGGTCATGCCAGCTTGGTATCAGAGTGTTAGGTTCACTTAGGTCTCACGAGTCATGATCAAGTCTAGTAGAGTCTTGCGGATTGGTACGAAGACATCTTTACTTATCTTCGAGAGGCTATAGAATTGTTAGGAGCACTTCCCTTCTTGATTTCTTCATCGTTCGATTTGATTCCTTTGAAGCTTGTGCCTTTATTTCCTTCCTACTTAATCTTATGCGACATGGAGTTCTTGTTATCAATTGTGCATTGAGGAGTTGTAATTGTACTGCAGAATATTTTTCCCTACGAACTCGAGCGAGTCATTATCGTCGTCTTGTGGAAGGGGGTTATGTCTTTCCATGCCCTGTATCAGTATTGCCTATGGTTTTGAGGCTACACGCAGATTGCTATGATGTTCATATGTTGTTATTGAACAATGTTGGTGTGATGGTGGGGTGCTTGTTTATGTGTCGAGGCAGTGAATGACTCGAAAGGAGGATTTCTCAGTTCATGGTTTATAGGTTTGGCATCTAATCCCAGCGGAGGAAGGGCAATCAGACTATGGATGTTGAAGTTTTGGTTGATGGAGTAACGAGACTTGATATTTTCGAGCGTACAGGAATTTTCATGTATGAAGTGGTGTCGTTATCCTTGTTTGAATGTATTAAGGTTCGCCGGTGTTATGGTCTCCTTCGATTTGCCTTCGGGGTAGAGTGAGGTGGAATAGTGTGTAAGAAGCGGTTGTCAGAGATGGCGGTGTGTAGCGATTTCAGAATCAAACCAGTGCTCCGGAAGCTAATGGCTCAAGAAAGATGATCTTCTAGGAGGTTTAGAGTTGGTAGCAATTCCTTAGTTCAGGTGCTACAGGTATGGATTGATTTGGGGCAACATTTGGGCTCCGAAGTATGAGGAAAGGCATGTCGGGAGGTGTCTCCCGGTGGTTGAATTACTAGCAGGTCAAGTATGAAAAAAAAGGCCGAGAAGTTGCTTAAAGGAGATGGTTTAACCGAAGTAAGAGTGGCAGATTAGCATATAGATTCCGTGGCAGGATAGCCGCATGCCATGAGAAAGTTTAGAATGGTTTGGGAATCATGGTTGAAAATTGACTAGGTCCACGGATTATAATTGGAAGGGTGGTTACTGTATGGAGAAAGATTGAATATGGCAGAAAGCAGTTTGCTTGAAATGAAGAGGGGTGTGAAGATTTGATTATCGTTTCGGATGTAATATGACTTTGGGCTTGGAAGGTATTGTTGGACTTTCAGTTGATGTCTATGGGGAAGGAACATACTTGTACAACTGGTGGATGATCATGGGCTCAGGAGGGTTTACTAAACTCGTAGTAGTTGTACCCGGTGCAGCGTCATTGGAAGATGTCGGCATGAAATACCACAAGTAGGTTATCTCCTGTGAACAGGTTAGCGGTTGCGTGATTTCAATGAGGTTTCCACAAAGAGTTCTGCTTACTACATAATAGAAGGTCGTGGCTGATAATTCAGAATGTTTCATGAAAAGCTTAACAAAAGACTTCGAGAAATTTGATTTGTTAATGGTGTGAGATCATGGTAATTGATAAGGAGGAATCATTATGGGCTCTACATTATGTGATGGTAGCTTAAAGCTAAGTGGGGGAGCCCACAGTCTATGATTGGATCATGTGGTTGTCTGCTTGTGCGGTTTCTGATTATCGATGCGTTGGTGGATTATTTATGAGTAAGAAAAGAAAATATCAGTGGAAAATTCGAGCAAGGGACTTGATGAATGTGTGCTATACTTCGCCTTGTCGATTCAGGTGCATGTTTTGGGAAGACTCGGAGTTTATGCTTCTTGTGGGTGTAATGTAGAAAGAAAGGAATTCAGCCGGTTGCTTCTTTGGGAGTGTTCATGTGCTACCAGAGTGTTGGAGTTTGATTAAACTCGGGACCAGGTCAGAGTGGGTGGCTCCCAATAGTGGTTCTAATGGGTTCAAGGATGTAAGCGCGGTGTCTAAGGATTTTACGTACGTTGTGAAATTAAAGATCGAGTTTTTGCAGTGGGTATTGAGATGATGTGGTCTCGCGATTCGGGTCACTCGGGATGAGTGTGGATTGAGTTCTTTATGTTGTGAATTGAGCTATTATTATTTCCAAGTCAGGTCAAGAGTAAATTGAAAGAAGTTGGGTCGGTTAGTAATGGTTGAATCATCATGATTTTGGCAATGGTCAGTTCCTTCAGTGGGTGAAGTTATACATGTGGTTTGTGGTTGTACGTGCGGGATTGACAGCCACTATAACTCGATTGATTTGGGAGATATTTGATTCAAATGGCCTTGTGGTGTAAATAGATTTCGGAGGAGTCATGGCGGGTTAGATCACGACTTGAGTTTTGTATTTTCTGCCATTTGGGAATTCAGTTGCGTGTTGCGTTATCTCTTCTGAAACGAGCTAAGTAAAAGGTTTATAGCCAGTGAAGTATTTATTCTACTGGTAGTTCAAGGGTTATGGTGAATACTTGTATTATTGTGTAGCGGCATGATATGTGGCATTTTCTTTAGTGTCACCTGAGAACGGCATTCTGTGTATGAGGCTTCGTGTATTGATTTGCGGATTATTGATTTTCTTTACAAAATTAGTACGGTTAGTGGTATGGATGTGCGGACTTTGTTACCTGGGGGGAAGATTGTGGGAGCGTACCCCACGGGGAAATTTGTATGAGTGTGACATGTTAGTCACCTGATTGTTAAATATTGAAACCAAGTGCGGAGATTTTTGGTACTATCGTTAATGTGAGAGTTTATGCTTGGAAGGCGCTCTATTTCCCTTGGTTGTGAACCGTGGGAGTTGGTTTGGAGTGGATGGCTACTCGTGTGTGTCATGAATGGGGCCATTGTGGATCCTTGGAAGGTTATTGGCCTAGTATGGTATGATCAGAATCGGTTTGAGGTCCATTGGTGGGTCTAATGTGAAGGCATGCTCTACGTCATATTGGATATGTTCATTCTTCATAGCATTGCTTATGGAAGATTCGTCGGGCATAGGATGTTATTCCCGTCGTCAGCTATTCAATGCAAGTCTCTATTGTACCATGTGGGTTGTGAGACGGCTTGATTATTCGCACATGTGTTGAGGTCTCGTGTAGCTTGTGGGGTTATATGAGCAGGGTGGCTCTCGTGACACAGGTCATATATCGCACCTTAGTTGTGCTTGGGTTTCATAGCGTATGACGCTATCTGTCTCCTCAGGATTTGTATTATGAACTTGGCATGCTTGTGGTCGATATTCGGGCATTTTGTAAGTATAAGCGTTACGACTTGATGTTTGTGTTTTCTTCTTGATTGTTATGTGTGGATCGGGTGGCACACCGCCATGGGTATATTATTTGGATGGGGTGGCACGCCACCACGGGCATTTTGTGTGGATCTGGTTGCATGCCGCAACAGTATCATATTGGATCGGGTTGCACGCCGCAATAGTGAGATGTTGAGCATAGTTCCTTACACTTATTTTGTGTTCCTTGTTTTTCATCCTTGAGGTAGGTTCATAACATCTATTCGACCGTTTAAGTCGTTACGCATGCTTGGTAATTCCCTGTCAGAGTTCGTTCTTCCTTATGAGTTATATTCGAGTGGTGGCTTGTTGGCGCTTTGATGGTGTTGCATAAGATCTTGGTCAGTGTTTGAGGTGACCCATTGACTGAGCAGTTTGCACTGGGTGAGACGAGATTATTGGACCTGAAATTAGTGAAATCAAATTTATATAAGGTACATTAAAGAGAAAATATCGTTATTCAAATCAAATGAGGTAATAGTTCTTGTCAGGAGGAGAGACTCCATGATTTATTGATTCGTCATATGTTTATGAGTTTCTACACGTCTCTTTCATCGTGGCAGTATTGCGAGAATTGGAACGGGGCTCACATGTGTCATGTGGCGTATTGCGGGCATCAAATTCGTGAGATTTCAGTTGTTGTGGTCGGAGGATGTATTATGGACATGTGAATTATGCGGTGCATGGTGTGAATTCAGAAAACATGTACGATCATATTTTGGTACAGTGTGTAGTGATTGATACGGTGTTCGTATGTTAGAAACGGGTTTTGTAGAGAAATTCGGAGGTTGGAATTTGGTTCTAAGGCTTTTCGACTAAATAAAAAGGGAGGATCTTTAGTCTGGTTTGGGCTAATGTTCTCAACTGGGTTGTGGTGGCACGGGTAGGTGCACGAAGTGTTAAACAATGATTTTGGACAACTCTGGAGCAATGCTTAACACATTCGAGGACGAAAGTATGTTTCAGTGGGGGAGAATGCAACGACCCGACCGCTCGTTTTAAACACTAGCACGTCGTTTAGCGGTTTGAGGTCTTGAGTACCTTCACTTCAGGTATTATGACTTATACGTATGGTCGGAGTTAAATTTCGGGATGTTCGGAGTTGATTTGGAAAGAAATTCTAATTTCTAAAGCTTTAAGTTGGAAGAATTGACTGAGGTTTGACTTTTGAGTAAACGACTCCGGAATCGAGATTTGAAAGTTCCAATAGATTCGTATGATGATTTCAGACTTAGGCGTAGGTTCGGGTTGAGTATCGGATTACCCGAAAGTATTTCAGTGCTTATTCTGAAAAGTCAGCATTTGGAAGGCTTTAGAATTTCCTAAGTTTGGTTTGAGATGAATTTTGGTGTTATCGATATCCGTTAGAAGTTTTGGGCCTTAAAATAGGTTCGTATTGTGATTTGTGACTTGCACGTAAAGTTAGGAGTCATTCTGGAATAATTTGGTATGGTTCGGATGTGTTCGTCAAAGTTTGAAAGCTTAAAGAAGGATTTCGATCGTCGAATCGTGAGTTTGATGTTGTTTGGTGTGATTTGAGACCCAAAATAGGTCCGTATTATGTTATGGGACTTATTGGTAAGTTCTGACGGGGTCCCGGGAGTCTCGGGTGTGTTCTGGTTGAGTCGCAGATCAATTTGGAGCTTTGTTGTATTGCTGAAGGGCCTGAGTATTAGTGCAATCGTACCTGCGGAAAATGGGCCACAGGTGCGACGCCGCAAAAGAGGCCAGGCAAGCGCAGAAGCGGATCCTCGTTGGGTAGTGCTGGGACCGCATATGCGGTCGTTTTGTCACAGAAGCGGGACTGCACCTGCGGAGTGGGGCAGCACAGAAGCGGACGTTGGCCAAAAGGCATGGGCCGCAGAACCAGGCATAAACGCGCAGGTGCGTGAGCGTAGAAGCGCTTGAGGCCTGTAGAAGCTGAAGCGCATATGCGCTACTTGGGGCGCAGATGCGAGGACTATTGGGTTGAGCTGGATCCGCATCTACGATGGATTTTTCGCAGGTGCAGAGCCGCAGAAGTGGCTAATGGACCACAGGTGCGAAGGTCGGGTTGGGTAGTGTGTTCTTTTAAAACGGGGGTTTGTCTCAATTCCACTTTATTTCGTCCATGGGAACCGATTTTGGAGCAATTTTGGAGTGCTATCTTCATCACCTATTATGGGGTCAGTTATTTCTTCACATTGTGAGGTAAATAAATCGTATATATATATATATGGATTTAAGCATGAGAATTTGTGAAAATTTGGAATTTTGGTGAAAAATCTAGAAACTAGTATTTTTGGATTTTGACCATGATTTTAGAAATGGAATTACGAATAAATTATATATTTGAGTTCGTGGTGTTATGGGTAAAGTTTATCTTCAAAAATTTTCAAAATCCGGGCACGTGCGCTCGAGGGTTATTTTATTAACTTTTAGAGCGGAGTTGAGAATTTTTATGAATTGATTAAATATAAGCATTAGAGTAAAGATTATAATAGGCCGAGCCTTAACACTTTGAGTTATGGGCGCATTGGAGTTATTTGTGGAGCGGGCCGAACGCCTCGGCAGTATAATAGATGCATCTTTGGTTCGTGCCGCTCGATCCTCAGCAGTGTAGACATTATTCTGGATCGGGTCGAACGACCTCGGCAGAATCGTGGGTTATATCGCTAGTAGTCCGAATATTCACGAGATAAACCTTCCACGGATGCCCGACATTTTTATGGTATTCCTTATTTATTTGGTATTGACACTTGGTATTTTCTGAGCTATTAATGTAGAATACAAGATCGAGAAGTATATACTTTAAAAGAAATATTTGAAAGATTATGAAATTTACAGATTTACCCCACTATCGTTGTATACTTCATATCTGTTATTAATTATTATATTATTTTATTGTAAATGTCGATGTCGACCCCTCGTCACTAGTTCTCCGGAGTTAGGCTAGATACTTACTGGGTACGCGTTGATTTACATACTCATGCTGCACTTCTACACTAAATGTGCAGGATCTGACAAGTTCATTTGGTGATCATCTTGGCACGTAGGCAAATCTGCTGAGGAGACTTTATGTGAACTGCAATGCAGGCTATGCATCGCAGTCCACCGAGTCTCCGTCGTACTATTTATTTTATCCTGTCTTATTTATATTCCGAACAGCTGTTGTATTGTTATTTTACTCCTTAGAAAATACTCATACACTTATGACACCGGGTTTTTGGGTTATACTAGTTGACGCCTAGGGTTTCGTACATTATTATCACCTTTCATTTCTTTTATAAATTACAAATATTGTACGTTCCCGTGACTTGGAAGTGTAAATCTCCTTTTTCTTATTAAAATCTATGCTTCGAAAGTAATAAAATGAGCAATTAAATGGATAAATCACAGTTGGCTTGCCTGGCGGTGGCGTTAGGTGCCATCACGACCTATAGTAGATTTTGGGTCGTGACAATATATAGCTAGCTACCTTAGAACTTGAAATAAGTATCTTTTTTCTTAATATAAAGCCGCATTTTGGGAGGTTAGACATTGAATCTAATTCGTAAATTAATAATCATCTCAAAATTAAATGGGTATGTTAGATGCCATTACGCCACACATAAATTCAAAATTATTGGGTTCTACCTATTCATAGATATTCTTAACAAGGTCTGATGCTTTATGCTTTACGCCAAGTCCATATGTTTTTTTTGAAAGATCTGGTACCATTAAAATCATCACTGCACTTATATATTGCTTCTTTTGTCTTATTAATTTCCTCTGGGTCTTTGTTGCTACACACTGCACGAACATAGAGATCAAGAAATAGGCGTTGTGATTATTTTTTTTTAATTGCAAGAGGGGTCATTTGTAAAATTAAAATTTCATCTTTGACTTGCACCGCACTTAGAGGGTGTTTGAATTGGTTTATTTTAAGTGTTTTTGGATTTTAAATACTTTTTTAGTTTTAGTGGTGTTTGGAATGATAAAACGTTCTTAAAAACACTTACTTTTTAAGCATGGAAAGTACAAAAATAAGCCAAAAGACGAAAGTTTGGTATTACCAACTAATGGCTTTTGACTTTTACCTTATAAGCTATTTTTTAAAAACCAATCCAAATACCCTATTAATTGGGCTTCTCTATTTTTACTCAGAAAAATAGGTTGATCAAACACATTAAGTACATTATTTTATGTTGGATGTTCAAACAAAGTCTCATATTGTTAGCTGAATTAATTGTGAGCCTATATATAAAGTATAAGTATCTCTTATTGGCGTGCGACCTTTTAGGAAATACCGTGTAGACTTGAATCAAAACGAACAATATCACACCATACTTGAAGAATTGAGCAGATTATGCACCAATTCGTGACCTAGAACTTTTGAGATGAATTGCAGAGAAGATTCTAGAGAGAGGAAGTAGAGAGAAGGGGGAGAGATCTTATTAACTGAAAAATGAGAATTGGGTACAAGTCGATTCTATTACCAGCTATATAGACTTATTATCTAAGTACGTGAGAAATTACAAAACTACCATGCTTATCTCAATACTCCCCCTCAAGCTGGAGGGTGAAAAATATTAAACATTCCTAGGTTGGACACTAAAGCAGCATGTTGAACAGTGCCAATCCCCTTTGTAAGCAAGTTTGCCAGCTGCATGGAGGAAGGAACAAAGTGTGGCACAATGAGCTCATATTTAATTTTGTTTCTAACAAAATGGCAATCAATTTCGATGTGTTTCGTTATCTCATGAAAAATAAGATTATTGGCAATTTGTATAGCTGCTCTACTATCCGAAAATAATGGTACTGGTCTAGAAACTGAGACCCCCAAATCTGCCAAAAAACCAGTTAACCATGTAACTTCTGACACCACAACAACCATACTTTTGTATTCAGCTTCAGCAGAGCTTCGGCTGATGGTTTGTTGCTTCTTGGACTTCCAAGAAATCAAATAATTCCATGGCTTTACCACAAAACCTCTCACAGACCTTCTAGTATTGAGACAAGATGCCTAGTCTGAATCACAGTATGCAGTAAGTTGGTCTACTACCCCTTTCCTAAAAAGAATCCCCAATCCAGGAGTTCATTTGATGTATCTGATCACCCGCATGGCTGCATCCATGTGTGATTATTTGGGTTGTTGCATGAACTGACTCAAAGTTTGCACAGCAAAGCTGATGTCAGGCCTGATAATGGTCCAAGTAAAGCAGCTTCCCAACAAATTTCTGATAGCCTATTGTGTCTTCTAATTCAGATAATCTAACCTTCCCACATGTTTGTCATATTCAACAGTCATCAACTTATGATTTTGTTCTAATGATGTGCTCACAGGTTTAGCACTACTGAGTCCCACTTCTGAAATAAATTTCAAGACATATTTCCTCTGGTTTAGTAGGATACCTTCCTTAGATCCCATCACTTCTAGACCTAGAAAATATCTCAATACCCCTAGGTTTTTCATTTTGAACTTGCTGTGCAATGTGAGCTTAGCATCTTCTATCAGCCTTGAACAATTCCCTGTAATTAGCAAGTCATCCACATAGACTAGTATAATTAACATACTCTGACCTTGCTTCTTTGTAAATAATGAATGATCGTATGGACTCTATTTGAAACCCCCAGAAGTCAAGGCATTGGTGAGCTTTATATTCCACTGTCTTGGAGCTTGCTTGAGACCATAGAGTGATTTTACTAACCGACATACTTTCTTCTCCCCATGTTTATGAAAGCCCTGAGGTAAATACATGTAAACCTCTTCATAGAGGTCCCATTGTAAGAATGCATTGTTAACATCCATTTCTAATAGGGCCATCCTTTTGAACCAACTATACTTAATACAATTCTCACAGTAACCATTTTGGAAACTAAGGAGAATGTATCATGATAGTCCAATCCTTTCTTTTAGTTATAGCCTTTTGCTACTAATCTTGCCTTGAACTTATCAACCTCTCCATTGGCTTTGTATTTAATCTTGTACACCCATTTAGAACCAATAGCTTGTTTACTTAATAGCAAGTCTATAATGTCTCATGTGTGATTTTCTTGAAGACCATTGATTTCATGTTGCATTACTTCAATCCATCTGCTGTCTTGTGAAGCCTCCTTAAAGGATGCATGTTCAGTATGTACAGAGAAAGCATCCAAATATGACTGATAGGCCTTGCTAAGATTGGCATAGTATAAGTTATCTGAGATGGAATATATGCAATTGCTGCTCCCAGTTTGTTTAGCATGTTTGGTGGTTACATAGTCTCTCATCCAAATGGGAAGCCTTGACACTCCTGAACTCTTTCTCCCTTCATCATGGTCTTGAATGCCATCTAGAATGTAGTTATCACCCATGTTGCCATAGTCTGTTAACTTACTTATAGTGTTTTCCTCTTATATAGGTTATGTGTTCACATCTTCAACAACATGAATATGTTCTAGTCTTTACCTTCCTGAAGCATGTGATAACTCTGTATCTTCGGGTAAAACACCCACCTCACTAGCTGGTGCAGCACATTGTGAAGGTCAACCTGTTGCTTCATCAGTTGAGGAAGTAGGCTGATGTTCTGAGGTGTCTATCATTGCAGGTACAATAACATGATCCAAGAAAGGATCTGATATATCAAGATCTAACTTTGAAAAAGGAAATATATGTTCCATGAACTGGACATCTCTACTTACAAGAAAGTTTCTGGATTTCAAATCATATAATTTGTAGCCTTTTTGTGTCTCTGAGTATCCTACCAAAATTTCTTTCCTTGCTCTAGTGGCAAACTTGTCACCTTTTGGTAGGGTGCTTGCATAGCAAAGATAACCAAAAACCTTTAGGTGATCAATCTTAGAAAGTTTACCATATAACATTTCATAGGGTGATTTTCCTTGTAGAACTGATGTTGGCCATTTATTGAGCAAGTATATAGCTGTTTTAACACAGTCACCCCAAAACCTTATCGGCATAAAACTTTAAAATTTTAATAGCTCTAGCTACTTCTAGAATATGTTGGTGTTTTCTTTCTACCACCTCAGTCTGTTGGGATGTGTAAGGGCAACTACTTTGATGCACTATCCCAAAAGTAGATAACAAATCATTGCAGTTAGAATTAAAGAACTCTCTCCCATTATCTGATCTCAACACCTTGGCATTAGTATTGAACTGATTTTTTACCACTGATAGAAAGTCTTTGATTATAATTACTGCTTCACACTTTTCTTGCAAAAGGCACACCCAAGTAAACCTACTAAAATCATCCACTATCGTCACAAAATAATACTTTCTGTCATATGTAGGTTCCTTGTAAAGCCTCACACATCTACATGTATGAGCTGGAAAATACAATCAGTTTTGCTATTACTAGTGGAAAATTTAACTCTAGTCTGCTTTGCTAATGGATAGACTTCACAATTATGTTGTACTGCTTCATAAACTTTATTCCTGAATAGTGATATATGCTGTATTGAAATTATTGAGGGATGCCCTAGTCTGAGATTTCATAGTCTTTTATCTTCAGTTGCTTGTGATACAACTCCAACAAATGATGAAAATTTTCTCCCAAGAATTTATAATTAATCCATCTCTTTCTCTACCAATCCTCATCACCTTCCCATTGTAAAGTTCCTAAAACACACATAAATCAGGAAAGAAATAAACAGAACAATGAAGTTCTTTAGTCAATTTGGATACTGACAACATGATGAATTTGAAGTCAGGAACATATAGCACATTCCTCAATAATTGATTTCCTAGTATGGTTGTTTCACCAATATGTGCAACTAGACATTTATTTTCAAAAGGTACTTGTACACTATTATTCCCACAATTAGGATTTTTACTTACATCATCTTAAACTTCTTTGTGTGGAATTACATGATGTATTGCTCCGATATCAATTATCCAATCACATGTAAAGGAATTGCACGATAATGTGGTTATACCTGCCAGGTTAGCATAACAATCTCCTGCAGCTGATTTATTTAGCAGTCCCAGCAACTGCTTATACTGATCCTCTATGAAGAAATGCCCATATGCATTCTCAGATGATCCACCAGTTTCAGAACTCACTGCATGTGCGTATGATCTAACTCCTCCAGAAAGAGTTTTTTTTCTTGCTTTTGAAGTTTGCTGGATATCCTACAATTTTATAGCAATTTTTCTTTAAATTCCCTTTGTACTAGGGTTGTGTATAATTTGCTAAATACCGAATTACCGTACCTAAACTGAAGTTTTTGGTATTTGGTATTCGCTATTTTGGTATTCGGTATGGTATTTGGTGTAAGTTTTTAAAAAATATGGCATTGGGTATGATATTTGGTATTTTAAAATGAAATACCGAAATATATATTATATTACACAAAACACATATTATTAATTATAACATAAATATAAAAAAAAACTAAAATTTTACTTTCTTTTATTCTGTAAGTTCATCAATTAACTCTAAGCAAGTAAGAAGACATTTCTAATGATCAAATTTATTTCTTTATGTGCAATTTTCTCTCTCTAGGTTAATATTTGCTGGTTTTGGACAAAACTTTTGTCAACAAACGTTTTTAGTTTTATACTTTTGAGTACTTTAATTAAGAATATTATAGTCTATGACTCTATGCACTTGTTAGTATTCAAATCTAATAAACCGAAGTTACCAAACCAAATAAATCAAAACTGAAAGGAGAAAAACTGAACCATACTGAATTTAATTAGGTACGGTATTGGTATAGCATTTTAAGAAATCGAATACCAAAAATACTGAACAAAAATATCTAAATACCGTACCGTATAGATCGACGAACACCTCTACTTTGTATCCACAGTACTCACAGATTAAACCAGGCTTCTTTCCCTTCATATTTTGCCCTCTTATTGCTAGCATTGTCATGGCTCTTTGTAATTGTCAATTACGAGTGCCCTCTGACTTTCCTCTTGAATAGTAGGGCATACGCTTGTTCATCAAAACTTGATTCCTTACATGACCATAACTCTCATTAAGTCTCACTAGGAATTGTAATAGTCTTTGCTGATAAAAGTGTTCAAAGAAAGGTTCTAACTCTGCACAACCACAACCCTTTCCTGGAAATAGAATATCCATTTTATCCCACAAATCCTTCATTATTTTGTAGTATGATGTTACAGAGTTTGTGCCTTGAGTTAGGGTTTCTATCTCTCTCCACAGATGATAGATTCTGGTTAAGTTCGATTTATTAAACCTCTCCTTGTATTCACTCCAAGTTTTTTCTAAATTTGAAGCATAAGCAATACTAGGAAATAGCTCTGCTGAAACTGATTTTCCAATCCATGACAGCACTATCGCGTTACATCGCCCCCATTGCTCTGCTAGTGCTCCATTTTACAGGCATTTCACACAGGTTCCTTCCATGAATCTGAACGTATTCTTCGCCAACAGTGCTCCGCAATCCGTAGTTCTCAGATCGTGCGAGCTTGAAATATATTAAAGACACACCAAGAGTGTTGGAAGGTTGCAGATAAAGTGGATGGTGGTGGTCGATTTTGAGTTCTTCGTCTGCCCTGTTGATGAGCCCTAATCGATCTTCTTCGACGATGATTTGCACTCGAAATTCAAGGAATCTTACCTAGTCCTTTGCTCGTTGCTCTGTTACCATGAAGAATTGAGCAAATTATGTACCAATTCATGACCTAGAACTTCTTAGATGAATTGTACAGAAGATTCTAGGGAGAGGAATTAGAGAGAAGGAGGAGAGATGTTATTAACTGAAAATGAGAATTGGGTACAAGTCTTGTTTGTTACCAGCTATATAGATTTATTATCTAAGTACATGAGAAATTACAAAACTACCTTGCTTATCTCAATGATGCTAATGGTATCTATCTTAGTGTTTTAGGCCAACAACTAGTATCAGAGCCTAGATTTGATGGGACGAGTATGGCGATGAAAAACTGAGTCATGGTGTGGGGCTCAGTTTTTTTATCCTTACGAGTTTGGAGACGCATATACAAGAAGACGCTAGTTGCATGCTTTGGTTGCCATAAGTGCTCTGACGATGTGCATGACATACAATGAATCTCGAAAATTAATCCATGGATCATGATAGTGGGCCACGTTAAATTTGTTTTAAGTGGGAGACCTGTGGATCGTGGTAGTGGGTTACGTCAAATGTAGTTCGAGGAGGATATTGTTGGGTGTGCGAACAAAGTCTCACATTGGTAATTGAAATAATTGGGAGCATACATATAAGGTGTAAGGACCTTTTAAAGGTGTGAGATCTTTTGAAAAAAAAAACGTGTGAATTTAACCTAGAGCGAACAATATCAGTATTATTGAGATGGTTGAGCCCTAACATTTTACAAAGACAGTAATGTACATACTAACTTGTGTCCAACGACTAAGGGCTTTGTTCACTTTACAGTTGTATTTATTCCATCTGTCCATCTAATATATAGTTAGGTAGACTATAGAGTTTGAGTGTGCATTCATAAAGTTATTATGGTGAGCGTAAAATTTCGTTTAACTCTTTAATCAACTAGTAAATAAGATAATTTTTGTCCGAATTCATTATTATCTCCGGTCTATAGATGTTGTCTAGTTTTAAGATTTTTATGCACCTTTTAAGAAAGATGCTAATAACCTTATTAATGTTATAAAATAAAGACGGTAAAGTAAAGACAGGTATAGAGAGAAATTGATATAATATTCAAACTTCAAACTTATGTACATAATGATCTGAAATTTCCTCTATTTATAGAAGAAAATAAGTTGTTGTGTAAGCTGCTACTGTACCAGATATAGATAATCTTCTACCGGAGATAATATTTATCCATAACGGGGTACCTAAAGCATAAGCTCATTATACCAGATATGGATAATCTTCTACCGGGGTTAATGTTTATCCATAACGGGGTACCGAAAGAATAAGCTCATTAACCAGATATGGATAATCTTCTACCGGGGGTAATGTTTATCCATAACGGGGTACCAAAAGGATAAGCTCATTATATTATATATGAATAATCTTCTACCGGGGGTAATATTTATCCATAACGGGGTACCGAAAGGATAAGCTCATTATATTATATATGAATAATCTTCTACCGGGGGTAATATTTATCCATAACGGGGTACCGAAAGGATAAGCTCATTATAACAGATATGGATAATCTTCTACCAGGGGTAATGTTTATCCATAACAGGGTACCGAAAGTATAAGTTTCTTCAGGAGACTTATTTCCAATAGAGTACTAAATAGATAAATATATTTACGGTGGAATCCCATATGGATAAGCTTCTTCAGGAAGCTTATTTACAATGGAGTACTAAATGAATATCCATAATATAATATATTTATAACACTCCCCCTTGGATGTTCATTAAAAGATAATGTGCCTCATTAAAACCTTACTAGAAAAAAATCCGGTGGAAAAAAATCCTAGTGAAGGAAAAAGAGTACACATATTTAGTAATACGCATTGCTAGCTGCCTCATTAAAAACCTTATAAGGAAAACCATGTGGGAAAAACCTTAGTAAGAAAAAAAGGGTACATCGCGTATTTTACTCCCCCTGATAAAAACCCTGTTTCAAATATTTGAGTATCCGCATTCCAATCTTGTATACCATCTTCTCAAAAGTTGAAGTTGGCAAACGTTTAGTGAATAAATCTGCCGGATTGTCACTTGAACGGATTTGTTGCACATCAATATCACCATTTATCTCCTTGTATAAATTTCCCATTTAATTAGGCTATGCATGCAGCATTGTCTTCGTATAAAATTATGGATCTTTTATCATATTCCAAATCATATTTTCCTTGAATAAAATGAATCATTGATCCCGACCATACGCATTCCCTACTTGCTTCATGAATAGCTATTATCTCAGCATGATTTGAAGAAGTAGCAACAATAGATTGCGTTGTGGAGTGCCATGATATGACAATACCTCGACGTGTAAACATGTACCCGATTTGAGATCGAGCTTTATGTGGATCAGATAAATAACCCGCATCTGCATAACCAACAAGATCTATACTACTTTTGTTAGAATAAAATAAACCCATATCAAGTGTTTCCTTTAAATATCGCAATATATGCTTAATCCCGTTCCAATATTTTCTTGTAGGGAAATAACTATATCTTGCTAGTAAATTAACAGAAAATATTATGTCAGGCCTTGTAGCATTAGCAAGATACATAAGTGCACCAATTGCACTAAGATAAGGTATTTCAGGACCAAGGAGTTCCTCATCCTCTTCTGGAGGCCGAAATAAATCTTTATTCATTTCAGGTGATCGAACAACCATTGGTGTACTCAATAGATGCGCTTTGTCCATGTAAAAGCGTTTTAAGATCCTTTTTGTATAGGCAAATTGATGTATAAAGATCCTGTCTGCTAAATATTCAATTTGCAGACCAAGACAAAGTTTTGTCTTTCCAAGATCTTTCATCTCAAATTCTTTCTTAAAATATTCAATTGCCTTTTGGAGCTCTTCTGAAGTTCCAACAAGATTTATGTCATCAACATAAACAGCAATTATAACAAATTCTGATGCCATTTTCTTTATAAAAATACATGGACAAATAACATCATTTATGTAACCCTCTTTCAACAAATATTCACTAAGGCGATTATACCACATGCACCCAGATTGCTTTAAACCGTACAAAGATCTTTGTAATCTGATTGAATACATTTCTCGAGATTTTGGATTTGCTTCAGGCATTTTAAATCCTTCAGGGTTCTTCATATAGACTTAATCAAATGAGTCATATAGGTTATAACTTGCATTTAGATGGAATGACATCTTCAGGTGTCTGGACTACAGGTCCGATCCTCACAATCTTTTACAATACTGTGAACTATATTGTATTAGATATATCGCCGACGATCATTTTATATCGGTTCCTAAGCGACATAACTTGTTGAGATCTCATCACTTTCTTTATTTTCAGGTACCTGAACTTCTTCTGGAGTTTCATGAAATGTTATGCTGTGGGCTCTTCTAGAGCTCATTTCCTCATCATTATGATCATTTTGATCATTTGCTCCCATCATTTTTTATGGATTGTTACCTTTGTAACCGATCGGTTTACTATGCTTCATGCGTGCAGTAAACTTTATTCTTCAGGGACTTTAATTTTAATAGGAGTATTTACAGTTGAAATATAATATTTAATTTTGGATCGGCAAATACTTCTGGCATTTGACTTGAATTATATTCTAAGTGAGGATCATATTAATGATAATTCAATTCATATATCATATTTTTCAGCTGTTTATTCCATCCACCAAATGTTAGAAAAACTAACACATATCCCCAATCTTCTTTGGGAAACTTATCTTTGTGCATTGTGGTAGAGAATTTAATCATATACCCCACATCAAAAGTTATTAGATAGTAAAAATATTTGGTTTCTGATCCTAAACCAATTGTGAGGGGAAGACTTATTATATTTTGTTGGTCTGATGCATACAAGTTCCGCTGTATGCAATTTAGAAAATCTTAGACCAACACATGAGGCTTTGTTCTCATAAATAATAGTTTAGCCAGGAGGTATTCAATGCTAAACTAGTTTAGATATAAACCAGCATCATCAAAATGAACTATCTTGATTTCATAATCTTAAAATTATGTTCTTAATTGAGAAAAGCAATTTCAAATGCCAAACTGCAGGTTGACAATAAACACGCATGTAACCATCTCATATATGCATCTATAAGTGGTTCACATAATAGGTGAATGAGCCTATATTCACCTTTTATATATTTCAGAATTCAGGGGTCTTAGTCCCAACTTTAGTTGGTATAATTAATTTATTATGAGAACAAGCAACACAAGAGAATTCTTGAAGAATCTTCTAGTTATTCAGCATATGCTTATCTGAATTCTCAAATAGCTCATTTAAAAATGGCAAATGAAAACTTCAAGTTTATCATGGCATGCGCTATCTCTTAGTAAGTTTCTGATTTATTATAGCATAAATTTTTACATTAGTAAACTTCTGATTTACTGTGGCTATTTTTGTATCAGCAAATTTTTGATTTACTGTAGCTACTTTTGCCTCAGTAAAACTTTTGATTTATTGTGATTGCTTTTGCATGAGTAAACTTCTGATTTACTGTGATACATGATATAGTACAAATTGAAGAATAAGGCAGGTCACTTCTCACATACATATTATTTTACCCCCTTATGATTGTGGAAACATAAAAATTTTCAATCTTCCAATCATTTGTAGTCTCAATATAATAACCATTTGTATTAGTAAATTTCAGGTTTACTACAACATATGTTTTGATCATAATCATATAATATAAATGACATATTTGTACATAAGCTTTTCGAGAGCCTTCGTTTATTATCCACAATCAAATATTTATCGGACACTACTGGTGTCATATGTCTTCTAGACAAACAGCTAGCTCTTCAGGAGTTCTTGATACATTTTGTACTATCAAATATTTCTCACACACTTCTGGTATCATGAGAAAAAATTTCTAGATAAACAAAATAAATATGGTAGTAAATATCATTATCAAAGCATAACTTTTATTTATATACAACAATTACATAACCATACTATCTACTATAAACAATAAAAATTAAAATATTTATATTTTTACATATTCATCACCGATCACATGACTTGTTTCTCCTTCCGGGAGTGCAAAGTAATAAGCTACATCCAAATGCATGAAGTCTAAATTATCTTCAGAAATAAAATTTGTTTCAGCATTTTTCTCTATCTTCTTCAGGGAGGCTTGATATAGCTCAACCAGGTGCTTTGGCGTACGACAGGTACGTGACCAGTGCCGTTTTCCTTCACATCTATAACATGCATTTTCTACCTTTGCTGCTTGCACCGCTTCATGCTTTTGTTCTTTTATTTTCCACTGCTGGGGGTGAGGAGGATTCTTTGGTGCATTATTATTATCATGATTAGTGTTTCTTCCCCGACCATGACCATGACCACGACTGAGGCCACGTCTTCTTCCACGCTTAGCTTGGTGGAAGTTCGTCTCATTCACTTTAGGGAATGGACAAGAACCCGTAGATCGGCTTTCATGATTTTTCATTAATAGCCCATTATGTTGCTCGGCTACAAGAAGATGTGAAATAAGTTTAGAATACTTTTTGAATCCCATCTCTCGATATTGCTGCTGCAGGAGCATATTTGAGGCATAAAAAGTGGTGAAAGTTTTTTCCAACATATCATGATCAGTAATATTATCACCACATAGTTTCAATTGGAAAATAATTCTGAACATAGCAGAATTATATTCACTGATAGATTTAAAATCTTATTTATCACCACATAGTTTCAATTGGAAAATAATTTTGAACATAGCAGAATTATATTCACTGATAGATTTAAAATCCTGTAGCCTTAGATGAGTCCAATCATAACGTGCATGTGGAAGAGCGACCATCTTCAGGTGGTCATATCTATCTTTCAAATTATTTCACAGTATGACTGGATCTTTAATAATGAGATATTCCATTGTCAAGCCTTCATCAAGGTGATGGCGTAGGAATATCATTGCTTTGGCACGGTCTTGGTTTGATACTTGATTTTTGTCCTTGATGGTGTTTGTGAGACCCATCGTATCAAGATGAATTTCAGCATCAAGCACCCAAGACATGTAGCTTTTGTCTGATATATCCAGGACTACAAATTCAAGTTTAGAAAGATTTGACATTATTTAGAAAAAGAAAGTTCATACCTCTAATACCTTTAAAGTATTTGCTCGAGATGGCAGAGTCTCGTTTTGATAACGTGTTATAAAATAAAGAATGTAAAGTAAAGACAGGTATAGAGAGAAACTGATATATTATTCAAACTTCAAACTTATGTACATAATGAACTGAAATTTCATCTATTTATAGAAGAAAGCAAGCTGTTGTGTAAGCTGCTACTGTACCAGATATAGATAATCTTCTACCGGGGATAATGTTTATCCATAACGGGGTACCAAAAGGATAAACTCATTATACCAGATATAGATAATCTTCTACCGGGGTAATGTTTATCCATAATGGGGTACCGAAAGGATAAGCTCATTATACCAGATATGGATAATCTTCTACCGATGGTAATGTTTATCCATAATGGGGTACTGAAAGGATAAGCTCATTATACCAGATATGGATAATCTTCTACCGGGGTAATGTTTATCCATAACGGGGTACCGAAAGGATAAGCTCATTATACCATATATGGATAATCTTCTACCGGGGATAATATTTATCCATATCGGGGTACCGAAAGGATAAGTGCATTGTACCAGATGTGGATAATCTTCTACCGGGGGTAATGTTTATCTATAACGGGGTACCAAAAGGATAAACTTCTTGAGGAGACTTATTCCAATAGAGTACTAAATAGATAAACATATTTACGGCGGAGTTTCATATGAATAAGCTTCTTTAGGAAGTTTATTTATAACAGAGTACTAAATGAACATTCATAATATAATATATTTATAACAATTAAATATATATTTGCCTAAACAATCATTTATCACTGTTAAAACGTCTCTTCTATATAGAACTAGTGGTGTTATCCGCGCTTCACGTTGTCCGGAAAAAATTAGTCAATTTAATATATAATTTTTATTTTGGTAAATATAGTTAAAATTATGATAAAGTTTTCGATCATGTATGTGTATACAAAAAAGAAGTTATAATTTGATTGATTAAACAACAAATATAAATATTTTGTATAATTAGCTCTGCCCGGTGTCACAATTAATCGGTAGACGGTGATAGTAACAGCAAACCAACACATTAAAAAATTACGAATCTTAAAGGAGTTTTACTGTGTTTATAGATAGATACTTTAATTCGTATTATTTAACCATCATAGAAGTATCTTTTCTACAAGCTTGTTCATTGTATTTTGTAGCAGAGGTCGGCAGTTCGAATCCATGCTATCTGAAGCATCTCTTTTTTATTAGCAAAAATAAACTCAAATAAGTGAAAATCATGCAGGTATGTAGAATCGACCACCCGACCTTCTGCAGGAGCACCCCGCGTTGGGCGACTGGACTGAGAAATATATTTGATAATTTGTGTCTCTTTACTTATATTATAGCTGATTTTGTTTTTGCATATCATCTACCGCAAACGCAATTAGTTAAATTTTCCGAGAAGCGGTGTCACGTGATACCACTTCGTCCTATGTGCATCCGCCTCCAGCAATCTTCATATCATCAATTTCATGTAAACGATGTAAATATGAATAAAATCAGTTATACGATTCTTTAAAATAATCTAAATACTTTTTTCATATGTTTTCTAAGTATTTTATAATCGACTATATAAATCTGTTTTAAGATATTATAAACAAAATAAATTATATATATCTCTTGTTGACCTCCATTAATTCTTGAAGGCACTATGTTATGTCCAAATACAATTTCACATAGACCAAATGCGTAGAAATTTTCCCTCTTGCTAACCTCTATGTATATCTTCATCTTTCTTCTCATATATAGTGGCATTGGCACGGCTTAAAGCTGTCTTTAACTTCCCATTGCTATGGCTTTAACTTTGGATCTTAAGAAGAAGAAATCATTTATTTTTGACTTGGGTAGTTCCTTGTGTAGGTCTGCTTTCTACTGCTTTTTTAATGGAAGCGCATTCGTTATGAATGAAGCGCTGGTTGAGATTACCCTTATCTTCCTATTGTTTTTCAAATCACTCTTATGTTTACTGCCTTACACAGTTACACTCTTATACCTGTTCTCTGTATTTTGCACAATATATTTCGCACTTTTACGATAGGCAGAGTGGTTTGTCAGAATCGTTCCTTGCATTTTATTTCTCGCGAAGAAGAAGAAGGAGAAGAAGAAGAAGAAGAATTGGCCACTGAAATGGACAAGAAAATATATTATGCAAGACTGTTGTATTTTTAGTGTTTATATACACAATGCTGTTTTTTAAATTTTTTTTTTTTTGGCAAAAGTAACGGTTGGAAGCAGAAATTGGTTACTTATTTATGTTGGACACAAGGATTTAGAGAAGAGGTTAGTTACTGATTAGGACACAACCTTTCAAAATGTTTGTATCTTTTCAAGTTTTCCTTTCTTTAAATTTTAAATAGAGAAAAATGGTGAAAATTTGACAAAAAAGAGAATTATGTTTTCTGAAGTTAGATAGTGCTACATCACCGGTCTAGTTCCCTCAATTATATAAATATATAGATTATTGGAGTATATTAACGCTCCAAGAAGTGAAATAGTAATGGTAGTTCTAGAAAATGAGTTAAATGACTTCTTGTTTTCATAAAAAGTCAAATATTTTTCAAATGAATTGATCGGTTTGTTAGAACGAGTAATATTGAGATTAAGTATCACGATCCAAAATCCACTATAGATCGTGATGACGCCTAACACCGGCGTCAGGCAAGCCAACGGTGCTTAATCAACTTAGTTACTCATTTTATTATTTTTGAAATCATGAATCTCATTAAATAAGTAGAGTAAGGTCTAGTACTCGCAAAAAACCCGTGATTTTTTTATCAACTTCCGTATCAAATATAAATTACAATGTGAAATGATAATAATTACGTGAGCGACAATAGTGAACATCCAGTAGGAACCCCCAAATCCCGGTGTCACAAGTGCATGAACATCTACTAAGGAGTACAATAATAATACAACATCTGTCTGGAATACGAATTAGACAGGAGAATATAAATAACTCTGATGGAGACTCTGTATGTTACGGATCATAACATGGGATGCAGCTCACTGTACACACACACACACACACACACACACACACACACACACACACACACACACACACACACACACACACACACACACACACACACACATATATATATATATATATATATATATATATATATATATATATATTAGCAAAGCAAGTGTAGCATGAGTATGTAAATCAACGCGTATCCAGTAAGTATTTAGCCTAACCCCGGAGAAGTAATGACGAGGGGTCGACACCGACACTTACTAGAGGTCCAATAAAGCAGTGCTAAATCCTACACAAATATGAAGCACAACAGTAATAGTAGGATGAAACGGTAACCAACATAATCTTTCAAAATTTCTTTTAATGATATAAACTTCTCAATATCGTATTCGATCTCAACAACTCGAAAAATATCAAGTGCCAATATCAAATGAATAAGAAACACCATATAAAATGCAAGGCATTCAATGGAAGAAAAATCTCGTGAATATTCGGACTGTTAGCGATATAATGAACGATTATGCCGAGGTCGTACGGCCCGATCCCATAAGGAATATGATACTGCCGAGGCGAACGACCCGATCCCATAATAATATGTACACTGTCGAGGTTCAAGCGACACGAACTATAGAGGCATCTATTATACTGCCGAGGCGAACGACCTTCTCCCATAAGAGTGTGGTACAAAATTCTGCCGAGGCGAACGACCCGATCCCATTAGAATAAGAAGCTTTAACGGGTCCTTGACCTCAAAAGAAAAGGTTTGCAATGAGTACGCACAACGCGGGAGAAATTTATAAGGGAAGCACAAATTATTTCGCAGATTATCAAGTAGCTCCTCACATCTCTTCAATAGCGAGTCTATCACCCTATGCAAGTCTATTCTCAAGTTGTAACACGAAATAAAGGAAATAAACGAGCAAAGATAACTCAAATAGTATAATTATAGCATGGCGTGAACCTAAGTCTATCTGGACATATTCGGGAATTCTAGCATACGCACGGACACCCGTAATATCATACGTGTGTATCTCCCACAACATGCAGCACATAAGAATATAACACCTACGGGGTAAATTCCCCCTCACAGGGTTAGACAGGAGACTTTCCTCGCTCTGAAGTTCCATAACCGACTCCAATGCCATTCTAACACCTCAAATCAACGCCCGTCACTCCAAAACTAGTCAAATTAGGTGCAAATCAATAAAAATATACTCTAATACGCATATTAAATCAATTTATAACAATTCCCAACTCCGCTCGAAAAGTCAATAAAATCAACCCTCACGCCCACATGCCCGAATTTTAAAATATTTTGAAGATAAACTTTACCCATAACACAACGAACTCAAATATATAATTTATTCCTAATTCTATGTGCAATTTCATGGTAAAAATCCCAAAATACCAATTTCTAAGTTTCTTTCAATATCTCACAATTTCTACTAATTTTCATGTTCAAATCCATATATAATCCATGTATTTCACCAACATTATGGGGGAATTATTTACCTTAAAGTAGACAATATAAATCTCCCCTTGAAACTCTTCAAAAATCGCCCAAACCAAGAGAGAATAAGTAAAATGAGCAAAAATCCCGACTTAAAACAATTTTCCCTAGGCCCGTCCTTCATCGCGATCACGAAGGCTATAATAACTACCTCCAAAAATTTACTCTATGCATTCGCGACCCACTAGCCGCGTTCACGAAGCCTTCAAATCCCACTGCCTCGTGATCGCGAGCCACAAGGCGCGTTCACGAAGGCTTAATGTCTGACATGCCCCAACTCCCCTTCCTCGCCGCGTTCAAGAACTCCAAGTCACGTTCGCGTAGGCTACACCATCCTCTGTTCCGCGTTCGTGTATCCTTCATCGCGTTCGCGATGGGAAAATCCCAGCAGCCCCAAAAATCCTTCTTTGCGAACGCGTGAATCCCTGCGCGTTCACGAAGAACAAAACTAGACATTAGCAACCAGCAACAACAAATCATCCAAACTTGGTCTGAAACCATCCCGAAACATATCCGAGGTCCCCGGGATCCCGTCCAATCACACCAACCAGTTCCATAATATAACACAGACCTGATCGAGGCCTCAAATCATACCAAACAACATCAAAACTATGAATCGACGATCGAAACCTTCTTTAAATTTTCAAACATTCAAATTTCATCGAACGCGTCCGAATTACACTTAAACATCCCGGAATGATACTAAATTTTGCGTAAAATTCAAAAATCATGATACGAACCTATTCCAAGGCTCGTAACCCCTACCTCACATCGATGTCACCAACGTCCACTTCAAACCAAACTTAAAAAATTCTAAAACCTTCAAAATGTCAACTTTCCACAATAAGCGCCGAAATGCTCCGGGACGACCCGATACTCAACCTGAACATACACCCAAGTACGAACTCATTATACGAACCTATTGGAACCTTCAAATCCCGATTCCGAGGACGTTTACTCGAAAGTCAAACCTTAGTCAATTCTTCCAACTTAAAGCTTCCGAAATTAGAATTTTTCATCCGAATCAACTCTGAACTTCCCGAAACTCAACCCCGACCACGCGTACAAGTCATAATACATGAAGCGAATCTACTCAAAGCCTCAAATAGTCGAACGACACGATAGAGCATAAAACGACCGATCAGGTCGTTACATTGAAATGTAAAGTTAAGAAAAAAATCAATTATTACGATATGTTTTATTACAACTTAAATCTTTCCTCTTAAAAGATTCGAATCGTAAAGGAATTTTACTGTGTTTATGGATAGATAGTTTAATTCGTATTACTTAACCATCATAGAAGTATCTTTTCTACAAGTTTGTTCATTGTATTTTGTAGCGGTCGGCAGTTCAAATCCATGCTATCTGAAGCATCTCTTTTTTATTAGCAAAAATACACTCAAATAAGTGAAAATCATGCAGGCATGTAGAATCGACCACCCGACCTTCTGCAGGAGCACCACGTGTTGGACGACTGGACTGAGAAATATATTTGATAAGTGGTGTCTCTAACGCAATTAGTTAAATTTTCCGACGAAGCGGTGTCACGTGACACCACTTGGGCCTACATGCATCCGCCTCCAACAATCTTTATATCATCAATTTCATGTAAACAGTGTAAATATGAATAAAATCAGTTATACGATTCTTTAAAATAATCTAAATGCTTTTTTCATTTGTTTTCTACTTATTTTATAATCGACTATATAAATCTGTTTTAAGATATTATAAACAAAATAAATTATATATATCTCTTGTTGACCTCCATTAATTCTTGAAAGCACTATGTTATGTCCAAATACAATTTCACATAGACCAAATGCGTAGAAATTTTCCCTCTTGCTAACCTCTATGTATATCTTCATCTTTCTTCTCATATATAGTGGCATTGGCACGGCTTAAAGCTGTCTTTAACTTCCCATTGCTATGGCTTTAACTTTGGATCTTAAGAAGAAGAAATCATTTATTTTTGACTTGGGTAGTTCCTTGTGTAGGTCTGCTTTCTACTGCTTTTTTAATGGAGGCGCATTCGTTATGAATGAAGCGCTGGTTGAGATTACCCTTATCTTCCTTTTGTTTTTCAAATCACTCTTATGTTTACTGTTATTGAACTGTATTTGTAAAATAATTCCGGAGAAGATAAAATAACATATATATCAGAAATGTAAACGAAACAGAATTTAATCCGAGCTCACTGAATTCACAGTATTTCCTTAAGGAATTTAATCCCCTCCTAGTACCCAAGGTTGTAGATTATTTTCTCCCAGGATAGATCGAATTACACACTGGTGTAGCGATACTTTAAACACCAGTGTTTCAACGAACACAAAGATCGGTAGCAAATCACACTTACTATTGCTTTGTTTGGAGTTAAAACAATACAGAAGAAAGGAGGAGAAGTCAGAAATTCGTATGGAAAATCTAAGAGAATGGACTGGTATTTATAACCAATGTTGAGCTCAAACTTAAGAGGTGCAACTCTTCAAATCCGAAAAGGTGCTAACTGTTTCTTCAAATCTGAAGAGGTGCAAACTGTTCTTCAAATCTGAAGAGGTGCAAATTGTTCTTCAAATCCGAAGAGGTGCAACTGTTTTGTAAATGTCTTTTACAAAAAGCGAAGGGCATGTACTATTACGTTTGGATTTAATATTAATATTTTGTTTACAAAAAAACGAATATTTAACAACAACTCTGTTAATATTTATTATTAACAAATAAATTTAGTCCAAAAAATTAATCAATCAATCGATCATTTGACCAAATCCGAATCCGTATCCGTATTCATATCCGTAACCGTAGCTGAAGCCGAGCCGAGCAAGCGACGACGACGACGGCGACGATGCGAGGCTTGCCTTCTTCTTAACTCTTTAAGAGGTAGAAGGAGTGCAATTGTATATATACCCATCAAAATCTTTTCCTCTTCCAATATGGGACAATATCCCTTTGTCAAGAAGGGAAACTCAAATATTTTCAATTTCCCTCCATTTTCCATTCACCCTCTTTTAAGCTACATTTAAGCTTAAAAATCCAATAATTTTAAGCTACATTTAAGCTTAAAAATCCAACAATCCCCCACATGAATGGGGAATGGATATATCACGGAAATATGCATGAAAAACTGTGTGATTCGCAAGCAAGGATTAATTGTATCAGGATAAGTAGGTTTCCCTTTGAACTTTCCGTAGTGAACTTATGTCGGATATACTCGGTCAATCGGTAGATTTGATATCTTTGAACCGTCGAACTTTGGTGTATACCTAGACAACCATAAGTCACACAACCAACCCTTAACCGTCTTTGGTTCTCATTGTTCTGTTCGTTTCATCCATGAACACCGCATGGTTTAATAAGTGCGTAGAGAATTGGCCTTCCAAATTCCCCTTGAAGCGGCTAACACTTCACACTTACATAGGTGATTCCTAAACGTGTCATCCCGTAGATACACTATTTGATATACCCCATATCAAATTTAGAAATTATTAAAAATCCTTAATGCTTTATCCTTGGTACTGGACATTGTCTCATCACGAGAATGAGCCAAACTTTTAGTTGACAATGTTGAACCAACATTAATGACTTTGTTTGATCTCTTTTAACCTAGATCTTGGGATCTCCAGTCTTCTAGGTAGAGTTACCGCCACAATGGCTTGTTGTCGGTCATAGTCCCATTCCCCTCGATGATTTCTCAACTACCTCTCTAGTTAGGCTTTTTGTAAATGGATCCGATACATTATCGCTTGACTTTACATAGTCAATCGTGATAATTTCTCTATAGAGTAATTGCCTAACGGTTTTATGTCTTCATCATTTATGACGAGATTTACCGTTATACATCACGCTCCCAGCCATTCCAATTGTCACTTGACTATCGCAATGTATGCATATTGGTGCCAATGGTTTGGGTCAAAATGGAATGTCTTCCAAGAAATTCCAGAGCTATTCACCTTCTTCACCGGCTTTATCTAAGGCTATGAACTCAGCTTCCATTGTAGAACGGGCAATACAAGTTTGCTTGGACGACTCCAAGATACCGTTCCTCCACCAATAGTGAATACATATCCACTTGTGGACTTAGAATCAGTTGAACCGGTGATCCAATTCGTATGAAAAATCTGAGAGAATGGACTGATATTTATAGCCAATGTTGAGCTAAAACTTAAGAAGTGCAACTCTTCAAATCCGAAGAGGTACCAACTGTTTCTTCAAATCTGAAGAGGTGCAAACTGTTCTTCAAATCCGAAGAGATGCAAACTGTTTTGTAAATGTCTTTTACAAAAAGCGAAGGGCATATACTATTACGTTTGGATTTAATATTAATATTCCGTTTATAAAAAATCAGATATTTAATAACAACTCTGTTAATATTTATTATTAACAAATAAATTTTGTCCAAAAATTAATCAATCAATCATTTGACCGAATCCGAATCCGAAGCCGAAGCCGAGCCGAGCGAGCGATGACGATAACGGCGCGAGGCTTACCTTCTTCTTAACTCTTTAAGAGCTAGAAGAAGTGCAATTATATATATACCCATCAAAATCTTTTTCTCTTCCAATATGGGACAATATCCCTTTGTCAAGGAGGGAAACTCAAATATTTTCAATTTCCCTCCATTTCCCATTCACCCTCTTTTAAGCTACATTTAAGCTTAAAACCCCAATAATTTTAAGCTATATTTAAGCTTAAAAACCCAACATTTACTGCCTTACACTCTTATACCTGTTCTCTGTATTTTGCACAATATATTTCGCACATTCTTGGTAGGCAGAGTGGTTTGTCAGAATCGTTCATTGCATTTTATTTCTCACGAAGAAGAATTGGCCACTGAAATGGACAAGAAAATATATTATTCAAGACTCTTGCATTTATAGTGTATATATACACAATGCTGTTTTTAAATTTATTTTTAGTCTAGTACTCGTAGAAAATCCGTGATTGTTTTACCAACTTCCGTATAAAATATAAATTATAAGGTGAAATGATAATAATTATGTGAGCGACAATAGTGAACATCCAGTAGGAACCCCCATATTCCGGTATCATGAGGGGTCGACACCGACACTTACTAGAGGTCCAATAAAGCAGTATGCTAAATCCTAAACAGATATGAAGCACAACAGTAATAGTAGGATGAAACGGTAACCAGCATAATCTTTCAAAATTTCTTTTAATGATATAAACTTCTCCACCTCGTATCCTATCTCAACAACTCGAAAAATATCAAGTGTCAATATCAAATGAATAAGAAATACCATATAAATGCAAGGCATTCAATGGAAGGAAAATCTCGTGAATATTCGGACTGTTAGCGATATAATGCACGATTATACCGAGGTCGTACGACCCGATCCCATAAGGAATATGATACTGCCGAGGCGAACGACCAGATCCCATAATAATATGTATACTGTCGAGGGTCAAGCAACACGAACCATAGAGGCATCTATTATACTGCCGAGGCGAACGACCTTCTCCCATAAGAGTGTGGTACAAAATTCTGCCGAGGCGAACGGCCCGATCCCATTAGAATAAGAAGCTTTAACGGGTCCTTGACCCCACTCACGAATATACGTGTGAGTTATTTAATTTAAGAAAAGGTTTGCAATGAGTACGCACAATGCGGGAGAAATTCATAAGGGAAGCACAAATTATTTCGCGGATTATCAAGTAGCTCCTCATATCTCTTCAATAGCGAGTCTATCACTCTATCCAAGTCTATTCTCAAGTCGTAACGCGAAATAAAGAAATTAAACGAGCAAAGATAACTCAAATAGTACAATTATAGCATGGCATGAACCTAAGTCTACCCGGACATATTCGAAAATTCTAGCATACGCACGGATACCCGTGACCTCATACGTGTGTATCTCCCACAACATGCAGCACATAAGAATGTAACACCTACGGGGTAAAGTCCCCCTCACAAGGTTAGGCAGGAGACTTTCTTCGCTCTGAAGTTCTATAACCAACTCCAATGCTACTCTAACATCTCAAACCGATGCTCGTCACTCCAAAACTCGCCAAATCAGGTGCAAACCAATAAAAATATACTCTAATACGCACAATAAATCAATTTATAACAATTCTCAACTCCGCTCGAAAAGTCAATAAAGTCAACCCTCACGCCCACATGCCCAAATTTTAAAATATTTTGAAGATAAACTTTACCCATAACACAACAAACTCAAATATATAGTTTATTCCTAATTCCATGTCCAATTTCATGGTAAAAATTCCAAAATACCAATTTCTAGGTTTCTTTCAATATCTCACAATTTCTACAAATTTTCATGTTCAAATTCACATATAATCTATGTATTTCACCAATATTATGGGGGAATTATCTACCTTAAAGTAGACAATATAAATCTCCCCTTGAAGCTCTTCAAAAATTGCCCAAACCAAGAGAGAATAAGTGAAATGAGCAAAAATCCTGACTTAAAACAATTTTCCCCAGGCCTGTCCTTCATGGCGATCACGAAGACTAAAACAACTGCCTCCAAAAATTTACTCTATGCATTCATGACCCACTGCCTCGTGATCGCGGGCCACAAGCCTCGTTCACGTAAGCTTAACGCCTGAAACGCCCCAGCTCCCCTTCCTCGCCGCGTTCACGATCTCCAAGTCACGTTCACGTTGGCTACCCCATCCTATGCTCCGCGTTCATGTATCCTTCATCGAGTTCGTGATGGAAAAATCCCAGCAACCCCAAAAATCCTTCTTCGTGAACGCGTGAATCCCTGCGCGTTCACGAAGAACAAAACCAGACACTAGCAACCAATAACAACAAATCATCTTGTGATGACCCAAAATGTCATCTTTAAAATTAATATTTAATTATGTATTTTAAGACCTCGAAAAGAACTATTTATTATTACTCAACTTGCGTGCACAGTTCGTAAAATTTTTCGAAAAGTTTTTATGTGAAAATAGATTAAAATTTGAATTAGAGCTTTAAAACTCAATTGAGTTGACTTTGGTCAATATTTTGAGCGAACGGACTCGGATCAGTATTTTAACAGTTTCGATAGGTCCGTATCATGATTTAAAACTTGGACGTATGCCCAGAATTAAATTCCGATGTCCCTATTCCGAGATATAGAATTTTGATAAAAAATTAAAAGTTTAAGTTCAAATATTGACCGGATGTCGAATTATGTGCAAACGACCCCAGAATGAAATTTTGATGATTCCAACAACTCTGTATGGTGATTTTGGACTTAGGAGTATGAACAGAATTTGTTTTGGAAGTCCGTAGTGAAATTAGACTTGAAATGACTAAAAAAAGAATTTAAAGTTTGGAAGTTTGACCGGGGAGTTGAATTTTTGATATCGGGGTCAGAATCTAGTTCCAAAAATTTTCTTAGCTCCTTTATGTCATTTATGACTGTGTGCAAAATTTGAGGTCAATCAGACTTGATTTGATAGGTTTCGACATCGAATGTAGAAGTTAGAAATTCTAAGTTTCATTATGCTTAAATTGGAGAATGATTCGTGATTTTAGCGTTATTTGATATGATTTGAGGTTTCAAATAAGTTTGTATGATGTTTTAGGACTTGTTGGTATATTTGGTTGAGGTCCCGAGGGCTTTGGGTGAGTTTCGGATGGTTAACGGATCAAAAATGGGACTTAAACAACTGCTGCAAATTGTTTTCTGCTGAGCAATCGAGCCCAGAAGTCGAGCCCAAAAATAATCGAAGGCAGGCTCGAGAGCCATGATCGAAGGCAGGCTCGAGAGCCATGATCGAAGGCAAGGCTCGAGAGCCATGATAGAAGGATGGCTCGAGAGCCATGATCGAAGGCAAGGCTCGAGGACCATGATCGAAGGCAAGCTCGAGAGCCAGTGGTCGAAGGCCATAAAGATCAAATTCATGATCGATAACCAGGATTGATGGCTATGATCAAGCCCCAGGGTCGAGGCCCAAGATCGAAGCCATGATCGAAGGCCATGACCGAGGTCCAGCCCGGACAGATCTATAAGTTTATAAAACTAGGGATTTCTTCCCATTTGCCATTTTTGACGAACTTGAGCCTGAGCAGAAGCGATTTTTGACAGATTTTCAAGAAACAATATTTGGGTAAGTGATTCTAACTCGGATTTGGTCAATATACACGAATATATCATTATTTTCACCATTTAATTAGTGTATTGAGATTGAAATTTGGGAAAATTTTAGAAATCTCATAAAAATGAATTTTTGCGATTTCTGTGTCGATTCGGAGTCGGATTTAAGTGAAACTAGTATGGTTGGACTCATAATTGAATGGTTTGTTGAATTTATAAGTTTCACCGGATTCTGAGATGTGGGCCCCACGGGCAATTTTTAAACTACTTTCGAATTTTATTGAAAAATGTAATATATTTTTATGGAATTGATTCCTATAATTTTATTTGACTGTATCGAATTAATTATGACTAGATACAAGTCGATCGGAGTCGGAAAATCGAGGAAAAGACATACTACTTGGTTAAATTGGAGCAAGTCGAGGTAAGTGACTTGTCTAACCTTGTGTGAGGGAAATTTCCCCTAGGATTGGTATTGATGTGATTATTGAAATGTATTGAAAGTCGTGTATACGAGGGGACGAGTGTGTACACGGGCTAAATAAGAAAGATTATATTTTTAAATTGTGTAGATCACTGTTGCGCATTTATTAAATTATTTTATCTTGTTATATTCTTCATCATTGATCCGAGATATATACTTTAAATTTGTTTGACTTTTCTTACTAATTGTTTTACCTGTTTAGTTAAAACTTAGTTAATATTATTGATGAATTATTTTGACATGAGCCGTGAGCTCTTTATTGTGAAAAACTATTATTGATGATTTATTTTGGCATGAGCCGTGAGCTTTTTATTGTGGAAAACTATTGTTGTTGAATTATTTTGACATGAGCCGTGAGCTCTTTATTGTGGAAAAATATTATTGTTGAATTATTTTGGCAAGTTAAATTATTTGAGCACTTGAGGTGCAAATTGTGATATATTGTGATATTGATACGCATGCGGTGGTATAAGGTCTGGGTGTTGAAACGCATGCGGTGAGATAAGGGTGGCTTGATACGCGTGGCTAGTAGGGGAACTACTAGAAGTCATGCGGTGTGATAAGAATGGCTAAAAGGCGGGATGCTATTTCGGGAAAAATATTTTCTTATAAATAAATTGTGAAGGCTCCCGCGGTGAGATAAGGAAATGAGATATTGTGAATTTATTTATGATTTGGGACTACAAGGCGGTACCTCGTGTGTGCCCTTGTTGATATTGATTTATGGCCATAGTTGCCTTTGATTATTTGTTGTTATTTTTATAAAGTTGAAAGGAAATTCTGTTTTGATTCCACGAGATATTATTTTCCATTATTTTGTTTAATTAAATGGTGACATAATACTTGATTCATTTCCATTGTCATTTTATTTTATTATATTGTTAAACATTTTACCATGCAATTATTATTTTCCAGTAGGGCCAGACCTGACCTCGTCACTATTCTACCGAGGTTAGGCTTGGCACTTACTGGGTACTGCTGTGGTGTACTAATACTACGCTTCTGCATATTATTTTGTACAGATTCAGGTACTTCTTACCAACCCTGACATCAGTGAGTTACTTGTACACGGAGACTTCGAGGTATATCTGCCAGCGTCCGCAGACTCTGGAGTCCCCTTTTATCATTATTGTATTGCTTTCTTCTTTTCTTTAGACCTTGATATATATAGGGATATTGAGGATAAATTCTTAGAAGCTTGTGACTTATTTCTACTGGGTTTTGGGAGTTGAATTTATTTGAATTGTAGTTTATTTATTTCAGATATTTATTATTATTCCGCATTGATAGGCTTACCTAGTCTTAGAGACTAGGTGCCATCACGACATCTTACGGAGGGAATTTGGGGTCGTGACAAGTTGGTATCAGAGCTCTAGGTTCATAGGTGTTATGATTCACAAGCAGATTTTCTAAAGTCTTGCGGATCGGTACGGAGACATCTGTACTTATCTTCGAGAGGCTATGGAACTGTTTGGAAATATTCACTTTTTTGATTCCGTATCGTGCGCCTTTGTTGATTTCAAAGTTCTAACACAATTGTCTTTTTATTCTCTCACAGCTGGTGAGGACACACACAATTGGATCCGATGATCAGACACCCGCACCCCCTGTTGGAGCCGCAAGAGGCCGGGGTCGAGGCAGAGGCCGAGCCAGAGGCCGAGGAAGACCACGTGGTGCAGCCAGAGCACCTGCACGAGCTGCTACACCAGGGCCACCAGTAGCTCCAGTTGGAGAGCATGCACTTGAGACGCTTGTTACTACTCCTGCACTTCAGGAGACTCTTGCCTAGTGTTTGAGCATGTTTGGCACTTTAGCTCAGGCAGGGTTAATTCCACTTGCTCCTGCCACATCTCTGGCCGGGGGAGGAGCACAGACTCCCGCCGCCCGTACTCCAAAGCCACGGGCCCAAGTTGACCATCCCCAGAGGTTATACCAGTGCAGCCAGTTGTCCCAGTTCGGCTTGAGATTAGAAAAACAGTTTCAGAGGGGGAGCAGCTCAGGCTCGAGAGGTATAAGAAGTACCACCCTCCCACTTTCAGCGGCTTAGCTTCAGAGGATGCTCAGGGTTTTCTGGAGGAATGTCACCGTATCCTTCATACTATGGGTATTGTGGATTCCAGTGGGGTTTCTTTCACGGCATTCTAGTTTAGAGGAGCAGCCTACTAGTGGTGGCGGGCATATGAGTTGGATAGTCCCGCTGAGGCATCTTCACTCACTTAGACTCAATTTTCATATATGTTCTTAAGGGAGTATGTTCCTTAGAGTCTTAGAGATGCATGGCACGCAGAGTTTGAGCAGTTGCGCTAGTGTTCTATGACCGTGTCAGAATATGCGGTCTGATTCAATGATTTGGCTAGGCATGCACCAGCCTTAGTTGCTACTGTTCGAGAGCGGGTTCGCAGATTTATTGAGGGTCTCCACCCTAGTATCAGATACAGTATGGCCCGTGAGCTAGATATGGACATCACATACCAACAGGTGGTGTCAATTGCTAGGAGATTGGAAGGTATACGGACTCGGGAGAGGGAATAGGGGGAAGCTAAGAGACCCCAAAATTCTAGCACATATAATATTTCTCGTACCCTAGTTGCAACCCGTCATGGTAGAGCTTATGTGAGCCGTCCTATTCATTCAGCACTTCTATCTTCTAGTGGTATTCCGGCTACTCCCAGACCTCAGGTTCCATATTATGCACCGCCAGTGTCTATTGTACCTCCTGTATGGGGTGCTTTCAGCGGGCAGTCTAGTCGATCAGGCCCGAGCCAGTCCCAGCAGCCATGTCCTCCGAGGGCTTGTTTTGAGTGTGATGACACTCGTCATATTATGAGGGATTGCCCCAGACTTAGGAGGGGTTCACCTCTACGGATTTCTCAGGCCCCACCTATTCCACAGGGCCCTCTAGCTTCTCAGGCCATGATTACTGCACTAGTTGCCACTCCACCTGCACAGCCAACTAGAGGTGGAGGTCGGACAGGTAGAGGTCGCCCTAGAGGGGGAGTCCATGCCAGATATTATGCCCTTCCTGCTAGAACAGAGGCCGTTGCATCCGATTGTGTTATCACAGGTTTTATTCCGGTCTGTCATAAAGATGTATCAGTCTTATTTGATCCAGGCTCCACTTATTCTTATGTGTCATATTATTTTACCCCGTATTTAGGCGTATCACGTGATTCCTTGAGTTCTTCTGTTTATGTATCTACACCCGTGGGTGAATCTATTATTGTGGACCACGTGTATCAGTCGTGTTTAATTGTTATCAGTGGTTTTTAGACCATAACTGATTTATTATTGCTTAGTATGGTGGATTTTGATATTATTTTGGGCATGGACTGGTTGTCTCCCTATCACGCTATTCTTGATTGTTACGCCAAGACGGTGACGTTGGCTATGCCAGGTCTACCGCAACTAGAGTGGAGAGGTACCTCGGATCATGTTCCTAGTAGGGTTGTTTCATTTCTTAAAGTTCAATGAATGGTTGAGAAGGGGTATGATACGTATCTGGCCTATGTAAGAGATGTTAGTGTTGATACTCCTACCGTGGAGTCAGTTCCTGTAGTAAGATATTTTCCTGATGTTTTTCCAGCAGATCTTCCGGGTATGCCACCTGATAGAGATATTGACTTTGGCATTGATTTATTACCGGGTACTCAGCCCATTTCTATTCCACCATATCGCATGGCCCCAGCAGAGTTGAAAGAATTAAAAGAACAGTTACATGAATTACTTGATAAAGGCTTCATTCGGCCCAGTGTATCACCTTGGGGTGCTCCTGTCTTATTTGTGAAGAAGAAGGATGGTTCTATGCGGATGTGTATTGATTACCGCTAACTGAACAAGGTTACAGTGAAGAACATGTATCCTTAGCCACGTATTGATGACCTATTTGATCAACTTCAGGGTGCCAGAGTGTTTTCTAAGATCGACTTGCGTTCAGGCTATCATCAGTTGAAGATTCGGGAGCCAAATATCCCGAAGACTGCTTTTAGGACTCGGTATGGTGATTATGAGTTCCTTGTAATGTCATTTGGGCTAACCAATGCCCCAGAAACATTTATGCACTTAATGAATAGTGTATTTCAGCCCTATCTTGATTCTTTCGTCATTGTGTATATTGACGACATTCTGGTATATTCCCGGAGTCGGGAAGATCATGAACAACACCTGAGGACTATGCTTCAGATTTTGAGAGAAAAGTAGTTATATGCAAAATTTTCAAAGTGTGAATTCTGGCTTGATTCAATGAGATTTTTGGGTCATATAGTTTCGTGCGAGGGAATCAAGGTAGATCCGAAGAAGATTGAAGCAGTTCAGAGTTGTTCCAGACCGTCCTCAATTACGGAAATCCAGAGTTTCCTTAGTTTGGTAGGGTATTATCACCGATTTGTAAAGGGTTTCTCTTCTATTGCTGCATCTATGACCAAATTGACCCAAAATGGTGCTCCATTTAGGTGGACCGAGGAATGTGAGGAAAGCTTCCAAAAGCTCAAGACAGCTTTGACTACAGCCAAGTATTGGTATTACCTACAGGTTCAGGGGCTTATACTGTGTATTGTGATGTATCCCGTATTGGTCTCAGCGCAGTGTTGATGCAAGACGGTAGGGTGATTGCCTACGCGTCTAGACAGTTAAAGGTGCATGATAAGAATTATCCTGTACATGACCTTGAGTTAGTAGCTATTGTTCATTCCTTAAAGATTTGGCGGCATTATTTGTACGGTGTCCATTGTGAGGTCTACACCGATCACCGGAGTCTTCAGCATCTGTTTAAATAGAAGGATCTTAAATTGCGGCAGCAGAGATGGTTGGAGTTGCTTAAGGATTATGATATCACCATTCTCTATCATCCTGGTAAGGCCAATGTAGTGGACGATGCCTTGAGTCATAAGGCGGAGAGTTTGGGCAGCTTAGCATATTTACCGATAGCAGAGAGGCCTTTAGCCTTGGATGTTCAGGCCTTGGCCAACCAGTTTTTTAGACTGGATATTTCTGAGCCGAGCCGAGTTTTGGCTTGTGTGGTTTCTCAGTCTTCTCTTTATGATCGTATCAGGGAACGTCAGTATAATGACCTCCATCTGCTTGTCCTTAAGGATACAGTTCAGCACGATGATGCCGAGGAAGTCACTATTGGAGATGATGATGTATTACAGATGCATGGCAGGCTATGTGTACCTAGTGTAGATGGTTTGCGTGAGTTGATTCTCTAGGAGGCTCACAGTTTTGCGGTACTTCATTCATCCGGGTGCTGCAAAGATGTATCAGGACTTGAGACAACACTATTGGTAGAGGCGGATGAACAAAGACATAGTGGAGTATGTAGCTCGGTGTCTAAATTGTCAACAGGTAAAATATGAGCATCAGTGACCGGGTGGATTGCTTCAGAAGTTAGAGATTCCAGAATAGAAATAGGAGCGAATCACTATAGATTTCGTTGTTAGGCTCCCACGGACTCAGAGGAAGTTCGATGCAATTTGGGTTATTGTGGATAGGTTGACCAACTCAGCTCATTTCATTCCTGTGATAACTACCTACTCATCCGGGCAGTTGGCTCAAATCGATATTCGCAAGATTGTCAGACTTCACGGCATACCGGTATCTATCATCTCTGATAGGGGTACACAGTTTACCTCACGGTTTTGCAGGGCCGTACAGCGAGAGTTGGGTACTCGGGTAGAGTTGAGTACAACATTTCACACTCAGACAGAAGGGCAGTCCGAACACACTATTTAGATACTGGAGGATATGCTTCGTGCGTGTGTGATGGATTTTGGAGGTGCTTGGGACCAATTCTTACCACTTGCTGAGTTTGCTTACAACAATAGTTACCAATCGAGCATTCAGATGGCTCCGTATGAGGCCTTGTATGGTAGGCGGTGCCGGTCTCCAGTAGGTTAGTTCTAACCGGGCGAGGCTAGTCTATTGAGTACAGACTTGGTTCAGTATGCCTTGGAAAAGGTAAAATTGATTCGGGATCGACTTCGTACAGCCCAATCTAGATAGAAGAGTTATTCGAATCGGAAGGTTCGTGATGTTGCATTCATGGTTGGTGAGTGGGTCTTGCTTTGGGTTTCGCATATGAAGGGTGTGATGAGGTTCGAGAAGAAGGGCAAGTTGAGCCTTAGGTATATTGGCCCTTTTGAGATTCTTGAAAGATTTGGAGAGGTGGCTTGCAGACTTGCACTACCACCTAGTCTCTGTGCAGTTCATCCGGTATTCCGTGTTTCTATGCTTCGGAAATATCACGGCGATCCGTCTCATGTGTTAGACTTTAGTTCAGTTCAGTTGGACAAGGATCTATCTTATGTTGAGGAACCAGTGGCTATTTTTGATAGGCGGGTTTGAAAGCTGAGGTCAAAGAACATTGCTTCCGTGAAGGTTCAGTGGAGGGGTCATCCGGTCGAGGAGGCAACTTGGGAGACCGAGCATGATATGCGTAGCTGTTATCCACACTTATTCACCAACTCAGGTACTTTTTCTAACTCCGTTAGAGGACGAACGTTTGTTTTAGAGGTGGAGAATGTGATGACCCAAAATGTCATCTTTAAAATTAATAATTAATTATGTATTCTAAGATCTTGAAAAGTACTATTTATCATTATTCGACTTGCGTGCGCAGTCCGTAAAATTTTTCGGAAAGTTTTTATGTGAAAAATGGATTAAAATGTGAATTAGAGCTTTAAAATTTAACTGAGTTGGCTTTGGTCAACATTTTGAGCAAACGGACTCGGATTAGTGTTTTGACAGTTTTAGTAGGTCCGTATCGTGATTTGAAACTTGGGCGTATGCCCAGAATAAAATTCTGATATCCCTTGCCTGAGATATGGAATTTTGATGAAAAATTAAAAGTTTAAGTTCAAATAGTGACCGAATGTCGAATTATGTCCAAATGACCCCGGAATAGAATTTTGATGATTCCAACAACTCTGTATGGTGATTTTAGACTTAGAAGCGTGATCAAAATTTTGTTTGAAAGTCCGTAGTGAAATTAGGCTTGAAATGGCTAAAATAGGAATTGGAAGTTTGGAAGTTTGACTGGGGAGTTGACTTTATGATATCGTAGTCGGAATCCAGTTCCGAAAATTTTCACAGCTCTGTTATGTCATTTATGACTTATGTGCAAAATTTTAGGTCAATCGGACTTAATTTGATAAGTTTCGACATCGAATATAGAAGTTGGAAATTCTAAGTTTCATTAAGCTTAAATTGGAGCATGATTCGTGAATTTAGCATTGTTTGATATGATTTGAGGTTTCAAATAAGTTCGTATGATGTTTTAGGACTTGTTGGTGTATTTGGTTGAGGTCCCGAGAGCCTCGGGTGAGTTTCGGATGGTTAACGGATAAAGAATGGGACTTAAACAGCTGCTGCAAAAGTTGCTGCAAATTTTCTTCTGCTGAGCAATCGAGCCCAGAAGTCGAGCCCAAAAATAATCGAAGGCAGGCTCGAGAGCAATGATCGAAGGCAAGGCTCGAGGGCCAAAAATAATCGAAGGCAGGCTCGAGAGCAATGATCGGAGTCGGATTTGAGTAAAACTGGTATGGTTGGACTCGTAATTGAATGGGTTATCGGATTTTATAAGTTTTGCCGAATTCCGAGATGTGGGCCACACGGACGATTTTTGAACTAATTTTAGATTTTATTGAAAAATATAATATTTTCTTATGGAATTAATTCCTATAATTTTATTTGACTGTATCAAATTAATTATGACTAGATACGAGTCGATCGGAGTCGGAAAATCGAGAAAAAGGCATACTACTTGGTTAAATTGGAGCAAGTCGAGGTAAGTGACTTGTCTAACCTTGTGTGGGGAAAATTTTTCCTAGGATTGGTATTAATGTGATTATTAAAATGTGTTGAAAGTCGTATACACGAGGTGCCGAGTGTGTACACGGGCTAAATATGAAAGATTATATTTTTAAATTGTGTAGATCACTGTTGCGCATTTATTAAATTATTTTATCTTGTTATATTCTTCATCATTGATCCGAGATATATACTTTAAATTTGTTTGACTTTTTCCTGCTAATTGTTTTACCTGTTTAGTTGAAATTTGGTTTCTTTTATTTTGTGCATTATTTGAAGGTTGATTTTTTTAAAATTAAATATTATTAATATGAAGTATTTGACATTTTAAAACTTGATATTGAAGTAATGTATTAAATATTTTGAAATATTATTGATGATATATTTTGGCATGAGCCGTGAGCTCTTTATTGTGAAAAAATATTATTGTTGAATTATTTTGGCAAGTTAAATTATTTGAGCACTTGAGGTGCAAATTGTGATATATTGTGATATTGATACGTATGTGGTGGTATAAGGTCTGGGTATTGAAATGCATGCGGTGAGATAAGGGTGGCTTGTGATACGTGTGGCTAGTAGGGGGAACTACTAGAAGTCATGCGGTGTGATAAGGATGGCTAAAACACGGGATGCTATTTCAGAAAAAATATTTTCTTTCAAATAAATTGTGAAGGCTCCCGCGGTGAGATAAGGAAATGAGATATTGTGAATTTATTAATGATTTGGGACTATGAAGCGGTACCTCATGAGTGCCCTTGTTGATATTGATTTATGTCCATATTTACCTTTGATTATTTGTTGTGATTTTCATAAAGTTGAAAGAAAATTATGTTTTGATTCCACGAGATATTATTTTCCATTATTTTGTTTATTTAAATGGTGACATGCTACTTGATTCATTTCCATTGTCATTTTATTTTATTTTATTGTTAAATATTTGACCATGCAATTATTATTTTCCAGTAGGGCCTGACCTGACCTCGTCACTACTCTACCGAGGTTAGGCTTGACACTTACTGGATACCGCTGTGGTGTACTCATACTACGCTTCTGCACATCTTTTTGTGCAGATCCAGGTACTCCTTACCAGCCCCGACATCAGTGAGTTACTTGTACACGAAGACTTCGAGGTATATTTGCCAGCGTCCGCAAACTCCGGAATCCCCTTCTATCATTATTGTGTTGCTTCCTTATTTTCTTTAGACCTTGATATATATAGAGACATTGAGGATAAATTCTTAGAAGCTTGTGACTTATTTCTACAGAATTTTGGGATTAAAATTGTTTGAATTGAAGTTTATTTATTTCAGATATTTAATATTATTCCGCATTGATAGGCTTACCTAGTTTTAGAGACTAGGTGCCATCACGACATCCTACGGAGGAAATTTGGGGCCGTGACACATCCAAACTTGGTTTGAAACCATCCCGAAACACACCCGAGGTCCCCGGGATCCCGTCCAATCATACTAACCAGTTCCATAACATTACACAGACCTGCTCGAGGCCTCAAATCATACCAAACAATATCAAAACTATGAATCGACGATCAAAACCTTCTTTAAACTTTCAAACATTCAAACTACGCCGAACGCGTCCGAATTACACTTACACATACCAGAATGATACTAAATTTTGCGTAAAAGTCAAAAATCATGATACAAACCTATTCCAAGGCTCGTAACCCCTAACTCACATCGATGTCACCAACGTCTTCTTCAAACCAAACTTAGGAAATCTTAAAACCTTCAAAATGTCAACTTTCCACAATAAGCGCCGAAATGCTTCGGGACGACCCGATACTCAAACCTGAACATACACCCAAGTACGAACTCATCATACGAACTTATTGGAACCTTCAAATCCTGATTCCGAGGTCATTTACTCAAAATTCAAACATTAGTCAATTCTTCCAACTAAAAGGTTCTGAAATTAGAATTTTTCATCCGAATCAACTCTGAACTTCCCGAAACTCAACCCCGACCATGCGTACAAGTCATAATACATGAAGTGAATCTACTCAAGGCCTCAAATCGTCGAACAATACGATAGAGCTCAAAACGACCGATCGGATCGTTACATTGAGGGGGTAAAGTTAAGAAAAAAATCAATTATTACGATATGTTTTATTACAACTTAAATCTTTCCTCTTAAAAGATTCGAAAGTTTGGATATCACTCGACATTTATTGTAAGGTATTGAATGTATAATGTGATTGTGAAATTAGTTAATGTCGAGAAGTTTCTTTTTCTTTTGTTGTGGGTAATTTTGGTGCCTTCCTCACATACTTCTTGGTCTAATTCTTTGAAATATTTCACTTATAATCTATCTATTTATCTATCTATCTATATCTATATACTATAATAAAAGCACGAAAACTATATTGAAATGTCGTTCATCTTTTTTACCCTTTAAAAATAGATTTTACATTGGATAAAAGTGTAATTTAATTATTTTAGGACTTTGAAATCAATTAAAATTTTGGTTATTAAATCTTTCCTTGTTTGAATTATGTAAAAATTCCTAATATTTAGTAACTTAAAGTAAAAAAAACATAAAACAATATTCCATAATTAAATTCAAAACTATTACCCTTTAATGACATTTGTTTTGGCTGAAATAATTTGGCTCAGAACAGTACATTTGAGTCTGTGAAATTCGATTTTTGACATAAGTTTGCATAATTTCTTGCTACTCAAGTTGTAGGGGAAAGGAAAATTCTAAGACTAATTTTGCGCTTTCTAGGATCGTATTAGTATAGTCCTTCATTCACGGTCAACAATCTACCTACTATAAATGCATAACTGTTGTAAAATAAAGACCGTAAAGTAAATAAATCGAAGACAAGTATAGAAAGATTAATATTTTTATTCAACTTCAAACTAATGTAATGAACTGAAAGCTCCTCTATTTATAGAAGAAAGAAAGTAGTTGCGAGGATTTTCTTGAGTTGCTTGTAAGCTGTCTGTATGAGCTGCTTGCAACCTGCCTGTTTAATAAGAAGCTATTGCAAATTATTTCATTGGGTTGCTTGCAACCTGCCTGCACCAGCTGCTTGTAGATAAACTTCAATAGAGTACCAAACAGATAATCTTCAAGATTATCTATATCGAAGTAATAAATGGATATCCACATTATAATTATTTTCATAACACTCCCCCTTGGATGTTCATTAAAAGATAATGTGCCTCTATAAAACCTTACTAGAAAAATCCCAGCGGAAAAATCCTAGTGAAGGAAAAAGAGTACACATATTTAGTAATACACAATTCTAGCTGCCTCATTAAAAACCTTACAAGAAAAATCCCATGGAAAAAACCTTAGTAAGGAAAAAAGAGTACAACGCGTATTTCACTCCCCCTCATGAAAAACCTTGTTCCAAATATTTGAGTCTCCGCATATCAATCTTGTATGCCATCTTCTCAAAAGTTGAAGTTGGCAAAGATTTAGTGGAGAAATCTGCTGGATTGTCACTTGAACGGATTTGTTGCACATCGATGTCACCATTTTTCTGAAGATCATATGTGTAAAGTAATTTTGATCAAATGTGCTTCGTTCTATCTCCTTTTATACGTCCTCCCTTTAATTGGGTTATGCATGCGACATTGTTTTCGTATAATATTGTGGGTTTTTTATTATCACATTCCAACCCATATTTTTCTCGAACAAAATAAATCACTGATCTCAACCATACGCATTCCATACTTGCTTCATAAATAACTATTATCTCAGCATGATTTGAAGAAGTAGCAGTAATAGATTTCTTTGTGAAGTGACATGATATGACAATACCTCCACATGTAAACACATACCCCATTTGAGATAGAGCTTTATGGGGATCAATGTAACGACCCGACCGGTCGTTTTGAGCATTTGCACTTCGCTCGGTAGTTTGAGGCATGCGTAAATCCGTATGATGTATTATGACTTGTGAGAATCGTCGGTTTAGTTTTCAGGTTATTCGGAATTGATTTGGAAGAACGATTCTCAACTAGGAAGCTTTAAGTTGGAATAGTTGACCAAGTTTGACTTTTGTGAATTTGACCTCGGTACAGAGTTTTGATGATTTCAATAGCTCTATATAGTGATTGTGGACTTAGGAGCGTGTTCGAAAAATAATTTGGAAGTCCGTAGTTAAATTAGGCTTGAAATGGCTAAAATAAAAATTTAAGTTTGGAAGTTTGACCGGGAGTTGACTTTTTGATATCGGGGTCAGAATTCAGTTATAAAAATTTTCATAGGTCCGTTATGTCATTTATGACTTGTGTGCAAAATTTGAGGTCAATCGGACTTGATTTGATAGGTTTCGACATCGAATGTAGAAGTTAAAATTTCTTAGTTTCGTTAAGCTTGAATTGGGATATGATTCATGGTTTTAGCATTGTTTGATGTAATTTGAGGTTTCGATTAAGTTCGTATCGTATTTTAAGACTTTTTGGTATGATTGAATGGGATCCCGAGGGGCTCAGGTGTATTTTGGATCACTGGTTGAGAAACTAGTTAAGGATTTGGAATTTGACCATGGTCAATATCGGGTCAAGATGACCTCTTTTCGGTGTTTTGAGTGCACGAGCAGGTTCGTATCGTATTTTATGATTTAAACGCATATATGGTTTGTGTTCGAGAAATTCTGAACGAGTTTTGGGTGCTAAAACGAAAATTCTTTCGTTGCTGATTTTCTGGTGTAAAATAATTACGAAAATGTCATTTTCTTTAGCTTTAAATTCCCAGACTTTATTTAAATCTTCAAAACATCATATCTCCCTCATTTTAAGGCTACATTGGGTGATTCAAAAGCCTAACTTGACTAAAATTTTACAAGAAATCCATTGGAGGCATCAAAAGAGAGTTTCGAGATTGTTTGGCACACGAAACAAGGTAGAACAACTGGCCAAAAAGAACATTTAATATCAAGGGTTTGTTCGTTTTTCATTTTTTACGAATTGGAGCTCGGGAAGAGGCAATTTTCAAGAAAAATAATGGGGTAAGTGTTCTTAACTCAATATTTGTCAAATTACCCGAATCCATGATTGTTTCTAATATTTAATTGGTGAATTAAGTTAGAAAATTTTGAAAACCCTCTTGGTTTAATTTGAGGATTTGAGGGTCAAGTTGATGCTGGAATTTGGTAAAATTGGTATGGTTGGACTCATGGTTGAATGTGCGTTCATATATTGTGACTTTTGTTGGGTTCTGAGACGTGGCCCCCATGAGCGAATTTTGAGTGTTATTTCGGATATTTGGGGGAAATTAGTATTTTGATGTGGAATTAGATCCTATAATTTGTGTTGATTGAATCGAATTAATTGTTATTAGATTCGAGCCGTTCGAAAGTTGATAGGCGCATAATGGAATTTCTGGAGCATTGTTTAGCTTGCTCGACATTGGATTCGACTTGTTCGAGGTAAGTAACATCTCTAATCTTGGAGCTGAGGGTATGAACCCTGATTATACGTGTTATGTGAATTGTTTGGAGGTGACACACATGCTAGGTGACGGGCGTGTGGGCGTGCACCGTAGAAATTGAGACTCAATTGATTTTGTAGAGCTGTTTAGTCAATTAACTTGTATTCTTCTATGTATTTTTATGAGTTAGAGAAACTGAGCTGTGACTCATGTTAGAAATAAATATTAGTCAAATGTTGGTAATAGTGGGACCCACTGAGGTCATTTTTACTGTTGAATTAATTGTTTAAATTGTAATTTCATACTCAGTCATATACATTCATTGCATATCATATCTCAGTCTCTGTTGTTATTTATTGATACATCATATCATCATTTTGGGCTAGTTTCATGACATTGTGAGCCCGAGAGACTGGAGAGATTGATGACTGAATGAGGCCGAGGGCCTGATTTTGAGGTTATTGATACTATAGTACGTGAGTTGTCTGTGTTGCACGTGACGTAAGTTGTCTGTGTAACACGTGAGTTGTCCTTGCGGATCCAGATATTAATACTATAGCACGTGAGTTATCCGTGCGGATCTAGATATTGATACTATAGCATGTGAGTTGTCCTTGCAGATTATAGCGCATGGGATGAAGGAGCCCCTCCGGGTCTATACACACCCCTAGTGAGCGTAGGTACCTACTGAGTGTGAGTGCGAGTGCGAGTGCGAGTGCGAGTGCTGAGTGCCGAGCTATTGGGAGGATTAAGTGACTGTGAGGACTGAGTGAATTGATACTCTGAGAGTATGCATATGGTGTTATTACTGAGTTGCATCGTATTGACATGCACACTTGACATTGATCACGCCCAACTATGCCTTATAAAAAGGACTAAGCGGTCGTTGCAAATATATTCCGGCTAATAAGTCCGGAGTCGAATCCCACAAGGAATTAACCTATCAAATACAACTACTAGACTCGCACAAATTTACAGAATCAATCTTCAGAAGGATTTAAGTAACACATTGGTTTTTTTTTACTAACTAAATATTACGTAATTAAAATATAATAATTAATAACTAACTACGAACGGGTTGTAAACAAGAATTGGAATGACCTAAGGTTGTGATTTTCTCTATTGTCGGAATCTTTTCCGCTACGTTTTCTACAAGTTTGCCTAAGTCTTCTCTACCGATCATGAGCACTCTAACTGTCGTAACTCTCTCCCGAGTAATTACCACAATTACTAGATATATTCTCCCGAATTACGCTAGCTAGCATTAAGCACAGCTCACTCAGATCGCACCAAGATTTCGTTATCCCTAAACCCACCTTTAAACCTCCGTATTGATCCCTCATATATTTTTAGGAGTGATTTTATTCAGCAACTACCTAACTATGCACTCTCTCACGAGTAATATATACTAAATAGGCACAGCTAATTGAAGGCCCTTCAATCAACCAAAAGAATAATATAGTTGAACAAATAGAGAAAATATTACGGCAAATCTATATTAACATAACAAGAAAATCATCCTTCAATAGGTTCCATCAAAACCCTAGATTAGGAATTTAGCTACTCATACTCATAATAACAATATCCCAAATATTTTGCATAATTAAAATAGAGAGTAAAGATGAAAAGATGTAAAAATGATGATTCTAACTCCAAGGAGTGATTCCACAAGCTCTTCTTGCCTCTAGCTGCCAAAAAACGTCCTTCCAAGTGGTGTTTTAGGTCTATTTATATGTGTAGAAGAAATCCTAAACGTGTGGGCCGAGTCCTAGTCAAACTCGGAAGGAATTAAGTCTTCAAAACTCAAATTGGACCTGGCCTCAGGCCTGGCATCGCCAGCCTAACGCCTGGAATTTGGCTGGCCTCGCCAGGCTAAAGCCTGGTCCAGCCTGGCCTTAGGCTGGCCTCGCCAGGCTATAGCCTGGTCCAGCCTAGCCTTAGGCTGGCCTCGCCAGGCTAAAGCCTGGTCCAGCCTGGCCTTAGGCTAGCCTCGCCAGTCTAAAGCCTGGTCTAGCCTGGCCTTTGGCTAGCCTCATCATGTCTCTCCTTTTCACTGTTCTCGAGCACACCTTTGACGTTTAAGTATCCATTTTGTTCTACTTTCATATCCAATTCACCTACACATAAAATAGACTCCATTATACGCAAATAAAGTATAATTTATCATTAAAGCATGTAAAATGCAAGGCACACAATGTACGAAACTATGAAATTATAGCCACACATCAATACCCCACACTTAAACATTGCTCGTCCTCGAGCAATCAGACTACGCTTATAGATACGACCTTTTAAAGCAATTCTCCTAACTCATTATACCAAGAATGTTTAAACAGTTTAATCACACAAGCGTGACATCTTCGCCTCAAGATTCGACTCACAAATACCATGCCTTATTCACAATTCACTTACTTACTCTTACATGGATATCAACAACATTACCTTTCCTTTATGAGTCATGTGCCCTCACCCAATCAAAGAGCTTAGTTCCACACACAATGAATTTTTAAGAACATAGGAACTCAAGATAGAAAAAATTCACTCGCTCTCAGAAATAACATTCATATGCTACAAATGATGCACCATAGGCTTTCCCGTAGTGTAATACTCTACGAATCGAGTTCATTCAATCTAAGATCAAGTAGGACTTTCATTGGTTGTAATGTAGGTTGCGGGTCGGGTATGATACATTTGGATATGAGTGACTACACCTCCCTTAGCACTTTAATACATATACTTTAACACACATCCCATACTTGTACCAAACCAAACATTCCACCTTCACTTCAATTTATATTACCCCATATTTCTTTAAGCATAATTACATTAAGAGTTGCCACTTTTCAACGAATATTCTCTTCTTCTCTTTTTTTTTCTTTTTTGATTCAAGCAGCTCTTACTTTTTCAAAACAGTTCACCTTTCTCCTTATTTATTGGTTCCACTCAAAAACCAAACCAATCGCCCCACACTTTAACTTTTACAAAGTTCATAACAATTCAAGTGCTCATTCGAGGTGAAAAGGTTCAAATAGACGGTTAATTCAAACAATTGGGTAAGGCTTATAGTGTGGTGGTTGCCAAAGAAACAGGATTACAAACTCAAAGGGGTTAACTACGTTACATAACTTTTAGGTGGGTAAACTATATATATCTGGCTTAACAAAGAAATGCCTATATCACTTCTCAAACTGAACAAGACTACTATTTTGCTTTGCACACACACATGGCAAGTTCTAGATATCAAATGCAATGCACAAAATACATACAAAACTCATACACGCATGGCACATAACTAACTCAGGATTGGTTTCATCGCGACACTCCAGTCAAAGCAGCTAAGAAAAATTAGGAATCTACGATTTAAGGTACTTATGCGAGAGTCAAAAACCGAGCCTAAGCGTCACAACCTTAGTACTAACTATTCTCAAGGCATAACAAAGCTAAGAGATATTTCTACAATTAAACGCATAGCTTCGTGGTTCCTACTCCTAAAAATTAAAACTAACTACGCCTGGTTCAACTAAAAGCCCCTGGAAAAGAACCGCGGCCCAAAGAAAAACCAAGGGGGAATTACTACACTACCTGCACACAACAAAAAAAAAAGATCTTTTTGGTATTTTCTTTTGACTTACTTCCTCAAGAAAACCGTTTGGGAGATCCATCGTCGGGATGAGTCCAACTCAATTTAAAGATTTTTTTTTCTTTTTCTTTTTCTTTAGCCAAATCAATTACTAAACTACTAAAAACACATACTAACACAATTAACATTAAATAACTAAATGACTAAAATTAACCATGTACAAGTCCCCACCCCACACTTAGATCATGCAATGTCCTCAGTGCATGCACAAAATGACAAAACTTGAAAAATGAGTAGGGTGTGAAGAAACTCCCTGATCAAGCAACCTCTTCATCCTCTGAAGCTCTCCACTCCTCATCATGTTCGTCCTCCTCATCATCATCATCTCCCTCACCATCTGACTGCTCTGGCTCAGCTTCAGACTGCTCCAGTGTGTTGATATCCTCATCATTGGGTAGTCTGTATCCATCTCCAAACCCAACCAGCTGCTGGGCATGAGCATTAAGCGGGTACCGGTGCTCCAATTCAGTCCTCTCCTCAGATGTGGCCTGTCAACCTCCTATCCTTAGATGCAAATCCATCATCCCATAGAGATGGGCCATAAAACTATCATCCCGAGCGTTGCGCTCGGTACTTGTCAACGAAGTCATGGCAGTCTCTTCTTTAAGTCGGAGGCTAGTGATGTCCGTTTGTCGTAGGGGCTGATCAATGGTGTGGTCAAACTCTGGCTCCTCCTCAACCTCCTCGTGTCTTAAGTACTGAGTTAGAAAATTGGAAAATGGCATTCGATCAATCTTTTTACTCGTTCTGACTACAGACATCTGGTAGCAGATCAGATGACCCACATTTACCCTTTGACCCGTCATGAGGAAGTAGAGTACACAGGTCCTCTCACGGCTAATGAGTGTGTCATGATTGCACGGTAGGAGCCGTGCATTTATCAGTTTAAGCCACACTTGAGCCTCCGGCCTCATCTTCTTTTTGGGAAAACTCTTGTGCCGATTAGTTATCTTATCCCGGACCCATGCCGCCGTAGAATCGGCATCACAAAACATGTGTCTCAACTCTCTGTATGTAGGCCGGTGAATGAAGTGGTCTAATGGCTCCACAGGAACATACGGAGCACCTAAAAAGCTACATATGGACGTTGGTAAGAAATCTATCAATCGTCCACGAATCGGCACTAGCTGTTCAGTACTCTGCGGATCAAACCCTGCATAAAATTCTCGGACTAAGTTGAGATTAATGTTCCCTATGTTCTTGAATACATAGCTTAACCCCATATCCTGAATGCCCCTCTAAATTGCCTGATACTTCGCTTTCAAGCTGCGTTCATTGATAGCTGCTTCAGGATGTACATGTTTAGGCCTACAACACCTGTACCAATCCTTAGTGTGCGGTGGTATGCTGTTGATGCCAAACTCCCTTTGGCCTTGTGGTTGTTGACGCATAGCTGCTATAGCCGCCACAGCTTGTACTCCACTTATATTGGAGGTAGCTCCCCCCCCCCCCTTACTCTTCTTTGGGGAAGGTGCTGAGGTCGCCTTTACTTTAGCCGGCGCAGTGGAAGTAGCCTTAAATTTTTCGGTGTCTTTTCTGGGAGGCATCGTTATTCCTACACAAATAAGCAGTAATCAGATAAAACTGCATTACACACTACATACATAATTTTTCCCGACTTCCCAAGGTTATTCAGACTTCACCTCGTCTTTCCTTAATATTAGAATCAAAGAACAATACATGGGCTACCCGCGAGCCACCCCACACTTAAGATTTTATCGTGGTGTATGACTTCATAACACTAGTCTATTAATCCCGGAGACTCGGGCTCCAATGGGGACAAGGAATGCCATTGAGGCATTATATCAAACACTTAACGTACATTATTGCCATGGTATTTCTTATGGACATGAAGGATTGCCTCATCCTCCCAAATCGGCTTGGGGGTTCCGTACTACCATATGTTTTCATAATCGCAGCACCATTCCTATGGGGTTTCATGGGGTTGGGGCACACAAACTCAATACCACAATGAAGAACAACCACCAATTTTTGTGTGTAATATTATACATGTACCTCTGTCGTAATTGCAAAGGGAAGAAGTGAAATCATACCTTTGAATCTTTTGAGTGGAAGAAGCTGCCTGAGAATTTCTGATTAGTGTGAAAGAATAGCAAGACTAAACTTGACTTCAATGGGGATGAGGGATACCACTATGGCAATGTGTTGTTGAGTTTTTATGGGTGAGGGCAATTCATGCAGTGTGTTTGGTTGAGAGCAACATTGATGAGAAGATGTGTGTGTTTGTGAATTTCTTTTCTAAAGCTTAATATGTTTTTGGTTTAAGTGAGGTTAGGGTTGTGTGAATTGTGTTCAGTGTTTAAGGGGTGTAATGTGAGGAGGTTCGACTAAAATAATGTGAGCTGGGCCGAAATAACTTACCTGGCGTCGCCTGGCCCAGTACCTAGCGTTAGCCAGGCGTTGCCAGCCTAAGGCCAGGCAGACCCTGGTGTTAGCCAGGTATCGCCAGCCCCAGCGCCTATTGTCCGTCAGGTGATGCTGAAACCCTGTTCGACTTGCCCAACTCGCCTGCAAACTTGTTAGTACCTAAAAACAAAACCAAAACAAGGAAAAATTCTAACTACACTAAAAATCAACTACGAATTGGGTTGCCTCCCAACGAGCGCCTGATTTAACGTCGTGGCACGATGCAGATAATTGCACTTAAGGCTCGCTTAACCTTGGTGGCTCGATCAAATGAGTCACCAACACCACCTTCACATCTTCCATGCCCAAATAATGTTTTAACCTATGCCCATTGACTCTAAATGTGCGAGAGTCATTTGATGCAGCAATCTCTATGGCTCCGGTGGGGTGAATCTCCACTACACTAAATGGTCCCGACCATCGTGACTTTAACTTACCCGGGAATAACCTCAACCTCTAGTTGTATAGCAATACCTTATCTTCGGGTTTAAAACTCCGCTCAAGAATATTTTTATCATGCATTATTTTCATTCTCTCCTTGTATAATCTTGTACTCTCAAAAGCGTGGTAATGAAATTCATCAAGCTCGTGCAGCTCTGTGACTCTACTTGTGCCCGCAGCTTCTATGTCAAGATTCAACTATCGCAGTGCCCATAAAGCTCTATGCTCCAACTCCACTGGTAGGTGGCATGCCTTCCCAAATACCAATTTATATGGCGTCATACCAATCGGAGTTTTGAAAGCTGTACGATAGGCCCAGAGTGCATCATCTAACTTTCTTGCCCAATTCATTCTTATAGCATTCACAGTCTTTGTCAAAACACTCTTTATCTCTCTGTTCGACACTTCTACTTTCCGACTCGTTTGAGGATGATATGGGGTGGAAACTTTGTGACATACACCATACTTTTCTAACAGCTTTGCGAAGGCTCGATTACAGAAGTGAGTGCCTCCGTCACTGATTATCGCCCTTGGAGTGCCAAATCGAGTGAATATATTCTTTCTCAAAAAGCCAATTACTCCCTTAGCATCATTTGTCGGGAGTGCTGCAGCCTCCACCCATTTCGACATGTAGTCCACAGCTACGAGTATGTATTTGTTGCTATATGAGCTGATGAAAGGCCCCATGAAATCGATTCCCCACACGTCAAACACTTTTACCTCTTGAATTGGGTTCATAGGCATCTCATGTCGACGGGAAATATTCCCAGTTCGTTGGCATTCGTCACAACCTTTCACCCATAAGTGTGCATCCTTGAACATTGTCGGCCAGTAGAAGCCTGATTCCAGCACTTTCACGGCGGTCCTTACTCCTCTGAAGTGGCCGCCATATGGTGATGCATGACAAGCCTGCAAAATAAAAGATTGATCTATCTCGGGGATACATCTCCGGATCATGCTATCAACACAAATTCTGAACAGGTAAGGCTCATCCCAATAATACATGTGACAGTCACGAAAGAACTTTTTCTTTTGAACAGAGGAAAGATGATCGGGGATAATACCGCTTGCCAGGTAGTTTGCAATGTCTGCATACCATGGCGCTTCCTTCAATATCACTGTTAGCAATTGTTCATCTGGGAATGTCTCAGTTATATCTTCTACCTTGACTTTCTTTTCAGCTCCCTCCAACCTTGAAAGGTGGTCTGCCACTTGGTTCTCTACCCCTTTTCTATCGCGGATCTCCAAATCAAATTCTTGTAGCAAAAGAACCCAACGGATCAAGCGTGGCTTTGACTCCTTCTTTGCTATCAGGTACCTAAGTGCTGCATGGTCAGTATAAACAATCACTTTTGAACCAATCAAATAAGACCTGAATTTGTTGAATGCAAACACTACAGCCAACATCTCTTTCTCAGTCACGGTATAATTGAGTTGTGCACCGCTCAACATTCTACTTGCATAGTAAATTGGGTGCACCAGTTTGTCCTTCCGCTGCCCCATGACTGCTCTTATAGCATAGTCACTTGCATCACATATGAGCTCAAATGGTTGCTCCCAATTGGGTGCAACGATGATTGGGGGAGTTACCAGTCTCCTTTTCAGCTCCTCAAAGGCTAACCTGCAGTCATCAGAAAACACAAAAGAATGATCCTTTTCAAGGAGTTTACATAAGGGGTTAGCAATTTTTGAGAAATCCTTTATAAATCGCCTGTAGAACCCGGCATGCCCAAGGAAACTTCTTACTGCCTTAACTGAAGTGGGCGGTGGTAACTTCTCAATCACCTCAACCTTAGCACGGTCAACTTCAATACCTTTACTGGACACTCGATGCCCCAGCACTATACCTTCTTGTACCATAAAATGGCACTTCTCCCAGTTCAACACTAAATTTGTCTCCACACACCTTTTTAACACTCTTCTTAAATTGTGCAGACAGTTTTCAAATGAATCCCCTACCACAGAGAAATCATCCATAAAGACTTCCATAATATCTTCAACCATATCAGTAAAAATGGCTAACATACACCTCTGAAAGGTGGCCGGTGCATTGCATAGGCCAAACGGCATTCTCCGAAAGGCAAAGATGCCATACGGGCGAGTGAATGATGTCTTCTCTCTATCCTCAGGGGCTATGGAAATCTGATTGTACTCTGAATACCCATCCAAGAAACAGAAATGAGACCTCCCTGCCAGTCTATCCAACATTTGGTCAATGAATGGTAAAGGAAAATGGTCTTTCTGGGTGGCTGTGTTCAGTTTTCTATAATCCATACAAATTCGCCAACCCATAACTGTACGAGTTGAGATCAACTCATTATTCTCATTGGGCACTACAGTCATTCCACCCTTCTTTGGCATACACTGAACTGGGCTAACCCAATTACTGTCAGAGATTGGGAAGATGATTTCCGCATCTAACCACTTGATCACTTCTTTTTTCACCACGTCTTTCATGTTGGGGTTCAGCCTTCTTTGATGTTCTCTGGAAGGTTTGTGCCCATCTTCCAATAGAATCTTATGCATACAAAATGTCGGGCTGATCCTCTTAATATCTGCAATGGTCCGGCCAATTACAGTCTTGCATTCCATTAACACCTGCAAAAGTTATTCTTCTTGCATATCTAACAAACTGGATGAGATAATAACAGGTAAAGTGAATTTAGGTCCCAAGAAAGCGTACCTGAGGTGAAAAGGTAACGGTTTTAGTTCCAACTATGGTGGCTCTTCAATTGACGGCTTAGCTGGAGGTGTTTTTCTTTCTTCCAAGTGTAAGGGCTCGAATTCGAGCTCTCTTTTCCAGTACCCTCGCCCTTCAAGGGCCAAAACCCACTCTGTCAAGTTTTCACCATTCATTTCTTCTAAGTTCATAAGACATGTTGCTAGAGGGTCTTTTGCATTCAGAGTCTCATCTTCCTCCTCCAAGATCACATCCACAGCTTCTATCAGAGAGCATTTAGCAAACTCACTAGGTCACCGCATAGATTTTTGCACATTAAACATTATATTTTCATCGTTCAATCTCATCTTTAGCTCTCCAGTTTCACAATCAATTAGGGCTCTCCCAGTGGCCAAGAATGGCCTTCCCAAATTTATGGGAATCTCCTCGTCAACCCGGCAGTCTAAAATGACAAAATTTGCTGGGAAAACAAACTTCCCCACCTATACTAATACATCATCAATGATACCAGAGGGCCTCTTCACTGTCCAGTCGGCCAGCTGTAACAACATAGACGTGGGTCTAGCTCTTCCAATGCCTAACCTTTTGTAGATAGTCAAGGGCATCAAGTTTATGCTTGCCCCCAAATCACAAAGTGCCTTAGCAAACGCATAGTTGCCTATTGTGCATGGGATTGTGAAACTCCCTGGATCAGATAACTTCTCAGCTATGGGTCTTGTCACAACAGCACTACATGTCTGAGTCAGTGTAACCATGGCCAAGTCTTGAAAGTCGAACTTACGAGACATCAAGTCCTTCATCATTTTTGCATAACCAAGCATTTCCTTTAAGGCATCAATCAATGGAATGTTTACCTGAATTTGCTTCAACATCTCCAAGAATTTCTTATATTTCTCATCTTTTTGATATTTGGCCAATCTTTGGGGGAAGTGTGCTGGAGGCCGCTTCTTTAATGTGCTTTGATTTTGAAGCTGCTCTGGCACTGTTTCTGCTGCCTTCTCTTGCTCTGACTCAGTTTCCTTCGTGACTTCTTTTTCCTTGCTTGTTTCGGCTAGCGCATGTTGTACCATCACCTCTGTTAACCCTGTTGAGTCATCTATCTCGATGGGTACAGGCACAAGTGTTTCAGTAGGCCGGCTTTCGCGAGCCATCTCTTGCTCCAAATCTAGGTCTCTACCATTTCGTAGACTCACTGCCATAAGCTATTTTGGGCCCTGTTCTTTTGGATTGACTTGTGTATCTGCCGGTAATGCCCCTTGGGGGCGATTGTTTAGGGCCATAGAAATCTGTCCTAATTGAATCTCAATACCCTTTATTGCTGATTCATGCGAGTCTACCCTCTGTTGCATTTTTCCCGTGGACCCAATCAATTGTTGCAGCATTCCCTCAAGTTTAGTAAACCCATCCTCTGGTCTCATAATCTGTTGTCGTTGAGGTTGTTGATAAGTCAGCTGTTGATTTTGCTGGATGTAGCCTTGTTGCCTTTGGTAAGGCACAACTTGACCCATTGGTCGCATAGCTCCAGCATTGTTGTTGTTATTGTACTGCTGCTGCGCTGGTCTATATTGTTGATTATGTTGACCCCAATTCAAACCACCTTTCCTCTGTCCCCCATAGTTGGCTACATAATTTATATCTTCATGATATTGCTGGTTGTCACCTTCCGCACTCCATGAGCAAACATATGGTTAGTTAATGCATGGTGTGCATAAGGCCCCATTAGTTGTGTCAACTATGTGAACCTGCTGCTTCTGGCCTGATTCATCAATCTTTTTGTTGAGGATACTCATTTGTGTCATTAGGGTGGCCACATTCTCAGCTATGGAGTTGTTTGGATCCAACGCCACTAAGTGAACTATCGGAGTGATCGTGGAAGCTCTAGTCATCCATCCTGAGTTTTGTGCCATCTTATCAAGTAGGATCTTGCATTTTGGGAATGTTTTACTCAGAAATGCTCCACCCGCTGAAGCATTAACATTGGCCTTTAAGTTGCCAGCCAGTCCCATGTGGAATCTCTGCCCCAACATCTGATCTGGGATACCATGATGTGGACACTTAACCAATATGCCCTTGAATATCTCCCATGTTTCTTGTAGTGATTCTGTTGGTCTCTGCCTGTAGCTCAATATATCATCAATCTGTTGGGCAGTTTTATTTGGTGGGTAGAATTTGTTCAAAATTTGCTCGACTAATTCCTCCCAAGTAGTGATGGAATTTATGGGGAGCGAATTAAGACAAGTCTGAGCTTCTCCTGTAAGCGAGAATGGGAAAAACAAAAGCTTTATTGCGTCTGGTGTTATGTTAGGTTGCCTTTGCTTAAACATATTGACATGAAATTCTTCAGGTGCTGCTGAGGATGTTCAATGTGTGACCCAGAGAACAGTCCCTTGTTCTGCAACAAATGTAGCATGTTATTTGTGATTTGGAATGATTCTGCTTGTATCTGAGGGACTGCAATTGCGGTTGCCAGATTGTCGGTGGTGGGTTGTGCCCAATCATATAATGCTGTTTCTGGGACAAGAGGCACCACACCCCGAATGTTTGGTTCATTCTCATTGTTTCTGTTGTTTATTGGATTTTCTATTCCGTCAGCCATGTTTGGTTCGATTTGTTCTCTCGAGTTTCGTTGTTGTTTGCTTCTCTTGTTTGCACGATTTAGTGCCTTGAAAACTTTATCAGGATCTGATATCGCTTCAAGCAATTCACCAGTTCTTGAGGAATTCCTAGGCATGCACCTGTAACACCCCAAGACTACAAACGTTAAAATTTCAATGTATTTGGTTTAGAATGGGGAAAATTGACTACACTAAGAATTCTAGCACTTCTTTTAGCTGTAATTACTACCGTTAATTTCCCGACAACGGCGCCAAAATTTGATCATGCCCAACTATGCCTTATAAAAAGGACTAAGCAGTCGTTGCAAATATATTCCGGCTAATAAGTCCGGAGTCGAATCCCATAAGGAATTAACCTACCAAATACAGCTACTAGACTCGCACAAATTCACACAATTAATCTTCAGAAGGATTTAAGTAACACATTGGTTTTTTTTTACTAACTAAATATTACGTAATTAAAATGTAATAATTAACAACTAACTACGAACGGGTTGTAAACAAGAATTGGAATGACCTAAGGTTGTGATTTTCCCTATTGTCGAAATCTTTTCCGCTATGTTTTCTACAAGTTTTCCTAAGTCTTCTCTACCGATCATGAGCACTCTAACTGTCGTAACTCTCTCCCGAGTAATTACCACAATTACTAGATATATTCTCCCGAATTAAGCTAGCTAGCATTAAGTATAGCTCACTCAGATCGCACCAAGGTTTCGTTATCCCTAAACCCACCTTTAAACCTCCGTATTGATCCCTCATATATGTTTAGGAGTGATGTTGTTCAACAACTACCTAAATATGAACTCTCTCACGAGTAATACATACTAAATAGGCACAGCTAATTGAAGGCCCTTCAATCAACCACAAGAATAATATAATTGAACAAATAGAGAAAATACTACGGCAAATCTATATTAACATAACAAGAAAATCATCCTTCAATAGGTTCCATCAAAACCCTAGATTAGGAATTTAGCTACTCATACTCATAATAACAATATCCCAAATATTTTGCATAATTAAAATAGAGAGTAAAGATGAAAAGATGTAAAAATGATGATTCTAACTCCAAGGAGTGATTCCACAAGCTCTTCTTGCCTCTAGCTGCCAAAAGAACGTCCTTTCAAGTAGTGTTTTAGGTCTATTTATATGTGTAGAAGAAACCCTAAACGTGTGGGCCGAGTCCTAGTCAAACTCGGAAGGAATTAAGTCTTCAAAACTCGGATTGGACCTGGCCTTAGGCCTGGCGTTGCCAGCCTAACGCTTGGAATTTGGCTGGCCTCGCTAGGCTAAAGCCTGGTTCAGCCTGGCCTTAGGCTGGCCTCGCCAGGCTAAAGCCTGGTCCAGCCTGGCCTTAGGCTGGCCTCGCCAGGCTAAAGCCCGGTCCAGCCTGGCCTTAGGCTGGCCTCACCAGGTCTCTCCTTCTCGAGTACACCTTTGACATTTAAGTATCCGTTTTGCTCTACTTTCATCTCCAATTCACCTACACATAAAATAGACTCCATTATGCGCAAATAAAGTGTAATTTATCATTAAAGCATGTAATATGCAAGGCACATAATGTACGAAACTATGGAATTATAGCCACATTAGACATACAGGCATAGAGATGCATTTTTCCTCATGATGTACTATATTGCGTCATTCATGACTTCACATACCCATTGACATGTAGGCATATCGATGTATTTTCCTCATACCATTTGAAAATGAAACATCCTATCTGTTGTTGAAAGGTTTTTGGGAAAAATCACTGCTTTACAAAACATACTCATATTTTGGTGATTTCGGTAAAAGATTTGGGTTTTCACTGATATACTTGAAAAACAAGCCTATTGTTTTGGAATTGTGAACGAGCTGAGCATTTTATATCTGAGCTACTTCTTTTATTACTTCTATTATGTTGTTATGAACTGTTGTTGGCTATTGGTGTTGGACCCTGACCTTTGTTCCAGCTCGTCACTACTTTCAACCTAAGGTTAGGTTTGTTACTTATTGAGTACATGGGGTCGGTTGTACTCATACTACACTTCTGCACCTTGCGTGCAGATGTTGGATGTTGATGTTGCTGTGATCGACGGGAGATGGATTTGAATATGTACCTGTGCTCAGGTCATAACTGCCTCTTGTTCATGGTAGCCTTAGATTTATAAAAATCTATTTATGTACACTTTGAACAGATGATGTATTTATTTCATATCAGCTTGTAAATTCTAATCTTAGAAGCTCATGATTTGTACTACCAGTCCTTGGAGAGTGTATTAGAGTCAATTAAATATTATTGAAGTTGGATGGTTATTAGTTGGCTTACATAGTGGGTTGGGTTAGGTACCGTCACGACTAGTTGGATTTTGGGTCGTGACAAGTTGGTATTAGAGCTCGAGGTTTCATAAGTTCTACAAGTCATGAGCAAGTGTCTAGTAGAGTCTTGCCGGATCAGTATGATGACGTCCATACCTATCTTCGAGAGGCTATAGGGCATTTAGGATAATTTCTCATATTTCTTTCCTTATCATGCAGAATTGATTTAGCTTGAAACATAACTCTTTGAATTCCTTCCACGCATTTGTGTGTGCATGTGAGCGCTCGGTATCAGATGTGCATCGCCGGCTTGTGATTCCATGAACGAGGTTCGAGATGTGTATTCTGTGTTTTGGTGATTGGCTAGTCTGGAGGACGTGAGGCTAGGTTTAGACCGCAGCTTAGGCTCGGTAGCTTCAGTTATGTAAACTTGTACATTTGGACTAATATGTCTGGTAGTGTCTCTATGAGTGGAATTTGTGGCTCGATGAGCGATTGAATAGCTATATGATGAGCATGATATGACTACGAAATGTGTTCAGATGGTTTGATTGTGACGAGAATACTTTGCTTGAGATGTAAAAAAAAAGAAGATAAAAGATGTCCATTGGGTGCTTGGTGTCTGTCTTGATTTGACGTATAATCTCGAGTATGAATGTGTTAAAGGATCTTTCATGTTGTTTAACTGTGGAGTGAAGTAGATTTTCACGTCTTGTTGATGAGTTCATACTTAGGGAGATTAAGTGATCGCATAGTGATTGTGGCTGCGAAAGGGTATATCAAGATGCCAATTTTAGGCTAAGCATGTGGGTTATCTCGTGCGGAGTAATCTACGGACGTGTGCTCCTTATAATGTTGAGTAGAGAGTTACTTTTCTACCAGCGGGGTGTATGTGTTGAGATTTGAATTTGAATCTGGTTGAGAAAGTTGACTTGACTATCAAGAGAAATAAATGCGATCTTAGCGGATGATTTAGGTATTTTATAGTTGGTGTTGCATGAGCTTGTGAAGTATTTAGTTGAATCTCATTGTAGTATCATGGTAATAATATGGTATGCATATTGTTAGTTATTGAATGTCATGATCTATGGCTTGGAGCCAAGTGGGGGAGCATGTTGTTGGCGTTTTAATTTCATGGTTATATGTTAAATTTTAGTTTGGGTCTGAGGCATACTTGTGGTTTAGTTATGACTTGCAGAGGTTGAGATCAAGGATGACTCGAGTAAAGGAATTTCTAGATACGGGTTATGTTACACTTTATTTGTATATGGAAATCATGGAATAAGTTGAGTTGTTATTCGTGACAGATGTAGTGTGCACAATGTATGAATTTGCTCGGTTGCATTAAGGCAGGGTTACTTCTTTGGGGGTGTTGTTGTGATAATTGAGCATAGGTAGTTCGGCCCGTTCGGGCAGTGCAATTTGGATTTGAGAAAAGTGGGTGACACTCGAGAAGGTTCTAATGGGTTCGAGATTTATATATAGCAATTGAGAATTTTTGTTTCCGAACTTGTGTGTGGATAAAATCTGAAATTTGCATTTGATATTGCCGGGACTTGCGGTAATTCTTTATGACTATGGATTCTACATTCCAATATAAGAAAGGTAAAAGAACAATTTTAAATTCACATAAGGTACTTTCAGAGTGGGCGTTACGGTTGTGGTACTTATAGGGGAGTTGACTTTTTGATATCGGGGTCGGAATCCAGTTCTGAAATTTTTTATAGGTCCGTTATGTCATTTATAACTTGTGTTCAAAATTTGAGGTCAATCGGACTTGATTTGATAGGTTTCAGCATCGAATGTAGAAGTTGGAATTTCTTAGTTTTGTTAAGCTTGAATTGGAGTATGATTCGTGGTTATAGCATTGTTTGATGTGATTTGAGGTTCCAACTAAGTTCATACAGTGTTTTAAGACTTGTTGGTATGATTGAATGGGGTCCCAAGGGGCTCGGGTTTTTTTTGGATCACTAGTTGAGAAACTAGTTAAGTTAAGGATTTGGAATTTGACCATGGTCAATATCCGGTCAAGATGACCTCTTTTCGGTATTTTGAGTGCGCGAGTAAGTTCGTAGCATATTTTATGATTGAAACGCATATATGATTTGTGTCCGAGAGATTCCGAATGAGTTTTGGGTGCTAAAACGAAAATTCTTTCGTTGCTGATTTTCTGGTGTAAAATAATTACGAAAATGTCATTTTCTTTAGCTTTAAATTTCCAGACTTCATTTAAATCTTCAAAACATCATATCTCCCTCATTTTAAGTCCAAATTAGGTGATTCAAAAGCCTAACTTGACTGAAATTTTATAAAAAAATCCATTGGAGGTATCAAAAGAGAGCTTCGAGATTGTTTGGCATACTAAACGAGGCAGAACATCTGGGCAAAAAGAATATTTAATATCGAGGGTTTATTCGTTTTTCATTTTTGACGAATTGGAGCTCGGGAAGAGGCGATTTTCAAGAAAAATAATGGGGTAAGTGTTCTTAACTCAATATTTATCAAATTACCCGAATCCATGATTGTTTCTAACATTTAATTGGTGAATTAAGTTGGAAATTTTAGAAAACCCTCTTGGTTTAATTTGAGAATTTGAGAGTCGAGTTGAAGTTGGAATTTGGTAAAATTGGTATGGTTGGACTTGTAGTTGAATGCGCGTTTATATTTTGTAACTTTCGTCGGGTTCCGAAACATGGGCCCCACAGGCGATTTTGAGTGTTATTTTGGATTTTTTGGGGAAATTAGTATTTTGATGTGGAATTAAACCATATTATATGTGTTGACTTAATCGAATTAATTGTGACTAGATTCGAGCCGTTCAAAAGTTAATAGGCGCAGAATGGAATTTCTAGAGCATTGTTTAGCTTGCTCGACATTGGATTCGGCTTGTTCGAGGTAAGTAACACCTCTAATCTTGGAGCTGAGGGTATGAACCCTGATTATACGTGTTATGTGAATTGTTTGGAGGTGACACATATGCTAGGTGATGGGCGTGTGGGCATGCACCGTAAAAATTGAGACTCAGTTGATTCCGTAGAGCTATTTAGTCAATTAACTTGTAATCTTCTATGTATTTTTATGTGTTAGAGAAACTGAGTTGTGACACATGTTAGAAATCAATCTTAGTCAAATGTTGATATTATTGGGACCCACTGAGGTCATTTCTACTGTCGAATTATATGTTTAAACTGTAATTTCATACTCAGTCATATACATTCATTGCATATAACATCTCAGTCTCTACTGTTATTTATTGATATATCATATCATCATTTTGGGCTTGTTTCGTGACATTGTGAGCCCGAGAGACTGGAGAGATTGATGACTGAGTGAGGCCTAGGGCCTAATTGTGAGGATAATTATGGGATCGGGTTGCACGCCGCAGCAGGCCAGATTGGCTTATTATAGCACGTGAGTTGTCCGTGCAGCACATGAGTTGTCCATGCAGATCCGGATATTGATACTATAGCACGTGGGTTGTCCGTACGGATCCAGATATTGATACTATAGCACGTGATTTATCTGTGCAGATTATAGCGCCTGGGCTAAAAGATCCTCTCCGGAGTCTGTACACACCCCCAGTGAGCACAGGTACCTACTGAGTGCGAGTGCCAAGTGCCGAGCGATTGGTAGGATTGAGTGACCGTGAGGATTGAGTGACTGTGAGGACTGAGTGAATTGATACTCTGAGAGTATGCATATGATTTTATTACTGAGTTGCATCGTATTTATCACGACCCGAAATTTCCACTGCCAGGACCGTGATGGCGCCTAACATTTCACTTGCTAGGAATGCCAACATTAAAGAATCATTAAACCAATCCTTATTTCATTCATTAATTAATAGTAAATTAACTAAGATGAAATATAGTGAGTGCGGAATAATATAAAAACTGTATTAATTACTACCACCCGGATCTAGAGTCACAATTCACGAGCATTCTAGAATTTACTATAAGTAATAGTCTGAAAGAAATACAACTGTTTGAATGAAAGAAACAATAAAACAGAAAAGATAGACGAGGACTTCAAGATTTGTGCACGCCGGCAGATATAATCTGGACAGGAAGTGCAGAGTGCAGTATCAGTATAACCGACCCCATGTACTGGTAAGTGTCGAGCCTAACCTCGACGAAGTAGTAATGAGGCTAAGACAAGACACCTACAAATCAACTTGTACAATTTAACAATGTATATACAAGTAACAGTAATAAAAGATAGACATGTAATATCGGGATGGGGAAACATGTTGAAGGGAATACGAGATAAAGAACTACAGCAGAATGATAACTGGAACAGTCCATATACTATGAATCAACGGGAATAGTGAATATAGTAAAGGACAAATGCATGACATCACCCTTCGTGTTTTTACTCTCAACCTCACCATAAAATCAATAGAAACGACACGGCATCACCCTTCTTATATTAGCACTCACAATATGGCACGACATCACCCTTTGTGCATTAACTCTCACAATATGGCACAGCATTACCCTTCGTGCATTAACACTCACAATATGGCACGGCATCACCCTTCGTACATTAACACTCACAATATGGCACGTCATCACCCTTCGTGCATTAACACTCACAATATGGCACGACATCGCCCTTCGTGCATTAACACTCACAATAATGTACGGCATCACCCTTCGTGCATTAACACTTACAATATGGTACGGCATCACCCTTCATGCATTAACACTCTCCCTTACCATAATGCAATGAACAATTAACAACAGGGAGATAGAATAACATGTACAAGCCTTACTTTAACATTTTGTTCCACAATATCAATCTCAACTTTGAAATAAATACTCAATTATCACCAGAAGATCCAAAAACATGATAAGAACGATCAATTTAATAACACTAGTCTAAACACGTAGCAAGTAGGCATAGGAAAGAGACAATATGAGAAAAACGGGAGAAAACAGGGAAAAACAAGTAAATTTCACATAGCAAATAATCTGAGGTTCCTAATTCCCTCAAGTCAGGGTTAACCATGACACTGACCTCGCTCCGAATGCCACTCAATATTCAATCACAGCTTTTCCTTTAAAATCCACCTCCAAACCACTTGTATCTATTAAGAAACGACCCAATAATATCAAATATTGGTAAAGGAAGCAATTACATTGCATAAATTTAGATTTCCCAAATTTTCCTCCAAAAAATCAAAAATCAACCCCGGTCCCGCTTGGTCAAAACCCGAGGTTCATACCAAAATACATTTACTGTCACGACCCCAACTAACCTCTGTCGTGATGGCGCCTATCGTGGAACTAGGCAAGCCGACTCATTTCCAAAACAAACCTATATTTTCATTTCAAAGATAATTTCAAGGTTATTTAACATAAAACTACATTTAAAGAGTTCAAATCACAGAAAAACAGAAGTGCGAAAAAGAAAAACCCGACATCAGGGTGTCACTAGTCATGAGTATCTGCTACAATATGTCTAACAATATCAAGGCTAACTCAGCCTAGAAAATAGCTAAATACAACTAGAGGAAGATAAGAGAGAGAAGAGCAGGGGCTGCGATCGCCAAACAACTACCTTGCTATCTCCAAGAAAATCTGCAACTAGAACACTCAATATCCGCTACCATGTCCAGCTACACCTGAAACTGCACACAAGGTGCATGGAGTAACGTGAGTACACCAACTCAGTAAGTAACAACAATAAATAAAGACTGAGCAGTAGTGACGAGCAATAAAGCATATAATGTTCATATCAGGAAAATCTCAGTAAAATACCACATGCTTTTAAAATCAGGATTTGAATCAAATATCTCGTTTAAACCGAGTTCCAGTAAAAATCATTTAAAGATATTTTTCCAACAGTTTTTCAAACGAAGGCTTAATGCAAAAGTGAGCAAAATGATGAAATAATAAACAGCCCCTCGGGCAAAACATCACTCATATACAGCCCCTCGGGCAAACCTCACAGTCACTCGTGCCACTCGGGCATACCTCACAATCACTCTTGCTACTCGGGCATACCTCACAATCACTCATGCCTCCCAGTCACTCAGCACTCGGCACTCGCACTCAGTAGGTACCTGCGCTCACTAGGGGTGTGTACAGACTCCGGAGGGGCTCCTTCAGCCCAAGTGCTATAATCTGCATGGACAACTCACGTGCTATAATAATAAAGTATGCTGCAGGCGGGCAGCCCCGATCCACACTCATCCTCATAATCAGGCCCTCGACCGATATCAAACATAAATATTCTTCAGGCGGGCAGCCCCGATCCACACTCATCCTCACAAATCAGGCCCTCGGCCTCACTCAGTCATAAACCTCTCAAGCCACTAGGGCATTTTGGTAAAACAGGGCATTCGTGCATAAAAATAGAGTCATAAAATGAGTTATGCGGTAAAAGAGTATAAACATGACTGAGTATAGATTTTCAATCGAAAACAATGAGAGGATGGTAAGAAACAGCCCCTAAGTGTCCAAACAGCATTGGCGCAAGGCCCATACATGGCATTCAGCCCAATTTACAAAAATTCTTTCTAAAACATATAAGCATCAAATAGTTTCAACAAAGTATGCAACTTTACAGTTGCTACGGGACAGACCAAGTCACAATTCCCAACAGTGCATGCCCACACGCTCGTCACCTAGCATGTGCGTCACTAAAAATAGTAGAATGATACAAAATCCGGGGTTTCATACCCTCAGGACCAGATTTACAATCGTTGCTTACCTCAAACCGGTTAAATCTCTGCCCTGCAATGCTCTTTCCTCTGGACTCGGCCTCCAAATGCTCCAAATCTATTCATAATCAGTATAATACCATCAATATACGCTAATGGAATGAATTCCACAAGAAAAGCTTCAAAATTAGACCAAAACCCGAAATCGGCTCAAAAATCGTCTGTGGGGCCCATGTCTCGGAACCCAACAAAAGTTACAAAATCCGAAAGCTCATTCAACCACGAGTCTACCCATACCAATTTTACCAAAATCCGACCTCAACTCGACCCTCAAATCTACAAATCTTATTTCCAAATTTCTAAGTTCCAATCTCTGACCTCAACTCGACACATTCTCATGGAACCATCCTTCTTCTTCACAAATAGAATCGGTGTACTCCAATGTGACACACTAGGCCGAATAAACCCCTTATCGAGGAGTTCCTGAAGCTGTTCTTTCAATTCCTTCAACTCCGCCGGTGCCATACGATACGGTGGAATAGAAATGGGCTGAGTGCCCGCCACCAAATCAATACCAAAGTCAATATCCCTATCAGGCGGCATGCCCGGTATGTCTGCAGGAAATACATCCGAAAAATCACATACCACCGGAACAGAATCAATGACAGAAGTATTTGCACTAACATCCCTCACAAAAGCCAAATAAGATAGGCAACCCTTCTCAACCATGCGCTGAGCCTTCAAATATGAAATCACCCTACTTGGTACATAATCTACAGAACCGCTCCACTCAACCCTCGGAATTCTCGGCATAGCCAACGTCACCGTCTTAGCGTGAAAATCTAGAACAACATGACATGGAGATAACCAATCCGTACCCAATATCACATCAAAGTCAACCATACTGAGCAACAATAGATCCACTCGGGTCTCCAGACCCCCAATAGTCACCACACATGACCGATATACGCGGTCCACAATAATAGTATCGCGCACAGGAGTAGATACATGTACAGATGAAACTAAGGACTCACGGGGCATATCCAGAAAATGGGCAAAATACGGGAAAACATATGAATACGTGGAATCAGGGTCAAATAACACTGAGGCATCTCTGTGGAAAACTGAGACAATACCTGTAATCACAGCATCTGAAGCAATAGCATCTGGTCTGGCCGGGAGAGCATAGAAACGGGCCTGACCACCCCCTGATCTGCCTCCCCCTCTAGGGCGACCCCTAGCTGACTGACCTTCACACCGAGCTGACTGGGCGGGTGGTGAGGTAACTGGTGCTGTAGTTGGAGGCTGACTCCTCTGCTGAGATAGACCTCCGTGATGATGAGAACATTGCCTCCACATATACCCCAGCTCCCCACACTCTAAATAACTCCCTGGTGCTGGCGACGGAAACTGATGGGAGCCCCTAGCACTGGGATGACTGGTAGAAGAACCTGGCATAGAAGAGCCCTGAATAGGTGGAGCACGGGGACGAACTCTAAACTGGAAGGGCACTAAGTGATGAGTGGCCCTGATCAGAATTGAGAGAACCATGGACAGATGATGCACCCCGATGAAATGGCTGAGTTGACTGAGCCTATCTGAAATGACGACCTCTACCGTGCTGGAACTGACCCCCAAAAGGAGCACCACTGAATCCACCCTGACCACGAGGCCTCTTGGCCTCCCGCTCAACCCTCTCCTGACCGCGAACCATCTCAATCTGCCGAGCAATGTCGACAACCTCATCAAAGGTAGCACCCGAAACTCGCTCCCTGGTCATGAGCAACTATAGCTGATAAGTGAGGCCATCAATAAACCCCATGATCCTCTCTCTGTCTGTGGGAACCAACCAGATAGCATGACGGGCCAAATCAGATAACCGCATCTCATACTGCATCACAGACATATCACCCTGGCAAAACCGGTTAAACTGTCTATGCAGCTCCTCTCTGCGGGATCGAGGCACGTACTTCTCCAAAAAGACCACGGAGAACTGCTGCCAAGTAAGGGGTGCTGCGCCAACAGGACTACGCCTCTCGTAAGTCTCCCACCATCTGAGTGCAGCCCCAGAAAACTGAAAGGTAGTGAATGAGACCCCACAAGTCTCCAAAATACTAGCAGTACGGAGTATCCTCTGACACCTGTCCAAAAAGTCCTGAGCATGCTCTGTCTCTGTGCCACTGAAAGGTGGTGGCTGAAGTCTCCCAAACCTCTCCAACCTATGCTGATCATCCTCAGACATAGCAGGAACCACATAATCCTGAGCAACAGCAACCGGATGGGCTGGTGGTGCCTCTGGTGTCTGAAGTCCCTGAATAACCTGCTCGGGTGTGTGAGCGACGGGAGTCTGAGTGCCTCCCCTGGCCTGAGAAGTGGTTGCGGCCATCGAAATAGAGACTGCCTGACCAAGGCCAGTACACACTATTAGAATCTGAGCAAGGGCCTCCTGAAGGCCTGGAATCACAATAGGCACAGGTGGTGCCTGAGCTGGTGCATCAACAACTGGAACTTGGTCCTGATCTGGGACAACCGGTGGATCTGTAGGTACTGCCCCAACTGTTGTACGGGCTGCACCTCTGCCCCTACCACGGCCTCTACCGCTGCCTCGACCTCTCACGACCCTGGCTGGTGGTATTGGTGGCTGGCCCTCCTAACCGGTAGTACGAGTCCTCACCATCTGTGAGAGAATAAAACAACAGATGTTTAGTTACTAGAATCAACAGATTCGCACGACAAGAATTAAAGAATGTGGAGTTTCCTAAAGGTTATGCATCCTCTCGAAGATAAGTACAGACATCTCTGTACCGATCTGCAAGACTTTACTAAACCCGCTCATGACTCGTGAGACCTATGTAACCTAGGCTCTGATACCAATCTTTCACGACCCAAACTAACCTCTGTCGTAATGGCGCCTATCGTGGAACTAGGCAAGCTGACTCATTTCCAAAACAAATCGATATTTTCATTTCAAAGATAATTTCAAGGTTATTTAACATAAAACATCCATTTAAAGAGTTCAAATCACAGAAAAACAGAAGTGCGGAAAAGAAAAACCCGACATCGAGGTGTCACTAGTCATGAGCATCTGCTACAATCTGTCTAACAATATCAAGGCTAACTCAGCTTGGAAAATAGCTAAATACAACTAGAGAAAGATAAGAGGGAGAAGAGCAGGGGCTGCGATCGCCAAATAGCTACCTTGCTATCTCCAAGAAAATCTGCAACAAGAGCACTCAATAACCGCTACCGTGTCCAGCAACACCTGAATCTGTACACAAGGTGCAGGGAGTAACGTGAGTATGCCAACTCAATAATTAACAACAATAAATAAAGACTGAGCAGTAATGATGAGCAATAAAGCATATAACGTTCATATCAGGAAAATCTCAGTAAAATACCACATGCTTATAAAATCAGGATTTGAATCAAACATCTCGTTTAAACCCAGTTCCAGTAAAAATCATTTAATGATATTTTTCCAATAGTTTTTCAAACGAAGGATCAATGCAAAAGTGAGCTAAATGATGAAATCATAAACAGCCCCTCGGGCAAAACATCACTCATATACAGCCCCTCGGGCAAACCTCACAGTCACTCGTGCCACTCGGGCATACCTCACAATCACTCTTGCCACTCGGGCATACCTCACAATCACTTATGCCTCCCAGTCACTCAGCACTAGCACTCAGTAGGTACCTGCGCTCACTGGGGGTGTGTACAGACTCCGGAGGGGCTCCTTCAACCCAAGCGCTATAATCTGCACGGACAACTCACGTGCTATAATAATAAAGTATGCTGCATGCGGGCAGCCCCGATCCACACTCATCCTCAAAATCAGGCCCTCGGCCGATATCAAACATAAATATGCTGCAGGCGGGAAGCCCCGATCCACACTCATCCTCACAAATCAGGACCTCGGCCTCACTCAGTCATAAACCTCTCAAGCCACTCGGGAATTTTAGTAAAACAAGACATTCGGCCCAAAACATTTATATGCATAAAAATAGAGTCATAAAACTGAGTTATGCGGTAAACAAGTATAAACATGACTGAGTATAGATTTTCAATCGAAAACAATGAGAGGATGGTAATAAACAGCCCCTAAGGGTCCAAACAGCATTGGCGCAAGGCCCATACATGGCTTTCAGCCCAATTTACAGAAATTCTTTCTAAAACATATAAGTATCAAATGGTTTCAACAAAGTATGTAACTTTACAGCTGCTACGGGATGGACCAAGTCACAATTCCCAACAGTGCACGCCCACACTCCCGTCACCTAGCATGTGCGTCACTAAAAATAGTAGAATCATACAAAATTCGGGGTTTCATACCCTCAGGACCAGATTTACAATTGTTACTTACCTCAAACCGGTCAAATCTCTACCCCGCAATGCTCTTGCCTCTGGACTCGGCCTCCAAATGCTCCAAATCTATTCACAATCAGTATAATACCATCAATATACGCTAATGGAATGAATTCCACAAGAAAAGCTTCAAAATTAGACCAAAACCCGAAATTGGCTCAAAAATCGCCTGTGGGGCCCACGTCTCGGAACCCGACAAAAGTTACAAAATCCGAATGCCCATTCAACCACGAGTCTACCCATACCAATTTTACAAAAATCCGACCTCAACTCGACCTTCAAATCTACAAATCTTATTTCCAAATTTCTAAGTTCCAATCTCCGATTTACACCTCAAAATCATGTAATCTAGTCGGATTATTCAATGATAATTTAATATTATGGAGTAAAAATTATCACAAGGGACTTACCTCAAGTTTTCCTTGAAAATATATCAAAAATTGCCTCTCCTCAAGCTCCAATTTGTCAAAAATGGCAAATGGGACGAAATCCATGTTTTTATAATTCTGCCCAGACAACCTCGGTTCTGCCTCGATCTTGGCCTTCGATCGCGGTCCTCGATCCTGGTCCTGAATCCTGGCCCTCGATCCTGGTTCTCGATCCTAGGCCTTCAATCCTGGTTCTTGATCCTAGGCCTTCGATCATGTCTTTGACCCGGCCTTCGACCGTGACCCTCGACCCTGGGCAAGATCATGGCTTCGATCGTGGCCCTCGACTCTGGGCTGGATCATGGCTTCGATTGTGGACCTTGACCCTGGGCTCGATCATGGCTTTGATCGTGGCCCTCGACTCTGGGCTGGATCTGGATCGATTATGAGAGATTTCTGGGCTCGAATCTGGCAGAAAAAATTTCCAACATAAGGAAATTGCAGCAACTGTTGTTGTTCAATTTTTGATACTTTAACCATCCGAAACTCACCCGAGGCCCTCGGGACCTCAACCAAATATACCAACAAGTCCTAAAACATCATACGGACTTAGTCGAATCCTCAAATCACTTCAAACAACAATTAAACCATGAATTACACCCCAATTCAAGCCTAATGAACTTTGAAATTTCTAATTTCTACAAACAACTCCGGAACCTAACAAATCACGTCCGATTGACCTCAAATTTTGCACACAAGTCCTAAATGACATAACAGAGGTATTCCAATTTTTAGAATCGGATTCCGACCCTGATATCAAAAAGTCAACCCCCCGATCAAACTTCTCAAAAATAAAACTTTCGGCATTTCAAGCCTAATTCCTCTACGGACTTCCAAATAATATTCCGGATACGCTCCTAAGCCCAAAATCACCATACAGAGCTATTGGAATTATCACAATTCAAATTCGAGGTCGTTTACACATAGGTCCATATCCGCCACTTTGCTAACTTAAAATTTTCAATTATGAGACTAAGTGTCTCATTTCACTTCGAGCTCCTTCCGGACTCGAACCAACTAACCCGATATAATATAATATAGATGAATAACACAAAAAGAAGTAGGAATGGGGAAAATGGGATTATAACTCTCGAAACGACCGACCGGGTCGTTACATCCTCCTCCTCTTAAACATCCGTTCGTCCTCGAACGGGTCTAGAAACATACCTGGAGTCTCGAATAGGCGTGGATATCTGCTCCGCATCTCCCGTTCGGTCTCCCAGGTGGACTCCTCCACAGGCTGACCTCTCCATTGAACCTTCACTGAAGCTATATCCTTTGACCTCAACCTTCGAACCTGTCAATCCAAAATAGCCACCGGCTCCACATCATAAGTCATATCACTCTCCAACAGAACCGTGCTGAAATCCAAAACATGGGACGGATCTCCAATATACTTCCAGAGCATGGAAACATGAAAAACTGGATGCACACTCGACAAGCTGGGTGGCAAGGCAAGCTTATAAGCCACCTCTCCTATCCTTCGAAGCACCTCAAAAGGCCCAATGAACCGGGGGCTCAACTTGCCCCTCTTCCTAAACCTTATAACACCCTTCATGGGTGATACCTTCAGCAAAACCTTCTCCCCAACCATAAAAGACACATCACAAACCTTCCTATCCGCGTAGCTCTTCTGCCTGCACTGCGCCGTGCGAAGCCGCTCCTAAATCAATTTCACCTTATCTAATGCGTCCTGGACAAAGTCTGTACCTAAGAGCCTAGCCTCACCCGGCTCAAACCATCCAACCGGAGATCTACACCTCCTCCCATACAAAGCCTCGTACGGAGCCATCTGAATACTCGACTGATAACTGTTGTTATATGCAAACTCCGCGAGTGGCAGAAACTGGTCCCATGAACCCCCAAAGTCAATGATACAAGCACGCAACATGTCCTCTAATATCTGAATAAAGCGCTCGGACTGCCCGTCCATCTGAGGGTGAAAAGCTGTGCTTAACTCAACCTAAGTACCCAACTCTCGCTGCACGGCCCTCCAAAACTGTGTGGTGAACTGAGTACCCCTATCTTAAATGATGGAAACTGGGACACCATGCAGGAGAACGATCTCTCGGATGTAAATCTCAGCCAACCGCTCTGAAGAGTAAGTAGTACCAATTGGAATGAAGTGCGCGGACTTGGTAAGCCGATCCAAAATAACCCAAATAGCGTCAAACATCCTCTAAGTCCGTGGGAGCCCAACTACAAAGTCCATAGTGATCCGTTCCCATTTCCACTCTGGGATCTCTAACCTCTAAAGCAAGCCATTCGGTCTCTGATGCTCATACTTAACCTGCTGACAGTTGAGACACCGAGCCACAAACCCAACTATATCCTTCTTCATCCGCCTCCACCAATAGTGCTGCCTCAAATCCTGATACATCTTCGCAGCACCCGGATGGATGGAATACCGCGAGCTATGGGCCTCCTCAAGAATCAACTCTCAAAGCCCATCTACATTAGGCACACATATCCGGCCTTGCATTCTCAGCATGCCGTCATCACCAAAAGTCACATCCCTAGCATCACCGCTCCGAACCATGTCCTGAAGAACAAGCAAGTGGGGGTCATCATACTGACGCTCCCTGATATGGTCATAAAGAGAAGACCTGGAGACCACACAAGCCAATACCCGGCTAGGCTCCGAAATATCTAATCTGACAAGCTGGCCCGCTAAGGTCTGAACATATAATGCCAAAGATCTCTCTATTGCTGGAAGATATGCTAAACTCCCCAAACTCTTTGCCCGGCGACTCAAAGCATCGGCCACCACATTGGCCTTTTCCGGATGGTAAAATAGTGATATCATAGTCCTTAAGAAGCTCCAACCATCTCCGCTGACGCAAATTAAGATCCTTCTGCTTTAACAGATACAGTAGACTCCGGTGATTAGTATTGTTCTCACAATGAACCCCATACAAATAATGACGCCAAATCTTCAAGGCGTGAACAATGGCTGCTAACTCAAGATCATGGACAGGATAGTTACTCTCATGGGTCTTCAACTGGCGCGAGGCATAGGCAATCACCCTACCCTCCCACATCAAAACACAACCAATGCCTATCCTCGAGGCATCACAATACACGGTGTAAGAACATGAAGCTTATGGGAGAACTAACACTGGAGTTATGGTCAAAGCAGTCTTGAGCTTCTGAAAGCTCTCCTCACATTCATCCGACCACCTGAATGGAGCACCCTTTTGGGTCAATTTGATCAAGGGCGATGCAATAGATGAAAATCCCTCCACAAAGCGACGGTAATAACCCGCCAAACCAAGAAAGCTCCTAATCTTCGTGGCTAAGGACGGTCTAGGCCAACTCTGCACCGCCTCTATCTTCTTCGGATCCACCTGAATACCCTCGCAGGACACCACGTGCCCCAAGAATGCTACTGAACTGAGCCAAAGCTCACATTTGGAGAACTTTGCATAAAGCTTCTCCTCCCTCAATCTCTATAATGCAATCTTCAAATACTGAGCGTGCTCCTCCTGGCTACGAGAGTACACCAGGATGTCATCAATGAATACAATGACGAATGAGTCCAAATAGGGCTGGAATACACTGTTCATCAAATGCATGAACGTTGCTGGGCCATTGGTCAGCCCAAAAGACATCAACAAGAACTCATAATGGCCATATCGGGTTCTGAAAGCTGTTTTAAGAATATCTGAATCCAGAATCTTCAGCTGGTGATAACCGGACCTCAAATAAATCTTTGAGAACACCCTCGCTCCCTAAAGCTGGTCGAATAAATCATCAATGCGAGACAAAGGATACTTGTTCTTGACTGTGACCTTGTTCAACTGCGTGTAATCAATACATATTCTCATGGAACCATCCTTCTTCTTCACAAATAGAATCGGTGTACCCCAATGTGACACACTAGGCCGAATAAACCCCTTATCGAGGAGTTCCTGAAGCTGTTCTTTCAATTCCTTCAACTCCGCTGGTGCCATACGATACGGTGGAATAGAAATGGGCTGAGTGCCCGCCACCAAATCAATACCAAAGTCAATATCCCTATCAGGCGGCATGCCCGGTAGGTCTGCAGGAAATACATTCGGAAAATCACGTACCACCGGAACAGAATCAATGACAGGAGTATTTGCACTAACATCCCTCACAAAAGCCAAATAAGATAGGCAACCCTTCTCAACCATGCGCTGAGCCTTCAAATATGAAATCACCCTACTTGGTACATAATCTACAGAACCGCTCCACTCAACCCTCAGAATTCTAGGCATAGCTAACGTCACCGTCTTAGCGTGAAAATCTAGAACAGATTGACATGGAGATAACCAATCCATACCCAATATCACATCAAAGTCAACCATACTGAGCAACAATAGATCCACTCGGGTCTCCAGACCCCCAATAGTCACCACACATGACCGATATACGCGGTCCACAATAATAGTATCACCCACAGGAGTAGATACATGTACAGATGAAACTAAGGACTCACGGGGCATATCCAGAAAATGGGCGAAATACGAGAAAACATATGAATACGTGGAACCAAGGTCAAATAAAACTGAGGCATCTCTGTGGCAAACTGAGACAATACCTGTAATCACAGCATCTGAAGCAATAGTATCTGGTCTGGCAGGGAGAGCATAGAAACGGGCCTGACCACCCCCTGATATTCCTCTCCCTCTAGGGCGACCCCTAGCTGACTGACCTCCACACCGAGCTGACTGGGCGGGTGGTGAGGTAACTGGTACTGTAGTCGGAGGCTGACTCCTCTGCTGAGATAGACCTCTATGACGATGAGGACACTGCCTCCACATATGCCCCAGCTCCCCACACTCAAAATAACTCCCTGGTGCTGGCGGCAGAAACTGAAGGGAACCCCTAGCACCGGGATGACTGGTAGAAGAACCTGGCATGGAAGAGCCCTGAATAGGTGGAGCACGGGATGAACTCTGAACTAGAAGGGCACTAAGTGATGAGTGGCCCTGATGAGAACTGTGAGAACCATGGACAGATGATGCACCCCGATGAAATGGCCGAGTTGACTGAGCCTGTCTGAAATGACGACCTCTACCGTGCTGGAACTGACCCCCAAAAGGAGCACCACTGAATCCACCCTGACCACGAGGCCTCTTGGCCTCCCGCTCAACCCTCTCTTGACTGCGAACCATCTTAATCTACCAAGCAATGTCGAAAACCTTATCAAAGGTAGCACCCGAAACCCGCTCCCTGGTCATGAGCAACTGTAGCTGATAAGTGAGACCATCAATAAACCTCATGATCCTCTCTCTGTCCATGGGAACCAACCAAATAGCATGACGGGCCAAATCAGATAACCGCATATCATACTGCATCACAGACATATCACCCTGGCAAAACCGGTTAAACTGTCTATGCAGCTCCTCTCTGCGGGATCGAGGCACGTACTTCTCCAAAAAAACCACGGAGAACTGCTTCCAAGTAAGGGGTGCTGCGCCAACAGGACTACGCCTCTCGTAAGTCTCCCACCATCTGAGTGCAGCCCTAGAAAACTGAAAGGTAGTGAATGACACCCCACAAGTCTCCAAAATACTAGCAGTACAGAGTATTCTCTGACACCTGTCCAAAAAGTCCTGAGCATCCTCACTCTCTGTGCCACTGAAAGGTGGTAGCTGAAGTCTCCCAAACCTCTCCAACCTACGCTGATCATCCTCAGACATAGCAGGAACCACATAATCCTGAGCAACAGCAACCGGCTAGGCTGGTGGTGCCTCTGGTGTCTGAAGTCCCTGAATAACCTGCTCGGGTGTTTGAGCGACGGGAGTCTGAGTGCCTCCCCTGGCCTGAGAAGTGGTTGCGGCCGTCGAAATAGAGACCGCCTAAGCAAGGCCAGTACACGCTGTCAGAATCTGAGGTAGGGCCTCCTGAAGGCCTGGAATCACAATAGTCACAGGTGGTGCCTGAGCTGGTGCATCAACAACTGGAACTTGGTCCTGATCTGGGACAACTAGTAGATCTATAGGTACTGCCCCAACTGCTGTACGGGCTGCACCTCTGCCCCTACCACGGCCTCTACCGCGGCCTCGGCCTCTCGTGGCCCTGGCTGGTGGTACAGGTAGCCGGCCCTCCTGACCGGTAGCATGAGTCCTCACCATCTGTGAGAGAATGAAACAACAGATGTTTAGTTACTAGAATCAACAGATTCGCAGGACAAGAATTCAAGAATGTGGAGTTTCCTAAAGGTTCTGCAGCCTCTCGAAGATAAGTACAGACGTCTCCGTACCGATCCGCAAGACTCTACTAAACTCGCTCATGACTCGTGAGACCTATGTAACCTAGGCTCTGATACCAATCTATCACGACCCAAACTAACCTCTGTCGTGATGGCGCCTATCGTGGAACTAGGCAAGCCGACTCATTTCCAAAACAAATTGATATTTTCATTACAAAGATAATTTCAAGGTTATTTAACATAAACCATCCATTTAAAGAGTTCAAATCACAGAAAAACAGAAGTGCGGAAAAGAAAAACCCGACATCGGGGTGTCACTAGTCATGAGCATCTGCTACAATCTGTCTAACAATATCAAGGCTAACTCAGCCTAGAAAATAGCTAAATACAACTAGAGGAAGATAAGAGGGAGAAGTGCAGGGGCTGTGATCGTCAAACAGCTACCTTGCTATTTCCAAGAAAATCTGCAACTAAAGCACTCAATAACTGCTACCGTGTCCAGCAATACCTGAATCTACACACAAGGTGCAGGGAGTAACGTGTGTACGCCAACTCAGTAAGTAACAACAATAAATAAAGACTGAGCAGTAGTGACGAGCAATAAAGCATATAACGTTCATATCAGGAAAATCTAAGTAAAATACCACATGCTTATAAAATCAGGATTTGAATCAAACATCTCGTTTAAACCCAGTTCCAGTAAAAATCATTTAAAGATATTTTTCCAATAGTTTTTTAAACGAAGGCTCAATGCAAAAGTGAGCTAAATGATGAAATCACAAACAGCCCTTCGGGCAAAACATCACTCATATACAGCCCCTCGGGCAAACCTCACAGTCACTCGTGCCACTCGGGCATACCTCACAATCACTCTTGCCACTCAGGCATACCTCACAATCACTCATGCCTCCCAGTCACTCAGCACTCGGTACTCGGTACTCGGCATTCGCACTCAGTAGGTACCTGCGCTCACTGGGGGTGTGTACAGACTCCGGAGGGGATCCTTCAGCCCAAGCGCTATAATCTGCACGGACAACTCACGTGCTATAATAATAAAGTATGCTGCAGGCGGGCAGCCCCAATCCACACTCATCCTCACAATCAAGCCCTCGGCCGATATCAAACATAAATATGCTGCAGGCGGGCAGCCCCGATCCACACTCATCCTCACAAATCAGGACCTCGGCCTCACTCAGTCATAAACCTCTCAAGCCACTCGGGCATTTTGGTAAAATAAGGCATTCAGCCCAAAATATTTATATGCATAAAAATAGAGTCATAAAACTGCGTTATGCGGTAAACAAGTATAAACATGATTGAGTATAGATTTTCAATCGAAAACAATGAGAGGATGGTAATAAACAGCCCCTAAGGGTCCAAACAGCATTGGCGCAAGGCCCATACATGGCATTCAGCCCAATTTACAGAAATTCTTTCTAAAACATATAAGTATCAAATGGTTTCAACAAAGTATGCAACTTTACAGTTGCTACGGGACGGACCAAGTCACAATTTCCAACAGTGCACGCCCACACGCCCATCACCTAGCATGTGCGTCACTAAAAATAGTATAATGATACAAAATCCGGGGTTTCATACCCTCAGGACCAGATTTACAATCGTTACTTACCTCAAACTGGTCAAATCTTTACCCCGTAATGCTCTTGCCTCTGGACTCAGCCTCCAAATGCTCCAAATCTATTCACAATCAGTATAATACCATCAATATACGCTAATGGAATGAATTCCACAAGAAAAGCTTCAAAATTAGACCAAAAATCCGAAATTGGCTCAAACATCGCCTGTGGGGCCCACATCTCGGAACCCGACAAAAGTTATAAAATCTGAATTCCCATTAAACCACGAGTCTACCCATACCAATTTTACCAAAATCCGACCTCAACTCGACCCTCAAATCTACAAATCTTATTTCCAAATTTCTAAGTTCCAATCTCCGATTTACACCTCAAAATCATGTAATCTAGTCGGATTATTCGATGATAATTTAATATTATGGAGTAGAAATGATCACAAGGGACTTACCTCAAGTTTTCCTTGAAAATATATCAAAAATCGCCTCTCCTCAAGCTCCAATTTGTCAAAAATGGCAAATGGGACGAAGTCCCTATTTTTATAATTCTGCCCAGACAACCTCGGTTCTGCCTCGATCTTGGCCTTCGATCGAGGTCCTCGATCCTGGCCCTCGATCTTGGTTCTCGATCCTAGGCCTTTGATCCTGGTTCTCGATCCTAGGCCTTCGATCATGTCTTCGACCCGGCCTTCGACTGTGACCCTCGACCCTGGGCTCGATCATGGCTTCGATCGTGGCCCTCGACTCTGGGCTCGATCATAGCTTCGATCGTGGCCCTCGACCCTGGGCTCGATCATGGCTTCGATCATGGCCCGTGACTCCGGGCTCGATCTGGGCTCGATTCTAAGAGATTTATGGGCTCGAATCTGGCAGAAGAAATTTCTAATAGAAGGAAATTGCAGCAGCTGTTGTAGTTCAATTTATGATCCGTTAACTATCCGAAACTCACCCGAGGCCCTCGGTACCTCAACAAAATATACCAACAAGTCCTAAAACATCATACAGACTTAGTTGAATCCTCAAATCACCTCAAACAACAATTAAACCATGAATTACACCCCAATTCAAGCCTAATGAACTTTAAAATTTCTAATTTCTACAAACAACTCCGGAACCTATCAAATCACGTCTGATTGACCTCAAATTTTGCACAAAAGTCCTAAATGACATAACAGAGGTATTCCAATTTTCAGAATTGAATTCTGACCCCGATATAAAAAAGTCAACCCCCCGGTCAAACTTCTTAAAAATAAAACTTTCGGCATTTCAAGCCTAATTCCTCTACGGACTTCCAAATAATATTCCGGACACACTCCTAAGCCCAAAATCACCATACGGAGCTATTGGAATCATCAAAATTCAAATCTGAGGTCTTTTACACATAGGTCCATATCCGGTCCACTTTTCTAACTTAAAATTTTCAATTATGAGACTAAGTGTCTCATTTCACTCCGAGTTCCTTCCGGACTCGAACCAACTAACCCGATATAACATAATATAGCTGAATAACACAAAAAGAAGTAGGAATGGGGAAAACGGGTTATAACTTTCGAAATGACCGGTCGGGTCTTTACATTTACCCATTCACCCCCGAGCCTGGATATATAATTGGTTTTGGAATACGGACTCAATTTGAGGTCTAAATCCCTAAATTTTTGAAATTCCTAATTTCTACCCAAAATCCCTAATTCTACCATGAAACTTTAGATTTTAGGTTGATAATTCATGAAATGTAATGGGTAATTGAAAAAAAATAGTTTAGAATCACTTACCAACACTTTGGGGAAGCAAATGACTCTTAAAAATCGCCTCTAGCCCGTTTGTTCTTTGAAACTATGGGAAATGGATTAAGTCCCGTTCTGGGAATGTTTTATGCACTGGGCGACAGTGTTCATCGCGTTCGCGAGGACACTATCGCGTTCGCGAAGAGTAGAGTTGCTAAGACTACGCGTTCGCGAGTCCCCCTTCACGTTCGCGAAGGCTACTGCCCCCTTGGCCTCCGCGTTCGCGAGACCTTCCTCGCGTTCACAATGAAGGAAGACTAACCCCCTGCCGCCCCCAGGTGCCTAACACTACATGTTCGCGATGAGCTAGTCGCGTTCGCGAATAGTAAAGCCCCCATCGCTTTGTGTTCACGTCCATGCCTTTGCATTCGCGAAGAAGAAAATATCAGCCTGGCCAGCTTACTTTTCCCGTTCGCGAGAGTACCTTCGCGAACGCGAAGAAGGACATACCAGAACAGCTGCTGCAGCAAAATACCAGATTTTTTAAGTCCAAAACATCTCGTAGCCTATCTGAAACTCACCCAAGCCCTCGGGGCTCCAAACCAAACATGCACACAAGTCTAAAAATATCATACAAACTTGCTCGCACGATCCAATCACCAAAATAACACCTAGAACTACGAATTTAACACCAAAACGAATGAAATTTTCAAGAAAGCTTTAAAATTTCTATTTTCACAACCGGACGCCCGAATCACGTCAAACCAACTCTGTTTCTCACCAAATTTCACAGATACATCATAAATATTATATTGGACTTATACCGGGCTCCGAAACCAAAATACGGACTCGGTATCAACAAGTCCAAACATCAACCAATTCTTAAAACCATTAAATTTAAGACTTTTAATTTTTATCAAAAATTCATAACTCGAGCTAGAGACCTCCGAATTCGATTCCGGCCATACGTCCAGGTCCCATATTTCGATACGGACCCACCAGGCCCGTCAAAACACGGATCCGGGACTGTTTACCAAAAATGTTGACCGAAGTTAACTAAAATCAACTTTTAAGGCAAAAATTCTTATTTTCATCAATGTTCAACATAAAAGCTTTTCGGAAACATGCCCGGACTGTGCGCGCAAAACGAAGAGGGTACAAAATGAGATTTTTAATGCTTAAGAGTGCATAATCGAATTCTAAAATATAAGATGACCTTTTGGGTCATCACAGTATTGACATGCACACTTGACATACATGCACAGAGATGCATTTTTTCTCATGATGTACGATATTGAGTCATTCATGACTTCACATACTCATCGACATGTATGCATAAAGATATATTTTTCTCATACAATTTGAAAATGAAACATCCTCTATGTTGTTGAAAGGTTTTTGGGTACTCATATTTTGGTGATTTCGATAAAAGATTTGGATTTTCACTGATATACTTGAAAAATAGGCCTATTTTTCTGGAATTGTGAATGAGCTGAGCATTTTATCTCTAAGTTAATTCTTTTATTACTTCTATTATGTTGTTATGAACTGTTGTTGGCAATTGGTGTTGGACCTTGACCTTTGTTCCAGCTCGTCACTACTTTCAACCTAAGGTTAGGTTTGTTACTAATTGAGTACATGGGGTCAGTTGTACTCATACTATACTTTTGCACCTTGTGTACAGATATTGGATGTTGATTTTGCTGTGATCGACGGGAGCTGGATTTGAAGATGTACCTGTGTTCCGGTCATAGCTGCCTCTTGTTTATGGTAGCCTTAGATTTATAAAAATATGTTTATGTACATTTTGAATAGATGATGTATTTATTTCATATCAGCTTGTAAATTCTAATCTTAGAAGCTCATGATTTTGTACTATTAGTCCTTGTGGAGTGTATTAGAGTCAATTAAATATTATTGGAATTGGATAGTTATTAGTTGGCTTACCTTGTGGGTTGGGTTAGGTGCTATCACGACTAGTTGGATTTTAGGTCATGACAATCAGATAAATAACCTGCATCTACATAACCAATATGATTTGCACCACCTTTATTAGCATTAGCAAGATACATAAGTGCACCAATTGCACTAAGATAGAGTTTTTTAGACCAAGGAGTTCTTCATCCTCTTCTGGAGGTCAGAACGGGTCTTTATTCACTTCAAGTGATTGAACATCCATTTGGTGTACTAAATGGGTGCGCTTTGTCCATGTAAAAGCGTTTTAAGACCTTTTCTGTATAGACAGATTGATGGATAAAGATCCCATCTGCTAAATATTCAATTTGCAGACTAAGACAATGTTTTTCCCTTTGCAGCTCTTCTGGAGTTCTGATGAGATTTATATCATTAACATAAACAGCAAGTATAACAAACTCTGATGTTCTTTTCTTTGTAAAAATGCATGGACAAATGCCATCATTTATATAACCTTCATTCATCAATTTAGTGAGGCGATTATTCCACATGCGCCCTGATTGTTTTAAATCATACAAAGATTTTTGTAATATGATTGAGTACATTTCCCAAGACTTTGATTTATATGCTTCAAGCATTTTAAATCCTTCATGGATTTTTATATAAATTTGATCAAATGAGTCATATAGGTTATGACTTGCATCTAAATGGCATGACATCTTCAGGTGTCTGGACTACATGTCTGATCCTCAGAATCTTTTATAATACTGTTCACTATATTGTATCAAATATATCGTCAACTATCATTTTGTATCGGTTCCTAAGCGACATAACTTGTTGAGATCTCATCACTTTCTTTATTTTCAGGTACTTGAACTTCTTATGGAGTTTCATGAAATGTAATGTCGTGGGCTCTTCTAGAGCTCATTTCCTCCTCATTATGATCATTTGCTCCTATCACTTTTCAAGGATTGTTACCTTTGGAACCGATCAATTTACTACGCTTCATGCGTGCAGTAAACTTTATCCTTCGGGGACTTTAATTTTAATAGGAGCATTTGCAGCTGAAATATAATATTTAATTTTGGATCAGCAAATGCTTCTGGCATTTAACTTGAATTATCTTCTAAGTGAGGATCATAATAATGATAATTCGATTCATATGGCATATTTTTCAGCTGTTTATTCCATCCCCCAAATGTTAGAAAAACTAACACCTATACCCAATATTCTTTGGGAAACCTATCTTTGTGCATTATGGTAGAGAAATAAATCATATACCATATATCAAAAGTTATTAGATACTAAAGATATTTGGTTTCTGATCCTATACCAATTGTGAGGGGAGGACTTATCATATTTTGTTGGTTTGATGCATACAAGTGTTGATGTATACAATTTAGAAAATCTTAGACCAACAATTAGTGTTTTGTTATCATAAGCAATAGTTTAGCCATTAATATGAGGTATTCAATGCTAAACTAGCTTAAATATAAACCAACATCATCAAGATTAACTATCTTGATTTCATAATTTAAAAATTATGCTCTTAAATGAGAAAAATAATTTCAAATGCCAAACTGTAGGTTGACAATAAATAGACATGTAACCATCTTATGTATGCATTATAAGTGGTTCACATGATAGGTGAATGGGCCCAAATTCACCTTTTATATATTCCAGAATTTAGGGGTCTTAGTCCCAACTTTAGCTGGTATAATCAATTTATTATGAGACCAAGCAACATAAAAGAATTCTTGAAGAATCTTCTAGTTCTTCAGTATATGCTTATCTGAATTCTCAAATAGCTCATTTAAAAATGGCAAATGAAAACTTCAAGTTTAATCATGGTATGTGATATCTCTTAGTAATCTTCTGGTTTACTATGGCATAAACTTTTGCATTAGTAAACTCCTGATTTACTGTGGCTACTTTTGTATCAGTGAATCTCTGATTTACTGTAGCTACTTTTGCCTCAGTAAAACTTCTGATTTACTATGACTGCTTTTGCATTAGTAAACTTCTGGTTTACTATGATATATGATATAGTACAAATTGAAGAATAAGGCGGGTCACTTCTCACATACATATTATTTTACCTCCTACGATTGTGGAAACATGAAGATTTTCAATCTTTCAATCATTTGTAGTCTCAATATGATAGCCATTTATATTAGTAAACTCCAGGTTTTACTACAACATATGTTTTGAGCATAATCATATAATATGAATGATATATTTGTATATAAGCTCTTCGAGAGCCTTCGTTTCTTATCCAGAATCTAATATTTATCGGACACTACGGGTGTCATGTGTCTTCTAGACAAATAACTAGCTCTTCAGGAGTTGTTGATACATTTTGTACTATCAAATATTGCTCAGACACTTCTGGTTTCATGAGAAAAAATTATAATCAAATAAATAATATAAAACAATTGTTTAAGCACAAGAAAACACATCTTCATAATATTTTTTTACTTCAGGAGGAATTTTAACTGTGTTACTTCTTCAAGAGTAAATTTAAAATACGAAATATTGAGTATATATTCTCTCAATCATATTAACTCTTCTGGAGGTGCATTGTAATATCTTTATATCAAGAGTGCGTTCATATTTACGTCTTTATTAATATTATAACATTCACTTCAGGGAATGGATTAATATTTATCAAAAATTCTTATCTTTTAGGAAATCGAACATAATTATCTGAACGCGCATTAATCACATCAAATTGTGATGCTTCAACCCCTTTTAAAATATTTACTACTTCAGGAACAAATCGAGGCGTGCATGTAATATAGAGAATATTTATATAGCTTATCTTTAATTGTAACCATAAAAAGCCTAAATTATCACTTCTGGTGGTCATAGGCATATACCACTTCTGGTGGTTAACAAAATTTAGTTACAATGAGATATAACATAACCACTTCTAGTGGTTTTATATTTCTTGCAAACTCTGCTAGAGTTTTGTGATGACCCAAAAGGTCATCTTATGTTTTAGAACTCCAATCTGCGCTCTTAAGCCTTAAAAATCTCATTTTTACCCTCCTCTATTTGCGTGCGTAGTCCGGGCAGGTTTCCAGAAACCCTTTATGTTGAAAACTGATGAAAATAAGATTTTTTACCTTAAAAGTTAATTTTAGTTGACTTCAGTCAACATTTTTGGTAAACGGGCCCAGATCCGTACTTTGACGGTCTCAATAGGTTTGTATCGAATTATGGGACCTGGGCGTATGCCCGAAATCGAATTCGAAGGTCCCTAGATCAAGTTATGAATTTTTGATGAAAATTAAAAGTCTGAAAATTAATTATTTTTAAGAATTGATTGATGTTTGGCATTGTTAGTACCGGGTCTGTATTTTAGTTTCGGAGCCCAGTACAGGTTCATTATGATATTTAATACATATCTGTGGAATTTGGTGAGAAATGGAGTCGATTTGACGTGATTCGGACGTCCAGTTGAGAAATTAGAAGTTTTAAAGTGTTCTTGAGAATTTCATTTGATTTGGTGCTAAATTTAGAGTTCTAGGTGTTATTTTGGCGATTTGATCACGTGAGCAAGTTCATATGATGTTTTTGGACTTGTGTGCATGTTTGGTTTGGAGCCCCGAGGGCTCGAGTGAATTTCGGATAGGCCACGGGATGTTTTGGACTTGGGAAAAATCTAGTTTCTGCAGATTCTGGTGTCTGTCATATCCTTCTTCGCGTTCGCGAAGGTCCTCTCGCGAACGCGAAGAGTATTCTGATGAGGCTGAGACTTCTTCTTCGCGAACGTGAAGGCCTGGTCGCGAACGCGAAGTGATGGGGTATTTACCCTTCGCAAACGCGATCGGCTCAACGCGAACGCGAAACATGTGGGGACCTGGGGGGATCGTTCCTTCAGCACGAACGCGAGACATTCCTTATGAACACGAAGGCCAGAGGGGAGTGATCGTCGCGAACGCAAGCTGGGCCTCGCGAACGCGAAGGCTTGGCAGCCAGTGCCCTTCGCGAACGCGACAGTGCTCTCGCGAACGCGATGAACACTGTCGCCCAGCACTTAACAGAATCCAAAACGGGATTTTTGCCAAAAAAACTCATTTTTCTCAAAAACCAAACGGTGAGGTGCATTTTTTCAAGAGTCAGTCCTTCCCCAAATTGTTGGTAAGTGATTCTAAACCATTTTCTTTCAATTACCTATTACATTTCTTGAATTTTCAACCTAAAATATAGAGTTTTCATAGTAGAATTAGGAGTTAGGGTAGAAAATAGGGATTTCAGGAATCAGGGGATTTAGACCTCAATTTGAGGTCGGATTCCAAAACTAATTACATATTCGGGCTCGAGGGTGAATGGGTAAAAGGATTTTGGTCCGAACCTCGAATTTTGACCGAGCGGTCCCGGGGTCGATTTTTTTGACTTTTTGGAGGAAAACTCGGAAAATTTAATTTATGCAATATAATTGATTTCTTTAGCAATATTTGATATTATTGAGTCATTTTTGAATAGATACGAGTGGTTTGGATGTAAATTCCAAAGGAAAAGATGTGATTGAGAATTAAGTGGCATTCGAAGCGAGGTAAGTGTTGTGTCTAACCCTGACTTGAGGGAATTACGAACCTTAGATTACTTGCTAAGTGAAATTCATGTGAGCGGCGTATATGTGAGGTGACGAGTACTTATGCACCGCCAATTTACTTATTTTCCATGTTTCTCTGTTTTTCTTATATTGTCTCATTCCTATGCCAAACTGCTACGTCTTATACTACCGTTATTTAATTTATCGTTCTTATCATGTTTACGAATTTTCTGGTGATAGTTGAGTTTTTATTTCAAAGTTGAGATTGATATTCTGGAACTAAATGTTGAAGTAAGGTTTGTACTTGTTATTCTATCTCCCTGTTATTATTTATGCATTGCATTATAGTAAGGGAGAGTGTTAATACACGAAGGGTGATGTCGTGCCATATTGTGAGTGTTAATGCACGGAGGGTGATGCCGTGCCATATTGTGAGTGTTAATGCACGAAGGGTGATGTCGTACCATACTGTGAGTGTTAATGCATGAAGGGTGATGTCGTGCCATATTGTGAGTGTTAATGCACGAAAGGTGATGCCGTGCCATGATATGAGAGTTAATGCATGAAGGGTGATACCGTGCCGTTTCTATTAATTTTATGGTGAGATTGAGAGTAAAAGCACGAAGGTGATGCCGTGCATTTTTCCTTACTGTATTCACTATTCCTGTTGATTCATGGTATATTGACTGCTCCAGTGATCATTCTATTGTAGTTCTTTATCTTGTATTTCCCTTAGTATGTTCCCCTTCCGACATTTCCTGTTTAGTTCTTCATTTCTGTTATTTGCATATACACTGTTAAATTATACAGGTTGATTTGTAGGTGCCTTGCCTTAGCCTCGTCACTACTTCGTCGAGGTTAGGCTCGACACTTACTAGTACATGGGGTCGGTTGTATTGATACTGCACTCTGTACTTTCTGTGCAGATTTTGATACCGGCTCGGGTTGATCGAGATTTTGCTATTGGTCTGCTGTCCGAAGACTCAAGGTAGATCTGTCGGCGTTCACAGACCTTGAAGTCCCCGTCTATCTTTTCTGTTCTACTGTTTCTTTCATTGAGACAGTTGTATTTCTTTTTGATTATTACTTGTAGCAAATTCTAGAATGCTCGTGAATTGTGACTCCAGATCCGGGTGGTAGTAATTAATACAGTTTTATGATATTCCGCTTATTATATTTCGTCTTAGTTAATTATTGTTATTTACTGAATGGAAATAAGGAATTGGTTTAATGATTCTCTAACGTTGGCTTGCCTGGCAAGTAAAATGTTAGGCGCCATCAAGGTCCCGTCGGTGGGAAATTTCGGGTCGTGACAAGTTTAAGTAGATCTAACAATGTTATCCACTTTGTAATCCTTTATTAAGATAATTAGGATGAAAGCAAATACCAAAATAGGTATTGTATACGTAACATATAACCAAGAAAGCGATGATAAAGATATTAAAATATAAGCAAAAGGCTCAAATTAAATTACGCAAATTTGGCCACTCAAGATGTAAGTGATATCTGCCTCACTACTGCCAAGAAGAAAAAATCACCACCTCAATGATATAATTTTCCTTATGATGATCATAATGAACAAGATCTAACTACAGATATAAGAGTGTCGCCTTACATCGGAGATGAACACACCTCAAGGATATAATCTGCATTTTGATGCTCGGAATGAACAAGATCTAACCACGGACATAAGAGCGCCTCCTTACGTCAGAGATGAACACACTGATACTTTCAAAATATTTGCTCGAGATGGCAGAGTCTCGTGCTGATAACGTGTTATAAAATAAAGACTGTAAAGTAAATAAATCGAAGACAAGTATAGAAGGAGATTGATATTTTTATCCAACTTTAAACTGATGTAATGAACTGAAAACTCCTCTATTTATAGAAGAAAGGAAGCAGCTGCGAGGCTTTTCAGGAAGCAGCTGTGAGGCTTTTCTTGAGTTGCTTGTAAGCTGTTTGCATGAGCTGCTTGCAACCTGCCTGTTTAATAAGAAGCTGCAGCAAATCATTTCATTAAGTTGCTTGCAACTTGCCTGCATCAGCTGCTTGTAGATAAACTTCTATTGAATACCAAACGGATAATCTTGTTCAGGAAGATTATCTACAGCGGAGTAATAAATTGACATCCACATTATAATAATTTTCATAACAATAACATCTCAACGAATAAAGACGCATAAAAAACCTTTTGATTCGAGCACTTTGCCAACGAGATATGAAATTGCTCCTTAGCAGGTGAGTTCTCTAAGATATTCTTTCGTTCTACAAAAATTATTCAACCTTTGGTGATTTTTGTCTTGTTTTTAATACTTTTTATATGGTTTTGGAAGAATTATTTTTGCGTTTTTAGAATAGTTGATTCTACGTTTATTCTTAGAAGAATAAATCACAAAACAGAATAATATTCCCCTGATTAGGCGGGGACAGGATTCGAACCAGCAATCTTCAGGACATGAGCCTGATGAGTTGACCAATTCTTCTACCCCGCATTCTCTTTCTTTGATATGAAGTGGATGTGGATTCGAACCACACAAGGATTTTTAGTCCAGCTGAGCTACCCAAACCACTTTGAAATAAGTCTCTTTTCTTTATGTAATTTGGCCCGCCCCGGAATTCTAACAACTCCTTAAGATTTTGAGGCTTTCGTATCATGAAACTAATAATTGGTTATGACTGACTAAAATTATTGACATGCTATTTTATAATTTCTCAAGTTTTTATTGGGAAAAGACCAAAAATTATTCTGAAAAGTTGTTGAAAGTTGAAACAGCAAAAGAATTAATACCAATCATGGGCTTGAGCTTACATAATGTTTGGTGTTTCATAAATCTTGTAGATCTGCACACTAAGCTATCAAGGCCAATGGAACTGAATTATAGCTTCATACATACAGCTCCTCAATCTGATATCTATATATCTATATCTATACTTATATACACACACACTATTATAAAAATACGAAGCTCCTTAGTGAAATATCGTTCCCCTTTTTTATCCTTCAGAAAAAAATTATGATTCAATAAAATAGTCATTTTAATTATTTTCCTAAAATTTTAGGAATAGTCATTTAATTATTGTCCTAATATTTAGGACTTCAAAATCAACTATATTTTGTGTACTAAAACCTTCCTCATTTGAATTATGTTAAATATAACTGATTTTAAAAAGGAAAAGTAACAACAATTTAAAAAAACAAAAGGAAGAGTAATATTAGTTGTCATGACCCAAATCCACTATAGGCCATGATGACGCCCACCATCATTGTTAGGCAAGCCAACAATTAATCATTCATTTTAACCTTTTTAAAATTCATAAATCTTTCCTGGATAACGAGGTTAGTGCATTACATCCTTGCACTATACTTACATCATTGAACCCATTAGAACCACTATTGAGAGTCGCCTACTCTGACCTGGTCCCGAATGTAATCAAACTCCAACACTTCGTTAGCACATGAACACTCCCAAAGAAGCAACCAGATGAATTCTTTTCCTTGTACTTCACATCCACAAGAAGCATAAACTCTGAGTCTTCCCAAAACCTACACATGAATCGATAAGGCAAAATATAGCACCCATTCATCGAGTTCTTTGCTTGGATTACCCCTGATATTTTTTCTCTTAATCATAACTAATCCACAAATGTATCGATAATCAGAAACCGCAGAAGCAGACAACCACGTGACCCAATCGTATACTGTAGACTCCCCCACTTAGCTTTAAGCTACAATCACATAAACCTAGAACCCGCAAAGATTCCCCATTCTCAATTACCATGATCTCGCACCGTTAACACGCCAAATTTCTCGAAATCCCTTGTTAAACTTTTTCATTAACATTCTGAATTATCAGCCACAATCGTATACTCGACCTCTTGCCGAGTAGTAAGTAAAACTCTTCGTTGAAACTTCATCAGAGTCACACCAACCACTAACCTGCCCACGGGACATAGCCCACATATGGAATTCCATACTGACACCTTCCAACAAGGTCATGCTCGCCTGCCAGCTGTAAGGGTTTGTTCATTCCCCATAGACATCAATTGAAAGTCCAATAATACATTCCAAACTAGAAGTCACATTGTATCCCCAGAAACGATAATCAAGTTTTCACACCCCTCTTCATTTCAATCAAACGCCTTACTTCCATAGTCAATCTTCCTCAGTACAGTAGCCACTATTCCAAATAAAATCCATAGACCTAGTCACTGTCCACCATGATTCCCAAATCGCTCTAAACTTTTCTCAAGGCATGTGGTTATCCTACCACAGAATTCATGTGCTACTCTGCCACTCCCTCTTCGGTTAGACCATTTCCATTAAGAAACATCTCGACCTCTGCTTTTCATACTTGACCTGCTAGCAATTCAACCGCCGCGAGACACCTCCCGCTATGTTCTTCCTCATCCTTTGGTATCCAAATATTGCATCAAATCAAAATCCATCTCTGTAGAACTTTAATCAATAAATTTCTACCAACTCTAAGTCTCCTCGCAGAGCATCTTGCTCGAGCCATCAGCATTCGAAACACCGATTCGATTCTGAAACTACTACACACTGCCATTTCTGACAATCGCTTCTTAGACACTATTTCACCACAACCTGCCCCGAAGGAAAATTAAATAAGACCATAACACCGGCGAACCTTAATGCGTTCAAACAAAGACGACGACACCACCTCGCAAATAAAAATTCTACCACGTTCAAAAATATCAGGTCTCGTTACTCCATCAAACCAAAGCCTGAACATCGATAGTCTGATTGCTTTTCCTCCGCTGGAATTAAATATTGAACCTCTAAAACATGAACTTAGAAATCCTCCTTTCGAGTCATTCACTGTCGTGAACCATAAATAAGCACCCTACTATTTACATCAACACTGCTTGATAACCACTCATGAACATCATAAGAATCCGTGCATAGCCTCAAAACCATATGCAATATTGATACAGGACTGGAACGACAATAGATCGCTCGAATATGTAGGGTGATAGATCATGCGTTATATATGTAGTATCACTGCAACTTTTTGATGCCTCATTGTTAACAAGCGCTGAATATTGTGTAAGAGTGAATAGGAAGGATATAAAGACAAAAGCCTTGATGGGATCAAATCGCACGACGAGGAATCAAAAAGGGAAGTGCTCCTAAAAGCCCTGAAGCCTCTCGAAGATAACTACAGACGTATCTGTATCGATCCGCTGGACTCTACTAGACTTTCTCATGACTCGTGAGACCCAAGTGAACCTAGAGCTCTGATACCAAGATGTCACGACCCAAATCCATTGTAGACCGTGATGGCGCCCAACATCGTCGTTAGGCAAGCCAACACTTAATCATTCATTTTATCCTTTTTAAAAATCATCAATATTTCTTGGATAACGAGGTTAGTGCATTAAAATAAATCGTAGTTACGTACAGTTTTGTTAAAATAATAAGTGAAAGTGAATCAGTGTAAAATAATCCATAACAAATTCTAGAACACCCCAAAAACCAGGTGTCACAAGTGCATGAGCATTTATTAAGGAGTACAATAATACAACCTCTATCCGGAATATAAATAAGACAGGATAAATTAAATGGTATGATGGAGACTCTGTGGGTTGCGATACGTAGCCTAGAATGCAGCTCACCATAAAGTCTCCTCAGCAGCTATGATTACGCGCCAAAATGACCACCAATTGAACATGTCAGGTCTTGCACATTTAGTGCAGAAGTATAGCATGAGTACGTAAATTAATGCATACCCAGTAAGTATCTAGCCTAACCCCGAAGAAGTAGTGACGAGGGATCGATATCGATACTTACTAGAGGCCCAACAAAACAATATAGTAAATCATAAGCAAATGTGAAACACACAACAATAATGGGGTAAGTTACCTAATCTTTCAAATATTCCAGTTAAAGTGTGAGTTTCTTAGTCTTGTATTCTACCTCAACAGCCGAGTGTATCAAATACCAGTAACAAACAGATAAGAAGTACCATATAAAACATCAGGTATCAGTGGAAAGATAATCTCATGAATGTTCGGACTGCCAGCGATATAACGCACGATTATGCCGATGTCGTTCGGCCCGTTCAAGAAAAATATGTACATTGCCGAGGGTTGAGCGGCACGAACCATAGATGAATCTATTAAACTGCCAAGGAGTTTGGCTCGCTCCACAACAATGGAAGGTTATCGAATTACGAGACACATGCTTAAAATAGAGTACATGAGCACAAAGTGAATATACTCTTTACCATTTCTCAAATAACTCGCCAACAACCCAAAGTGATAAGGCTCGGCCTGGTATATATATATTTATTTCTAAATCAATTTCAATTATAAATTCAATTAATTAAACCAACAGAATGAGTTCAAATAATTCAAATATTACATGATAAGGTCCTAAGTCTACCCGGACATAAACATGCTTTAGCTACGTACGGACTCTCATCACATCGTGCACACGTAGAACCCACAACTAGTATCACATAACAATTACATCACCTAGGAGGTAGTTTCCCCCTCACAAGGTTAGACAGGAGACTTACCTCGCTCCGATGTTCCATAACCGGCTCCAACGCCCCTCTAACTCTTCAATTCAAAGCTAAACAATCCGCAACTAGTCAAACAATGTACAACTCAATCAAAATACACTCAAATGCGTATAACTTAACAATTTATAATGATTCTCAACTCCGCTCAAAAAGTCAATAAAGTCGACCATCGGGCCCATGTGCCCGGATTTCGAAAGGTTTCGAAGATAAACTTTACCCATAACACCCCGAACTCAAATATATAATTCATTTCTAATTCCATATCAAATTTTGTGGTAAAATCCAAAAATACCAAATTTCTAGGTTTTTTTACCAAAATCTCAAATTTCTAGTAATTTCCATGTTTAAATCCTTATGAAATATTTGAAATTAACATACGATACGTGGGAAGTATTTAACTTGCAATACATGATGAGAATTCCCTCTTGAAGAGCTCCAAAAATTACCCAAACCAAATACAAATGTGGGAGAAATGGGCTAAGTCTCGAACTAAAAGCACCCCGCACCTGCTGAAAAATCCATCGCAGGTGTGGTCCCCTCTAAGACCAGTCGTCCCCACGTTTGCGAAAAAATGCTCGCTCCTGCGAGACTTCACCAGCCTGCCCGCTCCGCCTGTACGGATGATTTGGTCACGCAAGCGGTTGCACACCTTCGCTCAGGACATCGCATCTGCGAAAGGCTGTGCCTCTCCTCGTTCTCTTCTTCGCTCAACTACCTGTATCTGTGAGCACAACTCCGCACCTGCGATGCCAAACACGCCCCTACGGTCTCGCACCTGCGACCAAATCCTTCGCAGGTGCAATCGCACTAGACCCGGTGCACTTCAGCAGTTGCCCAAGTCCAAACTCATCCCGATTTCAAATCCAAATCACCCCCGAGGCCCCCAGAACCCCATCCAAGTACACCAACACATCCCAAAATACGATACGAACTTAGTCGAAGCCTCAAATCATGTCAAACAATATCAAAATTATGAATCAACGATCGAAACCTTTTTTTAAACCTTCAAAAATTCTAACTTCGCTGAACGCATCCGAATTATACTTAAACATCCCGGAATGATGCCAAATTTTGCGTACAAGCCAAAAATTATGATACAAACATATTCCAAGGCTCGGAACCCCATACGTACATCGATAGCTCCAAAGTCACTTTAAATCCACTTAGGAAATTCTTAAACTTTTAAAAAAATAACTTTTCCATATTAAGTGTTGAAATACTCCTGGGCCACCCGATACTCGAACCAAATATTCGCCCAAGTCCGAAATCATCATTGGAACCTATTGGAACCTTCAAATCCCGATTCCGATGTCGTTTACTCAAAAGTCCAATCTTGGTCAATTTTTTCAACTGAAAGCTTCCGAATTGAGAATTTTCCATCTGAATCAACTCTGAACTTCCTGAAATACAATTCTGACTACGTGTACAAGTCATAATACATAAAGTGAAGCTACTCAAGGCCTCGAATCACCGAACGACGCACTAGATCTCAAAACGACCACTCGGATCGTTACATTAGTCTTCGACTGTTTTTTGTTTAGTGGTTTGGTTTACGTTTGTTCAATTTCAAAACCAAAAATAAATAATTTAGATTCACTCAAATTAAATAAATGTATTTCCATCATTATTTTTTATATATAAATTAATATTTTACAGCTAAATGTTTATCACAATTACAAAGACTAATATTATAAAACTTAACAATTCGTAGGAACGATATTGTTGTATTGTATTAAATTGTTCACACTTTGAAATCAAATAAAATCTGTAAATTATTGAATATTTCTTAATTTGAACTATATGTCGTTTCAGGGTAGGGTAAGGCTGCGTACATCTTACTCTCCCCAGGCTTCACTTGTGGGAATTCATTGGATGTGTTGTTGTTGTTATACTTTAAACTATGTTAGAAGTTCTAATATCATTAAAATGTTAAAATCAATTAGAATAACGTATGCATAGTACTTTTATTAAACAGTTTGACTTTCCCATAAAGAAGTCGATTGAAAAGTAAAGGAGATAGTATTTCTGGTTTATTTAGCTAGCATTTGGCCATAAATTCACAAATTTGTTCTGAAAAATCTAATTTGAGTGAAGTTTGGTTTGAAAATAAAAATGTGTTTGGACATCAATTTTGGGTAAAGTTTGGCTTGAAAAAATATGAAATATGACTTATACCCACAAGTTCTAAAAACTATCACAAATACCCAACAGTACCATTATCAATAACATTTATTATATTATTGCAAACCATAGTCCTGAACATAAATAAATTTGATACAAAATTATCATTTTTATAATGAACTATATGATACACTATCAGATGACCGAGAAGACGAAGCAACATCGTTATAAAATAATAAATAGCGGGCTTTTTAATAAAATATAAAAGTTTGGGACAATTTTTAAAAAATAAAATAGTGATATTTTGTCCCAAAACCAGCTATTGAGCTGGTTTTGGGATTTGGAATTTTTCCAAAATGTAGGCCAAACGGGTCCTTAATCAATGTAAATTCCTAAATTTGCAGAGCTTTTTAATTTGAACTATATTTACATAAAAATAAAAATAAAACTATATCTACATGATTTATTGTTCTAGAACATTGACTCAACACATTTTATTTTTTGTCTTTATATTCATCATTTTCATGAGCTTATTTTTAATTTTATTTTGTCTCAGACTATTTATCTAATTTTAATAATTTTATACTCATTTGTCACGACGGCGCCTAATATCTAAGACTAGGTAAACCTAATCAAATATGTAGAATAACTGAAATATTAAGCCAAATCTCAAAAACATCAACATCTGTAATAAACAAAAACTACAATTCAAGTATAACAACTCCCAAAACCCGGTAGATATAAGTCACAAGCTCTAAAGAGAAACACTAAATATCCCTATACATCAAAGTCTAATGAGGATAAGGAAATAATATAATAAAGATAGAGAGGGAATCCGAGATCTGATGACGCTGGTAGATGTACCTTGAAGTCTCCACGTACGGACTAGTTCACTGGTACCTAGTCTGGTAGGCAGTACCTGGATCTGCACAAAAAGATGTGCAGAATCGTAGTATGAGTACACCACAACGGTACCCAGTAAGTGCCAAGCCTAACCTCGGTAAAGTAGTGACGAAGTCAGGTCAGAGTCCTACTGAAAATATTAGTAAACAAGACAGAAGATATAATAATATAATGAAAAGACTGAGAAGTGAACAATGAGAATTTACAGAAGGTAATAACACAAAACCAAAGAAAGACAAATACAAAATGAAAGGAAAGAACAAATCTTACAAGTTAAGGAACAACAACAATAACAACAGTATAACAAATAGAGGAAATCAACAGGGGCACTCTCGAGGTACCGCCTCGTAGTCCCAAAAGTAAATATCTCACAATCTTTTCTTATATCACTGCGGGAGGCTTTATAATTTGTTTTAAAAATTATTTTCCCAAAATAGTATCCCGTGTTTTAGCCAACCTTATCATACCGCATGACTTCTAGTAGTTCCCCTACTAGCCGCATATATCAAGTCCACCTTATCTAACCACATGCCTTTCAACATCCAGAACTTATACCACCGCATTTGTATCAATAATCACAACGGCACGAAAGAAACCTCGTGCAACAATAACAACCGCACGACATAAGGAATATGGAATCAAGAAAGCAGGTAATTCGACTTAGCATGTAGTACAAGTTGCAAATAAGAGATGAGACAAGTAGATAGGTGAAATACGATAAACATGATAACTATAAAGGCTAAAATAATCCAGTTAAAGCATAAAAAGGAAACTACTTAGATAAAGTCGGAATTTCAAATTTTAGCCCGTGTACGCACTCGTCACCTCACGTACACGGCCCTCACATATGACAATTTTTCACAACAATACCAAATCCTAAGGGGATTTTTCCCACATAAGGTTAGACAAGTCACTTACCTCAAACCTCGCTCGGTCAATCAATAAGAAGGTCTTTTCCTCGATTTTCCAACTCTGATTGGCTCGAATCTAGCCTAAATAATTTCATACTATAAATATAACTATAGAAAACTAATATAAATAATGAAATGACGACTTTAGCAAAGAATTGAAAAATTGCTCCACAAAGTCAACTCGGGCCCATGTCTCGTAACCCGACCAAAATCATAAAATCTTAACATACATTCGATATCGAGTCCAACTATACAAGAATTACTCAAATCCGACCTCAAATCGTCATTCAAATCCCCAAATTTTATCCTAAGAAGTGTTTCCAAATTTTCCCAAATTTCCAACTAAAAACACTAATTAAATGATGAAAACCACAATAGATTCGTAGGAATTAATCAAAAACAAGTCAAGAATCCTTACCCAAATGTTTCCTCTGAAAATCTCTCAAACGTTCGCTTCCATCCGAGATCTATATCTCAAAATATGAAGAAAATGGCAAACCCTCAATTTTAAACCTTCTGCCCAGCACTTTCCGCTTTTGCGGACAGATATTCCGTTTCTGTGGTACCGCACCTGCGATGAAACCTCCGCATCTGTGGAGCTCACTTAAGCCCCCAGACTTTGCACTTTCTCACCAAAATCAGCATCTGTGGAAGTGCTTCTGGGCCCACTCGTCTACTTCTACGGAAACCCTGACCACCTCAGCTTCCCTCACTCTCCGCTTATGCGATCATCCTTCCGCATGAGCGACTCCGCTTATGCGTCCTCCTTGTCATACTTGCGACCAATGGCCACCCTCTTCATTCCCTCTTCTGCGCTCGCCCTCTCACTTCTGCGAGCTCTCTTGCGATCAAACTTGCGCAGGTGCGATTGCACCAGAACTGGTGCACTTCAACCATTCTGTAAATTTTGAACTCGATCCGTTTAACATCCGAAACCACCCCGAGGCCTTTGGGACCTTAACCAAACACTATAACAAGTCCTAGAATATCATACGAACATAGTCAAGCCTTCAATTCACATCCAACAACGCTAAAACTAAGAATTTCGCATGGATCCAAGCCTAATGAACTTAGAACTTCTAACTTCTACATTCGATGTCGAACCTATCAAATCATGTCCGGTTGACCTCAAATTTTGCACACAAGTCACAAAATGACATTACGGACCTACTCCAACTTCCGGAATCGGAATCTGACCCGATATCAAAAAGTCCACTCCTGGTCAAACTTTTCAAAAATCATCCAACTTTCCAACCTTCGCCAATTAACGCTGAAATGACTTAGGGACCTCCAAATCAACATCCGGACATGCTCCTAAGACCAAAATCACCATACTGAGCTATTGGAACCGACAGAACTCTATTTCGGAGTCGTCTTCATACAAGTCCAACTATGGTCAACTCCTATAACTTTAACTTCCATTTTTAAGGACTATGTGTCACATTCCACTAGGAAACTCTCTCGAATGCGACACCAAGCACCCCGGCAAGTCAAGTAACAACAAAATGAGATAAAGGGAGAAATAAATAGAGGATCAGGATTAGCACTCTCAAAACGACCGGCCGGGTCGTTACATCATTATTATAGGTTCACGCGTAATACACGTACTCTAATGCTAGATTATATTAAATTATATATATTAATCTATAATTATTATTTTGAAAATATACACACACATATGTATATATTACATACACGCACGCACACATACACACACACATACACACACACACACACACACACACACACACACACACACACACACACACACACACATATATATATATATATATATTGTGTGTGTGTATTGTGAACAAAAATGTTTAAGTCATTGAAATATAACGATGAATTAGAGGACCTATGTGGGGTAAGATTGTTTCCTTTATCGAGCTAGCTAAATATGATCAGCATTCATCATTCTTAAGAACTTACACTTTTACTTTAATTTTTATTTTATAATTAAAACATATCATTTTATAATTTATGTGATTTTTAAAATTGTGTTGTCATTGAGATGAGGTTTACGCACAAAGCGCGTACCCTAAGACTAGTATTATATTAAAAGCACGAAGGTCCTTAGCGAAATATCTTTCGCCTTTTTTGCCCCTTAAAATAGAGTTCACGTTGGACATGATTGTAATTAATTAATTTTCTAATATTTAAGATTTTGAACTCTTAAATATTTATGAATTTGAGATTGAGTAAGATTTTACCTCGAAAATGTAACGACCCAACCGGTCGTTTTGACTGTTAGAATTCCGTTCCCCTAAATAAGACTCCCCGTATGAGCTTTTATTAATTTATGACTTGCGAGGATGGTCCGTTCGGAATTTGGAAGTAATCAAGTTGAAATCGGAACAATTGGTTCCTTAGTTTAGCTTTAAAAGACCAAGTTTGACTTCGGTCAATATTTTTGAGTAAACGACCCCGGAATCGGGATTTGACTATTCCAATAGGTTCGTATGATGATTTTGGACTTGGGCGTATGTTCGAATCGGGGTTTTGACAACCTGGGAGCATTTTGGCAATTAATAGTAAAAATCAACTATTTGAAGGTTTAATGTTCTTTAAATTTAGTTTGGAGTAGGTTTCAGAGTAATCAAGGTTTGTTTGAAATTTCAAGCCTGGGAATAGCTCTGTATTGTGGTTCTGGTCTTAGGAGTACGTTCGGATGTTAATTTGGACGTCTGTAGGTCATTACGGAGTCATTTGGCAGAAGTTAGAAATTTGATGGTTTTTAAGAAATTTGACTGGGAGTGGACTTTTTGATATCTGGTTTCGAAAGTTGGAGTGGGTCTATATGGTGATTTAAGACTTGCACGCAAAATTTGGTATCATTTCGAATAGTTTAAGTGTGTTTCAGTGTGTTCGGAGAAAGTTTGAAAATTTTCAAGTTGAATCAATTTGGTTTGGGGTATGATTCTTAGTTTTGGTATTGTTTTACACGTTCTGAGGGTTCGAGCGAGTCCGTTTTATGATTTCAAACTTGTTGGTATGTTCGGACGGGGCACCCGGGTCCTCGGTTGTTAACCGGATGAGGCTCGGACGAAGGTTGGATTTTTGAAGAGCAGTTGTTGCATCAGGCTTCTGCTGTAACCGCACCTGTGCATAGGCAGCCGCGGGTGCGAGCTCGCAGAAGCGAGCCCCAAGCCACAGATGCGAAAGAGATGGAGGAAGGCATTGGCAGAGAAGTGGACTCCTGGGCGCACCTGCGGATGCACAAAAGCGACCCCCTTGTCCGCAGGTGCAGAGCCTAGCCAAGAAGAGAAATCTCGCACCTGCGAGGGTTTTTCGCAGGTGCGAAAAAGCTGTTCGGGTAGAATGTTAAAAAGGGACGAGACTAAGCCATTTTTGTCCGTGTTTTTCCCCTTTTTGGGTGATTTTGGAGCTTTTCGAGAGGGGATTTCAACTAGCAACTTGAAGGTAAGTTAATTCTACACACTTTGAGTTAAATACATAGATTATGGGTGGATTATAACTTATAAATTTTGAAAATCAAAGGTTTAGATGAAAAACCTAGATTTTTATAAAAATGAGATTTTAACCACGAAAATGGTTATGGAATTGGATAGAAATTTTATATTTGAGTTCTTGATATTATGGATAATGTTTTCCTCCAAAAATTTCCAGAATCCGGGCATGTGGGCTCGGGATGAATTTTAGGAATTTTACCATTTTGGATAGGGTAATTTATTTGATAGATAAATTTTGAATTATTGATCATGTAATAATTATTTTATATAACTTGTGGATAGTTTTGGATTTTTCGGCATCGAATTGAGGTTTTACGCGACATTTGATCGGAAAAGTGGACTTTGAGACAAGGTAAATCTCTTGTCTAATCTTGTGAGGGGGAAATTATCCCATAAGAGATTTAAATTAATAATTGTTGCTAAATGTGGAGGCTACGTACTCACGAGGTGACAAGAGTCCGTACGTAGACTCTACTAAACTCGTTCGTGACTTGTAGAACCTATGAACCTAGAGCTCTGATACCAACTTGTCACGACCCAAAATCCCACCACAGGCATCGTGATGGCACCTAGTCTCTAAGACTAGGTAAGACGATTTCAATTACATTTTGAAGCCATTTTTAAAAAAATAGAATCTGAATTTAATAGATAATCAAAACCAACAGCGAAACAACTATGAATATACAACCTCCCAAGATTGGTAGTACTGAGTCACGAACTCTAACTGAATATATAAAATGATCTCAAGGATCGAATTGTCACGACCCAAACAAACCTCTGTCGTGATGGTGCCCATCGTAGAACTAGGCAAGCCGACTCATTACCAAAACAAACCGATATTTTCATTTCAAAGATAATTTCAAAGTTATTTAACATAAAACCTCCATTTAAAGAGTTCAAATCACAGAAAAACAGAAGTGCGGAAAAGAAAAACCCAACATCGGGGTGTCACTAATCATGAGCATCGGCTACAATCTATCTAACAATATCAAGGCTAACTCAGCCTGAAAAATAGCTAAATACAACTAGAGGAAGATAAGAGGGAGAAGAGCAGGGGCTGCGATCGCTAAACAGCTACCTTACTATCTCCAAGAAAATCTGTAACCAGAACACTCAATAACCGCTACCATGTCCAGCTACACCTGAATCTGCACACAAGGTGCAAGGAGTAACGTGAGTACGCCAACTCAGTAAATAACTACAATAAATAAAGGCTGAGCAGTAGTGACGAACAATAAAGCATATAACGTTCATATCAAGAAAATCTCAGTAAAATACCACATGCTTTTAAAATCAGGATTTGAATCAAACATCTCGTTTAAACCCAGTTCCAGTAAAAATCATTTAAAGATATTTTTCCAACAGTTTTTCAAACGAAGGCTCAATACAAAAGTGAGCAAAATGATGAAATCATAAACAACCCCTCGGGCAAAACATCACTCATATACAGCCCCTCGGGCAAACCTCACAGTCACTCGTGCCACTTGGGCATACCTCATAATCACTCATGCCTCCCAGTCACTCAGCACTCGGCACTCGGCACTCGCACTCAGTAGGTACCTGTGCTCACTGGGGGTGTGTACAGACTCCGGAGGGGCTCCTTCAGCCCAAGCGCTATAATCTGCACAGACACCTCACATGGTATAATAATAAAGTATGCTGCAGGCGGGCAGCCCCGATCCATACTCATCCTCACAATCAGGCCCTCTGCCGATATCAAACATAAATATGCTGCAGGCGGGCAGCCCCGATCCACACTCATCCTCACAAATCAGGCCCTCGGCCTCACTCAGTCATAAACCTCTCGAGCAACTCGGGCATTTTAGTAAAACAGGGCATTCGGCCCAAAATATTTATATGCATAAAAATAGAGTCATAAAATTGAGTTATGCGGTAAACAAGTATAAACATGACTGAGTATAGATTATCAATCGAAAACAATGAGAGGATGGTAATAAACAGCCCCTAAGGGTCCAAACAGCATTGGCGCAAGGCCCATACATGGCTTTCAGCCCAATTTACAGAAATTCTTTCTAAAACATATAAGTATCAAATGGTTTCAACAAAGTATGCAACTTTACAGTTTCTACGGGACGGACCAAGTCACAATTCCCAACAGTGCACGCCCACACACCCGTCACCTAGCATGTGCGTCACTAAAAATAGTAGAATGATACAAAATCTGGCGTTTCATACCCTTAGGACCAGATTTACAATCGTTAATTACCTCAAACCGGTCAAATCTTTACCCCGCAATGCTCTTGCCTTTGGATTCGGCCTCCAAATGCTCCAAATCTATTCACAATCAGTATAATACCATCAATATACGCTAATGGAATGAATTCCACAAGAAAAGCTTCAAAATTAGACCAAAACCCGAAATTGGCTAAACAATCGCATGTGGGGCCCACGTCTCGGAACCCGACAAAAGTTATAAAATTCGAAAGCCCATTCAACCACGAGTCTACCCATACCAATTTTACCAAAATCCGACCTTAACTCGACCCTCAAATCTACAAATCTTATTTCCAAATTTCTAAGTTCCAATCTCCGTTTTACACCTCAAAATCATGTAATCTAGTCGGATTATACGATGATAATTCAATATTATGGAGTAGAAATGATCACAAGGGACTTACCTCAAGTTTTCCTTGAAAATATATCAAAAATCTCCTCTCCTCAAGCTCCAATTTGTCAAAAATGGCAAATGGGACGAAGTCCCTATTTTTATAATTCTGCCCAGACAACCTCGGTTCTGCCTCGATCTTAGCCTACGATCTTGGCCTTCGATCGAGGTCCTCGATCCTGGTCCTCGATCCTGGCCCTCGATCCTGATTCTCGATCCTAGGCCTTCGATCCTGGTTCTCGATCCTAGGCCTTCGATCATGATTTTGACCCGGCCTTCGACCATGACCCTCGACCCTGGGCTCGATCATGGCTTCGATCGTGGCCCTCGACTCTGGGCTCGATCATGGCTTCGATCGTGGCCCTCGACCCTGGGCTCGATCATGGCTTTGATCGTGGCCCTCGACTCTGGGCTCGATTTCTGGGCTCGATTCTGAGAGATTTCTAGGCTCGAATCTGGCAGAAGAAATTTCCAACCGAAGGAAATTGCAGCAGCTGTTGTAGTTTAATTTTTTATCCGTTAACCATCTGAAACTCACCCGAGGCCCTCGGGACCTCAACCAAATATACCAACAAGTCCTAAAATATCATACGGACTTAGTCGAATCCTCAAATCACCTTAAACAACTCTAAAACCATGAATTACGCCCCAATTCAAGCCTAATGAACTTTGAAATTTCTAATTTCTACAAACAACTCCGGAAACTATCAAATCACGTCCGATTGACCTCAAATTTTGCACACAAGTCCTAAATGACATAACAGAGGTATTCCAATTTTCAGAATCGGATTCCAACCCTGATATCAAAAAGTCAACCCCCGGTCAAACTTCTTAAAAATAAAACTTTCGGCATTTCAAGCCTAATTCCTCTACGGACTTCCAAATAATATACCGGACACGCTCCTAAGCCCAAAATCACCATACGGATCTATTGGAATCATCAAAATTCAAATCTGAGGTCGTTTACACATAGGTCCATATCCGGTCCACTTTTCTAACTTAAAATTTTCAATTATGAGACTAAGTGTCTCATTTCACTTCGAGTTCCTTCCGGACTCGAACCGACTAACCCGATATAACATAATATAGCTTTATAACAGAAAAAGAAATGGGAATGGGAAAAACGGGGTTATAACTCTCGAAACGACCGGCCGGGTCGTTACATTCTCCCCCTCTTAAACATCCGTTCGTCCTCGAACGGGTCTAGAAACATACCTGGAGTCTCGAATAGGCGTGGATATCTGCTCCGCATCTCCCGCTCGGTCTCCCAAGTGGCCTCCTCCACTGGCTGACCTCTCCATTGCACCTTCACTGAAGCTATATTCTTTGATCTCAACCTTCAAACCTGCTGATCCAAAATAGCCACCGGCTCCACATCATAAGTCATATCACCCTCCAACTGAACCGTGCAGAAATCCAAAACATGGGACGGATCTCCAATATACTTCCGGAGCATGGAAACATGAAACACTGGATGCACACTCGACAAGCTGGGTGGTAAGGCAAGCTTATAAGCCACCTCTCCTATCCTCTAAAGCACATCAAAAAGCCCAATGAACTGGGGGCTTAACTTGCCCCTCTTCCCAAACCTCATAACACCCTTCATGGGTGATACCTTCAGCAAAACCTTCTCCCCAACCATAAAAGACACATCACGGACCTTCCTATCCGCGTAGCTCTTCTTCCTGGACTGTGCCGTGCGAAGCCGCTCCTGAATCAATTTCACCTTATCTAATGCGTCCTGGACCAAGTCTGTACCTAAAAGCCTAGCCTCACCCGGCTCAGACCATCCAACCGGAGATCTACACCTCCTCCTATACAAAGCCTCGTACGGAGCCACCTGAATACTCAACTGATAACTGTTGTTATATGCAAACTCCGTGAGTGGTAGAAACCGGTCCCATGAACCCCCAAAGTCAATGACACAAGCACGCAACATGTCCTCCAATATCTGAATAATGCGCTCGGACTGCCCGTCCGTCTGAGGGTGAAAATTTATGCTTAACTCAACCTGAGTACCCAACTCTCGCTGCACGGCCCTCCAAAACTGCAATGTGAACTGAGTACCCCTATCTGAAATGATGGAAACTGGGACACCATGCAGGCGAACGATCTCTCGGATATAAATCTCAGCCAACTGCTCTGAAGAGTAAGTAGTACCAACTGGAATAAAGTGTGCGGACTTGGTAAGCCGATCCACAATAACCCAAATAGCGTCGAACTTCCTCGAAGTCCGTGGGAGCCCAACTACAAAGTCCATAGTGATCCGTTCCCACTTCCACTCTGGGATCTCTAACCTCTGAAGCAAGCCACCCGGTCTCTGATGCTCATACTTAACATGCTGACAGTTGAGACACCGAGCCACAAACCCAACTATATCTTTCTTCATCCGCCTCCACCAATAGTGCTGCCTCAAATCCTGGTACATCTTCGCGGCACCCGGATGGATGGAATACCGTGAGCTGTGGGCCTCCTCAAGAATCAACTCTCGAAGCCCATCTATATTAGGCACAGATATCCGGCCCTGCATTCTCAGCATGCCGTCATCACCAATAGTCACATCCCTAGCATCACCTCTCCAAACCTTGTCCTGAAGAACGAGCAAGTGGGGGTCATCATACTGATGCTCCCTGATATGGTCATAAAGAGAAGACCTGGAGACCACACAAGCCAATACCCGGCTAGGCTCCGAAATATCTAATCTGACAAGCTGGCCCACTAAGGTCTGAACATCCAATGCCAAAGGTCTCTCTATTGCTGGAAGATATGCTAAACTCCCCAAACTCTCTGCCCGGCGACTCAAAGTATCGGTCACCATATTGGCCTTTCCCGGATGGTACAAAATAGTGATATCATAGTCCTTAAGATGCTCCAACCATCTCCGCTGACGCAAATTAAGATCCTTCTGCTTTAACAGATACTGCAGACTCTGGTGATCAGTATAGATCTCACAATGAACCCCATACAAATAATGACGCCAAATCTTCAAGGCGTGAACAATGGCTGCTAACTCAAGATCATGGACAGGATAGTTATTCTCATGGGTCTTCAACTGGTGCGAGGCATAGGCAATCACCCTATCCTCCTGCATCAAAACACAACCAATGCCTATCCTCGAGACATCACAATACATAGTGTAAGAACCTGAAGCTGATGGCAGAACTAACACTGGAGCTGTGGTCAAAGCAGTCTTGAGCTTCTAAAAGCTCTCCTCACATTCATCCAACCACCTGAATGGAGCACCCTTTTGGGTCAATTTGGTCAAGGACGACATAATAGATGAAAATCCCTCCACAAAGCGACGGTAATAACCCGCCAAACCAATAAAGCTCCTAATCTTCGTGGCTGAGGACGGTCTAGGCCAACTCTGCACCGCCTCTATCTTCTTCGGATCCACCTGAATACCCTCACTGGACACCACGTGCCCCAAGAATGCTACTGAACTGAGCCAAAACTCATATTTGGAGAACTTTGCATAAAGCTTCTTATCCCTCAATCTCTGTAATGCAATCTTCAAATACAGAGCGTGCTCCTCCTGGCTACGAGAGTACACCGCGATGTCATCAATGAATACAATGATGAATGAGTCCAAATAGGGTTGGAATACACTGTTTATAAAATGCATGAACATTACTGGGGCATTGGTCAGCCCAAAAGACATCACCAAGAACTCATAATGGCTATATCGGGTTCTGAAAGCTGTTTTGAGAATATTGGAATCACGAATCTTTAGCTGGTGATAACCGGACCTCAAATCAATCTTTGAGAACACCTTCGCTCCCTGAAGCTGGTCGAATAAATCATCAATGCGAGGCAAAGTATACTTGTTCTTGACTGTGACCTTGTTCAACTGCCTGTAATCAATACACATTCTCATGGAACCATCGTTCTTCTTCATAAATAGAACCGGTGCACCCCAAGGTGACACACTAGGCCGAATAAACCCCGTATCGAGGAGTTCCTGAATATGTTCTTTCAATTCCTTCAACTCCGCTGGTGCCATACGATACGGTGGAATAGAAATGAGCTGAGTGCCCGGCACCAAATCAATACCAAAGTCAATATCCCTATCAGGCGGCATGCCCGGTAGGTCTGCAGGAAATACATCCGAAAAATCACGTACCACCGGTACAGAATCAATAATAGGAGTATCTGCACTAACATCCCTCACAAAATCCAAATAAGATAGGCAACCCTTCTCAACTATGAGCTGAGCCTTCAAATATGAAATCACCCTACTTGCTACATAATCTACAGAACTGCTCCACTCAACCCTCGAAATTCCCGGCATAGCCAACGTCACCATCTTAGCGTGACAATCTAGAACAACATGACATGGAGATAACTAATCCATACCCAATATCACATCAAAGTCAACCATACTGAGCAACAATAGATCCACTCGGGTCTCCAGACCCCCAATAGTCACCACACATGACCGATATACGCGGTCCACAATAATAGTATCGCCCACAGGAGTAGATACATGTACAGATGAAACTAAGGACTCACGGGGCATATCCAAAAAATAGGCGAAATACGAGAAAACATATGAATACGTGGAACCAGGGTCAAATAATACTGAGGCATCTCTGTGGCAAACTGATACAATACCTGTAATCACAGCATCTGAAGAAATAGCATCTGGTCTGGCAGGGAGATCATAGAAATGGGCCTGACCACACCCTGATCTGCCTCCCCCTCTAGGGTGACCCCTAGCTGACTAACCTTTACCCCGAGCTGACTGGGCGGGTGGTGAGGTAACTGGTGCTGTAGTCGGAGGCTGACTCCTCTGCTGAGATAGACCTCCGTGACGACGAGGAAACTGCCTCCACATATGCCCCAGCTCCCCACACTCAAAACAACTCCCTGGTGCTGGCGGCGGAAACTGAAGGGAACCTCTAGCACCGGGATGACTGGTAGAAGAACCTGGCATGGAAGAGCCCTGAATAGGTGGAGCACGGGACGAACTCTGAACTGGAAAGGCACTAAGTGATGAGTGGCCCTAATGAGAACTGTGAGAACCATGGCCAGATGATGCACCCCGATGAAATGGCCGAGTTGACTAAGCCTGTCTGAAATGACGACCTCTACCATGCTGGAACTGATCCCCAAAAGGAGCACCACTGAATCCACCCAGACCACGAGGCCTCTTGGCCTCCCGCTCAACCCTCTCCTGACCGCGAACCATCTCAATCTGCCAAGCAATGTCGACAACCTCATCAAAGGTAGCACCCGAAACCCGCTCCCTGGTCATGAGCAACTGTAGCTGATAAGTGACTACTACAATCAATGCCAAAACCTATCAAATCACGTCCGATTGTCCTCAAAATTTGCACACAAGCATTACGGACCTATTCCAACTTCCGAAATTGGATTCCGACCCCGATATCAAAAAGTCCACTTCTGGTCAAACTTCTCAAAAACCTTAAAAAAATCGACCTTCGCCATTTCAAGCCTAAATCAGCTACAGACCTCAGATTTACAGTCCGGACACGCTCTTAAGTCTAAAATCACCCAACAGAGCTAAGGAACCGACGAAACTCCATTCCGGAGTCGTCTTCATACAGTTCTGACAACTGTCAAAATCCTAAGACTTAAGCTTTTATTTTAGGGACCAAGTGTCCCAAATCACTCTGAATCATACGATAACTAAATTCAACCACGCACGCAAGTCAATACACGTAATACGAAGCTGCTCAGGGTCTTATGCCGCCAAACGGGACTTAAATTCTTGAAACGACAAGTCAGGTCGTTACAATTCTATTCTTTATTTAATTAAATTATTTGTAATACATTGTGAATTGTTAGGGAAAGATAGTAAAAGATGGAAATATCATATACTTAATTTTCTGTTTAAATTAATTAATTGTTAAAAGAAATTGTGCATCCTCTCGTATTAATCTATTAATAAATATACTCTCCTTTCGGAGGTACATAAGAAAATATCCTCCTTTCTTGTTGATCGGGCCGAACGCTTCGGCAGTATAGATGCATCTATGGATCGCTCCGCATGTCCCCTGGCAGTGTACACGACACTCTGGATCGGGCCGTGCGACCTCGGCAGAAGTCAAGCCTAATAATAATAATAATTACACGATATCTTGATATTTTAATTACAGTTTATGAATTTAATTAATAGATTGGAGATTGTTGCATTTGAAGGAATTTAATTATTTTTGCTGGTTCAATAAAATTTATTGTTAACTCTGTGAATCATATTGATTTAGATATTCTATTTTTATTTTAATTATTATTATTGACCCTTAGTGAGTGTCAAAGTCGGCCATCTCGTCTCTACATCTTCGAGATTAGGCTTGATACTTATTGGGTACACGTTGTTTACGTACTCATGTTACACTTGCTGTACATTTTTGTGCAGGTACGTATATGTGTAGTGGCCTTGTGGGCGCAGAGGTATGGTTAATGCGGAGACTTAGGTGAGCTGCATTCTACATTGCAATCCGTAACCAGTAGAGTCTCCTTCAGAGTTATTTATATTTTTCCTGTCTAATTTGTATTCCGGACAGTTGCTGTATTTTATTTTATATTCCTTGTAAATGATCATGCACTTGTGACACCGAGTTTTGGAAGGATTATGGGTTGTTATGTATTGAATTTGTTAAAAGTATTATTATTTACTCTCTAAATCCCCATTCTTTACTATGTTCATTAAAGAAAAATATGATTTCAAAAGTAATAAAAATAAGAACCCAATTTAGTATTTATTGTTGGCTTGCCTGACAGTGGTGTCCGGCGCCATCACGATCTTAATGAATTTTGGGTCGTGACAGAAAATTTCTATAAATTTGGCCAAGTAATAACATCTCACTTTTAAGTTCCTTTCACGTTAAGTTATGGATTCCAACAAGGAAATTGGACCGAAATCTATAGTTATTTCTTTAAAGCAATATTTTAATAAGATAAAATTTTAATAAACTTTAAAGTCCTAAATATTATGAATTTGTACCTAATTCAAATAAGGAAAGATTTAATAATTTTTTAATTTAATTTTAAAGTTATAAATATTATGAAATGTCAAATGTGAAATTAATTTATAAAAGGTAAAAAAGACGAACGATATTTCATTAAAAATAAAAATTTTAAAATAAAATAAATATTATTTAAAATATGTTTTTGCATTATAATATAAACTTAACAAAAATTTGCAAGTTCTGAAATGATAGATGTGTTAATCATTATAAAGGTACAAACTCAAATATTTAGGTACGTAAATTATATCATAAAACATATCTAACTAAATTTAACTTTAGGTAAACTATTATTAATTAAAACTTCAAAGGGTAAAAGGAATTTTCCACGTTATAAATGTTTGGATAAATTTATTTTTAAATTTTAATATTTAAAGCTTAGATGAGCTAATATGAATTTGAATCAGCAAAACAATTATTCCCTTTAGCAATTAAAAGTATCCAATTCAATTTCTTTCCAAATTAATTATATACGTAAAAATTATTTTCAAGGTGAAAAGATTACTAGGCTACATAAATTTGTTTTTATAAAAATAGCATTGGTAATGAACGATATAAAAATTAAATAAAAATAGTTATTCTATATTATTAAAAGTCAAATTGGTAAAAATATAAACTTAAATCAATAATAATAAAACTGCAGCAGATAAAACGTATTATAAAATGAATTAATTGGTATTAATTTTTTGTTTCTTTTCACATTCATTTCAACACATGATAGCTCCCTATATTTTTTGTATATTAAATTATTTTGGTAAAATATTAACACAACATTAATCAAATTTAGACTTTGCATCATTACCTATTGATTTTTTCTATGAGCTATAGGGCAACCTCTTTATTTTCAAATCTCTAAAATACCAAAAAATTTAAGACTTTAATTTATTTTATTTGAAAAGTATTTTTGTGATTTATTTGTTTCCAGTATTGGGTAAAAGAAACTAATTTTAAAATCACAATAAGGCATCTAAGAACTTTTGTGGAGCAAGCTTTTTTCGTTGAGTTAGCTAAATGAGATTGCATTAATTATTTTAAGAACTTACCCTTTTTAAAATTTTATTTTAACATTATGTGATTTTTTTAAAATAGTGTATCCCTTGATATAAGTACACGCGCAAAGCGCCCTTAGCAAAATATCGTTCGTCTTTTGTACCCTTTTAAAATAAAGTTCACACTGGACAAAATAATCTTTCAGTTATTTTTTTAATATTTAGAAATAATTATTTGATTATTTCCCTATGTTTAGGAACAAAGATTTAATTAGTTTCCTACTATTTAGGAATAGTCATTTAATTAGTTCCCTTTTTATTTAGGAGTAGTCATTTAATTTTCTAATATTTAGAACTTTTATGTTTTAATTCCTTTATGTTCTAGAATTTCAAGTACATTCACTTTACACAATGAAAGTTTTGTTCATGTTCAAGTTCATTCATACGTTGGAGTATCAAATTTCAAGTTCATTCATTCATATTTAATTCCTTTACGTTCTATAAAACCTTTAGGCTTAGAAGGGTCTTTTTTAGTTAATAAAATTTTGACATATTAATTCACATTATGGAAGTTTCACTCAATTTCACCATCTTGTACTCCTTTTAGGTTTAGTCAAAACCAAACACTTTGAACTTCATTTTAGTTTAGGAGTCTTTATTTTTTTTAACAAAATTTTCTTTGTCTATTTGAACTATACACAATTAAACCTTATGTAAATTCTTCCCTACTTTAGTATATAAGCGACTGCTTCAAAACTTTGAGTTGTTTATCAAAACTTTGCGTTGTTCGACCAACAGCTACACAATTAAAAAAATTCAAGTTCTATTTTATTGAGCAAAAAGATTTTATATTAGTAGTTGAATTTTGAATTCACGTATTTGTATTAGTAATTGAATTCATTCACAGATAATTTGAATTTTGCATTGATGTATATTATTTATATTATTTTTAAAATTTTATTCTTATTAATACGAGGGTCACACATTATTTTAAAAGCATGAAACCCCTTAGCGAAATGTCGTTCGCCTTTTTTATCCTTTAAAAATAGGTTTCACACTAGATAAATTACTCATTTAATGCTTTCCTAATATTTAGGACTTCGAAATCGATTGAATTTTATGTATTAATATTTTCCTTATTTTAACTACTTCGTAAGAATTTCTAATATTTAAGATTTTAAAGTTTTGACCTTATAAATTTTTTCTTCTTATCTGAACTATGTAATATAAATATAATATTATTTAAAAATTTAAATGGGAGAGCATTCTCACCTATGTTTCTCGATGAAGTATCTATTTTGTTTTATAACTCGTATGTAGTTATTTCTAATTTTAACCTTAATTTGGTAGGTTTTAGTGTTCCCTAAATAAGGATGAAATTTCAAGAAAATAAAAGACTATGAAAAAATAGGCAGAGTTGTTTCTCACAAGAAACATCCCACAAAAATTGATTCCGCATGATTTTGGTTCTCTACATCGGGGTTTTGTCATTATATATTAAAATTTTAACCACATAAGAACAATTTTGTCCCTCTATTTTTCTTTCAAATAACCTATTCAATTGTCACGATCCAAAATTCCACCACAGGCGTCGTGATGACACTTAGTCTCTAAGACTAGATAAGCTGACTATAACAATAATTCAAACCATTTTTTTTAGATAATCAAAACCAACAACAGAAATAATTACAAACAACCTCCCCAAAACTGGTAATACTGAGTCAGGAACTCTAAGTGAATACATGAAATGATCTCAAGGATCGAATACTCAATATTGTTTGAATAATGATTAACAATACAAAAAAATAGAAAGACTCCAAGGAATTGCGGCGACCAAGCAGCTCTACCTTGAATCCTTGCGATCCCACTCTAACCCTGTCCGAGTCCGATATTGTCACGACCCGAAATTTCCACCTTCGGACCATGATGGCGCCTAACATTTCACTTTCTAGGTAAACCAACGTTAGAATAATATTATTTATTTTTAAAATAATTTTTAAATTTATTTATAACAAAGGACAATTGCGGAAGTAAATTCTGAAATATAGTGAATAATTCATAAAAACAAACAACGGTGTCTAAATACCATCCCAGAATTGGTGTCACACATGCACGAACTTTTAGAGTAAATACAAATAAAGGTCTGAATAAAATAAATTTGTCTGGAAACAAACACACAACTAAAGTAAAATAGACGGGGACTTCAGAACTGCCGACGATGTGCAGTTATACCTCAAGTCTCCTCCGAGTAGCTGAAATCCGAGCAAATCTATAGTACGCCGCTGGGACCAACTCCGAAATCTGTACAAGAAGTGCAGAGTGTAGTATCAGTACAACCGACCCCATGTACTGGTAAGTACTGAGCCTAACCTCGACGAAGTAGTGACGAGGCTAAGGCGGGTCACTTACATTAACCTGTACGCAATATTAGTAATAACAACAAATAATAGAAATAAATCAGGTAACTCATTTATAATAATTGAAGCCAAATTTCCATCAATTTTTATTGCAGCGTGCAACCCGCTCTCATAATATATTCACATTCAATTCTGTTGCAGCGTGCAACCCGCTCTCACAATATATTTATTTTCAATCCTCTCATATAATTATTTTTAATCAAGTATATATATTGACTTTTAAATAAGTCTATTGCGGCGTGCAATCCGATCCCCCAAATATTGACTTTTAATAAGTCTGTTGCGGCGTGCAACCCGATCCTCCAATATGGACTTTTTAATAAGTCTGTTGCGGCGTGCAACCCAATCCCCCAATATATTCATTTCAATCAATTCTATTACGTATATGGACTTTTTAATAAGTCTGTTGCGGCGTGCAACCCGATCCCCCAATATATTCATTTCAATCAATTCTATTACGTATATGAACTTTTTAATAATTCTGTTGCAGTGTGCAACTCGATCCCCCAATATATTCATTTATCAATTCTTATAAAAGAAATTGCCCAATAAATACAAGAATTAATATAAAATTTTAAGACAGCAAGCATAGAATAATTATGATTTAATTATGAAATAAACAATGACAAATAGCAATTTATTATAAAAATCGGGAAGAAAATAGACAGTTCAATATTTAATATGCTAAATGTCAAGTTGTAATTAATACACATAATTCAAATAAGATGTAACAATAAATGCAGGAATTCAAGAATTAATATTTGATAAAGAATAGGAGAGAAATAATTATTTTAATAATTAATTTATGATTTAAAATAATTTATGTTATTTTCAAGTAAATATGCAAACAATTAATTTGACGGCGTATAGACACTCGTAACCTTGCCTATACGCCGTTCACATTCATTTCACATAACAAATAATTTAAGGGTTCTATTCCCTCAAGTCAAGGTTAATCACGACACTTACCTCGCTTTGCAAATTCCAATCAATTACTCAACCACAACTTTTCCTTTTAAATTTGTCTCCAAAAGTTTCAAATCTATTCACAAACAATTCGAAATATTCAATACGAATCATAGGAATTAATTCTATATGAATTTACTAATTTTTGGATTAAAATTCGAAATTCATTTAAATATTCGACAGTGGGACCCACGTCTCAAATCTCGGTAAAACTTATGAAATTCGAACACTAGTTCCGATACGAGTTCAACCATATAAAATTTTATCCAATTCCGATGTCAAATGGACCTTCAAATCTTAAATTTTCGGTTTTGGAAGATTTTATAAAAATCTGATTTTCTATCCATAAATTCACGGATTCATGATGTAAATGAGCATGGAATCATGAAATATAATCAATATACGATAAGGAACACTTACCCCAATTTTTCTCGTGAAAATCGCCCAAGAATTCGCCTTACCCGAGCTCAAAATGACTAAAAATGAGTAAAAATCTCGGACTCTTCGATTTATACACTGCCCATGCATTTCCGCACCTGCGGTGCCTGGGCTCGCACTTGCAAGTTCGCATTTGCGATAAAATCTCGCATCTGTGAAATGGGGTTGCCAGGCGAGGCCTCGCATCTGCGGAGGAAAAATGCGCACCTGCGCTAACTTCAGCTTCTGCGCTTGTTGAGTCCGCTTCTGTGGACGCGCGGGTGCGTGTAAGTTTCCGCACCTGCGGACTATTGCCCAGCTTGCCCAGGCCTCTTCTGCGATGGATTTCTCGCTTCTGCGAGCTTCGTACCTGCGGTCAAAAATCCTCATGTGCGATTACACCAGAAGGCCAAATTTCAGATTTTTCCTTTAGTCTAATTCTTGATCCGATTTCAATCCGTATCACTCTCGGGGTACTCGGGACCCCATACGAATATACCAATAATTCCAATAACATAATGCGAACTTACTCGGGGTCTCATATCATATCAAACAATGCTAAAATTATAATTCACACCCCGATTCGAACTTTTAAGTTTCAAACGTTTCAATTTACAAAACTTGTGCCAAAAATATTAAATGAATCCGGAATGACTTTAAATTTGGCACACAAGTCATAAATGACATAATAGAGCTATTCAAATTTTTAGAATCGGATTCTGACTACGATATCAAAAAGTCAACCCCGTGGTCAAACTTGAAAATCTTTAGCCTTTAAAATACTAATTTTCGTTAAATGGTCATAACTTGAGGTAGGGACCTCCAAATTAAATTTCGGACATACGCCCAAATCCCAAATTCCGATACGGACCTATCAGAACTGTCAACATATTGATCCGGGTCCGTTTTCTCAAAATGTTAACCAAAGTCAACTCAGTTGAGTTTTAAGGCTTTATTTCACATTTTAATCCATTTTTCACATAAAAAAATTTTGGATTATTTTACGGACTGCGCACGCAAGTCGAGGAATGATAAATAGTGATTTTTGAGGTCTTAGAACATAGAATTACTTATTAAATTTAAAGATGACATTTTGGGTCATCACATTCTCCACCTTTAAAACAAACATTCGTCCTCGAACGGAGTTAGAAAAAAGTATCTGAGCTGGAGAAAAGGTGTGGATATTTACTCAGCATGTCCGACTCGGACTCCCAGGTAGATGCCTCTACCAGCTGACCTCTCCATTGCACTCGAACTGAAGGATAACTCTTAGACTTCAACTGTCGGACCTGCCGGCTAGAATAGCCACTGGCTCCTGCTCGTAAGTCAAATCTTTGTCCAATTGGACTGAACAAAATTCTAGCACATGGGACGGATCATCATGATATTTTCGGAGCATAGACACATGCAACACCGGATGAACCGCTGATAAACTAGGTGGTAATGCAAGCCTGTAAGCTACTTCACCCACCCTTTTAAGAATTTCAAAGGGTCCAATATACCTAGGGCTCAACTTGCCCTTCCTTCTGAACATCATTACACCTTTCACAGGTGAAACCCGGAATAATATTCTTTCTCAGACCATGAATGTAATATCACGAACATTACGGTCGGCATAACTCTTTTTCCTAGATTGAGCTGTGCGAAGTAGATCCTGAATAATCTTGACCTTATCCAAGGCATCTTGTACCAAATCGGTACCCAATAACCGAGCCTCTCCCGGTTCAAACCAGCCAACTGGCGAACGACATCGCCTTCCGTATAATGACTCATATGGAACCATCTAAATGCTTGACTGGTTGCTATTATTATAAGCAAACTCCGCAAGTGGCAATAAATGATCCCAAGTACCTCCAAAGTCTATAACAGAAGCGCGAAGCATATCTTCCAATATCTGAATAGTGCGCTCTGACTTTCCGTCTGTCTGTGGATGAAATGTTATACTCAACTCCACCCGCGTGCCTAACTCACGCTGTACAGCCCTCCAGAAATGTGAAGTAAACTGCGTACCTCGATCTGAAATAATAGACATGGGCATACCGTGAAGGCGGACAATCTCACGAATGTAAATTTCAGCTAACCTCTCTGAAGAATAGGTAACCGCCACTGGAATGAAATGTGCTTACTTGGTCAACCTGTCCACAATGACCCAAACTGCGTCAAATTTTCTCTAAGTCCGTGGGAGCCCAACAACAAAATCCATCGTGATACGCTCCCACTTCCACTCAGGAATTTCTAACTTCTGAAGCAAACCACCAGGTCTCTGATGCTCGTACTTAACTTGCTGACAATTCAAACACCGAGCTATATATGCAACTATATCCTTTTTCACTCTCCTCCACCAATAATGTTGCCGCAAATCTTGATACATTTTGGCGGTACCTGGATGAATAGAGTACCTGGAACTGTGTGCCTCTTCAAGAATTAATTCACGAAGCCCATCCACATTAGGCACATAAATACGACCATGCATTCGCAGAACTCGATCTTCCCCCACAGCAACCTGTTTAGCATCACCATGTCGCACCGTGTCCTTAAGGACAAGTAAATGAGGATCATCATACTGCCTCTCTCTGATACGCTCATATAAAGAAGACTGAGTGACTGTGCAAGCCAGAACCTGATTAGGTTCTGAAACATCTAACCTCACGAACTGATTACCCAAAGTTTGAACACCTGCAGCTAATGGCCTCTCACCAACCGGAATATACGCTAGACTGCCCATACTCACAGCCTTTCTACTCAAAGCATCAGCCACCACATTAGCCTTTCCGGGGTGATACTAAATGGTGATATCATAGTCTTTCAACAACTCCAACCATCTTCTCTGCCTCAAATTAAGATCCTTTTGTTTGAACAGATACTGAAGGCTACGATGATTAGTAAATACCTCACACGAGACACCGTAGAGGTAATGCCTCCAAATCTTCAGCGCATGAACAATGGTTGCTAGTTCTAAGTCATGAACAGGATAATTCTTCTCATGAACTTTCAACTTCCGCAACGCATATGCAATCAACTTGCCATCTTGCATTAGTACTGCACCAAGCCCAATGTGAGATGCGTCACAATATACCGTATACGATCCTGAACCTATGGGTAATACCAACACTGGCACCGTAGTCAAAGCAGTCTTGAGCTTCTGAAAGCTCAACTCACACTCGTCTGACCATCTGAATAGGACACCCTTCTGGTTTAGTCTGGTCAATGTTCTTGCTATAGATGAAAACCCTTCCACGAACCAACGATAATAACCTGCCAAACCCATGAAACTCCGGAATTATGTAACTGAAGTAGGTCTAGGACAATTCTGAACAACCTCAATCTTCTTAGGATCCACCTTTATGCCTTCTGCCAATACAACATGCCCCAAAAAGGCAAATGAGTCTAACCAAAACTCACATTTTGAAAACTTGGCATATAACTAATTATTCTTCAAAGTGTGAAGCAAACTTCAAAGATGCTGCTCATGCTCCTCTCGACTACTGGAGTAAATCAAGATATCATGAATAAATACAACCACAAAATAATCCAAATAAGGCTTTAACACTCGATTCATAAAATCCATAAATACTGTTGGGGCATTTGTCAACCTAAATGACATCACTAGGAATTCGTAATGCCCATACCGAGTCCAAAAAGCTGTCTTAGGGATATCAGATGCCCTAATCTTCAACTGATGGTAACCAGACCTCAAATCAATCTTTGAAAATACCTTGGCACCCTGAAGCTGATCAAATAAGTCATCAATTCTTGGAAACGAATATTTGTTTTTGATAGTGGTCTTGTTCAACTACCGATAATCTATACACATCCGCATAAAGCCATCTTTCTTCTTTACAAATAATACTGGTGCACCCGAGGGTGAGACACTGGGTCTAATGAATCCCTGATCAAGCAAGTCTTGTAACTGCTCCTTCAATTCTTTCAACTCCGGCAGGGCCATACGGTATGGTGGAAATACTCCTGAAAATTCACGAACAACTGGTACTGAGTCCATAGAAGGAACATCCGCACTGGGATCGCGAATATAAGCCAAATAGGCTAGACACCCTTTCTTGACCATACGACGAGCTTTCATATAAGAAATAACCCTGCTGGCAGAATGACCAGGAGTTCCTTTCCACTCTAACCGAGGTAACCTCGGCATGGCTAGGGTTACTGTCTTGGCATGACCAGCTAATATAGCATGATAGGGTGACAACCAATACATATCCAAGATGACATCAAAATCTACCATATCAAGAAGTAGAAGATCCACACTAGTCTCAAGACTACCAATAGTAACCACACACGAATGATAGACATGATCTACTACAACAGAGTCTCCCACCGGTGTAGATACACACACAGAAGCACTCAGAGAATCACAAGGCACAACCAAATATGAAGCAAAATAGGAGGACACATAGGAATAAGTAGATCCTGGATCAAATAGAACTGAAGCATCTCTATGGCCGACTGGAATAATACATGTGATCACAGAATCAGATGACTCAGCCTTAGGCCTAGCTAGAAAAGCATAAAATCGGGACTGGGCCCCACCACTCTGAACTGCGTCCTTGGGACGGCCTCTAACTGGATGGCCTCCACCTCTAACGGTCTGACCTCCACCTCTAATGGCCTGACCTCCACCTTTAGCTGCCTGACCCCTACCTCTAGCCGGCTGAGCAGGCGATGAAGCAACCGGTGCAGGTATGATGGCAAGAGAATCTTGCCGAGATCTGTTACTAGCCAATCTAGGGCAATACCTCATGATGTGACTAATGTTTCCACACTCATAACACCCATCTTGATGTCGTGGCTGCTAAAGTTGAAGCTGACCCAAATGGGCCGGATAACCACTATAGTAACTCTGGAGTGGTGGTGCACTGATAGGTGGCTGCCCAGAGTAAGGCATAATAGGACCGTGACTCCCTGAAGCATCGGGAGATGCATGAAGTGCTGAATAAAATGGTCTGGGAGGATGACCCCTACCAAAATTACCCCTGCCTCCAGACGAGGCACCACTGAAACCACCGAACTGACGAGGCCTCTAATCAGACCTCTATCATCTCTCATGTGCAAGAACTATCTCGATCCTCCTCGCGACATTAGCTGCCGCCTGAAAAGAAATCTCACTTCCGGTCTCCTTAGCTATCTAAAGTCTGATAGGGTGAGTGAGTCCCTCAATAAACCTCCCCACACTATCCCTCTCAGTATGTAGTAAAAGGAGAGCATGATGGGCCAAATCCACAAAACGGGACTCAAACTGAGTAACAGTCATACTACCCTGCTGTAGACGCTAAAATTGCTTGCAGAATTTCTCTCTTAGTGTGATAGGAAGGAATTTCTCTAGAAATAGCTAAGAGAACTGCTCCCAGGTAAGTGCAGGCGATCCAACTGGTCTGGTCAATGTATAATCTCTCAACCATCTCTTGGCGGAACCCGTCATCTGAAATACAGCAAATTAAACCTTATTGGTCTCAACTATACCCATGTTCCGCAGCACCTCGTGGCAGCGTTCAAGATAATCATGCGGGTCCTCAGAAGGTGTACCACTGAAGTGAAATGGAAAGAGCTTAGTAAACTTATCCGGTCTCAATAAGGCCTCAAAAGACATGGCGGGCCTATCACCGGTCTGTGCCACATTAACTGGCTGAACTACCCCAACTGGCGGGGCTGTTGGAGCCTGATTCTAGGGATCCATCTGCTCCGGAGAGGGAGTAGTGGGAGTTTGTGCTCCTCCCCCAGCCTGTGAGACGGCTGGTGCCACTAGAAATGTACCATTCTAGGTCACGCCCTCCATAAGACTTACCAAACGGACTAGAGCGTCATGAAGTACTGGAGTGGCTATGAATCCTTCCGGGACCTGAACTAGTCCAACTGGTACATTCTGAACTGGAACCTCCTCCTAAAGGTCCACCTGAGGTTCTTCAACAGGTGCAGCTGCTCGAGCTCTGGACTGAGCTCTACCTCGGCCTCTGCCTCGGCCTATAGCACGACCTAGGCCTCAACCTCTACCCCTGGCCATGGTTGCCACCTAGGGCCCTAGTCCCTGTCCATCGGTAGAGGTATTACTATTTCTCACCATCTGCGGGAGAATAAGAGTAGAATAGTTCAATCATCGATGATAGAATAAAATCGCACGACATAATAAGAAAGAAGTGATATTGTTCCTAAACTTCATAGCCTCTAAGAGATAATTACATACGTCTCCGTACCGATCCTTAAGACTCTACTAAGCTTGCTCGTGACTCGTGAGACTTATGTAACCTAGTGCTCTGATACCAACTGTCACGACTAGAAATTCCCACCTTTGGACCGTGATGGCGCCTAACATTTCACTTGCTAGGCAAGCCAACGTTAGAATAATATTATCCATTTTTTTAAAAAAATTTAAATTATTAATAATCAAAGAACAATTGCAGAAGTAAATTCTGAAATATAGTGAATAATTCATAAAACAATAACGGTGTCTAAATAGCATCCCAGAATTGGTGTCACAAGTGCACGAGCTTCTAGAGTAAATACAAATAAAGGTCTGAATAAAATAAAGTTGTCTGAAAACAAACACACAACTAAAGTAAAATAGACGGGGACTTCAGAACTGCTGACGCTGTGCAGTTATACCTCAAGTCTCCTCCGAGTAGCTGAAATCCGAGCAAGTCTATGGTACGCCACTGGGACCAACTCTGAAATCTGCACAAGAAGTGCAGAGTATAGTATCAGTACAACCGACCCCATGTACTGGTAAGTGCTGAGCCTAACCTCGACGAAGTAGTGACGAGGCTAAGACGGGTCACTTACATTAACCTGTACGCGATATTAGTAACAACAATAAATAATAGAAATAAATCAGGTAACTCATTTATAATAATTGAAGTCAACTCAGCAGTCATAACCAATTATCATTTCCATCAATTTCCGTTGCAGCGTGCAACCCGCTCTCACAATATATTCACATTCAATTCTGTTGCAGCGTGCAACCCGCTCTCACCATATATTCATTTTCAATCCTCTCATATAATTATTTTTAATCAAGTACATATATTGACTTTTAAATAAGTCTATTGCGGCGTGCCATCCGATCCCCCAAATATTGACTTTTAATAAGTCTGTTGCGGCGTGCAACCCGATCCTCCAATATGGACTTTTTAATAAGTGTGTTGCGGCGTGCAACCCAATCCCCCAATATATTCATTTCAATCAATTCTATTACGTATATGGACTTTTTAATAAGTCTGTTGCGGCGTGCAACCCGATCCCCCAATATATTCATTTCAATCAATTCTATTACGTATATGGACTTTTTAATAAGTCTATTGCGGCGTGCAACCCGATCCCCCAATGTATTCATTTACCAATTCTTATAAAAGTAATTGCCCCAATAAATGCAACAATTAATATAAAATTTTAAAACAACAAGCAAGAATAATTATGATTTAATTATGAAACAAACAATGATAAATAGCAATTTATTATGGAAATCAGGGAGAAAATAGGCAGTTTAATATTTAATATGCTAAATTTCAAGTACCAATTAATACACATAATTCAAATAAGATGTAACAATTAATGCAGGAATTCAAGAATTAATATTTGACAAAGAATAGGAAAGGAACAATTATTATAACAATTAATTCCTGATTTAAAATAATTTATGATTTTTCAAGTAAATATGCAAACAATTAATTTGACGATGTATAGATACTTGTAATCTCGCCTATACGTCGTTCACATGCATTTCACATAATAAATAATTTAAGGGTTCTATTCCCTCAAGTCAGGTTAACCACGACACTTACCTCGCTTTGGAAATTCCAATCAATTACCCAACCACAGCTTTTCCTTTTAAATTTGTCTCCAAAAGCTTCAAATCTATTCACAAACAATTCGATATATTCAATACAAACCATAGGAATTAATTCCATATAAATTTACTAATTTCCGGATTAAAATTTGAAATTTATTTAAATATTCGACAGTGGGACCTACGTCTCAAATCTCGATAAAACACACGAAATCCGAACACCCATTCCGATACGAGTTCAACCATACAAAATTTATCCAATTCCGATGTCAAATGGACCTTCAAATCTTAAATTTTCATTTTAGGAAGATTTTATAAAAATCTGATTTTTCTTCCATATATTTACGGATTCATGATGTAAATGAGTATGGAATCAAAAAATATAATTAATATAGGATAAGGAACACTTATCCCAATTTTTTCCGTGAAAATAGCCCAAGAATTCGCCTTACCCGAGCTCAAAATGACTAAAAATGAGTAAATATCTCGATCTCTTCGATTTATACACTGCCCAGGCATTTCCGCACCTACGGTGCCTGGGCTCGCACTTGCGAGAAAATCTCACATCTATGAAATGGGGTGCGCCAGGCGAGGCCTCGCATCTGCGGAGGAAAAATGCGCACCTGCGCTAACTTCCGCTTCTGCGCTCATTGAGTCCGCTTATGCGGACACACGGGTGCGTGCAAGTTTCCGCACCTGCGGAGTGTTTCCTAACTTGCCCAGGCCGCTTCTGCGATGGATTTCTCGCTTCTGCAAGCTTCGCACCTGCGGTCAAAAATCCGCAGGTGTGATTACACTAGAAGGCCAAATTTCAGATTTTTCCTTAAGTCCAATTCTTGATCCGATTTCACTCTGTATCACTCTCGGGGTACTCGGGACCCCGTGCGAATATACCAACAATTATAATAACATAATACGGACTTACTCAGGGTCTCATATCACGTCAAAAAATGCTGAAATTACAATTCACACCCCAATTCGAACTTTTAAGTTTCAAACTTTTCAATTTACAAAACTTGTGCCAAAACATATTAAATGAATCCAGAATGACTTCAAATTTGGCACACAAGTCATAAATGACATAACAGAGCTATTTAAATTTTCAGAATCGGATTCCGACTCCGATATCAAAAAGTCAACCCTGTGGTCAAACTTGAAAATTTTTAGCTTTTAAAATACTAGTTTCCGTTAATGATCATAACTTAAGCTAGGCACCTCCAAATTAAATTTCGGGCATACGCCCAAATCTCAAATCCCGATACGGACCTATCGGAACTGTCAACACACTAATCCGGGTCCATTTGCTTAAAATATTGATCAAAGTCAACTCAGTTGAGTTTTAAGGCTCTATTTCACATTTTAATCCATTTTTCACATAAAAACTTTTTTGATTATTTTACGGACTGCGCACGCAAGTCGAGGAATAATAAATAGTGATTTTTGAGGTCTTAGAAAATATAATTACTTATTAAATTTAAAGATGACATTTTGGGTCATCACAAATATCTCCAATACCTGGCTCTGCACAAAAATGTGCAGAAGTGTAGTATGAGTACACCACAATCGGTACCCAGTAAGTATCAAGACTAACCTCGGTGGAGTAGTGACGAGGTACAGTCACGACACTCACTAGTTTAATAACCTGTGCAATATAGTATACAAAGATAATAGAAAATAAATAGCAATGATAGCATAAATAATCAACTAGTGATGTAAACAGCAAGACACCAAGAACCACATAATTATTGCTCAGACAAATAACGAACACAAATATAACCAATAATCAAGTCCTTCATAATATACATCTTTCATCTATAAGTTTGTCGAATAAAAATCTTTAGAATATAATTCTTTCCAATGAATATATTTCGAATATAATTCTTTCAAATAAATATCTTTCAAATATAATTCTTTCAAATATTATTTTGAATAAAATTTTTCCAAATAAATATTTTGAATATAATTCTTTCAAATAAAAGTTACCATGTGACACCTCATTTCTTAATCACAAAAATACAGGACAACTCGTGCCCATATTTCTATCACAACCGCACGGACAACTCACGTGCCAATAATAAAATTATCATATTTTTCCCGGCACCTCGTGCCCACATTTCATACTTGTTACGGCGTGTAACCTTATCCCACATAATATTAATCATACCTGTTGCGGCGTGCAACCCGATCCCATATAATATAATCCGCTTGGCAATAGCCACAGGCCCCCAATTTCAACATAGATCAGACTATTATCATGTTTACCGAAACAATAAGATAAGTTTCACAAGATATAAAAATAAACACAAGGAAAATCACAACATCACATGAAAATTATCAACGCAATAACCCTACATCATCACATAAAAATTACCAACATAATAACTTCACATCATCACATATCATCCATGACAATAGCCACCCTTATCTCTCCTATAGCCACCCTTATCACTCCTATAATAGCCTCCCTTATCCATCCGCCCTCATAATATCAATAGCCACCATTATCGCTCCTATAGCCACCCATATCGCTCCGTATAATAGCCACCCTTATCATTCCGCCCAGACAATATCCCAACACACATAACCATAGTGAAATACCACACTTATACCCATATAATATCAACAGTGAAATGCCACCCTTATATCCTAATAATAATAACTCAAATCACGCAACAATTTACACGGAATATTATCACGCCAACACAACACAATCAATTCATATCACAATTTGCCCAATGACCACAACCAATTCCAATGATATAGTAAAATCAATAAATTTCTCAAAAATAGCCCAAGGCTCCACACAACGTATATAAAATCTCAAAACAACAAAAGAGATGGAAAAGTAACTCAGCATAGGACAACGCCTTCTTTAATTCAGATTTTGATAAATGTAAATTAATACCTCATTTTAAACTTATTTAATAATTATTTGCAGGTAAGTATTCCATAATGAATTTAATTCCAAGAAAAACTTCAAATCAACAAGCACACGGAATTCACATAAAAATCCAAGTGACAATAACACCAAATTATCATATAAAATACAATTTCGACAAACAAGGAATGTTGCATGATAATTCAAGGATTTACTAAGTTCCAACAATTTTCCAATTTAATACATAAGGGTGTGTACGAATTTTAACCGATATAATTTGCACATATAAACTAAGTACGTACTCGTCACCTTGCGTACACGGCTTTCAATCACATAATTTTCACATAAGACTCAATGCCTAAGGGGTAATTCCCCCACTCAAGGTTAGGATAGATACTTACCTTATTGAAGTTAGGCCAATATTCCAAAATAGCTTTCTCACGTTAATTGACCTCCGGACGGTTCCAATCTTTCTTGAGCCTTCCTTACATTGCTATGGGGTTCCGAAAATCCTAGAAACTTCAAACTATTTAGAAACATAAAAAAAGTGGAACCATAATTAGGAAGATTTTCATGGTTTCAGCTCATTTGAGAATTTTATCAAACACTAGGTGTGCAAATTTGGTTACAAGGTTCTTCTACAAGATTTTCTTCATTCCACAACCCAATCTTTATATATTTGATCTGAACAATCTTTCCACAAACCTTATTGGTACAAGCATATATGCATAATACTCTTTCACCCAAGAATCATACTCCCAATCACCCATCTTTTACCCCAAACTCGAAATTGAAGACTAGGGATTTGAATCTTACCTCTTAGATGAAGATATTATGATTGTCTTCCTTGATTCTTAAAGATTGGTGCAAGATTGGATGATTAGAATGTTAGGTTCCCTCCTTATCTCTATAAGATGCTCTTACCTCTCTCTAAAATGTTCAGAAAAATACCCCAAAATAAGCCCCAAAAGCAATTTATCAAAATAGGGTCGGGTTATGAAAAAAGAAAAATTAACCCTCCAAACTCAGGTCTCCGGTTGCATAATGGACCGCACAATTGGTATGTAGGTCGCACAATACACTGAAAAAATGATATCCAGAAATGGGCTTCACTGGACAGGTCTGCGACCATTTTGAGGTCGCATAACCACTTCTGCGGCCGGCAGAATGATTCTGCGGTCGCAGAATTGCATTCAGCCAGCTTTAGTAATTTGGTCATAACTTCTTGTCGGAGTGTCCAAATGACAAGCAGTTTAAAGCGTTAGAAACTAGACCCAAATAGATTTAATTACATAGGTCATACATAACATCAATCCTTATATATATGTAGATATGCTCGTCTAAAGTTTGGTCTTGTGCGTACCCATTCGAAACTTTAGTCTATCATGAAATTTCCAACTTGACTTAGACTTAGGGCTCACCTTAGACCCCACACCACTTATAATATGCTTCGTACACTTATTATCATATCCAATTGATATCCATCATATTTATCGTCCTTGTCTGCACATAAAATAATATAATTAGCGCACATCAACTTTCTTAATGGCGGTTAAGTACTTCAAAATTTTCCGGGGTGTTACATTCTCCCCAACTTAAGAACATTCGTCCTCGAATGTTTTAAAATTCACTTCTAATAATAGAGTTACCATCCTTTTACCTCCAACCATTATGCATAGGCACTTACGACTACATGGGTCTTATACTGCCTATCCAAAATCTCAACTTATTTATGGCCCTTAAAATTTGGCTATCTTTACAAATTCTTAAAAATTTCGGCAGAGTTTCCCCTGTAACTGGGCCTATCCACCTACCAGAGAATCACCAAAATCACCCTATCAACACATCCACAACTCGACAAAACATCACAATATATATCAACATCACTAATGTCAACATTACCGGCATTATATTATCAAGAGTGATATATGGATATGAACTGCACATTTTTAAATCATAACACCTAGAAAGTACGTTTCAAATCAAAACCAAGTTATATACAATCAAGCGAAAATATTTTGTTTCAACAACACTTTCGGCCTTCAAGATGACCTTCTCGACTTACAAACTTCGCCATAACACATTAACGTAGGCAATCCCAACTTCCGGACTTATCTAACAAGGATGACAATTAGGTACCTCTCACAAGTTAACTATCCATTAACTTCACCTCCACTAGCTTCCACCGGAACAATAGATAAAGGATTTCCAACTACTTTCTTAGACATAGACACATGAAACACCGGGTACATGGAGGACCATGATGGAGGAAACATCATGCTCATAGTTTGGCCCATTTCCTTCAAATTTCATAATGCCTAGTTTTCTATATTAACACACTGTGTTAGTCTCAACCGGCGGTAGCAATTTTGTGCCTACACACACATTATACGTTTTCCCATAATCACATCTCTGGTCATAATAACTGTTCATAATTAATTCCAGTATCCTCAATTAATCTTATATTAACCAAAATATCATTTTAAACTTTTCACAACACTGACAGCAACGCGTGAGGCATAAAGATCTCATAATTATTTATCCGAATTAAAAAGTTACATTTAACGCCACCTGAGCACTTATCTCATAGGCTAAACCTCAATATTGACAGTACGAATATGGCTAAATATGCATAAACAATACATACAAAATTACTAAATAAGCCTAACAGGCATGACTCCCTATTAATACTATAGTAGAAATTTAACTTCACAAAGGGAGAATTTAAACTCATAATATTTTCACCACAAGGACCTCGTCCTTATATAACTTCTACCGTAGCTTGTAGCCCAATTTAAATATTTGACATCATATAAAAATTGTGAGGATCTCGTCCTCAACTCTGTATCACAAGTATTTTGCACATTGTACCAATTGAAAATTTTTCCATTCTTCTTCTTCTTCTTCTTCTTCTTCTTTTTTTTTTATAAATTCCGTGAAACAATTTCACAACACACAATGAACCCCAATACAGGTAGGGCATATCATTCACAAATTTTAATCAAACTATCCCGAATTTATATCAAAACCCACTGTAGTGAGTAAAAGAAAGTGACTTTTAGATTCTTAGCCCTCAATAGTGTACAAAAAAATGCTAGACACGGACTAACACCATCAAATCTCCCAACAGGGATAAACACGTGAGTGGTGTACAAAATTACTAACTCACCATACATGGAGCATGATAGGAGGTCTCACCTCGACAATTGGAATTGAATCGAACTAAGAACAGTGCTCCTCTATTATGAATTAAATCATACCTATAACGACACCATATGGTGTAGCGGCTTCAGCCATACCATATCAATTATATCAATGGGTCGGGTCTCCCCCTCTAGGGCGCCCCTTTATCCGCCTGTCCTCCAACCTTAACTGACTGTGCACGTGGAGTATTAACTAGAATAACGCTTGTAGCTTGAGTGTTCTGATGAAATCCACCCCTCCCAAGTCTGGGGCAATCTCTCATGATATGACTAGTATCACCACACTCATAACAACCCCTCTTAGGTCGCGGCTGCTCGTACTGAGTCTGTGCCAGATAACTAGAATAATCACTATAAGAACCTTGTGCCGATGGTGTACTATAAGAACTTACTGAAACACTCCGAGTATTCTAAAATTGTTTCCATGACCCCATTGATACTAAAATGTAGAATTATTAAGGACGCGGGAATACCGCAAGTCCCAGTGTCATCCCATACAAATCTCAACTCTTAATCATATACAAGTTTCGGAGAACCTTTCAATACCACATAAATACATCTCATGTCATAATTAATATAACACATGACCCCGTAATCTGACCGTTGATAGTGGACTCCCCTCACTTGTTGCGAAATCATAGGACACAATCCGATGATCCACAATACTAACCTTCACTGCTCGTACGTCACCAATCATAAGACACATCAAGTCATTTATTGGGTGCATGTCATCTTCGTGACAGTGAAGATTGCTTCCTCGAATGCCTTGACTACTAGTATGTACCTTTCACTAAATGGAAATCCCATACGAACTACATAGTCTCTAATACCACCAACTATCTTCAGATACACATCCACTTCGTGACCCTACCACGATAGTGACGATTAGGCAATTAATTAAACCTTCTTAAGATCATACTTATCAACCAGATGTCAAAACCTATTGCACCCCCATGTGCACAACTGAATGACCTCTTAATACTTCCGCATCCTTGATGTGGACGACACGTTGTAATAATGGTTAAGCAACCCTGGCTCCCGTATAATCCCTGTGTAGTATCACGAACCATTGACACATAGTTGATACCGAGTGCACAATTTCATACACGAGTGGATGCAAAAGAACATAAGATATATGCTTCAAGCTGAATAAATACCGCACGATAAGGAATGAAAGAAGTGAAAATGTTTTCTACTAGCTTTGTAGCTTCTCGAAGATAAGTACAGACGTCTCCGTACCGATCCGCAAGACTCTAATAAACTCATTCGTGACTCGTAGAACCTATGAATTTAGAGCTCTGATACCAACTTGTCATGACCCAAAATCCCACCACAAGCGTCGTGATGGCACTTAGTCTCTAAGACTAGGTAAGCCGACTATAACAACAATTCAAGCTATTCTTTTTAGATAATCGAAACCAACAACGAAAATAATTACAAACAACCTCCCAAGACTGGTAATACTGAGTCACGAACTCTAACTGAATACATGAAATGATCTCAAGGATCGAATACTCAACACTGTTTGAATAATGATTAACAGTACAATAAAATAGAAAGACTCCAAGGGACTGCAGCGACCAAGCAACTCTACCTTGAATCCTTGCGATCCCACTCTAACTCTGTCTGAGTCAGATATCTCCAATACCTAGTGTTGCACAAAAATGTACAGAAGTGTAGTATGAGTACACCACAGTCGGTACCCAGTAAGTATCAAGACTAACCTCGGTGGAGTAGTGGCGAGGTACAATCAAGACATTCACTAGTCTAATAACCTGTGCAATATAGTATACAAAGATAATAGAAAATAAATAGCAATGAAAGCATCAATAATCAACTAGTGATGTAAACATCAAGACAGTAAGAACCCCATAATTATTGCTCAGACAAATAATGAACACAAATACAACTAATAATCAAGTCCTTCGTAATATACATCTTTTATCTATAAGTTTGTCCAATAAAATTTTTTAGAATATAATCCTTTCCAATGAATATATTTCAAATATACTTATTTCAAATAAATATCTTTCGAATATAATTATTTCAAATATTATTTTGAATAAAATTCTTCCAAATAAATATTTTGAATATGATTCTTTCAAATAAAAGACACCCTGTGACACCACATTTCATAATCACAAAATACGGGGCAACTTGTTCCTATATTTCTATCACAACCGCATGGACAACTCACGTGCCAATAATAAAATTATCATATTTTTTTCGACACCTCGTGCCCACATTTCATATCTGTTGCGGCGTGTAACCTGATCCCATATAACATTAATCATACCCGTTGCGGCATGCAACCTGATCCTACATAACATAATCCGCCTGACAATAGCCACAGGCCCCCAATTTCAATGTAGATCAGACTATTATCAAGTTTACCAAAACAATAAGACAAGTTGCACAAGATATAAAAATAAACACAAGGAAAATCACAACATCACACGAAAATTACCAATACAATAACCCCACATCATCACATAAAAATTACCAACACAATAACTCCACATCATTACAAATCATCCCAGACAATAGCCACATTTATCTCTCCTATAGCCACCCTTATCACTGCTATAATAGCCTCCCTTATCCCTCTGCCCTGACAATATCAATAGCCAACTTTATCGCTCCTATAGCCACCCTTATCGTTCCGTATAATAGCCACCCTTATCGCTCCGTATAATAGCCACCCTTATCACTCAGCCCAGACAATATCCCAACACACATAACCATAGTGAAATGCCACTCTTATACCCACATAATATCAACAGTGAAATGTCACCCTTATATCCTCATAATAATAACTCAAATCACACAACAATTTACACGGAATATTATCACGACAACACAACACAATCAATTCATATCACAATTTGCCCAATAACCACAACCAATTCCAATGATATAGTAAAATCAATAAATTTCTCCAAAATAGCCCAAGGCTCCACACAACGTATATAAAATCTCAAAACAACAAAAGAGATGGAAAAGTAACTCAGCATAGGACAACGCCTTCTTTAATCCATATTTTAATAAAAAAAAATTAATTCCTAATTTTAAACTTATTTAATAATTATTTTCAGATAAGTATTCCATAATGAATTTAATTCCAAGAAAAATATCAAATCAACAAGCACACGGAATTCACATAAAAATTCAAGTGACAATAACACAAAATTATCATATAAAATATAATTTCGACAAACAAGGAACAAGGCATGATAATTCAAGGATTTATTAAGTTCCAACAATTTTTTAATTTAATACATAAGGGTGTGTTTGAGCATTTCCTAGTGTTTGAGCATTTTATCAAATATTGGTGTACAAATTTGGTTACAAGGTTCTTTTACAAGATTTCCTTCACTCCACAACCCTATCCTTACTTATTTGAGCTCAACAATCTTCACACAAACCTTATTGGTACAAGCATGTATGCTTAATACTCTTACACCCAAGAATCATACTCCCAATCACCCATCTTTTACCCCAAACTCGAAATTGAAGACTAGGGGTTTGAATCTTACCTCTTAGATGAAGATCTTGTGATTGTCTTCCTTGATTCTTGAAGATTGGTGCAAGATTGGATGATTAGAATGTTAGGTTCCCTCCTTCTCTCTCTAAAATGCTCTTACCTCTCTCTAAAACCTTCAAAACAAATACACCAAAATAAGCCCCAAAGGCAATTTATCAAAGTAGGGTCGGGTTATGAAAATAGGAAAATTAACCCTCCGAACTCAGGTCTGCGGTTGTATAATGGACCACACAATTAGTATGTGGGTCGCACAATGCACCGCAAAATAGATGCCCAGAAATGGGCTTCACTAGACAGGTCTGCGACCATTTTGCGGTCGCATAACCACTTCCTGCAGAATGATTCTGCGGTCGCAGAATTGGCCGCAGAATTGCATTCTGCCGGCCTTTAGTAATTTGGCCATAACGTCTTGTAGGAGTGTCCAAATGACGAACGGTTTGAAGCATTAGAAACTAGACCCGAAGAGATTTCATTTTATAGATCATACATAACATAACTCCATATATATATGTATATATGCTCGTGCAAAGTTTGGCCTTGTGTGTACCCAATTGAAACTTTTGTCTATCATAAAATTTCCAACTTGACTTAGACTTAGGGCTCACCTTAGATCCCACACCACTTATAATATTCTTCGTACACTTATTATCATATCCAATGGATATCCATCATATTAACAGTCCTTGTCTGCACACAAAATAATATAATTAGCACACATTAACTTTCTTAATAACGGTTAAGTACTTCGAAATTTTTCGGGGTGTTACATCAATATTCATAAAACTCAATTTGGAAGTGTTTTTTTCAAAGTTTGATTGACAATTTATACTTTTGACTATTCTTGAAATATGATTCCGTAAGTATATCGACAATATTTTTTAGATAGTATCGGTTATTAGGTTTATAAACTGTAGTTATTTTTCATAAAATTAATTTATTGGTGTTTCTTTAAATTGAAAGCTTAATTGATAATTTATATTCTTTCTTACTTGGATTTTTGAGACAATGTACCTCTTTCATCTTTTTTCCATAACTGCAATAATTTATAACAAAATATTTATGTAATATTTTAGCATCTTATACTTATTGAGATAGGGTACACGCGCGAGCGCTTAGACTAGTTGTACTAAATGTGTAACGACCTGACTAGTCATTTTGCTTTCTAGAACCCCGTTCCCCTAAATAAGACGTATATGATTTTACTATTTTATGACTTGCGGTAATGGTTAGTTCGGGATTTGGAAGGGTTCGGGTTAAAATCGGAACACTTATTTCCTTATTATTGGCTTAAAAGGGGTTAAGTTTGACTTGGGTCAACATTTTGAGTAAATGACCCGGAACCGAGATTTCATGGTCCTAATAGGTTCGAATGATGATTTTGGACTTGGGCGTGTGTTCGGATCGAATTTTGGATGAACCGGAACCGTTTCAGCGCTAAATGTTGAAAGTTGGCACAATGAAGGTTTTAAAGTTCTTTAAATTTGGTTTGAAGTATTGGTGTTATCGAGGTCCGCTTAGGATTCCGAGCCTGGAAATAATTCTGTATGGTGATTTAAGACTTGCACCAAAATTTGGTGTCAATCATGAGTAGTTTAAGTACGGTTCAACGCGTTCGGAGTGAGTTGAAAGAACTTGAAGTTCATAAGTTGATTTGATTTTATTTGGAGTGTAATCCTTAGTTTTGATTTTATTTCACGTGTTCCGAGAGTTCGAGCGAATCTGTTTTATGATTTCGAACTTGTTGGTATATTTGGACGGGGCCTCCGATGCTATTTGGGCTATGAGTGGAACTCGTTTGGACTTGGAAGAAGTTTCTGAAGCAGCAGGGCTTCTGGTGTGTTCGCACCAGCGAAGAAACGGCCACAGGTGCGGCACCATAGATGCGGCTGGTTAGTCGCACGTGCAGACAAGTGGGGCGCAGGTGCGCGACCGTAGAAGCGGTCAGTGGTCCGTAGAAGTGACCTTGACCTGGAGGGGCTGTGGCGCAGGTGCGAGGGCTTGACCGCAGAAGCAGAAGTAGGCCGACTTGGAAGGGGCCACATCTGCGATGCATGTGCCGCATATGCGGAGCAGCAGAGGCGGCCTTTTCTACGTAGAAGAGGAATTCGCTGAAGGCAGAAGGGTTCATTTAAGTCGGGACTTAGGTCATTTTTGACTCATTTCTCTCATCTCTTGGGCGATTTTGAAGCTTCTTGGAAAGAGGTTTTCACCTAGCTATTGAAGGTAAGTAATTTCTATCTAATGTAAGTTAAATACATAGATTATGGGCAGATTTTAACATGTAAAATTGTGAAAATTATGGATTTAGTTGAAAAACCTAAGTTTTGATAAAAGTGAGATTTAACCACGAAAATAATTATGGAAATGGGTGAAAATTGATATATTTGAGTTCGTGAGTCATAGGTAACAACTATCTTCAAAATGTTCCGGAATCCGAGCGTGTGGGCCCGTGTGCGAATTTCAGGAATCTTCCAAATTGGATTGGGCAATTACTTTGATAGTTATATTATGAACTTTTGAGTATATACTGATTTATTTATATAATATTTGGCTAATTTCGGGTTGTTTGGCACCAAGTTGAGGACTTAGAGCGTATTTGTAGATCAGAAGTGAGCTTGAGAACGAGGTAAGTCCCTTGCCTAACCTTGTAAGACGAAACTCATACCCTTAGGTGTATTTTGTTGCGAATTACTTATGTGGAGATCTATATACGCACTAGGTGACGAGAGTCCGTGCGTAGCTATATACAATGAGATATCCGCGTAGTCTTAGATTTATATCATACTTTAATTGTACTGTCATGTTTGTTGTGCATATAAATTATCTTAAATAGAGCTGAGACTAAAAATTTTAAAGTTGAAAACTTCCAAGTTTGACTTCTTATTTGGGGAAAGAATTGAGAAATACTTAATAAATCTGAGAAATCCATGTCCTCTCGCGTCGCAAGTACTTCCACGAGTGAGGTAAACTTCTCTATTCTCATAGGACCGGGTTGTTCGCCTCAACAGTATAATAGATGCATCTATGGTTCGTGCCGTTTGGCCCTCGGCAGTGCACACAATTGGTATTTTTGGATCGGGTCGTACGACCTCGGAATAAATCGTGCGTGATCATACTCGGACCCTGATTACACTTGATATTATTTTATGGCTTGAGAGGTTATAATTTATTTAATGACATAAATTGATTTGGGGTTAGTAGGTGTTGGCTAGAGATTTTGGAATTTATTGTCAGTTAAGGAGTCATTTATTCACTGCTTGTTATTGTTTTATTATTATTATTATTATTATTATTATTATTATTATTATTATTATTATTATTATTATTATTATTATTATTATTTTCATTTTTTTTTTTTAGAATTTATTTATTTTATTATTAGCCCATAGTAAGTGTCGATGTCGACCCCTCGTTACTACTTCTTCGAGGTTAGACTGGATACTTACTGGGTACATGTTATTTATGTACTCACGCTACACTTCTTCATTAATCGTGCAGGATCAAAGGCAGGTGCATTTAGCAGTCATCCCGGTGCGCACCCCTGATACTCCGAGACTTAGTGGTAAGCTGTTTTCCGAGTCCGTTTTACAGCACCCAAAGTCTCTTTTTTGCATTTACTTTCTGTCTACTCTATTTCAGACAGTAGTTTAGTGTTCTGTATATTCCACTAGTAGCTCATACACTTGTGACACCAGGTCTTGAAAATATGCTAGTAGACATTTGATGGTTTTTTGAGTATTTATTACACCACACTTACTTTCATATCTTTTTACGCTTTATTTTATTAAATTTTACACCTCTTACATACTTAATTAATAAAAATCAACCAATTTGAAATTATTAAGAAGAGCAATTGTATGGTTAGTTCACCGTTGGCTTGCCTAGCGGCAATGTTGGGCGCCATCACGGCCTACAGGAGAAATTGGGTCATGACAACATGGTATCAGAGCACTAGGTTCACATAGGTCTCACAAGTTATGAGCAAGCCTAGTAGAGTCTTGCGGATCAGTGCGGAGACGTCTGTACTTATCTTTGAGAGGCTATAGAGTGTTAGGAAACTACTCTTTCTTCATATCCTATCATGCAGTTCATGTTGTGCTAAGTATCTTTCTATTATTCTCTCATAGATGGTCACAACGCGTACGAAAGATGTACTCGACCATGGAGGAGATGCTCCCCCTATTGCTAGAGGTCGAGGCAAAGGCCGAGGGAGGGCTCCGGGTCGTGGTAGAGGACGGGAGAGTCCTGTAGTTGCTCCGGTTATGCCACATGTGGATCCAGTGGAGGATCATATTATTGAGCAGCAGGGCGAGGTTCATGCAACAGAGCCGGTCCTAGTGGTCTTCATGTCCGTACTAGAATTTCAGGAGGTCATGGGCCGTATGCTGTGGTTCATGGATTCTATGACTTAGGCTGGTTTATTTCCAGCAGACCCAACCACATATCAGGTAGGAGGAGGAGCACAGACCACTACTGCTCAGGCTCCATGGCATGCAGTTGTCGTATATTAGACCCCGGGCGCATTACCCATGGGCAGAGCCCAGCCAATTGCAACAGTCAAACCTGAGCCCAAACCAGCTGCAGCCGGCTAGCTGCAAAAGCTATTGGATAGATGGACCAGGATACATCCTCCTGTCTTTGAAGGTGAGCTACATGAGGATCCCCAGGACTTTATTGATCGGTGCAGGGACAGACTGCACAACATGAGGATATTGGAGTCCCACGGGGGTGGACTTTACCACCTTTCAGCTGGAGGGTAGGGCCCGTAGATGGTGGCAGTCCTATCTTCTCGGCAGACTAGCAGGTTCTGCTCCCATGACTTGGGACCAGCTCACACGCCTCTTCCTGGACATATATGTTCCACCATCTCAAAGGGAAGAGTTGCGATTTCTGTTCGAGCAGCTCTAGTAGAGTCAGATGTCAGTGGCCGATTGTGAGGCGAGATTCTCTGAGTTGTCTCGCCATGCATTTATGATACTTCCCACCGATGCAGAGAGAGTGCGGAGTTTTGTTGTCAGTTTGCACGCTGGTATCCAGGCCACTATGGTCCGAGAGGTTGAGATAGGGACTTCTTACGAGCTAGTTGTGGAGATAGCTCGGAGTATTGAGGGTGTTCATCAGTGGAGATGTCAGCAGACGACGAGGGACAAGCGGATTCGGTATTCTGGAAGGTTCAGTGGTTCTCCGTCTGGGAGAAAAGGTCAGTTTGTAAGGGGTTTGTCGAGCATGCCCACATATCCAGCATCGCCGCCTTCTCGGGGTGCTCTAGTGTGGCCCTATTTCAGCGCCATGCCAGAGAACTCCTACCGCCCACCAGCCATTCAGGGTTTCTCCAGTGGGTATTCGGCCATCAGGGTCAAACTTCAGGTCAGTAGTCCACCTTTCCGAGGGGTTTTTCGAGTCCGAGGATCCTGGCCACATGAAGAGGTTTTGTCCCAGACTTCGAGGCAAGGCAGTATAAAAGGGTCATTACCCTATGATTACAGCACCAGCTGCCGCACCAGCCGTCCGGTAGCCAAAAGTGGAGGGTAGGTGGGTAGGGGAAGTCCTAAAGGTGGAGGCCAATCAAGTGGAGGCCAGTCATGTGGAGCTCCAGCTAGGTTCTATGTTTTTCCGACCAGAACAGATACAGTGACCTTAAATGTCGTGATCACAGGTATTAATTCTGTCTGAGATAGGGATGTTTCGGTACTAATTGATCCAAGGTCTACATATTCATATGTTTCATCTTTTTTTGCTCATTTCCTGGTATTTCTCGCAAGTCCTTGGGTACTCCTATATATGTCTCCACGCTATTGGACAATTTTGTTGTGGTGGATCGGATCTACCGGTCATGTATCGTGACATTCTATGGTTATGAGACTAGAGCGGATCTTCTGTTTCTTGATATGACCGACTTTGAGGTCATCCTGGGCATGGATTGGTTGTCTCTATATCTACCCATCATTGATTTCCACGCCAAGACGGTTACCTTAGCACTGCCAGGGTTGCCTAGATTTGAGTGGAAGGGTTCGTCTGTCAGTACATCTAGTCGTGTTATCTCTTTTCTAAAGGCTCGGCACATGGCCGAGAAGGGTTGTTTGGCTTATGTAGCTTATGTTCGGGATACTACTGTAAAGACTCTAGCAATTGATTCAGTGCATGTGGTCCAGGAGTTTAATGATGCATTTCCTTCTAATCTTCCAGGTATGCCACCTGATCGTGATATCAATTTCTGTATTGATTTGGCTCCAGGTACCCAACCTATGTCTATTCCACCATACCGTATAGCTCCGAAAGAGTTGAAGGAGTTGAAAGAACAGCTTGAGGAGTTGCTAGCAAAGGGGTTCGTCATACCGAGCGTGTCTCCTTGGGGTGCACTGGTGTTATTCATGAAGAAGAAAGATAGGACTATGCGGATATGCATCGATTACCACTAGTTGAACAAAGTTACCATTAAGAATAAGTACCCGTTGCCGCGTATTGAAGATTTGTTTGTCCAGTTGCAGGGTACCAGGGTGTTCTCTAAGATTGACCTTATAATGGGGTACCACCAATTGAAGATTCGTGATTCGTATGTTCCGAAGATGGCTTTTCGGACTAGATAGGGACACTGTGAGTTTTTAGTGAATGTCCTTCGGTTTGACTAATGCCCCGATGACATTTATGGCTTTGATGGTGTTCATGTCGTATATGGACTCGTTTGTCATTGTCTTCATTAATGACATTTTGATCTACTCGCGTAGCATGGAGGAGCACGAGCAGCATTTGAGAGTGGTGCTTCAGACCTTGCGGGAATAGAAGTTATATGCTAAGTTCTCCAAGTGTGAGTTTTGGTTAGATTCTGTGAAATTCTTATGGAATGTTGTATCAGGCAAGGGTATTGAGGTATATACCAAGAAGATTGAAGCCATTCAGAATTGGCCTCGTCCTACCGCAGCAACCGAGATCAGGAGCTTCTTGGGGTTAGCAGGTTATTATTGTCGGTTCGTGGAGGGCTTCTCATATATTGCAGCACCTTTGACTAGATTGACCTAGAAGGGTGCTTCGTTCCGATGGTCCGATGATTGTGACTCGAGCTTTTAGAAGCTCGAAACCGCATTAACTTCAGCACTAGTGTTAGTGTTGCCTTTCTGTTCAGGGATGTATAATGTGTATTGTGATGCTTCGCGCGTTGGCCTAGGTTGTGTATTGATGTAGGAGGGGCGAGTTATTGCATATGCTTCACGTCAGCTGAAGCCCAACGAGAAGAATTACCCTGTGCACGATTTGGAGTTGGCCTCGATAGTTTATGTTTTTAAGATTTGGAGGCATTATCTTTCCACGCTATCCTATCAGGTTTACACCGATCATCGCAGCTTGCAGCATTTGTTCAAGCAGAGGAATATCAATTTGAGGCAGCACAGGTGGCTTGAGTTACTAAAAGATTATGATATTACCATCATTTATCATCCGGACAAGGAGAATGTGGTTGCGGATGCCTTGAGTAGAAAGGTAGAGAGTATGGGTAGTTTGGCATTCATTTCAGTAGAGGAGAGGCCGGTAGTTTTGGTCATTCAGTCCTTGGCTAATAGACTTGTGAGATTGGATATTTCAGAGCCCAGCCAAGTTCGTGCATGCATCGTTGCCCAGTCTTCACCATTCGAGCATATCAAGGCTCGCCAGTGCGATGATCCGCACTTATTGGTTCTTAGAGAGACGATACTACAAGGTGGTACCAAGTAGGTCACTATTGGTGAGGATGGTGTTCTGCGACTCCATGGTTGTATATGTGTCCCTAATGTTGATGGATTGAGGGAAAAAATTCTAGAGGAAGCACATAGTTCTCGGTATTCTATTCATCCAAGTGCTACGAAGATGTATCGTGACCTAAGGCAGCATTATTGGTGGCGACGGATGAAGAAGGACATAGTTGAGTATGTAGCGAGGTTCCAGTAGGTTAAGTATGGGCATCAGAGGCCAGGTGGCCTACTCAAGCAGATGGTTTTACTTGAGTGGAAATAGGAGCGCATTACTATGGACTTTGTAGCTGGGTTGACGCGAACCTTGAAGAAGTTTGATGTAGTTTGGGTCACTATTGACAAGTTGACCAAGTCAGCACACTTCATTCCGGTTGTGACCACGTATTCTTCAAAGATATTGGCCCAGATTTACATTCAGGAGATTGTTCGGTTGCATGGTGTGCCTGTTTCCATTATATCAGATAGAGGCCCTCAGTTTACTTCGCATTTCTGGAGGGCACTACAGAGTGAGTTGGGGACTTGGGTAGAGCTCAACAAATCCTTTCATCCGTAGACCGACGGACAGTTGGAGGATATTCACAGAGCATGCGTGATTGACTTTGAAGGGTAGTGGGATCGATTCTTGCCTTTGGCCGAGTTTGTTTACAACAATAGTTCCCAGTCCAGCATCAAGATGGCTCCATTTGAGGCCTTATATGGTCGGCGATATCGTTCGCCCATCAGATGGTTTGATCCCGGCGAAACTAAGTTATAAGGTATTGATTTGGTGAAGGATGCCTTGGAAAAGGTAAAGTTGATTTAGGAGCGACTACACATAGCACAGTCCAGACAGAAGAGTTACGTGGATCAAAAAGTGCGTGAATTATCTTTTATGGTGGGCGAGAAGGTTCTCTTGAAAGTCTCACATATGAAGGGAATCATGAGGTCCAAGACAATTTCTGGGTAAAAGTTCAGTGGAGGGGTCAACCAGTAGAGGAGGCAACTTGGGAGACCGAAGAAGACATGCTAAGCAGATATCCACACTTATTCGGCACTCCATGTACGATTCTAGACTTGTTCGAGGACGAACATTTGTTAAAGAGGTGGAAAATGTAATGACCCGACCTGTTGTTTTACTTTCTAAAACCTCGTTCCCCTATATAAGACTCCTTGTATGTTCTTTTACTGTTTTATGACTTGTGGGGATGGTTAGTTCTGGATTTGGAAGGGTTTGGGTTGAAATCGGAACACTTAGTTCCTTATTATTGGATTAAAAGGGGTAAAGTTTGACATGGGTCAACATTTTGAGTAAACGACCTCGTAATCAGGATTTGACGGTACCAATATGTTCGAATGATAATTTTGGACTTGGGTGTGTGGTCTGATCGGGTTTTAGATGACCCGGGAGCGTTTCGGCGCTTAATGTTGAAAGTTGGCGCATTAAAGGTTTTAAAGTTCTTTAAATTTAGTTTGAAGTAGGTTTTGGTGTTATCGAGGTCTGTTTGGGATTCCGATCGTGGAAATAGCTCCCTATGGTGATTTAAGACTTGCCCGAAAAATTTGGTGTCATTTCGAGTAGTTTAAGTACGGTTCGGCGCGTTCGGAGTGAGTTGGAAGAACTTGAAGTTCATAAGTTGATTTGATTTGATTTAGAGTTTAATCCTTAGTTTTGATGTTATTTCACATGTTCCGCAGGTTCGAGCGAGCCCGTTTTATGATTTTGAACTTGTTGGTATGCTTGGACAAGGCCTCGGGGGCCTCTGATACTATTCGGGCGATGCACAGAACTCGTTTGGACTTGGAAGAAGTTGTTGAAGTGCGTTCGCACGTACGAAGAAATGGATGCAGGTGCGGCACCACAGAAGCGGCTGGTTAGCCACAGGTGTGGACAAGGGGACGTATGTGCGCGACCACAGAAGCAGTCAGTTGTACGCAGAAGCGGCCTTGAGTTTGAGGGGCTGTGGCGCATGTGCGAGGGCTTGACCGCATCTGCGAGCCCGCAGATGCGAAGAGGGCGCTGCAGAAGTAGAAGTAGGCCGGCTGGGAAGGGGCCACATATGCAATGTATTTGCCGCAGATGCAGCCTTTTCTCTGCAGAAGCGGAAATCGCTAGACGCAGAAGGGTTCATTTAAGTCTGGACTTAGGTCATTTTTGACTTATTTCTTTCATCTATTGGGCAATTTTGAAGCTTCTTGGAGAGGGGATTTCACCTAGCTATTGAAGGTAAGTAATTTCTATCCAATGTAAGTTAAACACATAGATTATGGGTAGACTTTAACTTGTACATTTGTGAAAATTATGGGTTTAGTTGAAAAACTTAGGTTTTGATAAAAATAGGATATAACAACGAAAATGATTATGGAATTGGGTGAAAATGATATATTTGAGTTCGTGAGGTCATGGGAAACAACTATCTTCAAATATTTCCGGAATCCGGACGCATGGGCCCAGGAGAAAATTTTAGAAATCTTTCAAATTGGGTTGGGTAATTACTCTGATAGTTAAATATGAACTTTTGAGTAGGGAGCGGGTCGTTCGCCTCGACAGTATAATAGATGTATCTATGGTTCGTGTCGTTCGACCCTCGGCAGTGCACACAATATATTTTTGGATCGGATCGTATGACCTCGGCATAAATCGTGCGTGATAATACTCAGAGCCTGATTACACTTGATATTATTTTATGTCTTGAGAGGTTTATAATTTATTTAATAACAGAAATTGATTTGGGGTTAGTAGGTGTTGTCTAGGGATTTTGGAATTTATTGTCAGTTAAGGAGTCATTTATTCACTGCTTGTTATTGTGTTATTATTATTATTATTATTATTTTCATGTCCCATACCAGTTTAGAATTTTTGTATTTTAATATTGGCCCATAGTAAGTATCGATGTCGACCCCTTGTCACTACTTCTTCGAGGTTAGACTAGATACTTACTGGGTACATGTTGTTTATGTACTCACGCTACACTTCTGCACTAATCGTGCAGGATCTGAGGCAGGTGCATTTAGCAGTCATCCCGGCGCGCACCCCTGATACTTTGAGACTTAGTGGTGAGCTGCTTTTCGAGTCCGTTCTGCAATACCCGAAGTCTCTCTTTTGCATTTACTTTCTGTCTACTCTATTTCAGATAGTAGTTTAGTATTTTGTATATTCTACCAGTAGCTCATACACTTGTAACACCAGGTCTTAGAAATATGCTAGTAGACATTTGATAGTGTTTTGAGTATTTATTACACCACACTTGCTTTCATATCTATTTACGCTTTATTTTATTAAATTTTTCATCTCTTACTTACTTAATTAATAAAAATCAATTACTGAAGTTTACTGAAAATTTTATTAAATTTTTCATCTTTTTCATCTCTATTTATTACTATTACTGAAGTTTCTACGCTCCTAGACACATGAGCCTAAACTTCATGCATGAAGCTCTTCAAATTTGAGCAAAATCTTCAAGTTGTAAATCTCCTCAAAATACGAGCTTAAATTGCAACTCGCTAAGCTCCTTAACGAAAGAGCATAAACTGCATGTTACTCCTGGCCCGCAAGAGTATAAATTGTGTACGACTCAATAAAAAAATGAGGTCCGCTAGGTTGAAAAGCTCGAAATAGGCGGCCTAGGAAAAAGTTAGGACATTAAAAAAATAACTCACCCATTCTAAACTACGGTATGACTTGATCCTCTTCACCTAGGTATGTAGACAACTCAGAGTTTCATTCAAAATTCAGTCGTATGAGTTTAAAAATATATATCACCTCTAGCACTGTTCAAGTAAAGTACGTCGGAATAAAATCTGCTTGTTGGCACCTAAACATACGGCCTTTACCTTATCAAAAGGTTGATGGCTCAATGTGGGCAAGTCTATAGGCTCAATAGTAGATTAGTACCTCCAAGGATATGGTTATAGTCATTTTGAAGGAGGCGAAATCTTAAAGTTGAAGTTTTAAGTCCGCCGGTTTTCAAGTGAAAGTCTTCAAAAGTTCGCCAGGTACAGAAGCCGAATTCGTAAAATCCATCAAGTGTCCAATTAAAATGGTTCTTGATTTAAATGTGCTTCTATGTCAAGGTATCACCTTTTTGGGCAAAAGCGCTCAAAGCTGAAATCCCCAACGTTGCTAAATGCGAAGGTAAATCATAAAGTATTACCTTGAACTATCCTGGAGGAATTCGATTTTTAATTTTGGATATGCCTTACATTTTGAAGTCTAGTTTTCGATAAGTCAGACAGTTATTAATTTTGATGTTTCTCCACCACGAAATGATTTTTTTGGTGAGACTGCGTGAGGCTGAAATTGTCAACGTGATGGAATCTAAAGTTGGTTTCAAAATATTATACGAGACGATTCTGAAGGTGTTCAAATCTAAATTTCGGATATGTCATAAATTTTGAAGTCTAATTTTCAAAAAATCAAATGGTTCATGATTTCAACATTCTTACATTTAGATATGAGTTTTCTATTGCAAAAGTGCAAAGTTGATGTGCAATATTGTGTTCAAAGGAAGAAAATTGAAAGGTACAAATCCAAATCTAAAGAACCTCGAGAAGTCAACGACAACATTGTTTAAAAGAAAGTCAAATCCTACTATATTGACGTCAATATACCTTAATAAGAAAGCACTTACTGATGTTAAACCATGAAATAAAAAAAAATATCCATGAGAATGTGCAATATAAAACAAAAATAGAAGAAGTTTTTCCACTAATCGATCAAATGCAAGGGGAAAAAAAGAGGCAAATAAAATACTTCATATAGACTAATCTAAACATAACTTGAAATTGACCTTTCAGCACAGTCACCACCATGTGTGCGGCATGGCATCTGATCACGACCCGATCGGCTAGGCCGTCTCACCCGAGACATTACCTTTTCAATCAATCATCTCACTTTATACTTCTTTCACATCTTTTTAATTCGTGGCATGAGTGACCTCAATTAGAAAGTCATTCTTGGCACTTGGCCGTATTTCATAATTACAGTTTTCCCTTTCCACATTCAAACATCATTATCATCATCAACAACAATAAGGCCTACCATTTAAGGCATTAGTACACATGTGAGCAATTTGGGAATCCTAAGCACATAGAGGCTTTTCATACAATTTGGTATAATAACCTTTATTCGATCTTGACATGAAGTCTTAACATTTCTAACGCATATTCCATATTTTGAACACATCCTCAAATGGAAAGATGTCATCATGAAGCATTTAGAATAAATATTGAACATACATCCTTCAACACAAACACATTAGAAATAGCCAATTCTATAATAATCAATTTGGGACTCACACCAATTACACGAACACCGTGGGATTCGATTCTAAGAAGAAGGGGGTCTAGCCAACATACCTCAATTGAGCTTCCTTTAAACTTTAAAACGTTCCGGAATTCTTAGCACTTCGATTTATTTTAGAAATATAACAAGTTGGACCAAAATTAGGAAGATGGTCATGATTCTAGCGAATTTGAGCACATTATCAAACACTAGGTGTGCATTAATATTTTAAGGCCCTTTTAGGAAATATTCTATCATTCCTCAACCCATTATCTATTATTTTTTAGCTCACAACCCTCCCACATACTTCAAGAATACATGCATGCAAGATAACAACCCTCACACCCAATAATTATCTTTCTAATTATCCCCCTTTTAGTAGATTTTCGAAATTAAGAGCTAGGGCATAGATTCTTATCTTTAAGATGAGGACTTTCTTGATAATCTTCAAGGATTGAGCAAGAATTATTGGATATTAGGTTAGAAGGTTACTTCCCCACTTTAAGAACTCTTTCTCACTCTAAAAATATCAGAAATATGCTAAAAAATGGACTATGGTATATGTTTTAACGAAATAGGGTCGGGTTTAAAAACTCCAAAAATGAAGCCCCGGGACAGGATATGCGGTCGCATATGCGACCGCATAATGATTCTGCGGTCCGCAAAATGACCGCGAAAAATGCCTTCAGAACTGGGCTGGCCTGATTCACTCTGCGGCTGCTATGCGGCCTGCAGACCTGTTCTGCGGTCGCATAATGTGCCGCAGAACCTCCCTCCGTAAAAATTCTAAGGTTTATTGTACGACAAAAGTGTGTCCCACGAAATGGTTGTGCGGTCGCATAACTGGCCGCGAAAGTTACATAAAAAATGTCCTAAGTAGCTGCTTCACTCTGCGGCCCGCAGAGTGATTATGTGGCCGCATAATGGGTCGACGAAATGCCTATCTCTGCAAAATATTTTCCTTCAACTCCCCAGCGTACTGTTCTATGCGTACCCTGATATCACGGAACCCCGGTTTTTAGGAAAATATTTACGGGGCCTTACATTAAACTATGAACTTTTGAGTATATATAGATTTATTTATATAATATTTGGCTAGTTTCGGGTTGTTTGGCACCAAGTTGAGGACTTAGAGCATATTTGTGGACCGAAAGTGAACTTGAGAACGAGGTAAGTCTCTTGCCTAACCTTGTAAGAGGGAACTCATCCCCTTATGTGTATTTTGTTGTGAATTACTTATGTGTGGAGCTACGTACGCACTAGGTGACGAGAGTCTATGCGTAGCTATATACCATGAGATGTCCGGGTAGTCTTAGATTTACATCACGTTTTAATTGTACTGTCATGTTTGTTGTGCATATTAATTATCTTAAATAGAGTTGAGACTAAAGATTTTAAAGTTGAAAACTTCCAAGTTTGACGTCTTATTTGGGGAAAGAATTGAGAAATACTAAATAATTCTGAGCAATCCATGTCCTCTCGCATCAAAGTACTTCCGCGAGCGAGGTAAACTTCTCTATTCTCATGGGAGCGGGTCGTTCGCCTCGGCAGTATAATAGATGCATCTATGGTTCGTGGCATTCGACCCTCGTCAGTGCACACAGTATATTTTCGGATCGGATCGTATGACTTCGGCATAAATCATGCGTGATAATACTCGGAGTCTGATTACACTTGATATTATTTTATGGCTTGAGAGGTTATAATTTATTTAATGACAGAAATTGATTTGGGGTTAGTAGATGTTGGCTAGAGATTTTAGAATTTATTGTCAGTTAAGGAATCATTTATTCACTGCTTGTTATTGTGTTATTATTATTATTTTCATGTCTCATACCTGTTTAGAATTTATGTATTTTATTATTGACCCATAATAAGTGTCGATGTCGACCCCTCATCACTACTTTTTCGAGGTTAGACTGCATACTTATTGGGTACATGTTGTTTATGTACTCACGCTACACTTCTGCACTAATCGTGCAGGATCTGAGGCAGGTGCATTTGGCAGTCATCCCGACTCGCACCCCTGATTCCCTGAGACTTAGTAGTGAGCTGCTTTCTGAGCACGCTCTACAGCACCCGGAGTCTCTCTTTTGCATTTACTTTCTGTCTACTCTAATTCAGTCAGTAGTTTAGTGTTTTGTATATTCTACTAGTAGCTCATACACTTGTGATACCAGGTCTTGGAAATATGTTAGTAGACATTTGATAGTGTTTTGAGTATTTATTACACCACACTTGCTTTCATATCTATTTACGCTTTATTTTATTAAATTTTTCATCTCTTACTTACTTAATTAATAAAAATCAACCAATTTGAAATTATTAAGAAGAATAATTGTATGGTTAATTCACCGTTGGCTTGCCTAGCAGCGATGTTGGTCACCATCACGGCATATAGGAGAAATTGGGTCGTGACAAAATGATACTTCCTCCATCTCAATTGTAATTTATAGTACTTTTTATATAATATTTGAACATCTAAATTTTAATTTTAAAAAATTGAATCAATCTAATTCAATTTAGCTTTAACGGTTAGTTAAATTAACTCTTGAAAAGCAAAAAGTACTACCTAACGGATGAAATATATAATCTATCTATCTATATCTATTTATCTATATTCTGTCTATACTTTATTAAAAGTGGAAATTCCCAAGTCAAAAAGTTGAATTACCAAAATACGCTCTTTATTAATCTAAGTACCCTATTTTGATAATATAAAAAAAAAAAAAATGGAAAAACTAACGCAGAGTAAACATTTATATGTAAAAATTCATTACAATTGCAAAAATAATAGATATGAACACGTACCTTTAACAATATAATGAGTTCAATGCTAAAGCCCTTAAACGTTGAACCCATAAGGTTTAATTCCTGGATCCGCCAAGTGGTTGGTCACCACTTGTTTTTTTTGTTTTCAGACGATATCCAATCATCTTGTCCTCGATAAATAATTAAGTTGATATATGACGATTCACATTGATCATTCATAAAATTTTATACTTTATTATTTTATGTATGATTATTTATAACTTTAATATTTTTATTAAGTTAGCTCACACGTGCAATGCACGTGGGGAGAAACTAGTAATTATAATAAATGGCAAGGCACTGTTTGTGCATGTAATATGGAAATTAATGGTGTCAGATTTCAGAATGGTATATATAACATAAGCTTTTACGACCATATATGGATAACTTATCCCAAATGTAGTCAGATTTAAGAGAGCACTGCTTGTGCATGTAATCCTCTTGTCATGAACTGAGGGACCTCTTTTGTCCATATCGGTCAAGTTTTAGAAAAAGGATATAAATGATAAATGCACTGACGGAAAATCCCTCTAGTCTACTGGCAACTTTTTCTATTAATCTATTTAAAAATATATTATTTTTTTATATTTGAAAATTTATGAATTTCAATTTTACTTTAAAGGGAACACTTATATAGTCAGAAAAATATCATATCACTTAAAATCATAAATGGTTAAAAAATTATTTCTGCATTAAAACTTCTTTGAGAGTCAAAGTTATCCTTATAAGTTGAAATGGAAGGAGGTAAGAATTCCAAGAAATTTCGATAAGAGTAATTTTGGATATATGCAGGTCCTCTCCTCTGGTAAGTTAGTTACGAGTTATTCGGGAAATGTTTTTAAAAAAAATGGTTGATCGTTTTATCCTCTGTGTTTGTGTCAGTGCTGTGGGAATCTCCATAACAGTGCATGTGGGGATAGACTCATAAAGAAAGGGATAAACACACATTTATTCGTTACGTGATGCAAATGTCTGGTTCAATCTACCTATATAAAGGGCATAAGACTCTCCATTATTCCTCACACATCAAATCATAAATCAAAATCATTATTCTAAAACAGTAGTTGCTATTGTTTCAGATCTAGGGTTTGTTATTGAAGAGAATTGCATCCTAAGATCCAGGTTAACGATATAAAGGGGTAAATAAAGGGAGGTGACAGAAGAGAGTGAGCACACATGCTGTTTTCTGGCATGAAATCAGTCTATGCTTGAAGCTATGTGTGCTCGCTGCTCTATCTGTCACCCCCACCACTGTCTCTCTAATCTATTTATGTTTTATCTATGCGCTTTTCTGTGTTTATCAACATCTGGTATTTAGGTTTAATTTGGAGCTAGTCATATGTTGGATGAATTTTAAGGTAATTGCTTTTTCAGGGTCATTCCTTCACATATATGGTGTGGATCTGATAATTAACAACGTGATCTTGATTTATCTGATTATATTTTTACCTTCTGCTATTTGATAACGAATTGCTTTCCAAAATTCTGTGAGTTCTCCCAAGTTCTTCATTTATTTTATTCATATCATATTTGGCTGTACTTTTCCTTAAACCATTCGCTTAGGAGTTTTTCTCATTTTTTTCGGATGAGGTAATTTGGTGGAGCTGGTGATCACAATCCAGGTCAGTGTTCTTTGTATGGTGGTGGTATGCTTTATTAGATATTTCTTGTACTTCCAAGTCGGAAACCCCAACAAAATTCTTGCCATCTTTCTTGTTCAAATATTATTCTAATCGTTGTCTCTTAGTACTGGTGATTGAAACAGATTCTGAAGTGATCAATAACTTGGTCACTAAAGTGTCTAAGCAGGTGTGGCAGATCTCTCATAATTGTAATTCACAATATCAGAACACTAGGTGGAATTTACACATGCCTGGAGAGAAGGAAATAGCAGATTAACTAGCTAATTGGGGGGGAAATACTAAGAAAAAGTAAAACCTTCACTGAAGCTGTCTCCGAATTTGCTGTCTCCTTGCCTAGACATGTTATAGCTGCACTGAAGAATAATGAAAGCGGGAATCTGCAACTTCAGAATTAAGCCGAGGAATGGATACTTTTCAGCTAAAGTATTTCATTAGTTGAGAATACTTACACTATCTCACTTTATGTATCTCTCAAAGATACAGGAGATTCAGATCTCATCCATCTTGGCTACAGCCTATAGAACCTGTCAAATTGTAATTGGATTAGGCAATTGGTATTGTAATCCTTTCTGTGTTATAAGATGAAACTCAAGGTTCCAGATGGGAACTTGAGTAACTTTGATTAACAAAATGAAGTATAGTGGATAATTTTTTCAAAATGGAATATTTGTTGGTCAAATTGCTGCTAGAATTAGCACCAGAAGTTTCTTATTATGTTGAGACTGATCATTAACTTTTTAAGATCCCCTCTTTCAGTTATACAAATTTTGGAGGAATACAACTCAATATAATTGAGTTTCTTGTATTAGTCTCTCATACCCTTTTCGGGTTCTGTCATCAAGAAATTATAGCTTGCGTGTTATCTAAATTTCTGCGCCTGTTATTTTTTCATGATTATACTCGAGAAACATTTCAAGTGTATAATTGTTTCCTTACTTGCCAGAATTCCAGACCAGAAACCTAACCGAGAAATTGAGGCAAAAATAGTTTCTTTTAGAGTAATATTTCATTGAAGTATGTGAACTTTTCTCTTGTTCTTATGTACTGTTTATGTAGTTTAATGCTACTGATTGAATGAATCTATATATGTGCTAGCTGTCTCGCCGAAGAAAGATCTTTCTACCCATTTACTCAGTAAAACCATTCTGTATCACTCAGTCCCAAATCTTAGCTGCCTGAGCTACTAGTGTTCGTTATTGCTTGTGTTTTTAAATATATATGCATAACATTGTGAGTATATAAAATTAGTTTCACCATAAGGATAAATTAAATTAATTCTTTATGAACTAATAAGGAAATAAAGTCACAAATGAAATGATTGTAGTAACATGTCTAATCTGTCCAAACTTGGTAGGACAAGCTAAATAATATATGCATTGATTGGGTGGCATATGTTAGATACTATCAATCATATTCAAGATATTAGAAGACAACTCAATTGCTCAGTCCAACACTGTTATAGAGAGGCTAATCGGATGCTATGGCCAAATGAAGCATTGAAAATGATGACCTACTCATATGTTCTCCTACTGATCTGCCTCAATATGCCAGAGAGGACCTTATAGAATTGACTACATGGAAATGATATCCTTTTGTCACAAGCACAGGAAGTATGTTTTTTGGTAAAATAACATTTAGGAGTTGTAATTTCACTAACTTATATTTTGTATGTAGCTTTACAGTCAGTCAAGAATAGCACAAGCTGTTTTTTTAGTCGATGCTAGCTGACTTTATAGTGGCTACACTATTAGAAGATAGATATATAGATGTTTTTGACTTGGTTATATCCAGTTTTGAAAGAGTTTTGCTAATATATTTAAGGGCATCGCCACCAGATGGCGAAACTATTTTATATAAAAGAGATATTGGGCATTTGTTTTTATCATTTTGTATGGATGTGCTTTTATTAAGTCTCAAAAAGTATAAAAGTAGAGGAGATGGCATCCCAAACTCCCCAGTTACTACTGGGGTGGAACTTGTTCCAACCTATACAAGTTTGTAGGTCAACTATTCGGCTCACAAATTTTTTGCTGGGAGTGTTAGATTCTGTACAAGAATCCTCCCTATACATACATGAGGGCATAACCTAAGTTGATTTCTCCAAAGCTAGAGTCAATTAAAACTACTTAAAATAGTTTAGATTGACTCATTAAAAAACTTTATTTTAGTTTTGTAAGTACATCTCTCCCAATATATGTACACTCTTAATAATAGTTTTGGATATCGCGTATAGCGGAAACTTAGTGGGCTGCCCTTTTTTAATAATGTTTTTGGACTTGGGTTGATCTGCAATGACACATTATTTAATTCATATTGACCTAATCCCAGTAATTTTGTCGAGTCAATTGTCACATGACTCATCTATTAACTCAATCGATCTTGACCTGTCCACATTTTTTCCATCTCACTCTTTAAATTAATAGAAGGAGAGCTTTGAAGGAACGGTAAAATTGTTTTTGTGTGACCTATAGGTCAGGGATTTAAGCGTTGAAATCAGCCATTGATATTTGTATCAAGGTAGACTGCCTACCCAAATCTTGCGTGAACACGAGATACTTTATGTACCGAGCTGCCCATTCTTTAACTTAACGTCCCTAATTGTACATACAAACGGGGCAAGGATGTTATTACTAACATTCTCTTTTGGATAAAATTCTTTCTATCTTTTTCTTTTTCCAACATTACAAGTTCCAAAGTGGTTCTTGCTAGTTGATAAAATGTGCAGTGGTATTGCTTGAGCTTCACTTTTGGAAAAGAATCACTATGTTCACACTTCAGTTATGATGCTAGCTCACATGCATGACAGATTGAGTGCCCTTCTATCTTTGCTGTCTCAATTGAAAAAACAACTATTCTCTCAGATCTTCTGACGATCTGAATTCCGATGGAATTTCAGGGTACCATAATGCTAATGGCCGTTTGTTTAATATTTTTTGAGAGATTAAAGCTAAGTCCATTATCTTCTTAACATCTTCTTCTGATCTAAAGTAGCATAGTACTGTCTACTGTTGCTTTTCCGGCGCTGTATATTATACTCGAGATATATAAATTAAATAAGTGAATATAGAAAAGCTCTGTGCTTTTTCTGAAACCTTTTTACAAAATTTGCAGGATCATGAACCATGGTTAGCGCTTAAGTTCCATTGGGAAAGGTTTTTGGGACCAAACCTTATGTTGGTACTTAGAAAATAGTTGTAGAGGTAATAAATGTTGGCGCGATTATCTTCATCTTATTTAAAAGTTTTAAGTTATTAAAGAGTATACTTAATTATATATGTCATCAACATGTTGCCTCAAGTGTAATTATTTTTATGAGCCAAATACGTTTTTTTTTTTATAATGAGTGTGTGAGAGTCAAACTTTGGACATCTGCCTACCAAAATTTGTTATGCTTTATCTTCCTGCACATAGTTTTACTTTGTTTAGCTAGGATTGCCCGAAGATAAGGTTTATGTCCCCTCTTTGTACTAGCTCTCTCTAGTTAATATACAAGGTAAATCCCACACCACGCGACAAAAGGTGAAAGCATAAGTGGATAGCTTTAGTTAAAAAATAAACCATCTCTTCCACTTAACTCTTGGGTAAAAAGGTTAAGGTACTAAAGTGACATACACTTAAATCGCTCTATATACTTGAAATTTTGTGGTGATATATATAAACATAGTTAAAGGAATCTAAACATAAAAAAAAGTGGTATATAATTAAGTTCACTAATTAGAATCGTACAAGCAAATCCATGTAAAAATATAAAGGGGCTTAGTGGATGATTTTTTGGTGATTAAGACGCTTAGAGCTTGATGATTGGGTTAATTAGCATGAGGAAACATATGATTACGTGAGATGGGATGCATGCTTATGAATAACAAGTGCTTTATTAAACCAATCATTTCAAAATTTTATGACATAAACTTCTTTTTCTTGTATTTTAGTTTCTACTTTTGCACTAAGAAGCATCAATAAGCTCCCACGCATAATGGAAGTGATCACTTTAATTAAACAAATAAGAGAAGTGTGAATGAGCAGTTGGCCAGATCTTTCCTCAACATTTGTCAAAATTCCCTTTATCTTTTCTACTCCATTTTTGCTGTTTATTCAATTAATATAAAGCATATACACTTTAAATTTTGGCTTCACGTCCAACCTGCGTGCATTCATTACCACTTGGTTCAAATATTCACAAAGTACTACATTTAACTTTATATTTTTACCAGATGGGGGATGGGAAAGGGGGAAGGGAGGAGAAGGGGCGTCTCACTATAAATTTACTTTGTGATCCACTCAAAATAAAAATTACTGCAATATTAAAGAAATAGACAATCTAACACCACATTGGAGAAATAATTTGTATTTTACTTAAATGTCAATCTTTTTTTCATTTTCTTAACGTTATTTTCGTGAGTTTAGTAGCGTAAAAGATAAAATTTATGCATCCAATGATTAAAGTATTCAAATATTATCGTAATTTTACTATACAATATGAAAAAAATTAAAACTAAAGGATAAACTTGTCAATTTATAGTCACATGAATATCAAATGGGTCGGTTTGGCCCGAAATCGCCCACTAAGAGACCGGCTCCGATTAGGTGATAAGGGCCCGGCTCGGCGTGTCAATCTACGTTCATTGCTTTACTTAAGTGTCAATCTTTTTCTTCATTTTTTTATCATTATGTTTCATGATTTCAGTAGCATAAAAGATATAATTTATACATCCACTAATTAAAATATTTAAATATTATCGTAATTTTGCTATACAATACAGTAAAGGACAAACTTGTCAATTTATAGATATGGATGTCAAATGGGTCAGGTTGGCCCGAAATCGCCCACTAAGAGACGCTCGGATTAGGTGAATAAGCGTCCGGCTCGGCATCTCAATCTACATTCATTGCTTTACCATAATTTTTCGAAAAATTAAAATATACTTTCTACGTAATAGTTTTCTTGAATTATAAACAACCAAGTAAATGGATCGTTAACCACTTCTAGAGTGCGCCGTTGTGAAATAAGAAGGTACATCGAGTAGTACCCTAGTTGTTATAAGTGTGTACGGATAAAATCGGGGTCAAAGTTTTCTTCGATTCCCCGACGAGGAAACGGTGAGGAAGCACGGATCAAAGCGGTTATAATCGAGGCCAGAAACCCTTCATATCGAGATCCAGAAAATATGAACGATCTATCTGAGATCAGACGCGGTAAAGCGACGCAGCCCGGACCAATTACACGACGCGGTAAAGAGACGCACCCCGGACAAACCAATGAACGATCATGCACGATGGATAGGGTGCCATAATATTCGCCCTCAACCGGACATTGCGGCGTGAATCTCATTTAGTATCAGTTAAAGATCAACAATTACCGGGGAAAAAAAAGATTTTTACCTTTTTTAGACTTATACTAGGACTATAATTCTCCTACTATATAAAGGGGAAGATTTTCTTTAGTATGACACATTGTAACACGCAATTCAAAGCAATAAAAAAAATTACTTTTGTCTTCTAGCTACTGTTCAAGGCATTACTTGTTTGTTCTTTTCTTTACTCACGACCGAGTTGGCATTGAGGGTCCGATCGAGAACGAATTCCACTGTTCAATCTAAGATCAGGCTTGGCCATCGTATTGCAATTGGTTTGATTATTTATTTTGTCTTTAATTCATCTATCTGTTATTCTTAATTATTCATATTGAATTAAACCACGTATCCTTTAAACCACGTACAAATTTAATTGTTACTCATTTTAAGGATAAACAATTTGGCGCCCATCGTAGGGCTAAGGATTATAGTGGTGATTTGGTATGAATCTCCATAACATACCCTATTGTACGCTTGTTCTTTAAAATATTAATTCTAGGCCAGTCTCAAAATGTCAAACTCTCAGTCTGCTCACTTGAACGTTGACACTAAGTCAGGCCATCACAGCGAGAATAATAATGTGGTTCCCGGTAATGATGTGCTTCTTTCTGATCCCAACGGTGTCCCATGCGCTGATCCGGTCGATGCTAACTCGCAGGTGGCCATCAATATCAATTTTCCAACTAATACCGAAAATAGTGTTCGCGGGGGACCCCGACTAACAGATCGAGAAGCGCCCGAAGGTGAAGGTGATAGGGTGAGCCTACGACTGATTTTAGAAATATTGCAGACTCAACAAGCGACAATAACACAGCTGCAAAATCAAAGCCACGCCCCCAACAGGGTCGAGCCTGAACAATCCCGGGAAAGCACTCGAAGAGACGAACAAATTACCGAGAGACTGGGTGAAGCCGAGCCCGGGGAAACTTCAGAAGTAATGAAGATGCTCGAAGCATTGACAAAACGAATGGAGTTAGGAGAGAAAACGATTGAGGCCAACGACAAGAAGGTGAAAACATACAACTCCAGGTCGATCAGATCCCGAGAGCACCCCCGATATTGAAGGGACCGAAATCCAAAAATTTTATCCAGAAGCCCCTTCCTTCGAGCGCGGAACCAAAGCCGATCCTAAAGAGGTTTCGTATGCCCGACATTCCTAAATATAATAGGACCACGGATCCAAATAAGCATTCAACCTCCTATACATGCGCGATCAATGGGAACGATTTGAATGAAATCGAGTCGGTATTGCTGAAAAGTTTGGGGAAACTTTGTCCAAGGGAGCAATGATATGGTATCACAACTTGCCTCCAAATTTCATTGACTCGTTTGCTATGCTTGCAGATGCTTTCGTAAAGGCCCATGCCGGAGCCATCAAGGTCAAGACCAGAAAGTCGGATCTTTTCAAGGTCAAACAAAGGGATAACGAGATGCTCAGGGAGTTCGTGTCAAGATTCCAGATGGAGCGGATGGACCTGCCACCAGTTGCAGATGATTGGGCCGTTCAGGCATTCACTCACGGACACACCCCCTGAAGTTTTGTGGCCTCTCAATAGCTAAAACAAAATTTGTTGAAGTACCCGACGGTAACCTGGGCCGACATCCACAACAGGTACCAGTCGAAGATTAGGGTCAAGGACGACCAACTCGGGGACTCTTGTAGATCTGCTTACCCCATCAGGACCGATGATAGATCTAAGAGAGCCATTGATCAGGAGCCAAGACCGGCCTGAGATCGATATCAACCATACAACGCGGATCGAAGGGGAAACGGATCCGGGCATCACCCAGTAAGGAACGAGAAGAAAAGCGATCGAGGGCCTAGTGGCCGGGGCTTGATGAGAAAGAACAACCTCGACAGGTCGCTCGAGAGTAGGGAGGCACCAAGATAATCGGAGTAAAACTTCAACGTAGACGCTGCAAGCATCGTGTCGGCCATAGGGCGCATCAAAGAGACCAAGTGGCCCCAACCATTGCAGTCTAACCTAGCCCAGAGAGATCCTAACTTGCTGTGTAAGTATCACGGCACTCACGGTCATAGGGCCGAATATTGCCAACAGAAGAAGTTGCTCGGCTATTCAACAATGGGCACCTCCGAGAATTTCTAAGTGAGCGAGCCAAAAACCACTTCAACAATCGGGATGCCAACAAACAGGTCGAACAAGAGGAGCCTCAGCACGTGATCAACATGATCATTGGGGTAGTCTAAGTCCCCCAAGGGCCAATGATAAAACGCACTAAAGTATATATTATGAGGGAAAAATGCACTCGGGATTACGTTCTGGGGCGAGCTATTTCTTTTAGCGACGAAGATGTCGAGGGTATCGTACAGCCTCATAACGATGCACTAGTAATATTTATACTTATCAATAAATCTAGGGTTAAACATGTATTGATTGATCAAGGTAACTCAGCCAATATCATCAGATCAAGGGTCGTAGAGAAACTGGGGTTACAGGATCAAATCGTGCCGGCAGTCTGGGTATTGTATGGATTCAACATGGCATGTGAGACCACGAAAGGAGAGATAACTTTGCCGGTGAACACTGCTGGGACAATTTAAGAAATGAAGTTCTACGTGATCGAAGGGGATATGAGGTACAATGCTTTATTCGGAAGGTCATGGGTCCACAACATGAGGGAGGTACCTTCGACATTACACTGGGCGCTGAAATTTCCCACACAGGGGGGAGTCAAAATGGTCTACGGAGAACAGACAGCCGTAAAAGAAATATTTGTTGTCGATGAAGTAATCCCGGTGCCCACAATTTCGACATGTGGGAGGGGGAGCAGACTAAAAAAGAAGAGATTAAATAGCAATCAATCATATCGGCCTCATCCGAATCGGAGAAACATGAATAACAAAGAGCTAACGATGAGGACGATTACCGCGTCCCGAGATCATTCATAGCTCCTGATGACACTGACGCCACCAAATCGATGGTCGAAGAGTTGGAGCAAGTTATATTAATTGAGAATATGGATCGAAAGATATACCTGGGCACAGGGTTAACCCCCAAGCTCAGAAAAAAACTTATTGATTTTCTTAAAGCTAACCCCGACTGTTTTGCTTGGTCTCATATTGACATGACAAGGATCCCACCGGAGGTAACCACTCACAAGCTGAGTTTGGACCCGAAGTTCCATCCGGTTAAGCAAAAGAGAATGCCACAGTTCGAGATCAAACACGCGTTCATCATGGATGAGGTATCCAAACTTCTAAAAATAGGATCCATCCAGGAAGTTAAATATCCGGATTGGTTAGCTAATGTAGTGGTAGTACCTAAAAAAAGGAAACAAACTAAGGATGTGTGTGGATTATAAGAATCTAAACAAATCATGCCCAAAGGATTCTTTCCCTTTGCCTAACATCGATCGAAGGATCGACGCGACGGCCGGGCGCAAGATACTCAGTTTTCTCGATGCTTACTCTGGGTACAACCAAATTCGGATGGACCCGGACGATCAAGAAAAGACTTCTTTCATAACAAAATTCGGCACCTACTGCTATAATGTAATGTCGTTCGGGTTAAAGAACGTCGGTGCCACCTACCAACGCCTAGTAAATCGGATGTTCGAAGAATAAATAGGGAAATCAATAGAAGTTTATATTGACGATATGTTGATCAAGTCCCTGCAAACAGAGGACCATTTGAAACATTTGTAGGAAACCTTTAACATACTAAGGAAGTATAACATGAAGCTAAACGCAGAGAAGTGTGCATTTGGGGTCGGGTTTGGGAAAATTCCTCAGGTTCATGGTATCTAATCGGGGGATAGAGATCAACCCTGACAAAATAAAGGCCATAGAGGACATCACCGTAGTCGACGACGTCAAGTCGGTTCAAAGACTGACCGGGGCGTATAGCCACATTGGGCCGATTCATCTCAAGTTCGTCGGACAAGACTTATCGGTTCTTGGACTCCGAAATGCCAGCAAGCCTTGGAAGAACTCAAGCGATACATGTCGAGCCCCCCCTTTGCTGCACACTCCGAAGGCAAACGAACCACTATACGTTTACTTGGCAGTTTTCGAGGTGGCGGTAAGTGGTGTCCTAGTCTGGGAGGAAGACAGTACACAATTTCCTATTTATTATGTTAGTAGAACCCTAGGCGATGCCAAAACTAGGTACCCTCACCAAAAAAGTTAGTGCTCGCCTTACTGAGCGCTTCCAGGAAACTAAAACCGTACTTTCAATGCCAACCCATTGTGTCGTGATCTCTTACCCACTAAGGAATGTCATGCATAAGCCCGAGCTCTCAGGCTGGCTAGCCAAATGGGCTGTGAAGATTAGCGGGTACGATATCGAGTACCGACCCCGGACTGCCATAAAATCTCATATTTTGGTAAACTTCGTGGCCGACTTTACACCGGCCTTGATACCCGAAGTCGATAAGGAATTATTGCTCACTTCGGGGACTGATTCGAGGATCTGGATCCTATTCATGGATGCTGCCTCCAACGCGAAGGGCTTCGGGCTTGGCATCGTACTAAAACTGCCTGCGGGTAGCGTAATTAGTCAGTCTATTAGAATTGTAAATTTTACTAACAATGAAGTTGAGTATGAAGCTATGATTGCAGGTCTGGAACTGGCTAAGAGTCGGGGGCCGAAGTAATCGAAGCCAAATGTGACTCCCTCCTAGTCGTAAATCAAGTCAACGGAACGTTTGAAGTAAAAGAGGAATGGATACAGGGGTACTTAGACAAATTGCAGGTAACCCTACACCAATTCAAGGAATGGACTCTGCAACATGTACCTCGAGATCAAAACAGCGAGGCTTATGCACTGGCCAACTTAGGTTCGTTTGTCGACTCCGATGAATTCAACTCGGGGGTAGTAGTGCAGCTGATGAACTCGTTGGTAGAAGAAGGTCACACAGAGGTAAACTCGACAAATTTAACTTGGGATTGGAGAAACAAATACATAGACTACCCGACGATAGGAAAATTGCCATCGGATCCCAAGGAATCGAAAGCCCTGCGCACCAAAGCTGCCAGGTTTAGTTAAGTCGAAGGGAAATTGTTTAGAAAATCTTTTTTCGGCCCATTGGCTAGATGCTTAGGCCCGGGAGAGACTGAATACGCCATGGGGAAGTTCACCGGAGCACTTGCGGGAACCATTCGGGGGCAAAATTCTTAGTTTGAAAGCTGATCAGAGCCGACTATTATTGTAATAAAATGGAGAAGGATGCAAAAGACTTCATACGAAAATGCGACGAATGTCAAAGACACGCCCCGACGATTCATCAATCGGGAGAGATGCCACCCAGTTCTATCGTTGTGGCCCTTAATGAAGGGAGGAATGGATATCGTTGGTCCTCTGCCATGGGTGCCCAGTAAGGCCCAATACATACTACTCATGATCGATTATTTTCAAAATAGGTCGAGGCTCAGGCGTTTGAGAAGGTCCGGGAGAAGGAAGTCATCGACTTCGTCTGGGATCACATAATGTGTCCATTTGGGATACTAACTAAGATCGTTTGTGACAACGGAAAACAATTCGTTGGCAATAAGGTAAGTAAGTTTTTCGAAGACCACAAGATTAAGAATATATTATCAACGCCTTACCACTCCTAGTGCGAATAGGCAAGCAGAATCAACGAACAAAACTATACTCCAAAACCTGAAAAATAAATTGACCGATTCAAAGGGAAAGTGGAAGGAAATCCTGCCCGAAGTCTTGTGGGCATACCGTACAACTTCGAAGTCAAGTACCGGGGTGACCCCGTTCTCTCCAGTCTACGGAGTGGAAGCCTTGATACTGGTCGAGGTAGGGGAACCGAGCCTCGGGCTCCAGTATGCTATCGAAATATCAAACGGTGAAGCCATGGACACGAGCCTGGAATTTTTGGACGAAAGGCGAGAAGTCGCCCTGGTTCGGTTGGCCGCCTAGAAGCAGCGAATAGGGAGGTACTATAACCGAAGAGCCAATCTCCGATATTTTCAAGTCGGGGACTTGGTGTTAGGAAAGTAACGCTACATACCATGAACCCAAACGACGGGAAACTAGGACCTAATTGGGAAGGATCTTATAGAGTTTCCAGAATAACCGGCAAAGGCTAAGATAAACTCGAATCAGGAAACGGTGTACAACTACCGAACAACTGGAATATGACACACTTAAAGCGATACTACTACTAAGGTACAAACTCAATTCCTTTTTTTAAAATTTTGTTATATTACGGACTAACTAATGTAGGTACTCGGCCAATGGCAAATGTGTAGGTCTGAAAGCACGTGTTGCACTCTTTTTTTCTTTGAACCGATTTTGTCCCGAAGTGGGTTTTTCGGCAAGGTTTTTAATGAAGCAATAGTAAAACGTATTACCTTAGTTTTGAAGATCGTACTTAGACCAGGATTGATGATCATTTTCACCAAACCAACAGTATCCGAGCCCTCACAAGTTCGGCCTCAAATAATGGGGGCCATTACCCCTAGATCAAGATCTTTAGAAAGGGAAACTTTTATATGTCAAAGGCCAAGGCTTGGTGGTTAGGACTCATTGTAAGGGTCAAACGGTCATACAAACTATGCCCAGGTAGCCCACTCTAGCAATGGCACAAGGTTTATGCACCTCTGATTATGTACCTTACATATAAAACAATGAAAGAAATCTTTGCATCCCTCATACTTTATTACTACACATTTCGCTTCATCGATGCCACACAACGAATCCAAGATCCTAAAGACCACGGGCTACCCCGACTCGGGGACTGTCGTCCAATAGAGAAATCGGACAGCCCAGGCTATCGAATCTCAAAGGCACCGAGCATATTAGTCAGTGCCCGAATGTGAAAGGCTACATGCACCCCAAATATCTCGAAGACGTCCGAAGTCCGTACTCAGAAAGTAAGGCCCTTATGAATAATTAAAACCTATTAAAGGGCTACCCTCAGCAAGAACATCGCCATATATGACTAGAACGCTTAAGCATCTTAAAGGCTTTCGATTTTATCGGATGATTCAAAGCCACGAGTAATCCGGAGTTGCCCATAAAATCGGGCCCCATTCGGATCTCCGAAAGAACGGATGATCTAGAATAGTTTTAATTCTATGTTAAGGCATTAAGGAATGATAAACAAATGAAATATTATAAGTAGATGCTGAAAAGTAAAAAGATGGTATTACCGAAGGGAAAACTTCATATGAATTTCAAAAAATATTTTTAAAGGCACGATAAAACGGCCTCAAAATAAGCAAGAAAGAAAAAATACAAAAGGAAAATAAAAAAGAACTAAAGCATCTATGCCTGATCTTCACCGGAGCTCGACTCACCATCGGAACCTTCAAAACCTTCAGATCCTTCGGGACCTTCGGTCTCATAGAGTTCTTTTGCCTCAGCCTCGAGCCTATTGACTTCTTCGATCTCGGCCGATAGGTCAAAACCTCGGGCGTGAATCTCCTCGAGGGTCTCCCTTCGGCATAACCACTTTACATACTCGGTCTTCATCTTCAAGCTGGCCTCGGCTATCTCCATATCATCCTTATACTAGGCAAGCATTTCCTCGACTTCGGAGGAATCAATCAAAGTTGCCTTCAATTTGGACTGCAGCATAGTATATTCCTGTCTAATGGCATCCCGTTCCAAGGCGGCTAAACCCAGATGTGCCCGGAGGTCATCATTTAGCCGTGACCACTTGTCGGCCTTATCTTTTTCTACCCGGAGTTGGTCCTTGACCGATGCCAGCTCCTCTTTAGTAGCCTCTTTTTTCAAAGCCAGAAAATCCATCATTCCCTTCATCGCCTCGGTCGTGGCCTTGACCTTATCCATCTCGGCCCAAAGTTGTTCAATCAAGTTTATCTTCTCTTGGACCTGTAAAGTTTCGTTGTTAGTCATCACTAGTAGCTTCTCATTTTTAGCCTCAAAGATCTTTACCTTCTCGACAAGATCAGAATGCTACCGTTTTGCAGACGAGGCCTCCTTCTGCACCTTTTCCAGCTCGGCCCGTAGAGTTGGGAGATCCTTAAGAGACTCGTCCTGTTGTTCACTGAGAGCCATGTACATATCCTTCTTTCGGGCCTGCTCTTTGAGCTCGAACTCGAGCTGGCTAATTTCCAAGCAGGACCAAAGGAAGCTTTCATGATGAAGCACCGAAGCCTGAAAAACAATAAGGTCATTAGAACATGCTAAAACGTAGAAAAATTCACAAAGGATACAAGGTGTAGACGTCTTACCCGGTTCAGTTCCTGTTGCATCTTGTTGAAGAGGCTCGACGTGCCTGCTTCATTCATCTTCGCCTGGTCCTTCTCGGTCACCAAGCAACGAAGATAGCTGGCCGAGCCCACCTGAGGGGACAGCGCCCGGGCGTTCACTAGGATAGTAAGAACGACTGTTCTCTTGCGGTCGGGATCCGCACTCGGGGCAGGGAACTGCCTCACTAGCTTCGGACTCGAGCTTGGCTCACTCGATCCCGAGGCACTTCCTTTTCTGGGACCTCCAGGTGGCCAAGCCCGGAATAGTCCTCTAATGCGCTCATGTCCATGCCATCAAAGAACATGTTGAGGGAATCATCTGCGCCCCGTGCCGTCTCGTTTGATTTTTCTTTGTCAGTTTGAGCCTTTTCAAGCATGGACTCTATGTGGGATGGCATTTCTGCGACCGGCTACTTCCTTCGGGGCAGGAACGGCTTGATGGGAGACTACGGTCTCCGATTCTCCTTCAGGTTCCCGAGCAAGAGGGTGATCAATCTCTTGGCCAATTTCTCTTATTTCCTCCTGGTCTCCCTCGTCGATGGTCGACCCATGAGTAATGAACTCAAGATCGTCATCCTCTAGGTAATCCCTGAGCCAGAAGAGGGAATCGGGGTCTGTTACCCTGGCTTTGGTGCTCTTCTTGTTACTTTTCCGGACTCGGACAACAACCCTCTTCTTCTTTACCTCGACATCCGGGGAACCCGAGGATTTCCTCTTTTTCTTCTTTTTCTCCTCTTTTTTGGTGGCTCCGGGCTGTCCTGAAGCGGAGGGTTCAACGAGCGAGGATAGGGCCTCATCCTCATCCAACTGCCTAAGCTCGGTGATCTTGGGCAAACCTGTGAGAAATGAAAAGACTTAGCAAAAATACAAGTCAAGTATGTCAGTGTAATTATTTAGGAGAAAGTCTTACCATGGGAACGAACCTCTCACTTGCCCTTCGAGATCTTGCGCCATTCACGCTCGAAGTAAGGCATTTGTTTGCAGATCCCCTCGATTCACTCCTTGAAGCGATGGACTGCATTAGGAACCTGGGCGACCAATGCACAATGAGAGACACGGGCAATAAGAATAAAATAAAGTGTCAAGTACTCAAGAAGGAAAGGACTTACGGGATGAGTTCCACTTTTCAGGGAACGGTAGAAATTCGGAGGAAATGAGATATTCAGTTTTCACCCGAACGAACCTCCCCTGCCAACCTCAATCTCGATCTTCATCGATGCTCGAGAATGAAGCTTTACTTGCCCGATGAACGAGCTTGATTATCCCCATCGGAAAATTCAGGGACTGTAGAGATGAAGCAAGTGGTCAAGGGTGAACCGAGGTGCTTCGGTGTTATTTATGAAGTTCCGGGGGAGGATTATGATCCTCAAGAAGGATGGGTGAATCTGCCCAAGGCAGACCTCGTACCTTTTGCAGAAGCTGATGATTATAGGGTCCGCCGGGGTGAGCGTGAAGGGTAAGTGTAAACACTTAGATACCCCTCCATATGAGTGGTAATATCTTCATTGGCCGGGAGCGACCACCTCCTTGACCTCCCAGTTGCAATCCACCCGAACCGTGGGGAGTGTGTCCTCTGTAACAGAGCATATGCACCTCCATACTCCTCCCCATGTTGACTGGAGGCCTTTTCGACTTTATAGTCGTTTTTGATAGAGCAGTCCCCGGGAACGAAACTCTTCAAAGGAGGCTACGGGACCACCTAAGGATTGGGCACCTCGGCATCCGTGGTCGGGTTGGAAGTTGAAGGGGCAGTTTGCTAAGGCACGAATTTGGAAGTTTTTGCCATCGGGATCTAGAAAATATGAAGGTTTGAAGAAAGATATGAAAGTTTAAAGATGAAGATGAAGATTTGAATATAGGAATGAAGGTATGAAGGTCTGGTTTGAAGATTTAAAGAAGAAGTATAAAGATTTGAAGATGAATATATAAAGATCTAAGAAGCAATATATGAAGATTTGAAGGGGGTAGAGTCAAGTAGAGAATTCGAGGGTAAATCAAAGAGCTCTGGAATCGAAAAGTGAAAAGTAAAAAAGGCATAGAAGCTTTTATAGAAGAAGGATAACCAATGTGTGACGTTTCGCATTCGAGGACAGTCAACCGGCGGCGGACATATGTCCCAAGTCAGAACGACGCGACTGATGGGATTCACTGACCTGTCGACTCGGTTGTAACATACAAAGGAAGAAACTGAGGTTAATTTATCGCTTTTCGTTGCTTCGATGAATCTACTCTCCGAAAAATGAGGGGACTGCTTGTGTACGGATAAAATCGGGGTCAAAGTTTTACCCGATCCCCTAATGAGGAACGAAGGGGAAGCATAGATCGACGCAGTTATAATCGAGGTTAGGAACTCTTTATATCGAGACCCGGGAAGAATGATCGATCTATCTCAGATCGGACGCGGAAAAACGACGTACCCCAGACCAAATATAGCTTCTGGACCTCGGAGATGCGGTGAACGGTTATGCACGACGGATAGGGTGCCTTAATATTCGCCCTCAACCAGACATTGCGGCGCGAATCCCGTTCAGTATCAGTTAAAGATCAACAATTACCAGAAAAAGAAGATTTTTACTTTTTTTAGACTTGTACTAGGACTAAAATTCTCCTATTATATAAAGGGAAAACTTTTTTTTAGTGTGACACATTATAACACGCAATTCAAAGCTATAAGAAAATTTACTTTTGTCTTCTAGCTACTGTTCAATGCATTACTTGTTTGTTCTTTTCTTTACTCACGACCGAGCTTGCACCGAGGGTCCGATCGAGAACGAATTTCACTGTTCAATATAAGATCAGGCTTGGTCATCATATTGCAATTGGTTTGATCATTTATTTTGTCTTTAATTTATCTATATGTTATTCTTAATTATTTGTATTGAATTAAATCGCGTATCTTTTAAATCACATACAAATTTAATTGCTACTCATTTTTGGATTAAACAATAAGTTCTTAGACAAATTGCATCAATCATGATTCTCCCATTCACCCATTTCAAGATGCATTGTAACCTTTCTTTCGGTGGATATGTGTGCTTGGACCACCAAAATGAAAGTAAATCAACAGGTGATATTCGTCTAAATTAAAGCATTTGTTTACTCCTTGGAGCATTTGTATACGTCATCCTTTCTTCACTAAAAGAAGATAAAGGCCATCTAAATAAATGGTAAAACATCAGCTTTCACAACTGTTCATGGGAAATTATCCATTCCAGAAGGTCAGCCACTCAGCCTGTGCATGTAATACTCTTGTCATGAACTGAGCACTGAGCACTGAGCAGCCTCTTCTGTCCATATTAGTCCAATAAAGTTTCATGGAGAAGAAAAGAAAAAGGATATAAATTAAAGGTGCTCATGGCATGGTAAAAATGTTCTCGCCGTCTCAATTTATGCCGTAATATTCCGATTTTGAGAATAATGGATATTTCTTTGATCGTGATTATTTCATGTACCTTTCAAATATTTTTAATTATTATTTATTATGACTTAGGATTTTTTAAAATATATAAATTTTATATCAAAAACTTAAAGAACCTATTCCAGAATAAATTGGGACAGAGTACTTGGTATTACAAGAAGCATCGGTAAGTGTAATTTGAATTTATGGAGGTCTCTAGTTAGTTGGTTAAGAGGTCAATAGGTTGTTTCTTGTCCAACTTTCTCTCTCAGATATCTCTATCTTTTTTTATGGAAAAATGCATATCATACAGTTATGGGTTGATGCGATATATAATTGTATAATTCGTTTTATGTGTCTGTGATCTGGGAAGTTCCAAAATAATATATTTGGGGGATAGACTACTTTATCGAGATACCAGATGAGTGGTTGGGGGATAGACGCATAAGGAAAGAGATAAACACACATTTATACCTTACGTTATGCAACTGTCCAGTTCTCTTCCTATATAAAGGCCATAAAACTCCCCATCATTCCTCACACATCAAATCATAAATCAAAATCATTGTTCCAAAACAGTACTTCTACGATTGTAGTTTCAGATCTAGGGTTTCCTACATCTTCTTGTGGTAAAAGATTTTGTCGGCGGGAGAGAATTGTATTCTACATTAATCCAGGTTAACTATATATAGCTGGGGTAAAAAAGGGAGGTGACAGAAGAGAGTGAGCACACATGGTCTTTTCTTGCATGAAATCCGTCTATGCTTGAAGCTATGCGTGCTCGCTGCTCTATCTGTCACCCCCACCACTGTCTCTCTATATATTTCTCTTTATGTTTTATGTATGCGCGCATCTGTGTTTATGAACATATGGTATTATTGGTATGGAACTTAGGAGCAGAACTATAGGGTGAAAGGTTTTATCTTAATCCCTTTCGCCAAAAAATTACCCTAGCAAAAGGATGTGATAGGTGACAGAAGAGAGTGAGCACACATGGTGTTTTCTTGCATATGATATACTTGAACCTATGCGTGCTCACTGCTCTATCTGTCACCCCACCACTCTCTCTCTCTAGATTTCTTTATTTGTGTATTCTATGTATGGAGTAACTATTGAGGTAATTGTTTTTTTCTTCCATGATGTTTGATTCAATTAATTGGATGAGTACATAATGGATCTGATAATTAACAAAGTTTCCTTGTTTTATTTGCATATTTGTGTACCTTTGGCTGTTGGATAGTGAAATGCTTTGCAAATTTGTGCAGTTATTCTATGTTTCTTTTTCATTGATTCATCTCAAATCTCTCTGGTGGCAGCGGGGTTTGTTAGTGAATATTCTTTTGGTGATAGGGAAAACCTAGGAAAATTCTGTTTTTCTAGTTTAAATGGAATTTCAATCTTTCTGCTGTTTTCTTTTTCCAGAAGATTGAATTAATTGTCTAGGTAGTTTTTTACCGCTTTTTACTTCAAGAATTGATGGTTTAGTAACAGAGACATGTCAGTGCCTTCCACAATGATCCAAAAAGACACCAATCAATTCAAATGCAAAGTTGAGATCATGAAGATTTGCTGATTTTCTTTTTAAGAGTTATATTTGACTTGTCGATACCAAAAGAAACACGGTTTTATCTCAACAAGAAGTGGTGGATGATGTAGACATCTCTAGTTTTTGTTCTTTAGCTTTGAGTATAGTGGAGCTCTTCTCTCTTTTTAAGCATGCACCAACAGAAATCAAATTGTGGATAATTTTTTTTCTTCTAAATAACGGTGATATTCATATCAATTTGTGTGCTCATCAATTATTTTATCAGGCATTTACTACTTCCATTCACAACAAAAATATCGGATAATTTTGTCGATCAAGATCACCTAAATTTTTGTCTTAGTTCTTGAACCTTGATCTGTTACTAGAATTTTCACTCATTTCATTGGTTGTTGGCTACATCCTGATCCTATTATGGATTGTGACATCCAACAATAAACAAAATCCTCCGGACACTTCTCGTAAATTCGATTCAACATGAAAAATCATCACTTACTGTTACTAATCTGCACCAGGTGGATTCCAGGTTCAGATTAATCCATCATTTTCAAGATCCGTCTTTGATTGATACAGACTTTCGGGTTTTTTTGTTATATGAATATTATTTGAATCTTACTTTGTTAAAATTTTTATAAGTAAATATATGTTTAGTAAAAATTTAAAAAAATGACAAACGCATGATCTATTAAAATATTCTTATGAGAGAATTTTCTTAGTAACACATGATAATTTTTTTAGTCATCTGATAATTTTTTGTTGTTGCACACTTTCAAGGTTAACCGAATTTAATAATTAAACATAAAAATTAATATGATACTTAAATGATGATATATTTTATTTAATTTTAAATTATCGAAATACCACTTCAAATTTAAAAAAATATAAGAATTTAATAGATGTTGACATATGAATATGAAAGAACAAAGAGAATGACGCATTTCAGTAACTTTTGATAAGAAAGTGATCACACAACTAATTATTTAAAATTAATAAAAATGGAGCACTTCATATTTAACCAAATATTATATCCCATAAGAGAATCGTAATTATTTCTAGATGTTTTTTTAAAAAAAAATTCTATAAAAAGCCTTTAAAATATATATAAAAATTATATATATATTTATATGTCGGTTTGATTCGGGTTTTTTACTCAATACCAAATCTAATTGGGTTTTTTCATCGGGTTGGTTTGACTTTTCGGTTTGGTATGATTTTCCGATTCGATTTCTACACCCTTAACACATCGATATAACAATAAAAAAAATTCGGAACAAATAAAACTGTTATTGAGAGTTTTGTCATATCTCATCTACGTACCTTAGCTTGTACTTTTATTATTTCTTACTGATTTTCTATTTTCCTTTTTGACAGGACAGTTTGGCATGCCGTACCCAGTTTGAGACAGTTCTCTTTTTAGTTCTTTTTATGCTAATAAAAGAGGCTACCTACATTGTACATACCAAAGAGGGAAAGATGCTACAGTATTAACATTAATTCTCTTTTGCATTACTTTCTTTTGGTTTTTCTTTTCCCAACATTGCACGTTACAAAACAATTCTTAGTTAAACAGTAGTACTTTTATTTTCTAATTAACATTTCTATGTTCAGATTTGAGTAATAATGCTAATCACATGCAGGAAGATTGGGTGCCCTTCTGTTTTTGCTGTCTCAATTGAAAAAACAACCATTTTCTTAGATCTCTTATTAGGGAACCATACTGCCATTATATCATAATTGTATATGGCCGGTTGTTCATTAATTTTTTGGTAATTAAAGTTAGTTCCATCTTCTACTTTAACATATTTTATCGATTTAAAGCAACAGTACTGTTAACTGTTGCTTTTCCAGCGCAATAATATTATACTCAATACGAATAGATTAATGAATAGTACATAAAATTTCTTTGCTTTTTGTGAGATTGTTAAAGAAAATTGCAGGATTTGTCCATAGATGCTTAAGTTCCTTTGTTAATTAATTTGATGGTGTTCCCAGCCAAAACTTTGCTGTAGAAAGTTTATAGACCCCATAGTGGTCCTTAATTCTTACACTTCATTTTTCTAGCCATTAATTTGACTATAAAACCGATCAATTTTTAAAACATAAAACAAATAGAATGAATACATAGTTAAATATAGGTATATGGAATAAGTTTGTCTAATTAACAGTTATGAGATGATTAATGTTGACATTTTCTGATGATCTTCTGGCAGTTATTTCATTTCGTGTTATAATCTCAAGCAATTCAGCTTTAGCAACCTTTAGTTAGTTAGCATCTATCTCTATACGTATTTCAGAATACATATATATATATATATATATATATATATATATATATATATATATATATATATATATATATATATATATATATGTGTGTGTGTGTGTGTGTGTGTGTGTGTGTGTGTGTGTGTGTGTGTGTATATTTGGACTTGACCCCAGCTAATTAAGAACAATTTGGACTTCCACTTTGCTTAATGGACTTGGATAACAAACTTGTAAAAATAGCACGGGCTAGCCAGTTTTAGGACTGGTAATTCAAAATTAGCCAGCGTTTGCAAAGTCATTGAAATATAGCCACTATTTTGTTGCAACACGGTCCGGTCCAGGGTATAGAGAAGTATTAAATCTACATAATTTTAATTTTAATTAATACTCCTTTCGCCCCAATTTATGTGGCATATTTTCCTTTTTTATCTGTTTGAAAAGAATGTCATACTTATTTGGGAAAAAATTAACTTTGAAATTTTCATTTTACTCTTAATGAGATGATTAAAGTCACTATGTATATGGTTTATTTTAGACCAAAAGTTTTAAAAGTTTTTTTTTTTCTTAAACTTAATTCATACCCTGTCTTAAATTGGGATAAATGGAGTTAAACAAATTGCTATGATCTTTCTTCTACAAAATATGAACACAATAGCAATTTTTATACTACTATGTTTAAGGGCACCGATGAGATTAACAAGTTGTAACAAATCTGTCTTATATATTTTGCAAAATATTGAAACTAAATAAGGAGTACTTACGCACTAGAAAAGCACGTATACGTTACAAATATTACTAGCTAGCTTATTACATGTGATGGTGTCGATGAAAATGATGAGAATTGGCTTGCTTCTGGTGATTATTCTCAAGGTGGTGTTGATGTTGATGATTATGGAGATAATCTGTACTTCCATTTGCATTATTTTCTGATAATGGTCTACCCATTTCAGACCACCCTCTACTAGGGTTTCTTGTCAGCTCTAGCAACGAGTCCCTTACATGATCAGCTTGAACCATTTCATTATCCCTTTTCTGGTTAATGAAAACAAGAAACAAAGAAAATTTTCAAACTTGAAAAATTAATAGCTTATATTATAAGAGTATTTATCTGAACTACCTTTTATCTTTTTGCTAAGCATCTCACTTAATTAATAATCCACTAAATGGAGCAATACGAGTAAATTTGAAGAAAAAGAAATACGTAATAAATGTTTTTTTTTTCTAAAATATCAAATACTTAGAACAAATTCAATTTAACAAAACGACTAATATTTGGGATAGAAGTAAGTACAGCATAAAAAGGGTTTTATGTAAAGTATATATGAGAAATTATTCTTTGGTACTTATAGGTAATGTGGAGTAGGGTATGGCCTATGGGGGTGAGAATTGTTGAAGAATAATTAAGTTTGACTTACTTCTACTTTGAAGATACTTGATACCAAACAAGTATGCCTAGTTGCATTGACATTTGTAACCTCCAAACCCAATGAGTTCAAAGCCTCCAATATCCTCACAAATCCACCTGCCTTGTGCTCACGAAACACCTTCACAAAGAACTCATTCCCATCTAATTGTGCTACTTCCACTTGTGGCTACATATCATCAATAAATATGTCTTAGTTACATTCATATCATTGTAGAGATAATTAGCAGGAGTTTAACTTCTATGCACTAATGGTGTGGAAAAAATTATACTATCATGTTACCTAAAAAAAAATATTTGAACAAGTTAGCATAGGTTATTTACAATAGATCTTCGACTCAAGAAAAGTATAGTCACAACGTGGTTGAAAAAAATACAATAACGGAGAAGCTATAGAAAAAGAAGCAGTAACTTGATAATATAAGAAATATATTATTGATATAAGTGTTTATAAGTTAAATCCGTCTACAAAATAAAATAAGTTGTACCTCCATTTGCTGCAATTTGTCATTCTCGTCTACTACTTGATTTTGTCCGGAAGGATCAATGCTGCCATTGGAATTAGATGATAGTCCTCTATGGCTTCCATTTGAAAGTTTCACATTTTCAGATTTAGGCCTGTTATTTTGATCACTTTCATTTTGGCCTAAAACCTCAGGTTGAACCTGGTTCTGATTCCTCCTACTCTGATCATCATCTGAATGTTCTTCAAGCTCAAGCTGCAGATCTTTCACTTGCTTTTCCAATTCCATCACATATTCAATAGCATCTCCAAGTATTGAAGCTCTATCCAACTGTATACATAATTTCGACGATAATTATTAACCAATCAGGACTTCTAACATGTATATAGGTATGTTGCGAAGAACGACAAAACAAAAGGGCAGTCGGGTGTACTAAGCTCCCGCTATGCACGAAGTCTGGGGAAGGGCTGGACCATAAGGGTCTAGTGCGCAGCCTTAACCTACATTTCTACAAGACTTATGAACTGAGATTTTATTAATATTACCTTAGAAATTTTGGGAACCAAAGCTCTAAGAGCGTAGAGCCTTTCATTAAGTTTCTTCCTTCTTTTCCTTTCAGCCACAAGATTCTTGGATTGACCTTTTCCATTTCTCCTTCTAAACTTAGGATCATCTTCATCCTCATTTTGATCACTATCCGATCCCGAATTAGATCTTCCATTATCATGTTGTTTAACAGATTCATCATCAATTAATCCAGCTTGATTACTACTATTTCTCATCATTTGCTTCTGTAAATAAGCATCCATTTCACTCATGTACTTATTCTCCATTGAATTTGAAAAATGTGTCACATCACTTGTGCTTTGATCGAATAACATAGTCGTTGTGTTGTTTTCGATTTCTGAGGTGTTGTAAGTATTGAAATGTGGAAGGAAGTTCACTGAAGAAGTATCCAAATTTTTTCTTTTAAGAGGAAAATCATAAGATAAGTGATCTGAATGGTCTCTTGATGTAACAGGGGAGACTATTTGCTGATAAATATTTTGGGAATTTGTATTGTCATCTCCATTTGATGGGAATTTATGCTGCTCCAAGTGGATATTGCACTGAGCTGAGATGAATTCTATGACTTTCTCATCTTCTGGTAGCTGTCAAAGTTTGTAAAAGATGGTAATATTAGTTGTTTATACAAGGCTTTTATTTGAATATGTTAAATCAAATTGTACGCCTTTGACATAATATATATGGAATTTACACTTAATAAAAAAAGTGCAGCCTTGTGCACTAAGCTTCCGCTATGCGCGGGGTCCGGGGAAGGGTCGGACCACAAGGGTCTATTGTACGAAGCCTTACCCTGCATTTCTGCAAGAGGCTGTTTCCACGGCTAGAACCCGTGATCTCTTGATCATAGCAGCAATTTAATAAAGGGAAGAAAAGTAGCAACAAGTGAATAAGAGGGTGGAAGGAGGAAGGATATGTTTTACTTGCTTGGCACTGAATAACTCAAGCAATCCAAGAGGAGATGGAATCAAAACTCTGGTTCCAATTGTTTCCTGTAACTAAAATCAAACAATATTTTGTACAGAAATCAGGTTCTTCAAATGGAAGGTTTATGCAAAGGAAAATTAACAGTGAGAAACCAAAACTTACATTAGACATATTTGATTCTGAGAAAGGTACAAAGTTCAGCCATTTTGCTTGATTAGATAATAAGGCCTGTGCATATATTCTGCAATTTTATTGCGAATAGTTAAAATGGATATTTATTTAATTATAGGGATCGGAAACTGCCTCTTGTAGAAATATAAAGTAAGATTGTGTGCAAGATACAATGTGGTTCGACCCTTTCGCGGAACTTGCGCATAGCCGGAGCTTAGTGCACCAGTCTATTCTTTATTAGAAATTTTGTATTTTAAGAGATAGGAGGAAGGAATAGGCCAAACTTGTACCCGGAGTCCAGTGCAAGAGAAGAAGGCAGTTGAGCCAGTAAATCACAAGCAGTTGTTCTTGGATGCTGAAACATAACATCTCTACAAGGTGAAGTAGAAGAATCAGGGAAAAGTATCTCTTGTTCACAGCTATGCATATTTTGCTCAGCTCCACCACAGCAGCAGCAAATCCATTCAAGAAACCTACATGACACATAATCCACAACATAATTACAAAAAAGTCCTTTCTTTTTCTCTTTTTTTGGCTGGGGTGGAGGGAAGGGAGGCAAAGGTCGATCTAGAACGGGTTCAGTGAGTTCAACTAAACCTAGTGTTTTTCGCTCGTACTATGTATACATATGCAATAAATTATTACGAATGCATACATATAATGAAATCATGTTGTTTGAACGTATTGAGTCTAAATCTTGTATTCGCTTCTAGATGGAGGGGACAAAAAAAGATATTGAGATCATAAATCAAGTACCTTTGATCTTCACTCAACTTCCATAAAACACAGTAATCCCAGTTTTTTAAGCCCATAATAGGCCTAAGCCTCTCCATTAGATGCATGAGTTCCATGTTTCCTATTTGGGAGAAAAACAACAAAGATTGAAATTAAATAGGATGAAAGGACAAAGTGATTTGGCAAAAGAATGAAGTTTCATCAGCAGATCAAAACAAAATATTAAAGTTAAATGTGTTTGTCAACTTCTGACAGTGCTTATGAAATCATCATATATATTAATGAAGTCACAGTCTTTTTCAAGTATATTCACAGCTCAAAACAAAGAAAAACTAGACAAGGAATGAGAAAAACCTGCCTTAATGTAAAGATTGAGGCTTTCTTTTTAGTTGCTAATGGCTATAATTCAGATCATGTTGCTCCTTTTAACTAAACAAAACAAAAGAAAACAAGGATGACAACAAAAGAGATACTAAATTAAAAGAATAAAAAGTAAAAAAGCAAAAGCTACCACATAATTTAACTTCAGATGATAGCTACGTTTAACTGATGTTTTCATTATCCAATATGTTCCCAAATTTTCAAGAATCACATTTCAGCAAATTCTCAAAGGAAAGTCTTACTATGTTTTTTCTGAACTTTTGATTTAGAAGAAATAATCACAAACTATGTAGCTAAAAAAAAGGAAATAAAACACACTTCTCCCTTTGATTTGAAAATCTGCCCTTCTGTGTGGTTAGTTGTGTTTGCGGGTAGGATTCTAGTTTTTAATGTAGAAAATTATTAGGTAGGTGAAAAGCAACGCATGCATGAGAAAGACTTTTGTTTGTTACGATAAGAGAGCGTCTAAAAGAAACAAGAAAATATCTCTGTTAGATGAGCACTTTCCTCATTCTCTTTGTGTTTTTTTTTTCATGTGATTTAATTTATTCGGGTGCAAAGAGTTTTACTTTTATTCATGGATAAAAAATTTAAATAACACGGATTATTAAATTTGAAAAAATGATATCATACGCACTAGACAATTTATGCAGATGAGTCGTGTCAGAAAATCTAAATACAACAACAATGACAATTAGGCCTCAGTCCCAAAAAAGTTTGGAATTGATAATATGAATTCTCATTCCTTTCATTTAGCTAAGCTCATATGTATTATGAGTACTAGTCTTAGGGTACGCATTTCACGCGTGTACCCCATACTAATAAATATATAATTTAAAAAAAATATAAATAATAATTAAATAATATATTTGAGTTATAAAAGAAAAAATAAAAAAGTGTAAGTTCTTGAAAGTAGTGAATATTAATTTTACTTAGATGACTTAATAAAGTCCTTCTCCACATAAATTCTAAGATGCCTTATTGCAATTTCTAAAGACTTCCGTGTGAATATCTTATGAAATTTTATTGTTATTTTTTGTGACCTAATACTAAAAATAAATATTTATGCATAAATACTTTTATCAAAATTCTTTAAATATTTATTTAATAATACCTATTTAAAAGTTAAATCGTTATATCTTTAAGGATTTGGGAATGAAGAGATTCACTATAGTTTAAAAACTTTTTTAGCGATAGTGTATAGTATAAGGATGACTAATGTTGTGTTGATATTTTACAACAAATAACTTAGTAATATATAAAAAGATATAGATTTGTTGGAATGAATGAAAAAGAAAGAAAATAATTAATAAACTCTCATTTAGAATACCGCAAAAAATTATACGTAGGTTATAATGATGTGATTAAATAATATCAAAATTATTTATTGGATATAAATTATTTTGGTAGATGTTTGAATCATTGGATTAAAATAGAATATACGGGTATAATAAAAATATTTGTTTGATTTATCATATTTAAACTTGAATAAATTTTTATTTTTAATTTTAACCTTAGACTTTTTAAATAATTTAGGCGAAAAGCTTTGAAGGAGGAGGTCATTTGTTTATATGTTTTCTTGTGATACATAGTTAATCTCTATATTATTATCTCACATTGAATATAAAATCAAAATAGTACCAAATTATGGTATAACTATTTTCGTAATTTCTTATGTCGAAAATGTAAATTCAACCAAACATGAAATTGAATAATCTCACATTCTATCTCAATATTATTATCCTTCAATATTGTTCGCGTGAAATTGTTTTTACATTCTTTAATTTTCTTATTTATTTTTTAAATTGTTGAGAGTAGTTTCAAGTACTACACATATAATCGATGGAGAAGCACTTTGTGATTTGTTCATTTAGTATAGTTCCAAATATTATGAAAGAAATGATGAAGAGAAAATATATTATGAAAGGAGGTCAAATATTAAATATATGAAAGTGTCGACAATGTCTTCAAATAGGATTGGTTTACTTTGTTGGAGAATTTTTTATACGTTTATTACTTATTTGCATAATATATTTTTTAATCCTAAATAATAGGGCTTCCTATCTGTATTGTTCAAATATGGAACAATTTAATAAGTAAAATTTTAATAGATTTCAAAGTCCTAAATGTTAGGAATGTAAGATTTCAAAGTCCAAAATATTAGGAATATAAATTAAATTATAATTTTATCCAGTGTAATATCAATTTTAAAAGGGTAGAAAAGGCGAATGACATTTCGCTAAGGATATTCGTGCTTTTAATATAGTATAGATTCATAATGAATTGACAAGTTTTACGTTGGTTGCCAGCCTACCACAACTCTCCTCCTTTATTTGGAGTAAGCCCACATCGGCAGAGTTCAGATAATCTAAATAGTTGGAAAAATATTTATACAAACTTGTTATTTCTAGTTATTTCTTGCAGTATATCTAAATAGTTGGAAAAACAATTATACAAACTTGTTATTTCTAGTTATTTCTTGCTCTATGAATTACTGTGGTTTTTAACTGTTCAGTGTACCGTTACATTTTTAAGTATCAATACGTGAAACAATTCGTTTAGTTTTATATTCTTTATGTTATCAAATATAGTTCAAAGTAACAATATAGAACAAGGAAAAACAAGTTAAGAGATATAGAGATAGAGAGGAGAGATTTTTATTTCTTCTTCAATCGTGTTATCTTTCCTATCTATTACAAAACCCTTATATATGCATGAAAAGTAAAATCGCTATTGTAAAATAGTGAGTGGAATGTCCACTATTGAGTGGAATGTCCACTACATAAATATTTTACATGAATATGTCATTAAGAATTTGAGAAGAAGATCACGGGGGAGGTTATGGAGATAATGGAGAAGAGTAGTGAGCATTACTCCTTTGGTGATTATAGACATCCACCATAATTCAATATTTTATAACACTCCCCCTTGGATGTCCATAGATAATGTGGCTCGCTAAAACCTTACTAAGAAAAAACTCTGTGGGAAAACATCTTAGTGAAGGAAAAAGAGTACACATATCTGTAATATGCTTTATTTGCTGCCTCGTTAAACGCCTTACCAAGAAAACCCAGTGGGACAAAACTTAGGCTAAGGAAAAAAGAGTACAACGCGTATCTTACTCCCCCTCATGAAAACATCACTTTATTTCTCGAAGACGACGCATTCCAATCTTCTGTCTCAACTTCTCAAATGTTGAAGTTGGTAATGCCTTAGTGAATAGATCAGCCAAATTTTCACATGAACGAATCTGTTAAACATTAATTTTATCATTTTGTTGAAGATCATGCGTGAAAAAGAACTTTGATGAAATGTACTTTGTTCTGTCTCCTTTGATGTATCCTCCTTTCAGTTGAGCAATGCAAGCGGCATTGCCTTCATATAGTGTAGTTGGATTATCTTTTTTCATATGAAAACCACATATTTCCTGAATATGCTGAGTTATTGATCTCATCCAAATACACTCCCAACTAGCTTCATGAATAGCTATTATCTCAGCATGATTTGAAGATGTGGCAACTATTATTTGTTTCATTGAACGCCATGATATAGATGTACCTTCATATGCAAATAAATAGCCTGTTTGAGATCGGGCTTTATGTGGATCAAACAAATAACCTACATCGGCATAGCCAATCATTTCTGACTTGAATTCATTAGAATAAAATAATCACATATCTAGAGTTCCCCAAATATATTTAAATATATACTTAACACCATTCCAATATCTTCTTGTTAGGGAAGAGCTGAATTTTGCTAATAAGCTTACTGCAAAAGCAATACCTGATCGGGTATTGTTGGCAAGATACATCAGTGCCCCAATTGCACTAAGATATGGAGTTTCATCACCAACGAGCTCTTCATCATTTCCTTGAGGCCAAAATGGATCTTAATTTATGTCAAGCGTTCTCACAACCATTGGGGTACTCAATAGATGTGCATTATCCATGTAAAATTGCTTTAAAACCTTTTTAGTGTATGTTGATTGATGGACAAAAATTTCACTTGTTACATGTTCAATTTGTAGGCCAAGACAAAATTTTGTCGTACCAAGATCTTTCATTTCAAATACTTTCTTCAAACACTCTACAACCTTTGAAAGATCTTTAGAAGTGCTAATGATATTCAAGTCATCAGCATACACAGTTATGATGACGAATTCAAATCCAGACCTCTTAATAAAGACACAAGGGCAAATAGGGTCATTTTTGTACCCTTCCTTTAGCAAATACTCGCTAAGGCGATTGTACCACATCCTCCATGATTTCTTCAATCCGTATAAGGATTTCTGAAGCTTTATTGAACAAGATTCCCTTGAAATTTTATGTGCTTCAGGAACTTTAAGTCTTTCAGGGAATTTCATAAAATTTTCATTGTCTAATGAGCCATATAAGTATGACGTGACAACATCCATTAACTGCATATCAAGTTTTTCATGGACATCCAAATTTATTAGATACCTGAAGGTAATTGCATCTACCACAGGAGAATATGTCTCCATATAATCAATACAAGGCCTTTGCGAAAACCTTTGTGCCACAAGTCATTCTTTATATCTTACGACTTCACCTTTCTCATTTCGTTTTCGCACAAAAACCCATTTGTACCCCACTGACACCTTCAGGCATTCGGACTACTGGTCCGAAAACTTCACATTTATCGAGTGAAGCCAATTCTGTTTGAATTGCATTATTTCATTTTTGGTCAATCATTTATCTATCCAAATTTCATGACAGAATTGAGCTCAAGATCCTCGTCAATATTAATAATATTGAGCGCTACATTATATTAACAACATCGTCGACAATTATTTTGCATCAGTTCCATCATCACTCAATAAAGACATAACTTATCGAGATCTCATTATTTTCAGGCACCTGAGCCTTTCCCATGAGGTCTTATGAAGTGTTATGTCGTGGTGCTCTTCTAGAGCACTTGCCTCCTTATTATGATCATCTTGAATATTTGTTTCTCTCCTTCTTTAAGGAGTTTTATCTTTGGAATCGATTAGTCTGTTACGCTTATTGTGTGCCATAGACGCTATCCCTCATGGACTTTATTCTATTTGAAGCATTAGCAGTTGAAATATGACATTTAGCTTTGGGTCAGCAAATGCGTCTCGCAATAATTTGCAAATGAATTATCACTTGAACTTCAAGTTCATATTTTCTTGTACGAGGATCTATATGTATTAATAATAATTCATTCCACGTATCACTTTCTCAGCTGTTCATTTTCTCCCCCTAATATTGGGATCACCAACACATTTTCCAACCTTCTTTGGGAACCCATCTTTGTACATTGTGGTGACATAATTAAATCATATAGCACATCCATATTTCTAGATGAAAATTATTTGGTTCCTGACCCTGAACTGATTGTGATTGGGAGAAATTTTCATAACTTGGCTAGATGCGTACAAGTGCTGATGTATATTAAATAATACATCTCATACTAAATTCTGTTTTGGGAGTTTTGTTCTCATAACCAATGGTTTAGCTATAATTGGAGGCATACAATTTCTGCTAAACCAACTTGGATTTAAACCAGCATTATCAAGATAAATCACCATATTTATATTCTAGAATTATGCTCTAATAATTTGAGCAAGCAACCTTGCAAAATTCAAACTGCAAGTTAATAACAAATGCACATATGACCATACAATAGATGCATCTATTAAAATCATATAATAGTAAACGGTCCACATGACAGGTGAGTGGGACCATATATTTATCACCTTTTATTCGTTCCAGAAATCAAGGGATTCAATCCCAACCTTAACTGGTATATCATGAGAATAAGCAGCACAAGAGAATTCTTGAAGAATTTTCTATTTCTTTAATATACGTGAATTCTCAATTAATTTTCGCATCATAATTAAACCGGAATGGCCAACCGGTCATGCCAACTAATATTTGTTTCAGTAAGCCTCTAGTTTACTTGTGGCATGTGATTCCATCATCATGCTTATACTTGTGTAGTACAAATAGAAGAAAAATCGGGTAACCTTTTATATTTATCTGGTGTGATTATAGTAATTTGAAGATATTCAATCTTTCTTTCATTTATAGTCTCAATATGCCAACCACTTTGGCTTGTACATTTGAAACTCAAAAAGTTTCTTTTGAGACTTACTATAATATTAATCTCATGAACAATTTTACCCATCCGGGTAGTAACAAATTAGCTCTTCCGGAGCTCTTAATTAATTTTGTACTATAAGATCTTTTGTCACACCATCCATATGGTGAATATCTCCTTTACAAAAAAATTATATAATAATAATTATCATGGTCAAATCATCATAAGCAAAATTATTTATTGCTTTAATTTTGCCTTTAATAACTTTTATAAGGCATGCCAAAATATTTTTGGCGTATCACATGTACGCGACCAATGACATATTCATGTAACTACACAGTAATATTCATTATCTTTCCTTCTCTCAAACCTCCCGTATAGTTGAGTTGTAGTATTGATTCAATCATTCATAAATACATTCTTGTGCATAATTTGTATCACATATATATTTTTACTTCACTTTCAGAAATGGGTCTGCATTTACAATGCTTATCACAAGTCACATTTTCAAAGAATGGACCATAATCATCTTAATGTGCCTCATATTTACAGACCATATTAATAAACATTCCCTTCACTTTTGAAGGATTATCTTGAGAACCCTTATTGTTCTCCTTATTACAATTACCATAATGATGACTATTATTATTTTGGTCTTTGGCACGCCTGATAAGTGGGGATTTTTGACTACTTATTAGCGCCTTTTAGCTTTTGTATTAGTCTAAAAGCAGTAAATTGCGTTCCCAAAACTAATAAAATGTGCAAACTTGCAGGAATATTAGAAGTTGGACTCCCGAGATGAAATCCGGCTCAAAGAGGAGTAGTCCGAGCACAAAGTAACAAAAGGGCACAGAAGTTTTGAGGCCGCAAAAGAAATTACGGTTCGTAGAATTCCATTTGCGACCACAAACAACGAGAAAACTCATCAGACTTTCTAGCAAATTGCGGACCGCACATGAATTATGCGGCCACAAAAGAAGAGCTTGAGACCAACTTTAGAAGGTGTGCAAAATTTTTAAGTTCCGAGTCCCATAGAATTGCGGACCACACAAGAATTATGCGGCCGCAGGAGAAGTGCCTTGCGGCCACAGACATAATAGTGTGGACCACAGAAGACCAGGATGCGGGCGCAGTTGAAATCTGCGGACCGCAAAAATGTTGTCTCGCGGCTGCAGTTCAGAATTGTGTGGTCGTAGAATCCCAACTCCTGCAAGATGAAGAATTCTGCGGACCGCACATGGAATTTTGCGGCCGCAGAACCTCCCGAAGGGCGTTTTTGTCTAAATTTTCCAGCCTTGTATAAATAAACAAGTTTCATAAAATTAGGTTAAGTTTTGACATCAGCAAGTCCTGTAGTCATTTTTCTTTGCCTCTTTTGGAAGTTTTCTATAGTTTGGTGTATTTTACTAGAGATTGTATCATTTTAACTTTACATTATGAGCTTAATTAGTATTTCTTCTTCTCTTTCTTCAATTTCAAGCATGAGTAGCTAGATTTTTACTAGGGTTGTAACCCAACCCTAGTATGTTCACCTTATGGGTAATTAAATTAGTGCTTGTTTATGATTGTGTGTTCATTATTTAGCGTAGTTCATGCTTTAATTTGTGGAATTTAATGGTTGCAAACATTAGTTCATGCCTATTTGACTTAGTTTCTACTTGAGAAAGAGAGACTTAGTCTAGGAAAACTAGGCTATCAAGGAATTGGGTCAATCGAGAGATTGATTAACCCAATTAAAGGGTTGAACCTAGAGATAGTAATAACCCAACTTGAGCTTTTATCAACTGTATTGTGTGATACCCATTTGGTCTTGAGAAAGCCAAATTGTGCAAAACCATTCTCTGACCGAGAGGTATTGAGTGGAAAATTTAGTGTTGATAGCTATAATACACCCCGATCAACAAAACAAGCATTAAGGTTTTTATTCCATTTGGCAAATACCTAGGTAATGGTCACATCCCTAGGCTTTTACCTATTTGAAAAATATAAAAACCAATTATCTTAGTCTTATTTCTCTATTTTGCAAACTTTAGTGTTAAAATAGAAGTAAAAACAAAACCCTTGCTCATGGAAGCGCAAATTAAGATAATTCAATTTCACGCATTAGAATATATACTCCTAACTCCCATCTAGCTCCATGTGGATTCGATCCCGACTCTTCGTTGGGTTACTATAATTACAATCGGTCGTTTCTTACCTTGTTTTGAGGTATGAATTTGAGCGCGGTTCAAATTTTTGGCATTGTTGCCGGGGAGTTACAAACGGTGTTAGCTACATATTTGTGTATTTTTTTTTTGGAATATCTTTTTTTCCTTCCGTGTTACTAACGTGTTTGAGAAACTGTAGGTGCAACCATGGCCAACAATGAGCTCGGAATATTGCTTTGGGGGATGTGAACATCGAGGATGATCAAGTGGATGAGGTTCCTCTTGAACCTCAAGCCAATAGAAGAGGCCGATTGCCTCATGACAATGTGTCTGTTCCACCCCCACCTCTACCACGAGCGGCTCGACACCGGATGCTGCCCAATGAAGGATATGCAAGCGCAATAGTCCCTCCCCGTATTAGGGCAGGCAACTTTCAAATAACCAAGGTGATGCTCACTTTGCTAGAGCAACGAGGCTTCTTCACCGGTGCTCCAGGTTAAAATGCATATAAACATTTGAAGGGGTTTGTGGATACGTGTTGGGGGAGTAAACAAACAAATGTCTCTGAGGATGATTTGAGGCTAAGGCTTTTTTCTTATCTTTACGGGGGAAAGCTTTAGTTTGGTTGGAACGTTTGCCGAACCATTCCATTCCTACTTGGGATGAATTGGCTAAAATAAGTACTTCTCTCCGGAGCACATGGCCACACTTAGGGATGAGATTCTAGAATTCAATCAAGAGCCCAATGAACCACTACACGATATATGGGAGCGATATAACAATGGTTAAAGAATGTCCCAACAACGATATGACGGAGAATATGATTCAACAAACTTTCTATCGTGGGATCAACATAACCAACCAATGTGTAGTGAATCAACTTGCCGGTGGGAACTTCATGACTACGCCTTATGCGGAGGCATGTGAGATCTTAGATGAAATGGAGGACGCATCATCGGCATGGCAATCTCGGGCTAATGTTCCACAAGGTTATCCCAATGTGATTCACCTCCACAAAGAGTTGCATGACCATTGGCAAGCCATAGCCGAATTGACTACCACCATGAATCAACTAGCAAAGGCTCAACTTCAACAAGTGCAAAATCCTAGGCAAGTCAATGCCATAGATAGAGTAAACATGATGGTGAACAAACGGAAAACTAAGGGTCCACAAGTGCAACAACGAGTGGACAATTTTGTGCAACAAAATAGTGGATTTGATCAAGATGATTCTTACAATGACCAAGAAGAGGAGGTTCAATATGTGAACAACTTTCAAGGGCAAGAAAATAATTCCCAAGGCCCAAATCAACCACAATGGCGACCTCGAAACAATCAAGCCAATTAGAATTCTAACAACCAAGGTAATTGGAGTGGTGAAAATAATCAAGAGAATTGGTATCTCAACAACAATCAAGGAACTTGGAATGGCAATAATCAAGGTAACTGGGGAGGTAACAATCAAGGTGGATGGAACAATAATCAAGGCAACTAGGGGTCAGGTTTTCAAAGGCCCCCGATGTATCAATAACCGAGGAACCTGCCTCCTTATCCTTCCCATGGTCCTAGTTCTTTCAACAATGAAATGGGACGTATTGAGAACATGTCCAAGCAAATGATGGAGAAGAATGCCGATTCCGATGCTCAACTTGCCTCACACAACACATCGATCCTCAACTTAGAATTGCAAATGGGGCAAATCTCTGAAGCTCTAAATTCTCGTCCTAAAGGGGCACTACCAAGTGACATAGTGGTGAACCCAAAGGGTGGGAACAACACGGGGCATGTCATGGACGTTACTACAAGAAGTGGAAGAGGTGGGAATGCACCCACCTCAAGTTAAAGGCAACTTGTGGAGGATGAGCAAGTAGTACAAGAAGAAGAGGTCACGAGCAATGTGAGGCAATCAAATGATGAAGTTCGGATTGATATTGATGACAAAGCGGAAGAGACTCAAGAGGAAGTGAACCCGTCTAGGGATCACGTTATTGACATACCGGAACTAGTAGTGCAAAAGGCTAAGGAACCATTGCCTAAGCCTCCTCCTCCATATCCTCAAAGGCTTGCCAAGCAAAATGGCAAGAATCAATTCAAAAAGTTTATTGACATGATAAAGAGTCTCTCGATCAATGTTCCATTAGTTGAAGCTTTAGAACAAATGCCCGGTTATGCAAAGTTTATGAAGGATTTGGTGACAAAGAAGCGGTCGATGAATTTTGAAACTATCAAAGTCACTCATCAAGTGATTGCAATTATACATTCAATGGCTCCTAAATTGGAAGATCTCGATGCTTTCACAATCCCTTGTACCATTGGAAGTGCCGAGTTTGCTAAAGCTCTTTGTGATCTTGGGGCAAGTATCAATTTGATGCCCTATTCAGTTTTCAAGACTTTGGGAATTGGGAAACCAAGACCCATATCTATGCGTTTACAAATGGCCAATCATACCATGAAGGGACTGTTGGGAGTGATTGAAGATGTATTGGTTCGTGTTGATAAATTCATTCTTCCGGCGTATTCCACGTGTGAAAATCTATGTGGCAACCAAATAGCAATGAAGTGAGTTCCTTTGTAAACTTGGTGACCGATGTGATTGTTGATGTTACAAGTGCCACGATCAATGTGGATGATATGTTGGAGGCCGTCTTACTCAACTTTGATGATGACGAGATGGATGGCTTCATAGAATGTGTGAATTCTTTGCAAGGAATGGGGTCATACAACTATGCACCCCGGAAACTCTCCTTGGATCTTGAAAATAGGAAAACTCCTCCTACAAAGCCGTTAATTGAAGAGCCTCCTATCTTGGAGTTGAAGCCATTGCCCCCACATCTTCGGTATGAATTTATTGGCCCTTGTTATACTTTACCAGTTATTCTTTCCTCTCGTTTGACTAACATGCAGGTTGACTCTACACTGGCGGTGCTACATAAGAGGAGGAAGGCTATTGGATGGACATTGGCGGATATTTGGGGAATAAGCCCCGCATTTTGCATACACAAGATAATCTTGGAGGAAGACGCCAAACCATCTATTGAATATTAAAGGAGACTCAATGAGGCTATGCAAGAAGTGGTCAAAAAAGAGATTATCAAGTGGTTGGATGCTGGGGTTGTCTACCCCATTTTTGATAGTTCGTGGACTTCTCCGATGCAATGTGTCCCAAATAAGGGTGGCATGACGGTGGTCACCAATGATACGATTGAGTTGATTCCCGCAAGAACGGTGACCGGGTGGAGAGTGTGTATGGACTATCACAAGCTCAACAAAGTCACAAAGAAGGATCATTTTCCACTTTCCTTGACCAAATGCTTGATAGGTTGGCCGGACGTGCTTTCTATTTCTTTCTAGATGGATATTCGGGCTACAACCAAATCCTTATTGCTCCGAAAGATCAAGAGAAAACAACTTTTACATGCCCCTATGGTACTTTCGCATTCAAGCGGATGCCATTAGGTTTATGTAATGCACCGGTGACTTTTCAAAGGTATATGATGGCTATCTTCACGGACATGGTGGAGGACTACGTTGAAGTATTCATGGATGACTTCTTGGTGGTTGGGGATTCCTTTGATGATTGCTTGGCAAATTTGGATAAAGTATTGGCAAGATGTGAAGAAATGAATTTGGTGCTAAATTGGGAGAAGTGTCATTTCATGGTCGAGGAAGGCATTGTCCTTGGCCACAAGATCTCTAAGAATGGCATTGAAGTTGACAAGGAAAAGATTGAGGTGATTTCTAAACTTTCGCCTCCAACTTCGGTGAAAGGCGTGCGGGGTTTCTTAGGCCACGTGGGGTTTTACTGGCGTTTCATCAAGGATTTCTCTAAAGTGGTGAACCCGTTGTGCAAGCTTTTAGAGAAAGATGCTAAGTTTCACTTCAATGATGATTTCATGATAGCCTTTAAATTGATAAATTTCAAGTTGACAACCATTCCCATTATCACCACTCCTAATTGGAGTATCCCTTTTGAGCTCATGTGTGATGCTAGTGACGTAGCGGTTGGAGCTGTTTTGGGGCAACACATCAACAAGATTTTTCATCCGGTATACTATGCTAGTAAGACCATGAATGGTGCCCAAGTCAACTGCACCGTTACGGAGAAATAACTCCTTTCCATTGTGTTCGCAATTGAGAAGTTTCTCCCGTACTTGATGGATGCGAAAGTTATTATCCACAGGGATCATGCAGCACTTCGCTATTTTATGATCAATAAAGATTCCAAAGCTCGGTTGATGAGATGGGTGCTTTTGTTGCAAGAGTTTGATATTGACATCCAATATTGAAGAGGGAGTAAAAATCAAGTGGCGGACCACTTATCTCGTTTGGAGGAGGAGGGGAGGCCGCATGATGGCCTTGAAATCAATGACTCCTTCCCCGATGAGTAACTCTTGGTTATTTCAATGAATGAGGTGCCATGGTTCGCGGATCTAGCAAATTTCTTTGTGTGTGGAATTATCCCGGATGAGTTCTCTTTAAACCAAAGGAAGAATCTCAAACGGGATTGTCAAGATTATTATTGGGATGAGCCATACCTTTTCCGGATTTTTACTGATGGGTTAATTAGAAGATGTGTATTGGAAGAAGAGAAAAGTGATATTCTTGGGGCTTGTCAGTCTTTGCCATATGGTGGTCACCATGGTGGAGTAAGAACGGTGGCCAAAGTGCTAAGTTGTAGTTTCTATTGGCCCACTCTTTACAAGAATGCAAGTGATTTAGTAAAAAGATGTGATGAATGTCAAAGGGCCGGTGGAATCTCGAAGAAGAATGAAATGCCTCTTACTACTATTTTAGAGATTGATATCTTTGATGTGTTGGGTATTGACTTCATGGGGCCTTTTGTGAGTTCTTGTGGAAACACCTACATCTTGGTCGCGGTTGATTATGTTTCTAAATGGGTTGAGGCCATTGCTCTACCCAACAATGAAGCAAGAAGTGTGGTGGCATTCATGAAGAAAAATATTTTAACAAGGTTTGGTACTCCGCGGGCTATCATAAGCGATGAGGGGTCGCATTTTTGTAACAAGGCTTTTGACACTTTACTTAGAAAGTATGGTATTATTCATAAAGTTACAACTCCTTATCATCCACAAGCTAGCGGTCAAGTGGAAGTCTCCAACGGGGAGATAAAGAGTATCTAGTCCAAAACAGTGAATGCTAACCGGACGGATTGGTAAAAGAAGCTCGATGATGCATTATGGGCTTATCGGACGGCTTACAAAATACCTATCAGAATGTCTCCATACCGGTTGGTATTCGGAAAAGCTTATTATCTTTCGGTGGAACTTGAGTACAAAGCCGTGTGGGCTCTAAAGAAGTTGAATCTTGATTGGGATGTAGCCGCTAACTTGAGGGTTGCACATTTGAATGAATTGGATGAGTTCTGGTACCATACTTATGCAAGTTCATCCTTGTACAAAGAAAAGATGAAATATCTTCATGACAAATACATTTGGAACAAAGAGTTCAAGGTGGGTGATCTTGTTTTGTTTTTCAACTCACGATTGAGGATGTTTCCCGGAAAGCTAAAGTCTAAATGGAGTGATCCTTTTAAAATTGTGGGTGTGACACCTTTTGGTGCATTGGACTTGAAAAATAAAAACAATGAGGTATTCCGAGTCAATGGTCATCGGGTGAAGCACTATTTGGGAAACATTGGTGATGGCCACGTAGTGGCGGTGATTCATTTCAAGTGATGGTAATCTGCGTCGTGCCGCAACATTAAATTAGGAGCTTCTTGGGAGGCAACCCATGTGTTTTTTCTTTTATTCATTTTTTATGTAGTTAGGAGTTATTTGTATGCTAATTTGATTTGAAATGTGTTGCAGGGATGAGTGTGCTTTACAGGAATTGTGCCCAGAAATCTAGTTAAGTGTGGAAAGAAGTACGGACCGCAATTGCATTGTGTGGACCGCACAATTATGGTTGCTGCAGCAGAAGGTGATTTGCGTCCGCAAAATTACATTGTGGAACACACAAATTGAATGTGGAAAGTGATAGCTCTCTGAAGTTTGCCTGTCAGAAAATGGGCCAATCTGCGGCCGCAACACAAATGTTACGGTCTGCAACAGAATCTGCGGCCACAAACACAATTTTGAAGACCAAAAAATGAAAGGGCAACTAAGCCCCCAGGTAACAGTGTGCGGACCGCAATTGGAATTTTGCGGCCGCACTCACGTCCCCCTCTCTTGAATAAACCCGACAAGTATAAATAGAGGGCTTAGGGCTATTATTCCCCTTTTCCCTCTCTGAACTCACAGCTTGCACAAAAATTTAAAATTTCATCTTAAAGTGTCTGCCTGCATGCTTAGCATCTGTTGATCACTCATCTCTTGCACTCACTCATATCTGGTATGATTCATAATCTTGTTAATTTCTTTTAATTTTTAGATTTTAGTAGAAAGTTAGACCATTTGTCTGTTGAATTTATTTGAACAACCATGTGGGGTAATTCTGTAGTGGGTAGACTGAAAAATGCTCTAAGGGGAATGAGTAAATAGATTTCCATGCTTAGATGTTGTTTCCATGTCAAAAGTGTGCAAACATTGCAAGCCCTAGGTAAAAATAACTGTCTGCTTGTAATTGGTTTAAAACTTGCGGCCGCACAAGAAATTGTGCTGTCCGTAGAAGCTAAGTCTAGGGTACTTTAGTAATGCATGGTTCTGCGGCCGCAATGAAAAATGTGTGGACCGCAGAAATCCCATTGCGAACGTAGAACACCCTATTTCCTTTGATCAGAGAGTTGTCAAATTGGTGACTCTCATGTGCGGTCGCAAGACAATTTGTACGGACCGCAGAAAACAGTTTGCAGCAGCAAAAAAGCTAATTCTCTGTCATCAAAGAGTTGACAAGTTGGTGGTATCTGAATTGCGCTCGCAATGTGAAATGTGTGGAGCACAATCCAATTATGCAGCCGTAATTGAGAATTGTGCAGTCCGCAAGTCCCATTCTGCGGCCGCAATGAAAAATCTGTGGATCGCAAGTCCCCACCCTGCACACATGTTTCAACTGTGTTCCTCACTGTATCTTCTGGTGTGTCCTTACATTCATTGTATGTCTGAACTTGAATTGCATCTAACAATAGCCTTTGCTTGGTACAAAAAATGGTTCGATCTAGAGGCAGAGGTGACACTTCAAAAGGAAGGGGTGACCCTTCTCGGGGACAAGGGAAGAGACCCTTACCTGGTTCCCAACAGCTTGAAATCAAAAAGAAAATAGCAGCCGGCAGAGGGAAAGGCGCAGACCTTTCTGAGACCAATTCTTATGCCCCATCTAGGGAAGCATTAGAGGGCAACTCAGACTCTGTACATGAGCATCCGGCTGTCCAGTCATGGACACTAGAGAGTTATCATCTCAGGGACGAGTCATCCATATCTCATAGCACTTTCGAGGGCTCGAAAAGTGCTAGTCAGGCTTTTGAGCCATCCACTACACCTGCCCCTGAGGCACCAGAGACATCAGTGCAGAACATCCCCGATGATGGTATAGGGGGAGATGCTACTCTTTCCGGCCTCGAGAGGTTAAAGAAGAAAGAGGTGTGGGAGGACCGATTTGTCAGTTTGGCTGCCTTCACCAGTTTCCGTGAATGGTGGCCAGTGATGTCGCTCACTCTTGAGCGGCAGTTTTAGTTGAAAGATCTTGAGAGGTATAACCCTGCAGTATTGAGACAGTTTTGAGAATGTAAAGGGTGGATGTGGTTTACTTAGAGCATGGTGGATGCAAAGGAATACCTTGTCCGAGAATTCTACGCCAATGTGGCGCATATCAACAAAGGGACAAAGGTGACTAAAGTGAGGAACCTCAAGGTGCGATTTGATCAGCACACATTAAACACTTACTTGGGTTTTGATGATGTCGAGCCCACTGAGTACTTATAGAAATGTGCACTTGGGGATGAAGCTCGGCCTTGGCTAGCTGAGATTTTAGTAGCTCCTAGGCCACCACCACCATGGATCATAGCAGGGGTTTCTATTCACATGAGTACGTTGAGCTTTGAGGCAAAGGGGTGGCATACCTTTGTATGCAGTCGACTAGACCCAAGCCAGAATGAGACATATCTTCCTATCCCGCGGGTAGTTCTAGTGTCTTCTATCATGGCCGGGTATCCCATCAATGTGGGAGCCATGATGTCAGCTAATATCTCTATGGTCGTTCGGCAAGCTGACATATCCTACCCATATCACAACGCCATTACAGAGTATCTCACAGATGCGAGGGTAGAGCCGAGGGACTTTGATACAAAGGTGCAGGCGAAGAAGCCATTCTCATGGTACTCATTGATGGATGCACACAACCCTAAGAGAAAGGGTCATCCATCTACCACCACAGGCCACTCTGATGAGCCACCGATGGTAGTTACAGAGGAAGTTGATATTCCATCCACTTCGGCCGAGCCTTCATCGAGTGTTGCAGCTATGCCTCCACCACCATCCTCAATTCCTACAGCAGTCCCTATCACAGGTTCCACTTCGGCTTTGAAGCTGGTGCCCATGCCTACTGCTCCACTCTCTGTGCTACGAGTCTCCCAGACATTGGCAAGCCTCAACAACTAGATGCAGACAGCCACTGCAAAGCTGTCTGACTTATCTAGTACTGTTACAGCACGGTCTTCTATGCCGGCACCTCAGATTCCCCCATCAGTGGAAGACACTCTGAAGAAGCTCCTGGAAAACCAGAACACTATCATGGCTACATTGGTACAGCATGGGTCAGTGATCGAAGAGCTGGGAAAAGAAGTTAAGAAGATAAGGAAGTTCCAGGCCTCCAAGAAGTCAGTGGACAAGCTCCGGAGACAGGTTACCAAGCTTGCTGCAGCCGGAGATATTCCATTTGATATGTTGATTGACCCACACCATCCAGACCCAGATCCTACAGCACCTACAACACCAGTTGGCCAGTCTGAGCAGCCAGACCTTGCTGCTGACACTGCCGAGGCAGTGCGTCAGATGTTCACCAACCCAGTCACTCCTAGAGTTGAGGATGATGAGATCCAGTTGGACGAGACTGAGGTCGGTGATGTTGTTGTGGACACAGAGATGGCCAAGGAGCCATAGGGATCTTTCTTCACTCTTACCCTTCCTTTACTCTTATTTTGTTAAGCATTGGGGACAATGCTTATTTTTATTTGTGGGGTGGAGTTTATTTGATTATATTTGATGATTCGGAGACAATTGGTTTGTAATAACTTGACAATATTTTCTCCTCTTTCCTTATTCTGTATATATTCTCTCTTCTTCTCTCATTGTGTATATATCTTCTCATTCTCCCAAATTATGTATATTCGTTATGCTTTCGATAGTTTTTGCTTTGTACCTTCTTTATGTTTCTTTTCTTATTAGTTAGTGTTTAAGTGAGTAGCTTCTAGCTTCTTTTTGAATTAGTAACTCCTTCTTGATTTAGTAGCTTCTTTTTATGTTTTTATAGACAATAAGCCTTTGATTTTCTTAATACCACGGTTCTTTCCAAAGGTAGTTTTTGTGTGAACCGGGTGACTCTTCCCAACGATGGATGGCGTGACAACCTTCTTAAGGGACTGAGTCAGCTTTTAGTGTTTATGTAATAATAGTAGTAGTAATGAATAAAAAGACCTAATTAAGTCATGCTCGAAGAGTCGAACATGCTTCACTTGGTACCAACACACTTAACTACGTGCTTATGGTTAGAAATAAGGTTTTTGAAAGAAATAGCCCTAGTTAGTGACTTTGTGACTCTTGTGTTGACTTAGGCAACCATCGAGTGGTTTAATCGAACCATAGTGATTTTCAATCTTAAATGTGGTCGTATGGGCCCTCGACTCTTTCCTATTTAACAATCCAGTTGCGTGAGGGGTGAGATGATTTGTTGTTAGTCCAAGTACACATGTGAAAGGTCTAGAACTTGACCCGAATGTATTTCAAGGCGAAATCCTAAGATTTTCTTAGCTTGAGAAGTGATTGTAGGCTTTTCTTGGCCCGTTTGAGTTCTCTATTGCCTACCAATGATGTCATCCCTAGTCAACCCCTTCGAGCCTTTAGCCTTTATCTTTTGAAAACCATGTCTCTTGGCACATGAACTTTCCATAACACTCATGTGAAACAAATGGCTAAAAACGTAAGTTTGGGGGAGAGACGAGGAAATTGAAAAAGGGTATCAAGACACAAAAAGAGAAAAAGAAATGATGAGAAGAAAAGGCAAAGAAAAGGAAAGAACAAAAAGAAAATTGCAACAAAAATGAATAAGTAGAAGAGTTAAAGGGATTCAAAGAAAGGCAATGAGCCCACACATGGAGAAATATGAGTGTAATGAGCAATAAAGAGTGATATTAAGTCTCTCTAGTCCCCCAAGGAAAAGAAAATTCCTCAAAGAATTGGCAAGGTATGAGCCGAGAATAAAATGATGGAGTGCTTAAGGAAAGGTGTAACCACTCAACCATACTGTATCCAACACTAACCCAAAAGCCTTCATTACATCCCGAAAGAAGTCCTACCTAATTTCAAGCCGAGTAAGCTTACATTAGTGGCAATCTACATGAGGGGCAAGCCTATGGTACTTGAAGCCGTACTTGCAAAATTCTCTTGAGAGAGATGAGTGAACCTTTCATAAGCCTTTGGATTGAATGCTAAAATTCTTAAGTGAGCTATGCAAATGGAGAGTAGAGGAGGAGGAGTTTAGAATCCATAATGACCTATATGAGAGAGCGAGCTTCCTTGATGAATAAAGTCAACTCTTGATGCTCAAGTGTCACATTAGAACTATATGTGCATAAATGTTCAACTTGTCGCCTTGTTGATAATATGTAAATAGTGTGGGTAATTATTGGTCCAAACTGATTTGTGAAAGGCTCACCTTTGAATGGCTGAAATGACCCTCAACTTCTGGAGGTGGGAACTATTTTGTTTGCTTGAGGACAAGCAAAGACTTAAGGTTGGGGGAGTTGATAAGTGGAGATTTTGACTACTTATTAGCGCCTTTTAGCTTTTGTTTTAGTCTAAAAGCAGTGAATTGCGTTCCCGAAACTAATAAAATGTGCAAAATTACAGGAATATTGGTGTCACGACCCAATTTTACCTATAGGTCGTGATGGCGCCCAACGTCACCGCTAGGCAAGCCATAAAGTAAAATAGATAATTTTCTCTTCTTTTAAGTTTTGAGTAAAATGAATTTTTTTCCTTAATTAAAAGATTTAGGAAATAACAATTTTAAATAATAAAGCGAAGGCAGCTGAGTGCAATCATAACCAAAATAATAGTTCAATGCCACGAGTCTACTAGTGTGTGAGCCAAGACCCGGTGTCACAAGTATATGAGCAACTAGTAGATTATACAAAATTCCAGCTACTGTCTGAACATAAAATAGACAGAATACAAATACAAAAGAGAGACTTTAGGGGCTGCAGAACGGCTTAGGAAGCAGCTCACCACTAGGCCTCGGGATATCTGGGATACGCGCCGGTAGGACCGCCTGATGCACCTGACTCAGATCCTGCACAAAAAGTGCAGCAAGTGTAGCATGAGTACGTAAACAACGTACACCCAGTAAGTATCAAGTCTAATCTCGAAGAAGTAGTGACGAGGGGTCGACTTCGACACTTACTATGGGCCAATAATATTAAGATAGAAATCTTAAATAAACATGGGTTATGTAAATAATAACAAGTTTCCTTAGCAAGCAGGAGCAAATAATTCTTTTACAATTTAATAATTTCCAACAAGTTATTTATCTTTACAAGTTGTAACCTTCCAAGCCACAACAAAATATCAAAGTGTCGAGTATTATTATTATTAAGCACGATTTATGTAGAGGTCGTATGGTCCGATCCAGAATAATGTGTATACTGTCGAGGGTCGAGCGACAAGACTATCTACTACCGAGGCGTTCGGCCTGCTCCACAATAAGAGAAGGATCCTTAATAAGCATTTGCCCTAAACATTTTTAAGGATTAGTACACAAAGTAATACAAATTTCATTAACGACCTTTCACAATTTCCTTTAGCAAGTTCTACATAATTCTAGGCACTTTAATTAACAAGTAGGGCGCAAATATTTCAAGTAGTTTATGATATGGGTCCTAAAACTACCCGGACATAAGCATAATTAGTAGATACGCACGGACTATCGTCACCTCGTACGTACGTAGCCCCCACAATTATAGGCAAACATTAATTTAAATCACCTATGGGGTAAATTCCCTCTTACAAGGTTAGACAAGAGACTTACCTCGTCTCAAAGCCCACTTTCCGGTCACAATTTCGCTCTAAAGCCCCAACTCGGTGCCGTTCAATCCGAAACTAGTCAAACAACGTGCAAATTAATCAAAATATACTCCAATGCTTGAAATTTAACAATTTATAAAAATTCTCAACTCCGCTCGAAAAGTTGGCTGTGGGGACCACATCTCGGAATTCGACGAAACTCACAAAATCCGACAACCTCTTCGATTACGAGTCCAACCATACTAGTTTAACTCAAATCCGACTCCGTATCGACATTCAAATCTCAAAATTTTGTTTTTATGAAATTTCTACAATTTTCCCCAAATTTTCATCTCAAAATACTAATTAAATGATTGAAACAATGATATATTCATGTATATTAACCAAATTCGAGTTAGAATCGCTTACCCCGATGAATTTATTGAAAATCCCACAAAAGATCGCCACAAACCGAGCTCTCAAAGTCCAAATATGAAATAATACTCTAAACCTTGTTCATATAGTACAAGAATCTAATCCCATATTCTGCTGACCGCACATTTGTTTGTGCGGCCGCACATCCCAGGTCCCGCGGCCGCAAGTCCAAATTGTGTGGTCGCACTTCAACTGTGGTTGCAATAATAGGCTTCAATATATTGATCATAACTTTATATACAAATTTCTAAATGATGATTGGTTTACCTTTCTAAAAACTAGACTCAAAGGGCTTCAACTTTCGTATTTGAATCATCTCCAAGTTCCTTGTAGATTAAAAGATATAAGCTTCCGAAGTCGGACCATCGAATCTAAAGAAATCTCAATTCTGCGGCCGCGAGAGGAATTTTGCGGTCCGCACAATTCCTCTGCGGTCTGCACTTTTCTTCTAACTCAGCACTCCAAAATATTCCCCCCACACTTCCAAAGTTCCAGAACAACATCAGAGTACCGAAATGGCCAGACTCGCTCAAAACTCACCCCGAAACACACCCGAGCCACTCGGGACCCCGTCAGAATGTACCAACAAGTCCTAAAATGTCATACGAACTTAGTTGAAACCACAATTCACATCAAACAATGCTAAAATCATGAATCATAACCCAATTCAAGCCTAATAAAACTAAGAAATTCCAACTTCTACATTTAATGCTGAAACCTATCAAATCAAGTCCGATTGACCTCAAATTTTGCACACAAGTCATAATTAACATAACGGACCTATTCCAATTTCCAAAATCGAATTCCGACCCCGATATCAAAAAGTCAACTCCCCGGTCAAACTTTCAAACTTAAATTTCTATTTTAGCCATTTCAAGCCTAATTTAACTACGGACTTCCAAATAATTTTTCGGACACGCTCCTAAGTCCAAAATCACCATTCGAAGCTACTGGGATCATTAAAATTCTGATCCGAGGTCGAACATTAAAAGTCAAACTTGGCCCTTTTTGCCAACCTTTAGGAACCAAGTATTCCGAATTCAACCCGAACCCTTCCAAATCCCGAACTAACCCTCCCCGCAAGTCATAAAATAGTAAAAGCACATATGAGGAGTCTTATTTAGGGGAACGAGGTTCTAGAAGGCAAAACAACCAGTTGGGTCGTTACATTCTCCACCTCTTAAACAAACGTTCGTCCTCGAACGGGTCTAGAATCATACCTGGAGTGCTGAATAAGTGTGGATATCTGCTCCTCGGTCCCCCAAGTCGCCTCCTCAATTGGTTGACCCCTCCACTGAACCTTTACCGCAAAAATCTTCTTGGACCTCAACTGGCGAACCTGCCTATCAACAATGGCAAATGACTCCTCCTCATAACCCAAGCTCTCAGCTGGGCCGTACTGAAGTCTAACACGTGCGACTTTTCATCATGATACCTCCGGAGCATATATACGTGGAAAATCGGATGACCTCCCGATAGACTGGGAGGCAAGGCAAGCTCGTAAGCAACCTCTCCAACTGATCTCAACACCTCAAATGGGCCTATAAACCTTGGGCTCAACTCGCCCTTCTTCTCGAACCTCGTGATTCCCTTCATGGGCGAAACCTTCAAGAGAACTTTTCTGCCCACCATAAATGATAAGTCACGCGCCTTCTGATCCGTGTAACTCTTCTATCTGGATTGTGCTATGCGAAGTCGCTCCTAAATTAACTTTACCTTTTCCAAGGCATCCTTCACCAAATCAGTACCATATAACTTAGCCTCGTCGGGCTCAAACCATCCGATGGGTGAATGACATCGCCGACCATATAAGGCCTCAAATGGAGCCATCTCGACGCTGGACTGGTAACTGTTGTTATAAGAAAACTCGGCCAAAGGCAAGAAATGATCCCACTGCCCTCCGAAGTCAATCACACATGCCCTGAGCATATCTTCCAAGATTAGAACCGCCCGCTCTGGCTGCCCGTCGGTCTGCTGGTGAAAGGTTGTGCTGAGCTCTACACGGATCCCCAACTCACTCTGTACTACTCTCCAGAAATGTGAAGTAAACTGGGGTCTCTATCTGATATAATGGAAACAGGTACACCAAGCAAACGAACAATCTCCTGAATATAAATCTGGGCCAACCTCTCTGAGGTGTACGTGATCACAATCGGAATGAACTGTGCCGACTTGGTCAACCTGTCGACAATGACCCAAACTGCATCAAACTTCCGCAAGGTCCGCGGCAACTCAACTACGAAGTCCATAGTAATGCGCTCCCACTTTCATTCAAGTATAGGCATCTTCTATAGTAGGCCACTAAGCCTTTGGTGCTCGTATTTAACCTGCTGGCAATTTAGACACCTTGCGACAAACTCAACTATGTCCTTATTCATCCGCCGCCACCAATAATGTTGTCTCAGGTAGCGATACATCTTCGTAGCACCTAGACGAATAGAATACCGAGAGCTGTGTGCCTCCACTTGTATCTTCTCTCTCAAGACATCAACATTAGGAACACATAGGCGACCCTGGAGTTGCAGAACATCATCATCACTGATAGTAACCTCCTTGGCACCACCTTGTAGTACCATCTCTCAGAGAACCAACAAATATGGATCATCAAACTGGCAAGCTTTGATCTTCTCGAATAGTGAAGACTAAGCAATGACACACGCAAGAACTCGGCTGGGCTCTAAAATATCCAACCTCACAAGTCTGTTAGCCAAAGACTAAATATCCAAAGCTAGTGGCCTCTCCTCCGCTGAAATGAATGCCAAATTACCCATACTCTATGTCTTTCTACCCAAGGCATCTGCAACTACATTCGCTTTGCCCGGATGATAAAGGATTGTAATATCATAATCCTTCAGTAACTCAAGCCACATGTGCTGCCTCAAATTTAGATCCCTCTGCTTGAACAAATGCTGCAAGCTGCGATGATCAGTGTAAACCTCACAGGACACCCCATAAAGATAATGCCTCCAAATCTTAAGAGCATGAACAATCGCAGCCAACTCCAAATTATGTACCGGGTAATTCTTCTCGTAGGGCTTCAGCTGACATGAAGCATATACAATAAATCGCCCCTCCTGCATCAATACACAACCCAGGCCAACGCGTCAAGCGTCGCAATACATTGTATACATCCCTGAACCGGAAGGCAACACTAATACTGGTGCTGAAGTCAATGCTATCTTGAGCTTCTGAAAGCTCACCTCACAATCATCGGACCATCGGAACGGAGCATCCTTCTGGGTCAATCTGGTCCGACGGAGCACCCTCCATGAACTGACGATAATAACCCGCTAACCCCAGGAAACCCCTAATCTCAATCGCCGAAGTGGGACGATGCCAATTCTGAACTGTCTCAATCTTTTTGGTATCAACCTTAATACCCTCGCCCGATACAATATGCCCAGAGAATGCTACAGACTCTAGCCAAAACTCACACTTGGAGAACTTAGCATATAGCTTTTGTTCCCGCAAGGTCTGAAGTACCATTCTCAAATGCTGCTCGTGCTCCCCCATGCTACATGAGTAGATCAAAATATCATCAATGAAAACGATGACAAACGGGTCGATAGACGGCCTGAACACCCGGTTCATTAAATCCATAAATGTTGCTGGGGCATTAGACAAACCGAAAGACATCACTAGAAACTCATAATGGCCATATCTAGTCCAAAAATCAGTCTTCAAAACATCCGAATCCCAAATCTTCAATTGATGATAACTCGATCTCAAGTCGATTTTTGAGAACACTCTGGCACCCTGCAACTGGTCAAACAAATCATCAATATGCGGCAACGGGTACTTGTTCTTAATGGTGACTTTGTTCAACTGGCGGTAATCAATACACATCCGCATAGTCCCATCTTTCTTCTTCACAAATAACACCGGTGCGCCCTAAGGCGATACACTTGGTCTGACGAACTCCTTTGCTAACAACTCCTCAAGTTGTTCCTTCAACTCCTTCAACTCTTTCGGGGCCATACGGTACGGTGGGATAGATATAGGCTGGGTATCTGGAGCCAAATCAATACAGAAATCAATATCACGATCTGGTGACATGCCTGGAAGATCAGAAGGAAACACTTCGGAGCACTCCCGGACTACGGGCACCGAATCAATCGCCGGAGTTCCTGCAATAGTTTCCCGAACATAGGATAGATAAGCCAAACAACCCTTCTCGACCATGTGTCAAGCCTTCAGGAAAGAAATAACCTGGCTAGATGCACTGACAGACGAACCCTTTCACTCCAATCTAGGCAACTATGGCATTGCCAATGTGACAGCCTTGGCATGGCAATCTAGGATGGCATGATATGGAGATAGCCAGTACATGCCCAGGATGATCTCAAAGTCGGTCATATCAAGCAGCAGGAGATCTACTCTAGTTTCATAACCACAGAATGTAACAATGCAGGACCGGTAGATCCGATCCACGGTAACAGAATCGCCCACAGGAGTGGATACATAAATAGGATTACCCAAGGACTCATGAGAAACACTCAGGAAATGAGCAAACAGAGATGAAACATAGGAATACGTAGACTCTGGATCAAATAATACTGAGGCATCTCTACCGCAGACAAAAATAATACATGTGATCACGGCATCTGAGGCCACTGCATCTGGTCTGGCCGGAAAAGCATAGAACCTAGCTGGAGCACCACCTGACTGGTCTCTACTTGGCCAGTCTCCACCTCTAGGATGACCCATACCTACCTTCCCTCCGCCTCTGGGCGGCCAGACGGCTAGTGGAATAACTAGTGCAATAATCATAGGTTGTTGACCCTGCTGCACTGCCCTACCCTGAAGCCTGGGGTAGAACCTCCGCACATGACTGATATCTCCGCACTCAAAACAACCTCTCGGTACAGTGGACTGCTGACATGAAGTCTAGCCCTGATGACCTGAATACCCACTGGAGGAACCCTGAATAGCTGGTGGGCGGTAAGAACTCTCTGGCATAGCACTAAAATAGGGTCGCACTGGAGCACCCCGAGGAGGTAGCGGTGCTGGATAAGTGGTCCTGCTAGACTGACCCCTCACGAACTGACCTTTGCCCCCAATCGGGGCACCACTAAACTACCCCGAATATCGAAACCACTTGTCCCTCACCGCCTGCTCTCGGCTCTGCTGACGGACACCCTCGATCTTCCGAGCTATTTCTACAACTAGCCCATAAGAAGTCCCAATATCCACATATCGAGTCATGGTGGCTTGAATACCAGAGTGCAATCCGGCAACAAACCTCCAAACTCTCTCTGTATCGGTAGGTAGTATCATTAGTGCATAGCGAGACAACTCAGAGAACCTCGCCTCATAGTCAGTCACTGACATCTGACCCTACTGGATCTGCTCGAGAGGGTGGAATGTATCTGTCCAAGAAGAGGCATGTGAATTGTTCCCAAGTCATGGGAGGGGAACCTGCTGGTCTACCGAGAAGATGTGACTGCCACCAGCTACGGGCCCTGCCCTCCAGCTGGAAAGTAGTGAAATCTAGCCCATGGGACTCTAGTATCCTCATGTTGTGTAGTCTGTCCCTGCACCGATCAATAAAATCATAGGTCATCATGTCGCTCACCTCCGAAAGCAGGAGGATGAAGCCTGGTACATCTGTCCAATAGCCTGTGCAGATCACCGGCCGCAACTGGTATGGGCTCCGGTATAGCTGCTGCCACTGGCTGAGCTCCACCTACAGGTAGTGCACCCTGGGTCTAATATACAGCAGCTGCATGCCCATGAGCATGTACGGTAGGGGTCTGTGCTCCCCCTCCCGCCTGGGATGTGGCTGGGTCTGCCGGATATAAATCGGCCTGAGTCATAGTATCCATGAACCGCAGCATACGGCCCATGACTTCCTGGAATCCCAGTGTGGACGTAAAATCCATCGGAGCTGGCTTTGCTGCAGGCAAATTGCCCTGCTCCTCAACGATAAGATCATGTACTGGATCCACTAGTGGCATAGCTGGAGCAACCCTGGGACGTCCTCGTCCCCTTACCACGGGCTGGAGCCCTCCCTCGGCCTCTACCCCGGCCTCTAGTAACAGGGGGAGCTCTTCCCTGGTTTGGAACCTCCTTAGAGCGCGTTCTCACCATCTATGAGATAATAATAGAAAGATACTTAGTACTACATCAACTGCACGATAAGAGAAGAAGAAAGGAAGTTTCCTAACACCCTATAACCTCTCGAAGATAAGTACAAATGTCTCTGTATTGATCCGCAAGACTCTATTAGGCATGCTCATAACTTGTGAGACCTACGTGAACCTAGTGCTCTGATACATTGGTGTCACGAACCAATTTCACCTATAGGTCGTGATGGCGCCCAACGTCACCGCTAGGCAAACCATAAAATGAAATAGACAATTTTCTCTTCTTTTAAGTTTCGAGTCAAACAAAAAACAATTTCCCTTAATTAAAAGATTTAGTTTTAAATAATAAAGCGAAGGCAGCTGAGTGCAATCATAACCAAAATAATAGTTCAATGCTACGAGTCTATTAGTGTGTGTGCCAAGAACTAGTGTTACATATGTATGAGCATCTAGTAGATTATACAAAATTTCAGCTACTGTCTGAACATAAAATGGACAGAATACAAATATAAAAAAGAGACTTTAGGGGCTGCAGAACGGCTCAGGAAGCAGCTCACCACTAAGCCTCGGGATATCTGGGATACGCCTGTCTCAGATCTTGCACAAAAAGTACAGCAAGTATAGCATGAGTACGTAAACAACGTGTACCCAGTAAGTATCAAGTCTAATCTAGAAGAAGTAGTGACGAGGGGTCGACTTCGACACTTACTATGGGCCAATAATTTTAAGATAAAAATCCTAAATAAACACGGGTTATGTAAATAATAACAAGTTTCCTTAGCAAGCAGGAGCAAATAATTCTTTCACAATTTAATAATTTCCAACAAGTTATTTATCTTTACAAGTTGTAACCTTCCAAGCCAAAACAAAATATCAAAGTATCGAGTATTATTATTATTAAGCACGATTTATGCCGAGGTCGTACAGCCCGATCCAGAATAATGTGTACACTATCGAGGGTCGAGTAGCACGAACCATAGATGCATCTATCTACTGTCGAGGCGTTCGGCCCGCTCCACAAGAAGAGAAGGATCCTTTATAAGTATTTCCCTAAACGTTTTTATGGATTAGTACACAAAGTAATACAAATTTCATTAACGACCTTTCACAATTTCCTTTATCAAGTTCTACATAATTCTTGGCACTTTAATTAACAAGTAGGGTGCAAACATTTCAAGTAGTTCATGATATGGGTCCTAAAACTATCCGGACATAATCATAATTAGTAGCTACGCACGGACTCTCATCACCTCGTACGTACGTAGCCCCTCAATTAGAAGCAAACATTAATTTAAATCACCTATGGGGTAAATTCACTCTTACAAGGTTAGACAAGAGACTTACCTCGTCTCAAAGCCCACATTCCGGTCATAATTTTGCTCTAAAGCCCCAACTTGGTGCCGTTCAATCCGATACGAACTTAGTCAAAAGCTCAATTCACATCAAACAACCCTAAAAACACGAATCATACCCCAATTCAAGCCTAATGGAACTAAGAAATTCCAACTTCTACATTCGATGCCGAAACTTATCAAATCAAGTCCAATTGACCTCAAATTTTGCACACAAGTCATAATTGACATAACGGACCTATTCCAATTTCCAGAAACGGATTTCGACCCCGATATCAAAAAGTCAACTACCATTACAATCCCTTCCCCCCATTTACTACTTATCCGGTGTTCAATTATAAATATGTGACTTGTCGGAGAGGCTTTAGAATGAAATTGGAACACTTAGTTCCAAGATGTAAAGCTTAAGTTAAAATAGTTGGTCGTACGATTTTTTAAGACTTGTTGGTATATTTGGTTGAGGTCCCGGGGGCCTCGGGTGAATTTCAGATGGTTAACGGACTAAATTTTGGACTTGGAAGAAATTTGGAAATTTCTGCCTTCTGATGCAATCGCACCTGCGATATTTGGCTCGCAGGTGCGAGCTCGCAGAAGTGTGTGCTTCATCACAAAAGCGACCAGGCGTGGGTAGAGGCAGAGGTCATAGAAGCGAGCAGATGGTCCATAGAAGCAGCGTCACATCTACGACTGTGCAACCGCAGAAGCGCAAAATTCGCAGAAGCGGCTTGCTCCTCGCAGAAGCGGGAAGGCGATCGCAGAAACGAAGGGAGGCCAGCCTTGGAAAACCGCAGAAGTGGTTGGTTCTCGCACCTGCGAAATCGCAGAAGCGGCTAAGTGAGTCGCAAGTGCGGAACCCCTGGACAGTATACATTTCAAAGGGGTTCCGAGTATTGCCACTTTTGGACATTTCCAACACGGTTTTGGGGGGATTTTCAGAGGGAATTCATGGGAAAACTTGAGGTAAGTCACTTGTGATCATTCTTAGTCAATAATATTGTATTATCATTGAGTATTTCGACTAGATTACGTGTTTTAGAGGTAAACTTAGAGTAATTGGGCCTAGAGATTTCAAAATAAGAATTTAAGATTTGGAGGTCGAGTTGATGTCGGAATTTGGTAAATTTGGTTTGGTTGGACTCGTGGTTGAATTGGTATTCATAATTTGTAACTTTTGTCAGGTTTCAATATGTGGGTCCTACGGGCGATTTTTGAGTTCAATTTTGGATTTTGTTGGAAAATTAGTATTCTCATATGGAATTAATTCCAATAATTTGTATTGACTGAATCGAATTAATTGTGGATAGATTCAAGGCGTTCGGGGGCCTATTCGTGAGGCAAAGGCATAGCGGTGTAAAGAATTATACGGTTTGAGGTAAGTAACATTTCTAAACATGGTTCTGAGGATATGAATCCCTGAATTTTATGTGATATCAATTGTTGGAGGTGACGCACATGCTAGATGATGAGTGTGTGGGCGTGCATCATAGAAATTAAGACTTAAATAAATTATGTGGAGTTGTAAAATTAAAGAATCATGCTATTATCCGAATATTCTTCACGTGTTAAAGAAATTGAGCTGAGACTCGTATTAAAGATCACGTTTAAGCAACGTGCCTATATTTTGGGACCCATAGGGTCATGTTGCTGTTGAATTTAATTATTTTAAAATGTACATTTCATACTCAGTCATTTTCATAAATGTAAAGATATTTATGGGATCGGGGCTGCCCACCTACAGCAGGCCATATCGGCTTTATATATATATTATTATTATTATTATAGATCGGGGCTGCCCACCTACAGCATGCCATATCAGCTTTATCATTATATGGATTGGGTTGCCCGCCTACAGCAGGCCATATCGGATTTATATCACGCTTGGGCTGAAGGAACTCCTTCGGAGTGTGCAACCTCCTCCTCCCCCCCCCCATAGTGAGCGTAGATGATTTATATTCAGGATAGACTTCCCAGGGCATGGATTTGCCTTATTGATTTATGATTGTGATGAACTTTTCTTGGACATGAATATTGTCCTAGTCATCTATATTTGGGGATAAATTTACCCCTGGGTTGGATTGGCCTTATACGGTACTGAGTCACTGACTGACAGTTGATTTATATATATACGGGATGGATCTTCCCTAGGCTGGATTGACCATATACAGTACTGAGTTTAACTTTTGAACTTGAAAGCATGCCTACATTTCTGTACTGTTATTTCTTTACTGGACTGTACATGTTGAGCTCGTCACTACTTTCAGCCCAAAGGTTAGTCTTGTTACTTATTGAGTTGGTTGTACTCATACTACACTCTGCACCTCGTGTGCAGATCTAGGTGCTTCCGGATACGGCAACTATTAGATCTCAGAGTATTATCAGTTGGAGACTAACAAGGTAGCTGCCTGGCGCTGACCTTGACTCTCTTCCTTTTAGTTATTGTACTGTTATATATTTTTAGACAGTGATTTTATCAGTCAGAAATTTATATATTATGTTTTCAAACTTAAAAGAAATTGTAGCTTATTGAGGTTGTCGACTTATCTAGTATTGAGATAGGCGCCATCATGACATGCGGATTTTGGGTCGTGACAAGTTGGTATCAAAGCCTAGGTTACATAGGTTTTCACTAATCATGAGCAGGTTTAGTAGTCTTGCGGATCGATACGGAGACGTCTGTATTTATCTTCGAGAGGCTACCGAACCCTTAGAAAAATTTCACTTTCTTGATTTCTGTCGTGCAAATTTGCTGATTCGAGAAACTGAATTTCTATTATTCTATTCTCTCACAGATGGTGAGGACACGTACTACCAGATCGGACGATCAGGCACCAGTGCCACAAGTTAGGGCTGCGAGAGGGCGGGGCCGTAGTAGAGGCCAGTGCCGTGGTAGAGGCCGGGGCCGAGGTAGAGGTCGAGGTGTAGCCGGTACAACAGTTGGAGCAGCAACTGTAGCACCACCAGTTGCTCCAGCTCAGGAGCAGATTCTAGATATAGCTGAGACGACAGGTGTTGCGACCAAACACTGCTGCAAGTATACGTGATCGTCAAGTAATATAGTAATGAGTAGAGTATCGTTCCCACGAAGACTTATGATTAACTTTTGACTAACTCAAACTCAAATAACTTATCGTTTCAAGCGGTTTCTCACAAAATAGATAATTTTCTAATTTACTATCTAAAAACTATCAAGTAATGAAACCACAACACTTAAATAATTTTGAATAACAATCAATAGGAGATAATATTTCAGTGTCACGGGTATTCTAACAATCATGTTGCATTCTTAGCTTAAAATAACTAATTGATTTATCTAGATTGTTGATTGACAGGGTTGATATTACTCATAAGAATCTGTCGAGTTCTTACTTGCCTATTCAAGCTAACTTAATGCCTATATGTCTATGGAATTAAGATTAACAAGAATGCATTTACACTTCCTGTATTTCAACCGAGCAAGACAATTAGGTATATTTCTATCCTAATTGCGAATCTGTTCCCCGATGTCCGGGTTCAAGAACTTGCTCTATTTAATTCTATATGCAATCTAGAATTCCCACTTTCGAATTCAACTCTAGATTCGTAGATAGTAATTCACTGTTAGCTACTCAGCAAATTAATTAAAAACAGAATTAAATAAACAACCCAATATGATAAAATCAACTTCGTCAAATTAAACTTCAAACATCAACATTCATGTATACCCATGACCCTAGAACAAGAGGGTTCTTAGCCACTCATGTTCATGCAATCATTAAATAATTCACAAGAGTGCATAAGAATCAATAAAAGAAGGAAAAATAAGAACTCAAGATGAATTCCGTGGTTCCCCAGCTTTGTCGTGGCTTTTTTTTCCTCTTCCCAATCTGCTAGATGCCCTAAAAGAGGTGTTTTTGGCTTATATATTACGTACAAAAGTCGTGGGCCAAAGTTCTCCTATTCCAAATCCAAATCAGCTTCAGGGATTGATGCTGGGGTGGATGCGTCGCATCCACCTCGTCCTCCACTTCCCAGCTTCGCATGCTAGGGTGGATGCTTCGCATCCACCCTTTGTTCCTCCATCTCAGCTTTGCCCAGGTGCGGATGCTATGGGCCGACTTCACTGCTAAGGGTGCACGAAATCTGATTTTTTTCTAGATTGGATGCGACGCATCCAACCCCTCTTCCTCTACCTAGAGCACCTTTTCTTCATATTTTTGCACTCCAAACACCCTAAATCAACACACACAACTCAATTAGTCATAAAACCAATAATTAAACCATGTTGGGCATTTTAAAGCTCAAATAGAATCAAAACGTGGTTAAAACATGGGTAAAGTAACATCAACACATATCGAAATATGCCCAACATCACCACCCCACACTTAAACCTTTGTTCGTCCTCGAACAAACCATCACTATAGTAGACGAAATAAAATTAAGCTCTTATCATTCAAAGCACACTTCACCTATCACCATGGTCATTTGCCACAATTAGGCTCTAGAATATGCATCACATACACTTCCCTTTACTTATGTCATTATTAAAAAAAAATATTCACACAAAGACAACATGCTCACAACAATCCTAACCTCAAAAACTGACTCAATGTCACAATGCACTCATGGCTTGAACACCCAATATCATAGAGAAGTCTAATAATGTTACCTATCCCTCGTGAAACCATATGCCCTCACAACAAGAACAAGAGAGCGAGTTCAATCCACACATTTGAATCTCATGATCAAATATATTTTAATGACTCACATATATCAAAGAAAATCGCTCACTCTCACAAAGAAATCATATGCATGCAATTGGTACCATAGGCTTGCCCTTAATATAAATCTCTACTAATGTAAGCTCGCTCGATCTAAAATCAATTAGGACTTTTTCATGGTTGTAATGTGGGCTAAAGGACGGGTAGGATATATTTAAGGAATAGTGACTCACCCTCCTAATCACTTTAATATATCACAAAATTACTTTAAGCGTATTTTCTTCAACCTCACTTCAATTTCACAAATAATATCACCCCCACAAATATTTCCTCTTTCTTTAAGCACTACTTTAATTCATACCCACTAGCAAGAACAAGATAACAATTTATTCATCTATATTTTTCTTTTTTTTCTTTTTTCAGATTTTTCTCTTCTTTTTTTTCGCTAGTGGTGTATTATTTTACAAAATAAGTGCACCTTTCTTTCTTTCATTGGTTCCACTCAAAAGTCACCTCACACTTAGTCCCTTCTTACTTCTTTTAGCAATCATCTAACAATTAAAGTGCTTTAAGAGGTAAAAGGATCAAAACAATGTCAATTAAAAATAAAAAGGGTATAGTCTTGTAATGTGGGTACCAAATAAAAGTCAATAGGATCAAAATGGTTAACTAGGGATAAATTTTATTTGTGATAAGCAATAAGCTCAAAAAGATCAAAGAAAGCCTAAAATCATCTTTCAAACCAAGCATCACCTCAAATTTCGCTTCAACTCACATACCGGGCAAGTTCTAGACATAAGTGTCCTACATGGACTACACAAAAACCTCACCACACATGGCACATGACTCACTAAGGACGATCACATTCCGACTCTTAGCAATGCAAGTATTCACGGAGCCACGAGATATTAAGCATTAAGCGCAAAGTGAACACGAATCAAGAAAACGAGAAATAATCGTCACAAAACATGCTATCTAATATATAGAGGCATAAAGATTAACATCACAATATAGGGGAGATACTACACATGCCAAAGCATAAGTACGTTACTATGAAACAAGTCAAGGGCACTTAGGTTCATCATTCTTTCTCCTTTTATTCCCTAAATTCCTAATCTATTCTTAAAAAAAAACTATTACTGCCAAGTTCAAAATACATCTCATGGAAAAGAACCGAGGCACAAAGAAAAACCACAGGAGATTATTATTACCTAAAAAAATTTACTAACTATTTTTCTGCTTTTCTTTAGTTTTCTGTCAATCTTCTAATACTAACACTAATTTCAAAAATCAAATGAAAATCTTTTTGTGTTTTTCTAAAGACCTTAATCCCTCGAGAGAACTGTCCAGGTAGTCCGTCGTCGGGAAAAGTCCTTTATTTTCTACGACTACACATAATAATGAACAGAGAGTTACTCCATATAGATAACATTTACTAACTATTACAGGCCATTAATCCAATGAATATCACAGCCCTCAACAGTATCACATCAACAAAAATTGTAACAGTTAAGTACATTCATCCACAAGCATAAGGATAACCCCCACCCCACATTTAAAACCATGTGTTTCCCCCAATGCACACAAATAGCGTAAAGTAGGATGAGAAGAAACTCCCCTCAAGTCAAGATGGAAGGCTCATCCACAGTCTATGGAAGAGCATCAGCATACATGGCATTCATTAAGACTCCCTCTGGCCTGGCGATAGCATCCTCACAAATATGGGGAGCTGTCACAGTCCTATCATCACCAACTGGAGCTGAGTCTGTAGTAGGTGGGACATCGGCCTCAGCAGGCATGGTGTGTGGGGCCTCGGGAACTACAGAAGAAGCAGAAGTGGATGGTCCAGCAGTGGATGATACAAGCAGCTGTGAAATGTCTATATCTGCACGTTGAACCAGAGCACGGAGGAGTAATGATACCTCCCTCATCATCGTGGCCTGCTCAGTCTGAACTCGGCTTAGATCCGCACGAGTCTGACTCAACTCATCCCTGGTGGCACTCAACTCTACACGAGTCGCTATCAACTCAACCCTATTCTCTTGCATATTAGCTTGTATCTGCGCAAACAACTGTTGAATGGTGAGCTTAGAAGAGCTTCCCTTGTTCGGCTCTGGAACATGAGTAACATCATATGGTCCTGGAGCTTTAGCCTCAATGTCGTCATTCTCATTGTCCCATAGTACTCCCATCTTTGTCAAGAAAGCCGATAGGGTATTTGCAAAGAACAGCCTCCACTTGTAATTCATCCTGGTGCGCTACATTTGGTCATGCATAATGGCTCCTAAGTTGAGCGGTATCCCCTCCAATAAAGCATACAAGACTAGTGCGCGATGACGAGGGACATCAGTTTTGTGTTGGCATGGCATCAGGCGGTTGCATATGAAATTTAGAGCCACACGTGCTAACGCACTCATGAATTCCTTGGCCAGAGAATGGTACTCCATACTCCCATGCTACCACTTTGCATCCTTCCTGGTAGGGCATAGGACCAACCGAATGTGTGCATAATCCGGTGCTGTGCATATGGATTCAAACCTATCTGTTAGTATGTGTGGCACCCCTAAGAAGTTATTCAGAGCTTCAGCTGAGACATTAATATCCACCCCTCGTACTCTCACAATGCTGCCCCTAGAATGACGCCAATTGGCGTAAAGCTCTTTGACGATAGTGAGGTTGGCTTTGCCGTGACCCTTCAAGATAGGTCCCTATTGTTGCACCTCTCAAATTGATTTTAGAAATTCTGGGTACTTTTTCTTAAGTGTTCCGATGTTGATCGGCTTTTCTTGAATGTACTTCTTTGAACCCAGTATCTTATTATAAGCTCGGAATGCCTTTTCATTAACAAATTTCTTCTCCCAAGCAGCTCGGTCTATTGGTTCACCCTCATCTTCATCACTCATGTCGACATGTAGAAGGTCATTATCCGAATCGGACTCGGACTCAGATTCTGCAGTAATCTTCTGCTTTTCTTTATCAGTCGGATCACTCTGTTTGGAGGCTTTTCTCTGGTATGTCACAGGTTCTCTTATCTTTATCCCTTTGCTTGGTGGATTTAATGATGTTGTTGTAATACCCTTCTTCACTGTCCTCCTGACTAATGGTTCCTCCTCTTCTTGCTCTGATTCATCAATTAACTGCCTAGTCTGCAGTTTGTTTTCTTTGTCAGTCCGCTTCCTTTTTTCTGTGGATTTGGAGTACCTGTTGCCTTTCCGGTGGGCTTTTTGGGTGGTTGCTTGTTATTATGTTTGTCTTGTTGCTTGGACTGTTTGATCGTTGCTGCCATTTCCCAGCCTCAGTACCTGCAATGCGAAGAAATCAACAATGAGCGTATAGAACAGTGAAGTTCAGCTATAAATCAGTTGCAACATCTAGAACTTCCAATCATTTGCGTAGTCGTGTCATTTATGACTGTATGAAAGTATAGCCCATGCCTTTCAGCAGGGATGTGATAACTCTTTTCAAGTTTACAAATAAGCACTTCGCGATATAGATATCATTATGCACAACATGAGGTTTATCCGAGCGACGCTCACTAACCATGTTCAATTACACATAGCAGCTCACTCGACCCCACACTTATTCTCATGACATATCATTACGCATAGAGCTCACACAATTCAGATCGAGTAACACTTTACAATTCAAGATGTCTAGCATGTGCATGATGTTCAATTCCCTTAGACAATCTTTCATAGGCTAAAAACATTCCGATAATCAAGACAAACGACCCAATACTTATTCATTAGCATATACCAGTGTTGCTCGGTTACTCAGACCTCACCGGCGCCTAAATTTACCTCTCGGGCAATTCGTCGAACATGTGATATGCAACAATTGAGCCTAGTTTCTTCTATCAGTGGGGTAATTCGACTACCCTCCCAAAATTAACGAGATGAAGGGAATTATAGTTTATTATCTCGCAACCATTACAACCAACAGGAATGACATCCCCAAATTATAGTTGAATCATATGTGGGACATTTAAATTGGGGAAACTTAACCTAGGGGAATTTGGGCAGGGGGTCTGTTGCTACTAGCGATAGAGAGAGGAGAGGAGAGTGAGGAGAGTAAGGAAAAAGAAAGAATAAGGGAGATGATACATACCTGTCGCGAGAGAAGAGAGGAGATGTGTTTGGTCGCAAGTGAGATGAGAGGGGCGGGTCTGGGTAGAATGCAAATTTGTGTGTAATTGTGTTTTGGCATAGGATATGTTAAAATATAACACTTACCGGTGCGTGCGAGCTTGGACGCGATGCATCCCCACTGTTTTTTTCTGAAATTGGCTGGACGCGATGTGGACGCGATAGGCAGACTTCACTGCCTTGAGCAATTGGTCCGTCAAATTTTTTTATGTTGAGGGGGATGCAACGCATCCACCCTGTTTTCCCTATATATGGACCCTTTTTTTTTAATATATACATACAAGATCTAATTCCTAAATGCAGGACTTGGGTGGCCTCCCAAGAAGTGCCTGATTTAACATCGCGGCACGACGCAACATGTTCTTCACGCCTCCACCAAATCCATCGAGGTCTTGTGACGTGCAATGTCACCACCCCAATAGTGTTTTACTCTCTGGCCATTTACCAAGAATGCCGCATTGGAACTCGTATCACGTAATTCCACCGCCCCATGAGGTTTCACACTAACCACTTCAAACGGACCCGACCATCGTGATTTAAGCTTTCCGGGAAAAAGCTTTAGCCTCGAATTAAACAAGAGAACCTCTTGACCTGGCTCAAACTCACGATGTTAGATATGCTTATCATGCCACCTCTTTGTCTTTTCTTTATACAATTTGGCATTTTCATACGCATGCAATCAAAATTCATCAAGCTCGTTGAGTTGTAGCAATCTCTTCTCACCGGCCAAGTCCATCTCCATATTTAGCTTTTTAATCGCCCAATAGTCTTTGTGTTCAAGCTCAACAGGCAAGTGGCATGCCTTCCCACAAACCAACCTATACGGAGAAGTACCTATGGTAGTCTTGTATGCAGTGCGATATGCACATAATACATCATCCAGCTTTCCGGCCTAGTCCTTTCTATTCCAACTTACTGTTTTCTCCAAAATCTGCTCTACCTCTCTGTTGGAAACTTCTACTTGACCACTCGTTTGGGGATGATAGGCAGTGGAAACCTTATGCTTAACTCCATACTTTGCAAGAACATTATTCAGCAATTTGTTACAAAAGTGAGTTCCCCCGTCGCTTATCAACACTCTTGGAGTCCCAAAACGTGTGAAGATGTGCTTCTTTACAAAGCTTACCACTACCTTTGCGTCATTAGTAGGAAGAGCAATGGCTTCCACCCACCTAGAAATATAGTCGACCGCCACCAAGATGTACCTGTGCCCATTAGAATATGGGAACGATCCCATGAAATCAATCCCCCAAACATCAAAAAGCTCTACTACCAGAATATTTTGCAAGGGCATCTCGTGCTTCCGTGTGATAGTTCCGGTTCTTTGGCATCTGTCACAATTTTTAACAAAGGCATGTGCATCCTTGAACAATTTTGGCCAATAGAAACCTGATTGTAGCACTTTTTGGGCGGTTCTATCCCCGCCGTGATGACCTCCATAAGTCGAAGCATGGCAGTCATGCAGTATAGCATTCATCTCTTCCTCAGGAACACACCTTCGCACCAACTGATCTGCGCACTGCCTATATAAGAATGGCTCATCCCACATGTAGAGTCTCACATCATGTAAGAATCTTCTTCTATTATCAAGTGTCAATTCTAGTGGTGTCACCCCACTTGCAATAAAATTCACATAATCTGCATACCATGGGGCTTCACCTGAGGTGACTGCTAATAACTGCTCATCAGGAAATGTTTCTTTGATTGACCCTCCTTCAGCTACATGGTTCCGACTTTCTAATCTGGACAAGCGATCAGCCACTTGATTTTCTGTCCCTTTTCGATCTCGGATCTCTAAGTCAAATTCTTGCAAGAGGAGGACCCAACGAATCAGTCTCGGCTTGGCATCTTTCTTTTCAAACAAATATCTGATAGCTGAATGATCTGTGTAAACGATGACTTTGGTTCCCACTAGATAAGATCTGAACTTGTCAAACGCCCACACCACTGCAAGCAACTCCTTTTCAGTAACTGTATAATTCATCTGAGCTGGATTCATAGTTTTGCCCGCATAATAAATGGGGTGAAAGATTTTATCTCTCCTTTGCCCCAAAACAGCTCCGATTGCCATGTCACTTGCATCGCACATCAACTCAAATGATTGCGCCCAATCTGGGCCAATGATAATTGGTGCAGTCACCAACCTTTCCTTCAGCTCCTCAAATGCTCTCAGACATGCATCATCAAACTTGAAGGGAACATCTTTCTCAAGAAGCCTGCACAAAGGAGAAGAAATTTTCAAAAAATCTTTAATGAAACGACGATAAAAACCCCAAGAAACTGCGAATGCCTTTGACGGATGTCGGTGGGGGCAATTTTTCAATCACCTCCACCTTCGCTTTGTCCACCTGCAAACCACTTTTGGACACCTTGTGCCCCAAAACTATACCTTCACGTACCATAAAATGGCACTTTTCCCAGTTTAGCACCAAGTTCGTCTCTTCACACCTAGCAAGCACTTTATCAAGGTTCATTAAACAATTATCAAAAGAACATCCAAATACAGAAAAATCATCCATGAATACTTTTACAAATCTTTCAACCATGTCAGTAAAAATAGCCATCATACACCTTTGAAAAGTTGCAGGTGCATTACAAAGACCAAATGGGCATTCTCTTGAACGCATACGTGCTATAAGGACACGTAAATGTAGTTTTCTCTTGGTCCTTTGGGCTATAGCAATCTGATTATACCCCGAATAACCATCCAGGAAACAGTAATATTCCTGGTCAGCTAATCTATCAAGCATTTGGTTAATAAAGGGGAGGGGAAAGTGGTCTTTCCGGGTGGCATTGTTCAATTTTCTATAATCTATGCAAATTCTCCATCCAGTGACAGTTCTTGTAGGAATTAAGTCATTTTTTCATTAACTACTACAGTCATCCCCCCTTTCTTCGGCACACATTGAACGGGGCTTACCCATTTGATATCATAGATTGGAAATACAATACCTGCATCAAGCCACTTAATCACTTCTTTTCTTACCACCTCTTTCATGATTGGATTTAGTCGACGTTGTTGCTCTACACTTGGCTTGTGTCCGTCTTCCATGAGGATTTTATGCAGGTAAAAAGTTGGACTAATGCCTTTAATGTCAGACATTGTCCACCCAATTGCTCGCTTGTGCTCACGTAGCACCCTCAATAGCTTTTCTTCCTGCAATTTACACAAGTGAGAAGAAACAATAACAGGTAAAGTGTCAGAACTACCCAAATAAGCATATTGAAGGTGAGAGGGTAGGGGTTTAAGCTCCAATTTTGGAGCTTCTTCAACTGACGGCTTTGGAGGGGGGCCACTTGGCCTATTCAGGGGCTCAAATGGGTGTATTCCTTGCATGTAAGCACATGATGCATCTAGCATATGCATCATCTCCTCAACCTCATCATCAATCGTCAAGCTATCAAACAACATAAGTGCTTTTTCTAGAGAGTCGTCTAGATATACACTCGTGTCAAGAAGTTGCTCATCCACCTCCACAACAGATATCATAGATAGCTCCTCATAGTGGCGGGGAAGTTGGATTGCTTTGTAGACATTGAAGACTGCTTCCTCGTTGTCCACCCTCATAATCATTTTCCCTTCTCTCACTTTAATTATTGCATCACCAGTAGCCAAGAGAGGTCATCCCAATATGATTGGAACTTGTTCATCAGCCTCAAATTCTAGAATAATGAAGTCAACTGGGAAGATAAATTTCCCAATTTGCAGTAGCACGTCTTCAATCACTCCTTCAGGGCAGGCTATGGACCTATCAGCTAATTGCAACATCACAGTGGTTGGTCTTGGAGCTCCCAGACCCAATTATTTAAACAAGGACAATGGCATCAGATTTATGCTCGCACCCAAATCACAAAGAGCACGACCCACATCAATATTACCGATTCGCACTGGAATGGTGAAGCTGCCAGGATCCTTAAGCTTTTGAGGAAGCTTGTTTTGGACCCTTGAAGTGCACTCCTCAGTAAGTGCAATTGTCTCGAACTCAGTCAATTTCCTCTTGTGAGCCACTATATCTTTTATGTACTTAGAATACTTTGGAATTTCATGAAGTACATCCACTAACGGAATATTTAATTGAAATTGACTCAACATAGAGAGAAATTTGTTGAACATGCGATCGTAATTCTTTTTCTGCAATCTCTGGGGGAAAGGTGGTGGTGGCCTTGCAGCCTCCATTTGCTCTGAACTTGCATCATTTTTCTTTGATTCATGTATTGCCTTAGGGGTCAGCTCCCCCTCAGGTATAGGTTTGTCCTTTCTCTTCTTTGCACTTCCTCTAGTTCTCTCCCGTTTCTGAGTGTAACTGCATTAACTTGAGGGTTCTTCTCTGTATCACTGGGAAGAGATCCTGTAGTTCTAGCATTTTGATTTGCTGCCAACTGCCCCATTTGCCTTTCAAGATTTCTGAAATCGGTCCTGAGCTATTGATTGTCAAGTAATAACTTTTTTAGCAAGTCATTCGTACTCTCTTCTATTTGTTGGGGTGGCTTCTGAGGCTGATTGAAATTTCCTTGAGGCCTATACTGATTCTGATTCTGTTGATTTCCGCCCCATGAGAAGTTAGGATGATTCCTCCAATTTGGATTGTAAGTGTTCCCATATTGTGCATGCTGATTCATCGGACCTCTGTTTTGTTGCCCCACATAGTATATAGATTCAGGATTCGTGGGGCACATGTCACTCATATGACTGTCACCACATAGTTCGCAGCAAATAGACATTTGTTGTACATGTTGCATCTGTTGTGTTTGTTGCATTGTCATTCTGTTCATCGGATTTGCCAGCTTTGCAATATCTGCTCTCATGGCTGAGACGTCATCAAGCTCAATCACCCCGGCTGCTTTCTGTTTAATTGCTCTTCTTGCGTTCCCATCTCCTTGCCAATTATGGTCATTAGCAGTGAAGTTATTTAGCAAGAGTTGTATTTCACTATACGGCCTTGCCATGCAACTACCCCCACAAGCTGAATCAAGATTCATCTTTGATGCCTCGTCTAGCCCATCAAAAAAAGTGTGACCCAATACCTCATCAGTCTGACAATGATGTGGGCAGTCTCTGAGTAACTTCTTGTATCTTTCCCAAGATTGACGTAGTGTCTCGCCATCCCGTTGTTGGAACCCAAGAATTTGGCTCCTCAGCGATTTTGTCTTCTTAGTAGGGAAAAACTTGATCAGGAATTTCCTTGCTAAATCATCCCAAGTGTGAATTGAGTTCGCAGGCTCCTTTTTCAACCATTCCTTAGCTTCCCCCAACAATGAAAAGGGAAATAGTGTCAGCCTGACATAGTCCCTGGAAACATTCGGATAATTGTAAGTGTCCGTAATTTTCAAGAAGTTCTAAATGTACCTCTGCGGGTCTTCATGAGATAGACCCACGTATTGCCCTGTGGACTGAATCAGTTGTACCATGTACTGTTTGAGTTCAAAATACCCCGTGATATCAGGCTTCACGATAGCCTGAGTCATATTAGCAAGATTGGGCCTTATGGCTTCTATCATCGGACGCTCCTCATTACCTACCATCTCTATTGGTTGTGGTTGAACTACGATGTCCAACTCTCTTTCTATTCTCATTCTAGCTTCGACTTCCCTCCTCACTCTATGAAGTGTTCGTTCAATCTCTGGATCAAAAGGAAGGAGGTTGTTTGCACTTCTACTCCTCTACATTCAAGAGAAGATCCTGCGTTAACACAAATAAGGCAAACTAAAAATTATACGTGAATTGATAAGTTTTAAAAGCTTAACTCAGTCAAGTAGCTAATTTCTAAGTCCCCGGCAACGGCGCCAAAAACTTGTTGCGACCAAACACACTCACGCAAGTATACGTGATCATCAAGTAATATAGTAATGAGTAGAGTATCGTTCCCACGAAGACTTATGATTAACTTTTGACTAACTCAAACTCAAATAACTTATCGTTTCAAGCGGTTTCTCACAAAATAGATAATTTTCTAATTTACTATCTAAAACCTATCAAGTAATGAAATACTAAAGATCAACCACAACACTTAAATGATTTCGAATAATAATCAATAGGAGATAATATTTCAGGGTCACGGGTATTCTAACAATCATGTTGCATTCATAGCTTAAAATAACTAATTGATTTATCTAGATTGTTGATTGACAGGGTTGATATTACTCATAAGAATCTGTCGAGTTCTTACTCGCCTATTCAAGATAACTTAATGCTTATATGTCTATGGAATTAAGATTAACAAGAATGCATTTACACTTCCTGTATTTCAACCGAGCAAGACAATTAGGTATATTTCTATCCTAATTGCGAATATGTTCTCCGATGTCCGGGTTCAAGAACTTGCTCTATTTAATTCTATATGCAATCTAGAATTCTCACTTTCGAGTTCAACTCTAGATTCGTAGATAGTAATTCACTGTTAGCTACTCAGCAAAATAATTAAAAATAGAATTAAATAAACAACCCAATATGATAAAATCAACTTCGTCAAATTAAACTTCAAACATCAACATTCATGTATACCCATGACCCTAGAACAAGAGGGTTCTTAGCCACTCATGTTCATGCAATCATCAAATAATTCACAAGAGTGCATAAGAATCAATAAAAGAAGGAAAAATAAGAACTCAAGATGAATTCTGTGGTTCCCCAGCTTTGTCGTGGCTTTTTTTTCCTCTTCCCAATCTGCTACATGCCCTAAAAGAGGTGTTTTTGGCTTATATATTGTGTACAAAAGTCGTGGGCCAAACCATGTGGGTCATTTTAAAGCTCAAATAGCATCAAAACATGGTTAAAACATGGGTAAAGTAACATCAACACATATCGAAATATGCCCAACATCAACAGGACCAGCTCAGGCACCAGCTCTGCCTATTGTGATTCCAGGCCTTCAGGAGGCTTTATATCATATTTTGTCTATTTGCACTGGCCTTGCTTAGGTGGTTTCGGCTCAGGCCGCACCTGCCACTTCTCAGGCCGGGGGAGGTACTCATACCCATGTTGCCCGTACTCCAGAGCAGGTAGTGCAGGGATTTTAGATACCGGCGGCACCACCAGTCCAGCCGGTTGCAGCTGCTCAGGCCCAGGTGATCCCCGTTATGGCCGATGATGAGCAGAGGAGACTTGAGAGATTTGGGAGGCTTCGACCTCCATCATTTAGCGGTGTTGAGTCAGAGGATGCTCAGGGTTTCCTAGATAAGTGCCAGCGGATGCTTCGGACAGCGGGTATTCTGGAGACCTATGGGGTCTCGTTCACTACTTTTCAATTTTCTGGGGCAGTCTTCCGATGGTGGGAGACTTATGAGAGGAGCAGACTAGTTGGTGCAGCACCACTTTCATGGCATGAGTTCTCCATATTATTTCTGTAGAAGTTTGTGCCATAGAACCGCAGAGAGGAATTGTGCTGGTAGTTCAAGTATTTATGTCAAGATGACTTGTCCATGACTCAGTATGAGATGCAGTTTTTAGAATTGGCCCGTCATGCGGTTTGGTTGGTTCCGACTGAGAGAGAAAAGATCAGGAGGTTTATTAATGGCCTCAACCAGCAGTTCCATTTTGTTATGACTGGGGAATGTAGCAGGTGCTAAATTCGACGAGGTGGTTGACAGTGCTCGACGGCTAGAGATGGTCCGTACTCAGGAGCGTGAGCAGAGGGAGGCCAAGAGGTCTTGTTGTCCGGGTTATTCCAGTGGTGTTCCTTCTGGGGGACAACCCTATCACAGCAGGGGTCGTCCTTATAGGCCCGCTCAGATGGCTCGTTCAACCCATCGTGATGCATCAGCTAGCCATGGTTCATGCAGTGCTCGACAGAGTCAGTCTTCTCTTAGTGCACTTCCATCTCAGAGTTCATCTTGTGCACTATTAGTTCAGGGTTCATCTGTACCAGGTTCTTCTGGTAGTTATTCTGGTTCCCAAGGTCCGCCTCAAAACTCGCCACCATTTTTCGAGAGGGATTGCTATGAGTGTGGAGAGTTGAGTCATGTGAGGAAATATTGTCCCCGCTTTTCGCGAGGTCGAGTTCAGCAGAGGAGTCAGGCTACGACTCCTGCACCAGTTGCTCCACCGCCCGTCAAGCTAGCTCGGGGTGGGGCTCAGTCATCTAGGGGTCGCCCAAGAGGGAGAGGCCGATCAAGTGGTGGTCAGGCCCAATTCTATACTTTTCCTGCCAGGCCAGATGTTGTTGCTTCAGATGCAGTAATCATAGGTATTGTCTCAGTGTGCCACAGGCAAGCTTCTATATTATTTGACTCTGGTTCCACTTATTCGTATGTATCATCGTATTTTACTCATTATCTAGATATGCCCCATGAGTCCTTAGTTTCACCTGTTCATGTATCTACGCCAGTGGGCGATACTATTATTGTGGACCGTGTGTAGCAGACGTGTGTGGTAACTATTGGGGGACTGGAGACGAGAGTTGATCTTTTATTGCTTAGTATGGTCAATTTCGATGTTATCGTGGGTATGGATTGGTTTTCTCTGTGTCATGCTATTCTGTACTATCACGCAAAAATAGTGACGTTGGCGATACGGGGATTGTCGAAGGTCGAGTGGAAAGGTTCTCTAAATTATGTTCCCAGCAGGGTAATTTCTTATTTGAAGGCCCAACATATGGTTGGGAAGGGGTGTTTGTCATATTTGGCCTTTGTAAGAGATGTTGATGTAGATACTCCTACTATTGATTCTGTATTGGTAGTGCGAGACTTTCCAAATGTATTTCCTGTAGACCTTCCAGGTATGCCACCCGACAAGGATATTGATATTGGTATTGACTTGGTGCCAGGCACTCAGCCTATTTCTATTCCTCCGTATCGTATGGCACCAGCTGAATTGAAAGAATTGAAAGAGCAACTTCAGGAACTTCTTGATAAGGGGTTTATTAGGTCTAATGTGTCACCTTGGGGTACACCAGCTCTATTTGTGAAAAAGAAAGATGGCACTATGCGGATGTGTATCGACTATAGGAAATTGAACAAAGTTACAATCAAGAATAAGTATCCTTTGCCACGTATTGATGATTTATTTGACTAGCTTCAAGGAGTGAGGGTATTCTCCAAAATTGATTTAAGATCCGGGTATCACCAGTTGAAAATTCGAGATTTGGATATTCTAAAGATGGCATTTAGGACCTGTTATGGTCACTATGAATTTCTCGTGATGTCTTTTAGGCTGACCAATACCCCAGCAACATTTATGCACTTGATAAATAGTGTATTCCAGTCGTATCTTGATTTGTTTGTCGTAGTATTTATTGATGATATCCTGGTGTACTCACGTAGCCAGGAGGAGCATGCACGACACTTAGGTATTGTATTACAAAGGCTGAGAGAGGAGAGACTTTATGCCAAATTCTCTAAGTGTGAGTTCTGGCTTAGTTCTATGGCATTCTTGGGACACATAGTGTCCAGTGAATGAATTAAGGTGGATCCGAAGAAAATAGAGGTAGTTCAGTATTGGAACGAGCCATCTTCAGCTACTGAGATTCGCAGTTTTCTTGGCTTGGCTGGTTATTATCGTCGCTTTGTGGAGGGATTCTAGTCTATTACATCGCCCTTGACTAAATTTACCCAGAAGAGTGCTCCATTCAGGTGGTCAGACGAGTGTGAAGAGAGATTTCAGAAGCTCAAGACTGCCTTGACCTCAACTCCAGTTCTAATTTTGCCTTCAGCTTCAGGATCTTATACAGTGTATTGTGATACTTTTTGGATTGGTATTGGGTGTGTCTTAATGCAGGAGGGTAGAGTGATTGCTTATGTTTCACGCCAGTTGAAGCCACACAAAAAGAACTACCCCGTTCATGATTTAGAATTGGCAGCCATTATTCATGCATTGAAGATTTGGAGGCACTATCTTTATGGTGTGTCTTGTGAGGTATTTACAGATCATCGGAGTCTTCAGCACTTATTCAAACAGAATTATCTAAATTTGATGAAGCGAAGATGGTTGGAGCTGCTAAAGGACTATGATATCACTATTATGTATCATCCTGGAAAGATCAATGTGGTGGCCGATGCCTTGAGTAGAAAGACGGTGAGTATGGGTAGCCTTGCATTCATTCCTATTGGTGAAAGGCCTTTTGCAGTTGATGTTCAGACCTTGGCCAATCAGTTCGTGATATTAGATATTTTGGAGCCCAGTCGGGTTCTAGCTTGTGTGATTTCACGGTCTTCTTTATATGACCGCATCAGAGAGCGCCAGTATGATGATCCCCATTTGCTTGTCCTGAAGGAAACAGTTCAGCACAGCGATGCCAAAGATGTTACTATTGGAGATGATGGGGTATTGAGGATGCAGGGTCGTATTTGTGAGCCAAATGTAGATGGGCTACGTGAATTGATTTTCGAAAAAGCCCACAGTTCGCGGTATTCCGTTCATACGGGTGCCGCTAAGATGTACCAAGTCTTGAGGCAGCAATATTGGTGGAGAAGAATGAAGAAAGATATAGTTGGGTTTGTAACTCGGTGTTTAAATTGTTAACAGATGAAATACGAGCATCAAAGACCAGGCAGATTGCTTCAGAAACTTGAAATTTCGGAGTTGAAATGGGAGCGTATTACCATGGACTTCGTAGTTGAATTCCCACGGACTTTGAGGAAGTTTGATGTTGTTCGGATGATTGTAGATCGGTTTACCAAGTCCGTGCATTTTATTCCAGTTGGTACTACTTATTCTTCGGAGCGGTTGGCTGAGATTTATATCCGCGAGGTTAGGAGGTAGTTGAGTCTCCCTTACTTCGTACCTTTGTGAGGCTAGTCTGGTAGGGTTTTTGTCGATGTCAGCTAGTGGTATTGTTGTGTCTTACTACTACTTTGTTTACCATAGTGTCGGGTCTATGTACCGTCTATCGCATTTGCTTTGCATCTACTTTCTCATTTCCATGATATTATTTTTCCTATGGTTTCTATTAGTGATACTGATATTGTCTCTTTTCGTCTTCTTGAGCTGAGGGTCTTTCGAAAACAACCTCTCTACTCCTCCGGGGTAAGGGTAAGGTCTGCGTACACACTACCCTCCCCAGTCCTCACTAGTAAAATTTAACTGGGTCGTTGTTGTTGTTATTATTGCTCGCCTACACGGTGTGCCAGTGTCCATCATTTCAGATCGGGGCACGCAATTTACATCACAGTTTTGGAGAGCAGTGCAGCGAGAATTAGGCACACAGGTTCAGTTGAGTACAGCATTTCACCCTCAAATAGACAGACAGTCCGAGGGCACTATTCAGATATTGGAAGATATGTTACGCGCTTGTGTTATAGATTTTGGGGGTTCTTGGGATCCGTTTCTGCCACTGGCAGAGTTTGCCTATAATAATAGCTACCAATCGAGCATTCGGATGGCTCCGTATGAGGCTTTATATAGGAGACGGTGTCGGTCTTCGGTGGGTTGGTTTGAGCCAGATGAGGCTAGACTATTGGGTATAGTTCAGGATGCTTTGGAAAAGGTTAAATTAATTCAGGGACGACTTCGCACGGCGCAGTCTAGACAGAAGAGTTATGCCGACCGGAAGGTTAGCGATGTTTCTTACATGGTAAGAGGGAAGGTACTACTTCAAGTTTTGCCTATGAAGGGTGTTATGAGGTTTTGAAAGAAGGGAAAGTTGAGTCCTAGGTATATTGGACCTTTTGAAATACTTAAGAAGATTGGAGGGGTGGATTATGAACTTGAATTACCACATAATCTATGGGGAGTTCATCCAGTATTTCATGTATCTATGCTCCGAAAGTATGTCGGGGATCCGTCTCATGTTTTGGATTTCAGCAGTGCAGTTGGATGGTAATTTGACTTATGATGTGGAGCCGGTGTCCATTTTAGGCCGGCAGGTTCGAAAGTTGAGATCAAAGAACATAGCTTCAGTGAAAGTGTAGTGGAGAGACCAACCAGTCGGAGAAGCTACCTGGGAGACTGAGCTGGAGATGCGGAGCAAATATCCACACCAATTTGAGGCTCCAGGTATGATTCTAAACTCGTTCGAGGATGAATGTTTGTTTAACAAGGGGAGAATGTAACGACCTGGCCGGTCTTTTTGAGTATTACAATAACCGTTCCCCCATTTACTTCTTATCATGTGTTCAATTATAAATATGTGACTTGTCGGAGAGGCTTCAGAATGAAATTGGAACACTTAGTTTCAAGATGTAAAGCTTAAGTTAAAATAGTTGGTCGGATGTCGACTTGTATCTAAATAACTCCGGAATAGAGTTTTGATGATTCCAATAGCTCCGTATGGTGATTTTTGACTTAGGAGCGTGTCCGGAAAATTATTTGGAAGCCCGCAGCTAAATTAGGCTAGAAATGGCTAAAATAGAAATTTAAGTTTGGAAGTTTGACCGGGGAGTTGACTTTTTGATATCGGGCTCGGAATCCGATTCTGCAAAATTAGAATAGGTCGGTTATGGTATTTATGACTTGTGTGCAAAATTTGAGTTCAATCGGACTTGATTCGATAAATTTCGGCATCGAATATAGAAGTTAAAAATCCTAAGTTTCATTAAGCTTGAATTGGGGTATGATTCATGGTTTTAGTGTTATTTGATGTGATTTGAGGTTTCGACTAAGTTTGTATGATATTTTAGGACTTGTTGGTATATTTGGTTGAGGTCCATGGGGCCTCGGGTGAGTTTCGGATGGTTAACGGACTAAATTTTGGACTTGGAAGAAATCTGGAAATTTCTGCCTTCTGATGCAATCGCACCTGCGCAATTTGGCTCGCAGGTGCGAGCTCGCAGAAGTGACCAGGCGTGGGTCGAGTCATAGGTCACAGAAGCGAGCAGATGGTACGCAAAAACGGTGTCGCATCTGCGACTGCGCGACCGCAGAAGTGCAAAGGCCACAGAAGCGGCTTGCTCCTCACAGAAGCGAGCCCGCAGAAGCGGGAAGGCGACCGCAGAAGCGAAGGGAGGCCAGCCTTGGCAAACCGCAGAAGCGGTTGGTTTCTCGCACCTGCGAGATTGCAGAAGCGGCTAAGTGAGTCACACGTGCGGAACCCCTTGACAGTATACATTTCGTAGGGGTTCCGAGTTTTGCCACTTTTGGACATTTTGTCACGACCCAATTTTCCCTCCGTTGGGTATCGTCACGACCCACTTAGGGACTAGGTAAGCTTAACATTTACTGAATAACAACAATAATTAAATAACATCTAACAATTTTTGAAATAGAAATCTCTATAAAATTCATAATTTCCAAAACCGGTAGTACAAGTCATAAGCTTTACAGAGTTTGCTACAATTTTCTAAATACAACTGTTTAAAATAAAGTAAACAGTGTAAATACAAATCAGAAGGTAACTCTGAAGCGTGCGAACGCAGTAGCAGGTTTACCTTGAGTCTCCACAGCAACAATCCACACATCTAGCTAATCATCAACTAACTTTGAAAATACCTGGATCTGCACAAAAATGTGCAGAAGTGCAGTATGAGTACACCACAGCGGTACCCAGCAAGTATCAAGACTAACCTCAGTGGAGTAGTGACGAGGTACAGTCAAGATACCTACTGGACTAAATAACCTGAACAAGTATAAGTATAGGAACAACAGAGTATGATATCTACATAAGGACTACGCGAAATGGCAAATAATATGGTAATTTCAGTAAGAAAGGAAAACAACAACTATCAGCGAATACCATAATAATGACATAGTAGATGTACGGAAACACGGTCTAAATCCGGTGATCACAAATAAATGAAAGGCAAATAACAACTCAACAAAACGACCGCTTTCACACCAGGTTTTAGCCAATAACCTCCACGAGGTACCGAACCTCAAAATATTCACAACTCACGGGTCCCAATTCCTGAACCCTAACACTTAGCATCATGTACTCTCATTATAATTTATAACCGCAATGACGACTCACGTGCCAAATAGAGCCATTCTCACATAGAAGGCAAGTAAACAAGAGTGTGCATCTATACTCAACAATATCAAGAAAACCTCTTAACCGATAAAGAGTGCTTAACTACGTGTATGCTTGTGCAAGTGTCCTAACATAGTTCATGCCAGCTAGTAAGTATAGGAAAAGCAATGGACAACACGTAGAATGATTTCCCAGAACTTTCCACAAGATAAAGCTCACACGGGTAAGTGTTCCATTACACAAATATCAACAACAATAATGCCCCTAGACCATCACAAGTTATCACAAATCAATCCCTGACACAGCCTACCTTGTCTCGCCACGTGTGCAATAGTAAAGTGAATGTCCGCCTTGTCTCACCACACGTACATAATAATGTTCCCACCTTATCTCGCCATATATATATATATATATATATATATATATATATATATATATATATATATATATATATATATAGAGAGAGAGAGAGAGAGAGAGAGAGAGAGAGAGAGAGAGACGCCCGCATGTGCAAATAATCAATATTAACAACAACACGGCAGAAACCTCGTGCAGCCCAATAACACTCGCACGGCAGAAACCTCGTGTATCACAATAACAACAACCGTACGGTCCGCGTGCATCACAATAACAACAACCTCATGGCAGAAACCTCGTGCATCACAATAACCACAACCGCACGGTAGAAATCTCGTTCATCACAACAACAAGTACAACGGCAACAATGACAATAATACAAGGGTACGAAAAATAAGTCAACTCAGAGATTCCAGAACTCAAAGAAACGGATGAACTAATTGTCACGACCCAAACTGATGGGCCGCGACTGGCACTCGGTACCTTACTAAACCGAGTACCAACATAATGTATCTTTTCGTATCATACTATCATAGATAACTGAGCTGGAGAGGCTACCGTGAGATAGATAGAATACAACATGTAATACCAACTTATACATAAGACATATGGGCATATAAGACCAAAATAACCACTTGTACACCGAACATAGGCCGACAAGGCCATACAATCATTTACATACATGGCATCTGTCTACAAGCCTCTAAGAATACATAATTGTCATAGGGGTAGGGACAGAGCTCCACCATACCAAACAATACACATCTAAATCATACTGACCAAACAAGCAACTCCAGAGCAAATGGAGTGCACCAACATCTTCCGCTGAGTTGATCGCCTACTTGGAGGACTCTCGACCTGTCTATCTAGACCCGCGAGCATGAAACGCAGTGTCCTCAGACAAAAGGGATGTCAATACAAATAATGTACCAAGTATGCAAGGAAATATACTGAAAGATGAAACTGAACTGATAGTATAATAACTGAAAGTAACTGGGAGTCAAAGATAGTCTGAAGATATGCTTACCTGCTGATACTGACTCAACTCTCTCAATATAGTAAGTAAAATAGTTGTCCGGCTCTATAAGGCTCGGTATGTATGCAACTGCTCTGCCGTAGTAGGCTCGTTCATAGGCGCTCAGCCATACTAGGCTCTGTATCTCGGCCAACTAGGCTCGCTCATAGGCTCTCAGCCACAGTAGGCTCGGTATATAACTTACCATCTGATCAGAGGTTGCCCAATAGGGGCCTGCCCATTGATTATAGCTCGATGATAATGAAATACTGTAATACTGTATATATAGGCTCTCTGCTCTCTTGACTGGAAGAAGACAATACTCAATTAAATATAAAGTCCCGATAAGGAGAATACTGTAATTTATGATACTTGGATAATGTATATAAATTCGGGAGTACGAACTTCTCTTTATGCCTCGTTATCAAACACATGTAATTACGAGATTATGCCAAAATGAAGGAAGGACTTAGCCTTAACATACCTGAGCCGATTCTCTTGATAATTCCTCAAACACACGTCAATTGCAACAACTCGTAACGGCGGATCGATGTAAGAAAAAATCCATATGATGTTCTTGATAAAGATTGTACCGTGCTCTCTTAGAATTACAAATCTCGCTGCGGTTACACCGAATAGCTTTGTTTCAAATCTCTTAGAGTTGCGAATCTGAATGGAAGCTTAATCCGTCTCTTGCCATATTTAGAATCATACCTTAATAAGGTAAATTTCTTAAAATTGTTGGATTTTTGTGGGACCTACTTGATAGGGATGTCTTGGCCAAATAATGTCCAAATTATGACACCTAGCAACATAATTTAAGAGTCATTTGATTGACTACATTTTGCTGCCACGTTTTTGGCTTTAAGATTATCCAATAACTTAATTAACTTTGTTAATCCCCCACTAATCCAACAATTAACCAATTACCCATATAATTAAGAATTATCCCAAATTACTTAGAATACTACTCACTTTTAACACACTTCATGCACCTTACTATCATGGTCATGTGGTACCTTGTATGACACTAGTCCATAAATACCGGGTATTTATAGCCCGGACCGTATTTTATCTCAAAATGCCAAATTTCGACAAAATTCATTTTCATCGATTTGCTTACCTCTCACCTTCACGAATTTACTTATCACTTGCTTGAAATAGCGTAATACATATAATCCCAAAAGAATCACATTCCTGAGCTTACGTCGATTAACTTACGACGAAACTTCAACATACGAAAATACGGGATGTAACATCTCATTTCCGAGATTCCATCAATTTAATTATGGCATACTTTCACGTACGAAAATATGGGGTGTAACATCATTCCCCCCTCTGAAATATTCGTTCTCGAATGTTGACTGATGCACTTATCATTATCATAACCTATAGCTCTTACGAATACTTTAGTACTCCTCTTGCCATCTAGGCAATTGAGCTATAAATTAATCCCAAAGGCCAAGGCATTCCCCCCTTTTGGCCTCTTTCTCACACCACGACTCGTGATCGGAATCCTCCCAATCTTGTAACTGTTGCTACCTTTTATCATGCAGCCTGTACGACTCTGACCTTGTTAGTGCGCCTATACAACTCTTCTCTCCTTTTTTTTCCTCCGGCTTTTAGCCAATCTTTAGGCTTCACTTTGTGTTCATATATAAAATTATGTCAAGATGTCCTTCTGGGCGTCATTATATTTACTTCATCTAAGTAGGCCATACTATACCATAATTCTTACTTCGATTTATGATGTTACACCTCATATTTTCGTACGTGAAAGTACGCCATAAGTAAATTGATGGAAGCTCGGAAATGAGATGTTACATCCTGCATTTTCGTATGTTGAAGTTTCATCGTAAGTTAATCCACGTAAGCTCGGGAATGAGATTATTTTAGGATTATAAGTATTATGCTATTTCAAGCAAGTGATAAGTAAATTCGTGAAGGTGAGAGGTAAGAAAATCGATGAAAATGAATTTCGTCGAAGTTTGGCATTTTGAGATAAAATACGGTCCGGGCTATAAATATCCGATATTTATGGACTAAAGTCATACAAGGTACCACATGACCATGATAGTAAGGTGCATGAAGTATGTTAAAAGTGAGTAGTATTCTAAGTAATTTGGGATAATTTTTAATTATATGGGTAATTAATTAATTATTGGATTATTGGGGGATTAACAAAATTAATTAAGTTATTGGATAATCTTAAAGCCAAAAATGTGGCAGCAAAATGTAGTCAATCAAATTACTCTTAAATCATGTTGCTAGGTGTCATAATTTGGACACTATTTGGCCAAGACATCCCTATCAAGCAGGGCCCACAAAAATCTAATAATTTTAAGAAATTTACCTTATTAAGGTATGATTCTAAGTATGGTTCTAAGTATGGCAAGAGACGGATTAAGCTTCAACTCGGATTCGCAACTCTAAGAGATTTGCAACGAAGCTATTCGGTGTAATCGCAACGAGATTTGCAATTCTAAGAGAGCTCGGTACAATTTTTATCAAGAACATCATACGAATTTTTTCCTACTTCGATCCGCTGTTACGTTCTATCGCAATTGACGTGTGTTTGAGGGATTGTCAAGAGAATCGGCTCAGGTATGTTAAGGCTAAGTCCTTCCTTTATTTTGGCATGATCTCGTAATTACATGTGTTTGATAACGAGGCATAAAGAGAAGTTCATACTCCCGAATTTATATACATTATCTAAGTCTCATAAATTACAGTATTCTCCTTATCGGGACTTCATATTTAATTGAGTATTGTCTTCTTCCAGTCAAGAGAGCAGAGAGCCTATATATATAGTATTACAGTATTTCATTACCATCAAGCTATAATCGATGGGCAGGCCCCTATTGGGCAACCTCTGATTAGATGGTAAGTTATATACCGAGCCAACTGTGGCTGAGAGCCTATGAGTGAGCCTAGTTGGCCGAGATACAGAGCCTAATATGGCTGAGTGCCTATGAACGTGCCTACTACGGTAGAGCAGTTGCATATATACCGAGCCTTATAGGGCCGGACAACTATTTTACTTACTATATTGAGAGAGTTGAGTCAGTATCAGCAGGTAAGCATATCTTCAAACTATCTTTGACTCCCAGTTACTTTCAGTTATTATACTATCAGTTCAGTTTCATCTTTCAGTATATTTCCTTACATACTTGGTACATTATTTGTATTGACGTCCCTTTTGCCTTGGGACGCTGCGTTTCATGATCGCGGGTCTAGATAGACAGGTCGAGAGTCCTCCAAGTAGGCGATCAGCTCAGCGGAAGATGTTGGTGCACTCTATTTGCTCCGGAGTTGCTTGTTTGGTCAGTATGATTTAGATGTGTATTGTTTGGTATGGCGGGGCTCTGTCCCTACCTTTATGACAATTATGTATTCTTAGAGGCTTGTACATAAAGGCCATGTACGTAAATGATTGTATGGCCTTGTCGGCCTATGTTCGGTGTACAAGTGGTTATTTTGGTCTTATAGGCCCATATGTCTTATGTATAAGTTGGTATTACATGTTATATTCTATCTATCTTACGGCAGCCTCTCCAGCTCAGTTATCTATGATAGTATGATACGAAAAGATACGTTATGTTGGTACTCGGTTGAGTAAGGTACCGAGTGCCCGTCGTGGCCCATCGGTTTGGGTCGTAACATTAATTCACAAGGAGTAGCCACAATCGGGAATGCTAGTCATAATAAGAACATCTCAACAAGAAAGGAAATACTATGTAATAACGGTCCGCAATATACAGTTCGACAACGAGGGAGTTAACACAAGTCGAATAATTCCAAATAAGGACAAGTCAACTAAAATATAGGATATCTAACTTCTTTTAAGGTTGGGCAATTAGGAAAGAGATACAACAAATTCAGCTAAGAAGAAGCAGCGGAAAGATAACCATAACCTCAATTAAGGCTAAACAATTACAGAAGAGATAGTAATAATTTCAAATAAAGATAAGTAGTTAGGGAAAGGATAATATGTCAATAGAAAGGTAACAATTTCAGTTAAGGCACATATGAATCAAATAATCAATAAAAGTGAATCATGAAGCAATTAATTCTAATTAAGCGGGTAGAGGTAAAACTAGTAATGAACAAGTGTAATCATAACAAGAACAACTGCATATTCAGTGAATACAAGGGCCTAAGAACCCTAAAAGGCCAATTTTCCACAAATAAGTCTGAGCACGTACTGGTCACCTCGTGTATACGGACTACAATTAGCATAGAACACTCAAATCCTAAGGGGTAGTTCCCCCACACGAAGTTAGGCAAGATACTTACCTCAAAGAAGACACACCGATACTCAAAAATGAACTTCTCAGGTGAAATGGCCTCCGGACGACTCAAATCTAACCAAAATAACTTCAAAGCACAAATAAAACTCATAAGAAACTATTCTCGATCATAAAGCCTCAATCTTTATCAAAATCTAAAAATCGACTCAAAAGTCAACCCCCGGGCTCGCACCTCGAAACCCGACAAATTTTACAAAACCCGAACACCCATTCCGATACGAGTTCAACTATACTAAAATTATCAAATTCCGATACCAATTCGTCCCTCAAATCATGATTTTTCATTTTGAAAGTTTTCTTCAAAAATCCTCATTTTTCTCAACTCAAAACACAAATTAAATGATAAAAATAAAGATAAAATCATGGAATATAATAAATTCTAGGTGAAGAACACTTGCCCAATCGATTTTCTTGAAAAACCCATAAAGAATCACTCAAAATCGAGCTTTACAAGTCAAGATATGATAAAAATGGTCTAACCATCGATTTGGAAGATATATTGTGTTGCCCAGGTGTTTATGCATCGCGAACGCGGAAGAACAATCGCGTTCGCGAAGAAGAAAAATGAGTGATGTCCAGTTTTTACTTTGCGAACACGACAACATGATCGCGAACGTGGAGAAGAAAAGTCTGATGGCCCAACGACTTCTCTTCACGAACGCGTGAAGTAGTGCGCGAACGCGAAGAGCGGAATGGCATAACTACGCGAACGTGAGAGGATGAACACGAAAACGAAGAAGGGGGAGGGGGGGGATGGCTTCCGCGTTCGCGAAAGGAGGCATGCGAACGCGAAGAACAAATATTCCTTCCTCCAAAATTACTCTTCGCGAACGCGGAGGAACAGACGCGAACGCGAAAGAGAAAACTAGATGACAGATTCAGCAGTTCAAAAATATAAGAAAATGGTTCGTAGCCCATCTGAAACACTATCGAGGCCCCCGGGACCCCGTCTAAACATACTAACAAATTCCATAACCTAACACGGACTCGCTCGAGGTCTCAAATCTCATCAAACAATGTCGAAACTACGAATCGCACCATGAATCGAACTTATGAACTTTCAAATCTTCCAACTTCTAAAACTCGCGCCGAAACCTATCAAATCACCCCGGAATGACGTCAAATTTTGCAGGCAAGTCCCAAATAACATAACAGAGTTGTTCTAACTCTGGGAATCGCATTCTGACCCCGATATTACCAAAGTCAACTATTAGTCAAAACTCTCCACCTTCCAAACTTTAACTTTTTTCAACTTTCGCCGAAATGTTTCAAATCACCCTACGGACCTCCAAATCCAAATCTGGACGCAGGCCTAAGTCCAAAATTACCATACGAAGCTGTTGAAATCATCCAAAACCCATTCCGGATCCGTTTACACAAAATTCAAATTCCTGTCAACTCTTACCGCTTAAGCTTCCAAAACTAGAATCCTTCTTCCGATTTGATTCTGAATCATCCGGTAACTGAACTCGACCACGCATGCAAGTAAATGCACATAATATGAAGCTGCTCAAGACTTATGCCGTCGAACGGGACTTAAATTCTCAAAATAACCGGCCGGATCGTTACACATTTCCAACACGGTTTTGGGGTAATTTTCAGAGGGAATTCACAGGAAAACTTGAGGTAAGCCACTTGTGATCATTGTTAGTCAATAATATTGGATTATCATTGAGTATTTCGACTAGATTATGTGTTTTTTAGGTGAAATTATAGGATTTGGACCTAGGAATTTCAAAATCAGAATTTAAGATTTGGAGGTCGAGTTGATGGCGGAATTTGGTAAATTTGGTATGGTTTCACTCGTGGTTGAATGGGCGTTCATATTTTGTAACTTTTGTCGGATTTTGAGACGTGGGCCCCACGGGCGATTTTTGAGTTCAATTTCGGATTTTGTTGGAAAATTAATATTTTCATATGAAATTAATTCTAATAATTTGTATTGACTGAATAGAATTAATTGTGACTAGATTCGAGGCGTTCGGAGGCCGATTCGCGAGGCAAAGGCATAGCGAAGTAAAGAATTACACGGTTTGAGGTAAGTGACATTTCTAAACTTGGTTCTGAGGGTATGAATCCCCGAATTGTGTGATATCAATAGTTGGAGGTGACGTACATGCTAGGTGACGAGTGTGTGGGCGTGCACTATAGAAATTGTGACTTAAATAAATTATATGGAGTTGTAAAATTAAAGAATCATGTTATTATCCGAATATTCTCTACGTGTTAGAGAAATTGAGTTGAGACTCGTATTAAAGATCACATTTAGGCTATGTGCCTATATTTTGGGACCCATAGGGTCGTGTTGCTTTGAATTTAATTATTTAAAAATATACATTTCTTACTCAGTCATGTTCATAAATGTGAGAATATTTATGGGATCGGGACTTCCCGCTTACAGTAGGCCATATTGGCTTTATATATATTATTATATGGTATGTGACTGCTCGCCTGCAGTAGGCCTTATAGGCGTTATCATTATATAGATCGGGGCTGCCCGCCTGTAGCAGGCCATATCGAATTTATTATAGCGCTTGGGCTGAAGAAGCCCCTCCGGAGTCTGCACAAACCCCAGTGAGTGCAGGTACCTATCGCCCCCCCCATAGTGAGCGTAGATGATTTATATTCAGGATAGACTTCCCAGGGCATGGATTTGCCTTATTGATTTATGATTGTGATGAATTTTCCTTGGACATGAATATTGTCCTAGTCATCTATATTTGGGGATAAATTTACCAATGAGCTGGATTGGCCTTATACGGTATTGAGTCACTGACTGACAGTTGATGTATATATATATGGGATGGATCTTTCCTGGGCTAGATTGGCCATATACAGTAATGAGTTTAACTGTTGAACTTGAAAGCATGCCTACATTTCTGTACTATTATTTCTATACTAGACTGTACATGCTGAGCTCGTCACTACTTTCAGCCCAAAGGTTAGTCTTGTTACTTATTGAGTTGGTTGTACTCATACTACACTCTGCAACTCGTGTGCAGATCCAGGTGCTTTCGGATACGGTGACTATTAGATCTCAGAGTATTATCAGTTGGAGACTATCAAGGTAGCTGCATGGCGTCCGTTGACCTTGACTCTCTTCCTTTCAGTTATTGTACTGTTCTATATTTTCAGATAGTGATTTTATTGGTCAGACTTTATTATCATTTAGATGCTCATGTACTCAGTGACACCGGATTTTGGGAGTGTATTTCATATCAGTACACGTGGGATTTTTCTATTAAATTTATATATTATGTTTTCAAACTTAAAAGAAATTGTGGCTTATTGAGATTGTCGGTTTGCCTAGTATTGAGATAGGCGTCATCACGATATGCGAATTTTGGATCGTGACAGCTTCTATTTTTGCTAATTTGTAGCACGCTTCTAAATCATTTAATGTTGATTCTACATCGAAGGATATACCACATAATAAATATATTCAAACAATATCAAATAGGACTCTTCTTCATTTTTAACTTATACTTTTCACTTTTAAATTTTCTGTTGCTTATAACGATGCAACTTTAATATGATTCACACCAACTATAAGATAATTATTTGTACCTACTAACATCAAAATATAGATACTATAAATATACCAATCCTAACAAATTTAATCTGTTCAATTTTGCAGGTTCAGAAAATATATAATAGGCAGGCTTACTCCTTGTCAACTTATACTTTATGAATTCCATTTTCTTTTACTAATAACGACGCAATTTAAATATGATTCATACAATCTGTACTACTTGCATGAAATACACGTGTCAAGTACTATTTATCTATTTTCTCCTTTTTGGCTTGTATCCTTTTTTCCCTATTTATGTGTTATTTAAAAAAAAAATTCTTCTCTAACAAATTCAACGGTCACTTAAATTAAATAACCCAAACGTCACGTCCTTTCACTCTTCTTTCTCCCACGTCTTCAGTTACTACCGTTACTAACAATCTAATATAATGAACTTATTTATATCTTTCCTCATTACTACTGCTATTTATTTCTTCTCCTAAAGTTCCTCCTCTTCATTCTTAATTTCTTACCTTTTCCCTTCTTCTTTCCTACTTTCTCCATTGCAGATGAATTATGAGTTGTTGTTATTTTTTGTTGTTGTTGTATCTTTTAAACCTTTTCGGTCGAAAAGGTTGAAATTTGTAATGTTAGTTGTTACTATTCATCTTTGCTCTTTTATTTCTTCAACTTTTCTTAATTCTTAGTTGGAAATAATTGTGATTTTGAACTATGCTTGAAGCCTTTACCTGCTTTAATTATATAAAATTGGAATATTATTGTGCTTAATGTATTATAAGATTCTGATGTTTTCTTTCTCCTTTTTTTATTTCATTGATTTTGTTTTTTGCGTTTTTTGCAGGTTGATTAATATTGTGTGTAGTTGCTGTATTTGAATTATTTTGTTTCAAGGATATTGTTAAGTCGTTTTCTAAATTGCATTTTCTGGAGCAATTGCACTTGCAATTCAGGGGATGTTTAAGTCTATCATGAGGAGTGGTAATTGATGCTTTATTACCTTTTGCCTGTAATGTTTTCTTTCTCCTTTTTAATTCATTGATTTTAATTTTGTATTTTTTTGCAAGTTGATTAATATTGTGTTTAGTTGATACATTTAGATTATTTTGTAATTTCTAAGGAAATTGTTAAATCGTTGTCTAATGTGCATTTTCTGGAACAATTACGAATAGAGGACGTTTAAGTCTATCATGAGAATGGTAATTGATGTATCATTATCTTTTGCCTAAAGATTTGGTTGATCAAAATAAAGTTTTCGCCTACAAATTTATTTTATGTGGGAAAACAAAATGAAGGTCAATTAATTTTATGTTTTTATGATTTTATTTTTATGAATTCTCTTATTTACACCTAAACTATATATAAGAATTATTTAAGTACAAAAAACTTTCTTCAACTATCTCCTCCTTTTTTTCTCCTTTTTTCTTTTCTTTCGAATAGTGGGTGAAATATCTCTCTCTATAAAATAAATTTTTAAGCAACGCGTAGTTTAGGTAATTTTTATTTGAACAATTTTATTGCTATGAATTATGGTCAATTCGTTTATGCCTTTGTGGGGAAACGTTTCTCTTTCTTTTTAGTACATGGTGAATCTGAAGTACATTTTATCATGCATATTCTGACCTCTAATACCTATTCATAGTCGTAATCGACAGTTCAATTTTTTAAAAAATTACTATTTGTATAATACTTATCCAATAAAATTTTGTTTTGTTTGTATTCAGATATAGTGCCGGAATTTATAACTTACGAATTCTGATTCACAATATTTTTTATGTCAAGACCCAAAATCTATTATAGGCCGTGATGGCACCCAACATCGCCGTCAGGCAAGCCAACGGTGTATTATCGACTTAGTTACTCATTTCGTTATTTGTAAAATCGTAAATCCCATTAAATAAATAGAGTGATATTTGGTACTCGTAGAAATCTGTGATTTTCTTTATCAAATCTCGTATAAAAGATAAATTACAAGGTGAAATGATAATGATAACATGAATTACAATAATGAACATCCACTAGGAACCTCCAAAATCTGGTGTCACAAGTGCATGAGCATTTACTAGAAGGTACAATAACAATATAACATATGTTTGAAGTACAAAATAGACAGGATAATGTAATTAATTAAGATGGAGACTCTGTATGTTGCGGGTCATAACATGGAATGCAGCTCACCGTGTAGTCCCCGCAATATCCGCGCCTTTGCGCCCCAAAGACCACCAAACATATATATATATATATATATATATATATATATATATATATATATATATATATATATATATATATATATATATATATATATATATATATATATTATATATATATAAAATACCACCAAATATATATGTACCTACACAATAAGTGCAGCAAGTATAGCATGAGTACGTAAATCAACGCGTACCCAGTAAGTATCTAGCCTAACCCCAGAGAAGTAGTGACGAGGTGTCGACATCGACACTTACTAGTGGTCCAATAAATCAAATACAGTAAAAAGTAAACAAATATGAGGCAGGGTAAATAAACAGTATAAATAAATATAGGTACATAGTACAATCCACCTCTGAACATTAAACTCAAGCTCTTAATTATCGATCACCTCCTCAACTGGAGTATATATGTAAAATAGTTCCCACCAGATAGGACGTCACAACTCAAATCAGAAAAACTCACGGATACAATGGCTTCTTGTCAAATATTACGCATGACGCTGCCGAAGCGAACGGTCCGATCCCATAAGAGTGTTTCATGAAGATGCTGAGGCGAACGGTCTGATCCCATAAAAATATGATATTGCCGAGGCAAACGGTCCGATCCCATAAGAATATTATACTGTCAAGGCAAATTGTCCGATCCCATAAGAGTGTGGTACATAATCCTGCCAAGCCAAACGGACCGATGCCATAAGAGTGTAGTACATAATCTTGCCGAAGCGAACGCCCCGATCCCATAAGAGTGTGGTACATAATCTTGCCGAGGCGAACGGCCCGATCCCAAAAGAGTGTGGTATATAATTCTGCCGAGTTGAATGACCCGATCCCATAAGAATAAGAAGCTTTAACGAGTCCTTGATCCCACTCATGAATATATGTGTGAGTTATGAAATTTAAAGAAGCTTTTCGATGAAAACGCACAACGAGAGAGAAATTTCTAAGGGAAGCACAATTATTCCGCGGCTAATCAAGTAGCTCGTCAAAACTCTTACAATAGCGAGTTTATCACTATACGCAAGCCTAGTCTTAAGTTGTAACGCAAAATAAAGGAACTAAACAGGCAAAGGATAATTCAAATAATATAATTAAAGCATGGCGTAAACCTAAGTCTACCTGGACAAATCAGGAATCCTAGCATACACACGGACACTCGTCACCTCATACGTGCGTAGCTCCCACAATACATAGCACATAAGAATATAATACCTACGGGGTAAATTTTTCATCACAGGGTTAGACAGGAGACTTACCTCGCTCCGAAGTTCCATAACCGACTCCAATGCCTCTCTAACACCTCGACTCAAAGCCAAACGATCTACAACTAGTCAAACAATGTGCAAATCAATCAAAATATACTCCAATGCTTATAATTAATCAATTTATAACAGTTTTCAACTCCGCTCAAAAATTCAATAAAGTCAACCCTCGGACTCACGTGCCCCAAATTCCGAAAATATTCGAAGATAAACTTTACCCAGAACATCACGAACTCAAATATATAATTTATTCCAAATTCCATGTCCAATTTTGTGGTCAAAATCCAAAAATACGATTTCTAGGTTTTTCTTCAAAAATCTCACAATTTTCACCAATCCTATGTTAAAATCTATATATAATCCATGTAAAATAGTTGAAAATTGAACAAAATTAGTTGCTCAAAGATTGTAGATGAAAATTCCTCTTCAAAATCGCCTCCTACCGAGCCTAGAATACCAAAAAAGAGAGAATGTCTCCAAAATCCCGTCTCCCAGCTATTTTACCAGGTGCAGATGTCGCATTTGTGACATAGGGTTCGCAATTGCGGACAAGTGTTCGCAATTGCGAACCAAGAGAAAAATCTATAGACTTCGCAATTGCGAACCAAAGAAAAAATTGACATGCTTCGCAATTGCGAACCAAGGCAAAAATCTATAATCTTTGCAATTGTGAACGTTCGCAATTGCGATATCTGAGCACTAGCAACACCAGTAATCTTTTCCGACACGGAAATGGACATAACTCTCTCATACGACATTAGAATTCGATGATTCTTATTGCTATAACGTCGTAATTACGATACGGATCTAATGGTTCAATTGAATCATAAATCAAAGGTCGTTTTCTCAATATAGTATCCTTTATATCCAAGAAAACAACACTGAAATATCAAATAAGAGCGCGACACAACCCAAACACATCCGAAACATACCCGAGGCGCCTGGGACCCCTTCCAATTACACAAACCAGTCCTAAAACGTAACATGAACCTGCTCGAGGCCTCAAATTACATCAACCAATACCAAAACCATGAATCGATGATCAAATCCTCCTTTTAACTTTCAAACATTCAAACTTCGACGAACGCGTCCGAATTACACTTATACATTCCGGAATGATGCCAAACTTTACGTACAAGTCATAAATCACGATACGAACCTATCCCAAGGCTCATAATCCCAAATGGACATCGATAAAATCAAAATTTCTTTCAAACCAAACTTAGAAAATTCTAAAACCGTCGAATTGCCAACTTTCTATAATAAGAGTTGAAATGCTCACGGGCCACCCGATACTCAACCTGAACATACGCCCAAGTGCGAAATCATCATACGAACCTATTGGATCCTTCAAATCCCGATTCCGATGTCGTTAACTCAAAAGTCAAACCTTGGTCAACTCTTCCAACTTAAAGCTTTCGAATTGAGAATTTTTCAATCCAAATCTCCCGAAATTCAATTTCGACCATACGTACAAGTCATAAAACATGAAGTGAAACTACTCAAGGTCTCAAACTGCCGAACGACCTGCTAGGGCTTAAAATGACCAATCGGATCATTACATTTTACTTACTGGGATCTACAATTACAAAAACAAAAACAAAAAAAACAAAAAAAAAGGAGGTAATTATTGGCGAAATCGATGGGAACAAAGATGACTATATATGAAATAATGAAGAGAGTATAAATGGAAAGCGAAAACTATTTGAAGAAAGAAATGTATTTTTCAGATTTTACGAAAAATTAGCAGGAGGAAAAAGAAGAATAAATTTGATTATTTTTTAAGGAATAATAAATTTTAAATATTTGGAGTACAATAACAAGGGGTCCAATAAGAACGAGAGAATCAAAGAGAAGGAAGAAATGAGTTAGAAAAGAAGGGGGAAGGAAAAGAAGAATCGCGTAGGGGAGGGGGAAAAGAAAAAGGAAATAAAGAAGAAAACATTGGAAATAAAACTATCACTCTATAATAGAGGAATACAATATAAATCACATCTTATATACATATATTTATAAGAAATTGACCTTCTATAAAAGGAATACAATCAAATAAACACTAAATGCACACCAAAATATCATTTACTCAAATACTTATATAGAAATATAGAAACGAAATTACTCTAAAAGAAATATAACAAAATATACCTACTATAATAGGAAAGTATTAAAAAAAAAGATTCCAAAGTCTCTAATAGCCTTTAATGGAGTTCTAAAATTAGTAGAATTTTTTTTTCTTTTTAATTTATCTTCTCCTAAAACGATAAGACTTTCAAATCTTTTCCAAGCACATTTGGTAAAATTTTAGGAGTATGAATAGTGAAACACTGATGATGTACGACGAGCAATTGAGTTTTATCGAATTTTATAAGAAAAAAGATGTAATTCTACTTGCCTACGTTATTATTAGTATAATATCAATAGACATTAACATGATTTTTATAGGTTAGACCAATAATTCTCATGGTTTTTCTTTCTTTTACCTCGATTCACTTTAATTAAAAACTATCTCATAAATCCATTAGTACTTTTTACAAAATAACGGCACGATACACGGTAAATTCACTAGTAGCTAAGTAATCGTAAGTGCCCAAAATGTAAATATAGAGTTCTGCTTAATAATTAGTTGTTGTTAATCGTGAATAGTTGTTGGTAGAGGCATAAGAGATGAAAAATTATTGAGAGAAAAAATTAGCAATTAGTATAAAATAAGTTCAATCATAAAAATATCATCATAATCACGCCTTATTTGATTGCACTTAATGAAGGTCTGAATCTTAATCATTCATATCCCAGTCATTAAGTGTATTTATTTTTAAGATCTGAATTTTAATTATTCAGATCGTAATTATTAAGTGCACTTATTTATTTATTTTCCTCTTAGAACGACTTAGGCATTATTTGTTTGCACTTAATGAAGATCTGAATTTTAATTATTCAAATCTCAAATATTAAGTGCATTTATTTTTTAAGTCTGAATCTTAATTATTCAGATCTTAATCATTAAGTATGTTTTTTTTACTTCACAACCACTTGGTGAGTCTGAATAGGGTTGTATGATTAAGATCTATAACAAAGACTTAATTTCATTAAGATGTTATTATTTACGTTCATTACTAACTGTTGTCACTGCCTACTATTATTAACCACCACCACCACCACTACCATCCTCAACCATAGTCGTCACCACTACCACCACCCACCACCGTCATTCTCAACCACAACCAACACGCTCACGTAACTCAACTACCACAACCAACTACCCCATCACCATCAACAACCGTAGTAGGCACCGTCCGTCATTATAAACTACCAACACCCACCATTACCTTCCTCAATCACAACCACAACCATCACCACCATCCACCATTATTAACTATCACCATCCACCACCACCACCACATCATCAACCATAATCGACATCGCTACTAATTACCACTAGCTACTACCACAACCACCAACATCAACCAAAATCACCACCAACTACCGCTTCTAGTTGGCATTTACAAGCACGTCTATTAGCCATCACCGCCACTACCTAGCATATTTTAAAAGAATATGAATAAAGATAAGTTCTATACATTCATACCATGAGAAAACAAACAGTTTTAATTATTCAGTATTCAGATTTTAATGCAATATCTTAATATTCAGATGTGTATTTAGATTCATACGTTTTAATCTTAATACACTTCTTGATATTCAAATACGTATTCAGATTCATACGTCTTAATCTTAATAAAAATAAATGAGTCCTTAATAAGTCTGAAAAGATCTTAATGATTAAGATCAGTAATAAAGTCTTAATATATGGAAAGATACATTTCACCACTACTCTATACACTTTCACCGTTAACTATTACCGCCACTATTATCACCACCCCCACCATTATTAGGTACCTCTGTAGTCGTCGCCCACCACTATAAACTACCACAAACCCACCACCACTACCACCCAATCACTACAGTCAGTTGTTTGTACCACTAGTCACTCGCCACCTCTAAACAATCATTACCACAGCAACCACCAATCACCATCGATAATCACCACTAGCCACCAGCCCACCACTATATATCAACAATGACTACTATTAGACAATCCCCACTACCATCAACCACTACCACTAATCACTGTTGTCATCTATCATCACCACTAACTACTACACACAAGGACATAATCACCATCATCAGCTAATATGTCACGACCCAGAATTTCCACCTTCAGACCGTGATGGCACCTAACATTTCACTTGTTAGGCAAGCCAACGTTAGAATAATATTATCTATTTTTAAAATAATTTTAAATTTATTAATAACAAGGAAACAAATGCGGAAGCAAAGTTTAAAATATAGTGAAATAATCTATCAAATAACGGTGTCTAAATACCATCTCAGAATTGGTGTCATAAGTGCACAAATATCTAGAATAAATGCAAATAAAGGTCTGAATAATATAAAGCTGTCTGAAAATAAACACACAGCTAAAGTACAATAGACGGGGACTTCAGAACTGCGGACGCCATGCAGTTATACCTCAAGTCTCCTCTGATAGCTAAAATCCGAGCAAGTCTATGGTACGCCGTTGGGACCAACTCCAAAATCTGCACAAGAAGTGCAGAGTATAGTATCAGTACAACTACCCCATGTACTGGTAAGTATTGAGCCTAACCTCGACGAAGTAGTGACGAGGCTAAAGCGGTTCACTTACATTAACTTGTACGCAATATTACTAACAACAACAATAATAGGAATAAATCAAGTAATTCATTTATAATAATTGAAGGCAACTTAGCAGTCATAACCAATTATCATTTTCATTATTTCTCTTGCAGCGTACAACCCGCTCTCACAATATATCCACATTCAGTTCTGTTGCGGCATGCAACCCGATCCTCCAATATTAACTTTTTAACAAGTCCGTTGCGGCGTGCAACCCGATCCTCCAATATTCACTTTTAATAAGTCTGTTACGGCGTGCAACCCGATCCTCCATTATTGACTTTTAATAAGTCTGTTGTGGCATGCAACCCGATCCTCCAATATTGACTTTTAATAAGTCTGTTGCGGCGTGCAACCCGATCCTCCAATATGGACTTTTTAATAAGTCTGTTGTGGCGTGCAACCCGATCCTCCAATATTGACTTTTAATAAGTCTGTTGCAGCGTGCAACCCGATCCTCCAATATTGACTTTTAATAAGTCTGTTGCGGCGTGCAACCTGATCCTCCAATATATTCATTATAATCAATCATGTTGCGGCGTGCAACCCGATCCTCCAACATATTCATTTACCAATCAATTCTTATAGAAGAAATTCCCCAATAAACGCAACAATTAACATAAAATCAAAAGACAACAAGCATACAATAATTATGATTTAATTATGAAGCAAACAATGACAAATAGCAATTTATTATGGAAATCAGGGAGCAAATAGGCAGTTTAATATTTAATATGCTAAATGTCAAATAACAATTAAGGCACATAATTCAAATAACATGTAACAATTAATGCAGGAATTCAAGAATTAATATTTGACAAAGAATAAGAGAGAAATAATTATTATAATATTTAATTTATGATTAAAAATATTTTATGATTTTTCAAGTAAGCAGGCAAACAATTAATTTAACGACGCATAGACACTCGTCACCTCGCCTATACATCGTTCACATGCAATTCACATAACAAATAATTTAAGGGTTCTATTTTCTCAAGTCAAGGTTAACCCCGACACTTACCTCGCTTTGCAAATTCCAATCAATTATTCAACCACAGCTTTTCCTTTTAAATTTGCCTCCGAAAGCTTAAAATCTATTCACAAACAATTCAATATATTCAATACTAATCATAGGAATTAATTCCATATGAATTTATAATTTTCCCGGATAAAAATTAAAATTTATTAAAATATTCAGAGGTGGGACCCACTTCTCAAATCCCAAAAAAACTCGCGAAATTCGAACACCCGTTCCGATACGAGTTCAACCATACTAAATTTGTCCAATTCCGATATCAAATGGACCTTCAAATCAAAAAATTTTGTTTTTGGAAAGTTTTACAAAAATTCCAATTTCTTCCATCTAAATCCGAAATAAATGATGAATATAGACATGGATTTGTGAAATACAATCACTATATGATAAAGAACACTTACCCAGTTCAAAGTCGTGAAAATCCCCCTTGAAATCGCCCAAATCCGAGACTCAAAACTCAAAAATGAGTAAAAATGGCTAAGACCCGATTTTATGTATTCTGCCCAGTATTTTCGCATCTGCGGTGCCTAGGCTCGCATATGCGAGCTCGCATCTGCGAGAAAAATCTCGCATCTATGAAAAGGGGCTGTCAGGCGAGGTTCCATCTGCGGAAAAATATCGCACATGCGACGTCCGCTTCTGCGCAAAAGGGCCGCACCTGCGAAGGCTGCATTTGTGATGGAAGTCTCGCTTCTGCGAGCTCGCACCTGCGGTCAAAATCCGCAGGTGAGATTATACCAGAACCCAAATTTCAGATTTTTGCTTAAGTACAATTCTTGTTCCGATTTCAATCTGTTTCACTCTCGGGTTACTCGGGACTCGAATATACCAACAAGTCCCGTAACATAATACGGACTGACTCGGGGTCTAAAATCACATCAAGCACACTGAAATTATAATTCACACCCCGATTCGAACTTTGAGTTTTAAACTTTCAATTTGCAAATCTCGTGCCAAAACATATTAAATGAATCCGAAATGACTTCAAATTTGGCACACAAGTCATAAATGACATAACGGAGCTGTTCAAATTTCAAGAATCGGAATCCGGCTCCGATATCAAAAAGTCAACCCCGTGGTCAAACTTGGAATATTTAGCCTTTAAATTGCTAGTTCCGTTAAATGGTCATAAATTGAGCTAGGGACCTCCAAATTAAATTCCGGGCATACGCCATAGTCCCAAATCACGATACGTAGCTACCGAAATTTTCAAAACATTGATCCGGATCTGTTTGCTCAAAATGTTGACCAAAGTCAACTAAGTTGAGTTTTAAAGCTCTATTTCCCATTTTAATCCATTTTTCACATGAAAACTTTCCGAAAAATTTTACGGACTGCGCACGCAAGTCGAGGAATGATAAATGGTGCTTTTCGAGGTCTTAGAACACAGAATTACTTATTAAATTTAAAGATGATATATTGGGTCATCACATTCTCCACCTCTAAAATAAACGTTCGTCCTCGAACGGAGTTAGAAAAAGTACCTGAGCTAGAGAAAAGGTATGGATATTTACTCTGCATGTCCGACTCGGACTCCCAGGTAGATGCCTCTACCGGCTGACCTCTCCATTGCACCCAAACTGAAGGATAACTCTTTGACCTCAACTGTCGGACCTGCCGGGCTAGAATAGCCACCGGCTCCTCCTCGTAAGTCAAATCTTTGTCCAATTGGACTGAGCTGAAATCTAACACATGGGACGGATCACCATGATATTTTCGGAGCATAGACACATGGAACACCGGATGAACCGCTGAAAAACTAGGTGGTAATGCAAGCATGTAGGCTACTTCACCCACCCTTTCAAGAATTTCAAAGGGTCTGATATACCTAGGGCTTAACTTGCCCTTCTTTCCGAACCTCATTACACATTTCATAGGTGAAACCCGGAGCAATATTCGTTCTCCAATCATGAATGCAATATCACAAACTTTACGGTCGGCATAACTCTTTTGCCTAGACTGAGCTATGCAAAGTCGATCCTGAATAATCTTGACCTTATCCAAGGCATCCTGTAACAAATCGGTACCCAACAATCGAGCCTCTCCCGGTTCAAACCAACCAATTGTTGATCGGCATCGCCTTCCATATAATGCCTCATATGGAGCCATTTGAATACTAACTGGTAGCTATTATTATAAGCAAACTCCGCAAGTGGCAAGAATTGATCCCAAGAACCTCCAAAGTTTATAACACAAGCGCGGAGCATATCTTCCAATATCTGAATAGTGCGCTCTGACTGTCCATTTGTCTGTGGATGCAATGTTGTACTCAACTCCACCTGCGTGCCTAACTCAAGTCGTACAACCCTCCAGAAATGTGAGGTAAATTGCGTACCTCGATCTGAAATAATAGACACGGGCACACCGTGAAGTCGGACAATCTCACGAATATAAATTTCAGCTAACCTTTCTGAAGAATAGGTAACTGCCACTGGAATGAAATGGGCTGACTTGGTCAACCTGTCCACAATGACCCAAACTGCGTCAAATTTTCTCTAAGTCCGTGGGAGCCCAGCAACAAATCCATAGTGATACGCTTTCACTTCCACTTAGGAATTTCTAACTTCTGAAGCAAACCACCAGGTCTCTGATGCTCGTACTTAACTTGCTAACAATTCAGACACCGAGCTACATGTGCAACTATATCCTTTTTCATTCTCCTCCACCAATAATGTTGCCGCAAATCTTGATACATTTTAGCGGTACCTGGATGAATAGAATACCTGGAACTGTGTGCCTCTTCGAGAATTAATTCACGAAGCCCATCCATATTAGGCACACAAATACGGCCCTGCATTCGCAAAACTCCATCTTCCCCCACAGCAACCTGTTTAGCATCACAGTGCTGCACCGTGTCCTTAAGGACAAGTAAATGAGGATCATCATACTGCCTCTCTCTGATACGCTCATATAAAGAAGACCGAGCGACTGTACAAGCTAGAACCCGACTGGGTTCTGAAACATCTAACCTCACAAACTGATTAGCCAAAGTCTGAACATCTGCAGCTAATGGCCTCTCACCAACCGGAATATACGCAAGACTGCCCATACTCACAGCCTTTCTACTCAAAGCATCGGCCACCACATTGGCCTTTCCGGGGTGATACAAAATGGTGATATCATAGTCTTTCAACAACTCCAACCATCTTCTCTGCCTCAAATTAAGATCTTTTTGTTTGAACAGATACTGAAGGCTACGATGATCAGTAAATACCTCACACGAGACACCGTAGAGGTAATGCCTCCAAATCTTCAGCGCATGAACAATGGCTGCCAATTCTAAGTCATGAACAGGATAATTCTTCTCGTGAACTTTCAACTGCCGCGACGCATATGCAATTACCTTGCCATTTTGCATTAACACTGCACCAAGCCCAATGTGAGATGTGTCACAATATACCGTATACGATCCTGAACCTATGGGTAATACCAATACTGGCATCGTAGTCAAAGCGGTCTTGAGCTTCTGAAAGCTAAACTTACACGCGTCCGACCATCTGAATGGAACACCCTTCTGGGTTAGTCTGGTCAATGTGCTTGCTATAGATGAAAATTCTTCCACGAACCGACGATAATAACCTGCCAAACCCAGGAAACTCCGGATCTCTGTAACTGAAGTAGGTCTAGGCCAATTCTGAACAGACTCAATCTTCTTAGGATCCACTTTTATGCCTTCTTCCAATACAACATGTCCCAAAAAGGCAACTAAGTCTAACCAAAACTCACATTTTGAAAATTTGGCATATAAATGATTATTCTTCAAGGTGTGAAGCACACTTCAAAGATGCTGCTCATGCTCCTCTCGACTGCTGGAGTAAATCAAGATATCATTAATGAATACAACCACAAAAGAATCCAAATAAGGCTTGAACACCCGATTCATCAAATCCATAAATGATGCTGGAGCATTTGTTAACCCAAATGACATCACTAGGAACTCGTAATGCCCATACCGAGTCCGAAAAGCTATCTTAGGGATATTGGATGCCCTAATCTTTAACTGATGGTAACCAGATCTCAAATCAATTTTCGAAAATACCTTGGCACCCTGAAGCTGATCAAATAAGTCATCAATTCTTGGCAGCGGATATTTATTTTTGATAGTGGCCTTGTTCAACTGCCGATAGTCTATACACATCCGCATAGAGCCATCTTTCTTCTTTACAAATAATACCGGTGCACCCTAGGGCGAGACACTGCGTCTAATGAATCCCTAGATCAAGCAAGTCTTATATCTGCTCTTTCAATTCTTTCAACTCTGGCGGGGCCATACGGTATGGTGGAATAGAAATGGGCTGAGTGCCCGGAGCCGAATCAATACAGAAGTCAATATCTCTGTCGGGTGGCATCCCTGGCAGATCTGCAGGAAATACTTCTGAAAATTCACGAACAACTGGTACTGAGTCCATAGAAGGTACATCTGCACTGGGATCGCGAAAATAAGCCAAATAGGCTAAACACCCTTTCTCTACCATACGCCGAGCTTTCATATAAGAAATAACCCTGCTGGCAGAATGACCAGGAATTCCTTTCCACTCTAATTGAGGTAACCCCGGCATAGCTAGGGTCACTGTCTTGGCATGATAGTCCAATATAGCATGATAAGGTGACAACCAATCCATACCTAAGATGAAATCAATATTTACCATATCAAGAAGTAGAAGCTTCACACTAGTCTCAAGACTACCAATAGTAACCACACACGAAAGATAGACATGATCTACCACAACAGAGTCTCCCACCGGTGTAGATACACACACAGAAGCACTCAGAGAATCACAAGGCACAACCAAATATGAAGAAAAATAGGAGGACACATAGGAATAAGTAGATCCTGGATCAAATAGAACTGAAGCATCTCTATGGCAAACTGGAATAATACATGTGATCACAGCATCATATGACTCGGCCTCATGCCTAGCTGGAAAAGCATAAAATCAGGGCTGGGCCCCACAACTCTGAACTACATCTTTAGGACGGCCTCTAACTGGCTGGCCTCCACCTCTAACGGTCTGACCTCCACCTCTAATGGCCTGACCTCCACCTCTAACTGCCTGACCCCTACCTCTAGCTGGCTGAGCAGGCGGTGAAGCAACCGGTGCCGATATGATGGCACGAGAATCTTGCCGAGATCTATTACTCGCCAATCTAGGGCAATACCTCCTGATGTGACCAATGTTCCCACACTCATAACACCCATCCTGATGTCGTGGCTGCTGAAGCTGAAGCTGATCCAGATGGGCCGGATAACCACTGTAGTAACTCTGGAGTGGTGGTGCATTGATAGGAGCTGAATATGCACTGAATACTGGCTGCCCAGAGTAAGGCATAATAAGACCGTGACTCCCTGAAGCACTGGGAGATACATGAAGTGCTGAATGAAATGGTCTGGAAGGATGACCCCTACCAAAATTACCTGGCCTCCAGATGAGGCACCACTGTAACCACCGAACTGACGAGGCCTCTTATCGGACCTCTGCCCTCCTTCCTGTGCAAGAACCATCTCGATCCTCCTTGCGACATTAGCAGCCGCCTGAAAAGAAATCTCACTTCCGGTCTCCTTGGCCATCTGAAGTCTGATAGGGTGAGTGAGTCCCTCAATGAACCTCCCCACTCTCTCTCCCTCCGTAGGTAGTAAAAGGAGAGCATGGCGGGCCAAATCCACAAAACGGGACTCATACTGAGTACCAGTCATACTGCCCTGCTGTAGACGCTCAAATTGCTTGCGAAATTCCTCTCTTAGTGTGATAGGGAGGAACTTCTCCAGAAATAGCTGAGAGAACTGCTCCCAGGTAAGTGTAGGTGATCCGACTGGTCGGGTCAATGTATAATCTCTCCACTACCTCTTGGCGGAATCTGTCATCTGGAATACAGCAAAATCAACTCCATTGGTCTCAACTATACCCATGTTTTGCAGCACCTCGTGGCAGCGTTCAAGATAATCTTGTGGGTCCTCAGAAGGTGTACCAGTGAAGTGAACTGGAAAGAGCTTAGTAAACTTATCCAGTCTCAATAAGGCCTCAAAAGACATGGCGGGCCTATCACCGGTCTGTGCCGCAACAACTGGCTAAACTACCCCAACTGGCGAGGCTGTTGGAGCCTGATTCTGGGGAGCCATCTGCTTTGAGGCGGGAGTAGTGGGAGTTTGTGCTCCTCCCCCAGCCTGTAAGACGGCTGGTGCCACTGGAAATGTACCATTCTGGGCCACACCCTCCATAAGACTCACCAATCGGACTAGAGCATCCTGAAGCACAGGAGTGGCTATGAATCCTTCCGGGAAGGTCTATCTGAGGTTCTTCAACAGGTGCAGCTGCTCGAGCTCTAGACTGAGCTCTACCTCGGCCTCTGCCTCGGCCTCTAGCACGACCTCGGCCTCGACCTATACCCCTGGCATAGTTGCCACCGAGGGTTCTAGTCCCTGTCCATCGGTAGAGGTATTACGTGTTCTCACCATCTGCGAGAGAATAAGAGTAGAATGGTTCAATCATCGATGATAGAATAAAATCGCACGACAGAATAAGAAAGAAGTGATATTGTTCCTAAACTTCGTAGCCTCTGAGAGATAAGTACAGACGTCTCCGTACCGATCCTTCAAACTCTACTAAGCTTGCTCGTGACTCGTAAGACCTACGTAACCTAGTGCTCTGATACCAACTGTCACGACCCAAAATTCCCACCTTCGGACCGTGATGGCACCTAACATTTTACTTGCTAGGCAAGCCAACGTTAGAATAATATTATCCATTTTTAAAATAATTTTAAATTTATTAATAACAAGGAAATAAATATGGAAGCAAAGTTTGAAATATAGTGAAAAAATTCATCAAACAACGGTGTCTAAATACCCTCCCAGAATTGGTGTCACAAGTGCACAAGCTTCTAGAATAAATACAAATAAAGGTCTGAATAATATAAAGTTATCTCGAAATAAACACACAGCTAAAGTACAATAGACGGGGACTTCAGAACTACAGACACCATGCAGTTATACCACAAGTCTCCTCTGATAGCTGAAATCCGAGCAAGTCTATGGTACGCCGCTAGAACCAACTCCAAAATCTGCACAAGGAGTGCAGAGTGTAGTATCAGTACAAACGACCCCATGTACTGGTAAGTGCTGAGCCTAACCTCGATGAAGTAGTGACGAGGCTAAGGCGGTTCACTTACATTAACCTGTACGCAATATTAGTAACAACAACAATAATAGGAATAAATCAAGAAATTCATTTATAATAATTGAAGGTAACTCAGCAGTCATAACCAATTATCATTTTTATTATTTTTGTTGCAGCGTGCAACCTGCTCTCACAATATATCCACATTCAGTTCTGTTGTGGCGTGCAACCCGCTCCTCCAACATATTCATTTTAATCTAGTCTGTTGCGGCGTGCAACCCGATCATCCAATATTAACTTTTTAACAAGTCTGTTGCGGCGTGCAACCCGATCCTCCAATATTGACTTTTAATAAGTCTGTTGCGGCGTGCAACCCGATCCTCCATTATTGACTTTTAATAAGTCTGTTGCGGCGTGCAACCCGATCCTCCAATATGGACTTTTAATAAGTCTGTTGTGGCGTGCAACCCGATCCTCCAATATTGACTTTTAATAAGTTTGTTGCGGCGTGCAACCCGATCCTCCAATATTGATTTTTAATAAGTCTGTTGCGGCGTACAACCCGATCCTCCAATATATTCATTATAATCAATCCTGATGCGGCATGCAACCCGCTCCTCTAACATATTCATTTACCAATCAATTCTTATAGAAGAAATTCCCCAATAAACGCAACAATTAATATAAAATCATAAGACAACAAGCATACAATAATTATTATTTAATTATGAAGCAAACAATGACAAATAGCAATTTATAATGAAAATCAGGGAGCAAATAGGCAGTTTAATATTTAATATGCTAAATGTCAAATAACAATTAAGGCACATAATTCAAATAACATGTAACAATTAATGCAGAAATTCAAGAATTAACATTTGACAAAGAATAAGAGAAAAACAATTATTATAATATTTAATTTATGATTAAAAATAATTTATGATTTTTCAAGTAAGCAGGCAAACAATTAATTTGACGACGTATAGACACTCGTCACCTCGCCTATACGTCGTTCACATGCAATTCACATAACAAATAATTTAAGGGTATTATTTTCTCAAGTCAAGGTTAACCCCGACACTTACCTCGCTTTGCAAATTCCAATCAATTATTCAACCACAACTTTTCCTTTTAAATTTTCCTCCGAAAGCTTCAAATCTATTCACAAACAATTCAATATATTCAATACTAATCATAAGAACTAATTCCATATGAATTTATAATTTTTTCGGATAAAAATTCAAAATTTATTAAAATAATCGGCAGTGGAACCCACGTCTCAAATTCCAGTAAAACTCACAAAATTTGAGCACCCGTTCCGATACGAGTTCAACCATACCAAATTTGTCCAATTCCGATATCAAATGGACCTTCAAATCTAAATTTTTTATTTTTGGAAAGTTTTACAAAAATTTTAATTTCTTCCATCTAAATCCGAAATAAATGATGAATATAGACATGGATTTGTGAAATACAATCATTATATGATAAAGAACACTTACCCAGTTCAAAGTCATGAAAATACCCCTTGAAATCGCCCAAATCCGAGACTCAAAACTCAAAAATGAGTAAAAATGGCTAAGACCTGATTTTATGTATTTTGCCCTGCATTTTCGCATCTGCGGTGCCTGGGATCGCATCTGCGAAAAGGGGTTGCCAGGCAAGGTTCCGCATCTGCGGACAAAATGTCGCACCTGTGACGTCCGCTTCTGCGCAAAAGGACCGCACCTGCGAAGGCCGCATCTACGATGGAAGTCTCGCTTCTGCGAGCTCGCACCTGCGGTCAAAATTCTGTAGGTGCGATTATACCAGAACCCAAATTTCAGATTTTTACTTAAGTCCAATTCTTGTTCCGATTTCAATCCGTTTCACTCTCGGGATACTCGGGACCCCGCTCGAATATACTAACAAGTCCCGTAACATAATACGGACTGACTCGGGATCTAAAATCACATCAAGCACACTGAAATTATAATTCACACCCCAATTCGAACTTTGAGTTTTAAACTTTCAATTTGCAAATCTCGTGTCAAAATATTTTAAATGAATCCGAAATGACTTCAAATTTGGCACACAAGTCATAAATGACATAACGGAGCTGTCCATATTTTCAAAATCGGATTCCGGCTCCGATATCAAAAAGTCAACCCCGTGGTCAAACTTGGAATATTTAGCCTTTAAATTGCTAGTTCCGTTAAATGGTCATAACTTAAGCTAGGGACCTCCAAATTAAATTTCGGGTATACGCCCAAGTCCCAAATCACGATACGGAGCTATTGGAATTTTTAAAATACTGATCCGGATCCGTTTGCTCAAAATGTTGACCAAAGTCAACTTAGTTGAGTTTTAAAGCTCTATTTCCCATTTTAATCTATTTTTCACACGAAAACTTTTCGTAAAATTTTATGGACTGTGCACGCAAGTCGAGGAATGATAAATGGTACTTTTCGAGGTCTTAGAATACATAATTACTTATTAAATTTAAAGATGACATTTTGGGTCATCACATTCTCCACCTCTAAAACAAACGTTCGTCCTCGAACGGAGTTAGAAAAAGTGCCTGAGCTGGAGAAAAGTCAAAAAGAAATATTGATATAATAATTAATTAACTAGTATTTTATTTTAATTTATATTAATTAATTTAAAATAAAAATAAATTATATACATTCAGATGTTGAGAAAACAAATTGTGTCCTCTAGCCGGCATCCACAACCACTATCGATAGCAATCACTACTACCATCCATTATATGATAAAAAAAAATTGTTGATATATTTGATTAATTAGTTTTTTATTTGAATTTATATTTATTAATTTTAATAAATAAATAAAAAGACAAGTTCTATGTTACAACCCAAAAAATTCACTAGTCGTGATGGCACCTAACCCAACCCACTAGGTAAGCCAACTAATAACTATCCAATTTCAATAATATTAATAAGACAATTAAACAAAAGGAATTATCTTAATCTTATACATTTTTCAAGGACTGGTAGTACAAATCATGAGCTTCTAAGAATAGAGTTTATAAAGCTGAAATGAAGTAAATACATCATATGTTTGAAAAATGCATTAACAGAATTTTATAGAACTAAGGCTACCATGAACAAGAGACAGCTACAATCGGGACGTAGGTACATCTTCAAATCCAACTCCTATCGAACACAACAACATCAGCAGCCAACATCTGTGCACAAGGTGCAGAAGTGTAGTATGAGTACAACCGACCTCATGTACTCAATAAGTAATAAACCTAACCTTAGATTGAAAGTAGTGACGAGCTAACACAAAGGTCGGGGCCAACACCAATATTCCACAACAGTTCATAATAGCATAGTGCAAGTAACAAAAGAGGTATCTCAGAAATAAAATGCTCAGTTCGTTCAGAGTTCCAAAAAAAAAAATAGGCATTGCTTTTCAAGTATCTCAGTGAAAACCCAAATCTTTTACCGAAAAGGCCAGAATACAAGTAAGTTTGAAAGCTATGATTTTCCCCAAAACTCCTTTCAATAATAAGTAAGATGTTTCATTTTCAGATAGCATGAGGAAAGTACGTCTCTATGCCTACATGTCAAGATACATGTAAAATCATAAATGTCACCAAAACCGGGTAGCAGAAAGGAAATGCATCTCTATGCATGTATCTCAAGTACGCATGTCAAATGCAATGCATCTCAATGATGAGCTCATGTACTCACACTCTTAGAGTACTCAATCTCACTATCTCACATTCACTCGCACTATGCTCAATGCTCAGCACACTCAATCACTCAGCACTGTACAAACCTGATGCGACGTGCAGCTCGATCCACATATGACCATAAGGCCCGTTGTGGCGTGCAACCCGATCCATATATATATATATATATAGTTTACTATGCTCATTGGGGTGTGCAGACTCCGGATGGGCTCCTTCAGCCCAAGCGCTATATCGATGCGGCGTGCAGCCCGATCCCATAAAATGTAATCAATATAACATGTTGTGGCGTGTAGCCCGATCCGAAAATATGTAATCAATATAACATGTTGCGGCGTGCAGCCCGATCCTAAAATATGTAATCAATATAACATGTTGCGGCGTGCAGCCCGATCCCAAAAAATCACTCTCACTCAGGCCCTCGGCCTCACTCAGTCATCAATCTCTCTAGTCTCACTCACGGGCTCACAATGCCATGAAACTGGCCCGACAACAATGATATGATGTATCAATAAATAATATCTGAGACTGAGATATGGTATGAATGCATGAATATGATCGAGTACGAAGTATAAATGAAATCAGTGAGATGACAGTAAGAAACGGTCATTATGGGTCCAAACAGTATCGGCATAATGCCTAAACATGATATTTAGCATGATTGACAGCTTAACTCCTTTATTACATGGTGAAAACACGGATATCAACAAAGTAGGACCATTATACAGTGCCATAGAAGCAACAGAATCCCAATTCACATGGTGCACGTCCACACGCCTATCACCTTGCATGTGCATCACCTTATTACCGATCACATAACACGTATTTCGGGATTTCATATCCTCAGTACTAAGTTTAGAAGAGTTACTTACCTTGAACAAGCCAATACCAATGCCGAGCAAGCCAAGCGATGCTCCAAAATGCCATCCCGTCTCGAAACTAACCAAAAATAACTCAAATACATCAAACTATGCTAAAAGAACCAATCCCGATCGAAAAAGATCAAATCTTGAATCAAAAGCCCAAAATCGGCCAAAAATCACACCCGGACCCATACCTCGGAACCAGACAAAATTCACAAAATCCAATAACCTACTCAATTATGAGTCCAGCCATACTAGTTTCACCCAAATCCGACTCCAATTCGATGCTCAAAACTCAAAAATTCATATTATGAAACTTTAAGTCAAAATCCTCAATTTCCTCTTTATAATTCACAATTCAATTACCAAAAATGAAGGTAGATCATGAAATATAACCAAAACCGAGTAGAGAACACTTACCCCAATCCTAGTGATAAAAATTGCTCCAAAAATTGCCTCAATCTGAATCCCACATCTCAAAATATGAAGAAAGAATCAAAACCTCGATTTTTATGGTTTCTGCCCAGAGATTCCGCTTATGCGGTCAATTCGTCGCATCTGCGACCACCGCTTTTGCGGTAAAACTTCGCTTCTGCGAAAACAGCTTGATTCAGCAATCCCTCGCACATGAGGTCTTTAAGCCGCTTCTGCGCACTTGAACCGCATCTGCGGTTGCGCAGGTGCGTCCAAGCACCCGCACCTGTGATCCTCACGCCTAGCTCCCCTTCACGCTTATGCGACTCCTCTGTCGCTTATGCGACCATCGCACCTGTGTAAACCAGTCATAGGTGCGATCACACCAGAACCAGCAGCTTAGCAAAAATCCAAAAGTGCAATGAAATGATCTGAACCTCGTCTGAAACTCACCCGAGCCCCTCGGGACCCCGTGCAAACATGCCAACAAGTTCCATAACATAATACGGACCTACTCGAGGACTCAAAACACACATAACAACATCAAAATGACTAATCACACCTCAAATCGAAATCTATGAATTTTGAACTTTCAAATTCAATAACTCGTGCCGAATAGCAAATCAATCTGGAATGACTTTAAATTTTGCACACAAGTCATAAATGACATAACGGAGCTATTCCAATTTCCATAATCGGATTCCGAATCCGATAGCAAAAAGTCAACCCCTCGGTCAAACTTTTCAAAAATTCAATTTTCGCCATTTCAAGCCTAATTCCACTACGGACTTCCAAATAATTTTCCGGACACGCTCCTAAGTCCAAAATCACCATACGGAGCTATTGGAATCATCAGAATTCAAATCCGAGTTCGTTTACACATAAGTTAACATCCGGTCAACTTTTCCAACTTAAGCTTTCAATTATGAGACTAAGTATCTCATTTCACTCCGAAATCCTTCCGGACCTGAACCAATTACCCCGGCAAGTCATACAACAACTGTAAAGTATAAAGTGAGCAGTAAATGGGGGAACGGGGCTGTAATACTCGAAACGACCGACCGGGTCGTTACATTCTATTGATTCAAATTGAGAAAACAATAAACAATCTTCATTATTCAGTATTCGGAGCTTAATGCAATAACTTAATATTTAGATGTGTATTCAGATTCAAACGTTTTAATCTTAATACACATCTTAATATTCAGACGTCTTAATCTTAATAAAAACAAATGAGGCAACCCTTTATAACGATGGGTACACCCATTGTCGATCTCCATTTGTCTCAAGTAAAATAATTTATACAAAATTGAATAGTAGCTTTCTTCATTTTCTTCAATTCAAAAAATGTAAAACTAAAATGTATATACATAAAACTTCAAATGGAATATAATTAAATAACACTAAAACAAAAATACACGAAATGATTTGCTCAAGAAGGTACGAGAGGAAATGAATAAAGGACTGCATAAGAGAGCCTTTCAACTAGCCAAGAAAACGTTTGGGCCATTCCAGTTATTCACGTCTTAATCTGGTGACTCAACCACTTTGCGAGTCTGACTTCCTTATTGATTCATCTCTTCTTTTCAGACTAAATAATTACGCCTCATCTCAATCTTAAACTAATTGAATATTATATAAATTCTCATAATCCATTTGACCGCCTCGGCCAATTAAAAATGATCAACACAACTTATACTTTTCTTTTCAAGTAATCTGAAAAATGCTGATGCCAATAGACTTCTATTGTGTGCTTGAACCCAGATAAAATTTCAAAAAAAAATTCACTACCAATGCAAATTACATGTAAGATATGGGAATATTCCTAGAGGTAAAACTTTTTCTTCTTCATTCATGAAATTATTTGATCTCGCAATGTCATTTCCTGTGAGCCAGAATATCTGCATTTATTCGTGGAAAATATTCTCAAGAAGAAGAAGATTTTCCACGTCTAAATTACAACTCTTAGATTTTAGTAGGAAAAACCACAACAAGAAGAAGAAGAAAAAAACAAATAAATAAAGCGCTCTTGCCAAGCATCCAACTCTACTAACAGTTGATCCCTGTAAAAAAGAAAAAAGATGCATACATCATATTTCAGCATCTTAACAACCAATATAAAGTATACATGCTCATTTTGGTCAGTGAAAAGGCTCCTGAATCTTGGTAAATAAGACAAAAGAAAACATGCATTCAAAAGTTATTTGGATTTCACTATAACACACCAATATTAAGTATACATGACACATTTTGGGAAACTAAAAACTTGCTGAATCTTGGTAAATGTTTGAGACAAGGGAAAGCATGCATCCAATAGAGAATGGTCTCACTATCCTTCCTACAAGAACAGCTTCAACTTCCGAGCGACAAGAATAGCACATTCATTTATATATGCAAATCAATTTGCTGATAAGCAGTACAGACTCAATGATTGAAGCCATGAAGGGTTAAATAGTATGAATTTTAAGAATACTGGGAGCTCCAAGAACCAGGACCGAAGAACTCGAGCAGCTTTCTGGAACATTTCCCCTGGATGCAGATAACAAAATTCCTCAAAAATGTAAACCTACGACTTGTGGAAATACAGAATATTCAGTGCGGTGGTGGGAACACAAGCTACAAGGTTGCCTTGGGAGAGCCAGCTTTGGATAATGTTCTGATCTGTGCTAGTTGGGGTAAGTGCGTGAGGCCACCTATCCACCAACCTGAAACCAAATTCAGACGCTGCTGAAAGTATAGATGGTTCATCAACTCTTCGTAAGACGTGACAAAGGATTAGAGCTGGTGTGCAATCCTCCTTATCGCCTCTGCCAGATCGGATCAGCTCTTTTGCAGTTGCAAACAAAGGAGAGATTGCATCAGCAACATAAGTGACATCAGTGCCTATTATGACATCGAAACCTCTATCATTAAGCCTCTTGATGGACTCTACATCATCTCTATTTCCCCACTCAAGCTTTTTTGTTATTAGACTTGCAAGACTTAATGCTTGGAGATTCAGAGCGACATTCTGGTTTAACAGATCAAGTGCTTTTGTGTCTCCATCAGTGGCAACCACAAGATCAGCAGATTTAGCAGCAACCATAGAGCAAATGCCCCCACATCCACAACCCAGCTCTAAAACACTTTTCCCTGAAACAATGGTCTGGTTAGTAGCAAGCACAGAAGCCATAAGCCGAGCTGATTCCCATAACATTAAACCAGTTGATTTGCAGGTATGCTGATACTCTTTTGAGAGGACATTTATCTTGAAAGAATAGTCTCTGGAGATGACATCAAGAATCTAGAATGTTGACAAATAAGTATGTAAGTCGGTAACTGGCGGGCAAAATGTTGAAACATTTAGGAATCACTTTATACAAGCTTTAACGGGGTTTCCAAGTGACCCCAACTTCATAATTCTGAAGCAATTACGACTAACCACCTGGTTCATGTTAGAATATGCTACCCATCATGGAGGCAAAACTTACAACAGCTATCCTTGACTAAAAGTATCAATCTTTGAAATACTGATATAACTATTTAATCAGGAACCTGAATCTATAAACTCGGATCAGATCCCAGAAGTAAATGATGAGATACAGCAAGAACATTTAGTTTATTTGAACTATAAGAAGGATCACTTGCCACCTCTGGATCAATGCATGAGCATTACATGTATACATAGGTCATGATTGCTTAACCATAATGTCAGTGCTAATGCATAAACACCACAAACGCTAGCCATGTTGCCTTCTGGACCTATTAACTCTTATTACTATCCTCATAATTCAGTATCTTTCATAGCAGCAGAGAGGAATTAAAACTAGAAGTGAATGAAAATTCTGTACCTCCTCCTTGGGAGATGAAATACCAAACATTTCAAGAGCCATCCCCTCGGAGATATCAACTTCAGTCTCATTTGCAGAGTCTTCAAGGGCAACTTTTTGTATTTCAGGCTTGTCATTATCCTTACCAAGGAACTTCACCTTGCTTTCAGTTTTTCCTCCAGATTTGCCACTACCAACACGGAATACAGCTTGAACCCAACGCCTGAAACCACAGCAATAAAGTATGTCTTCATCCAATACACCAACAATAAATCAAAAAAGAATACTCAAAGTCAAGTATAAAAATGGATGAGATGTTGGGGGGAACCCCAATACAAGAGAATAGTATTAATGCAATACACTCTCTAGCTTTGAGCTTCATCTAAGCATATCGGTCCATAATAGTATGTGGCCTGCATTTTGAACCCACACCACAAACCCAACAATTTATTAATATTTTTTTTTATCAGGACCACAACCCCAACAAAATTAAGCACTGAAAGAGCAACATTGAGCTATGTGCAATATCAAGTTTCCATTAAGGAATACCTCCAAAGTTGCTCCGCATGTTGCCTCTCAGCTCACGGGAAACTGCAAATACTCAAGACGAAGGTTGGAGGGGGATCAGAAAAACCGTTGGTGAAACCGAAAGTCCTTAAGATTTAAACAAACCTCCAACCCAAGGAAGAATTGAACACAAAGGAAAAAGCAATTCACTTCAATAAGCAAGAGTTAGAGTGTTAGACAAGAACGGCATGGCTAATTTTGCAGGTAGGAAAGGGTGGAAGGAATGATAATTATGGATTGCTATGAAGGCCAGTTCACGGCTTAGAGAAGGAATATTACAGTTCTTTGCATGTCAAGCAAAGAGATTGCGTGGGGATGGCCGATCTAAATAAGGATTGCTCCAAGGACTCTTCAAACTTGTTCCTTCTTCACATTATGAATCCACTTTAATTGGTTAAGAAACTGATTAAGGTTCAATGAGGGCATAACCAAGAAGAGAATTATCACTTTCAACAAGCTGGGGGTTATATAGGCAACCTATATACCTCCTACCTCCACGATTAATGTAGCTCAAGATAATGTATAAGCCATCAAATAAGTGCCCTGACATGGCACAAACTAGTAAAATATTTTACATATCTTTCACAATTTAAGAGAATTGAAGGTTCTGTCCAACATAGTATGCCATATTATCTCAGAAGAACTTTGTTTTTTCTAAAACCCGGAAATCCTTGAGGGCCAACTGGTGTGCGATTCGAAAATCAGTAGATAATGCTCAAAAGAAACTTTACTTTGGATAAAGTATTACATTAGGGTACTAATCAAGTAAGAAATTCAAAAATAACAAGACATTCAGCTTGCTAGAAGTGTTACTTCTAGTATTTATGCTGAGGCAGATATTAATTCAAGAGTAACTGAAGTTCTCTGAACGTCAAACCAAATCTGGAACCATTATTACAAAATAGTTAAGATGTAAGATGTAAAACTTTCAGATGTCCAATTATACATGGCCAATCTACCTAGAGCTCAGAAATGGAAAACATCTCAGGTATAATGAAAAGCATGCAAATCTACCAGAGAATACAGATACCCCTTCTCAGTTCAATTGACATTCTTTTTATTTTGGGATGTAACAAAATGTTGGACATCATCTCATTTTTATTCAACTTTCACAACATTCAAAAATTCAACTTCACTAATAGCAAACAACAACAACTATGTTTCAGTCCCAAACAAGTTGGGTCGGGTCCATGAATCCTTACTAACCATATTTCTTCATTAAAATCCATCTCAAGCCAACATTATACAAAATAAATTATCAGGTAACGACTTTTATAGAAAACTTCAAAAAAGTACTAGAAGTTTTCTATATTTTCTACTGGTATAAAAATCTCTACTAATTGTATCGCCTATATTTATCTTTTTCCTTCCATTACAACCCTATCTTTCGCTAAGATTGCATGGGTCCCAAGATATTGTGGGTCTTCTTGGAGAACTTTCTTCGCTAGGATTTTACGTCTTCCTCGTTCCCTTTTAACACCCTCATTCACCATGATTTCACACCTATGAACCGGTGCATCTGAAGGTCGACTCAGGACATGATTTCTCCGTGTTACTTGCACCTTCTAGTGAATGTGGTCATTTTTAATCTTGTCTAATTTTGTATGACCTTATATCCATCTTAGCATTTGCATCTCGACAACACTCATCTTGTGGATGTGTTAAACCTCAGCGCCCCAACACTCGCCACCAGATAATATTGTTGGTCTTATAACTGTTCAAATTCATTAATCTATTCCAATGTTAAACTTTGATTCGATATTTCTTGTATCAAGTTTTCCAATTTATATGACATTCTTTCCATTTTGGAAAGTTAAAAAATATTTGACATCATCTCAATATTATGTACAACCGTCGCAATGGTAAAAAATTCAAACTCATTAATCTATTCAAATTTTAGACTTTTATGACTAACTTTTCAACAACCATAATATTTTCTTTCAATATCACTAATATACTATGTGAGTCAAACTAACATCTAACTTAGTATCGAGTCAAATACTGTCACATACAATAAAATGGAGGAAGTAACAAATAAAAAGGTAATGACCATATATATACCTATTCATCACCAAATCCCTTGACCGATTTTCCACTTGCTTGAAACACAAGATGTGCTCCTCAGAATCAAAACCATTTTCATTGAAGAGATTCACTAAGAACTCATCAGAAAAGTAGAAAGCCCGCTGTTGACAGGAATAAGCTGCTATAAGATGCTCATCAACAATATAATTCCCATTCTCTGAGAAAAATCAATTTGCATCAGTAGAACTTACAGTCCCATCACCCCGAACATAGAAGTTATCACTGATTTTTTGTTCCTTCGAAATAAGCCTTTCCTGGTAACACAAACCTTAGATGTTAAGTATAAATCGTTCCCAAATATTTACATTATCAAACAACTGATATTAACTTTTTTGATATCAGTAAGCATAGAGATAAAATAAACATAAAAGTGACATTACAACCCAAACTTAATCAAGTTAAAATTCAAAGGCAGCCATCCCATCACAGTATTACACAACATAGGAAGGCAATTAAGTAAATCTAAAGTTACTACAAAAATAATCAGTTCATGCAATATGGTGAACATACAAGGCTAAATAGATTTAAGATAATATAAGGTGAAGTTTAAACCTGCGCAAGGTCACCAGTTGCATAATCACGAAATAAGACACAGCCATCTTTCTGGAAAGGAAAAAAGTATGAGAGTCATGATAATGAAATCAAACAGCACAACCAACAAAATATATAAGAACTTGTATCTCACCTTCAGAACTTTTCTGATGTTCTGTAACATCAGAGGCATCTTCTCAGGGGATACTGCAGATAGAACAAATATCTGCTTAACAAGTCAGCTTATTTGTTAAGTAAATATATGCAAAGTCTAAAAAAAACTGGAACATAAATAAACATTCAAGATCATGCTTTAAGTAAATAATTACAGGCCAACATAATTTGTTATGCAGAAAGTTTGTCGATAAAAGTGGGATAGCCCACTAATTATAGGAAAAAACTTTGGCCGAGTACCATGGTAACAACATCCACTGATGAAGGAGAAATATGCTGGATTACGTCATCCACGGTTGGATCACAGACAAATGCATTCACACGAGCATCATCAAAATCCTTGTGCGACTGCAATAAATACAATAAACTTTTAACACGAATCAGTGTCTGTATTTGCACTTTCGCAACACATCCTAAACAAGAAACTTACTCTTGGCATCAACCACAACTTACATGCAACCTGTCAAGAAAAATTGACTTTCTACCTGACTACAACAACAACAACATACCTAGTGTAATCCCACATTGTGCAAACGACCTTCTACCTGACTCAACTTCAAAAACTAGCTCATGAACTAAGCATTGTCCAGAACAAGGTAAGGAGAGACGACACACACTCAACCAACATGGAACACTCTAACCCCCCCCCCCAAAGACACACTCAGAATTGGACGTCTAGTGTAGACAACAACACATGGAGGCGCAACATTGGCTAAACCAAGAATATGGCTGACTCTTGATATCATGAAAAGAAGGGAGAAGAGAAGTGATTTTGAGAATGAATAACTTGATTATTCACTCAAGCCTATTGGGATTTAAATAGTCTTTAGAATCACCTCAAAAAAGGAAACATATAATTACAGTCTAGATACCTTCCTAATCACAAAACTCTAGGGATTGTAGAGCTTTCCATATTTAGATGGTGCACACTCTTGTCACATATACAAATTCTTAACACAATCCAATTAGATGTTCCAAGGAAAACCTTTAGAGCATTGGAAATGTTCCTTTGATAAAATAACTTTGGGCTTTGCGAAAAAGTTAGTTCTAGGCTTCAGCAACTGTTACAGAAATGTTGTTATGTGGTGATAGCATCAAAAATGAAGGAAACGCGACGTAAGCTTATAAGACCCACATATCATGGACTATAAGGCATCCTAAGGTGCCTCAATTGTACAAACAGCATAGCATGGCAATGTTTTTCAAAAAGAACCCAACCCAAAAATAAGAAATCTCATATGATAAAATATTACTGAAGCAAATATATCCAAAAAAGAAAGGACACACATCCAACACAAGCAGCAAGATGAACCAGATTTTGTCAATGACTCATAAGACATATTTTTGCTACAGTTTTTGAGAAATAGGCATGCCAGCAATTCTCAACCTTCACTTATTTCAGATCATATTTAACCAACTACAGAGCAAATACTTTCATCCATTGTTACTTTTAGAGGGCCACTGACAAGAACTAAATATATACCTTAACTAAGTTAACAGCTCGAGGTGAAAAATCACAGGCATGGACAAATATGTTTGGTATTGTAGCAAGCAACGGAAAGATGGTATTTCCAGCCCCGCAACCAACCTGTAATCAACACTATAACATCAGTGCAAGTGTAAGGAAAGAACAGGTGAACCAATTCCTTTAACAAATAAGTAATAAGTATAACATAAAGTATGTGTTAGATTCTGATCACCGCATAACAAGAAGGTAAACTACAGCATGAATAACTTTGAGAACTTTCAACAGCATTCATTCGATTGCTGAAAATGATTAGAAAACTATTACTCTCTTGGTTGACACCATAACGCACCATAATTGAGCTCTTACGAAAATACGGGACGTAATCATCATATGATGAAAATACACAGGCATGTAAAAAATGAAGAAAAGATTAACAAGAAAAAAAAACGGTCACAAAATTGTGCTAAAATAGACTATTAGATAATCATTTGTTATGCTTCCTAAAAAGAGGGGCTCAGAATATTCGAAGGATAAAAAGAACAAAAACATGCTAAACTAGAGAATTACCTCAAGTATGACTTTCCCGTCAGTCCCCTGCAAAGAGTAAGAAGAAGATCATATCAATATTCAAATGTACCATCACATTTGGGGATAAAAATCATAACTTTCCATAGTCTTGTTCACTCACAGAGAAGTATTGGCCCCATTCTTTGTCAAGGTAGTGCCTGTCTTTAAAGAACTGATTGGGATTTCAAATCCACACGGAAAAAAAGAGGCAGCAAAGCACGTAGCAAAAATCAGGCATTGAGCAAATTTAACTATAAACAGTAGACAAAAATGAAAAATGGATATTATAGTTAGAGTAGTAAATTCAGATAAAAGGGTTTAAAGAGGGTATAAGAAACTGTACTTTGTCTTGATGGCGCTTGTAAAAGATATCCCAGTACTTCTTTGCATCTCTTTCATACTTCTCTGTTACAGGAAAAAAGCAAAGCTACAAATTCAGTAACGAAGTAATCCAAATAACACTAACCCAAAAAACAAGAGAGAGGAAGCAAAACCTCGCCAAAAGGGAGAGATTTCACCAGTGGAGGTGGGGTATATCTGTATCTTAGGTGCTGCTGGCTGCTGATCCTTTTCCTCCATCCCCAACTTCACCACCCTAACTTGGAAAATATTCTGCCCGAAGTCAAGATTTGGGGTCTTATTCTAGAGAGGGAGGGAGGGAGATTTTGGTTAGCTAATAATGGAGGCTCAAAAAGGCCGGGGAGAGGCGCGAGCGTGACCTATCAGTTATAATTGTAAATCAAAACATTTTGGCTAAAGAATTTAGGTGAATATAATTTTATTAAAATAATTGTGTTTGAATGACAGTATTTTCAGAATTATTGTTTGAATTAATTTTGTTTAAAGTGGATGTTTTCCAAAGCAGAAAACTGTAGCTGGCAATTTGCTACTCTAGTAGTCTAGTGTGATCAAAAAACAATTCTTATTATTTGTGTCGTTAATTTTTTAGGTTAATGTAATGGAGGGAAACGGAAAATGGATTAATAGGTTTTTATCCCCCTCTTCATTTCAAGTTGCTTCGAGCTATATTATATGAGTATTTTTTTATTTTAGATTTTTTATGGATTTTTTTAGGCAATCAATATTTATTAAATAACCAAGTCAAAACAGAGTTACATCAAGGAACTATCTATGTTCTCTAAATGAAAAACATTAGAACAAAGAATATAAGTTAAACATTAAGGATAGGAATCACGAGTTACACTAGCTAGTTGCATACGATAAAGTTAACCGAACAAGAGAGTGAGTCGTTTTATTAGCATGTTTGCTTAGTGCAATTGAAGGATAAATCATGAAATCGATTCTTCAAAGACAATAATTGATGTCGTGCTATAATTTCATATATTTTGATGTTATTTACCCTACTTGCTTGTTGTTTGGATGCTAATTTGTGCGACAATTGAGCTTAATAGAGTTTATTTTACGTGTAGGAATGCTTGGACATGAAGTGGAGAAAAGTTACACGGAATGGTACCTCAGAGCTACAAAATGGAGCAATAAAAGAAGACATGCGAGGCAATGAAAAGTCATGGCCATAAACAGTGCAAGGCCTTGTCTAGGGCACTGTCATTGGCGCCCCTGACAATGCCTCGCGCAAAAATGTTAGTGCCCCTAACAGTGCCTCACGCAGAAATGTTGGTGCCTCACGCCGACGCTACTATCCGAGCCAATTTTATTTTTTCACTATTTTTGGACATGTAGACTTCGGCCCAACCCTATAAATACCTCTTAAAGTGAGTTTTTGAAGAGGAAAAACATTATTGGAGAGGCTAAAAGCTACATAACACTCCGGAGCGTGGATCACAAGAGTTTTTCTCTCTCTTCTTCTTTAATCTATAGTTTAATGCTTTTGAATATTACTATGATTGTTTATACATTTATTAGTAGCTAAACTCTCTCATCTAGGGTTTGATGGAACCTATTGAACGATGAATTCTTGTTACGTTTTAATATAATTCTGCTTTTGAATATCCTTACTTGTTCAAATACATGTTTATTACTATTGATTGAATGATCATCGATTAACTGTGCCTATTTATTATGCGTTGCCTGAAAAAGAATATATTTAGGTGGTTGTTGAGCAACGTTACTACTAAGGTATATGAGAGATCAATACGGCGCGTATAAAAGCGGGATTAGAGATAACGAAACTTTGACGTGATCATAGTAAGCGGTGAAAAAGTGTGAGCTAGCATAATTCGAGAGAATATGACTAGTACATTATTGTAGTTATTCAAGAGAGAATTACGATAAGTCGAGTGCTCACGATCAATAGAAAATACTTAGGCGAAATTATAGGAGACGTAGCGGGAAGAATTCCGACAATTGAGTAAATCATAACTCTAGACCTCTCCTTAATTTAGTCTCCAACCCTTAGAATCTTTAGTGGTTAGTTTACTTCATTAATTTGTTAGTTAATTAGTTAGACATAAGAATCTTAATATTTATAACTTAGAAATTATTCGAGCTTGTCTTTTTGTGATATTGTACTGTTATAGCGAAACCTTAGTTCTCTGTGGGATTCGACTCCGGATTTTTAGACTGAATTATATTTGCAGCGACCACTTATCCTTTTTAAGACTAAAGTCGGACGTGATCAATAATCCTCAATGATAGTACCAAATTTACACAAATTAGGTACGGTTGAATTCAACCATCACCTTATCAATATTTAGGCCTTTGAGCCATGAAAGTGATTCACAAAGGGAGAAAGCTTCAGCATTACGGGAATCCAAACAACTAGAAAGACGACCTTAAAGACCTTTAAAACATCAACCTCAATCATCTCAAAAGTGCAGCAAACCTTGTCACTCATTCCTCTTGAAATAATGCAGCATCTATATTGCATTTGAGCCAGCCAACAACTAGTGATTTCACAATAACCAGATGAAGATGACGAAGGAGGCGGAGATGTCTGCCCGCAAAAATGCCACCTTAGTTTCTTATATGGTTGGTTTTGCATAAGTTTGGGTAAAGAAACAAATAAGCAATGAAGTTGCAGAATCTTTTTCTCTTGTTGTATTCACATTCTTTGCATCTCTTTATACAAGTAATCTAGCTAAAAGAAAAGGTAAAATAAAATGATACTATATACTTATTTAATTTCTATTCCCTAATGCTATGACAGAAAAGCTAATTTTATTCCCTCACATGTGCTCACATGTACATCTTACGTATAAAGTAGCTTCCTTCTATATTTTATTCATTCTCATGTGCTCGCATGCTCCTTCTTTAAGGCTGTATTTGCATATCAATATCACATAATAAAATGCCTCAAGAGTCAAATATAAAAAGGAGAGATAGAGACTTTTATCTAGAAAAGTACAAAGCCACATTTCTTTGTACGAAGACTTTCTTCTTCTTTATTTCTAAACCCGGTAAAATCCCCCCTTTCTTCTTTGTTTCCATTTCATCTTCTTTCAAATTAATATGGGGTTTCATCTTAACATCTCCCTTCAAGTTGAAGGGTGGAGAGAAAACCCCCAACTTGGGCAAAATCTGATTGTGAGAGACCCTTGTCAGAGGTTTGGTGAAAAGATCGGCGAACTGAAGCTTTGAGGGAACGAAAGAGAGAGTGATTAAAACTGAGAGATATTGTTGGTGGACGAAGTGGCAATCCAGTTCCACATGCTTAGTACTTTCGTGGAAGACTCGGTTGTGAGCAATATAGATGGTTGCCTGACTATCTGAGTGAACGGTGACTGGCAAAGTAGGAGGAGCGGAGAGATCAGCGAGGAGACGAACTAGCCAAATTATCCCCGCAATGACACGCCGCATGGAGTGATACTCCGCCTCAGCGGACGACAACGAGATAGACACATGTTTCTTCGATTTCCAAGAAATCGGAGCTCCACCTAGAGTAATGAAGGAGCCCCTAACAGAGCAGCGGGAATCCTTGCAAATAGCCTAGTCGGCATCGCATAAAGCAATCAAATCGAGAGAGGGATTTGCAGAGAGAAGTATGCTTTGTGCCGGATCGGAATGCAAATACCTCAAAACACGCAACCCAACAGAAGATGTGAAATTGAGGGCTTTTGCATGTATTGGCTAAAAGCAAGGACAGCAAAACAAATATCTGGTCGGGTGTTGGTGAGATAATTAAGTTTACCAACAAGGCGACAATAAAGTGTAGGGTCATCCAATGGGGGCATTAATTCAACATGCAATTTAGAGGAAGGATCGAGTGAAGAAGAAACATCAACTCCTGAGCAATCAAATTCCTCTAACATCTCTAAGGTAAACTTCCGCTAGTTGATAATAAAACCTTGTGGTTCTCTGAAAATTTCCATTCCCAAGAAATAATGAACACCCAAGTTCTTGACTTTAAATTCTGAATTGAGAAAGTGAGTAATGTGGTCAATTTCTGCCATGTCATTACTTGTTAATAGTATATCATCGACGCAAACTACTAGAATAGAAATGAGATCTCAACTTTGTCTAGAAAATAAAAAATAGTCATTGAAGGAAGTTGAATAACCCTTGAAGCTAAGAGCACAACTAATCTAGCATACCAATGTCTAGAAGCCTGCTTCAATCCGTAGAGAGATTTCTTCAAAATACAAACTTGATTAGGCTTGGGTGGAGATAGACCAGCGGGGAACCTCATGTAGACCTCTTCCTGTAAATCCCCATGCAAAAATACATTATTAACATCAAGTTGAGACACATTCCAACCCTTCTTCACAACCACTGTCAAGAGACATCTGATTGTGGTCATTTTGACCACAGGGGAGAATGTCTCAGAATAATCAATGCATTCTCTTTGAATATCCCCCTTACTACCAATCGTATTTTTAATCTTTCAACAGATCTATCTTATTTGTGATTCACCTTGTAAACCCATTTGCAAAGTAAGGCTTTCTTGCCTTATGGAAAGTCTACAACTTCCCATGTGTTGTTGAGTTCAAGAGCTGCTAGCTCTGCCTCCATAGCTTGTCTCCAGCCTACATCCTAAGAAGCTTGTGCATAACTGTGAGATTCTGAAACAGAGCATACTGACCTTAAAACATTCTGATTACTGAGTGATAAAGCTCCAAAAGATAGGGCAGTGGGGTAAGAAGCATGATTGAAATAAGAGGAAGTAAAGTCAGAAAGAAAAATATTTATTGCATACATAGTCATTTAAATAACTAGGCTGCTGAGAAATTCATTCAGATTTTCTGATAGGTGGTGGAGGTATAAGGATGGTGATGGTGATACTAGAATTAGGAGCATACAAGGGAGAAGTGGGATTAGAAACTGGGGTTGAAGATATTCTAGGATTGGGAACAATACGTAAAAAAGGATCAGGAGAATTGTAATTGGGAGATAGAGAAGAGAAATCAAGTGTCCTAGGAGAGGGAAGTGTGATGGGTTTTGTATCTGGAGGGGCAATGTTGTTAATAATAGGCCAGGGTGAAGGAAATGATGAAGGATAAGAAGGAGATGAAAATATAGAATTAGGTATTGTGTTGTCTGAGAGAGGTGCAATTGGAGGAAACACCCGATAGCTTTGTGATGTAGGTGTGGTGACAAAAGGGAAATGGTTTTCATATAACTTCACATCTCTAGACACAAAGACAGTCTTTGGCTTCAATTCTAAAAGCTTGTATCCTTTTTGATGTTGTGAATATCCTAGGAAGGCACATGCATGTGCTTTAGGATCAAATTTTCCTTTGTTGTGAGCTAAAGTAGAAGCATAACAAAAATATCCAAAAACTTTGAGACTATCATACACATGTGGTTTGCCAAATAGGATTTGATAGAGAGTCTTTCCTTTAAGTACGCTAGAAAGGAATCTGTTAACTAAGTAGGTTGCGGTCAAGATGCACTCACTCCAATATTGGATAGGAACCTTAGATTGAAAGAATAAACTCCTTGCAACCTCTAGCAAATGCCTATGCTTCCTCTCAACTATTTCATTCTGTTGGGGTGTGCCCACACAATAAGTTTCATGTAAGATCCCATGTGATAGAAGGAAATCAGATTGTTGTGATCCTTTTCCCAGTTCCAAAGCATTATCAGATCTCACCTTCTTCACCTTAATGTTAAACTGTTTTTCTGTCATGGTAAAAAATAATTTCAAAACTGTGAATGCATTTACTTTTAAACTTAGCAAGAAAGTCCATGTTCCTCTACTAAAATTATCTACAACAGTTAGAAAATACTTATAACCATTTTAGGTGTTAGACTTAAAAGGTCCCCAAATATCAATGTGTATAAGATCAAATATGCCATGTGTCTTGATTTGATTTATGGGAAAAGAAAGTCTAGTTTGTTTAGCTTGATGACAAACATCACACACATAATCAAAAGAAGAGGAGAAAGAGATACAACTAAGAGCCTTCATTACTTCAAAAGGTAAATGGCCCAATCTAGCATGCCATTGGATTACATCAGAAATTGTACTCCTAGATATAGGTCCTAAACAAGAAACAGTACTAGAAACAAGACTGGAATGATTTCTTTTTGGAATTGAAAATTCATCATTACTAGAAGAAATAGATTCTTCACTAATAGAAACAGGTTTCAACAGGTACAAGCCTCCTCTTATTTCACCAAAAACTTGCCCCTCTCCCACTAAAGGGACCTGCAAGACACACCCACTAGAGGTCAAATTAAGAGAACATTCGAACTGAACATATAACTTATGAACTGATAGTAAGTTATATTTAAAAGATGGAACATAGAAGACTCTTTCAAGAACCATGTTATTTTGAATAGAAACTCTTCCTATGTGTGTGGCATATAATTGGAAAGAATTAGGCGAGCTAATATGAACAGGTATAGGAAGAGAAGATAATTCTAGAAAGGAACTTGAATCAAAACACATGTGTTCAGATGCTCCTAAATCAATGATCCAAGTTTTAGTGTTAAAAACTGCTAAACATGTTCCTGAATAATTAAGAATAGTACCATCTACTGCATTGACATTAATTCCAGATCATGTATTGCCTGTATTACCAACTTGAACCTGCTTGATAATGTTAACTAGTTCTGAGATTTGTTCCCTGCTGAAAGACTCATTCTGACTTCCCACATCCCCTTTATTGCTAGGACTTGGGTTGATTTCATTATCTTGTCCTCCCATTACTGCATTCCATTTTACTGCAGCTTGATAATCATTAGATTTGGTAAACTGAAAATCATCTAGGAACCCAAAATAACAATCTTCCCTACCATGTCATGTTCTCATGCAATGAGTGCAACTGACATTGGGAGTTATATTTGGCCTTCCTAGCTTTATTCTTTTGTTGATTATTTCCAAATTTTGATGAAGCACTCCATCCCCTTTGTCCTTGATTGTTGTACGTTTGTGCACCTACCATGAATGAAGATGCATCTGAGTTATGTTGAGGACTCACAAGATTCACAAAAGCTTCTCTTTGATTCTCATCTTGTAGAAGCAAAGAATAGGCAAAATCCATGCTAGGCAATGGACTCATCATGAGAATGTTTCCTCTAGCCCGGGCATACACATCATTAAGTCCCATGAGGAACTGAAGGATCCTTTGATCCTCTAAAATCTTAGCCACTTTAGCCTTTCCACCACACACACAGTCACAAGAGCAATTTAAATGAGAGCTTAGTGAATCCATCTCATCCCATAGTTTCTTGAGTATAGTAAAGTAGCTTGAAACACTGCTATTTCCTTGAACTGATGCTGAAATTTTCTTTTGCAGCTGATATAGTTTGGTCCCATTTGACTGGACAAACATGTATTCTAGACTGTTCCATAGGTTTCTTACCATTTTTGAATAGATGACACTGTCACCTATGTCCTTTGACAGCGAGTTAAGCAACCATGAGGTAACCATATCATTAGGTCTACTCCACAGAGGATAATCTGCTGAGTCCAACTTTTGTTTCTACACAAGTGCCATCGACGAAGCCAAGTTTGTTCTTGGCTGAAAGAGAAATAAGAATGGATCTCCTCCAACCTGGAAAACCTCTGCCATCAAAAGGTGCACTGACGAGGCTCATCCCAGGTGCATCTGAAGAATAAAGGAAGTAAGGGTGATTGGAGTCATGGTTCTTTGTTTGACTGGTCGAGCCAGTAACAGTGAGAACTGAGGAAGCTTTTGTTCCAGTCATGGATGAAGATCAGATAAAAATAAGATATAGGATTTGACTAAGAATTGAAAGATCGAGCTAACCTCACTCTGACACCATGTAAAGAAACAAATAAGTAATGAAGTTACAGAATCTTTTTCTCTTGTTGTATTCACAGTATTTGCATCTCTTTATACAAGTAATCTAGCTAAAAGAAAATGTAAAATAAAATAATACTATATACTTGTTTAATTCCTATTCCCTAATGCTATGACATAAAAGTTAATTTTGTTCTCTTACATGTGCTCACATGTACATCTTAGGTGTAAAGTAACTTACTTCTATATTTTATTCATTTCATGTGCTCACATGTTCTTTACGACTGTATTTGCATATCAATATCACATATTAAAATGCTTCAAGAGTCAAATATAAAAATAAGATATATGGACTTTTATCTAGAAAAGTAGTAAGCCACATTTCTTTGTCTAAAGACTTTCTTTTTCTTTTCAACCCGATGAAATTCCCTTCTTCTTCTTTGTTTCCATTTCATCTTCGTTCAAATTAATATGGGGCTTTCATCTTAACAGTTTGCACTTTGCATCAAGTGTCAAAACCACGAATTAGAGATTACTTTAAAGTTATTTTTTTATTCCAACGCTCATTAATCCTCAAACTTGCTTTATCTTTTTTTTAAAAATAGAAAAATCTAGTTGAAATGCGTGATCCTCTTAAAAGGAAATCCACATTGCTGAGTAATAATATTATTTTGATGTGTGTATTACTTGGCACACCGAAAAAATTGGCACTATTTTCTTACTTTTCAATATTTCCTTAACATAAAGTATTTATAGCCACACTAGTGAAACTATTAATTTGGAAAACAAGACAAGTATCTTTTTAGAATATATTAAATTGCATTAATGGTGTAAAAATTCATTTACACTCTTAGTGAATATTAGATATATCTAAAAATTATATCCGCATTTAATTAGAGATAGGTAACAACTTTTTCAGCGTCCGATATGATTTGAGCTACCGCACTCAATTGACTCTCAATTGCTGGTTCTTTTCTTAGTCGAGTAGTTTTTCTCTGCTATAAAGCAGAAACTTTTACAGCTGAACTCCAGTATATGTGAAGGAACAAAATTGTGGTTATGCATTTTTACTTATTGCTGGTTCTTTTCTTAGTCGAGTACTATCGTTCTTTCCAACAACTTTTACAAGTTCAATTTGATGAGCCTGCATTTCAGTGCAATTAGTCTGATGAGCTAAGTTAGAGCCAAATTCAGATTCAGACCTTTGTGTTCCACTTTCTTTTAACCTGCCGCATGATTGATAGCAGAGAAACAATCTAGTGATTTGTATGAACATTGCTTCTATTGATTATATGTACCCAATTTCAATCAAATTGGAACAGATAAGAAATAGATCAAGATTTTTTTTTACATAAATGTGTTCATTTTCTCAAATGATACTAGTAGATGAATTGAAAAATGTGATGTAGTAATAAATACAATTATGATACCAGTCAGGAAAAACCATTGTTCTTTCTAATCTCCTAGAATGCAAAATATACATATACCATCTTGATTTTCAAGAATTATACCCTGCTTCTCTTTTCACCAAAATATGCATAAGAAATGAAAGACAACCAAAAATCCAAGAACAATGGAGCCGTGAAGTGGAAGAGAAGCTGCCTTTGAAACATAAAAATAGTAGTAAGGGTAAGTATAATTCTTCTGTCCGTTGACCGGTGGCGCCTGAGTTGCTGGTATATTGATAATATTAGGAGCATTAGGAGGTGTAGGACAATTGGAAGAACGAGAAGAAGGAGGAGGAGGAGCACCAATATATGTAATGTAAGATGGTGGAGGAGATTTAGGTGATGGTTGCGACGAGGAAGGTGATGGTGAACGGGGAGAAGACTGAGATGGCGAGGGGCGGAGTGGGGCGAAGAGTGGTGGCGGTGGTGGTGCTTGTACTAGTACCGATGATGGCGAAGGTGGTGGCTTGAGTTTGACAGGGGAAGGTGGTGGTGAACAAATAACAGGACATGTTGAACAATCACTTATGCAGAGTAAACCTGCTGGTGTATTATTATTATTAGGATCTTGGGAATTTGCTTGAGAAAATATAACACAGAGGAGCAAAATAGACCATTTTGTTGTCATCATAGCTAGTGAAAGAACATTGGCATGTTTCATTTTAGTTCAAAGATAGCCAAAAAGAGGAGTTTGCAATGGTTTTGTGATTGAAGAAACTTGTGATGCCAAGTGATCTTTGCTTTTATAGAAAACCTTTTAGCACTTCCAAGAATCTTATTCATGCTTGTTTGAGGCTCTTTCAAAAAGTAGAATATGAATATATGCTTCCTTTTGGATAGAAAAGATAAAATGTTTGCTTTAAAGTTTGGTAACTTACCTTCCTCCTTTGCAACTCCATACCACCCTTCTACTTTCATTTCCATATAAACAATTGTCCGCTAGACGCTGCAGAAAGTGGTGAATAGAGATTCAAGTTTTAATATTGGTTGCTTTTTGACTGGTTTGTCTTAGAGTTTAGTGTCATGTTTGAATTATCTCTACACATTTTTCCACTATAGATCAATTTTCTGAATTTTTTTTAGCCTTCGGTAACTGGTAAAGTTGATGTCGTGTGACCAGAAAGTAACGGGTTCGAACTGTGAAAATAGTATCTTGCGGAAATGCAGGGTAAGGCTGCATACAATATATAGATCCTTATGGTCTGACCCTTTCCCGAACCCCGCGCATAGCGGCAACTGTGGGGTCCATCCCATGATTTAAGGCCTTTGATAAAGACTTCCAAGTCTTTTTCTTTGAATTGGCATCCACAGTTTCTGAATTGTCAATAATTGAAGGAAAATATCAAATATAGTAGGCGTGAGAGAGTGAGGCTCCGCCTATAAAAGGAGAGCTTCGGCTCTCATCTCTACACACCAATCTCAGAGGAAAAGTATATATGAGAGTTAGAAAGAAAGAGTGAGTTCAAAGACAGGGTATAAAAAAACAGTCTGTGAGAAAAATAGAGAGTGAGCGATATTGTAGTGAGATGGGAATATAAAAATAGGGTTATTTCTTTTGAGTGTTGTAGTGGTCTTTGGAGTATTTTTGTCACGACCCAAATTCTCCTTCCATGAATCGTCGTGACGACACCTAGTCTCTACGACTAGGTAAGCCTAACACTTGCGAAAATAAAATAAAAAATATAAAAATTTAACAACTAACAGTAACAGATATTTAATAAGCAATTGAGATGCCGCTCGACATATATAATAATCAACTCTCGAAATATACATCCCAAGACCCAAAACACCGTAAGTCACAAGCTTCTATGAAGTTCTAATTGTTCTATACATTAGTGTCTATAAAAATAAGAGAAGAATCAACATAGGGGGATAGAGGGGGACTCCGAGGATATGCGGCGCAGGCAGATGTACCTTGAAGTTCTCCGAAAACAGCAGCGACTGCATCTAAGGACGATGCTGGTAAAAGGAACCTGGATATGCAAACGAAAAATATGTGCAAGAAAGGGTGTGAGTACACCACAACGGTACCCAGTAAATGCCAAGCCTAACCTCATCCGAGTAGTAGCGAGGTCAGGTCAAGGCCCTATTGGTATATAATAAATAAGCAGGAGAGTATAACAATATAATAAGAGGCTAGAATTTAAACAAAGAGAACATAGCAAAGTAGCAACACAGAACACAAGGATAAATAACACGGGATTTCCCGAGATACCGTCTCGTAGTCCCAAAAATAAAAGTGCAAGGAGATCTCCCGAGGTACCGCCTCGTAGTCTCAAAAGTAAATATGCAGGGAGAACTCCCGAGAAACCGCCTCGTAGTCTCAAAAGTAAATGTGTACGGAGAACTTTCGAGGAACCGCCTCGTAGTCTCAAAAGTAAATATGTAGGGGGATCTCCCGAGATACCGTCCCGTAGTCTCAAAGTAAATACGCAGCTCAAACAAATGAATATAATAGTTACAACACGAAACCTATAATTTAGACTAAGTACAAGTCAAGTAAGAAGCAAGATTCTTCTAAACATGCTGCAAATAGTTCAAATATGCAATCAGGACACGTAGGCATGCTATTCTAGGCTAACAGGATAACTACAGATGCTAGTATATTCAGATAAGATGAAAATATGCTATTTCTCGGTAAAAATCAGGTTTTCCCACAAATAGCCCGTGTACGCACTCGTCACCTCGCGTACACGACGCTCAAATATCACAACAATATCAAATCCTAAGGGGATCCCCCCCTCCCCTCCCACCACCACCACAAAGTTACACAAGCCACTTACCTCGAACCAAGCTCAATCAATATGTAACAATGCCTTTTACACAAATATCCGGCTCTGAATGACCCAAATCTAGCCTAAATCAATTACATACCATAAATACAACTATAAGAAATTAATCTAATTAATGAAATCAAAGCTAAAATAAGAAATTAGAAAATTACCCCAAAAAGTCTCTTCGGGTCCACGTCTTGAAATTGGGTAAAAGTCACAAAATATGAACACAAATTCACTCATAAGTTCACTCATACCAAAATTACTCAAATCTGATACCAAAATCTCGATCAAAATCCCAAAGTTCGGCCTAAGAACTTTTCTCAACCTTTCCCCAAATTCTCAACCCCAAGTCCGAAATAAAATGGAGAAGACAACTATAGATTAATGGAATACAACCAAAAATGAGTTAGGAATCATTACCCAAAAACTTCCTCTGAAAAACCCACGAAAAATTGCCAAATCCCGAGCTCTCAAGTCCAAAAATGAAGAATGAAATCAAACCCTCGCACTTAGCCCTTTTTCTGCCAAAGATCTCGCTTATGCGATCCTTCAACCACATCTGCGAAAATACCATCACAGGTGCGAAAATTACTTAAGGGGGACTGGGTCCGCCTCTGCGAACAAAGGCCGCATCTACGGGCCCGCACCTGCGCTCCTCTTCCGCGTGTCCGCTTCTCGCTCCTCTTCCGCGTGTCCGCTTCTGCGGATCTATCACTGCACCTGTGGCCCCAGCTTGACAGGTCCTAAACTACTTCTGCGGCTCCATAGCCGCTTCTGCGGCCCAAAGTGCGCAGGTGCGATTACACCAGGTACAACAGCTTTAGCAATTGCATAAGTCCCAAACTCAATCCATTAAGCATTCGAAACACACCCGAGGCCCCCGAGACCTCAACCAAACATACCAACCAGTCCTAAAACACCATACGGACTTAGTTGAGCCCTCAAACCACATCAAACAACGCTAAATCACTTATCATCCTCCGATTCAAACTTAAAGAACTTGAAACTTCCAAATTCGACAATCGATGCCTAAACCAACCAAACCACGTCCGATTGACCCCAAATTTTGCACACAGGTCATATTCAACCCTACAAACCTACTCCAACTTCCAGAATTGGGATCTGATCCCGATATAAAAAATTCTACTACTGGTCAAAATCTCCAAAACTTCGACTTTCGCCATTTCAAGCCTAAATGAGCTACATACCTCCAAAACACTATCCGGACATGCCTCTAAGTCCAAAATCACCTAACGGAGCTAACGAAATTGACAGAACTCTATTCCGAAGTCGTCTTCACATAGTTATGACTACTGTCCAAAACCTAAGGCTTAAACCTCCATTTAGGGACTAAGTGTCCCAAAACACTCCAAAAATCAAAACGGAACCTCCCGGCAAGTCACAATAGCAGAAATAGATATGGGAGAAGTAATTAATAGGAGATCGAGGCTATAACTCTCAAAATGATCGGCCGGGTCGTTACAATTTTATACGGACCTACAAAGTGTAAAATTTCTTGCTATAGTGATATCACTTGCTCGTCTCGGGGCCGTGGTTTTTCTCTTATTCAAAAGGGTTTTCCACATAAAAATCTTGGTGTCATTGTCAATATTTCATTCATCTTAATTACAGTATCTCGGTGCTACGTTATTATTTTATTTTTATTACTGTGAATATTATTTCTGTAGGGGTTATTTCCAACAACTGGTATCAAAGCACATGTTCTGCTCATTCATAGAAATACTATTCACTATCGGTAGTATTATACTCAGTGAAAAATAAAAATTTACGGAGTAAGTACGAGGTAGCAAAATTTAACGGAGATAGAAGTTTCTCAACATGGCAAAAGAAGGATGATGGATCTTCTCATCCAACAAGGTTTACACAAAGTACTAGATGCTGATACTAAAATGCCTGATACCATGAAAGTTGAAGATTGGGCTAACTTGGATGAAAGGGTTGCTAGTGCAATCAGGTTGCACTTATAAGATGATGTGGTAAATAACATCATTGATGAAGACACCGCATGTGGCATTTAGACAAGGTTGGAAAGCCTATAAATGTCCAAAACACTGACAAATAAATTGTACCTGAAGAAGTAGTTATACGCCCTACACATCGGTGAAGGTACGAATTTTTTATCTCATTTAAATATGTTTAACGGGCTAATCACACAACTCGCCAACCTCAGAGTGAAAATTGAGGAAGAAGATAAAGCCATTTTGCTATTGAACGCGTTGTCATCTTCGTACGATAATTTGGCAACAACCATCCTGCATGGTAAGACTACCATTGAGTTGAAAGATGCCGCATCAGCTCTTCTACTCAATGAGAAGATGAGAAAGAAGCCTGAAAATCAAAGACATGCTATCATCACAGAAGGTAGAGGCAGGAGTTATCAAAGGAATTCGAGCAACTATGGTAGATCCGGAGCTCGTGGGAAGTCTAAGAACCGATCCAAATCAAGAGCTAGAAATTGCTACAATTGTGATCAACCAGGTCACTTCAAAAGAGATTGCCCAAATCCAAGGAAGGGCAAAGATGAAACTAGTGGCCAGAAGAATGATGACAACACAGTCGCCATGGTGCAAAACAATGATAATGTTGTCCTCTTTATAAACGAGGAAGACGAATGCATGCACTTATCAGGTCCAGAGTCGGAATGAGTGGTTGATACAGCAACATCTTACTATGCCACACTGGTAAGAGATATTTTTTGCAGATATGTATCAGGTGATTTCGGCACTGTGAGAATGAGTAACACAAGTTACTCAAAGAATGCGAGGATTGGTGACATTTGTATCAAGACAAATGTCGGATGCACATCGGTTTTAAATGACGTGCGACATGTACTTGATTTGCAGATGAACTTGATCTTGGAAATTGCTTTAGACTGAGATCGATACGAGAACTATTTTGCAAATCAAAAGTGGAGACACACCAAGGGATTATTGGTGATTGCAAAGGGAGCTGCTCGTGGAACGTTGTACATGACAAATGCAGAAATATGCCAAGGTGAATTGAACGCGGCACAAGATGAGATTTCTGCATATTTGTAGCACAAATGAATGGGTCATATGAGTGAGAAGGGATTGCAGATTCTTGCCAAGAAATTACTCATTTCTTATGCAAAAGGTACAACGGTTAAACCTTGTGACTACTGTTTATTTGGTAAGCAGCATAGAGTCTCATTTCAGATATCGTCAGAAAGAAAATTGAATATATTTGATTTGGTATATTCTGATATTTGTGGTCCAATGGAAATTGAATCAATGGGCGGTAACAAATATTTTGTTACTTTTATTGATGATGCTTCACAAAAATTATGGGTTTATATTTTGAAAACCAAAGATCAGGTATTTCAAGTTTTCCAAAAGTTTCATGCTCTTGTGGAAAAGGGAGACTGGCCAAAAGCTAAAGCGTCTCCGAAGTGGCAATGGAGGTGAGTACACTTCAAGGGAATTTGAAGAGTACTATTCGAGCCATGGGATCAGACATGAAAAGACAGTTCCTGGAACCCCACAGCACAATGGCGTAGCCGAAAGAATGAACCGCACCATAGTGGAGAAGGTGAGAAGCATGCCCAAAATGGCTAAACTGCCTAAATCATTCTGGGATGAAGCAATTCAGATAGCATGTTACCTGATCAATAGGAGTCCATTAGTTCCGTTGGTGTTTGACATCCCAGAGAGAGTTTGGACCAAAAAGAAGGTGTCCTACTCGCATATGAAGTTGTTCGGTTGTAAAACTTTTGCACATGTACCAAAAGAGTAGAGAACAAAGCTGGATGATAAATATGTTCCTTACATATTCATTGGATATGGAGATGAAGAGTTTGGATACAGATTGTGGGATCCTGTAAAGAAGAAGGTAATCAGAAGCAGAGATGTAGTCTTCCGAGAAAGTGAAGTTGGAACTGCTAATGATATGTTAGAAAAGGCCAAGAATGGTATAATTCCTAACCTTATTACTATTCCTTCTACTTCTAACAATCCCACAAGTGTAGAAAGTAGGTCCGACGAGGTTGCCGAGCAGGGGGAGCAAATTGATAATAATGTCGAGCAAGTGGAGCACCCCACTCAAGGAGAAGAACAACCTCAACATCTGAGGAGATCAGAAAGGCCAAGGGTAGAGTCATGCAGGTACCCTGCCACAGAGTATGTCCTAATCAATGATGAGGGGGAGCCAGAAAGTCTTAAAGAGGTGTTGTCCCATCCAAAAAATAACCAGTGGATGAAAGCTATGCAAGAAGAGATGTAATCTCTACAGAAACATGGCACGTACAAGCTGGTTGAACTTCTAAAGGGCAAAAGACCACTCAAATACAAATGGGTCTTTAAACTCAAGAAAGATGGAAATGGCAAGCTGGTAAGATACAAAGCTCGATTAGTGGTAAAAGTCTTCGAGCAGAAGAAAGGTATTGATTTTGACAAAATTTTCTCACCCGTTGTCAAAATGACTTATATTCAAACAATCTTGAGCTTAGCAGCTAGCCTAGATCTTGAAGTTGAGCAGTTGGACATGAAAACTGTATTTCTTCACGGAGATTTAGAAGAGGAGATCTATATAGAGCAACCAGAAGGATTTGAAGTAGTTGAAAGGAAACACATGGTGTGCAAATTGAATAAGAGTCTTTATGGATTGAAGCAGGCACCAAGGCAGTGATACATGAAGTTTGACTCATTCATGAAAAGTCAAACATACATAAAGACCTATTCTGATCCATGTGTATACTTCAAAAGATTTTCTGAGAATAACTTTATTATATTGTTGTTGTATGGAGATGACATGTTAATTGTAGGAAAAGACAAGGGGCTTATTGCAAAGTTGAAGGGAGATCTGTCCAAGTCAGTTGATATGAAGGGTTTGGGCCTGGCACAACAAATTTTGGGTATGAAGATAGTTCGAGAGCGAACAAGCAGAAAGTTGTGACTGCCTCAGGAGAAGTACATTGAAAGTGTACTAGAACACTTCAACATGAAGAATGCTAAGCCAGTCAGCACACCTCTTGCTAGTCATCTAAAGTTGAGCAAGAGGATGTGTCCTACAACAGTGAAAGAGAAATGGAACATAGCTAGAGTTCCTTATTCTTCAGTAGTAGGAAGCTTGATGTATGCAATGGTATGTACCATACCTGATATTGCTCATGTAGTTGGTGTTGTTAGCAGATTCCTTGAAAATCCTGAAAAGTAACATTGGGAAACAAGTCAAGTGGATACTCATGTACCTAAGAGGTACTGTAGGAGATTGCTTTTATTTTGGAGGATCTGATCCAATCTTGAAGGACTATACGGATGTCGATATGGCAGGTGATCTTAATAATCGTAAATCTACTACAGGATACTTGTTCACATTTTCAGGGGGAGATATATCATGACAGTCGAAGTTGCAGAAGTGTGTTGCAACTCTCTACAACTGAAGCAGAGTATATTGTCGTTACTGAAGCTGGCAAGGAGATGATTTGGCTGAAACGGTTCCTTCGAGAGCTTGGATTACATCAAAATGAGTATGCCGTCTATTGTGACAGTCAAAGTGCAATAGACCTGAGCAAAAACACCATGTATCATTCAAGGACATAGCATATCGTCGTGAGATAGCACTGGATTTAAGAAAGGATAGAGGATGGATCTATGCAGGTCAAGAAGATCTATACAAGTGAGAATCCTTCGGATATGTTGACCAAGGTAGTACCAAGAGACAAGTTTGAGTTATGCAAAGACCTTGTCGGCATGCACTCAAACTAGAATCTCCGGTGTTACCTCCTTCATGTGAATGGGACTGGAGAGGGAGATTTGTGGGGTCCATCCCATGATTTAAGGCCTTTGATAAAGACTTCTAAGTCTTTTTCTTTGAATTGGCAGGCACCGTTTCTGAATTGTCAATAATTGAAGGAAAATGTCAAATATAGTAGGCGTGAGAGAGTGAGGCTCCGCCTATAAAAGGAGAGCTTCGGCTCTCATTTCTACACACCAATCTCAAAGGAAAAATATATATCTGAGAGTTAGAAAGAAAGAGCAAGGTTTCACAGACATGGTATAAGAAAATAGTCTGTGAGAAAAATAGAGAGTGAGCGATATTGTAGTGAGGTGAGAATATCAAAAGATGGTTATTTCTTTTGAGTATTATAATGGTCTTTGGAATATTTTACTCGGACCTACAAAGTGTAAAATTTCTTGTTATAGTGATATCACTTGCTCGTCTCGGGACCGTGAATTTTTCCTTATTTAAAAGGATTTTCCACGTAAAAATCTTGGTGTCATTATCACTATTTTATTCTTGTTAATTACCGTATCTCGGTACTATATTATTATTTCACTTTTATTAATATAAATATTATTTATGTACGAGGTTATTTCCAACATCAACTTAATGCACCATTCTGCCTTTTAAAACAATTTTTTCTCGATGTCAGAAAGGCATTGATTAAACAATGGGATATCTTGTCTTTTCATTATGCCTTTCTCTAAACACAATCTATACCAATAGACACTTTATGCTCTCTTTCTCTTTGCGTATCCTTTTCCTGAGGAGATAAACTTTGGGATCAACTCCCTTTAATCTTTATCCCAAGTAAAGTATTTTCTATCTGCCATTGTAGATTCCAGAAGATTTTCATGATAAATGGTCCACGGATTTTGCATTTCTTGAATAAAGTAGGTATCCTAGTCGGACACTGGATCGCTAGCTTCAGACCTGGAGAATGTGATGTTGGGTCCGAACTTGATGAACTAACTGGCCGCTCCTCATAATTTACAGTTCCATATCTTTTTCTCAAAATCGTGGTACAACAAAGTTTAGACATAACTTACAATAGTAAGAAGTATTATATTTGTCATCTCTATCAGTGACAGAATGAAGCTCTAGAAGTGCTGCTTCATCAACAAATAGATTTGCAGATTTCAACACTACAGATAAGAGAAATGAAATGAAATCTCATATTGCAGTACAACTAATTGGGAACTAATGATTGTTCAGTATACTACCGTGTGTGGAACCTGGAAAGTGGAAACTTAGTTATATATTTGAGGAGTGAAAGGAGTCAAGAACACAAATCTTTTCCATATAAAGGGTTTACGTAATATGATAGAAAAATTTAGATAATTCAAGACGAAAATATATATACATCCGGAAGAACTTTTTTTTTGTTCCTTTTAACCCTGCAGCATTGTTGTCAGCAAATTGATCTTCTTTTGGAAGCACAACACAAGTATTTGAACACTTTCAGTATAAAAGTTGTCTAATTCTGCTTGATCTGCTTTTGCAGCTGAAGCTTTAAGGCAATATTAGCAGAAACTTCTTCCTCTTTTTTCTTCTCCAAAAAGTCATACAAGGGCACTTAATTCAACAACAACAACAATCCAGTAAAATCTCATAAGTATAGTTTGGAAAGGGTAGTGTGTACTCAGACCTTATCCCTACTCGAGCGGATAGAGAGGTTGTTTCCGAAAGACCTTCGGGTCAAGTGCCTTTAGTTCATGAAGAGCAATTCCGTTTTCAAAAGAAATAAAATTGATCTTAAGAGTTTACAATTTTCTGGACCTCTCCACCGGTTTATTAAATATTCAAATTCTTTCACATATGTTGCACAAGGTGATGTTTTTGTTGGACCATCAATTCAGATTTGAACTCTCGTTGTTGTATAATATTGCAAGCTAAAAGACATGTATGAATTATGAAGTTACTCTTATCATTTGGTAGGATGTATAAGATCAATACTAAATATTAGTAATGCTGTGATTATAAGTTATGTTGGGATTGTTTCTTATTTGACTGTTTGGTTTGATGTATTAAAATTAACATGCATTGCATAATTTTTCAAATGAACTATTTCGTCCACATTAATTCTTTAGCTTTGTTCATCCGAAAGGGGCAGTTTTACATAGGTTGAAAATCAGGGATTAATAATATCAAAACTAATACATATATTATTTTTCCTAATACATCCTACCAAATAGCCCCTTATTATAACACTGATCAAACTCCTCTTGGTCCTGGCCTAAATTCGTCTCTGTCCCTCACATTTGGTCTATCTTTATTTGATAGAAATTGATAAGAAATGACCCAAACCAAAACGCATGAATAAGGTCTAAGAAGAACAAATCTCATGAGGCATTGTCGTTATGGCGATAACGTTTACACATCAGCATTGAGTATTTGAATTGCACCTCTGAAATTCTGGTACAATTTTCTCAAAGATCCAATCTTCACTAAAGAAGAAGGAAAATAAATAAAAATTGTAGTTGCATTCTCGTTTTTTACTAAACAATCTTCTTATATATGGATACACTTGAGAAAGAAAAAAAGAAGAAATTATCTCATAAGGTTTATGTAAAGCTTATTCACATCATTATATTTGTATTGAGACTTATAAAATGCAACCCAATTCAATCTCTCACCAACATATTAATGCTAAGGAGAAAAAAGAAAAGCTTAGGAGAGAGACAGGAAAGCTCAAGCTAAAATTTATTATTTGGTAATAATCAAACATCACATCCTTTATATTTTATGGAAAAGGTTCTAACTTCTCATGTATTAGTTAAATCCCTTAATTAACATTTGGAAAATATATGCCTCTACAATAGCCTGGAATATTCATGCCAAAAAGAGATTTGAAACTTTATAACCATTTACAAGTAAAATAATCCTTATGCACAAATGAATTTCTTGTTGAAAATTTAATGTAGGTACTATTGGACGGTGTTTGATGAGAGACATGTCAAATGAAGGCTCATTTAAAGAACAAGGAGCTAATTATAGAGTTGTTTCACTTTAAAGAACAAGAAGCAAATGCACTCTCTTTTAAAATCTCAAACATTTTATTTTAACTTTTATCGTTTTGCGTGCACAGTCCAAGAGGCTTTTTATGTTAAAAATTGATAAAATGTGAAATTTTACCTTAAAGATCCATTTTGAGATGACTTTGGTCAATGTTTAGAGAAAACGGAACCGGATCCGTATTTTGACAATGCTGGTGGGTCCGTATCGTGATTTGGGACTTGGGCGTATGCCCGGAATTGAATTCGGAGGTCCATAGCTCGAGTTATCACATTTTGTCGAAAAATTTAAAGTTTAAAGGTTTAATGAATTTAAAGATTTGATCAAGGTTTGACTTTATTACTACGGGGACCGAATTTTAGTTTTGGAGCTTGGTATATGTTCATTACTATATTTATGACTTGTCTGCAAAATTTGATGAAAAACAGAGTTGGTTTGACGTGATTCGGACGTCGGGTTGTTAAAATAGAAATTTTAAAGTTTCATTGAAAATTTTATTTGATTTGGTGTCTGATTCGTAGTTTTAGGTGTTATTTTGGCGATTTGATCGCGCAAGCGAGTTCGTATGAGGTTTTTGGACTTGTGTGCATATTTGGTTTGGAGCCCCGAGGGCTCGGGTGAGTTTTGGATAGGCTACGGAAGGATTTTGGACTAAGAATCATAACTGAAGCTTTTGTGCTTATGGTGTGTGCTACAGACTTCGCATTTGCGAAGAAACTATCGCATTTGCGAGCCTGGGCACTGCTGGGGTCCTCGCATTTGCGAACTTGCCATTTTCACTTTTGCGAAGGCAGAGTCGCATTTGCGACTCAGCATATTATTGATGATCTTTGCATTTGCGTAGAACAGGTCCGCATTTGCGAGGGCATCAGGGTTCGCATTTGCGACCAATTTATCACAATTGCGATTACTGAAATTCTGAGAGGAGTTCGCAAGTGCGACCTTTTTCTCGCAATTGCGACATCTGCAGCTGGGTAAAAGCTGAGTTAGACGGGATTTTTCTCATTCTTTCAAATTTCCAAACTTAAAAACCTTAAAGACGATCTTTCCAAGAGCTCTTCTTCCCCAATTCATTGGTAAGTGATTCTAACATACTTTCTTTCAATTACCCATTATATTTTATAGGATTTTAACCTAAAATCTAGGATTTTTCATGATAGAAATTGGGGATTTGGGTAGAATTAGAGATTTTTTGTAAAATTGGAATTTAGACCTCAAATTGAGGTCGGATTTCGAAACAAATTGTATAACCGGACTCGGAGGTGAATGGGTAATCGGGTTTTGGTCCGAATTTCTGGTTTGGACTAAGCGAGCCTGGGAGTTGACTTTTGTTGACTTTTTCAATAATGACCTAAATTGAACCTTTCTCATTCGTGGGTAGTTCTTAAGGCTTATTTTGAATTGTTAGTTGATAATTTGCTAGATTTAGTTGGCTTGGAGGCTTGTTCGAAAGGCAAAGCCGTGGTTGAGCTTTGAGTTAATTTTTAGAGTGAGGTAAGTGTCGTGGTTAACCTTGACTTGAGAGATTAGGACTTGTTTGCTTATTTGCTACGTGTTTAAATGTTGAGTACAACGTATATTTGAGGTGACGAGTACTTATGCGTTGTTGTTGGGTTAAAGCATGCGGTTGAAACTTGTTTCTCGTGATTTATTTCCTCGTTTGATTATGATATCCATGTCTAGACTAATTTATCACTTAATTGGTCATTCTTTCCGCATTTATGAAGTATTTGTGATAATGAAATATTATTGGAAGTTGAGGCTCGGTAGTGTAGAAACATTATTGATATAAGGTTTATTCTTGATTGTTCTTTCTCCCAAATATTTATATTTATTGCTTCATGGTAAGGGAGAGAGTGTTAATGCACGAAGGATGATGTCGTGCCGATTATTATTTTATTTGTTGATATATATATAGTGAGGAAGAGAGTTAAAGCACGAAGGGTGATGTCGTGCTGTATTTATCATTTTATGGAGAGATTGAGAGTAAAAGCACAAAGGGTGATGTCGTGCCATTATTACTGTTTCATGGTGAGGTTGAGGGTAAAAGCACGAAGGGTGATACCGTGCAGTTTATATTCATTATGTTTATCCGTTTCATTGGCTTAAGGTTTATTGACTATTTCATGTTGTCATTCCATGTTGTAGTTACCATATTTTGTACCCCTTTTTTTGCATGTCCCATCCCAATAGTACATGTTAAATCCTTATTTGTTGTTATGTTTTGCGTATATTTTCGTCTATACATGTTTAATTTCGTAGGTGTCCTGTCATAGCCTCGTCACTACCTCGTCGAGGTTAGGATCGACACTTATGGAGTATATTGGATCAGTTGTACACATACTATACTCTGCACTTCTTATACAGATTTTGGTACTGGTCCCAGCTGTACGTGAGGTGGATCAACTCGGATTAGCATTTGGAGACTCGAGGTAGAGCTGCTGGCGTCCGCAAACCTTGAAGTCCCCTTCCTCTTTCCTTATTTACTAGTCATCTCATTCGAGATATTTGTATTTATTTCAGACTCTGTATGTAGGACCTCTAGAAGCTCGTGTACTTGTGACTCCAGATCCGGGTTGTACTAGATATTGGATTATTATGCTATTTCGTACTTGTCACGACCCAAAGTCTACTAAAGGTCGTGATGGCGCCTAACATCTCCGTCAAACAACTGTGATTGATCAACTTAATTACCTATTTTTATGTTTTAAAAATCATAATTTTCCTTAATTAAATCGTATGAAATAGAATTTACACAGCTACAATAACGAATAACCCGTAGGAACCCCCAAAATTCGGTGTCATAAGTGCATGAGTGTTTTCTAAGGAGTACAATAATAATACAACATTTATCCGAATGTAATAAAATAGAATAAAATAAATAGTACAATGGAGACTCGGTGGACTACGATGCATAGCCTGGAATGCAGGTCACATGAAGTCTCCTCAACAGGTGTGCCTACGCGCCAAGGTGATCATCAATGAATATGTCAGATCCTGCACATTTAGTGCAGAAGTGCAGCATGAGTACGTAAATCAACGCGTACCTAGTAAATATCTAGCCTAACCCCAGAGAAGTAGTGACGAGGGGTCGACATCGACACTTACTAAACATCCAATAAAGCAATATAATAAAACATAAGCAGATATGAGGCATGCGATAATGATGTGGTAAATCTGTAAGTTACATAATCTTCCAATTACTTCTTTTAAACCAAGAATTTCTAAATCTTGTGTTCTACAATAACAACTCAGAAAATGTCAAGTGTCATTATCAAATAAATAAGGAATACCATATAAATGTCGGGCATCACTGGAGAGATTAGCTCGTGAATATTCGGACTACTAGCGATATAACGCATGATTCTGCCGAGGTCGTTCGGCCCGATCCGGAATAATGTGTACATTGCCGAGGGTCGTGCGGCACGAACCATAGATGCATCTATATACTATCTAGGCGTTTGGCCCGCTCCACAAGAAAAAAGAAGGAAGTTACTGAATTACGAGACAAATATTTACAATACAGTACATGAGCACATAACGAATATAATCTTTACGCTTCTCAAATAACTCGCCCATAACTCAAAGTGTTAGGGCTCGGCCTATTATACATACATTTATTTCTAAATCAAATTCAGTTATAAATTTAATTAATTAAGCTAGCAGAACAAGTTCAAATAATTCAATTATACATGATAAAGTCCTAAGTCTATCCGGACATAAATATGCTTTAGCTACATACGGACTTCCGCCACCTCATGCGTACGTAGCACCCACAACTAGTTGCACATAACAATAAATATTACCTAGGGGTAGTTTCCCCCTCACAAGGTTAAACATGAGACTTACCTCGCTCTGAAATTCCATAACCGTCTCCAAGGCCTCTCTAACACCTCAAATCAATGCCCGTCGATCCAAAACTATTCAAACAACGTGCAAACTATTCAAAATATATTCTAATACTCATAATTAATCAATTTAAACAATTCTCAACTTCGCTCGAAAAGTCAATAAAGACAACCCTAGAGCCCGCGTACCCGGATTTCGAATATTTTTGAAGATAAACTTTACTCATAACACTACGAACTAAAATATATAACTTATTCCCAATTCCATATCCAATTTCATGGTCAAAATTCAAAAATACCAATTTTCTAGGTTTTCTACCAAAATTCCAATTTTTACAATTTCTCATACTTAAATCCATATATAAACCATGTATTTAACTCACAATGTGAAGAAATCACTTACCCCATGATAGTTGATGAAGATGGCACTCCAAAATCGGCTCCCATGGACGAAATTAAGTGGGATTGAGCCAAACCCTCGTTTTAAAGAAACACACTGCCCAACCCGACCTTCGCACCTGTGGTCCAATGGCCGTTTTTGCGGATCCGCATCTGCGAAAAAACCATCGCAGGTGCGGCTCCAGCTCAACCCAACAGTCCTCGCATATGCGCCCCATGTAGCGCATCTACGCTTACGCTTCTACGAGCTTCAAGCGCTTCTGTGCTCGCGCACCTGCTCGTTTATGCCCGCTTCTACGGCCCAGGCCTTTTGGACAACCTCCGCTTCTGCGGTGCCCCATTCCGCAGGTGCGGTCCCGCTTCTGTGGCGAAACAACCGCATATGCTATCCCAAACACTGCCTAGTCAGGGTCCGCTCCTGCACTTGCCTGACCATTTTTGCGGCGTCGCACCTGCGGCCCATTTTCCATAGGTGCGATTGCACCAGATCTCAGGCCCTTCAGCAATAACACAAAGCTCCAAATTGATCCGCGACTCGTCCGGTACACATCCGAGGTCCCTAGGACCTTAACTAAATATACAAACACGTCCCAAAATACAATATGAACTTAGTCGAAACCTTAAACCATGTCAAACAACATCAAAATCATGAATCGCGCCTCGAATCAAACTTATAAATTTCCAAGTTTCCAAATCCTATATCTTGTGCCGAAACGTATCAAATCGATCCGGAATGACTTTAAATTTCAAACACGAGTCATAAATGACATAACGAAGCAAGGCTCAGAACCCCAAACGGACATCGATAACATCAAAATCCACTTCAAACCAAACTTAAGAAATTCTTATACCTTCAAAATGCCAACCTTTTATAATAAGTACCAAAATGCTCCCGGGTGATCCGACACTCAACCCGAACACACGTGCAAGTCCGAAATCATCATACGAACCTATTGGAACCTTCAAATCCCGATTCCGTGGTCGTTTACTCAAAAGTCAAATCTTAGTCAATACTTCCAACTTAAAGCTTCCGAAATTAGAATTTTCTTTCCAAACCAATCCCGAACATCCCGAAATTCGATTCCGACCACACGTACAAGTCATAATACCTGAAGTGAAGCTACTCAAGATCTCAAATTGCTGAACGACGTACTAGAGCTCAAAACGATCGGTCGGGTTGTTACAGTACTTTATTTTGGCTCCATTTATGTTTAATTGGCTTTACTTAGTTGAATTATTTAAATACTGGCTCAAGGATTTCTCTAACGTTGGCTTGCCTAGCAAGGGAAATGTTAGGCACCATCACAGTCCCAAAGGTAGGAATTCCGGATCGTGACAAAGGCATTCTAAAAGGACACTATGAAAGGGACACATATACTCTACCATCAGAATAGTCGACTAAAATGGAAGAAATTGATTGCGAGGCAGTCATGGACATTCCATGCTCACACATTTCAGGTAGGGATATAAAAATAAAATTTATAAATCATATCAAATCGATAATTCAAGTCAAACTGGAAAAACACCCGATTTATGGTTTGATTTGATTTGTTTGATATTGAAAAACAAAATCGACTACAATTGGTTTGGTTTGATTTTGACTAAAAAAAATCAAACCGAAAATAAACCAACCTGAAATTATTTGTATATAATTTTAAAAATATTTTATTCATAAAAGTATTTATTGTAATGTAATTTATAAATATTTCTTAAACGTTTTCATTGTTTTGTCTTTTAACGTTTAATTTCAAGTTTGGACTTTGAATTTTTGAATAAGCTAATAAATTTTATAGCCCATAGATGTTACTCAAATAAAGCACAAAATAAACTAAATAAATACTGATATTCACAAAAGAATATAATTCAACAATAGGAATGACAACAGTGTTGGATATATATTTTTTAGTTTTGCATTGGTTTAGATAATAAAAATGTATAACTTAGTTTATTTTTTTTTTCTTTAGTGTTTAGACATGTAATTAATATACTTATTAATTATACTTATTTTAGAATGACTTAGTACTTTTAGACTATAATTATTTTTATTATATGATAATTAATTAGAAATATTTATTTTATACTTGTTGGATCACACTGGGTATGTTTGTTGTTGTTGTTGTTGTTGTTATTTTTTATTGGTTTATGCAATTTTATTATCTTTATTATTGAATATTTTAGTATAATGTCACGACTCATCTCATATTTTGTATTATTTTCTTGGGAAACACCTTATATAATTTTATCTTACTAGGACTAAAGAAATACTTGGAGCACAATTTACATGTTTTGCGCTATGAAAACATTACCAAAACAATCCAAAAATTCGAGAAAAATCGAGATTGAAAATTCTGACTTTTGGTTTGGTTTGTTGATTTAAACTCCAACGCAATTAATTTAGTTTGATAATTAGGAAATCTGAACCAATCCGACCTATTTACCCCTAATTTCGAGCATCGACCAAACATCATTTAATGTGCTTTCAGGTTCATGCAAGGATTATGAGAATTTGAATTTGAATTTTTAGTTTTCGAATTTAAGAGATTATAATCTAAATCAAAACCAAATAAAATCGGATTGGTTCTGTATTTTAAAGATTGATTTTGATGATTAATCGTTTCGGTAATTTCGAATCTTTGATTTTCAGCCTACGTGAGCTTCTCCCTACAAAAAATGATATGTAGGATTTTAGTACGACAAAAGAAAGAGAGTTTTATGTCACGACCCAAAATCTCACATGACGTGATGGCGCCTATCTCGATACTAGGCAAGCCGACACTCTCAATAAACTCCCATATCTTTTGAGTTTGAAAACATAATATCTAAATTTAGCGGAAGAAAAACTCACAAATACATATATAAACAATCCAAAAAATCTGGTGTCACTGAGTACATGAGTATCTAATATAAATACAAATCTTGAAAATACGATCTATAATAGTCTTAGACCAAATACAGTAAAACAAGGAGATAGGGAAGGAGAGCCAAGGTCTGCGGAACACTGCAGCTACCTCAAAATCTCCTGAAAATCAACTGCGTGAAATGATCAACATACGCTATGTCCGAAATATATGGATCTGCACACGAAGTGCAAGGTATAGTATGAGTACAACCAACTCAGCAAGTAACAATAATAACTAAGAAACTAAAGATAATGACGAGCTACACAGTTGGAGTTCATTTTCAGTAATTCCAGCAAAGAATAGACATGCTTCCAAATCCAGCAGTTTAAGTCAAATCAATTTTATACAATTCAATTTCATGTAATCCGGATATAAAATCATTCAGAGATTTCACAACAATGACAGATAGCAATCAAGTGCAATAACAAATGCATAGCAAGTACAGCCTCTCAGGCAACAGTCACTCAACTCATCACAACAGCTCAACCACTCGGCTCTCAGCCCTCAGCACTCACACTCAATGGGTACCCGCGCTCACTATGGGTATACAGACTCCGGAGGGGCTCCTACGGCCCAAGCGCCATAATCCTCACGGACAACTCACGTATTGCACGGACAACTCACGTGCTATAATATCCTGCACGGACAACTCACATGCCATATATCCTTAACTCACCGATAGGCCCTCGACCTTACTCAGTCCTCAACCTCTCTAGCCTCTCGGGCTCTCGGAAATCACAAGGATCAGCCCAAACAAAGATAACATAATAAATCAACAAATATCAAGAAAGACTGAGGTATGATGCACAAGTAAAATCATGATTGAGTACAAGACAATAATTAGCAAATAATTCAATAAGTACGCGACCTCTGTGGGTCCCAACAGTACTATCACATAGCCTAAGCATGATTTTTAACATGTTTTACAGTCAAATTTCTTCAACACAAAGAGAGCTTATAGCTAACAATATGTTATTCAACTTTACAGTTTCACGGGATGGACCAAGTCACAATCCCTTCGGTGCACGCCCACACGCCCGTCACCTCTAAAATAATCACATAATACCAAAATACGGGGTTTAATACCCTCAGGACCAGATTTAAAACTGTTACTTACCTCAGAGCGTGAAATTCTTTACTCTGTTATGCCTTTTCCTCGTAAATCGGCCTTCGAATGCCTCGAATCTAGTCACAAATAATTCGTTTTAGTCAATAAAATTTATTAAAATTAATTCCACAAGAAAATACTATTTTTTCATAAAAATCTGAAATTTAGCTCAAAAATCGTCTGTGGGCCCCATGTCTCGGAACCCGATAAAATTTACAAAATCCGAAAGCTCATTCAACCACGAGTCTACGCATACTAATTTTACCAAAATCCGACCTCAACTTGACCGTCAAATCTACAAATCTTATTTCCAAATTTCTAAGTTCCAATCTCCGATTTACACCTCAAAATTATGTAATCTAGTCGGATTATTCGATGATAATTCAATATTATGGAGTAGAAATGATCACAAGGGACTTACATCAAGTTTTCCTTAAAAATATATCAAAACATTGCCTCTTCTCAAGCTCCAATTTGTCAAAAATGGCGAATGGGACGAAGTCTCTGTTTTTATAATTCTGCCCAGACTGCCTCGGTTTTGCCTCGATCTTGGCCTTCGATTTTGGCCTTCGATCGAGGTCCTCGATCATGGCTCTCAACCCTGGTCTTCGACCATGCCTTCGATCGTGGACCTCGACCTTGGTCTTCAACCCTGCCTTCAATCGTGTCCCTCGACCCTGGGTTCGATCGCGGCTTCGAGCCTGATCATCGACCCTGCCTTCGATCATGGCCCTCGACCCTAGGCTCGATCGTGGCTTTGAGCCTGATCCTCGACCCTGCATTCGATCGTGGCCCTCGACCCTGGGCTCGATCGTCCTCAATTCTGGGCTCGATTTATTTGGGCTCGATTCTGGGCTTGCTTTTATCTGGCAGAAGAAATTTACAAAAGAAGGAAATTGCAGCAGGTGTTGTAGTTCAATTTTTGATCCATTAACCATCCGAAACTCACCCGAGGCCCTCGGGACCTCAACCAAACATACCAAAAAGTCCTAAAACATCATACGAACTTAGTCGAATCCTCAAATCACCTCAAACAACGCTAAAAATCATGAATTATGCCCCAATTCAAGCCTATTGAACTTGAAACTTTCCATTTCTATAAACAACGCCGAAACCTATCAAATCATGTCTGATTGACCTCAAATTTTGCACACCAGTCATAAATGATATAACATACCTATTAAAATTTTCAGAATCGGATTTCGACCCCGATATCAAAAAGTCAACCCCCCGGTCAAACTTTCCAAAAATTCAACTTTCGGCATTTCAAGCCTAATTCCTCTACGGGCCTCCAAATATTTTTCCGGACACGCTTCTAAGTCCAAAATCACCATATGGAGCTATTGGAATCATCAAAATTCAAATCCGAGGTCATTTACACATAGGTCCATATCCGCTCCACTTTTCTAACTAAAATTCTTTTCAATTATGAGACTAAGTGTCTCATTTCATTCCGAATTCCTTCCGGACCCGAACCAACTAACCCGATAAGTCATAAATTAATTGTAAGGCATAAATTGAGCAATAAATGGGAGAACAGGGTTATAATATTCAAAACGACCGGCCGGGTCGTTACATTCTCCCCCCTATTAAACAAACGTTTGTCCTCGAACAGGTTTAGAATAATACTTGTAGTCTCAAATAAGTGTGAATATTTGCTCCGCATCTCCTGCTCAATCTCCCAAGTAGTTTCTCCGGCTGGCTGACCTCTCCACTGCACCTTCACTGATGCTATGCTTTTTGACCTCAACTTTCAAACCTGCCGGTCTAAAATAGTCACCGGCTCCACATCATAAGTCAAATTACTGCCCAGCTGTATAGTACTAAAATTCAGAATATGAGACGGATCCCCGACATACTTTCGGAGCATGGATACATGGAATACTGGATGAACACCTAATAGACTAGGTGGCAAAGCAAGTTCATAAGCCACCTCCCCAATTTTCTTAAGTATCTCAAAAGGACCAATATACCGAGGGCTCAACTTGCCATTTTTTCCAAACCTCAACACACCCTTCATGGGTGAAATCTTGAGCAGAACCTTCTCCCCAACCATGTGAACAACATCACGAACTTTCTTGTCGGCATAACTCTTCTGTCTAGACTGTGCCGTGCGAAGCCGTTCCTGAATCACTTTGACCTTCTCTAAAGTATCATGAACCAAGTCAGTGCCCAATAGCCTAACCTCACCTGGCTCAAACCAATCCACCGGCGATCGGCACTGTCTCCCATACAAATCTTCATACGGAGCCATTTGAATGCTTGACTGGTAGCTATTATTGTAAACAAACTTCGCGAGTGGCAAAAAATGATCACAAGAACCCCCAAAATCAATGACACAAGTGCGTAGCATATCCTCCAATATCTGAATAGTGCGTTCGGACTGCCCATCCGTCTGAGGGTGAAATATTGTACTCAACTGAACCTGTGTGCCCAATTCTCGCTGCACTGCCCTCCAAAACTATGAGGTAAACTGCGTACCCCGATCTAAAATAATAGACACCGGCACACCGTGTAGGCGAACAATCTCGCGAATATAAATCCCAACCAACCGATCCGAAGAATAATTAGTACCAATTGGAATAAAATGTGCGGACTTGGTTAACTGATCTACAATTACCCAAACAACATCAAACTTTCTCAAGGTCCGTGGGAGCCCAACTACGAAGTCCATGGTAACACGCTCCCACTTCCACTCCGGAATTTCAAGTCTCAGAAGCAATCCTCCTGGCCTATCATGTTCATACTTTACATGTTGACAATTTAAACACCGAGATACAAACCCAACTATATCTTTCTTCATCCGCCTCCACCAATAGTGCTGCCTAAAATCCTGATACATCTTCGCAGCGCCTGGATGAATAGAGTACCGCGAACTGTGAGCTTCCTAGAGAATCAGCTCACGCAAACCATCTACATTAGGCACACAGAGCCTGCCCTGCATCCGTAATACACTGTCATCTTCAATAGTGACTTCCTTGGCATCACCGTGCTAAACCGTGTCCTTAAGGACAAGCAGATGTGGATCATCATATTGGCGCTCTCTGATGCGATCATATAAAGAAGACCGAGAAACCACACAAGCCAAAACTCGATTTGGCTCGGAAACATCCAATCTAACAAACTGATTAGCCAAGGCATAAACATCCAAGGCTAAAGGCCTCTCTGCTACTGGTAAGTATGCTAAGCTGCCCAAACTCTCTGCCTTACGACTCAAGGCATCGGCCACCACATTGGCCTTTCTGGGATGAGAGAGCATGGTGATATCATAATCCTTAAGTAACTCCAACCATCTTCGCTGCCGCAAGATAAGACCCTTCTGTTTAAACAAATATTGTAGACTCCGATGATCGGTATATACCTCGCACTGGACACCGTATAAGTAAGCCGCCAAATTTTCAAGGCATGAACAATAGCTGCTAACTCAAGATCATGGACTGGATAATTCTTCTCATGTACCTTTAATTGTCTGGACGCATAGGCAATCACCCTACCGTCTTGCATCAGCACTGTACCGAGACTAATACGCGACGCGTCACAATACACAGTATAAGACTCTAAACCTGTAGGCAACACCAATATTGGAGTTGTAGTCAAAGATGTCTTGAGCCTCTGAAAATTCTCTTCACATTCATCCGACCACCTGAACGGAGCACCTTTCTGGGTCAATTTAGTCATAGGCAATGCAATAGACGAGAAACCCTCCATGAAACGACGATAATAACCGGCCAAGCCGAGAAAACTCTGAATCTCAGTAACTGAGGATGGTCTGGGCCAATTCTGAACTGCCTCTATTTTATTCGAATCCACCTTAATTCCTTCACTGGACACTATATGTCCCAAGAATGCCACCGAACTAAGCTAGAACTCACACTTAGAGAATTTGGCATAAAGTTTCTCCTCTCTCAGCCTCTGTAATACAATACCCAAGTGTTGTGCATGCTCCTCCTGGCTACGTGAATACACCAGAATATCATCAATAAATACCACTACAAATAAATCAAGATACGACTGGAATACACTATTCATCAAATGCATAAATGTTGCTGGGGCATTGGTTAGTCCAAAAGACATCACAAGAAATTCATAGTGGCCATAACGAGTTTTGAATGTCGTCTTTAGAATATCCGAATCCCGAATTTTCAACTGGTGATACTTTGATCTCAAATCAATTTTGGAGAACACCCTCACTCCCTGAAGTTGGTCAAATAAGTCATCAATAAGCGGTAATGGATATTTATTCTTGATTGTAACTTTATTCAACTGCCTATAATCAATGCACATCCGCATACTACCATCTTTCTTTTTCACAAACAGAACTGGTGCACCCCAAGGTACACTAGGCCTAATAAACCCTTTTTCAAGGAGTTCCTGAAGTTGCTATTTCAATTCTTTTAACTCAGTTGGTGCCATAGGATACGGAGGAATAAATACAGGTTGAGTGTCCTGCACCAAGTCAATACCGAAATCAATATCCCCGTCGGGTGGCATACCCGGCAGGTCTACAGGAAATACATTCGAAAAGTCTCGCACGATTGGTACTGAATCAATAATAGGAGTATCTGCATCTCACAAAGGCCAAATATGACAGACACCCCTTTCCAACCATACATTGGGCCTTCAAATAAGAAATTACCTTGCTAGGAACAAAATCTAGAGAACCTCTCTATTCAACCTTTGGCAACCCCGATATTGTCAACGTCACAATTTTTGCGTGACAGTCCAGAATAGCATGACATGAAGACAACCAATCCATACACAGGATTACATCGAAATCAACCATACCGAGTATTAAGAGATCAACTCTAGTCTCCAATTCCCCAATAGTTACCACACACGACCGATACACACGGTCCGTAGTAATAATATCGCCCACCGGTGTAGATACACAAATAGGTGAAACTAAGGATTCACAGGACATATCCAGATAATGAGCAAAATAAGATGATACATATGAATAAGTGGAACCAAGGTCAAATAATATAGAAGCCTCCCTGTGGTACAATGAAACAATACCTATGATCACTGCGTCTGAGGCAACAACATCTGGCATGACATGAAAAGCATAGAATCGAGCCTGCCCGCCACCTGATCAGCCTCCCCCTCTTGGGCGACCCCTAACTTCTTGACCCCCACCCCGAGCTGGCTGGGCGGGTGGTGTAACTGCTGGTACTAGTGTCGTTGGTCGAGAACTCTGTTGTGGAGCCCCACTCAACAACCTAGGACAATCTCTCTTAAAATGACCCAATTCTCCGCACTCGAAACAACCCATCCTCTAACGAAATTGCTGCTCTTGATAACCCAAAGAATTACCTATAGAAGCCTGAGCAGACAAGGCATAATGAGAACTCTGCGATGGTAGTGCACTGAATGAAGACTGGCCTGAGTGAGCACTATAAGAACCGTGGATAGCTGATGCACCATGATGAGCTGGATAACTCGCTGGAGCGTGTCTGTAAGAACAGCCCCTACCGCGGTAAAACTGACCCCCTGAAGGAACACCACTGAAATTATCGGAACTACGAGGCCTTTTAACCTCTCTCTTAACTCGTTCCTGGTTGCGAACCATCTCAATCTAACGAGCAATGTCGATAACCTCGTCGAAAGTAGCATCAGACATTCTTTCTCTGGTCATGAGTAATCGCAGCTGAAAAGTGAGGCCATCTATGAATCTCATGATCCTTTCCCTGTCTGTGGGAATCAACCAGATAGCATGACGGGCCAATTCTAAAAATCGCATCTCCTATTGTGTCACAGACCTATCACCCTGACGAAGCTACTCAAACTGCCTGTGCAACTCCTCTCTGCGGGACTGAGGTACAAACTTCTCCAGGAATAGACTGGAGAACTGCTGCCGGGTAAGGGGTGCTGCATCGACTGGCCTACACCTCTCGTAATACTCCCACCATCTGAAGGCAGCCCCAGTAAACTGAAAAGTAGTGAATGAGACCCCACTGGTCTCTAGAATACCCGTTGTCCGAAGCATCCACTGACACTTATCCAAAAAAACTTGGGCATCCTCTAACTCAACACCGCTAAATGGTGGAGGTCGATGCCTCTCAAATCTCTCAAGTTTCCTCTGCTCATCATCTGCCATAACATGAACTACCGGGGCCTGAGCAGCTACAACCGGCAGGGCTGGTAGTTCCCCCGGTATCTGAAGTCCCTGTACTACTTGGTCTGGAGTACGTGCAACAGGGGTATGAGTACCTCCCCGGCCTGAGAAGTGGTAGGTGCGGCCTGAGCCGAAACCACCTGAGCAAGGCGAGTGCAAGCTGCCAATATTTGGGCCAAAGTCTCCTGAAGGCCTGGAATCTCAATGGGCACAGCTAGTGCCTGAGCTGATCCTGTCGGCTCAGCTATATTCAGAATCTGCTCCTGAGCTGGAGCAACTAGTGGTACTACAGGTGCTGGTCCAACTGTGGTACGAGCTACACCTCGACCCCGACCTCTCACGGCCCTAACTGGTGGAACTGGTGGTTGATCGTCTGATCCGGTAGTACGTGTCCTCACCATTAGTGAGAGAATAAAATAGCAAAAATTTAGTTTCCAGAATCAACAAATTCGCACGACAAAATACAAGAAAGTGAAATTTTCCTAAGGGTTCTGCAGCCTCTCGAAGATAAAAACAGACGTCTCCGTACCGATCCGCAAGACTCTACTAAACCTGCTCATGACTCGTGAGACCTATATAACCTAGGCTCAACTTGTCACGACCCAAAATCTCACTTGTCGTGATGGCGCCTATCTCGATACTAGGCAAGTCGACACTCTCAATAAACTCCCATATCTTTTGAGTTTGAAAACATAATATCTTAATTTAGCGGAAGAAAAACTCAAAAATACATATATAAACACTCCCAAAATTCGATGTCACTAAGTACATGAGCATCTAATATAAATACAAGTCTGGAAAATATGATCTATAATAGTCTGAGACCAAATACAGTAAAACAAGGAGATAGGGAAGGAGAGCCAAGGTTTGCGAAACATGGCAGCTACCTCATAATCTCCTGAAATCCAACTGCGTGAAATGATCAACACACGCTATGTCCGGGAACACCTGGATCTGCACACGAAGTGCAGGGTGTAGTATGAGTACAATCAACTCAGCAAGTAACAATAATAAATAAGGAACTGAAGATAATGATGAGCTACACTGTTACAGTTCGTTTTCAGTAATTCCAGCAAAGAATAGAAATGCTTCCAAATCTGGCAGTTTAAGTCAAATCAATTTTATATCGTTCAATTTCATATAATCCGGATATAAAATCTTTCAGAGATTTCACAACAATGACAGATAGCAATCAAGTGCAATTAATAAAGCAAAGCAAGTACAACCTCTCAGGCGACAGTCACTCAACTCATCACAACAGCTCAACCACACGGCTCTCAGCCCTCAACACTCACACTCAATGGTTACCCGCGCTCACTGGGGTGTATAGACTCCGGAAGGGCTCCTACAGCCCAAGCGCCATAATCCGCACGGACAACTCACATGTTGCACGAACAACTCACGTGCTATAATATCCTGCACGGACAACTCACGTGCCATATATCCTTACCTCACCGACAGGCCCTCGGCCTTTCTCAGTCCTCAACCTCTCTAGTCTCTCGGGCTCTCGAAAATCACAAGGATCGGCCCAAACAAAGATAACATAGTAAATCAACAAATATCAAGAAAGACCGAGGTTTGATGCATAAGTAAAATCATGACTGAGTACAAGACAGCAATTAGCAAATAATTCAACAAGTACGCGACCTCTGTGGGTCCCAACAGTACTATTACACAGCCTAAGCATGATTTTAACATGTTTTACAGTCAAATTTCTTTAACAAAAAGAGACCTTATAGCTAACAACATGTTATTCAACTTTACAGAGCGTGAAATTCTTTACTGGGATTTAATCACATGATACCAAAATCTGGGATTTAATACCCTCAGGACCAGATTTAAAACTATTACTTACCTCAGAGCGGGAAATTCTTTACTCTGCTATGCCTTTGCCTTGCAAATCGGATGCCGAATGCCTCGAATCTAGTCACAAATAATTCATTTCTGTCAATAAACTTTATTGAAATTATTTCCATAAGAAAATACTAATTTTTCATAAAAATCTGGAATTTAGCTCAAAAATCGCCCGTGGGGCCCATATTTCGGAACCCAACAAAAGTTATAAAATTCGAAAGCCCATTCAACCACGAGTCTACCCATACCAATTTTACCAAAATCCGACCTCAACTCGACCCTCAAATCTACAAATCTTATTTTAGAATTTCTAAGTTCCAATCTCCGATTTACACATCAAAATCTTGTAATCTAGTCGGATTATTCGATGATAATTCAATATTATGGAGTAGAAATGATCACAAGGGACTTATCTCAAGTTTTACTTGAAAATATATCAAAAAATCGCCTCTCCTCAAGCTCCAATTTGTCAAAAATGGCGAATGGGACAAAGTCCCTATTTTATAATTCTGCCTAGACTGCCTCGGTTTTGCCTCGATCTTGGCCTTCGATTTTGGCCTTCGATTTTGGCCTTCGATCGAGGTCCTCGATCCTGGGTCTCGATCCTGGGCCTCGATCCTGGACCTCGATCATGGCTCTCGACCCTGCCTTCGATCGTGGCCCTCGACCCTGGGCTCGATCGTGGCTTCGAGCCTGATCATCGACTCTGCTTTCAATCGTGGCCCTCGACCCTGGGCTCAATCGTGGCTTCGAGCCTGATCCTCGACCCTGCCTTTGATCGTGGCCCTCGACCCTGGGCTCGATTCTTTGGCAGAAGAAATTTCCAACAGAAGGAAATTGCAGCAGCTGTTATAGTTCAATTTTTGATCTGTTAACCATCCGAAACTCACCCGAGGCCCTTGGGACCTCAACCAAATATACCAACAAGTCCTAAAACATCATAAGAACTTAGTCGAATCCTCAAATCACCTCAAACAATGCTAAAACCATGAATTACGACCCAATTCAAGCCTATTGAACTTTCAAACTTTTTATTTCTACAAACAACGCCGAAACCTATCAAATCACGTCCGATTGACTTCAAATTTTGCACACCGATCATAAACGATATAACAGACCTATTAAAATTTTCAGAATCGGATTTCGACCCCGATATCAAAAAGCCAACCCCCGGTCAAACTTTCCAAAAATTCAACTTTCGGCATTTCAAGCCTAATTCCTCTACGGACCTCCAAAAATTTTTTGGACACGCTCCTAAGTCCAAAATCACCATACGGAGCTATTGGTCATCAAAATTCAAGCCTAATTCCTCTACGGACCTCCAAAAAATTTTCGGACACGCTCCTAAGTCCAAAATCAACATACGAAGCTATTGGTTATTTACACATAGGTCCATATCCGGTCCACTTTTCTAACTTAAATCTTTTTCAATTATGAGACTAAATGTCTCATTTCATTTTGAATTTCTTCCGGACCCGAACCAACTAACCCGATAAGTCATAAATCAATTACAAGGCATAAATTGAGCAATAAATGGGGGAACGGGGTTATAATATTCAAAACGACCGGCTGGGTCATTACATTTTACCTTCCTATACTACATATAAAACTTTATTACCCTTCTTAATTAATTTTTAAATTAATTACATGGCCATATACAATTTACCAATCATATACGAATTAGTTTTAAATGTGTATCCCCTTATGTAAAGAATTGAATAAGGAATCAGTTATTTCTCATCCATGTTCTCTCTCTCCTGTGCTCTTTCCCGCACTCTCTCTCTCTCTCTCTCTCTCTCTCTCTCTCTCTCTCTCTCTCTCTATCTCTCATTCATGTTGCACAATTGGTATTAAAATTGAAATTGTCAATCTATAACTTAGCAATTTTCTCATTCATGTTGCACAATTGGTGTTCAAATAGAAATTGCCAATCAATAAATTTTGAAGGTGTTTGACTTTCCACCATTGATAACCATTAAAAAGCTTTGAAGTTTTGAATTCGAATTTGTGTTTTCAAAAACCATTATATGTTTGGATTAGGTGTTGTTGCAAACAATTAGGAATATTGTTTGGAGTTTATATCTCAATTTTGAAGGTGTTTGGTTTAAACTTAATTTGGCTGAATTTCAGATTGAAACTCGAAGAAGAAGAAAAAGAAGAAGAAGAAGAAGAAGACATGACATATTATATTGCAGAAATTGTAGAAAAATTATAGATAATTTGTAGATAAGTTGTATAATATATAATTAGTTGTAAGAAATTTATTTTTACTATGTATAAATCAGATGTATAAAATTTGTATTTAAGTTATCAATACTATCTTTTTACATAAAGTTATTGATATGTATCAAAATTGTATTAAGAGAGAAAGTTTTGATTGGAATTTTAGAGAGAAAAAATCACACACCACATACAAAATATATACAAATCAGATACAAAATATACAAAAGACATATTGTATAAAATTTGTATGAACATTGTATTTAAGTTGTATGATGTTGTAGATGTATTTTAACTAGTAAAAATAATGTATGAAAGTTGTAGATTAGTCGTAAATAAGTGCATATTGTATAATTAGTTGTATGATATTTATATTTAGTATGTATGAAAGTTGTAGATAAGTTATTGTCACGACCCAATTTTTCCTCCGTCTGACGTCGTGACGACACCTAGTCTCTACAACTAGGTAAGCCTAAAAATTTTGCGGAATAATAAAATAAAATATAAATTTAACCAACTATTCAAAAATACACAACAATCCCAAAACTCGGAACATCGTGAATCACAAACTATAGAAGGAAAATCTAGTGTCTCTATATATCCGAGTCTAACAAAGGAAAAATACAGAAGATAATGGACACGAGAAAAAATAGAAGGGGACTCTGAGGCCTGTGGACGCGGCAGATATACCTTGAAGTCTCCAAAGCTGTTCCGGCTCACTGATAGTGTGGCTGATAAGGAGTAACTGGATCTGCACACGAAAAATATGTGCAGAGAGTAGCATGAGTACACCACAATCGGTACCCAGTAAGTGCCAAATCTAACCTCGGTCGAGTAGTAACGAGGTCAGGTTAGGGCCCTACTGGTAAATATATAATAAAATAATATAAAGTGTAATACCGCAATAAAATAAAGGCTAAAATTTAACAACAATGAAATCATAGAAGGAAACAACTCAGTACACATAAACACAACAGGGGATCTCCCGAGATACCGTCTCGTAGTCCCAAACGTAAATGTGTAGGGGATCTCCCGGAATACCGTTCCGTAGTCCCAAAGTAAATATGCAGTACAGGAGGATCTCCCGGAATACCGTTCTGTAGTCCCAAAGTAAATATGAGGTACATGGGGATCTCCCGGAATACCTTTTCGTAGTCCCAAAGTAAATATACAACGTAAACAATAGAAATGCAACTACATCACGAAATCTTACGATTTAGACTAAGTACGAGTCAAGGAAGAAGCAGGAAATTCACTAAGCATGTTGCACAGACTTCACATAAGCAATTAAGACACGTAGACATGTTGTATTAGACTAAACATTATAGCTACACATATTGGAATAACTCAATTAAGAATAAAAATAGATTAATACTCATTAAAATGGTATAACTCAAAATAAAAGGAAAACAAGTTGTTGCTCAGTAAGAAAATTGGGTTTTACCACAACTAGTACGTGTACGTACTCGTCACCTCACGTACACGTCGCTCACATATCACAATAGTTCCAAATCTTAAGGAGATTTTTCCCACACAAAGTTAGGCAAGCCACTTACCTCGAACCAAGCTCAATCAATCGGTAAGAATGCCTTTCCCACGAATATCCGGTTCTGAATGACCCAAATCTAGCCAAAAGCAATTACATATCATAAATACAACCATAATAGACTCATCTTATTAATTAAATCAATACTTTAACAAAAATTCTGAAATTCGCCCTAAAAGGTCGACCCCGGCCCACGTCTCGAAATCAAGTAAAAGTCACAAAATTCGAAAACTCATTCACTTACGAGTCTAACCATATCAAATTTACTAAAATTCGACACCAAATGGTCCTTCAAATCCACAATTCAAACTTTTCAAATCCCTAGCCTCCAACTCCCAATTTTCACCTTAAATACACACTAACTAGGTGGGAAAATAAATGGGGAAGCAAGATTATTGATAAAAAATAAGCACAAGGGACTTACCTCAAGAAATCTCTCGAAAATGCTCAAAACAATCGCCCTAAACCGAGTTTGCCAAATCCAAAATTACAAAAATCACGAAGCCCTTCGGTTTTAACCATTGCCCAGGTATTTCCGCACCTGCGGAGCCTGGGCTCGCACCTGCGGGTGCGCTTGTGCAGAAAAATATGTGCATCTGCGCAAATCACTTTCCCCTGCCTCTGCACATGCGATAAAGGGTCGCACCTGTGGAAATTCTTTTCGCACATGCGGTCCCATCTCAGGCTGCCCAAAATCCGCTTCTGCGCCAATTTCCTCGCACCTGCGGGCAGCTTTGCGCAGGTGCGATTACAGCAGAACCAGCACCAGAAAAATCTTCCAAGTCCAAAAATGATCCAATAACCATCTGAAACTCACCTGAGGCCCCCCGGTACCTCAACCAAGCATACCAACAAGTCCTAAAATACCATATGAACTTAGTCGAGCCTTTAAACCACATCAAACAACGCTAAATCACAAATTATCAAGAACTTGAAACTTCCAAATTCGACAACTGATGCCGAAACCAACCAAACCACATCCAATTGACCCTAAATTTTGCACACAAGTCATATTCGACGCTACGGACCTACTCCAACTTCTGAAATCGGAATCCGACCCCGATATCAAAATTTTCACTACCGGTCCAAATACGCAAAAATTCTACTTTCGCCATTTCAAGTCTAAATAAGCTACAGACTTCTAAAACACAATCTGAACACGCTCCTAAGTTCAAAATCACCCAACGGAGCTAACGGAACCGAAGAAACTCCATTTCGGAGTCATATTCATACAGTTCCAACTACGGTCAAAATTCTAAGACTTAAGCTTTCATTTAGGGACTAAGTGTCACAAATCACTCCAAAAACCAAAACGAAACCTCCTGGCAAGTCACAATAGCAGAAATAAATATGGGAGAAGCAGTAAATAGAGGATCATGGCTATTACTCTCAAAATGACCGGCCGGGTCGTTACAGTTATAAATAAGTTATATATTATATAATGGTAAAATGGCCTCGGGGCCACTTAAACTTGTACTCATTTATTAACCTGATAAACAAACTCATAATTTTCTCATTTCAACACTGCTACTTGAGAAAACTGCTACTAATAAATATTTTTGACTGTTGACCGTACCTATGTGGAACCGGTATAGCTGACATGGCCACATTGAGTGAAAAGCACGTTGTCAAAGCGCGTAGATAGGATTGTTTTTATTAAAAAAAAAATTAGATTAAAAAAATATAAATGAAAAAGGAAAAGAAAAAACATATCCCTCTCCCTTCTCTTTTACCCTCCCCCACACCCTTCTCTCGTCTTCCCCAGCAAACTCCTCACCCCCTTTCTGTATTTTTCATTTCCTATTCTAATTTCCCCTCCCCCTCCCTTTCCTCGTTTCTTTTCCACTCCCTCTTCCCATTCCAATATTTTTTTATTCATTTGCTAGTTTCCACCCATTTTTTTCTGTCCCAACCTCCCTCAACTCCTCCATAACTAAGGGTGGCAATTTGAGCCCAAACCCATCCAACCCGCCCAAAGATTAATGGGTTGGGCTACATCATTTTAGCTCATGGGTCTATTTGGGCTGAGCACAAGTTAACCCATTATTTTTTATAGTTCATTCTGACTCATTAAGTAGCCCAAATACAACCTATGAAGCTCACCCCAACATATCTAGAAATTTACTACTTAGTTGCCACATTATTAGTTTGTATCTAAGTTTAAAAATGAGAATCAAGGTATTTAAGTTTTCTGTTTTTTCGCTTTTCTGCGCCACCCACTCACCCCAACCCCGCCCACCCACCCCCCCTCCCCCAAAAAATAATTTTTTAACTTTTTTTTTGTATTTTTAATTTTCTATTTTCTGTTTTTTTTTATTTTCTGTATCACCCAACCCCCACTCACCCACCCCCACCACCACAATTTTTTTACTATTTTTTTATATTTTTAATTTTCTGCTTTCTGTTTTTTCGTTTTTCTGCACCACTCCAACCCTCCACCCCACCCCACCCCCACCCAACCACAAAATATTTTTCAACTTACACATTTTAAATACTAATTTGTTATTTAAGAAAATATATTTTGATTCTCAAAATACTAATAGCATTGATTGCCTTTTATACATAGGTGTATAAAAGGTAAAAGACTTTTGTTTATGCAAGATGAGCATGGTTCTAAAACATAGGTCAAGTTGGGCGGGTTGGGCTATGACCCATTGGTTAGCCCATCTTGACCCAACCCATCTTAGCCCAAGTACACTTTGGGCTGGGTTGCGCAATGACCCATTTATTGATATAGCCCATCTTGACCCAAATTCAGCCCAACCCACCTACTTGCCACCCATATCCATAACCAACACCTTTACCCCATATCGCTGCCATCAGCTCCCCCTTTCTCTTCTTCTTTCTTTTCCCTTTTTCCTTTTTCTTTCAAAGCAAATCTAGTTAGTCGGCTATCGCTAATGGATTGCAGGTGAGAATTGATAAAAAAAAAATTATGTGGCTTTGATAGAAGAACAAGAAAATAAATTGAATTTTTTGACTTCAACGAAATTTGCCGGTGCTGTTTGGTGAAAGTAATTTTGAAATGGAATAACAACAACGTTTTACTCGAAGAGAAAATGGGGGGGGAGGGGGGGGGAGGGGTCAGTGGTAGTGATTATGACTTGAAAATGAAGATTCAAGAAAATGATAATGGTTAAAAATGGCTGAGGCTTGGTTTTGTCGTTGGTGGACTATCGACGAAGCTATGGTAGAGAAAAAAGAGAAAGAAAAATAAATTAAAAATCTGATAAATTATTTTTTGTTTTAAATGTGGGATCCAAAAATTCCACGTCATATAATAAAGATCAAGCATGTGACATAGCATTCGTGTCAGAGCAATTGACGAACACGTTCAATACGAAGTGCGTATTAGTAGTCATTTTCTCGAGTAGAGGTGTTAGAATGGGAAAATTATAAGTTTATTTATCGGGTTGACAAATAGGTGCAAAGTTTAAGTGGCTCCGAGGCCATTTTTCCTTATATAATTAGTTGTTACAATTTATTTTTAGTTTATATGATGTTGTAGATGTAGAGAATAGAAAAATTGAGGGGGGTTGGCAGACTTGATATTTCCCGCTCCGTATTAATAATATACTCGTATTGTTATATTGTTGATGAATTGGTCATGCCCGATTCAATTGAAATAGAAATATTCGTATTACTAATACTGTTAGTAATATATGTATAAAGGGCGAACAACTGAGAAGGTCGTCTTTTGAATTGTTATTCTTTTATTTCACGTTATCTTATTATTTGTAATTCATTTCTAGCGATGTTGGTAATATATTGTTAAAAAGGTGCGAGAAATTACTTTTCATTTTCAGAATAATGGTATTTCATTAGTTCAGCAAAGGAAACCAACCAGCCAATTGCAAAACTTCGTTCGGACATAAATTTCAGTCTTTTATCGTCACTAGAGATTCAGAAGTTATGGAGTTTCTGTAGTATCTTTTAAACAGCACAAAATGATTTTGGAGTTGTTACTACATCTAACCTGCCTTTGAAATACCAATATTGCATCAACAATAACACTTAGGCCGAGAGAAGCAGGGGACTACTTGTGAAAGTACGATTTTGGGTGGAGAGAGGCAACAGAGAATAGGAAAATTGAGGGGAGGAGGAAAAAAAAAGGGAAATTGTGTAACTACTAATAATGGATTGTATATAAATGGTAAGAAAAACTTGTTTAGGGCGGGTAATATACAAAATATGAACAATTTTAGTAAATAAGTTTCAAATACTGTATAGGAAGGAAAAAATCCCCAAAAGAAATACATGCAAAAGAAAATATTGATCATATTTTCTCAATATACGCCAAAAATGTATTGTGGCCAAACGCACGCGTAAGTATGCGTGATCGCCAAGTAATAAAATAGTAAGTAGAATATCATTCTCACGGTGACTTGTTATAAATTTTTTACTAAATTAGAAGATCCTAATTATCTTAAAAAGAATTAAACCCAATAATGGTGATTCTAAACTAATTAAAATGAACAAAAAAATAAATAATAAATTTTGAACAAAAGAAGTGCATATTTTTATGTTATCAGTTGATAAAAGGATCTAGGGTTATTAGATATCTAACAATTCAATTGTATTGTTCAACTGATTCAACTTCTTAATTTATCAGTTTACTAATTGATCGGAACTTACTTATGATCAGCATGCCCCGTAATACTACTGTCTATTCAAGATATATCAACCTTTATCCTTATGGTATTGAATTTATCAAAGAACAAATAAATACGATATTCAACTAAGCTAGACTGTTAGGTATATTTCTATCCTAACCGTCAAATTATTCCCGGAGGTACAGATTCAGAAACAAGCTCTACTCAATCCTCTTTGCAATATAAAATTTTCTTTTATAAGTTAACCGCTAGATTCGTAGATAATATTCAATTTATGAACAGACAATCAAATAATTATGCACATGATTGAATAAATAAACTAATATGACAAATCAAGAAACCAAAATCAATATTCGAACAATAATAGCCATGAAAGAACTAAAATCCCAAAACATGAAGTTTAACTCTATATAGACATAGTAGCCACCAATAAATCATCTAAAGAAATATAAATTCACCAAGTTTGGCAGAAGAAAAGATGAACTTCAAGCTCCACTGTTATTCCTTGATCTACCTAGGTCAAAAGTTCTCGACAAATCGTGTTTAGGGTATATTTATAGGTGTAGGAGGTATTTTAGGCAAATCCCAAGTCAGCTAGGAAAAACTGGGGGTCGTTTCTGCCCCTCGCATCCCAGCTCTGTTTCTCTTCTTTTCTCTTGATGCCTCGTGCGATCTGCCAAAATCACTATTTTACGCGAGGCCTGATTCCCCTAGCTCGTCTACCTCCTCTGGAAATGCAAGGCTTGGTGGACGAGCATCTTCAACTCTTTCTTTTGTTTAACTTTCCGTTTTGTGCCAAAAACACTCTATTAATTTTATCCAAATTTATTCCTACACATAAGTAATACATAATGAGCATCAATCACTTCAATTATCATGCAATCTTCTTTAAATAGCATAATATATGGGACACAGACATACTCAAGCACATGTACTTTTTTGCAAATTATCACATTAAAAGTTAAATCATTTTTCAAACAATGGAAAATATTTTTAACTATGCGGTGCTATTCTCATGGATTCGTGAATTATACGAACATAGTCTTTATTATTATAAGTGGACCCCATTTACCTTATTGGCATTACTATTTAGTTATATTGTGACTTAACTAGGGAGATGTCACGACCCAAACTCCCTTCGTATAACATCCTTACGACACCTAGTCTCTACGACTAAGTAAACCAAACAAATTGCGAAAATATAACAAAAACGAAAGTAAAACTTGACAACTAACAACAGTGGATAACTGAATAACTAATAACAATGCCGCTCGGCATGTACAATAACCAATACTCTATAATACACAGTCTTCCAAAGCCCGGAACATCATAAGTCACAAGTTATAGAAGGAAGCTAGTATCTCTATACACCAGAGTTTAACAAAAAAAGTACGGAAGGTAAATGTCATAGGCGAGAATAGAGGGGGACTCCGAGGTCTGCGGACGCGACTGATGTACCTTGAAGTCTCCATACAACAGCAAGCACTCTCAGCTAATAGCGAGGCTGATAAGTAGTACCTGGATCTGCACACAAAAATATGTGCAGAAGAGTAACATGATTACACTACAACAGTACTCAGTAAGTGCCAAGCCTAACCTCGGTCGAGTAGTGACGAGGTCAGGTCAGGCCCACTGGTATATAATAAATAAAGCAGGAGAATATACAGTATAATAAGAGACTAGAATTTAACAAAAGGAAATATAGCGAGGCATCAGTACAACACACATGGGTAAACAACAGGGGATCTCCTGAGATACCGTCTCGTAGTCCCAAAATAAATATATAGGGAGAAATTCCGAGGAACCGCCTCGTAGTCTCAAAAGTAAATGTGCAGGGAGAACTCCCGAGGAACCACCTCGTAGTCTCAACAGTAAATGTGCAGGGAGAACTCCCGAGAAACCGCCTCGTAGTCTCAAAAGTAAATATACAGGGAGAACTCCCGAGGAACCGCCTCGTAGTCTCAAAAGTAAATATGCTGGGAGAACTTCCGAAGAACCGCCTAGTAGTGTCAAAAGTAAACACACAACTCAACCGATAAATACCATAGTTAATAGCAAGAATTTTACAGTTAAGGCTGATAAAGAATAAGAAAAATAGGAAATCAACTAGGCATGCTTCACAATGTTCAAATAAATAGTTAAAATGTAGACGTGCGATATTAGACTAAACAGGATAACTACGCATATTGGGATAACTCAATTAAGACTGAAAAATCGACTAATACTTATTTAAATGGTATAACTCAAATTAAAGGAACAAAATCGCTACTCAGTAAAATAAATCGAATTTTTCAACAAATAGCTTGTGTACATACTCGTCACCTCACGTATACGGCGCTCACATATCACAACAATACCAAATCCTAAGGGAATTTTCCCCACACAAGGTTAGACAAGCCACTTACCTAGAACCAAGTTCAATCAATCGGTAATAATGCCTTTTCCACGAATATCCGACTCTGAATGGCCCAAATCTAGCCAAAATCAAATTCATACCATAAATACAACTATAAGAAATTAATCTAATTAATGAATTCAAAGCTAAAGCAAGAAATTAGAAAATCGCCCCAAAAGGTCTCCCCGAGCCCACGTCTCGGAATCAGGTAAAATTCACAAAATACGAACACCCATTCACTCACGAGTCTAACCATACAAGAATTACTCGAATCCGACCTCAAATCACCTTCCAAAACTCGAAATTTTAGTCTATGAAGTTTCTTCCATTTTCCCTCCAACTCAAATCCCTAATTAGATGATGAAAATAGCAATAGATTCATGAAATGTAGTCCAATCCGAGTTAGAACCACTTACCCCAACAATCTCCTGGAAGAAATCTCGAAATATCGGTACCGCACCTGCGGAAAATCCATCGCAGGTGCAAAAATAACTAAAGAGGGCTGGGACCGCATCTACGGCAAGGGGGACGCACCTGCGTGTGCGTGCCTGCGGAGCACTGTCCACTTCTATGATCATTTACCGCGCATGTGGTTCCTATAACGCATCTGCGGGCATCGCAGATGCGGAAATTTCCTCGCACCTGCGATCCCTGGCCACACCTCCAATCTCCGCTTCTGCGCTTTGTGCGCCGCACGTGCGATCCCGCACCTGTGGTCTCCCCGCCGCAGATGCGAAAACACCAGATGCCTGAAGACTTCAGCAACAACACCAATCCAACTTTTGATCCGTTAAGCACCTGAAACTCACCCGAAGCCCCCGGGACCTCAACCAAACATACCAACCAACCCTTAAATACCATACAAACATAGTCAAGCCCTCAAACCATATAAAAATCACGAATCATCCTCCGATTCAAACTTAAATAACTTAAAACTTCCAAATTCGACAACCGATGCCGAAACCAACCAAACCACGTCCGATTGACCCCAAAATTTGCACATAGGTCATATTCAACCCTACGGACCTACTCCAACTTTTAGAATTGGAATCCGACCCCAATATCAAAAAGTCTACTACTGGTCAAAATCTCCAAAAATTCGACTTTCTCCATTTTAAACCTAAATAAGCTGCATACCTCCAAAACACCATCCGGACACGCCCTTAAGTCCAAAATTACCCAACGGAGCTAACGGAACCGACGAAACTCCATCCCGGGTCATCTTCACACAGTATCGGGGCTATAACTCTTAAAATGACCAGCCAGGTCGTTACATCCTTCCCCTCTTAAAACAATCGTTCGTCCTCGAATGAGCATCAAGACATACCCGAAGTGGTGAAAAGATGAGGATAACGGTTGCACATACCGTGCTCGGTCTTCCAAGTTGCCTCCTCGACCGGCTGACCCCTCCACTGAACCTTTACTGAAGCAATGTTCTTTGACCTTAGCTTTCTGACCTGCCTGTCCAAAATAGCCATTGGCTCCTCAATAAAAGATATGTCCTTGTCCAACTAGACTGAGCTGAAGTCCAATACATGAGTCGGATCACCGTCATACTTTCGGAGCATAGAAACGTGGAATACCGGATGAACTCCTGCTAGGCTGGGAGGTAAGGCAACCTTATAAGCAACCTCCCCAACACGCTGCAACACCTCAAAAGGACTAATGTACCTCGGGCTCAGCTTGCCCTTCTTTCCGAACCTCATAACGCCCTTCATAGGCGATACCCGAAGCAAGGCCCGCTCTCCAACCATGAATGCTACATCGCGAACCTTCTGATCCGCATAACTCTTCTATATAGACTGGGTTGTGCGAAGTCGAGCCTGAATCACCTTCACCTTATCTAGGGCATCCTGGACCAAGTCTGTACCCAATAATTTAGCCTCGCCCGGCTTGAACCAACCCACTGGGGACCGACACCACCTACCATACAGAGCCTCATACGGTGCCATATGGATGCTTGACTAATAACTGTTGTTGTAGGAAAATTCCGCAAGTGGCAAGAACTGATCCCATGACCCTCCAAACTCCATCACACACGCACGGAGCATATCCTCTAATATCTGAATAGTGCGCTTGGACTGTCCGTCCGTCAGAGGGTGAAATATTGTGCTCAGCTCAATTATAGTACCCAACTCATGCTGTACGGATCTCCAGAACCGTGACGTAAACTGCGTACCCCGGTCAGAGATAATAGATACCGGTACGCCATGAAGCTTGACGATCTCACAGATGTATATTCGAGCCAGCTGCTCGAAAGAATAGGTAGTCATCACAGGAATGAAATGAGCTGACTTGGTCAGCCGGTCCATAATCACCCAAACTGCATCAAACTTCCGCTGCGTCCTTGAAAGCCCAACAACGAAATCTATTGTGATCCGCTCCCATTTCCACTCCGGAATCTCTAACTTCTGAAGCAACCCACCTGGTCGCTGATGCTCATACTTCACCTACTGGCAATTTAGGCACCGAGCTATATACTCCACTATGTCATTTTTCATCCTCCTTCACCAGTAATGATGCCTTAAGTCCTCATACATTTTCGCGGCACCCGATTGAATAGAGTACCACGAGCTATGAGCCTTCTGAAGAATCAACTCATGCAAACCATCTACATTAGGCACACATAGCCTGCCCTGCATCCTCAATATGCCATGTCGCCATCATCCCCAATAGTGACCTCCTTAGCATCACCGTGTCCTTAAGGACAAGCAGGTGGGGGTCATCATACTAACGCTCCCTGATACGATCATAAAGAGGAGTCTGAGAGACCATACAAGCCAACACTCGACTCGGCTCAGAAATATCCAATCTCACAAACTAGCTGGCTAAGGCATGGACATCCAATGCTAAGGGTCTCTCTACTGCTGGAAGATATGCTAAACTCTCCAAACTCTCTGCCCGGCGACTCAAAGCATCGGCCACCACATTGGCCTTTCCTAGGTGGTACAAAATAGTGATATCATTATCCTTAAGTAGCTCCAACCACCTACGCTGACGCAACTTAAGGTCCTTTTGCTTGAACAAATGCTGCAAACTCCGATGATCAGTGTAAATCTCATAAGGAACACCGTACAAATAGTGTTGCCAAATCTTTAGGGCATGAACAATAGCTGCTAACTCAAGGTCGTGGACAGAATAGTTCTTCTCATACACCTTCAGTTGTCTGGACACGTAGGCAATCACCCTACCGCCCTGCATCAACACCGCACTGAGACCAATCCGTGATGCATCATAATATACAATATAAGACCCCGAATCTGTAGGCAATACCAATACTGGAGCTGTAGTCAAAGCTATCTTGAGCTTCTAAAAACTCTCCTCACACTTCTCTGTCCACCTGAACGGAGCATCCTTCTGGGTCAGCATGGTCATAGGTGCTGCAATAGATGAGAATCCCTCTACAAAACGACGGTAATACCCTACCAAACCAAGAAAACTCTTGATCTCTGTAGTTGATGATGGTCTAGGACAACTCTGCACTGCTTCCACATTCTTCGGATCCACCTGGATCCCATCACTCGATACTACATGACCCAAGAATGCCACTGAGTCTATCCAGAACTCACACTTTGAAAATTTTGCATATAACCTCTTTTCTCTCAGGGTATGAAGCACAGTCATCCAGTGCTGCTCATGATCCTCCCGAGTTCGGGGGTACACCAGAATGTCGTCAATAAACACAACGACGAATAAGTCAAGATATGGCCGGAACACACTGTGCATTAAGTGCATAAAAGCTCCTGGGGCATTGGTCAGCCCAAATGACATCACAAGGAACTCGTAGTGACCATATCGAGTCCTGAAAGCAATCTTCGGGATATCTGGCTCCCGAATCTTCAACTGATGATAGCTTGAACGTAAGTCAATCTTGAAAAACACCCTGGAACCCTGTAGCTGATCAAATAAATCATCAATACGAGGCAATGAATATCTGTTCTTCACTGTAACTTTGTTCAACTGGCGGTAATCAATACATATCCACATAGAACCATCTTTCTTCTTCACAAATAAGACATGAGCACCCCAAGGTGACACACTGGGCCGAATGAAGCCCTTATCAAGCAATTCTTGTAACTGTTACTTCAACTCCTTCAACTCAGGAGGAGCCATACGATACGGAGGAATGGAGATGGGCTGAGTGCCCAGCAACAAATCAATGCCAAAATCAATATCTCTGTTGGGCGGCATGCCCGGAAGATCAGCTGGAAATACATCTGGAAAGTCCCTCACTACTAGGACTGACATAACTGTAGGGGTACCAATACTGACATCTCTCACATAAGCTAGATACGCATCACACCCCTTCTCAACCATTCGTTGAGCTTTAAGAAATGAAATAACTTTGCGGGGAGTATACTCTAAGGTACCTCTCTACTCAAATCGCGGTAAACCTGGAATAGCCAGTGTCACGGTCTTAGCGTGACAATCAAGAGTAGTATAATGGGGCGACAACCAATCCATGCCAAAGATAACATCAAAGTCTACCATGTTGAGTAATAATAAATCGGCTCTAGTCTCAAAACCACTAAGAGCAATCAAACACGACTGATACATGCGGTCTACAACGAGAGAATCTCCCACAAGAGTAGACACATAAACATGGGAACTCAAAGAATCCCGAGATACGCCCAAATACGAGGCAAAATAAGAGGACACATAGGAATATGTAGAGCCTCGATCAAATAATACCGACACATCTCAATGACAGACCGGAACAATACCTGTAATGACAGAGTTGGAAGAAACTGCCTTTGTACGAGCCGGAAGAGCATAATATCTGGCCTGGCCTCCCCCTCTAGGGCTACCTCGACCTCCCCGACCTCCACCTCGAGCTGGCTGAGGAGGTGGGGTGGTAGCTGGTGCTGGAATCATAGCCTGAGGACCCAGTGGAGCACGTTGCTGAGAAGTCTGTGGAGGTGCACCCCTCCTAAATCTGGGGCAATCCCTCATCATACGGCGAGTGTCGCTATACTCAAAATAAGCTCTCGGAGAACGTGACTGACTCGGGCCAGGTCTGCTGGACTGGCCGCTAAAAGCACCCCGAGCATGAGGCACACTAGATACTGGCGGTGCATAATAAGGCTCTTGGGCCTAGAAGGGACCAGAATACCACTAGCAGCTGGAAGAGTTGAATGAACGGGGCGACTCCCAAAACACCTACCATGACGAGTTGCTGGGGCACGAACACCAGAATAAGAACCAGTCTCTCGAGACCTCTTGGCCTCTCTCTCCTCTCTATCCCGAGCGAGCATGCCCTCCAATCTCCTAACAATACTCACAACCTGTTGGTAAGAAATATCCATCTCCAGCTCCCTGACCATACTAATCCTGATACTGGGGTGTAGTCCCTCAATAAACCGATGAACCCTCTCTCGAACTGTGACAACCAAGGCCGGTGCATGTCGGGCCAAATCACTGAAGCAGACTGCATACTCTGACACAGTCATAGCACCTTGGTGCAGCTGCTCAAACTCCGCACGCCATGAGTCCCTGAGGCTCTGAGGGACATATTCTATCAAAAATATGTCCGAGAACTGAGTCCATGTAAGTGAAGCTGCCTCATCCGGACTACTCAACTCATAAGAGTTGCCTCATTCGGACTACTCAACTCATAAGCACGCCACCACTGATAGGCTGCTCCTCTAAGCTGGAAGGTGGTAAAAGAAACCACACTCGTCTCCGCTACTCCCATAGTACGGAGAATACGATGACACTCCTCCAGAAACCCTGAGCATCATCAGTAGTCAATCCGCTGAAGGTAGGTGGGGGGGGAGGGGGTACTTCTTCTACCTCTCAAGTCTGAGTTGCTCCGCCTCAGAAGCGGTTGTCCTAGTCTCGTGCTGAACCGGAGCTACCGGCTGCATAGGGATGAACTCTGGGGCCTGGTCAACCTGGACCCTCTGCTCAGGAGTGCGGGCTGAGGGAGTCTGTGCCCCTCACCCGGCCTGAGATGTTACAGGAGCAAGTGGAATCAATCTCTGAGCTAAGGTGGTGAACATGCTCAGAAACTGGGCTAGAGTCTCCTGGAGGGCTAGTGCAACAATAAGTATCTCAGGTGTCTGCCCTCCAGCTAGAGCTACTAGGGGCTCCTCTGTAGCAACTCGTTCGGGAACTCTGGCTGCACCGCATGGACGTCCTCGGCCTCTACCCCGGCCCCGGCCTCTCGCGGCTCTAGCAGGGGGCGCGAGGGGGCACGGGTGCCTGGTTATTAGATCTATAAGTACGTGTCCTCACCATCTGTGAGAGAATAGAATACAAAAGTTTAGAATTTTGATGTCAACAAATTTCGCACGATAAGGAATCAAAGCAATATAATTTTTTCTAATAGTTCCATAGCCTCCCGAAGATAAGTACAGACGTCTCTGTACCGATCCGCTAGACTCTAATAAACCGGCTTGTGACTCACGACACCTATGAACCTAAAGCTCTGATACCAACTTGTCACGACCCAAACTCTCTCCGTATAACATCGTGACGGCACCTAGTCTCTACGACTAGGTAAGCCTAACAAATTACAGAAATATAACAACCAACAATAGTGGATAACTGAATAACTAGTAACAATGCCGCTCGGCATGTACAATAACCAATACTCTATAATACACAGTTTTTCCAAAACCCGAAATATCGTAAGTCATAAGCTACAGAAGAAAACTAGTATCTCTATACACCAGAGTCTAACAAAAGATGTACGGAAGGTAAATGTCATAGGAGAGAATAAATGGGGTTTTCGAGGTCTGCGGACGTGGCAAATGTACCTTGAAGTCTCTGTACAACATCAAACATTCACAGCTAATAGCAGGGATGATAAGTAGTACCTGGATCTGCACACAAAAATATGTGCAGAAGAGTAGCATGAGTACACCATAATGGTACCCAGTAAGTGCCAAGTCTAACCTCGGTCGAGTAGTGACGAGGTCAGGCCAGGCCCACTAGTATATAATAAATAAAGTAGGAGAATATACAATATAATAAGAGACTAGAATTTAAACAAAGATAACATAGCAAAGTAGCAACGCAAAACACACAGGGGTAAACAACAGGGGATCTCATGAGATACCGTCTCGTAGTCCCAAAATAAATATATAGGGAGAACTCCCGATGAACTGCCTCGTAGTCTCAAAAGTTAATGTGCAGAGAGAACTCTCAAGGAAATGTCTTGTAGTCTCAAAAGTAAATATACAGGAAGAACTTCCGAGGAACCGCCTCATAGTCTCAAAAGTAAATGTACAGAAAAAACTCCCGAGGAACCACCTCGTAGTCTCAAAAGTAAATATACAGAAAAAACTCCCGAGGAACCGCCTCGTAGTCTCAAAAGTAAATGTGCATAAAGAAATCCTGAGGAACTGCCTCGTAGACTCAAAAGTAAACACACAACTCAACCAATAAATACCATAGTTAACAGCAAGAATTTTATAGTTAACGCTAATAAGGAACAAGGAAAAATAGGAAATCAACTAGGCATGCTTCGCAGAGTTCAAATAAGCAGTTAAAACACGTAGACATGCGATATTACACTAAAAGAATAACTACGCATATTGGGATAACTCAATTAAGAATGAAAAACAGACTAATACTTATTTAAACGGTATAAATCAAATTAAAGGAAACAAATCGCTACTCAGTAAAATAAATTAGATTTTTCAACAAATAGCCCGTGTACTACTTCTCACCTCACGTACACGATGCTCATATATCACAACAGTACCAAATCCTAAGGGGATCTCCCCCCCCCCCCCACAAGGTTAGGCAAGCCACTTACCTCGAACCAAGCTCAATCAATCGGTAACAATGCCTTTTACCACGAATATCCGACTCTGAATGACCCAAATCTAGCAAAAATCAAATTCATACCATAAATACAACTATAAGAAATTAATCTAATTATGAAATCAAAGCTAAAGCAAGAAATTAAAAAATCACCCCAAAAAGTCTCACCGGGCCCACGTCTCGAAATCAGGTAAAAGTCACAAAATACGAATACCCATTTACTCACAAGTCTAACCATATAAGAATTACTCGAATTCGACCTCAAATCACCTTCCAAAACTCGAAATTTTAGTCTATGAAGTTTCTACCATTTCCCCCCAAATTTTCAACTCAAATACCTAATTAGATGATGAAAATAGCAATAGATTCATGAAATATAGTCCAATCCAAGTTAGAACCACTTACCCCAACAATCTCCTTGAAGAAATCTAGAAAAATCGCCTCACACCGAGTTCTCAAACTCCCAAAATCGAAATGGGTAATCAACCCTCGAATTCCTCTTTTCTGTCCAGTAAACTCGCTTCTGTGAGCCTTCAACCGTACCTGCGGGAAATCCATCGCAGGTGCGAAAATCACTAAAAAGGGCTGGGACTGCATCTGCGGCAAGGGGGCCTCACCTGCGTGTGCGCGCTTGCGGAGCACTGTCCGCTTCTGCGGTCATTTACCGCGCCTGCGGTTCCTATAACGCATCTGCGGGCATCACAGATGCTGAAATTCCCTCGCACGTGCGATCCCTGTCCATGCCTCCAATCTCCGCTTCTGCGCTTTGTGCGCTGCACGTGCGATCCTGCATCTACGGTCTCCCCGCCGCACGTGCGAAAACACTAGATGCCTGAAGACTTCAACAACAACACCAATCCAACTTTTGATCTGTTAAGCACCTGAAACTCACCTGAGGCCCCCGGGACCTCAACCAAACATACAGACCAATCCTAAAATACTATACGAATATAGTCGAGCCCTCAAACCACATCAAACAATGCTAAAATCACGAATCATCCTCCGATTCAAACTTAAAAAACTTGAAACTTCCAAATCCGACAACCGATGCCGAAACCAACCAAACCACGTCCGATAGATCCCAAATTTTGCACACAAGTCATATTCAACCCTACGGACCTACTCCAACTTCCGGAATTGAATCCGACCCCGATATCAAAAAGTTCACTACCGGTCAAAATCTCCAAAAATTTGACTTTCGCCATTTCAAGCCTAAATCAGGTACAAACCTCCAAAATACCATCCGGACACGCCCCTAAGTCCAAAATCACCCAACGGAGCTAACAGAATCGACAGAACTCCATTCCAGAGTCGTCTTTATATTCATATCCTAAGGCTTAAACCTCCATTTAGGGATTAAATGTCCCAAAACACTCCAAAAGCCAAAACGAAACCTCCCGGCAAGTCACAATAGCAGAAATAGATATGAGAGAAGCAATTAATAAGCAATCAGGGTTATAACTCTGAAAACGACCGGTCGGGTCGTTACATGAGAATGAAAATAATTGGAAAAACATAGAAGAGTGGATGCTTGGGTTGGGGGAAGGGTGGGAGGTTAAGCTGCAGAAGAGCCTATAAATTAAGGTTCTTGATAAAGCAAAGCATTGCAGCAAGAACATATCCTCTTCTCTTTCTCTAGATCTCTCTCTATATCCTAGCAATACTAATACTTTGTACTTCATTGTTGCTCTTATGATGACATGTGGTAAATGTCTTCTTCAATATCTCACTCTCTTTCTATTTGATTGTCTTCGTATATGAATTTATAACATAACAAAACTTTTTATACATGCATCTCTTGCTTAAACGGTATATACTAATATATATTGGTGCTAACAATAATTTTTTGGGGTTGGTTATAGTTTATTTCTCTCAATCTCCAAAAGTGAAAGTAATTGCAACGAGAGATGTGACTCATGATATAGTAGTTATCCAATCAAAACTACTATTTGCTCACTCTGAGTGCACTAATGGATGGGCATCTAGGACTTGTAGGTATGATGGACTTCTTCAAATTTCTAACAATTTTCAAGCTTGAATTGGCAAATTGTTGTGTCTTATTATACTTAAAATTATGTCCTACTTCTTCACAATATTTTGCTAGACAATCTTTAGATACATCTGCACTCCCTCAAAAATATTTTTAATTCAATTACCGTGATTAAAAATTTTAGTATATAAATAAAGACATGGGGGCAGAATATATCTAGTGCTATAAAATAAGTTGACTAGACCACAAAAACACTAAGAGATATGGTAAAAATTATTGAGATCAAGATAAATATACTCTAATCTTTTTCAAGTGACCATAGTAGAATATTTTTTACTTGTTACTTATGTTCCTACATAAAATAGTCTAGTAGAGTCGTTTATTAAATGATGCAGTTGAGTGTAAAACTATTACTTATGAGATTAACTCCCTATTTCTACTTAGGAAATGCTATACATTACATAAAGCAACACTTATATATTTAACCAGCCAACAAGCATAAGTTCTCTTCCTCACAATTGGTTGAGGACTAGGAATCCAATCTTTCTCATCTAAGAGTATTTGATGTATGTCATATAGTTCAATTGCTACACTATAAAATTTCGGGTTATTTTGATATTTTTTTAAAGCCTAATACATATATATATATATAGTTGATGATAAATACATGAAAATTTTAATTTCTAAGTCCCATAACGGTATTGATGGGATAATTTTCTAAAGACTAAGTTCATCATAACACATGAATTTTAAATTACATTATGGATCAAGGAAGAAAAGGAGAGAAAAAAAAATGAGATACAGTCAACCCTCTCTATAACAACCTCATTTGTTATGATATTTTTTGGCTTTTATAGTGAATAATTGTTATACACCTATAACAATATTTGACGTTTAAATATTTTTTGGCCGTTATAGATAAAAATTATCCAAATATCAATTATTTTTCCTTTTCTAATGTTACATATAAAAAATAAAAAAATTATTCAAATTTAAAATCTCAATATGCGTATTTCACTGGTTAAATACTGAAGAAAGCGAATATATTATTAATAAATTCATAACTAAATAATAAAGATTTAAACTCTAAGGCACACATTAAAGCTACTTAGAAAAATAAATTCTTTTAGGATTAATGGAAGAACTTTGTAATTATAACTTATTTCGTAGCTTTCATTCTCTTACTAGCGATATAACGCTTTAATTGGATTCGTATTCAAATTTTCAACAAAAAAGTATCCAATAACTTTCACTTGAAGATAATCTAAGAGCTTAATGTCTTGTGCAAAATAGAAACTTTGTGCAATGAAAAAGATTGTATGTATTTTTAGAATTATTATTAGTAACCTTAAAGATTCTATATGACTGTTATAGAGAGTTAATTTTACAAAGAGTGTTCTGCTATAAACATGGTCGTTGCTGTTACAAGTAAAAAGATATTATGGAGAGGTAGAATATAACTTAAAAAACTAGTTATGAGAAAAATTTAGTTTTTATAGTTAATAACTATTATATAGTGATATTATTATAAAAATGTCTGATTGTAGTTCAGAATTGAACTCGCATTATGAGCGGGAGACTTTACAACTGAATAAAATTTGTAAACCTTGTTAGTAAAAATAAATTACTTTATGAGATTAAAAAAAGAAAGAAAATCGGCTTAGGGCGAGTAACCGGAACAAAGAAATTAAGGAAAATTCTGGAGAGAAGAACGACGTCGTCCGGAGGACATATTTTAGCACCAAGCAATTGAACAGTCTATTTCGGTTATGTAAATTATTAGGAGTTGAGAAAGAAGAAAAACCTCCATAACCAATTGATGCTAGAAAGCAGCTACTGAATAAATGTCGTCAGTGTACGTATTGGAACCGCCGACGAAGGGAAAAGTTGTACTCAACACGACGTATGGGCCCTTAGATATAGAACTATGGCCAAAAGAAGCACCAAAAGCTGTAAGGAATTTCGTTCAATTGTGTCTCGAAGGTTACTATGACAATACCATTTTTCATCGTGTCATCAAATCTTTCCTTGTTCAAGGTGGTGACCCTACCGGCACTGGCACTGGTAACAAAAATTATTTCATTTTTTTAATCTACTATTTCAGTTAGCAGTTTGATTTTTTTGTTTAATTTGATTTACTTTGAATTTCATACTTTGTGTGTAATTGAACTTTGAAAATCGTGAATGTTTGATTGTAATTGCTATTTAGGGCTAAATGGAGCTTATTTGTGTAATTGGCAGGAGCGGATGTAGAGTTATCGGTATGGGTCACCGAACCTAGTAGCTTTGGCTCGGATGCTATATATATGTTAAAATATTCACTAAATACGTACAAATAATCCCTAACTGGAACCTGTAGAGTTCAAATCCTAGATCCGCCTTTGTCACTAATTGGACTTCTCAAATAGTGAGAATTTGATCATAATTACTATTGGGGCTAAGTGGTGGGAACTTAAACGTTATTCATGCATTTCATTTATGTAGTTCATGAATTAAAATGTTAAGTGTATTGGGTTAGGGGATGCATGTATTAATTTATGGTTTTGTTCATGTACTTGGGAAAAGGAGAAGACAAAAAATTAAATGAAGATACATGTACACTAGGCTTGATACATGATATGGATGTCACATAAATGCACTTGTATCCTAGTCATTTTGTTCAACCCAAGTAGTCCAAAGAAGAATCATTATAATAAAGAAGAAAGATTAAGGCGTTCACTCTCATCCATCAAATCTTGAATGACAAGATGCTGGAGATGCTCGAGAAGGTTGCAAGTGCAACCACCTCCAATAAAGCATGGAAAATTCTCCCAGCTTCCTTTAGAGATTGGACTAGGTGAAAAGTGTTTGACTCCAAACCTTATGAGGAGAGTCCAAATCGTTGCAAATAAGGCATTTGAGTCCATCTCTGATTATATTTCAATAGTTTTGGCTATTGTCATTCAAATGAAAAGGTATAGTGAAGATTTAAAGGATGAACAAGTTGTTGCAGAAGTAACACGACCCTTAGATTCATGATTTAACTATGTGGTTGTTGCCATTGAAAAGTCCAGACTTGGATACCATGGCTATTGAATAACGTATCGGATCCTTAAAAGCACATGAAGTAAGAGTGAAGAAGCTGAAATAATAATCAGTTAAACAAGCTCTGCAAGCACATCTTTCTTTGGAGGAGAAAGATGAAAAGCATGGATTGCAAGAAAGAGGTTGTGGATGTGGGAGAAGTCATTGTAATCAAGGAGGAGGAGGTGGATACCTCCAAATAAATAAATAAAAAAGTTGAGACTCCAACCAAGGAAGAGGTCATGGAAGAGGTAGAGGAAGAAGGCCGACAAGGAAGGCATGACAAATCAATGTTGAAGTTATACTTGTCATGAATTTGGTCATTACTTTTGGGAATGTAAAAAAATGTGGAAGAAAAAAATTATTTTGCAGAGAGCAAAATAGATGAAGATAGGACTTTACTTATTGGATGCAAAGGCGAAAAAAGTATAGAAAGAAACTATTGGCACCTTGATTTTGGTGCAAATACTCATATTTGTGGAGAGAAACATTTATTTGTAAAGTTTGCAAAGTTGAATGGTGGCAACATTACTTTGGGAGACTCCTTGCGAGTTCAAATCAAAGGTAAGGGTATAATTCTTTTTCATTAGAAATGTGGAAGTTATCAATTTATCTCTGGTGTCTTATATATACTAGAGATGAAAAGTAATATTTGGAGTTCGGGATAGCTTTTGGAGAAAAATTATGATATTCATTTGAAAAATGAAAGGTTGACTATGAAAGATAAAGTTGGAGATTAGTAGCCAAGGTTCCTATAGCTATACTCCCTCTACTCTAGCTTGTATGACATAGTTTGACATGATACGATGCTTAAGAAAGATATGAAGGCTTTTGAAACTTGTGGCCTTAAACATGCCATAGTATTTGTGGCTATAAAACTATTGAAACTTGTGGTTTTAAACATGCAATAACATTTGTGTGACTAAAATAACTTTATTAAGGGTAAAATGAGAAGTTTTAAGTTAATTTATTTTCAGAAATAGAAATGAGTCATTTTCTTGGCCTGGATACCACCGTCTTAAAAAACAGCAACAACAACAACAACATATCCACTATGATCCCACAAGTGAGATCTGGGAAGGTGAGTTGTACGCATACCTTACCCCTACCTGTGTGAGGTAGAAAGATTATTTCCGATAGACCCTCGACTCAAGAAAAGCATTTTCAGAACAAGTTTGAAAAATACAAGAGTAAAAAAGTTAAAGATGAAAAAGTTAAGTTTGGAAAGTATTGATACCACCAATATATAAAATAATCTTTTCTTATCTTTCAGTGAAATCCTCTTTCTTTGTCATAAAGAAGATAAAAGATTAAGCTCCAAAAATGGACACGTGACCCATCTGAAGAAGTTGAATGACTATCTTCCGGAACTTTTTTGTTCGCTGACATTATTTCTTTTTTCTTTTTCTTTTAGGGTAACTGTTTTGATCTCCGATAAATCTTCATTCAGGGTGGACTAAAATGAAGAATGTTAGCTTCACTGGAAGCTCTCACTAATCAAGCTTATCATTAGTTGGGTCTCTTATATCCTCTTTTAGCATGCATTGCTGAAGATGATTTCCGTGGACTCATGCAGGTGGTGAAAGCATATATGGTGGTGTGTTTCCTGATGAATTTCACTCCCGTTTAAGATTCAAACACAGGGGTTTGGTGGCATGTGCTGGTGCAGGCTCACCAAATTCAAATGCGAGTCAATTCTTTATGACTTTGGATCGTTGCGATTTTCTCGACAAGAAGCATACAATTTTTGGAAAAGTAATCTACTTTTCTCTTTACACCAGGCATACTACATCTTGTCAAACCTTTTAACTTGTTTCTGTAGTTTTAGAGCTTCATTCCCTTATTTGCAGGTAAGTGGGGATTCAATATATAATCTTATAACATTGGGTGAAGTTGAAACTGGCAAGGATGATCGGCCTGTGGATCCTCCACCTAAGATACTATCTGTAGAGGTACCTAGATTTCTGTTTGTGCTCCCTTTCACTGCCTGTCTATGAGGTTGTGGCTACTCTTGAATTACATATCTCATGCTTGCCTTGAGGCCCACTGGATTATCGCTCGCTCGTCTGTGGTATTACCAAAGTAGTAGTTAGATAGACTCTATGTTACTCAACAGTATTTACTATTTAGAATCAGCTTTTTAACTTACTTTTCAGCTGTTTACCTGATTATATTATGCACTTTTAGTGCTATCAAAGGTGAAAAATGCAAAAAAGCTCCGAGGTCCATTGGGCTTTCGGCGCAAAATGCAAATAAAAGGTGGGCTTTAATGAAGAAAGGCACTAATGGAGAAAAAATACAAATATGTATATGTAGTCCAAGACTAATTATTATAAGCATAAATAACAAATATATGGACAAAGAAATTGAAAAACAATTACGATAAAATGAAATATCAATTGTTCAGTATTGCCTCTTCAGGATTACGCTCATTGCCTTAGACCCTTGATGACAACTCTGAAGCACCCGCTAAGAAGCGCTCAACATGTTTTGCGCCTCGCTTCAGGAACACTGGGATGAATTGGTGGAACAAGCAGTGATGATTTGTGCAGTTGCGCAGGGGACGTACCCAGATGGATTTACTTTTAACTTTTCCTTAACACTGTTGGGATGCAGTAAATCATGATACGGAGCCTTAAATACTAAAGAGTTCTAGTTCATCCTTCATAGTTTTGATTCAAAGAAAGGAGTATAAACGAACGTTGGTAGTTAGGGCCTTACAAGTCTGGTGGGTAGTGTTCACAAGATTATTGTATTACTGAGGCTTAAAGGGGTAGCAGATAAACTGATATTTAATTCACGGATCTTAGGTGTCAGCTTTTTTCATATGTTACATGGAGCCTCTGGTTGATGTCCCTCACCGGCATCGAGACGACAAGACATGGCTACGACATGGGATACGTGCCATATTCGATCAAGCCAAAGTCACCATGTCGATGTTTTGTTAGCTCTATCAGGATTATGGTCTGAGTGGAACCAGAAGAATCGTATTTTCTTGAACTATTTTCTTTTGTTCTTTTGGTTGTCCTCTGTATGTCTCCCTGTTCATGATCATATTCTTTGTCCCATAACAGCGTTAATGTCTTTCTTTGGATTTCTCTCGTTTGCTGCAGCTTTTTCCTCTTAATTAATCTTCTGTGAGAACTTTGTCCATTTCTTTAGTTCTTTATTTGTTATATTGTAAGATGTCATATGGTTCTTTCTTGACTGTCGTAGTTTAATGGTTAAATAAAATCATCTCATTTTGCTTTCTCTTTCTCTATTGCTCCTCGTTTTGTTGAAAAAACTGTTCTTTAAGTGTTGGGTTTCTCTCTGTTTTTCTAAATTATATCTAGCTTAAGAGATGTAATTTTCTGCAAATTATGTTTCCTTTAAGGTTCTTATGTTTTGTGGGCTGTCTTAGACTTATAGATCTTCTTCTACAGCCACTGGATTAGCTAACAGTCTGATGCTTATTGCTTAATTTATTCTGTGAATCATTGATAGGTATTATGGAACCCTTTTGAGGATATTGTCCCAAGACCGAAGCTTGCAAAAGCTTTACCTTCTGAAGTAACAACTGAGAAGAAAAATGCAAAGCATAAAGCTACTAAGTAAGATTTTTTTTCCTGACTTCTAACTGAAGCAGTTATTTAGAAAGTGAAATAGTTTTCATCTATATCTTACGTTTTAACAAACCCTTTTCTGTTTCCCTCAGAAAGTTGAACTTGCTTTCATTTGGAGAAGAAGCAGAAGAGGAGGAGAAAGAGCTTGCAGCTGTGAGTACAAGGATAAGAAGCAGTCATGATGTCTTGGATGATCCACGTCTGCTGAAGGAAGGAAAACATGATCAAGCTTTGGTAATGACCATGCCAATCCTGCATCATCTCTATCTACAAAAGTATCAAGCCCTGTACCTTATAGTTGCAATGTCAGAAAAACAAGTAAAATTATGACAATCTCTGGTAAGGAGTATATGTACATAAAGGAGTGCAGTCAGTTTCTTTGTATCTCATTCCGCTTATACATCGTAAGCAAGGGAAGCTCAATTTTAGTTTCTTCAAAGCATTAGCCAAGCAGAATTGAGTTTTCCTGCATGGGGGTTAAGGAGGCTTCTGATATATTACTAGCTTCCTTGCTTCTGTATCCCTTTCCCTCCAAGTAGAACAGCCCTTTACTAGCTCATCACAAGTATTCTTTTTGTTAAGTTCAAAGAATGCACTTTCCTTAAATAGAATGTGTTAAGAAGCACTGAGATTGCATCCTAGTGCTCAAATTTCTGCTCTAAAGAAGATACCTGATATAAATCCATCCAGGAAGCATGATATTAATCACAATTTGATCCACACCATTGTAAGGTTCTACTCAATAATCTATAGTTTTCTTTTCCCAATAGGAGAGGGGTAACCGTTCATTGGATAGTTGCGTATTTGCCTGAGCGTAACGAGGATGGTTGCGTGTTAGCCTACCTGTCATGGTTGTCAGGTTTGGTGTCTTATGTATTAGACTTTGGCTCATTACAACCTAACTCTCCAAAATTACTACAATGTTGCTCTCACATTATCGCCTAACTTCCTTGTTATAGTCCCAAATCTATGCATACTGCTAATATTATGTGCTAAACATTACCTCCATATTTACCACAACTAGCTACTGTTGGGTTCCTTTCTTGTCCTTGTAATATTTTATCAATACAGTTGGATCCTCTTTGTTCACAAAAAATATTGGTAATCAGTGCGGCTTTCATTCCACATTCAACCACTATGTCATATCCTATTTGAATTATTTGCATGGAGGTGCAATTATCATTATTCCAGCTTCGTCTCCTATTTTATTCCAAATGACTTCCTCTTCAGCATCTCAAAACCTTGCAGGAGTTGTAAGATCATGCGTGTCACTCTCAGCATTATGGTCAACTTTTGGATTTTGTAGTCTTGTCACTGTTGTCTCCTCAATCATTGTTACTTTTGCAATTTTTGTTAAGTAAGCTGTCATAAGCACCAGATTTGATATGTTCATAGGATTTATATATGGTTTTGGTTTCAAGCCTTGGAAATAGTCTCTTGCAAATATGCAAGGTAAGACTACGTGCAATTATGTTGTGTAATTATGTGTAATTATGTGCAAGGTAATTATGTGTAATTATGTGCAAGGTAAGACTACGTGCAATCAACTCAATGCGGTTCGGCCCTTCCCCGAACCCTGTGCATAGTGGGAGCATGCTGCACCTGGCTGCCGTTTCTTCAGTACATATTATGTTGTAGGGTAAATAACACAGTGGAAAACTGCCCATGCAGGACTCAAATGAAGGAAAATCGACAAGGGATGTTCAGTTGACAATCAGAGAAGCTTTGGGATCAAAGAAAGAAGCGTCTAGTAAAGAATCAGAAGCTGGTTTTCATGAATCCCTTGATAACAGTGATGAAGACGAGGCTGGCTTTGATGCACGTATGCGTCAGCAGATACTAAAAAGGAGGAAGGAGCTTGGCGATCCACCGCCCAAACAAAAGTTGCTCAGAGGTAAAAACATCTATTCAAATACGAAGACTAAAACCACTTTTGCAGCACACAATGTGGTCTCGTTTTGTTTGTTTTGTGACAACTCGTCGCCAAGTATCTTCTTTAAATATCTTGCAAATTCTAAGGCATTTTGTGGTGCTCCTACGTATGCTTTCATTGCTGTTAGTTCATTTGTTTGAATAAGCTTAGCTACCTGAACTTCTTTTATAAAGTTAAGTAAATTTTATTGATGATGGAGATATATTCACTATACTTGTTGTATACCAAAAGGCAGAGACCCTAGACAAAACTGTGGTGCGCTATGAATGCCACCTGATCTTTTATACAAATTGGAACCTTGTGGGTGCAGCACACTGAAACTAGGAATTATAGACTCTTTCTTACATGTACTAAATCTTGCTCTATCCCTTCATAGCTTCTCTTGTTTCTCTTTCTGTATGACCCATATGAGTTATAGTGGAGCAACTTTCCATGTATGCGTCTTCTTTACATTCCTTGAGAAGATGGAAAAAAGGTTGGCGAATTGGAAGAGACAATATCTCTCCCTGGGTGGTAGAATAACTTTATTTAACAGTGTGCTTGACGCACTACCCACTTACACTATGTCTCTATTTCCGGCTCCTTCTTCAGTGTTGAAACACATGGACAGATTAAGGAGAGATTTTCTTTGGAATGGCAATAAACTATCAAAGCCTATTTGCCTTGTAAATTGGAAAACAGTCATCAAAGACAAAAGGAAGGGGGGTCTGGGAATTAAGAACCTTAAGAATCATAATGAAAGTCTTCTGATGAAGTGGCATTGGAGATTCAACATGGAGGAAAATGCACTTTGGAGGAGAACTTTTTTGTGGAAAAGTTTTCGTTGGACAATCCACGGCGCACCAAAGAGTCTAGAGTGCCTCATGGCACCGGTTTATGGAAACATATTAGAGGGCATTGGAACAAGTTTGAGTCAAACATGGATTTAAGAGGCAACGGAAGGAAAATCAGGTTTTGGGAAGATGCATGGTTGGGTCATACGCCACTAAAAGACCAATTTTCAGATTTTTATAATCTATCCTTGCGTCACAATGGGGCAATTGCAGATTTCTATACATCGCAAGGCTGGAATTTGAGTCTTAGAAGGAATATTAATGATTGGGAAATGGAGAGGGTAGGCCTCTTGCTACAAATGCTAAGCAACGCTGTTTTGGACCACAACAAAATGGACTCTATCAGTTGGAAGGGTCACTCCAAGGGCATTTTTTCAGTTAAAAGTTGTTACAATGGGTTTTAGCAACAATGAGTTATGGCCTTGGAAAAAATATGGTACAACATGGCACCTTTAAAGGTTTCTTGCTTCTCTTGGATTGTGGCTAAGGAGGCATGCCTCACAGAAAACAATCTCCAGAAGAGGGGTTTCAAGCTGTGCAACAGATGTCCTTTATGTGAAGAACAATCTGAAGATGTTACCCACCTTTTTTTTGCATTGCAACGTTACAAACCAGTTATGGAACATGTTCTTTTCAATATTTGGTATGTCTTGGACCATGCCTAACTCCATTTCAGAAAGCTCAAAAGACCTGGAACACTGTACCTCAAGTTATCTGGTGGCCTGTCTGGCTTGAAGGAAACAGAAGAATTTTTTTAAGGCAAAAGAAGAAATTTACAGTGCCTTTGCATTTTGTTGATCGTTTTTTGGTGCAAACTGGTTCTTGTACCAGATGTAGATGATATTTTAGACGCAATTGCTGATTTGCACAACCTGTAATTACGCCCGTTGCATTGGCTTAGTGCAAATATTTATATAATATATTATTTACCCAAAAAAAAAAATACATTCCTTTGAAAGCCTAGCTGAACAATGCCGTGGACATGTTAACTTGAACCATCTCAAAATTATCACACCACAATCGAGCAGTTACCTGACAATGTAATAGGAGATGATCCACGTCTTCACCCGAGCTCTGTCCCGTCTGTCAAATCTCATAAGGAGTTACTTTAACATTTTCTCAATTTGCGTGCTACACCTACCGATGTCTATAACAGGGACATGAAATATGTGAGGATGCTTGATAGTGCTCTTAATCTACTGCCTTCTCTCGACAAATATCATTTTTTCCATTTTGCGTGTCTCTTCTTACTCTTTCTATTACCGTGTTCTATGTTGCTCGGTCCTTGTTAGATGCACCTAGGTGTAACGGAGATAGGTGGTGGGAAGAGCTCTAACCTTGTAGTTCAACACCTGTACTAGATTCTCAATGTTCTCCACTTCACCCACTGCGATGATTTCACATTGAACTTACTGCAGATCGGAATGTTTTTACCATGTAAATTGCACAAATTTATGTGTTTATAGGCCTGTAACTGTTTAGTACTAGCACACCCCAGTTTTACATGTATACTTGTATACAATTTTTTCTTATGTGGCTTCATTTTGGTTAAGCTTTGTTAAATTTTTTGATCATTTTGCGTTTATCAAAGAGGAGTTTAATCATTTTGCATTAATCTTTTAATCATTTTGCATTAATCTTCTTATTCAGAGAATGGTAATGCAAGAAATCGTTCGCCATCTCCTCCAAGGTGCAGGTTTAATCTTATTTCTCTCCATGCTGTTCTCGTTTCTTATAGCACATTGCCATCTCAAAATACAACAGTAGCTGAATATCTAGTTTCTTGACCATATGCTCTTTAACCATCTGCTTGTGTCCAGCATTTATTACGTTCTACTTTTGTTGAACTACATGAATATGCTTTTTATATGAGATGGTCACATGGTTCAACAGTGGTTATCCCTAAATACTTATTATGTGAGAAGGCACGGGAGAAAATATGTTATTGATATATTGAATGAATAAATAATACTACACAAGAGGTCCTTATTTATAGCTATACTATACAAGGACATACTACTCCTCTACCAATGTGGGACAATACTACACTATATACATGCTGTAAATTAACACTCCCCCTCAAGCCGGTGCATACAAATCATATGTACCGAGCTTGTTACATATATAACTAATACGAGGACCAGTGAGAGACTTGGTGAAAATATCTGCAAGTTGATCATTTGACTTCACAAACTTTGTACTAATCTCTCCTGAAAGTATCTTTTCTCTGACGAAGTGACAATCAATCTCAATGTGTTTAGAACACCGGATTTGATGCAATATGAAGGGCAGCTTGATTATCGCACACAAGTTCCATCCGACTGATTTCACCAAATTTCAACTCCTTGAGCAATTGTTTGGTCCAGACTAGCTCACATGTTGCCATAGCCATTGCTCGATATTCTGCTTCTGCACTAGACCGAGCAACTACATTCTGTTTCTTGCTCTTCCAGGATACCAAATTTCCTCCTACGAAAACACAATATCCAGACGTAGAACGTCTATCAGAAGGTGATCCTGCCCAATCAGCATCTGAGTATCCAATAATCTGTTCCTGGCCTCGATCCTCAAAGAGTAACCCTTTGCCTGGAGCCGATTTTATATATCGAATAATGCAGACAACTGCATCCAAATGACTATCACAGGGAGAATTCATAAACTGACTTACAACACTCACAGGATAGGAAATGTCGGGTCTAGTCACTGTGAGATAATTTAATTTTCCAACCAGCCGCCTATAGCTTGCAGGATCGCTAAGCGGCTCCCCCTGTCCTGGCATAAGTTTAGAATTCGGATCCATCGGAGTGTCAACAGGTCTGCAACCTATCATCCCGGTCTCCTCAAGAATGTCTAAAGCATATTTTCTTTGAGAAATAACAATACCTGAGCTAGACTGGGCAACCTCAATACCCAGAAAGTACTTCAATCTGCCTAGATCCTTAGTTTGGAAGTGCTGGAAGAGATGCTGCTTCAGATTGGTAATACCATCCTGATCATTGCCAGTAATAACAATATCATCAACATAGACTACCAGATAAATACAGAGACTTGAAGCAGAGTGCCGATAAAACACAGAGTGATCAGCTTCACTACGAATCATGCCAAACTCCTAGATAACCATGCTGAACTTACCAAACCAGGCACGAGGAGACTGCTTTAGACCATAAAGTGACCGACGCAAGTGACATACAAGGCCACGAGACTCCCCTTGAGCAACAAAACCAGGTGGTTGCTCCATATAAACCTCATCCTCAAGATCACCGTGAAGAAAGGCATTTTTAATGTCCAGCTGATAGAGGGGCCAATGACGAACCGCAGCCATGGATAGAAAAAGGCGGACTGAAGCCACTTTAGCCACGGGAGAGAAGGTATCACTGTAATCGAGCCCAAATATCTGAGTATATCCTTTGGCAACAAGACGGGCCTTAAGTCGATCAATCTGTCCATCGGGACCAACTTTGGCTGCATAAACCCAACGACAACCAACAGTAGATTTACCTGAGGGAAGAGGAACAAGCTCCCAAGTACCACTTGTATGTAAAGCAGACATCTCGTCACTCATAGCCTGTCGCCATCCTGGATGAGACAACGCTTCACCTGTAGACTTAGGGATGGAAACCGAGGACAAAGAAGATATAAAAGCATAATAGGGAGATGACAGACGATGATAGCTCAAACCGACATAATGAGGATTAGGGTTAAGTGTGGTCCGTATACCTTTCCGAAGTGCAATCGGTGTACTAGGAGCAGGGTCCGCAGCAGGAGCAGGGTCAGGTGCAGGACGAGAACCAGTTGGGCCTGATGGAGGACGCAAACGACGATGATAAGTCAAGAGTGGTGTTCCTGTGGCCGGGGAACTAGGGGGAACAACACTAGACTCCTCAACGGTTGGTATGGATGAAACCTCTGTGGTCGAAGGTGGAGGAGGAGCTATAGTAAACTCCTCAAAGGTCGGTATAGGTAAGACCTCAGATATATCATGGTGGTCAGCATAGGTAAAGAAAGGTTTAGACTCAAAAAATGTGACGTCAGCTGACATAAGGTACCTACGAAGATCTGGAGAATAACAACGATATCCCTTCTGAACACGAGAATAACCAAGGAAGAATTACCAGAAACAGAAGTATCAGTCTGAGCAACTGAGGCTACTTGTGGAGATGTCTGCTTACTTGCTCGATACTGAAGGAGCTCATTATATTCTTCTTTAGATAAAGAAAATCCTTGGTTACCTGGAGTCTCGGTCTGAGCAATGTAAGCATTTTTGGGTGGACGACCTGTAAATTAACACTTATTACTGTTTGTTGGATAGCAGGTTACTGACAATATTAAGTTGTGAAATAGGAAGTTATTGAAGCTTAAATATGAGAAATTTAGTAAATTGGATAGCATGGTTAAGAAAAGGCTTCAAACTTTGATTGAGATGATGGATTTACTTCTTTTCTATATTACATGTTGTATGCTAAGGAAAGCCTTGTTTGCTGGCGCATCTCCTTTTGAAAGGGTGGAAAATGCTTTTGTACAAATGAGGGTATGCCTTTTGTTTTCTGTTAAATTCTTGAAGCACCCATGAGGTGCTAATTAGTAGAGATGATTGTGGAGAACTATATTTTGGCATAGGTTCATTTCGATTGGTATACCACTTATATATTGGGGACGTTCTCACGAAATCTGTACAATTGTTACTTTATGGTAATAATTCACTGCCTGCTCGTTCCTATTGATACCATCAGGCATCTTGGTATGGGCACGGTTAGATGAAAAGGTTGAAATAACTAGGAAATAAAGATGTGGTCAAAGATGAGGTTATCTGACCTAGGATGACTTTAGTATTTTTTTCATCTCCTTTTTGCTGACACGCTATTTTTCTCGAGTAATTTGTTGCTTGCCATGTGTCCAAGGATGCATGGTTGAGATTGGGATACTGATAGCCATTAATGTCACACTAATTAAACTGTGGTTTGATTTCGAGTGGTTTAGGTTGTATGCACTCTCCTGCCACATAATGAACTGTTTGATTTACAGATTACATTCAGAACTATATTCTCTTCTGGTGCAAAAGATGACTATCTTGAGAAAATCCTTTATATAACTTTTTTTCTAACATAAAATTTGTGCTTCTCTTTCCCTCAACATATTTGAAAGCTCATTAGTTGCAGGTTTGCAGCTCAATGATCATAATTTGATTTTAGTAGGTCTGATGCTGAACATGACGATGACCGGCCAAAAGTGGATAAGTTGGCTCTTAAGAGAAAAGGAATAGGCTCTGAAGCGAGGGCTGAACGTATGGCCAATGCAGATACAGACTTACAGTTGTTGTCTGGCCCTGAACGAGAAAGACAGCTGCTAAAGCAAAAAAGACGAGGACGAAAAGGACACGAGGAAGACGTATGCCTCTAAATACTGTTAGATTTTCCTTTTCTGGTTTATGTTTTGTAATTATTTTTTATGGGGAACAAAAAACAAAAAAGAAAACAAAAAGGGTTATTGATGTAAGTAAAAAGGGGACTTTATCTGTAGGAGGTAGACTATGGGAATGCACATACAGGCTGACACATACAAATGCGCATCCTTTATTGAGCTTAAGACACTAATGTTAGTTAAGGTAGATGATATCCAGGGATTGGAAATACCCCCACCCATCCACCCCAGGAGCGCCCACATACACGGGCACTTAAAGTTTTCTCCCTCTGAATAGAAGGAATTTTGGGGATGAAACAAAGCTTCACTGAACGAGATGTGCCTTTATGGATCCGTTTGCGTATATATACTTGCCCATCCTCCTTCCCCACCAAAAAAAGAAAAAGAAAAAAAGTTGGTGACTACTGGAAAACTCGCTGTTGTGTTGAACCAAGAGCGATTTCTTCCATTTTATGTCCCTCTTGATACATGTGGCAGTTAGGGTTCTTTTTTTTTTTGCTGTGGCAGTATGGACAAATTGAACTAAAATTTCTTTGATTTTCGTTTTCTATGTTTGATGCATTATATCTTTTGCTTTTGCATAGTTTACAGGGTTTGTGTTGGATCCCTTTTTAATGGATGTTCATCCATGGTCTCTGTTACAGGAGTTCTTCCATTTTCTGAATGTTGTTTAAACATCTTAAATGAAAAATATCTGAAATCTTGTCTCTATGTTAATTCCAATATGTAGGAAAATTTCCATGTTGAGTTTTCTCGGTAATAGTTAAAAGACGTTAACTATGGATTCAGGCTGATTTAAGTTTGAACTTATATGGAATGGATATGTGTTCTTGCTGGCAGCTTTCTCTATTCTATGCGTTTCTGCAGTTTGCTCATTATTTTTGTATGTCTGTTAGGTGCTGGCAAAACTGGAGAAGTTTAAGTCTGGACTTTTTGCTAAAGCCAATGGATCTACTAATGCTGTCAAGGAGGAAGAGTTATCCGATTGGGCAGCAGTTACACTAAAATTCGCTCCTGAACCTGGAAAGGTACTTGTTCAATAACTTGTTCTCGGGATGGTTGGAAACTTATGAAAAGCATAATTCTTCATTGTTAGGCTCTATACGTGCTTGCTTTCTGGAGTTTCTTGCTTTGGGGGCAGTGAAGATTAAATAGGAATCAAACTTCACTGAATTTGAATGTGAATCCCCAAGACCTTCATGCTTATTATGTTCATTTCTCCTTTTTAAATTATTGGTTTCATCGGCAGGATAAAATGTCTCGTACTGAGGACCCCAACGATTATGTGGTACACGATCCTCTACTGGAGAAAGGAAAAGAGAAGTTCAATAAAATGATGGCCAAGCAAAAGCGACGAGAAAGGGAATGGGCCGGCAAATCTCTTACTTGAGCTGATCTTCCAGCTGAGGAAAGTTGAAGATTGAAGTGCTATTTGTGAAGTTACTCAGTATTCATATTGAAGTGGAGATGATGTTGGTTGTTTCTTTTTTGAAGGAAAGCTAGTTGGACTATGCATTTTGAGTCCCAATGTCCTCTTCCGGAAAGAAGTTACATAAGTGCCGGACCAAAAATACATCTGGTTATATGTATTTTTCCTGTCCTGTGATCGTTTCCTTTTATTCAAAATGGATAGGAAATGTTGTAGCAATATACTTTTGATTTCAAAGGAATGTGGAAATGATCTTAAGAATGTAAATATTTAACATTCCTGTTAAAATGGCTCCAAATTTGCTCATAATGGACTACAAAAATGGTCTCTTATGTTTGAGGTTAGGTTCAAAGTGGTCCCTTAAGTATGTACTGAGCAGTTTTGGTCCTTTAAGTATGTCAAAAGTTAACACTTTTGGTCTCTGCAAAGTTTAACAATTTATGTTTTGTTAGATTTGACGAAAGCTGTGGAAGAAAAAAATTAACCCTAAACACTAGGACGGTCCCATCAAATTGTAAAAAATGTAACACAAAAAATTGCAATAGACACTAAAAAAAATACAAAAAACAGTAGAAAATATACCTCAAAAAGCTGAATCAAATTTTAGAAATGGATAAAAAAAGTAGCAAAAATTACAAAAGTTGTACCTCTAAATGTGATTTCCTCTATTTTTTTACATTTCCCGTGAAATCGAACATACAAAAATATTAATGGAGACCAAAAGTGTTAACTTTTAGCAAACTTGAAGGACTAAAACTGTTTAATATATACTTAAAGGGTTACTTTGACCCTACCCTCAAACATAAGGGATTATTTTTGTCATCTTCTCAGATGTAACCATTATATTCTCTTTCCCTATGGCCAATTGGCCATTCCCTCCTTGGACCAGTTACTCTATACCTAAAATTAACTGAAGCAAATGTGTAAAAAAAAAAATGAAGTTATCTAGATTACAGTTTCTACTCAACTCGCACTATAGTTTGCAAAAAGACAAAAATGAAATGATTAAAGTAATTCAAAACACTCAGAAACATGAAAGTGAACAAAAAACATTTTAGTTGGAATGACAGTTTGTAACATCTTCGTTAAAAAGAATGGGTCAGTGCAGTAATTAAATATTAACCATATTCCTTTAACCTGAATTGCAGTAAGAAAACTTTTAAAATTCTGGTGGTAAGGGATTTGAATGAGACAGTCTTAATGTTGCTAACATTCCTTCTTTTTCCTAATATTTTTACGAATAGGGTGTGTTCCTTTAATTGCACTAAGAAATTACTGACTGTTACAGCTATGTATGAAAGTTGAAATATATCTAATTTTTAAACCAGTAGTTTTTCTACTCTATATTTTTCTAACTAATTACACCGTTCCAAAATAAAAATAATATGCGTAAATTTTCTACAATAAATATGATTTGATAACAACAATAGCAAACCCAGTGTATTCGCACAATTGGGGTCTAAGAAGAATAGTGTACATGCATATTTTATTCTTATCTTGTGAAAGTAAAAAAGTTGTCTTGATAGATCCTCGACTCAGTAAAAACATATATAGTCATAACATTGTTTAATACAATAATGGATACAGTAATGGAAAAGATGCAATTACAACAGCAAGTTAATAAGGAAATAGAAGCAACATAAACAACCGATAGTACTAGAAATCTAAATATAAGAAAGTACAGGAATAACATTGATACTACATGTATGAAAAGTATAGGAATAACATTGATACTACATGTATGAAAAACTTATGCTTGACTACCTACTAGTTTTTAATCTAATTCTCTACCTCCACATCTTCCTGTCAAATAAATGTGATTTGATAATTTGAGAAAAGAAGATAAATAAATAACATATTCTCATCGTTTAAACTAAAATGTACACGACTTAGATTTTGACTTCTAATACTTGTCTTGTCGCTTTCATTTGTAGCTCATATGATTGATTAATTTAGTTTTGGAGCACTATAAATCTAATGACCCTAGGAATACAGTTGTTATAAATATTACTTAAAAATTGCGTAATAATGACCGAAGTAGAAGTCCTAACATGAAATTGGTTGGTTTCACACCAAATCATTTCTTAGAAAAGTTCCAAGTTGAAATCTTCTTCAGGCTAAAAACTCAAAATCACTTTCCACTTTTAGTGTGTGAACATTATGGATTGCGGCCAACCCCACTTTGACCCCAAGAACCAAAAAACATATTAGATTCTAGGACTATTACCCCACATTGGACCATTGACTAGAGGCGGAGCCACAATTTGAAATTTACGAGTTCGAGATTTTATATCTTTTAAGTTACTAAATTTTAAATTAATAATTTGTATATATTTAATAAATTTCTTAAGATAAATAGATAGTTTGGACCAAAAATACTAGGTTAGGCCGAACCCGTATGTTCTACTAATCTCTCTGCCCCTGACCAGAAACTACCTTGGAAAACTTGACATAACTTGACATCTCCCTAAAGTGAGAAAAACGTTCTCTGAATCTGTAAAGAAGAATACAAGGCTACAATCACATGTATTTTGGTGACTGGAAACAGTCAATTACCACCTTAGTATTCCCAGAAAACAGAATGGCACATGCTGTTTCTTTGACTAATCCTATGTTTTTCAAAACCCATAGGACAAAGAGAGAAAGAAATTGTTATTGTATCCTAGAATAGAAGTTACTTTTTTTTTTTTGTGTGTGTGTGGGTGGGGGGGGGGGGAGGGGGGTCCTAGAAAATAGAAAAAGAGAAACTGTAATTTAGCTGTTACCGCGTAAGTACAGCAAGCCCAAAAACTGTCGACCGTTGACGTGCATGGCAACTTCACATGCATCTTCAAATACTCTTTCGTATGCCATTTTTTTCAAAATAGGCATCCAACATTTGAACGTTACGTGGATTCAAATGCGTAATACTACCGCATCTTATCTAATTTAATCGGTTCAAAATTTATTATTTAAACATATTTAATATAATTTTTAAGGCAAACACATAGGGTATGAACGAAAACTATGAATTCGCATGAATTCATATCATCTACAATGGATACGTCCCTGCAAATAGGCATGGGTTCAATAATAATTTCAATATTTAAACTTGACGAGTTTAATATTTATATTCTTACTACCGGCCGGATCCTACTGAAGTTTTGAAATAATAGGTTAAGAATTTAATATTTATTAAAAATTTAATTTTTAAAATAATTTCTCACATACTTGTATATCTAAGTTTCGTATCAAATGTAGGTTCAACCTAGCCCTTGAAATCATATGCATTCGCCTTTATTTCAATATATCAATATATCGATCTTGAAAATCATGATGTTCCTAAACCATGCAAGTCTCTCTCCCTCTCTTTCTTTTTTCAGTCGCAATTGTTATATGTTATTTATTGAGAATACGGTTTATTTATTTTAAGCAATAAAATGTGAATTAATTTGCATTTCTAGAAAAATATTACACTGGATTAGTAAAAGACATGATTGAGCTAGATTAAAAAGATGATTGAGCTAGATGTGGCAATGCTGAGCATAAACAATTATCCTGTTAAAAGAATATGCTGTGATTAATTTAAAATTGCTGGTATCCCTTATTATAACGTACTGACTCAAGTTCCTTCCTATTTGTATAGAAATTTTATTTTTTACTTTTAATAGGATCTCTTCTTGTATGAATAACCTAAACAATATCAATACTTATATATAATGCGTTCTTTTTGTTTTATTATAATTCCCACATGAGTGAGATATTTAGTGTTGAATATTACAATTTTTTTACGGATTTTGAAAAGATGGGTGCACTATTATGAAGAGGTAAATCAAGTATATAAATTTTACAGGTTCAACTATACCTGTTAATCGGGCCGGGCTGACCCGTTTACAACCCGGTCCAGCCCGGGTCAACCCGGTACTGTAGCGTGGGGGGCGGACTGGGACGGGTTGGGCGGGGAGTGGGTTTCAAACGAATAATTTTTTTATACCGGTGCACCGGAACCCGCTAAGCCCGTTAACTCGTTAACGGATTTTTAACGGGCTACAGCCCGGTTCAGCCCGTTTTTTAACAGTTTTTTTTTTTGGACAGTTGCCAACGGTCAAATTCAAATATTGCAAATCATCCTAGCAAATGGTTTAGTTCATATTGCTGAAATTTCTCTTTTACTACATAATTTGAAGAAGAAAGAAGGATATACTTCTGTTGTTGAATCTATGCTAGATAAGTTTAAAAAATATTTCTACCAAATTCCCCCTATTTACCTAATTGGTGCTATTTTAAACTCTTCTATCAAAATGGCCACTTGTCACCAATTAATCACTGCTTTATATTCTTATATGGATATTGGACCAACTGAAACTTCTGATATTGACACTTGTATTTCTGATCTACACAAACATTTAGAAACATTATATAATTATTATGCTAACATTGTTGATGCTTCTTCTATTGTAGATGCAAATATTTCTTCAAGTTCAGTTTCAACATCTGGGACCAGTACTTTGGATGATAATGATGGTGTTGAAGATTATTTGATTTGGTCTACATTAGAGGAGCATCAAGCCATCAACAAACCAGTAGCAGGAATATTGATGAACTTCAATTCTACTTGCAAAAGTCAGCAGAACCTCGCACAAAGGAATTTCTTTCGGTCACGGCTCGAGACGTGCTAAATGTGCCGATTTCAACAGTCGCATCAGAGAGCGCATTTAGCCAAGCAAGGCAGCAACTAGCAAAGGCGGATCGAAGATTTGAGGCTTATGGGTTCCTACCGTAATTTTAAATTAATATGCAATTATATCTGGGTTTACAGTTAGATATTTATAAATATTTAGTGAATTTTTTAATATAAATACAGGGTCTATGCAAAAGTTACTGGGTTCCCGGGAACCCGTAGTCAATGCTCTAGTTCCGCCCCTGGCAACTAGGAAATACCCGTCATTCATTGGGTAGCAACGCTTTGGAAATTCTAGTGTGCTTCAGAGATTGGATAAGATCAGAACGGCGAAATCAAGGGCGTGACGAGGTAGATGAAGCGGAGGACCAAGAAATTTGAGATATAATGGTTTATGGTTCTGATTCAACCAATGCCGAAAATCAAGAACCTCATGTTGACATGGATGAACTTACAAAAATGATGCAAAGCATGTGATGTACTATTTTTTTTTTTATAATTGTTGTAAACTTTTAATTTGCTAGTTCAAAAATAACAAAATCAAAAAAAAAACTTGCAACTTAATTTGAAGTATTATATATTATTCAATAAAAATATCAAATAAAAATTTTCGGAGCTTGATCCTTACATATTACCTATTGGTCATATTAAATATTTTTTTGTAGCCACTTACTTTCAAATTTCAATTTTAAAATTATAAAATTCAAATTTCAAATTTAAAACTTTAAACTTCAAAGTTTAATTCTAAGCCTTAAAAGTTTGCAAACACTTAAGTATTAATAACATTGAATAAGAAAAATAAAATTTACTTTTAAAAAAATAAAAAATTGCACGGTCCGATCCATCCCGCTAAGCCCGAACCCGGACGGACAAAAAAATCCGAAAAAGTACAGCCCGCTAACAGCCCGCAACGTTAAACGGACGAGCTGGGTTTTTTTTGTGTCCAGCCCGTCCCAGCCCGCCCGTTAAACACCCATAGGTTCAACCTTTATTTGTGTGTACTGTTTACTATTGCACCCATTTCGCTTATATTGTAAACTTATTTTTTTAGTAGTACTAGTAATTTTCTTACATTTATATCTATACTTCGTGTCGAAAATGAAACAGTTAAACCCTTTAACTGTATGTTAAATCATCCATTGTACTAGTTTTAATATATGCATTTCTTTTAATCATATAAAATTTTAATGTGGCCAAAAAGGAATAGGAATTTCAATATGTCAGACTTGAAATTTTCAAAGAAAACCGAACAAATAAAGAAAGAAACAAAAAGAAAAGTATTTAATGGAGTAATACTCAAGAAATGACACTTAAATTTGAACTCACAACCTCACCTACAGAGGTATACTCAATAATCATCACATCATATATAATACTTTGAGCTTGGGCGCATATATATTAAGTATTTTTGAAAAAATATAGTATTAATATTATTATACATGATCTAGGGAGTGAAGCATAGGTTCACGTGCCCAACAAGAATCCTTTTCCCTAGATATGCCCGTGATAGTTATATACTTTGACAATGTAATAATTTTATATAATCAATATTATAATTTAACTTGTTTGCAGATGATATTATATTGATTGACGAGATGCGAAATGGTGTAAATGCGCAATTAGAGGTATGGAGGTAAACCCTGGAATCTAAAGGTTTCAAGTTGAGCAGGACCAAGACAGAATACTTGGAGTGTAAGTTTAGTGGCGAGACTCAAGGAGGGGAAGGGGAGGTGAGACTAGACTCGCAGGTCATCCCTAGGAGAGGGAGTTTTAAGTACCTTGGGTCTATTATTTAGGGGATGGGGAGATTGATGAAGATGTAACACATCGTATTGGGGTGGGATGGATGAAATGGAGACTCGTTTCCGGTGTTTTGTGTGACAAGAAGGTGCCACCGAAACTTAAGGGTAAGTTCTACAGAGTGGTGGTCATACCAACGATGTTGTATGGGGCTGAGTGTTGGCCAGTCAAGATCGCTCATGCATGTTCAGAAGATGAAGATAGCAGAGATGGGGATATTGAGATGGATGTGCGGGCACACCAAGTTAGATAAGATCAGAAATGAGGCTTTTCGCGACAAGGTGGGTGTGGCCCCTATTGAGGACAAGATGCGGGAAACGCGGCTTAGGTGGTTTGGTCATATGAGGAGGAGGAGCACAGACGCCCCGGTGAGGAGGTGTGAGAGGTTGACATTGGAGGGCCTACGGAGAGGTAGAGGTAGGCCAAAGAAGAGGTGGGGAGAGGTGATTAGGCAAGATATGGCGCAGCTTCCGCTGACCGAGGGCATGACCTTTGATAGGAAGGTATAGAGGTCGAGGATTAGGGTAGTAGAGTAGGTAGTCTAGAGTATTCATAACGGTAGTATTGGCAAGCAATCTCGCTTTCTGTTGGTAGCAGGTTTTTATGACTAACCGTTATTTTCTTTCATTGTTGATCACCTTACTGTCTTGTTGTTTCTATTCTGCTTTTATAAGGCTTTTTGGTATTGTCCCTTCTTGTTTATATTTTCATTAATGTGGCGCTTATGCTTTCCTGAACGGAGGGTCTATTGGAAACAACATGTCTATCCTCACAAGGTAGGGGTAAGGTCTGCGTACACACTACCCTCTCCAGACCCCACGGTGTAAGATAATACTGGGTATGTTGTTGTTGTTGTTATAATTTAACTTGTTATAATAAGTTATTCAACATTTAATCTAAGTTACCATAGTAGTCAAATTCATTATTAAATAGAGTAGCTTGCATGCAGATACTGCAACTATCTTTTAGGCAGTTAATTGTATAAATATATTTTACATGGACATATATAGCTTAAATCTTTGTCTTACACATATAAGTGTCCCTCTTGAGAGGGTACAAATCATAGGAATCGAGTTGAAGCTAAAACCTCTTAGCCGTGATATGTGGGAAATGAATTTCTAGTTTCTCATAAATTTTCTATCATCATTTCCTTTTGCTGGATTTTTTTTGTTTTTTTTTTTGTTTTTTTTTTTTTTTTTTTTTTTTTTGTTCTTGGGCGGGGAAGAATCGGAACCCCCAATTGGTCAAACTCAAGATTTTGTTTGGTTCTACTTTGCAGACTTTTGGAGGCTCTTTTCCACCCTTTATAATTTATATCAACTAGGTCCAATTTCTTCATGTTAAAGAATCAAATATTCTTATCCCTTTGTTTCCTTTTACTGTAAAATTATATATGCACCATTATATCCGTCTTTTCTTCAGGAAAAAGTAACCGAATTGTTTTCAATCTAATTTATCTCAATTATTTGTTTGTTCCTTGCAACTTTTTATAGAGTATCATTTATTTCCTTTCCCTCTCATTTAATTTTTTAGTGCCTTCCCCCCTTTTTTTAACATTCTCCTGTAAGACGTCGTTTGGATGGGTGTAACAGTTAATAGTAAAATAAAATCTCGAATAAGATAACACAATATTTGAGTGGCTATACAAGTAAAAAATAATATAATTGCCGCGTAACTAATTAACGCATCTTTTGGTTAGGGTATTAAATGATTTATATATTAAGTGATCTAACTCGAGTACTCGACCTAGTTTGCTCGACTCAACCATTTATGTTTAGTCAACTCAATTAATAAATAACTAATACTAAACTTATTGTGTACGACTTTGCATCATCAGAAAGAATTAAATTGATTAGTGAAGACCCTTAGAGGGAGTAGCTTGATGGAAATTGACATAATCATCAAGCTTCAGAGCCTTTCTGGGGTGATTTTAACTATCTACGACTCTACATAAATTGATACATATAATGAAGTTATTAAACAAAGATTAATGATTGCATATCTAGGTGCTAAATGTCAAACATAAGAAGAAAATATTGTTCCTAAATTAGTAGAGAAGTTGTATAACAAACGAATCACACTCGCAGATTCTTTATTAATGGGACCTATAATGTTCAATAAAGAAACAAATCAGCAAGTTCATTCAATAATTTAGTTCTCTTGATAATTGGGAAAAAAGGAAAATAATAACTTATTTCTATGAAAAGAATCGACGGACTTGTAGCAAATTAATATTTGCATTTTAAGAAGACAAAAAAAATAGTAAAGGACAAATATTTAGTTGAATTGGTCTACGCGTCAGAATAAACATTTGTAATCTTTGTACATGAAAATTTTAAAAAAATGAACTTCGAATCTTCCTTTTATAATATTTCCATGCAATTAATGTCAAATTCTACTCATCATTTAATACTTGTCCAAATAAAAGTATTATTAAGTAAGTAGTTCTGATATAATGAGGCAACGATCCATTTGATACTAAATTATGAGTAGTCAAAAGAGAACAAAAAAAACAAGCATTCATCTTGTAGATAGTTTGGCAAGGATGTATCTATTTATTTATTTATTTATAAGTATATAAAAGAGAAAAAGAAAAGTGATTTGTCAAGTTCTGAACTAATGAAACAACTCTTTAGTTAACGTATTGGGAAGTGGGAATCATTCAAAGATAAATTGAAAACGTGTAAGAGAAGAAAGATATATTGCGAATAGTAATTCAATAATGTCATGCTATTCTCAATATTATGACATTTGCGGAGTATCCATTTCCCTTTTCTTTAATCTTTAAAACTTACTGCTGTATCATTACAAATTATTTTAAAAGTAAATACTATACTAAGTACATCCCCAAAAAGTATTTAAAAAACCAGTAATGCTGTAATAATTAGTTTCACATTAGAAAAAAGTCAGAATTATTAAGGGAATTACAGTAATATTTTTGTTTCTATTGAAAATTGAACATTATTGTGCCTCGCAAGCGGTGAAAAATAATAGCTGATTTCTTTTTATTTATTTAAGTCTTAAATGACAAAGTTATCGGTATATTTGCGTGAAACTAAAAGGTTATAAAAATAATTTTAATGAAAATAGGATAAACTCAAATTAAATAACTCATAAAGCAAGAGAACACACAATCCTATACCTTTCACACCAACCCCCCACCCCCTTCTTTTCCAAAGATTTGTATTGTTGTAGAAAGGCCAAAACCATCCCAAATTGTCCAACCATGTTATTTTCAACTCTCCCAAGTCTTAAGTCACCGTCTTTATCACCTACCTCTTATCTTCTTGCCCCCCCCCCCCGCCCACCTCTCACCCCCACCCCACCCCCATCCCCTTAACCCCCCCCCCCCCCCACAAACTCATAAAACAAATCTGCTTTCTTCCCCCCTCGAAACTTCCTTCAAATCCAAAGCCGCGTTCATACCATTCACACACGTTTTCTTGAAAATCCTTCCATTTTTCTACATTAATTAATTCCACCCTTTTTTTCTTCTACATATATACATGTCCCATCTTTCAACCTCATTTATTATATCTTTCTTGTATATTCCGAAGTCTCTATGCGTTCACACTGTCATTCACACATTTCTTCAAACACTTTGCCTGCTTCCCCCTTTTGCCATATATGAAGCAACAACTCCCTTCTTTCCCAGAAAATTCTAGCTTTTCCCATTCCTATATCCGTGAATTACTCGAGAAAACTCTCGTTCAGATGAATGATAACGTACCCAATAAGCGTCGCAGAAGAAGAAAAGATACTGTTCAAGAAACCCCCGCCAGCAATCTGTACAATAATACTAGTGGTGGTGGAGGTGAAAATGATGAATTTGGTGGGCTTGAAAATCAAGGTGGTGGAGCTGTGAAAACAAAGGAGCTGAAAGAGATAATAACATCGTTGTTGTTACTTGAGGAGCAAGACAAGTCGGAACAAGAGGAACTTGTTAAGGAAGAGGAAGAGAATAAGCTCTTATTCGAGGCGAATCACAAGAAAACAACTAAGGTCATGTGGGATTATTATTCAAACGTTCAACAGCATCATAATGATTTAGAACAGTTAGATGGTGCTCGAAAACGAAAAGGGCGAGGCAATTCAGCTGCCGCTTGTGCCATTGCTGCTGCTGCTGCTGCTGAGGATGAAATCGTTTCGAGTAGTAAAGCTAACAGTAATAGTGAAAAGGGAGGGGCGGGGGCGCCCCAAAGGCGGTTATGGGTGAAGAATAGATCAAAAGCTTGGTGGGATCAATGTAACAGTGCTGATTTCCCCGATGAGGAGTTTAAAAAGGCGTTTCGAATGGGGAAAGATACATTTGAGATGATATGTAATGAGTTGAGCTCTGTGGTGGCGAAAGAGAACACTATGTTAAGAGATGCTGTGCCCGTGAAGCAGCGTGTCGCGGTTTGTATATGGAGATTGGCCACTGGGGAGCCACTTAGGTTGGTTTCGAAGAGGTTTGGATTGGGTATTTCAACTTGCCATAAGCTCGTGTTAGAGGTTTGTACCGCTATTAGGACTGTGTTGATGCCTAAGTATCTTCAATGGCCTGATGAAGAGAAAATGAGGAATGTAAAGGATGAGTATGAGGCTATGTCAGGGATCCCTAATGTTGTGGGATCAATGTATACTACTCATATACCTATAATTGCTCCTAAAATTAGTGTCGCCGCTTATTTTAATAAGAGGCATACGGAGAGGAATCAGAAGACATCGTACTCGATTACTGTTCAAGGTGTGGTTGATCCGAGAGGGGTGTTTACGGATGTGTGTATTGGTTGGCCTGGTTCAATGCCTGATGATCAGGTATTGGAAAAATCCGCCCTTTTCCAGAGGGCGAATACAGGGTTATTGAATGGTGTTTGGATTGTTGGCAGTTCTGGGTACCCTTTGATGGATTGGGTTTTAGTGCCTTATACACAGCAGCATCTGACTTGGACTCAACATGCTTTCAATGAGAAGATTGGAGAGGTTCAGAGGGTCGCGAAGGAGTCGTTTGTGAGGTTGAAAAGGCGATGGTCTTGCTTGCAGAAGAGAACAGAGGTGAAACTTCAAGATTTGCCAGTCGTGCTAGGGGCGTGCTGTGTGTTGTATAATATATGCGAGATGAAGAATGAGGAGATGGATCCAGAGCTCAATTTCGAGCTCATTGATGATGAGATGGTTCCTGAGATTCAATTGAGATCGACTAATGCTAGGCTTGCAAGGGATGCAATTGCTCATAATCTTTTGCACCATAACCATGCTGGTACTTCTTTCCTGTCATGAAAAAGGAGTTAACTTTGATGTGTTCTTCTTGATTTATGTAATTCTTTAAAGTTATTACATTTCACATTTGTTTTTCTTAAAGTTGTATCATATTTATTCCATCAAAGTTAGTCAAGGGGATAGTCTAATCTTCCCTTTGTGCAAAGTGATGAAAATGTTGTTTTCTAGGCCATAGACATATACTGAAATTGCAGACAAACATTGTATTTCATACTTGAATTAGAGATTGATAGAAGCAATTGGCTCTGGCGAAACAAAAATTCTTTCTTTACCAAGTGTCAGTTACATGTAACTCTATTTCTCCTATTATTGTTGTACATCAAAACCAACTACTAGTTTAATTTTAGCAGTATGTTCTCATCCGTTGTGTGTGTTATTCTTGTGGTTTAAGAGAATATGCTTATAACAGCATCAAAGCATTCTTGGAAGAATGCAGTTACCGGTTCGGCGGAACCACCAACTTTGGTTCAAGCTCCGTATTTGTCTTTTGTCTTAACAAAATAATTAATTTAGAACTCACTAACTTAAAAAGGGTTAGAATCTCAAATCCATTAACTTTAAATCTCGGCTTTAAATATCGGTTCCGCAGTGGTTAATTTAATATATAATTTTCAACAGCTTTTTGAAGTATGATATGGTTAGTAACCTATAAATATAAGTGAGGATAACTAAGTTTGTTGTATGAATCTTGTTGACAATTTAAAAATAGGACAGCTAAGCAGTGGGAAATTGATATCAAATACCAGCTGGGCTAATAAATTATTGATTAAAGTATATTTACTATAATACAATTCCATAGAATAAAACGTTCGGTTTTGAAATGCATCTACTTGGGGCAAGATTAGCATATTTAGTTCCTAAAGTCTAGTCTAATCTTGTTTCCAAGTAGAAAATCTGTCTGGAGCTACTTTTGAGAAGCTTAAAAGAAGAACTAAGGAATCTGAAGTCTTCATTCTTTTTCTTTCTCCAACCAGAAAAGAAGGAATTATGACCTAATTCGAATTGAGCCATAATTGATTGATTGATTTAGTAACTGTTGATTTTAGTAGTTTCTTGATCAGAACTTGTCTATTTCAGAGAAATTGTAATGCACTAACTAATCTAGCATTTGGTTACCTAGAGATCATTCTTTTATAATTTTATATGTACTGAATCCACACATAACCAGATGTCATTTGCCAATAAAATTTTATTAAAGAGAGATTTGCGCAAATAAACAGTGTGCAAAACGCGTTGCGTCATGCTTAGTCGACAGATTCTATTCACATTAGACTGAGATAACAAAACAGAAGGATGGAAACAAGTATTAAAATATATGATTCAGATATGGGAAACAGTTGCTTTTAGTTAGAGTGACGTTTATCATAATATATAAGTGTTATCAATAATTCTATAATTAAATTGAATCACCGCCGAACGAAGCACCGTATTTTCAGACATAAAATACAAGCACAACAGCTTAATTATTTACGCGAAAATAAAACGTACTGAGGCAATAGGTCATATAGCCGTTCATGGAAAAATTTATACTCATTCGGTGTTTACACCAATTCGATATCTTGCATATAATTTTTTATATTGTTAACTGATATGTACAAGCACAAAAGCACTCTAAGTAGTGACCTTTAAGATTAACTAAATATTTTTTGTTTGGTGTAAGTAGTGTGTGTAAAAAGTATTTACTTTCTACTCATGCACTCATCATCAACCAAAATATTATTTCAAGTTAATGCAAAACAAGGAAAATGTGAAAAGTTTACACGGAATAAAGATTTTTGACATTGTGAGTAGAAAAAGTCAAAGCCCACACAAAGCCCACAAATATGCACATTGCTAAGTTTAAAGAAAAACATTTTTTACTTTCCTATATAATATTTGAAACTTTATTACCCTTCATACTCAAGTTTTGATTTAATTACATAGGCATATATAATATATCAATTATATATATTTTAGGAATTAAATGAGTATCCTTTTATATTTTGAATTGAATAAGGAATCAATTATTTCACATTCTTATTCTCTCTCCCTCTTACGCTCTCTCTCTCCATCTCTCTCTCTCTCCGCGCTCTCTCTCTCTCTCTCCGTCACTCTCTGTCTCTCAATCTCTCATTCTCTGTTCTTTTCCCAATTTTTCTTCCTCTGATGCCCTCTATTTTTTATCCTTTCATGTTGTATATATTTTTAATGAAATTCATCAATCGATTTCAATCGTTTTACTATAGAGTTTTAACTTTGCAATTTCGTTTCATGTTGCACGATTGGTGTTCAAATTGAAAGTATCAATCAATAAATTTTGAAGGTGTTTGACTCTCCACCATTGACAGTCATTAAAAAGCTTTGAAGCTTTGAATTCGAATTTGGGTTTTCAAAAATCATTATTTGTTTGGATTGGGTATTGTTGCAAACAATTAGAAATATTGTTTGGAGTTTATATCTCAATTTTGAGGGTGTTTGGTGAAGATTAAGCTTGATTTTGGCTGAATTTCATATTGAAACTCAAAATACAATATTGTAGTAAAGTTGTAGTAAAGATTAGACATGACATACAATATACTTACAAAATTATAGTAAAGTTGTAGTATAATTGTATGTAAATTGTATTATGTTATAGTTATATATATATTTTTTATTTGAATGTTATATGGAAGTTGAAAAATAGTTGTATAATGTATGAATCGTTGTATAAAATTTGTATTTAAGTTATCAATACAATCTCTTTACATAAAGTTATTGATAAATATATCTAAATTGTATTAAAAGAGAAAGTTTTGATTAGAATTTTAGAGCGGAAGAAACACACACCACATATAAAATATATACAAATTAGATACAAAATATACAAAAAGACATTGTATAAAATTTGTATGGATATTGTATTTAAGTTGTATGATGTTGTAGATGTATTTTAACTGGATAAAAATAATATATGAAAGTTGTAGATAAGTTGTAACTAAGTGAATACTATATAATTAGTTATATGAAATTTATTTTTAGTATGTATGTTGTTGTAGATATATCAATTTGTATTAAATTTGTACGAAATTTATTTTTAAATTTGTATATTATTGTACCATCAAATTGTATAATATTAATTGTAAGTACGATATATCCATTTTAATGCTGATTTAAATAGGTTTCGTTAATTTGTGATAGATTAGTGTATTGGGTAAGTTAATCAATCAAGTGAAGCAGAATACTTTACTAGCCCCACGCGATAGTTACTAACCTCGTAATATTTTTGGACAAATTTTGATACATATCAACAACTTTATGCAAAAAGATAGTATTGATAACTTAAATACAAATTTTATACAACGATTCATATATTATACAACTATTTTTTAACTTTCATACAACATTCAAATAAAAAAATATATATAACTACAACATAATATAATTATACTACAACTTTACTACAATTTCGTAAGTATATGGTATGTCATGTGTTCTTCTTCTTCTTCGAGTTTCAATCTGAAATTTAGCCAAAATCAAGTCTAATCCTCACTAAATACTCTCAAAATTGAGATATAAACTCCAAATAATATTCTCAATTATTTTGCAACAATATTCAATCCAAACAAATAATGGTTTTTGAAAACCCAAATTCGAATTCAAAGCTTCAAAACTTTTTAATGTATGTCAATGGTGGAGAGTCCTAAAAACTCTTTACTGCTCATCGTCAATGGGGATTTTCATCCAACTCATTTCATCCAACTTTGGACATTAGTACAATGCTTCAACAGAGCCATTCAATGACAAAACCAATCACCTTCAAAGAGTTCAATACCAAATTTCGCTTATCACTTGTACATACAATTTCTTGAAATATTTGGAGATGTGGTAAATATTCTCATCAATGTCTTCTTTCTTTTTTCAATTTTTTCTATATTTCTTGAAAGGGGAACAGGCTGCTAGTCAAAATCTATTAGTAGATTTTATCTCATATGGTTCTCGCGGTCCTATGTTTGATTGAATTTAGAAAAGAAAATGCTTATTGAAAGAGGTGCGAAAAGAAAATAGGAAATAATGTAACTAAATCCCATAATTTAAGGCATTAATAATGGATTGTATATAATTTGTAAGTAGTTCTTATTTAGGGCGGGTAATATACAAAGTTAGGATAATTTTGGTAAATAAGTTTCAAAGATTGTATATGAAGGAAAAATCCCTAAAGAAAAAACCAAAGCCACACAAAAGCTAAAGCCCACATCTTGGATCATCAAAGCAAACCTAACCATGCCCTTTCAAAAATCAAGCCCAAACCAATGACTAGAAGGTCCGAAACATCAGCCCAAATCAATTTACGTTTTCATTTGGAATAGTTCAAATCTACAACTCCCTCCTCTATTTGTGCAATTTGAACTTTCATCATCTTTTATTAAAATAAAACTGGAAAAGAAAGAAAGTGAAAAGTTCATGATTAAATTAGTTGATTTAAATTTGCATCCTACAACCTCGTTGTAGATTTAAATCATAATCTCAAAAGTAATAAGTTATGCTCGATCTGGAGCTCTCCTTTTATCTTAAGATGTAATGTATATACTCTCATTTTTAATGTCCTATATGTCTTTCTTCCACCAGATGAAAAGGATGTGTATAGAAAAAGGAGGGAAAAAAAATAATGGACACATCAAAATCTAAATCTTTGTGTATTTTATTTGGATTTTTTCCCCACTTTTAGCGCGCGTCAGAAACTATTTACATTTAATAGCCGAAAAAGTGTATAAATTTTATATAATTTTTGTATATAACATACATAATGTATATATATATATATAAAAAAAATATACCAAAAATATATATATATATTCGACTATTATTTTAAGAGTAATTATACAATGTAACTTTCTTTTTTATTTTTGGGGGTGTTTCTGGTCTGGCCTAATTATATGGAGTATGATGTACTAAAAGAGTAGCAGATCTCAAACAGATTTCATAAAACTTAAGTGGTTGTTACCTGTAAAAGTGCTACTAGTGAACTGGCCTGTTGAATTATTTAATATTTTTTGTTTGGTGTACTTGTTTTATGGTGATTATATAAAATTAAAAAAAATTCTGCTATACTAACTCCAACTTTTGTCATATTTGAAGCACCTCTTGATCACCGACCATACGCCTACCTATCACTTAATTTATTCACCTTATAATAAAGTCTGAGGTCTAGAGGTGAATGCAGTATTAGTGTTTAGAACGAGTATGATTTTATTAGAAGTATATATTTAGGTTTTTTAGGAAATTTATACAGTATGGTTGTCCTTCAGTAATAGCCGATGAATATATATTTTTTGTATGTTAATATATAATATACATATGTAATACATATTTTATACAAAAACAATATATATTTTTTGTATATTTGAATAGAGACTCTAATCATTTTTTATCGACCGACTAAATATGGTAAAAGTCCTTTTTGGATATGTGTGTAGTTCAAACCAAAAACAATGAATTCAGTTGGGTTGTTGCAAACTCAAAGGGACTCTTCCCAGTCGCCTCGCTGCGTTGCAAATTGTAAGAGAATTGAGTTATATCTAGTAGCTTAGCCCAGTCTCTTTGATTGGCATTGACATAATGCCTCAAATAGCATTCAAGCAAGGCATTAATCCTTTCCGTTTGTCCATCTGTTTGCGGATGAAAACTTGTTGAGAAGAGCAATTGAGTTCCCAACAAGCTGAACAATTCTTCTAGAAGGCACCGGTTGCATAACTCATTCTAGACCCACCTCTGATCTTAGAAACTATACACAGTCTTTTGTTCAACTAAAATATAAAATTTTGTTTTCATACATGAATATTTTTTTTTTTGTTCCTATGACACTCATTTTAGGTATTCCAAATATAAAGTCATAAAAACTTGAGTGTATTGCAGATTTGTATCAAACAACCACTGTTACCCTTAGCCCCACGGTGGGCGCCAAATTGTTTACCCGAAAAATCGGATAACGTTAGATTTGTGTATGGTTCTAAGGATATGCGATACAATTTGATATAAATCGTGTAGATAAATAGAAATATGTGTATTCTTGACTATGAGAATGAGAATAGTGAGCAAAAAGAATGAATAAGATAAAGTAAAGCAAGCACAAGGAGATATCTTTCAATATGAGAAGTGATCTTTTGTTACAGTGTATGAGCTGCCCATATGTTTACAAGGATTCCCCCTTTTATAGTAGATGGATCCTACTTTATTTATAATAAAATAAAACATATAGTGGAGGACCCATGATGAATTGTCTCTTCCTCGATTTTTGCCAAGATTCTCTCCCTTAGTGCAGTTATAACGGCTCTTGTCTGCGAGCTCGATACTGGCTCGAACTCGTTATTGGGTCGAGCCCTCGGCTTTGGCTTGAGTTTGACCTTCGGGATGGGTGTAGCGTATTTCCGACCACCCTCACGTTGCCTTGCGGGTCGATTTGGTCATAGGCTCGATAATAGTATCGAGCCGACTCCTCGATCAGTCTTCGGAACTCGAGGCTCGTTTGTACTGTCTTCGGGACTCATCCCAAAATCCACTCCGGTTGCTTACCATTCGAACTCGATCGAACGTAGGAATGCCGAAATCTATTTCGACCGTATATAGATAGTCCCCTCGTTTCTCGAAAAAGGATGTGGCGAGAAGCGATATGATTTTCCAATAGCTCGATCAGATATATACTGACGTTTTCATCGATCCCGACTATGACGTATGTGATAGTTGTTCCATCAGTTCGGTTTTACCAAGGCATTTAATGTGTCAGACGATGGTCGGTCACCTCTGATATTGAACCGTGATTGCTTCAATCTATAAATAGCCTTTCCTTCCACCATTCATCACTTTTACGTCTGCAATCTTCTAAAATTTCCAAGTTCTTTTTCGTCTTTTCTGAGTTTTCTATCTGTAAATCTGTGAGTTTTACTGCAAACTCTTTCTTAGAACACCAAATACTTCCGTTCTTTGTTCACGAAATTTTAAATGGCAAAAATGTCTAAAACGGTTCCGCAAAAAGAGACAGCTTCTTCATCTCGACCTGCTGGTGGCGAGGATGTGGAATAGCCCCGCCCTGAGGAATTCGTTCTGGTAGGGTGTTTGACTGTAGGCGATTTTAAAATTGAAAAGCCTTCTCCGATACCGGGTCAGTGTGAGCCGATGTCGAGGTACCAATGTTCAATTACCGAAAAAGTTCTTGATAAAGTCATACAAGAATGCAACTGGATAATAAACTCGTAGTAATCCCATCGCCTGATGAATCAATTACTACCCACGTCGAAGGGTTCTTAAGTGTTTACACTTATCTTTTCACGTTGGGTCCCCTAGACCCTATCATCGTTGCCTTTTGTAAGAGGTACGATGTGACCCTCGGCCAAATCCACCATTTCCTTTTGGAGGATAGTGATTCTTCTTCGATTTTTCTCGAGCAAGGTCGAGGGGCGTATCTTCACCCTCGATCATCTTATGCGCCTTTATAGTCCCCGACTTTATCGATGAGGGTTGATCAAGCTTGCTCGCCGAGCAACCAAAGCGCCATTCTCGAACATAGACGAGACCCGGGATCGGGGTTGGATGAGCCGTTTTGTTCGAATCAAAACCTCGGACCTGATCCCTGCCGGTGACTTGCCATTTCCCGAGAAATAGAATATGACCCGTGAGTAAACGTTTCTCTTTGCCCGTCTTGATTTTGTGATTGCCTTCTATTTTGTTGATCCATTTTTCCTTATCACAGCTGTAGCTCGAATGCCGGAACCGATCCCGGATCTTAGACAATGGGTCGAAAGTCTGGTGTTGTAGAGACCGTACTCCGAGCGTGCTTGGGTCGAATTATCAAAGGGTCGATGAGAGGCCCGCAGTCATGGTAAATCTTTTTGTCGACTTGTCTCTTCATCAGTTTGTGTGGTAAATCTCCCTCTTCCCTTTTTAGGACTTGGGAAAGATGTAGTCATGAGGCCCCCATCTGGTGGAGAATAAGTTCCTGTCCTGAAGCAGATAAAAGAAAGGAAGAGAAAAGACGTATCGGGTTCCCCGAGCTCGGAAAAGAAGAAACCGGCTAAGAGATCCCGAAAGCTGAAGGGGGGGTCTGGTATTATGTCTTCGAAAATGGTCCGCCATTTAAGGGATGAGCCCGAAGAAGGAGATGAGAATTTAGTGTGCGTACGGGCTAATGTTGTGATTCAACAGTCTTCCAATTTGGTGGAAGCATATCATGGAACCTTGTCCATAATCCCAGAACAAGAAGAAGCCGAGATTATCCCGTCTCGAGCTAAGATGATTGAAAGGGATACCGAGGGTGGATCTTCTCGGGCAGTAGAAGATATTTCAAGGGATGGGTTCGGGATAGTTGACATTGGCGGATCCCCTCAGATTTCGGATGCCATGATTTGAGAGGTCGTCATGTTGGAGGATCGGTCCTATGAGGGTATTTATGAGTCAGCCGATATCCATGGTTTTCTGGAGAGGTTCGATTCATGTGCCTTGGAGGAGGTTACCGATTTTGGTGGAATGCCGGTACCCAAAAAAGCGTCGTGGTCGATTTCTACCGAGCCTTCGTCGATTCATAAACTGGTGGACCGATTTTCGGCCCCGAGTATCGATCCCGACCGAAGGCGGAAGATAGTGCTCTCCATACCTGCGGATACCCAAATTTTTTCTTCTCCTGTGGGGATTGCCAGTTACCTTCGGCCCTTGGTGACCGAAGAAGATCAATCAGTGATGAATGCGGTAGGGCTCGCCTGTCTCTTCAACGAGACCCAACATGCTTTGAATCGGGTAACTCTGATGGCGTTTTCGCTGCTTCTTTTACGCATAGAGTTGTAGGTAATTCTAATGTTTCTCCTTTTGTTTGCAGGCTTCGGTGTTACATCACGAGGCCTTTATTCGAATCTGGGAGGAGCATGATGGCGAGGTTCGGAGCCTCACTGAGAAGAGTGGACGGCTTAACTCACAGGTAGATGCTACTTGCCGAGGCAGAAGAATTTAAAAAGTGTGTGGATATCCTTGCCTCGAAAAAGGAAACCGTCGAAGCTCAGTTGGAGCTGTCTGATGCCCAACTTCGATTTGCGAAATAAAATGCTTTGGGGCTGATCGAAAAGATGAAAGAGCTTCGGCATCGGTTGGATTTGGCCACTTCAGATAAAGCAAATTTGGCCAAAGAACTTGAAGTGGCCAGATGTGAGGTGATCGAGGCCAATAAAAGAGCTAATGCCAAAGTGGCTCAGTTCAGAATCGATGTCGAGGTTAACCAAGACAAAGCTGAGAGCATGGTCGAACATGCAAAATGGCAAGCTCGGAGAGAGGCTCTCGAGGAGGTCAGAGCTCAGGGCTTCGATATTGGGGCCGAGATTGAAGTCGCCAAGGCGGAGGAGAACAAAGCTCAGAGGTTGGCCTTTCCTGAGGAGGACTCCGATGACTCGGGGGAGTCTGAAGATGAGGACGATGCCGAGAATACGGCCTCCGATGAAGATTGAGTCATTTAAGGCCTTAGGTCTTTTGCTGCGTTCTTTTGATACCGCTTTCGATTTTTGTATAAAGAACTTCCTTTGGGTAGAGTAGCCACCTCTGTACAAAAAATTTGTAAAAATAAATCTTTCTTCCTTTTGAAGCAAAATAGCCTTTCAAACTAAATAGATAGTTTGAATTTTAATCTCTGTTGCCTTCGGGCCTTGTGGGTAGTTCCATTTGCTTTATCGGGCTCGAACATCCTTCAGCTTAAATAGTCAAGTGTTCGTTTGAATCCTAAGAAATGAGTAGTTTTGCTCGAAATAATGTAGCCCGTAGGCGTAATGGTCGAGTGAGTGCTTGCTCGAATTCGAAATAAAAGTAGCCCGTAGGCTTAGTAGTCGAGTGAATGATTCGAACTCGAAATAATATAACCCGTAGGCGTAATGGTCAAAGTAGCTCGTAGGCTTAATGGTCGAGTGAGTAATTGTTCGAACTCGAAATAAAAGTAGCCCGTAGGCTTAGTAGTCAAGTGAATGATTCAAACTCGAAATAAAAGTAGCCCGCATGCTTAGTAGTCGAGTGAATGATTCGAACTCGAAATAATGTAGCCCGTAGGCGTAATAGTCAAAGTAGACCGTAGGCTTAGTAGTCGAGTGAATGACTCAAACTCTAAATAAAAGTAGCCCATAGGCTTAGTAGTTGAGTGAATGATTCAAACTCGAAATAATGTAGCCCGTAGGCGTAATAGTCAAAGTAGCCCGTAGTCTTAGTAGTTGAGTGAATGATTCGAACTCGAAATAAAAGTAGCCCGTAGGCTTAGTGGTTAAGTGAGCGCTTGCTCGAACTCGATCCTGTTTGCATAATAAACCTTGAACATAGAATATCGGTAAAGAATAGGGCTTTCTTTGCAAGTCATTATACATGTGTTCATGTTTTGCGTCAGGGCTCGGGCCAACTACATAAGCATGGTTTGTTTTGACCATTTGGCTCTTACAACGTTTCCTGTTGAGACACTGTTGTCATGAAATAACGAAGTAACTTCCTGTGCACCGAACTTGATAATCATCACAAATGTGTTTAATGATAAAGCCCCCAGTATACGAGGTTGATTTTAAAGAGGCCTCACATACTCAACAGTAGTATCGTTTCCACTATATGGTTGGTATCGATCTCTGGTCGACGTTTGCTTTTTCGTAACGGGCCTAGAAATCAACTGGTCATCTTCGACTCTTATTTTGGATTGATATCGATTGTGCACATCGGTCCAAATAATATCTGGGTACTCGATCAGATTTTGCTTCAGCCGCCGTGAAACCATCGAGCTCCGCTCATTTAGACCTCGAGTGAAAGCTTGAACAGTCCAATCGTCAGTGACTGGTGGCAGATCCATTCGTTCCATTTGAAAACGAGTTAAGAACTCCCTTAGCATCTCGTTATCCTTTTGTATTACCTTGAACATGTCCGACTTTCTGGTTTCGACCTTCATGGCTCCGGCATGTGCTTTTACGAAGCAATCTGCAAGCATAGCAAAAAGAATCAATAGAGTTAGAGTAAATTATGATACCATATCATTTCCCCCTTTGACAGGGTTTCACCGAATTTTTTCAATAATACAGATACGATCTCATAATCTTCCAGATCATTGCCCTTGATGGCATACGTGTAAGAAGTGACATGCTCGTTGGGGTCGGTCGTTCCGTTATATTTGGGTATTTCGGGCATACAGAATTTTCTGGGGATTGGTTTTGGGGTTGCACTTGAGGGAAAAGGATTTTGAATGAATTTTTTCAAATCTAGCCCTTTTATCATTGGTGGAGCTCCCAGGATATGATCGACCCTGGAATTATATATTTTTACTTTTTTATCGTTGGCTTCGACTCGTTTTGTGAGTTCCTCGAGCAATTTAGTAATTTCGGGAGTAGTCCTCTATTCTTGCTCATTTGACTTCACTATGGTTGGTTCCGTTCTGTGGGTGATTTCTCGAAGCGGATTGGGATCCGACCTGCTTTGTACCTGAGTTTGGCTCTGCAACTGAGCTATCGCTATTTGCTGGGCTTGTAACATCTCGAAGATCATCCGTAAGCTGACTCCGATCTCCTCCAAGTTATGCGTGTCTCGAGCTACAGATTGAGTACCGCCCTAAATGCTTTTTTCCGGTTCGGAACGTTGGTTCGCCTCAAGAGCCACTTATGAATTGACATCTAGCGGTACATCGACTCGAGCTTCGGTGACATTGTTAATTCCCCTTCCGGCCCTGGGTGTCAAGTTGTTGGTTTCATCTTTAAGGCCGACTTCGTGGTCGATAGGTAAAGCCATCAATCGAGGGTTTGCCATTGTTGATTTGAAGTTGTAAACTTGAGTGTATTGCAGATTTGTATCAAACAACCACTGTTACCCTTAGCCCCACGGTGGGCGCCAAACTGTATACCCGAAAAATCGGATAACGTTAGATTTGTGTATGGTTCTAAGGATATGCGATACAATTTGATATAAATCGTGTAGATAAATAGAAATATGTGTATTCTTGACTATGGGAATGAGAATAATGAGCAAAAAGAATGAATAAGATAAAGTAAAGCAAGCACAAGGAAATATCTTTCAATATGAGAAGTGATCTATTGTTACAGTGTATGAGCTGCCCGTATGTTTATAAGGATTCCCCCTTTTATAGTAGAGGGATCCTACTTTATTTACAATAAAATAAAACATATAGTGGATGACCCATGATGAATTGTTTCTTCCTCGATTCCCGCCAAGATTCTCTCTTAGTGCAGTTGTAACGGCTCTTGTCTGCGAGTTCGATACTGACTCGAACTCGTTATTGGGTCGAGCCCTCGACTTTGGCTTGAGTTCGACCTTCGGGGTGGGTGTAGCGTATTTCCGACCACCCTCACGTTGCCTTGCGGGTCGATTTGGTCATGGGCTCGATAATAGTATCGAGCCGGTTCCTCGATCAGTTTTCAGAACTCGAGGCTCGTTTGTATTGTCTTCGGGACTCATCCCAAAATCCCACTCCGATTGCTTACCATTCGAACTCGATCGAACGTAGGAAGGCCGAAATCTATTTCTACCGTATACATGACTAATAATGATTAGAAACCAAGTTACATAACAAGTAAATTGCAATTTCTCCACCTAACTCAAATAACTTGGTAAATATCTTGAAAGAAATATGTCATCTAACACTATATACATTTTAAAAAACAAAGCAGCGACAGTTAATAAATTTCACGTTATTTTTCTTGTTTTTCGATCCTAATTAGTGCACCACATTGAAGCAAATTGCTTCTATAGTTGAGAGTATGATCTTGAAAGAAATATGTTATCTGCGGCCACATTTAAAGCTCAAGTAAGTCTTTTAAGGGTGTCTACTTTCTAGTTTCTTCCGTAAAAATACTTGAGATTTTAGTAAATTGTATTTTATACTTTGTTATCTAAATGATAGTAATGACTAATCAATTTTAGTCCAATTAAAAGTTTGAAGGATACATAAAATAATCCTTAATAAGAAAATATGTGGATAGGGGTGTTCATAAAAACCCAAAAAAACAAACCGAACCAAACCGACCAAAAAAATTGATACTTTTTAGGTTTGGTTTGGTTTTGGTTTTGAATTTTAAAAATCGATCAAATTTGGTTTGGGTTTGATTTTAATAAAAAAAATAAATGAAAAAACCCGAACCAAACCGACTATAGAAGTAGCTATTTAGATTTTTATATAAAATTTCTAAAAAGTCTCTAAAATGTTATGGTACATATTAATCATTTGTATTTTAAGTCTAATTCTTTGCCTTTACATTCTAGTTTGATTGGTAGTTTGCTTTTGCTAAGTACAAGAATTATTTCATGTTAAAAATAATCGATTTTTAATTGAGTACTTAAATTATTCATCTGATTCAATTATCATCAATATATATGATAGATTTCTCATAGTCGTCGAAATATGTGTTTGGTAGTGTATGTCTCATATTTAAGAAAAAATCGAAAAAACCGAAAAACCGAATCTTAGACTTAATTGGTTTTATTTGGTTCCAACATTTAAAGAATCCAAACGGAACCATGAATCAAATGTGGGTATTTGATGCGTCCTTTTTCTATCATTCAGTAATAGCAACAGCATTGAAAATGGTCTGATTTAGACCCCATATCCTTTCCGGCGAATCGTCGGTTTCGAGATTGCTAGACACGCGCCGACATCTGGGTTCCTCTTTTAGCTGTACTGACAAAGGTTTTATTAGCATAGATCTAGGGAGTTATACAATCTGCTCATCTCACTGCCACGTGGCAGTCAGAAACTTTATTCTTTAGACTGATTAAAAAGAAAGAAAAACATTTACTAATATTGAACAATAGCAATAATTCGAAAGAAAAAAGATGCAACTGATGAGTTTTCATAATACGAAATTATTGTTACGAATCAATGATTATTCAAACAAGACGCAAAGAATTGCCAGTTGTCAAGTGAAATTTTGTTGAAGCTGTGAAGTGCAGCGAATCCCCCTCCCCCAACCTAACTATACTTTGTGAGGGTTCACTCTATACATATATAAAGAGAGAAGACGAAAAAAGGGTTGGTTTTGTTTGATTTAATAGAGAGAGAAGATGGAGGAAGAAGGGAAGAGAGAAGAGGAGGTGGTAATTGGATCAAGGTTGACAATGGAGAAAGTAGCTGCTGCTAAGCAATTTATTGAGAATCACTACAAGACCCACATCAACACTATTCAACAACGCAAACAGAGGTAAGGTTACTTCTTTTTAAGAAACATCTTTTGTTTATTTCATTAATTTGATGGTCTTGTTTATTTCTGCTTGTTTTTCATTGGCTTCTGATGTGCTTCGAAGCTGGAATTAGATAAAAACAACAGTTATAGGTTTTTTGTGGGATTCATCATTCTTTCTTGTTTGGACCAATTTGACTTAATTTAGTTATACTCAGTTGGATCAGCTGGTTGAACTGAGGGAGTATTTTTGTGATAAATAATTGGGGCATTTCGGTGGTCACCTGTCACGAGGTTGATGATGCATTAATTATGAGTAGTGTAATGAAACGGGTCCAAATGAAGATGAACGGAGTAACGGACATTGAGGATTCATTTAGTCGATCCAACTAGGATTGAGGCACAGTTATTGTTGTAGTACTATGTGTGAAGGTATCACTCGTCTCCGGCTCTTTAGTACCGGGTTCATTTGAACCCAGTACTTTCAACACGGAACATAAAAATATGCGTAAAAGTGTACTAAAATTGCAACAAATAGTTGATAACTTTAACAATATAATGAATTCAATGCTAAAAATCTTAAAGGTGGAACCCATAAAGTTTAAATCCTGAATCTGCCTCTGCTTGAGTTAAGAAGCTTACACTATGATGGTCACATTATCGTTCTCCAGGATAAGCATTTGGTTTCGATGTCACTGGGAAGCATTGAAATCTGTATACTGAAAGCCCCACTTTTAAGCTGGGTGTTTGTGGATCTCATAGTTCTAAAGATTCCGATTTGAGTAGTTTGTTTTCTTTGGTCAGAGGACCAGCTGGCAAAGTGGCAAAATCACAAATGCCAACTTCGGAACCCGTTAGAGAGAGCAGTTTTGTGCCTTCTTTCCCATGGGTATGGAAGTTTGTAATAAAATCTGAAAATCTATCAGTTTAAATTGTAGAGCTTGTCAAGAGTTAATAGGGCGCAAATTTGGTTCATGTAAGCGTAATATGTCCAACCTCAAAAGTTAAGATATAAATGGTGATTACAATTTTATCCAACAAGGAATGTAGCTTAATGTAATTTTCGAAGGATATAAAAGGTGATCAGCATTTTCTTTCCCATGGGTATGCCAGTTATAAAAGATTGGGCGCTATTTGTAGAAAATCATGTATTCTACGATATTATTTACTTATCTAACATTTTTATTTTTTTCTGATTGGTAAATAATGTAGTAAATAGATATCAGCATCAAGTGAGTGCTGAGGAATATGTACAATATAGCATCGGTACAGGTTTTGTAATTTGGTAAAAAAATCCAACATGACTTCTACATCGTTAAAAGAAGCCATATTTACTTTTGTTCCGTCTTGTATGCAGGGTTTTTCTCAATCACATTACTTAATCAAAAAATAAACAGATAGCAATTTAAACTTTAAGAAAAAAATTTACTTGATCTTTTTCTAGAGTTCACTTGTGAATCTCGACTTTTTTTTGACTATATTTCACTAAGAATAATAACATCTCAATGTGACTGATTGAAAAATAAAGAAAAAGAAAGAATAGCATCTCAGTATGCCACTTACTCCCCTTCAGCCTCTCCCGCTAAAAAAGGAGAGAGAAGTAAAAGGCGCTTAGCATGCTGTGTGTACTGGCATATTAATTTTTAAGAATACATTATAAATATACTATATGTTCCTATTAAAAAAAATTTATATATGTATGTGTGTGTATGCATATTATATGTACATATATATATAATACACACACATAAACATGCAATTAGGATGTGTAAGTACCACTATGAATGTTAATTTCCTGTAATTATGTAATCTTGATACTCCTTCCTATTTATAATATGTACATCACTATTTAAACACACAATAGCTTGAGGGTATAATTGAGGTAAGCTTCTCTAGATCTCTTCCTCATCTCTTATTTGTTATAATATTGTTTAAAAATAGGCGTTGGATTCTAGAAAGAAAGTTAGCATCTTCGGATGTGCCTAAAGAAGAGCAAATGCATCTGATCAAAGATCTAGAGCAAAAGGAGACAGAGTATATGAGACTAAGGAGGCACAAAATATGCGTGGATGATTTTGAACTTCTTACAATTATTGGCAGAGGAGCCTATGGCGAGGTCAGTATTATCCCTTTAAGGTCTGTTTTTTGTTTTGTTCTGGTTGCAAGTAAATGATTTTGTTTCATAATTTTCTGGTTCCATTTCTACTGTATTTGCATTATGTTCATGCAAATGCTTGGATATGGACAAATTGATAGTAGAAAGTAGTAATCTATTCCTTCCATTTATGACACTTTGTATTTTGGTAAATGCCAAAAGGTTTGACATTTCTATTTATAATATTTTTTTATGCAACTTTCACAGATTGCAATAGTTCACATTGTCCCTTCGGGTTCCTTTGGGGACATCCGACAAAAAAAGTTCAAATTCATTTAATATTTTAATCTTATTTATAATGATTTCTTTATCAAACAAATTTTTCTCAGCTTGTACAGTATTAATCTCCATCACCCTTGACATAGTACAAAAGTCAAAATAAATATTTTAAATTTCGTACTCTGCAAAATTCATCTAATAAAATTGATGGAGGGAGTAGAAAGTACATTCTATTTTGAGCCCTCACTTTAGACTCTTCTCCTGGTATACCATACAAATCTTGAGGAATAGTACAAGGCCATATATCAAGAAGGTTTCTCATTTTATAAGCCTACCAGGTGTGTAAGATGGTGATCCTGATCCCTAATTTGGTTGGTCTAATTTTTTTTTTATTTTTTAAAAATTGTGAACAATTGAACATAAGAGTACCATGTTAAGATGTTGAGTAGACGCCAGCTTCTGCATTTGATTTATTGGGCGCGCAGCCTTCATTTTTATTATACCAATCAAGTCTTCCCTGGTCTCCAGCCTTTGATAACTCATTCCAACTGCCTAGGTGTGTCAGATGCAACACTTGAACCCAGAAGTTGTCTGAACCTATTCAGTTTGATATGCGAATTATAAACTAAGTTAACTTTTTTGTATGGATTTCACTTTTTTGAAATGCAATTAGGTCTACTTCCCATGGGTGCCGCTGAACAAGTTATAAAACACAAACCACATATAATTTCTCATATGCTGAATCAAGCCTCTCATGTGCCGAATCAAAACAAACTCAAAGCATTGGACTTTAAATAAAGATTAATGCCGTGTAGTTGGTCTGTTTAGGACCAAAAAAGTTAGAAACCAGGTCTGTCCCTCCCAAGAACACCAGAACAAAAGGAAAAGTTAATTGAAGCAAAATACAGAAAACATTAATTAATAAGATTATGCATTTACTTATCATAAGGCAGATAGAAATTTAAAAGTTTGATCACCAAGCGTGGGTCGAATGTCCCAGTACATAAAAGATTGAAATGCAAGTATGACCTTTAAGAAGATTCCAGGTGCTTACAAAGATGAACTTATGTCTTTATGAGGAGAATCAACCTAGAGGGAACTGGGACCAAGAACACCAATTATAATTAGAGAAACAACCTTGCAGATCACGAAATATGGATCTGGCTTCAGATTGAGATTAGGGTTTTGGATTAACTTGGTCAAGATCTTGGAGAACCCTCTTGATAGTAGGTTCAGCAGGGAAACCCGAAAAGAACGATAATTTAGATTATTTGTGGTCTCTGTGTAGGAAGAAGTGAGAGGACATTAAATTTTTGTTACTCTATTGTTCTATTGCATATAGGATACTGTGAGTATTGTGGAACATGTTTGGAGTTGACTGGGTCACAACCAGTAAGATAGACGCTTGAGATGGAAATCTACAAGGAAGAAGCAGGGAAGAAGAGCCTTAGTTGTAACTCCTTTGGATCTCATGTGGATGCAAAGGAATAGGGATTGTTATGTGGTGAATAATGTTCTATGGATTATCTGCTTTAAAGGCATTTTTGTCTTTAGATACTTTTATCTCTATATTGCTAATAGACATTTTTTTTTTTAATGTGGTGTTCGGGCCAGCTTGTGCGCACTCAACCATCCACGTGGTACTTACTACGTCTCATCAACACAGGATGTATTCTCACTTATCCAAAAAAATCTCTATATTGCTAATACATGTATTTGTATCCACATTTTATCCCGATAAAATAGTACATAAATTCCTGCATAACTTAATGCGGGTATTATTTAAGACCAACCAAAAACGGTCCAATGGAGAAACATGAGGATTCATATAGCCGGCCTCAAGTTGTTTGAGACTAAGGCATAGTAGTTGTTGTTATGACCAATCAAATGCTGCATAACTTATGGAGAGATTATTTTTCTGAATCGTTCTAGCAAAAAATAGTTTTGCAAGATTTTATGCTGGGATATCTTTTCAACCCCTCCAACCAAATGGCCTCTAAGGCTATGTATTGTTGTCTCCTCGTATCGTTTTAGGGAATCCTCATCCGATGAGCTAGTTTTTTGGTGTTTGGGCCCAAGGTCCATTTTCTTTAACGCGTTTCTTGTAAGATGTCGCATATTGAAGTACAGACAAAAATCAGCCTAAAGCCTAGCCAGAACAAAGATTGCATGGAATTTCCAAAAATCAGAGAGATCTCTTTTAAAAAGGCTGCTGTTCAACAGAGTGCACAAGAACGAAGTTTGAATGGATTAATTACACCTCATGTCCCAGAAAGAACTATCTATTCTATTTTAGGGAAGAGTGGAGACTATAATGACTAGCACCTGTTGGACCATGAAGATTTTCTCTATCTGATCCAATACCTATGTTACCAATGCTCTCAGTTGGCTTCCATTGTTCAAGTTCAGTCAGTATTTTATTATCTTTGGAGGAGAAAATCAGGATTGTCTATCTTATTCTTTACCAATATCTTCCTCTTCCATGTACGTGGTTGTGTTGCTATAATTGAACGTATCTTTTTACTGATCATTCCTGATTCTAGAATGTGGATACTTGTGTTCTGCAGGTAAGATTATGCAGGGAGAAGAAATCTGGCAACATTTATGCCATGAAGAAGTTAAAGAAATCTGAAATGCTCATCAAAGGACAGGTGAGAAGAGGAATATTGCCTCCATTATTTTTCCATTGAGTTGTCATTATACGCCTAGTTTAGCAATTTTCCTGCTACTCTTTAGTAGAGTATGTTATTATGATGCTAAGAAACCTCAGAGTTGAACCCTCAGGGGTTGGCCTGGTGGCAATTGACTTGAGCCTTGGGGTTTGCTCCCTTTCAAGGTCTCAAGTTCGAAACCCACTGGGTGCAAACAATTTCTGAGGGCCATCGGACTGGGTAAAACCTGAATTAACCGTGGTGCACTTGCGGGAAACTCCTTGCCGAGGGCCTGTGCACCCCCGGGATTAGTCGGGGCTCAAACAGACTCGGACACCCGGTGCAAATCAAAAAAAAAAAGAAACCTCAGAGCTGGAAATTGACTGCCTATATGCATTGACATACCACTGGTGATGGTGATATACTGCCAAGCTGTTTTGCCCAATTCAGCATATATCCTGCCGCTCTTACTTTTTATTTATGTTTTCTATGTCCATTATTTCTAAATTTCATCTCTATTTCCTTTTCTACTTGCTCGCTATTTTTCTTTTTCCTTTCCCTTGGGAGGATGGGGGGAATGGCAATGGGTTGTCTTTGGGTGATCGAAGAACATTTTCAGAGGATCTTGCATTTTGATTGTAATGACCTTAACATTTGGTGCACCACTCGAATAAAATAAGATGAAAGAAAAGCCGAATATTACTTTGATGCAATGACTTCTCCTTACAGGAATTACTTAATTTGCTTTCTAAAAGACCTGCTTTTGAAGGAAGATAGGTCTTATTTTCTTCTATGTTTAGCTGCTATTGCACAATAAATACCTTCAAGTAACTAGTCGTATAAATTAGATAACATTTACTCCTACTATCCCTTTTATACAGTTTTATTATTTCCTGGAAAGTAAGACTTTTTCTTCAACTATGAGTCTCGGAACATTATTAAAAAAATTTAATTTCTTGAATGTCATTTATAGAACTTTTTTTTATGCAATGATTTCTCCTTACATGAATTACTTAATTTGTTTTCTGAAAGACCTGCTTTTGAAGGAAGATAGGTCTTATTTTCTTCTATGTTTAGCTGCTATTGCACAATAAATACCTTCAAGTAATTAGTCTTAAATTAGATAACATTTACTCTTACTATCCCATTTTATACAGTTCTTATTATTACTTGGAAAGTAAGACTTTTTCTTCAACTATGAGTCTCGGGAACATTATTAAAAAAAATTAATTTCTTGAATGTCATTTATAGAACTTCTTCTCAAGTTTCCGAATATGTGAATTTAATTTCCAAAAGGTGGAGAAATTGATATCCAAAATCAGCCCAAAAGATTACATAGTTTAACCTTTGTATTCTGAATCTTATCATTCATTTTTGAGACATATTAAGAGGTTTTACTTCTTGGGATATCCCGCAGTAACATTCTAGTCCAGTTACTGTCACCTTTCATCTTTAAACATATTAATCTTTTTATTTTTATATTCTGCAAAGATCTAAGAATGTTCAAAGAAGACTTTTTATGAAAAGCTTTTGACTAGTGACGAGGTCGCTTTTCCTCATACTAATGTGTGGATCCTTGGGATACCGAGGAAGGTATGTTGCCTCACTTAGCTAGCAGCAAAGGGGTGATTTTGATGGCCGAGAACTTGAGGAAGAGGAAGGGCACTTATGTTTGTGCATTATGTATAAGGAGTCAGGGGAAGATGTATAGCACCTTCTTCTACATTGTCGGGTTGCCTCGAGGTTATGGTGGGAAATCCTAACATAGTTTGGAACCTATTGGGTGATGCCAGGTACTGCGAAGGGTTTAATGTTCAGTTGAAGCTGTGGAGGAATAAGGAGAAGACACAAGGCTTGGAGTGTTGCCCTGCTTGCAATCATGTAGGTTGTTTGGAGAGAAAGAAATAGGAGAGCTTTTGAGGGCATAGAGATGAATTTTGTACATTTGAGGGATATCCTTTTATCCCTTATTTCCTTTTGGTGCACCCATGAGATTCCTTGTAGTCTAGAAGATTGGGTGACTTTCTTAGAGAACCATCTCTTTTTGTAGGTTTACTACTTTTTGGTATACCTCTTGTATAGGGGCTTTTGCCGTTTCTATTAATGAAATTTATTTACCTTATCACAAAAAAGACCAAACTAACGAGCAGACTCTAGAGCTAATAATTTTGTTCTGACAAACTCCCATTTAACCTACAATCTCTTAGTATTAATGAGGATTTAATTAAGTGTGGTTTACGAAAAGCAAGGATCCATATATGCAGTACCGACTAGTTGAGATTAAGGTTTAGTTATTGTTGTTACACTTGCGCATGTCCAGAAAGGGACAATTGCGAGATTAAGAGAACTTCCCGTGTCAGGAAAATCTGTATTTTGACTTAAAAGACAAATTGATTACCAATATTAGAGTGATATGTTCACCAAGGGTGTGGTCTAGTGGTCAATAAAGCGGGTGGACAACCATGCGGTCTCAAGTTCAAATTCCAACAAAGACAAAAAAACCTAGGTGATATCTTCCCTTGTATCTAAGCCTTAGTGAGCAGAGATGACGGATATCAGTGCTGTTGGGAGTAGCAGGTACCCGGTGGAATAGTCGAGGTACGGGCAAGCTGGCCCAAATACCACTGTCATAAAAGAAAAATATTGGAGCGATATGAATGGTAATAGAGCAGATATATAAAGGATTGTCACGGACCTCGACTAGTTTGGGGTTGACGACACATAGTTGGTTAATTGATTCTGCCATGCAACCTTCCCTTGAACACCTTAACATCAAAACATGTAAAAGGGAGTAAAGAAGGCTTCTTAATAAATCCCGGAGTGACAGTGTTTTAGTACTCTGCTCTGATTCAAATTTCATCACTGGACGTGCAAAAAGACCAGTTTGAGAATCATTCCAAATGCATGTGATAGCTAGTTCTTGTATCCTGCATGGTGCATGATTGCTTGAGCTGTTGTGTAACCATACTTTCAAGTATTTCTGCATTGTTCTTTTGCTAGGTAGAAATGGCTGAAATTATACAGTACATTTCATAGTTACGTTATCTCATTAACTTTCACTAAGATTTTGAATTTAGAACAGAAATTAGGAATACTTCAAAATTGGAATTTAACAATAAAAAAAATACTTCAAAATTGGAATTTTCCTCATTATGCTCAATTTTCTAGGTTTCTTTGTGATTTAAAGCTAAAGGTTTTCCCCTTAGTCCTCCATAATTGTATCCTAATACCCTATCTCTTCACTATGAGAAACAAGGTTCGTCTCATTAGGTGTTTTATTTATTCATCTATCTTAACATGTGATGCTAGATTATATTATCAATTTATCACCCCATTTGCTCCAACTTTAGTGGATAGGATTATTTTGGCCACTTGTGCTTTTGGGATGGACAGGTTGTCTAGTGGATTAGTCGAGGTGCTTGTTGGCTTGACCAAACAACGAACATCGAAATAAAAAACTAATCACTAGAAACAGTTATAGATCTCTTGTTCAATTTTCTTTATCTTTTAAATATGAGTGTATCATGGGAATTTTCAGAGAATTCATAGCATGCTCTTTAGGGCTATATCTTATTTGCATGTTTAATGGGGAGACTGGTCTTTCTCCTCATTTTCCCGGACAGCTTTTATTTTGAAACTTAACCGAGTTAACCTTTTTCGGGAGCCCCTTCTCATGAAGCTTCTGCAATGATTCTTTCGATAAAGAACCTTATTGCCTTAGAGAACAGAAATGATCGAGTATCATACCAAGTTCATTTATTCCCCTTATGAAATGAAATGATCGAGTATCATACCAAGTTCATTTATTCCCCTTATGAAATGAAATGATCGAATGGCATATTAAGACTGTTTTTACTGGCTCCAGTGTATGAATGATTAAGACTTTTGGTTGGTGTACTGCAGAGCTTAACATAGCCCATGCATTCTCTATTTAATAGGAAGTTGGAGGGGCGGGGTCTGTGTCATGTTTGCATGTAACATCTTCTTCTTTATGATGTGTTCAAATGTAATATGTCCCCAAATGCGTATTCCCTGTGACAAATTGATTTTTGCAGGTGGAGCATGTGAGAGCGGAAAGAAATTTATTGGCGGAAGTGGCCAGCCATTGCATTGTAAAATTATACTACTCATTCCAAGATGCTGAATATCTTTATCTTATCATGGAGTATCTTCCTGGCGGTGACATGATGACTCTGCTCATTAGAGAAGACACATTGTCTGAAAGTGTAGCTAAATTTTATATTGCGCAGACTGTTCTAGCTATAGAGTCCATTCACAAGCATAATTACATTCACAGGTATATGCTTGCATCAACTTCTGATTTGTGAAAGTTATTGTTGTGAGATGATTAAAACGTAAGATAATTTATTTGTATGATATTGGATGCAAATATGCAATAGCTTTCTTGCGGCATATTTCTTTTGACGGGGAGACTGATTGGTGTTCATATTTCCATTTTCTCTTTTTCAGAGATATCAAACCTGACAACCTTCTTTTGGACAAAAATGGTCACATGAAGCTCTCTGATTTTGGTCTCTGTAAGCCTCTTGATTGTAGAACTTTATCCACGTTGAAAGAAAATGAAACTATGGATGATGAGAATAGAGATGATCCTATGGATATAGATAGCAGCTTCCCAGATTCCCGTGACGGAAGTAAGTGGAAAAGTCCCCGTGAACAACTTCATCATTGGCAGATGAACAGGAGGAAATTGGTATGTTATATTACTGATATATGTTTTTTTTTCCTTTGGGTTGTGTGAGGATTGTGTCATAAGGCTTACAGTTATACTGTTATTGATGCAAAAATTGGAAGCAAACGCTCCTAAAATGAGAGAGTTTCCCCAAGAGCACACTTGATTAGTGAAGGCGCCGTCAGCTTTGTTGTTACTATACTCATTATTGCTGACACAGAAACTCAATAAAAGGAAACTATTTATTGCAGACACTAGGACCTTCCAAATCATGAAAGATTCTCTGATTTGGTCATTTTATTTTCCTACTTCAAGTCAAATAATCTGTTTTAGCATAATTTCTGTCACCATTTAACTTGCGTGTCAAATCCACCATTTCGCACTGCAACTTCAAACCTATTTTTAACTTCAAATTCGGGCTAATACCAGAATAATACCAAAACTATTTTAGAGTACAATAGACCATTCTGAGACCGAAAATTTGAAAGAACTTATTTCGGAGTTCAATTTAAATCTTTTGAACTAATCGAGAACAAGAACGACAAGAATAGTGGTAGACGCACACCACGGATTCAAACTTTTTGGGTGAACCAACTCTGATATCTAAGTGGAGAAAGGTAGAGGAATTGGTCCATGATCCATCGAGTGTTGAAGCTATAAGTAGGTGATTTCATGGTTATCAACAAAATACAACGCAAGGTGGCAACACAGTTGTAGTGGAATTGGTTGGTGTACAATGGATGATGTCGGGTATAGTGAAGGAAGCTTGTTTCAACTTGGCCTGTGAAAGAAGGAAGAGAAAACGCAAAGCATAGGATGTTGCCCCACTAGCTCTTATGTGGGCCCTGCTGGCGTAGAGAATAATTTTGTGTATATGAAGAATAACCTCTTATTTCTAGTTTCCCCTTTATCACCCATTAGGTTCCAGTCTGTATAGAAAACTGGATACTTTGTAGAGAACCATATTTTGTTGTAGGCTATCAACTTGGTGGCATATTCTTGTATACAGAGATTTCCCATATAAATAATATTATTTTACCTTGTAAAAAGTAAAATGGACCAAAAAGTGAATAATTGAATTAGTTCACAAAAATTTGACAGCCAAATTTGCCCAAAGATGTCGAAATCATAGGACATCAATTGTGAAGCAGGGAGTCTCTTCTATTTCATTTAAACAATAAAAGATCTATGTTTTAACAAAGGTTTGGTTAATGGTACTCCAGCTGAAATAATATCCATTTGAATACGATTCGAATCTATTGTTATGCCCTTTGAAACCTAACTATTTGATGTGTGTAAGATGCAATTTGCTGCATTATAATTGAACTAGGTTTTGTCGTGCTCCCAAACATATGCACTTATACAAAGCCAGATCATGGCAGGAACCAGAAGTTGTATGGGCTTGTATTTCTGTCCATGGAATAATGCTTTTCTTGCATATGACAATAACTGTCATATAACCGAAATATTCGCTTTTGTAGACCACCATAGTTCTTTGTTATTCAGCAGTATTAAATTTTATATGTACTTGAAACTAATTTTTGCCTTCATTATCTAAAAGGCATTTTCAACAGTCGGTACGCCAGACTATATTGCTCCTGAGGTACTATTGAAGAAGGGATATGGGATGGAATGCGATTGGTTAGTGTTTATTCTGAAATTATACTAAGCTTTTTTGCGATAGATCACCAAGATATCTTGGATTCTCTGCTCATACATGTCAGTGCTGTGCATGACTCTATTTGACAAATATCTATAGTGAGACCCTGTTCAATTGGTGCATAAATCTGACAAGAGGACTTTACTGATCATTTAACTAATTGATGGATTTCCCTCCCAATAAATTGCCTACTATGCTTCTCTCTTCATTAGTTTGCTTTCCAACATATGTGGTGGCATGTATTTACTGATAATGATAATTAAAAACAGTATTCTCTATGTTTTATTTTATAAAATACTCTTTCCTTTTCAGTCTGCTCCATAAAGATTGACATACTTCTATATTTGGAAGTCTCCATAATAAAATGAAGCAGTGGCAGAAAATATTTGTGGTACCTCTATGTCCATCTTAACAAAATTCAATCTAGCAAATACCAATTAGCGGCGAACGATGAAATATAGCCAAAAAAAAAAAAAAAGACCTACTAGACGAGGAGTGGAATGGTTAAATAACCTCACTAACTGAGAAAGCAGTCTAAGGTTATCTGTTTTTTATGGGCAGCTTGCTTATGTTGGGGAAGGCGAAGGAGAAGTAGGGAGGAACAAGGACATCAGTGTAAGTAGGGGAGGGTGCTGCATCAGGTAATGGGAATAGGAGAGGGATGGGAGAAGAAGGAAAGATTTTGGTGCAGGTGCAAAGGGGGCTAGCGGAAGAGTTCACTGTGGGAGGAGAGAGCACGTTAAGTTGAAGGGAAAGGGAATAGAGAGTTTCTAGATGCTGGGCCATGGAAGGGGTAAGGAAGAAGGGAGTTGAAAAATCAGTGAAGGGTTTGTCCTTCGTCCTTTTATGTTAAGTGTATAACTGTCAATTCAGTGCTTAACCTACCTACCTCCCCCCTCATACCTTAACCACTCTGGGGATGATATAGGGGCTGGAATTGGCAGATAGTTTGGGCTTGGCAGGATATCTGATACTACCACATCCAGTCCCTCATCTGGCTATCAGTGAAGTTTGGGATTCCGTGGAACTTCACTGATAGCCAGACCATTTCCACAGATGTAGTCCCTATGTTTTCACTTTAGTTTGATGAGTACTGCAGGAAATGCTTTTGTTTTCTAACCCATTGTATAGTATCTACTCGTTATTTTCTATAAATAAATAAAAAATGTACCATGCTGTGCTTTATCTGTTTCTCATCTTTTATCTGCTATACTGCATGCAGGTGGTCCCTTGGTGCAATTTTGTACGAAATGCTCATTGGTTACCCTCCATTCTACGCTGATGATCCAATAACTACTTGCAGAAAGGTAGCATCTTTGCTTCTGTATTTTTACTTCTTGCATTTCTTCATGTATGTTTTTTTCCTCTTTGGATGATAAGGATATCTGCTGCTGCTGAGATAACAAAAAGTGCCCTGCTGCTTTCACTGTTAAAATCTTTGGAGATTAAGAGAAAAGTTTAATGCTAAGAACTTGTTGCAAAATGTCCACAGAGAAAGAACTAGAATTCGTATATGTAATTTCGTCCAAGTAAGAACCAACTTTCGTTTTTGTGTTATGGAAGACAACTTGCACAGTTGATACCTGAGACCTTTCCACTTGGTACTTAACCGCATAGATTAGCCTGTGTTGTTTGGGTCAAATGGTTCAATTTTTCTACCTTTTTGCCCTAGAAGTCTCAGCAGATGTATTGCATTCACACTGATATGCTTGCCACTGCTACAATCAATGTTTACTATGAGATGTGTAGCATTAGTGACACCCATTTCTGTATTATCCACAATGTACTGGTTGCCTTCATGTTGAAACTAACCTTCTTTTAGGATTCTCCTGTTAATCGCCAAATCTATCAGATTTTGACTCCATGTGTGTGCTTGCCAGATAGTTCACTGGAGAAATCAGCTAAAATTTCCTGAAGAGGCCAAACTCTCCCACGAGGCAAAGGATCTTATCTGCAGGTTACTATGTGATGTTGAACATAGACTGGGCACTGGAGGTTCAAACCAAATAAAGGTACTATTTAAATCATTTACATTCAATTGCTTTCACTGGAACTTTCATGTTTGCTCTGTTAAATTTATTCCAAGTGGTTGGTATCAGGCTCATCCTTGGTTCAAGCATATTGTATGGGATAAGCTGTATGAAATGGAAGCAGCCTTCAAGCCAGAAGTTAATGGAGAGCTGGACACCCAGAATTTTATGAAGTTTGATGAGGTATTTCACAAAAGTCAAGACTCATTTTTTTTAATTAGGAAAAGTCATTACCAGTGATGTACACCCTTTTAATCCTTTTAAATCTCTAATATGTATTTTTAACACCTATAGTATTTTTCTTATATGCTTTTATCAGTACTATTTTTCTTATTTTACTTATGCATTACTGTCCCACCATCTGCATTAACTCACAAAATGGACGACAACATGTGTTTTCTTTTCACTGTCTGCTTAGAATATTGGTAATGTGTGAATTGCCTCATCCAAAAGGTTAAGTTTTCTGCATCACACCCTCTCACATGCGGGTTTGATTCTTTTTCTTGGTCAGAGTACGTAAAAATATTTTTTTGATTGGCGTTGGTGAAACTTGAATAAGGATATGTGCTTCCTATGTAACCATGTGAAGTGTGCAGACCCCCTCATCTGAGAGATCTATTCCTTTATGTAGGTTGCCCTTCAGAAGATACAAGTCACATAGTAGGCATTGCGTATAACCTTTTACAATGGCAGCTTCTTGAAGCGCTATTTTTTCTCAAACAAATAACACCAACCCATGATTGGTTATTCTCGTACTCAGCGGCGTGTGTTTCCTCAATTGTGCATTCTTTTTTTTTCTTGATTTGGATAGATACGTCTTTTGTCGACGAGTTGCTGAAGTTTGAACTCGATAGCTATGGGCATGCACTGAAGTTAGGTTTAAAAGGGGCAAAGACACGGGAAATGTGTGATTCTGCAGAAATGAAGGAGTTAGGAAAACAATAAGAGAGATTGATGCTAAAGAATTGGTACTGGTTTCAGATAAACAATTTTCCAGAGTTCTCCATGAATAATAGATATAAAAAATGTGTGTTAGAAGGGAAGGTCCTCTAAAACCAAGAATGATTCTCAGAATCAATTTGCCTCTCTACTTTGGTGCAACTTCATTTTCACAGAGACAGGCACATTTCCACATTTCTACATATTTTTCTTTACTCGAAAATTAGTTCACCAGACTCTCTCTCTCTCTCTCTCTCTCTCTCTCTCTCTCTCTCTCTCTCTCTCTCTCTCTCTCTCTCTCTCTCTCTCTCTCTCTCTCTCTCTCTCTCTCTCTCTCTGTATATATATAAAATATTTCAGATTTTAATATTTTAATATTTTAAAATTTGGTCTGGGTCTCTCTTTATATATATAAATATATATATAATTTATTTTTTACTTTCTTATTGGCCCTTTTTCAATCCTAATTTCATCTGATAGCCACATTTCTCTCGTTCGAATGTCAACAACTTGTCGACTACCTTGAATATTATCCATTCAACCCCAGAATTAATGAACAGTACAGTTGAGGGAACACACTAAGTTGTGTACAACAATAACCATCATGGGATTTTTACTATTTGTTCGAGTAAGATAACGCTCTTCAAGAAACCGTCATTGCAACAGCTTGCAATCATATCTACTGTTTGACTTGTATCTTTAGATAGGCAACCTAATAGAAAGGAACCGACATGCCATTTTCCTTGGGTGTACTTTTTTTCTTAGGCCAAGCACACAGAATTTTGTTGATGTGTAATATTCAGACTCAAATCTAGGATCTCTGTTTACTTTGGTACAGTGTTGAAGTGTGAATCGCATCATTTCTCGAGGTTTAAATTATTAGAGAGGGTGCACTTTTGTTTATTTATTTATATCTGCAACACGTCCCCTAATGACCATATAATGGAAAAATTCTTCTCTTCTTCCGTTCTCTTTTCACAAAGAAACTGGAGGGGTTTCTTATAAAGCAATTTGTTTCCTTCCTAGTCATCTCACTTTTTAAAGTTAGTCATTAAGAGATGCTTTGTATGACTCCATGAGTAGCTTATTCTTTTCTACTAGTTAACTTTATGCCGAAATCTGAATGTTATTCTTACTGCTATACGTGTGTTAGGTTAGTCAAGCTTTCTCCTTATTTCTGTTTCTAGTCAAACTTTGTCAACTCGATGGTGCGCATGAACTATAGTTCTGGCATCTTTTAAAGGCAACTCCTGGTGAGGATTTTGGGTTTGATTTACCTATTTGCAGGAATATGCTTGATTCACAGTTTATGCTTCCATAACTAAAGTTGGATTATTATACCTTGTCACCGATCTTATTCTAGTTCAAATATAGTCTTCTAGTGGTTTATTTATCTTGTACATGTCTTTCTCCTTGTAAGTAACTTTGTTCTTGCCTTCTGGACTTCTTCTTAGATGGTTACTACATCATCAGCAAGATCCGGTTCGGGACCTTCTCGGAAGGTTAGTAACCAAGTGTTTCTTTTCTGTATCTATTTCAGCACCTTATGAATATGGTAGAATGTTATGGCCAATAATCTGATAAAGTATGTGCATCCTTAACCCACCACTTGCCTGAAATTCTGCAGCAACGAGCAAAAGAGTGAAGCTTAGAAGGGTTTACTACTCAGAATATACTATCGAATCGTGTTTTGGTTCCATTTTAAAAAAAAAACTATCTGAATATGTTTTCATCAACTCTTATCCAAAATATATATACAAGCTATGTTGAATATTGCAAACAATTGCTCTTAAATTATGCATATATACTGCTGAGGCCTGTAGATTTTTTATATATTTTCTATATCTTTCTTTTTTTGAGAAGGATATATCTTTTTTCTTCTTTAGTAATAGATATATAGATCCAATTGACACCACATAATTGCATACAGACATTGGGTAAAACTTATCCGTCTGGACATGTATAACATGCTTTATGAATCGTCAGTAAAGTAGATCTTTTTACTCATATCTCTACTACCAAAAAGAAAAGAAAAAAAGTGAAGTGGATCTTTTATTTTGATCTTTTTGTTTTGTTTCTTATACATCAGCTTGCATTAGTCCTCCTAAAAGTCATGACATTTCGCATTCAGAATACATGTCCATTTCCTGGGATTCCTGTCCTTACATGATAAAATAATGAAACAAAGCTAGATGCAATTTAAAAGTGGATATAAAAGTGTCTGTGCAAGTGTTATAGAAACGCGGGTTTGAGCATAACTTTGCAAGTGTTCTGAAAGGATGGTAATTTTTCCTTAAGTGTTCCTGGTGCAGCCTGCATGATTTGTGGTACATCTAGAAATTTATGTGTCAGTAGTCCCATTTATCTTAGTATTCTTGTACCTAACCAATAAGAAGATTACCAATATTTCAAGTTAAAATAATCGATGCAAAATAAGGTCCTACTAATTTTTCTTTGCAGCCTCTGGAAGTTAGTTATCTGACTTTGGGTTTCATGTTTATAGATGTTATTAACTCCCAAAGATTTAAGTTTTGTGGGCTATACATACAAAAACTTCGACGCTGTCAAGGCACTACGCAACTCTCCTGGTAAGTCATTTGTTCCCCTTTCAAGGCCTTCTACCACTGAGTAATATACTCTAGTTTTCATGTTTCTGTTTGCTTTATGAAATGGAAAAAGTTGGTTGTATCCTTGTCTACTTCTAACTGCAGAGAGTGATGTCATCCTTATTTCATTTTTTCCCAGATCTTACAAGGGACACATCACCTAGACGACCATCTATTGATTCCATATTCAGTAAGTGTTATGACCTTGAATGTTGTTTAATACCGAACTTGTTTTTCTACTAGTCTAATTAATATGTCTGCAGGTGATTCTACGGACTATCCTGCAAGAAAAGGAAGAGCTGGAGATCTAGATACGGAGATGATAACATCTACTGGTAATGCAATATCTCCATGATATTGCCAATGTTTAATTGGAAAAGAAAAGGGAACTACAAGGGGAGGTAGTATACACCTGTTTTATTTGATCAGGTTGCTCACCCCTTCATCAGCATTCAAGATGGTTCCCTCTGCATTTTGCAGAAATATCGTGTAAGTGTACAGTAGTGTTTGAGAAACTTCGTTGATTTGTAGGACATGGAAAACTGTTTGTATGGAAGATTTGTGCAATAGAAACTTAGGCTGATTGGTGTATATTGCCCTGGCTGCCCAGGTTGGCAATCAAATGCTTTCTCTTGTGGCAGATTCTGGTCATATAAATTTTAATTAATGGGAATAAGCATAAAGTCTTCGACTTTTGGGGTCAATCATACTGTTTTTTATTTGTTTTTTTTCATATACTGGCAAAACTCTGCATCTGCCTGTGAGGTTTCAACTTAGTATTTTCATGTTTTCATCTGTAGCAGACCAGAAAATATTGATATCCTGTTCCATCTTCTCTCTTGGTTATTCCTTCTCCCTTTCTTGTGAGGCTTTTCCATTATTGAGGACCGTGATATGCTAGACCTTTATTGCAGAAGCATTGAGACATGGCAAAGTAGCTTCCTTGAGAGCATTTCCAAAGTCCAAAACATAGTATTGCATGCAAAAGATAACATGCCATCATTATTTTTATATGTATATATAAAAGTGGTATCTAGATCATCTTGTGACCACTTCGACTACTCCACCCAATACCAAGTACAAACTAAAGGTGTCAAACGGGTGGACCGGGCCGGGCCAGGTTCAGAAAAAAAAGTGACCGGCCGGTCACCAATCCGGGCAGGGTTCCGGGTTCGACAAACCGGGCTTAACTGGTCCGGCCCCATACGGTCAAAAATGGAACCGGAACAGTTCCGGGCCTACTGGTACGATACGTTTGTATATATATATATATATTTTGTATTTTGTATAACTATCGTAATTTATATTAATATAAAGTAAAAATATAAAACAAAAAAACAATCTTATAAAAAGAGTGTTTGAATAAAGGATGCAAAGACTTTAAAATTCTTATATTTTAATATTTCATTAAGAATTTAAGATAATATAAATACAATGAAGATGGAAAAAAATCGCACTTATAATTTGAAAGTTCTTTTTTTATTTCAAACTTGCAAATTAAAGTTTACATTTAACAACTAAATTAACGAAAAAAGAGTAAATTCAAAGTTTAATTATTAAATATTATTAGAAGTTCAAAGGTTTTGCATTGCCTTAGTAAGTTCTTCATAATCAATATGAACTTCTTGGCCATCTTCTGGAGTGTTAAATTCAGATGGGTGACCATGTGTTAATATATCTCCAAGTTCCTCGTCTTCCGGTTTATCAACATCTTCACGTCCCTGATTTCTTCGTTCTGATCTAATCCAATCTCTGAAACATACTAAAACTTCCAAAGCATTGCATCCCAATGAGTGACGGGTGTCTCCTAGTTGTTGTCTTGCTTGACTAAATGCACTCTCTGATGCAACAGTTGAAATTGACTCATTCAGCACGTCACGAGCCATAGCGGAAAGAACAGGAAATTGCTTTTCATTGTCATGCCACCATCCCAACGGTGAAAATTCCTTATTGCGAGGCTCTGATTGCTTTTGCAAGTAGAATTGAAGTTCATCAATGTTCCTGCTACTGGTTTGAGTGGAAGGAAACGTAGCCCAAATATTATAACCATCAAGACTTTCATCTTCATTCATATTAGCAGATGCAGTAGTAGTACAATGCATAGTGGGATTAACATTGCCTATATTAATATTAGCACCATCAATTATATTTGCATAATAATTATATAATTGTTGTAGATAATTATTTAGCTTGTTCATACAACAATATATATTTGGGGTTTCAGTTGGTCCAATCTCCATTTAACTATATAAAGCATTGATTAATTGATGACAATTAGACATCTTTATAGAAGGATTTAAAACAGAACCAATTAAGTAAATCGGAGGAATTCGAAAAATCGGAGGAATTGGAAAGAAATATTTTTTGAATTTGGCTTGCATTTTTTCAACAGCATCCTTATATTTTTCTTTCTTCTTAAATTCAGAGAGTAGAAAAGAAATTTCAGCTATATGTACTAAAGCCATAGTAACAGTAAGGTAATATGCTCTAGAAAACTCAACAGTAGCTGTATAAAATTTATGTAAAAATTGAACAACATCATTAATGGCCTCCCAAGTATTAGTTGTTAACATACGGTTTGGATCAGTACAATGCGCATTAGCAACCTTATTACAAACTCTTTTTGCAACATTAAACATATTGTGAAAATTTAACTACTAACAAAAATTAAATATGCAAATAAAATAGTAAATAAGAGAAAGAGTTGGAGGGAGTGCACCGAATTCCGAAATAACTTGAACACTTGATGATTTTCGCAACTCCAATGTTACCACGAAGAAACGTCAATTGTTCAAAGTTCAAAGTTCAAACTTCAAATAATACGATAAATTAAATTCCCAAAAAAAATGAGAGCCAAATACTTGATTGCAATTTAGGTGAAGAATGAGAGAATCACAATTGAGATTGAGTTTGAGAAATGAGAGATGAGTGAAGAAATGAAGAAGAGGGGAGTGTATTTATAGTTTTTCAAATGGCTAAATTACTAATTACTAAAAGTGTTATTTTTATAAAATAATTGCCCAAAAAAGGGTCATTCTTGCAATAATTCCGTTGGGCAACGGTCAAATTTGAAGCTGACCGTTGCCAACGGTCAAATTCGATTTTAAAAATAAAATAAAATAAAATATCAAAAATAGTCGTTGAATCGGGCCGGGCCGGTTAATCAGTTCAACAGAGAATTTATTAAACCGGTTTAAATCGGTCCGGTTAACCGATTTTTTTTTACGGACCAACCCCTAACCCAGCCCACCCGACCCCCTAACTACCAAACCGGGCCGGGCCGGGTTAATACCGGTCCGGTCCAGTACAAACTACTTCCTACTACCATATGCATCGGATTGTAGCCCATAAAGAGTTGGAAAAAATTACCCGCCTCTCTTTATCAGCCTGCACTAGATATTGAACATTAACCCAAGTTTTTCACCACTTTATTGATGGCTAAGCCACATTCTTGGGCTGTTAAAATGCTGTCCTCGTAATTCCCATTCATCCAATGCCTTCTAAGAATCTGGCTCGTGTCTATTGAACCTTTGGTAGGTAAACAGGGAACTAAAAGGAATGGTTTGTAAAGTCAAGAATGTAAAAGAATTGTTTTCTTTCATTTAAGACGAAGAGAAACAAAGCGCTCCTTTGCTTCAACGTTAAAATTTCCTGCAGATTCACCTCCTGAAACAAAGTTTTAAGAGGCCATTCAGAAAATAATTAATTCACCTTTCAACTTTCTCCTTTTGAAAAAACCCCAAAAATGACGAAAGTTAAGTTCCTAATCCCTTCCCCACTTTCCAAACAAAGGAGAAATCACATAAAACTATACCACGAAATAACCTTAGTACAGCACTAAGGTTTTGACTCATGTTTCTCTTATACTGGGTGGTGTACCCTGTGAACCAAAATTTCAAACTCACAATCAATAAGTACAAGAAGACATCAAAGACCATTAAAACAAGAAACTGCACTCGACTCCAGAACCCAATTAAAATCCAAACCACCACAAAGACCAACAAATAAGACCACAAGACACATTGCTTATATCTATCATATCTATAGGATCAGACAGAAACAATGAATACTATAAACCTTTCAAAAAAGAAAACCCTGACTGACAAATACAAACAATTTAATTCTTCTCAACAGCATTCTCTTCATTCTTATCTTCCTTTTCCTCTGTAGGTGCAGGGGCTTCTTTGTCTTCAGCCTTGTTTTCTTTATCTTTGCTTTCAACACTAAGTTTTTCAATAAGTTCAGTAGCAGCAGCAGCAGCTCCTTCACTTTCTTCAGATTTCGTCTGTTGAGATTCAGCAATTTCTTCAACCTTTTCTTTGAAAGATTTGCAATCTGAGAGACAAGATAAAAACTATGTTATACTATGGTTTTGAAGGACCCAGAGGTAATGTGAAGAATCGCTCCAATTATCTCATATAACTCTAGTCTACAAATCTTGGTAATATCAGACAGTTGTGCAGTGTTGATTTAAGACGAGTTGCAGCTTTACAACCCATGATGTTATCAAGTTTAATGAATGTACTCAAGGAGGTTGGAGCCATTAATCAGTAATCACTATAATGTGGAATGGACTCAGAAAATTGCGATTTACAAGTCAAGAATATCCCAGAAAATTCATTTCTGATACTAGATTCATCAACCTCAAAATCAAATTAGTGAATAAACATTACTTAATTACCATAATTCATCGGCAAACTCTAATCAGTACCTAAACCCGTAGAAGTACCAATTCCCAAACACCATTCCTTAGTATGAGCTATCATAGACGTGTAGAACCTATATTTATATGCTGATAATGCTCATCTTTCGTCATATTGTTAATATCATACTCATTCCAAGCTAGTTCGACAAAATTATGATATCTCACTCTTTTTTGAGAATGGTTATGCTATTTCACTCTTCAAACCATATCCCAGTCTATCTCCAAATAACAGAAGATATAAACTACACACATTGGTCTCTACCAGACATAATTCTCCTGGTACTATCATGTAATACACCCTTACATTTGGACATTCAATGCAAAAATCTGTTCGCATTAGAAAGTAGAAAATCATGGTTTTACACTTGCTCCTGCTTTCTCTCTTTTATAAGTAATCTCACTCTAGATTTGCTCCAAAGTTGTTGCAAAAATAGGAGGTAGCATAGAATAACTACTAACACATCAAACTCAAACTAGCTGGACTCATCAATAGGAATCCTCTATATCCATTCCATTTGGAACCATTTTAATTCATTACTAATAATGTCTTTAAATACAAATTAGGGCACTCTACACTAGAGGTTCCCCAATCTCAACGCCTACAAAAGGAGGTTGCATTTGATTTAACTGGTGACCCAGTCTGTGTTTAACTTATTTCATTTTTCATCTGGCACTTGATAAATCAAGTTTTGACATAGAACACGTAAAATAGCATATGGCTATCCTATCCAAAGCACTTTCGCGTGGTTGGCAGACATCAAATACAAAGAAGAAAATTACGCGAAAAGCATCTTTTAGCTAAAAGCAGAACAATAAAATCCAAAAGATGCATAAACAGAGTACTCACTCTCAATTGAAGCAAAACGGATGCAAAAAGTCTCCTCTTTTAATTCCCCATCAGCAAAATCAGCAGCATGCCACACGCAAGACTTCTCATTTCCAGCATGTTCTTGAATCGACATAGTAGGAAGGACTACACAAACGATTATCAAACAACACTTCAGAATAAATACAATCACAAACACATAATAGAAAAATAAAACAAAACGAGAAAGAAAGATTCTGACCCAAGTGGTTGGCGCAGATTTTCAGTGTCTTGGATTGTCTCATGACAAGCCTAACCTTTGCAGTTTCCTTGTGCTTGAGAAGCTTCACAGTCCCAGCACCTCTCTCTTTCCATGCATTCCCTTCCTTATCAAATCTGTATAACTTTGATTTCCTACAATACCCACAACCAATCATCATTCTCTCTTTTTGCTTCGCAAAAGGGATAGTTCACCAAATTTTTATGTATAACTCCATCCCTCCCTAAGAATGGGGTTTGGCAAGAATAAACTCAATTCACTTTCCTTGAACTTTTGGAATAAGATTACATACATAAAAATGACATAAAAGGTAGTAATATAATTATGCATTATACTTAAAAATATTTTTTAGTCATGTGGTGGCATGCTTCAACTATTCCACCCGATATTTGCTAACACTCAGCAACATAGGTACGAGATAACTCTACAAAAAGTTTTTTTTTATACTTAAAACAATTTTAAAAAATATTTGAAATCACAATCAAATGAAAGAGTCTAAATGGAGCAACATGATTAGAGATCATCCATATAGCCAACCCCAACTAGATTGGTTATTGAGACACAGTAATATTTTATGCAATCTCGAAGAGCTTAAAGTTTATTTTTGGGGAAAAAATAATAAACAAATCTATACTCTTTAAGTGGGGAGATCAGTGAAATAAAAGATTAGGGGGATACTAACAGATCAAGAAGAACGTCTTCATTTTCTTCACCAGTGGAGACAGTAACTTCTTGCAGCTTCACAATTGGAGCAACTTGAGCACCAGTGTCTTCATCATCTGCAGTAGCACTTGGGTTTTCTTCTTCTACTTCTTTCTTCTCCAATTTAGGCTCTGCACTGCTTGCCATTACTCGATATGATTTTGTTTTTTGCTTCTGTGTGTGTGTGTGTGCGCCTTAGAACTTTTTTGCTGCGGAGAGATACGGCGGGGTGAATGGAATGGTAGGGTTTGAAGAAGAATGGAGGAGATCGTAGGGTTTTTGATTGAAGAGAAGTTGCCTTTTTTTTTGGTTGCTTTTTTGCTTTTTTGTGGTGGAAATTGTATTGGTAGTCCTCTAGGTTCAATTAAACTACAGATTTGGCCCCTTTTCAACCTTCATTTGTTTCTTTTAAGAAATTTCTTTTTGTATAATTTACAACAACAAGTAAGGTTTGGGATGATAATGTGTAGCGACCTTACCCGTCTTACGAAGTAGAGAGGTTATTTTCGAAGAATTATTCTTGTGTAATTTAAGTATTTCGTTTTCTTGCCTTTACAAATTACATACCAAATCGTTTAAGAAATCATCTCTTAATTCTTTTAGATCTATATTTATTGTTTCGATTAACGGAGATCAAAAGCATTAATGGACTGTGTTTGGCGAGAAATTATTATTTGAGAATATTAAAGATATTGAGTGACCCGGTCAAAACATGTTTTCAGTCGAAAATTAAATTTATAAATTAAGAAATAACCAGCAAAATACATACTCAACTTGTGATATAAGGGAAAATATTTTCCCGAAGAATAGATAATTTCCTTACTTAGTTTTTGATATTTTGTTAGTAAGCAAAAAACATTATCCAAAAAATATTTATATAGAATTTAGGAAAATACTAGGGAAAAAAGGATAGGTGGGTGTGTGGTGGGGTTTGTAGGTCGAGGTCGTTGTTGGGGCATGGGGTGAGCATAGGAGTAATATAAGGAATTGGTGGGTTATGACGAGGGGGTGGGTAGGTGCGACGGGGATGAGGGAGTTGGTGGATATAGGGGGGTGCGATGGGGCCATGGAGGGGGCCAGGGCGCGAGGACTGGGGCTGAGTCGGAGTCTGTGTGGATCATAATATGGGTTAGAAGTGTTGTTTTCCCCCTCTTGAATTAAAGGATATGAATATCATTTTCCTCATAATTGAAAAAAAAAATGAGTTCATACAAAAAAGAAAAATTCAAATATCTAAGCTAACAATACATAGAAAAATTAAAAGACATTTTATGGGAAAAGTTTTCCTTCGTACCAAACACACCTTCAATCAATTTATTTTAACGGGAATATGGGAGACAATTATTTTTGTGAAATTGAGTAAAGTTATTGTCCTCGTGGAAAAATACTTGTCACAAGAAAACGCTAGTTTGTAAACTTTTGCAATTCAATCCATTTCATATTGTCGGCATTTTCCCAAGTTCTTATATGGATGGATGACACATGTCCTTTTTTTTTATATTAATGGTTTACATTTAATTTGCAAAAGTTGAGTCTTAATCATGGTTAGAGTAATATAGTCTATTTTCATTTGCTCCCAATAATTTTGGAAATCCTACAATTCTAACAAAACAAAAAGGGCTTTAATTATATTTTCAGAATGTATAAGTGATCAAATTATTCTCAGCTGCCATTTTCCCGTTCGTTACTAAGTTTTTCTCTTTTTTATTTTTATTTTATATTACAACTTGCTTTTTTCAAATAGTCAAGACTTTTTTTAAGAAAAAATTCTTCAAAGAAAAGTAAATCCCCATTCGACTTTCAGTCGTGAAAGAAGTATATCTCAGTGTTGCAACAGACATATACATGAAAAACAAGACACAATCGTACATGTAATAAATAAATAAATAAATAAATAAATATAAAATTATTTGTTGATAAATGTACAACTTGTGAATATCTTCTTTATCCTTTTTAATTCATTGATTTTTGAAGTGACCGGTGAAGGGCTGGCAATGGAAACAGGGAAGAAGCTAGCTGAAAATTTTAAAAATTATCTTGAGAAATTGATTGCCTTAAAATTGGAGCGCTATGGTATATAATTCCCCGAAATTATTGAATTACTGATGTAAGTGATCTTAAAATGCTCTTTATCTCATTCTTAAACTGATATTACATACGAGTCTTTGCAAGAACCTAGCATGAATAGTCAATTTATTTTCAGCAATAACGAAACTTCATTGTCTAAATTTTTATTCATTGTTGTTTCCTTTTCTAGTAGTCAATTTTAGGGTGTTTCCTTTTTTGGTTGAATTTTGCTCTAACAATGATCTCTCAAAAACGTATTATCCATGGTAAGAATCTGTATAATTGTATGTGCTGCATGATTTTTGGTGCTATTTTTGGAGTAATTTTGGGCACCATTGATATAGTTTGTAGGAGAAAATATAAAAAATTTGAAAATTATATATTTAATATTATCTATTATTTCAATCATGGTTAAGACTCTTCTTTTGTAAATTAAATCTAAACCATTAATATAAAAAAAAAAGGAATATGTGTCATCCATCCAAGCAGGAACTTGGGAAAACGGAGACAATAGGAAATGAATTGGAGAGGAGTTGAATTCGCCAATGATAGCCCACGATAGAAGAAATTCAAAGAGAATCCAAATTATCAAAGTAGCCCTTGCAATCTTTACTTTAACAAAGCGCATATTACAGTTATAGCTTGTTTGGATGGTTGTTATAAGTCGTTTCATAATGTATCGTATTGTATTGTATTATATTATATTGTATTGTATTATACTGTATCGTTTTGATTAATACAATGTTTGGATAGATTGTATCGTTTGTTATTGTTTCATGATATCACGCACCAACAATATGAAAAATAAACTTGCAATATTATAGAGAAAAATTATGATACAGTTTAAATTTATTATATAAAAAGGTAGAATAAATAATAAAATAAAATTATTTAATTACTATGCAACCACACCAAATCGGTCGTTACGTAATGAAGGATTTAACGATATGATACAATAAAATTTAAGTAACAACCAAAACAAACATCGTATTTAAAGTAACAAGGGCAAAGTTCCAAATATGCCCTTGTATTATACGAAATTGAGCACATTTGCCCTTCGTTAATACTTTAGCTCAAATATGCCCTTACAGTCACATAGTTGGTCTATATATGCCCTTAGAGTTACACAGTTGGCCCATATATGCCCTTTTCGAAATGGAATTCACCCAAACTAATTAGCTCTTTCGTTAATTGTATTAAAGTGTATTACAAACACTACTTCCTTTTTATTAGTACTTTTTTTTCTTTACCTTTCTCTTTTCTTTCTTCTTTTTTATTTTCTTCTTTTTTTCCCCTTTTTCTCCCCTTATCCGATTTTCTCCATTATAAATGTCTTCTTCATTTTCGTCACCAATTTCACTTGACAAAACTCATGAATTCCAATTACTAAGAAAATTCTCCTATAAGGTAATCAAGTTCCAATTACTACTCTATTTGTCCGTACTAGATGGGGCTTTCGGTTGTGTCTTGGGACAACACGATGAGACGGGGAGAAAAGAGCATGATATATACTATCTGAGTAAGAAGTTCACACCCTACGAGGCACGATATTCTTTGCTGGAACGCACCTGCTGTGCCCTGACATGGATAGCTCAAAAGTTGAGGCACTACTTCTGTGCCTATACCACGTATCTCATATCAAGGATGGATTCTCTGAAATACATTTTCCAGAAACCCATGCCTACCGGGAAGCTAGCAAAATGACAGATACTATTGAGTGAATTTGACATCGTCTACGTAACTCAGAAGGCAGTCAAGGGACATGCATTAGCAGATCATCTGGCAGAAAATCTTGTAGGAGGAGAATACAAACAGTTGAAAACGTATTTTCCCGATGAAGAGATATTATTTGTAGGAGAAGAGATCACTGAAACCTACGACGGTTGGAGAATGTTCTTCGATGGGGCTGTAAATTTCAAAGGAGTGGGTATCAGATCTGTTTTGGTATAAGAGACAGGTCAACATTACCCGATATCCGTAAAACTCAGATTTTCGTGCACCAACAATATGGCAGAATATGAAGCTTGCATCTTGGGGCTCAATTTGGCCATTGACATGAACATTCAGGAATTGCTGGTTATTGGTGATTCAGACCTTTTGGTACATCAGGTTCTAGGAGAGTGGGCTACAAAGAATACCAAAATATTACCATATCTGTACTATGTGCAAGAGTTGATGAAGAGATTCACAAAGATAGAGTTCATACATGTTCCGAGAATCCAGAATGAGATCGCAGACGCATTGGCCACCCTGTCTTCCATGATACAACACCCGGATAAGAATTTCATCGACCCTATTCCATTAAGAATCCATAATCAGCCAGCTTATTGCGCTCATATTGAAGAAGAAACGGATGGCAATCCGTGGTTTCATGACATCAAAGAATACCTAGCAAAAGAAGAGTACCCGGCGCATGCAAATCATACTCAGAAATACACACTCCGAAGATTATCCAACCATTTCTTCCAAAGTGGAGGAATTCTATACAGAAGGACTCTAGACTTAGGATTATTACAGTGTGTTGACGCCAAGAAAGCTTCCAAACTGCTCGAAGAGATATTGCCGGAACTTGCGAACCACACATGAACAATTTTGTTTTAGCCAAGAAGATATTAAGAGCAGGATATTTTTTGGATGACTATGGAAACAGACTGCATCAGGTATGTTCAAAGGTGTCATCAGTGCCAAATACATGCAAATATGATACGAGTGTCACCAAATGAACTCAATGCAACAAGTGTGCCTTGACCTTTCGTCACTTGGGGAATGGATGTCATCGGTCCGATCGAACCTGCCACTTCAAATGAGCACAGGTTCATTTTAGTGGCCATAGACTACTTCACAAAATAGGTTGAGGCTGCATCTTACAAAGCTGTAACCAAGAAAGTCATCACAGATTTTGTCAGGGATTGTATTGTTTGCCGATTCGGGGTGCCAAAATCCATCATCAATGACAATGCCACCAACCTCAATAGTGACTTAATGAAATCTATGTGTGAAACCTTCAAGATCAAGCATAAGAATTCCACAGCATACAGGCCTCAAATGAATGAAGCCGTGGAGGCCGCAAACAAGAACATCAAGAAAATATTGAGAATGATAGTAGACAACCACAAGCAATGGCATGAGAAATTACCATTTGCCTTATTGGGGTATCGTACCACAGTCCGCACATCAACCGGAGCAACCCCCTACTTGCTGGTCTACGGTACTGAAGCTGTCATTCCCGCTGAAGTCGAAATTCCTTCTTTAAGAATTATGCAAGAGGCTGAACTCAGTGACGCATAATGGATACGAAGTCGCTATGAACAATTAACTCTTATTGATGGGAAAAGAATGAATGCGGTATGCCATGGTCAACTTTACCAAAACAGAATGTCCAGAGCTTTCTACAAAAGGGTCAGACCTAGACAGTCCACACCGGGGCAGCTGGTGCTGAAGCGGATCTTCCCGCATCAAGATGAAGCCAAAGGGAAAGTTTCACCCAATTGGCGAGGGCCCTACATGGTTCACAGAGTACTAACAGGAGGAGCGCTCATACTTGCGGAAATGGACGGAGAAATTTGGCCAAAGCCCATCAACTTAGACGCAGTCAAGAGATACTATGTTTAGATTGTTCGCATTTCTTCTGATGTAACTGAACTACGCTCGACCTAATTATCATTTAAGAGAGGATACGTAGGCATCCCTGTGGGTTCGATTACAACTCAATAAAATCTTCATTTTTACCATGGTCAGAAACTGGGGCAGAATTTTGAGGAGGATCCTCAAAATTCCGGAGCAAGTCCAGCTAACTTTGTCATATGTAGAACGGTCAAAGAATCGCTTATTGAACTGGGGCAGAATTTTGAGGAGGACCCTCAAAATTCTAATGCAAAGAAGTCGCAATGTCTCTAAAAGTGTCACAGTCATTAGTTCATCTAACTTACTTGATATTGCATACTACTATGTTTTTAATTAGCTACATTAATCAAATGTACTCATATTTTCTCAAAAACTTTATTTTATAAACAACCAGATGCTACCCAGGACAACTCGAACATGATCTCGAAATAAGAGCAAAGCAAGAAGGTGAAAGCACAGACCAACCTTCCCCGCAAAGCTCACGATTTTTCTTTAGATGCAGGCACAATGAACATAACAGGAATATTCACAAAAATCACTATTTTCATAATGACAAAGTTGCCAAACGCAAACATATCTCCAGCTAAGAAATACTCTACTATCACTCATTGCCCTCTTTTTGCATGAGGCTAAGCATTGCCTCCCTGATTGCATAAGGCTAAGCATTGCCTTTCTTTGCATGAGACTAAGCATTGTCTCTTTTTCCTTGCATGAGGCTAAGCACTGCCTCCCTAATTGCATAAGGCTAAGCTATGCCTTTCCTTGTATGAGACTAAGCACTGTCTCCTAATTGCATAAGACTAAGCACTGTCTCCTTTTCCTTGCATGAGGCTAAGCACTGCCTCCCTAATTGTATAAGGCTAAGCATTGCCTTTCCTTGCATGAGATTAAGAACTGTCTCCTTTTCTTGCATGAGACTAAGCACTGCCTCCCTAATTGCATAAGGCTAAGCTATGCCTTTCCTTGTATGAGACTAAGCACTGTCTCCTAATTGCATGAGACTAAGCACTGTCTCCTTTTCCTTGCATGAGGCTAAGCACTGCCTCCCTAATTGCATAAGGCTAAGCATCGCCTTATCCTTGCATAATACCAAATGCTACCTCCGTTATGCTACTTGAAATCTAGCACTATTTTCTACTTTCCCAGGGCTAAGCTCTGACCCAATCTTACACAAGACTAAGCTTTGTCTTGTTTCGCTTCGCATATGACCAAGCATCATGTCTTTGCATCTTATGGGCTGAAACATCACCATTTTGTCCAAAGGCGTCATAGTCTGAAGGCATTATCCGTATAGCCGGAAGACACCATGCCATGGCCTGAGGACCTCTCAATATTGCACATCATTATTCAAAGGCGTCATGGTTCAGAGGCACCATTCTCATGGCCCGAGAACATCATTTCATGGCCTGTGAATCCTTTATCACGCGATTCATGGCCCAAACATCATGGTCTAAGGACATCATCCTCATCGTCCAAAGACAACTTTCATGGTCCAAAGGGAATTTGCATCATGTTTAAATTCTCGCAATAATCCCATATATACTTGCATGCATTGTGTTTAAGTTTTGCAGGTAATCCAGGAGGTAACCGTTCTCTTAACAGGAGCAATCTTCGCTCCGGTTTCTGTTTAATGCTCATATCCTGCAATTATTTCAAACACAGTCAACCACCATCAGTTACCCACTTTCACTTGATGACTATTCAGATACCCGTTCTAAGATACATCCGTTCACGATTTCGTATAAACTTATTTGATATTGTCCTATCTAAAAGAGCCTTTCCAAAGCATACGACTATTCTTATAACAACTCTATCGGTTCAGTTCACCGTTGGATCCTGAACTACACACGACCTGATTCGCGTAACACCAGGGATATGTAGGCAACTCAAAAGCCAGAGTTCGGCCTCCATTTTTCAAATCATCCCATTCGGTCAAAATCGGTCATCATTTCTTTACCCGACAATTCTTTCATCATTCCCGAGTAAAGAGGGGCAACTGTTGATACCCAATTTTTCCCTCATATTTTCTATAAATGCATATATACTTTCAAAATGGCATATTTGCATCATCATTTAGTTTACAAACCTATACAAGCATTTTCTATATTTTTTCATAATTTTTAAAGCTCTAAATCAATTTATTTCTATATTTTTATTATATAAATATCTAATAATTATCCTTTTAATTATTTTGTGATGACTTAATCATTCAAACTTATTATTTACACCAACATGTATGTTTTATAATATTTTACTTCATTAATTAATTGCATTTGCATTTTTAGGCTAATTGCATATTTTTGCAATAATAGCCTATATTCATGTATAATTACATTATTTGTGCCAAAATAGATTTTTATATTTTTATAATGTTAAGTTATTATTTTTAATTATTTTAGTGCACAAATAATATTTTTTGTTATTTATTAATTACTTTGATAAATTATTTTTGATAAATTTTGGGTATTTAAACAACATTCCAATTTTTAAACAAATTTCGAACCAAATTAATGGCCCAAACACTCAAATACCTAGCCCAATTACCCCAGCCCAAAGACAAAACGACCCATATCTAATACCCGGTCGCGACCCGCTTCTAAACGACCCACCCGTCCAATTTTTTATCTCAGTCATTGATCTCTCAAGATCAACGACCATCGTTCACTCCCCCCTCTTAAATTAACCTAACCCAGAACCCTAGCTGCATCCCCCTTAATTCCCTCTCCTAATCCCACTGATAATAGGATTCGACTACTATTCTCTTGCCATATTCGAATCCTTTTGGTACTGATTGTCCGTTTGTGGTATTACCTAGGTGCTTGCCTAAACATGGCAAGCAATATCTTCCGAAATCAAACCAAAGTGGTTCGAATCTTTGATTTTGAGCACTAGTTCGTCTATATACATTCAATACCATACTGTGTGAGTTCGATTTTGTTTGGATTCTGCTGATACACTTTCCCTAAAAAAAATTAGGATTTACAGATTTTCTCTCTTAAATTGATTTCAAACATATTTGCATGTTTCCTTTCCTTGTTCGTTGCTTAAATTATTTTGTTTCCTTATATGTTTGCTCAATTTTGACTGCTATATAAATCCCTCCCCCATTCCCTTTTGCACAGACCTTTAATCAAAAAATTTTCACTAAAAAGCTAAAGATCTTCACTCTATTGTTCGCTTATTCTCTTGTTCTACTTTGGCTCTTGGTCGGCTGGAAGCCAAGGCCACCGGAATTCCTATTTCTCTCGGCCTTCCTTGGGTATGGGCATTGCCCTGGGTTCCTTGAAGCCCTTGGAAACTTGACGCATCTAAGGTCCTGGGTTATACTGCTTTGTTGACGTTCAAAGTGATTCTATTCTTTTCTTGTTTGTCTACTTGTCAATCAGGAACTGGTGAGTTCTTTAGCCTTTGCAATGTTCATTCTCTTATATTCATGATTAGCATATTCATGCCTATGAAATTGCATAACCTAATATGTTTTTAGACTATCTATATGTGTAACTCTGCTTATGATATGAACCTCTCTAGCATTTGCTCATGCCTAAATTGTCAGTTCTAAAATGTATTTGTGTTTAACTTGAGCAATTTAGACTGTTTGAAGTCCGTTTAGCTTAATGTATTGGTACTTTGAGTGTTTACATTGGTTATATGACATCAGTTTATTTCCTGCCTTGTCCTGGATTTCAATAGTGATTGATTTGTATCTATGATATGCCCCAATCCATGCTAAGACCTTCATTCTAGCTATGATTTGCTCCTATGATCATTTTATTCACTTAGTATGTCCTTACCCTGCCTAACTTTGTACTCCCTAGCAAATAGTTGGAACCTTTTAGAATAGCTTCTTAACTTGGTGATGTTGGGCATATTTCGATATGTGTTGATGTTACTTTACCCATGTTTTAATCGCTTTTTGATGCTATTTGATCTTTAAAATGCCCAACATGGTTTAATTATTGGTTTTATGACTAATTGAGTTGTGTGTGATGAATTAGGGTGTTTGGAGTACAAAAATATGAAGAAAAGGTGCTCTAGGTAGAGGAAGAGGGGTTGGATTTCGTGCACCCTTAGCAGTGAAGTCGGCCCATAGCATCCACCCTAGCATGCGAAGCTGAGAAGTGGAGGACGAGGTGGATGCGACGCATCCACCCCAGCATCAGTCCCTGTAGCCAAGTCGGATTAGAAATAGGAGAACTTTGGCCCACGACTTTTGTACGCAATATATAAGCCAAAAACACCTCTTTTAGGTCATCTAACATATTGGGAAGAGGGGAAAAGCCACGACAAAGCTGTAGAGGCCGGAATTCATCAAGTTTCATCTTTCTCCCACCAAACTTAGTAATCTTTATGTTTCGTTGTATGATTTTTTGTTTGGCTACCATGTCTATATGGAGCTAAACTTCACGTTCTAGGGTTGTGGTTCTTTCATGACTATTGTTATTCGGATATTGATTTTGACTTCTTGATTTATCATATTAGTTTATTTATTCAATCTTGCGCTTAATTATTTGATTGCTTGATCACCAATTGAATATTATCTACGAATCTAGACTTGAACTCGAAAGTGGGAATTCTATATTGCATACAGGATTGAGTAGGGCAAGTTCTTGAACTCGGGCATCGGGGAACGGATTCGTGGTCAGGATAGACATATACCTAATTGCCTTGCTTGGTTGATTTACAGGAAATATAAATGCTTTCTTGTTGATTCTAACTCCATAGACATATAGGCGTTAGGTTAGCTTGAATAGGCGAGTAAGAACTCGACAGATTTTTATGAGCAATATTAACCCTGTCAACCAATAAGCTAGATAAATTAGTCGGTCAATTTAATTTAAGAATACAATAGGATTGTTAGATAGCCCATAACCCTAGATCGTTTTCATTACATTGATATCATAAAAATCTGCTCTTTCTCAGTTCAAAGTTCATTATTTATATTTTTTTATTTAATTAGTTTAGAATCAAATATTTTTAGGTTTAATTCTTGTTTAGATAATTAGTATAGTCTAATTTAGTTAATAGTTAATCATAAGTCCTCGTGGGTTCGACATCCGACTTTTAATCACTTTATTACTTGACGACCGCGTATACTTGCGTGAGTGTGTTTGGTCGCAACAAGTTTTTGGCGCCATTTCCAGGGACTTAGAAATTAACTATTTTTCTACATTAGGCTTTTACTTTTATCTTTACAAGTTTTTTGTCCTTCTCTTTTTGTAAATATTTTATTTTTATAACTATTTGATTTTTCTCTTAGTGTGTTTCTAGTTCTTTCACCATGACATCTGGGGATGAAATATATGGAGGTAAGGTTATTGATGAAGACTCTTGGTTGACGGAAGACTTATATGGCCCGTCATTTTGGGCTTGTCATGACCTGAACTCTTGAAAATCTGAATTTGAATATGGGAGTAAGGGTTGGTATTGGGACGAATATTCTCGATTAAGGGAATATGCGGAACGACGTTGTCTTCTGACAACGTTGGTGAATGATTGGTCTAAGGAGAGAGATGATCTTGCACATAAAACTGATAATTTTGGCTTGATTGTGCATAACTTGGATGCAAATTTGAATGAAAAGGTTGATGCGTGTAACGGCCAACAATTTAATGATGAGTTGTGTGAAGCTGAAAAAAATCTTCTAGACCAAATTGAGGAGCTAAAACGAGAATACCAATCATTAGACCATGTTTTTCTTGAGGATGCCAATGTTGAGAAGAATGCTCTAGAGTCATATGAGGGAATAGATAACATTACTTTGGGAGACTTGAGTGTGTGTATATATGGAGATGTAAATAGTAGTACAATTCATGAGTTAAGGCGCATTAAACCTCATTCCAATCATTTTTTCACATTGTGTTTAGATAGTAAGATAGTAATCGAGCCATCTGAGCCAATGAGGGGGTCAAAGGGTGAGGATGAGAGTGCCTATATTCTTGAATTTGTGGTGCCAAAAAGCAAAAATTACATTCCTCATCTAAAGGCCGAGAAGTGTAGAGTGAAAAATTTATTACTTGGCCTGGTTATCTTTGTAGCCCCACCACTGGAGCATAGCCGCAAACTGGATGCCATGTTAGGGGCTCAATTCATAAGTTCGAGGTGGAGGAAAAAAAAAGCGATTCACGTCGTGCCGCGATTTAAATCAGGCGCTTGTTGGGAGGCAACCCAGCTTTACTGCTGTCTTTTATTTTTGTTGACTTTCTATTTTATTTTATTTTTATTATTTTGTAGTATTTATTTTTATTTTGTAGGATTATGAGCATAGGAAGCAAAGCCATTAGAAGAGTGCAAAAGCGAGCTAGATGGTGAGGACTAAGTGTAGGGTGCCCATACAAAGGACGATGCCTGGGGGAAGTCTGAGTACCTCGTGAGCCGCTATTGCTTCGGCCTTTGGCCTACCAGGGAGTCTCGTTTACCCTCTTATTATTTATAGTGTGCATTGAGGACATTGCAAAATTTTAAGTGTGGGGTGAGGAGATCGTTTGGATGAGTTTCTGTGCTATTTTAGCTTAGTTGTAGTACTCATTCTTAAGTGTAGTAGCTTTTGTGAAAAAAAAAATGAAAAAAGTAGAAAAAATGGACTTTTTCCGACGATTGATCTCCTAGACAGCTTTCTTGAGGGATTAAAGTTTAAACAAAAATCCAAAATATGTCTTTTAGCTTTATTTAGGTAGTAATAATCCCCTGTGATTTTTCTTTGTGCCTCAGTTCTTTTCCATGGGATGTAGTTTGAACCGGGTAGTTTTTTTTTTCCGAGTAAATTAGGAATTTAGGGAATAAAAGGAGCAAGAATGATGAACCTAGGCGCCCTTGACTTATTTGATAGTAACATATTTATGCTTTGGCATGTGTAGTATCTTCTGTATGATTTGAATTTATTGATGATGCCTTGTTAAATTGGATAGCATGTTTTGTGGCGCCTATGTCTCGTTTACATGACTTATGTTCACCTTGTGTTTAATACTTAATATCTCGTGGCTCCGTGAATACTTGCATTGCTTGAGAGTCGGAATGTGATCGTCCTTAGTGAGTCATGTGCCATGTGTGGTAAGGTTTTTGTGTAGTCCATGTATTGTACTTGTGTCTAGAACTTGCCCGGTATGTGAGTTGAAGCGAAATTTTAGGTGATGCTCGGTTTGAAAAAATGATTTTAGGCTTTTTTTGATCTTTTTGAGCTTATTGCTTATCACAAATAAAATCTATCCCTAGTTAACCCTTTTGAGCCTTTAGACCTTTTATTTGGTACCCACATTACAAGCCTATACCCTTTTTATTCTTAATTGACATTGTTTTGATCCTTTTACCTCTTAAAGCACTTTAATTGTTAGATGAGCGCTAAAAAAAGTAAGAAGGGACTAAGTGTGGGGTGACTTTTGAGTGGAACCAATGAAAGAAAGAAGGGTGCACTTATTTTGTAAAATAATACACCACTAGCGGAAATTGAAAGAAAAAAAAAAGAAGAGAAAAATCTGGAAAAAAAGAAAAAAAAATATAGATGAATAAATTGTTGTCTTATTCTTGCTAGTGGGTATGAATTAAAGTAATGCTTAAAGAAAGAGAAAATATTGTTGGGGGTGATATTATTTGTGAAATTGAAGTGGTGTTGAAGAATTTGCGCTTAAGTTATTTGATGATGTGTTAAAGTGCTTAGGAGGTTGAGTCACTATTCCTAAAATATATTCTACCCTTCCCTTAGCCCACATTACAACCATGAAAAAGTTCTAATTGATTTTAGATCGAGCGAGCTTACATTAGTAGAGATTTACATTAAGGGCAAGCCTATGGTACCAATTGCATGCATGTGACTTCTTTGTGAGAGTGAGCGATTTTCTTTGATATATGTGAGTCGTTAAAATATATTTGATCATGAGATTCGAATGTGTGGATTGAACTCGCTCTCTTGTTCTTGTTGTGAGGGCACATGGTTTCACGAGGGATAGGTAACGTTATTAGACTTCTCTATAATGTTGGGTGTTCAAGCCATGAGTGCATTATGACATTGAGTCGGTTTTTGAGGTTAGGATTGTTGTGAGCATGTTGTCTTTGTTTGAATATTTTTAAAAGAATGACATAAGTAAAGGTAAGTGCATATGATGCATATTCTAGAGCCTAATTATGGCAAATGACCATGGTCATAGGTGTAGTATGCTTTGAATGATAAGAGCTTAATTTTGTTTCGTCTACTATATTGATGGTTTGTTCGAGGACGAACAAAGGTTTAAGTGTGGGGTGGTGATGTTGGGCATATTTTGATATGTGTTGATGTTACTTTACCCATATTTTAACTACTTTTTGATGCTATTTGATCTTTAAAATGCCCAACATGGTTTAATTATTGGTTTTATGACTAATTGAGTTGTGTGTGATGAATTAGGGTGTTTGGAGTACAAAAATATGAAGAAAAGGTGCTCTAGGTAGAGGAAGAGGGGTTGGATTTCGTGCACCCTTAGCAGTGAAGTCGGCCCATAGCATCCACCCTAGCATGCGAAGCTGAGAAGTGGAGGACGAGGTGGATGCGACGCATCCACCCCAGCATCAGTCCCTGTAGCCAAGTCGGATTAGAAATAGGAGAACTTTGGCCCACGACTTTTGTACGCAATATATAAGCCAAAAACACCTCTTTTAGGTCATCTAACATATTGGGAAGAGGGGAAAAGCCACGACAAAGCTGTAGAGGCCGGAATTCATCAAGTTTCATCTTTCTCCCACCAAACTTAGTAATCTTTATGTTTCGTTGTATGATTTTTTGTTTGGCTACCATGTCTATATGGAGCTAAACTTCACGTTCTAGGGTTGTGGTTCTTTCATGACTATTGTTATTCGGATATTGATTTTGACTTCTTGATTTATCATATTAGTTTATTTATTCAATCTTGCGCTTAATTATTTGATTGCTTGATCACCAATTGAATATTATCTACGAATCTAGAATTGAACTCGAAAGTGGGAATTCTATATTGCATACAGGATTGAGTAGGGCAAGTTCTTGAACTCGGGCACCGGGGAACGGATTTGTGGTCAGGATAGACATATACCTAATTGCCTTGCTTGGTTGATTTACAGGAATTATAAATGCGTTCTTGTTGATTCTAACTCCATAGACATATAGGCGTTAGGTTAGCTTGAATAGGCGAGTAAGAACTCGACAGATTTTTATGAGCAATATTAACCCTGTCAACCAATAAGCTAGATAAATTAGTCGGTCAATTTAATTTAAGAATACAATAGGATTGTTAGATAGCCCATAACCCTAGATCGTTTTCATTACATTGATATCATAAAAATCTGCTCTTTCTCTGTTCAAAGTTCATTATTTATATTTTTTTTATTTAATTAGTTTAGAATCAAATATTTTTAGGTTTAATTCTTGTTTAGATAATTAGGATAGTCTAATTTAGTTAATAGTTAATCATAAGTCCTCGTGGGTTCGACATCCGACTTTTAGTCACTTTATTACTTGACGACCGCGTATACTTGCGTGAGTGTGTTTGGTCGCAACACTTGTGTTCCCTATAACATTTGATTCTGTTTGCCTTATTGGTGTGAGTTGCACTGTTCAACCCCTGGTTCTTAGTATAATTTGACCCTTAGGCTTGAACCTGTTAAGTTAATGTTCTGTTGTTTGTCCTACTTGGCATAATACCTTTCTTATTAATTCCGTAATCCCGGAAGCCATAATCTCCCTTGCTTTCTTGCAAATGTTCCTTGCCTCAATGTGCTAAGTGTGGACTTATGATATTAACATGTCTCTTGAGTTTGTTTACCCTCTATGTTGATATGTTAATTGTGTGATCACTCTTGCAATGCATGTTCCTAAAATGCAAATGCACTTCTTCAAACTTTGCTATTTGACTACTATTTTTATTCTCATTGGTTGTTTACCCTATTCTGAACCTATAAATTCTTAGCCGGCTGAAATCCAAGGCCACTAAAGCTTTCTCTATTAACCTCCCTAGTGTGAGCACTGCTCGGGGTCTATTTTGAGACCCTTGTGAATTCTGACACACTAGGGCCTGAGGTTCTTTGGCCATTTTCCTTACTACTCAGTTCTGTCCTTCTTTTTGCCTGTTGAATGTGCAAATTGACTTGTGTAAGTGATTGTTTCCTGGATCCTATGATCAAACCATGGTTGTTGGGTTTGGTTCGAGTTCTCCTATAGTTTTGGGCTATGTTGAGATCTGCGTGGAGAAAGAACTTAGTTGAAGGCTTGTCAGTGCTGGGTATCTTTTGGGCATGTCTTGGGCCTACTGTTATTGCTTGAACTACTTTGTAATTTATTCATTATTGGGCATGTAATAATTCTGTAATAACAATTGGGGTGATAGTGAAATTGAGAAATGGGTATCTCTTAATATTTGCATGAAAAAGGGTAGACGGCATGTTTATAGGATTTGTGTGATCTATTTGCTATCTGACTTGTTATATGTGAATTTCTTTGGGCACTATTAGAAATCATGTCATTAGGGGACCACACACTCACATAATTAGTATGTTGTCAATGCATGAGTATTCTATCTATTCTTGTGTCTACTGCTATGTGTTGCTAGACAGCATGCCTATAGGAAATAATTGCTAATGACTGCTCCTTAATATGCTCAGTAGATATCATGCCCATAGGATTTTAACTAATTAATTCGCTATTGCAATCTCATCGTCCATTTAGAAAGCATGCCTATAGGAGCTAATTGTATGAGAATCACTTCCAATCGCCAAGCTTTAGAAATCATGCCTATATGACATCACTACTCGCTTTTCAAACGCTGTTCTATTGTTTATCCACGCGATTATTAGGAAGCGTAATAATTTTGAGCATATCCGATAAGTTTCGTTGTTCCTTATTGTATAAATCACTTAGAAATCATGCCTATAGATGTGTCCACTGATAATCTTTAATAAGCCACCTAGCAGCATCTGGCATTTACCAATTGGTAATTTGGAAATCCTTTGGTCTAAAAATGGCTTGCGCATCTGAATCAGATCATCTAGAAACCATGCCTATAGAGTTTCACAACTGCAATCCCTTCAATTCTGAAAACTGCCTAATATGTAAAATCTGTTTGCGTGCATTTGTTTGCCTAATTGTGGAGGCTAATGTGAGCCTTTAATTGGGTCTAATTGCAGTCCTATTTGTTTTGAATTGTCGCCTAATTTTAATATTTTTGAGCAGCCTAAGTCAAGTCTAGAACCACCCAAAATAGAGGTCCAAATTCCTTTTGGACCATAGGCATGGGACTGGTAGTGCACGCATAAGGCACAATTTAGAATCAACTAGTGCGCTTTAGGTAATAATTTAAAGATAGTAATCGGGTAGCAGGAGATGATAGTCTGTTCCCGCTAAATAATACGAGTAACACCCCATCTTGAGGGAGTTACGAAGTATTATTTATGTTGCACGAGGTGATTCTTTAGGCTAAAAAACTTAGGACCCCCATCTTATCTTTGAATCAAGTGTTTGTATTTATTCAAAGTCTTTGATAATCAAACTTCCCAAACTTCTTGTTTTCTCTGTCTTTGTCTATCTGACTAATTCATATAATTCAAGTTCGGTCGGGACCCACAGTTGTGGACCTCGAAGAGTGCCTAACACCTTCTCCTGGAGGTAATTTCGAGCCCTTACCCGATCTTTGGTGATGCAAACTAGTCAAACCCGAGTCATATGTAAATAGGTGCCCTAACGCACCTTAAAAACCGTCAGGTGGCGACTCTCCTCTTTTAATACCTCCTTTAAATGAGTTGTCACATGTCGAGGCTCGATTTCGAGAGAAAACGGGGCGCGACAACCCCTTAGGCATTGAGTCTTATGTGGAAATTGTATAACTAAAAATCATGTACGCGAGGTGACGAGTACGTACTTGGTTTATATGTACAAATTATATCGGTTGAAATTCATAGATGCCCTTATGTATTAAATTGGAAAATTGTTGGAACTTAGTAAATCTTTGATTTGTCATGCCTCATTCCTTGTTTGTCGAGTTTGTATTTTATATGAAAATTTGGTGTGATTGCCACTTGGATTTTTATTTGAATTTCGTGTGTTTGTTGATTTGATATTTCTTGGAAATAATCATATTATGTATTTTTCATCTATAAATAATTAATTAAATATGTTTAAATTGAGGCGTTTATATATTTATCTAAAATTTGGATTAAAGAAGGCGTTGTCCTATGCTGAGTTATTTTCTCATCCTTATTGTTGTTTTTGAGATTTTATATACATTGTGTTGAGCCGTGGACTATCTGTTATGAAATTAATTGTCTTTGTTGTACCTTTGGAAAGGTTGTGGCCTACGGGCAATTTGTAAATATGAGTTGATGATACTGTGCTGTTGTGATAATGTTCTGTGTGAATTGTTGTGTGATTTGGGTTACTGTTATGCGGCTCATAAGGGTGGCATTTCATTATAGACATTATGCGGGCATAAGGGTGGCATTCAACTATTGTTATGTGTGTTGGGATATTGTCTGGGCGGAGCGATAAGGGTGGCTATTGATATTGTCAGGGCGGAGGGATAAATGAGGCTATTATAGGAGTGATAAGGGTGGCTATAGAAGAGATAAGGGTGTCTATTGTCAGGAATGATATGTAATGATGTGGGGTTATTGCGTCGGTAGTTTTCATGTGATGTTGTGATTTTCCTTGTATTTATTTTTATATCTTGTGCAACTTGTCTTGTTATTTCGGTAAACTTGATAATAGTCTGATCTATGTTGAAATTGTGAGCTTGTGGCTATTGTCGGGTGGATTATGTTATTGGCACGTGAATTTGTCACGACCCAAAATCCGACTAGTCGTGATGGCACCTAACCCAACCCGCTAGGTAAGCCAATTAACCACTAACCAATTCCAATAATAATTAATAAATCAATTAAGTAAAGAAATATCTAAATCTTATACATTTCCCAAGAACTGGTACTACAAATCATGAGCTTCTAAGAATAGAGTATACAAAGCTGGTATGAAGTAAATACATCATCTGTTTGAAAAGCACTTAAATAGAGTTTTATGATTCTAAGGCTACCATGAACAAGAGGCAGCAACAACCGGAACGCAGGTACACCATCAGATCCAGCTCCCAACGAACACAACAACATCAGCAGCCAACATCTGCACGCAAGGTGCAGAAGTTTAGTATGAGTACAACCGACCTCGTGTACTCAATAAGTAATAAACCTAACCTTAGGTTGAAAGTAGTGACGGGCTTGTACCAAGGTCGGGTCCAACACCAATAACCAACAACAGTTCATAACAACATAAAGCAAGTAATAAAAAAAGTAATTCAGAGATAAAATGCTCAGCTTAATCATGATTTCTGAAAATAGTTCTGCCCTTCAAGTACATCAGTGAAAATAACCAAATCGTTTACCGAAGTTGCCAAAAATGTGAATGAGTTTGAAAATAGTAATTTTCCCAAAAATCCTTTCAATAATAAATAACATGTTTCATTTCCTTTCCAGATAGCCAGTGTAAAACAAATGCATCACTATGCCCATATGCCAACATGTGTGAGAAGTCATGAATGATGTGATACCGTACAACATGAGGAAAATACATCTCTATGCCTGTATGTCATGTGTGCATGTCAATGCAATGTATCTCAGAGATGAACTCATGTACTCACACTCTCAGAGTACTCAATCTCACTTTCTCACACATTCCACTCATCATGCTCAATCACTCGGTACTATATATGGCCAATCCGGCCCAGCGAAGATCCATCCCGGAATATACATATCAACTGATCATCAGTCACTCAGTACCGAGTAGGGCCAATCCAGCCCGTGGAGAAGATCCATCCCCAGGTATATAATGCTTCGGATAAGATCCATGTCCAGGGAAGATCTATCCCTCAATAATATCAACCGCGCTCACTGGGGGTGTGTAGAATCCGAAGGGACTCCTTGCGCCCAAGAGCTATCATAAATCAGTATAACCACTGCGGCGTGCAGTCCGATCCCATAAATGTCACTCATAATCAGGCACTCGGCCTCACTCAGTCATCAATCTCTCCAGTCTCTCTCTCACAGGCTCACAATGTCATGCTACTAGCCCGAAAACAATGATATGATGCATCAATAAATAACAACAGAGACTGAGATATGATATGCATATGAATGCGTATGACTGAGTATGTTATGCTATGAAAACAGATAACTCAACAACAAAAATGACCTCGGTGGGTCCTAATAGAATAAGCATGTAGCCTAGACATGGCTTCTAATATGAATCATAGCTCGATAACTCTAGTACATAGAGATTTCATGATTACAGATAAGTTCAGGTAACTACAGAGTACCACAGAATTAACGGAGTCACAGTTTACATGGTGCATGCCCACATGCCCGTCACCTAGCACGTGTGTCACCTAAACACCAACGCACATAACACATATATTCAGGGTTCATACCCTCAGCTCCAAGATTAGAAGAGTTACTTACCTCAAACAAGACGAATCCAATATCGAGCAAGCTAAAAGATGCTCCAGAAATTCCATTATGCGCGTATCATCTTCTGAACGGCTCGAATCTAGTAATAATAAATTTGATTCAGTCCACACAATTATAGGAATTAATTCCATATCAAAATTCTAATATTTTTCCACAAAATCCGAAATTACACTCCAAAAATCGCCAGTGGGGCCCACCTATTGGAATCCGACGAAACTCAATAAATTTGACAACCCATCCAATTACAAGTTCAACCATACTATTTTCACTCAATTCTGACTCCAAATCGATGTTCAAAACTCAAAAATTCATATTATGAAACTTTAGGCCAACACCCCCATTTTCCTCTTTAAATTCATCAACCAATTGCTAAAAATGAAGATAGATTCATGGAATATAATCACAAGGGAGTGAAGAACACTTACCCCAAGTTGTGTGAAAAACTTCCTCTCAAAAATCGCACAAATCGAGCTCCAAGGTTCGAAAATGGGTGAAAAATCATGAACCCTCGAACTTAAAGGGTTCTGTCCAGTCATTCCGCATGTGCGGACAAGAGGCCACATCTGCGACCTTCGTTGCGTCGGACGAAGCTCGCACCTGCGACCTTCGTTGCGTCGGATGAAGCTCACACCTGCGACCTTCGTTGCGTCGGACGAAGCTCGCACCTGCGACTGTGGTCGTTTCTGCGGCATGCAAATCGCATTTGCGGTTGCTGTCACAACCCAAAAATCATAACCGTCGTGATGGCGCCTATCTCGATACTAGGCAAGCCAACAACATCAATAACCCACAATTTCTTTTAAATACTGAAAATATAATAATTAATTTAAGGGGAAAACTCCCACCAATACTGAATATAAATTTACTCCCAAAATCCGGTTTCACTGAGTACATGAGCATTTATACATTACATGTCTGGAAAAACCCGGTCTATAATAATCTGAGACCAAATACAATAAACAAAATGATAGGGAAGGAGAGACAAGGTCTGCAAAACATAGCAACTGTAACGAACCGGTTGATCGTTTTGAGTATTACAACCTCGTTCCCCCATTTACTGCTCTATTTGTTCTTTATAGATATATTATGACCTATCAGATTAGTTAGTTCGGGTCAAGAGAGATTTTGGAATGAATTGAGACACTTAGTCTCTTAAATGGAAAACTAAGTTGGAAAAACGACCGGATATCGATTTATATGTAAACGACCTCGGATTCAAATTCTGATGATTCCAGTAGCTCCGTATGGCGATTTTGGACTTTGGAGCGTGTCTGAGAAAATTATTTGTAGGTCTGTAGTGGAATTAAGCTGGAAATGGCGAAAATTGAATTTTTGGGGAGTTTGACCGAGGGGTTGACTTTTTGATATCGGGGTCGGAATCTGATTCTGGAAATTGGAATAGGTCCGTTATGTGGTCTCGGGTTGATTTCGGGTGGTTAACGGACCAAGGTTCGAAGTTGAAGAATTTCTAAAGATTTGCTGGTTCTGGTGTGATCGCACCTGCGGAAAAGGGCTCACAGGTGCGATGGTCGCAGAAGCGACATTACACACGTAAAAGCGAGGGTCTTCGCAGGTGCGGTGCCTGTTGCGCAAAAGCACGACCGCAAGTGCAGTCCTAGGCATCACAGAAGCAATATGGGCTGGCCAAGCTATTTTTGCAGAAGCGAGTTATTTTCCGCAGAAGCGAGGGTCGCAGGTGCGACCTCTTGTCCGTATCTGCGAAAGTGCTGGGCAGAATCTTTTAAGTTTGAGGGTTCATGATTTTTCACCATTTTCGGATTTTGGAGCTCAGTTTGGGCGACTTTGGAGAGAATATTTTTCACACAACTTGGGTTAAGTGTTCTTGACCCCCTTGTGATTATATTCCATGAATCTATCTTCATTTTTAGCAATTGGTTGATGAATTTAAAGAGGAAATTGGGGGGTGTTGGCCTAAAGTTCATAAACCGAATTTTTGAGTTTTGAACATCGATTTGGAGTTAGATTTGAGTGAAGTTTGTATAGTTGAACTTGTAATTGGACGGGTTGTCGGATTTTGTGAGTTTCATCGGATTCCGAGACGTGGGCCCTATGGGCGATTTTTGGAGTGTAATTTCGAATTTTGTGGGAAAATATTAGTATTTTGATATGGAATTAATTCTTATAAATTGTTGAATCAAATTTATTATAACTAGATTCGAGCCGTTCAGGAGTTGATACGCATAGAATGAGATTTCTGGAGCATTATTTAGCTTGCTCGACTTTGGATTCGTCTTGTTCGAGTTAAGTAACTCTTCTAATCTTGGAGATGAGGGTATGAACCCTGATTATCCATGTTATGTATTTGGTATTAAGGTGACGCACATGTTAGGTGACGGTCGTGTGAGCGTGTACCGTGTGAACTGTGACTTCGTTATCTCTATGGTATTGTGTAGTTATTTGAACTTGTCTGAAATCATGAAATCTCCACGTACTAGAGTTATCAAATGTTATTCATGCTATAAACTATGTTTAGGCTACATGCTCATCCCGTTGGGACCCACTGAGGTCATTTCTGCTGTTGAGTTACCTGCTTTCATTGCATTACATACTCAGTCATACGCATTTAGATGCATATCATATCTCAGTCTCTATTATTATTTATTGATGTATCATATCATTGTTTTCGGGCTAGTATTATGACATTGTGAGCCCGTGAGAGAGAGACTGGAGAGATTGATGACCGAGTGAGGCCGATGGCCTGGTTATGACTGACATTTATGGGATCGGGCTGCATGCCGCAGTGGTTACATTGATTTATGATAGTGCTTGGGCTGAAGGAGCCCCTCCGAAGTCTGCATACACCCCCAGTGAGCGCGGTTGATATTATTGAGGGATGGATCTTGTCCGAAGCATTATATACCTGGAGATGGATCTTCTCTATGGGCTGGATTGGCCCTACTCGATACTGAGTGACTGATGATCAGTTGATGTGTATATTCCGGGATGGATCTTCCCTGGGCCGGATTAGCCATATACAGTATCGAGTGATTGAGCATGATGAGTGGAATGTGTGAGAAAGTGAGATTGAGTACTCTGAGAGCGTGAGTACATATGTTCATCTCTGAGATACATTGCATTGACATGCACACATGACATACAAGCATAGAGATGTATTTTCCTCATGCTGTACGCTATCACGTCATTCATGATTTCTCACACGTGTTGACATATGAGCATAGTGATGCATTTGTTTTACACTGGTTATCTGGAAAGAAAATGAGATACCTTAATTATCATTGGAAGGATTTTTGGGAAAATTATTGTTTTCAAACTTACTCATATTTTTTGGCAACTTTAGTAAACGATTTGGGTTTTCATTGATGTACTTGAAAGGCAGAACTATTTTCAGAAATCATGATTTTACTGAGCATTTTTATCTCTAAGTTACTTCTTGTAATATTTGCTTTACGTTGTTATGGACTGTTCTTGGCTATTGGTGTTGGACCCGACCTTGGTACAAGCTCGCCACTACTTTCAACCTAAGGTTAGGTTTGTTACTTATTGAGTACATGGGGTCGGTTGTACTCATACTATACTTCTGCACCTTGCGTGCAGATGTTGGCTGCTGATGTTGCTGTGTTCGTTGGGAGCTGGATCTGAAGATGTACCTGCGTTCCGGTTGTAGCTGCCTCTTGTTTATGGTAGCCTTAGATTCATAAAACTCTGTTTATGTACTATTCGAACAGATGATGTATTTACTTCATACCAGCTTTGTATACTCTATTCTTAGAAGCTCATGATTTGTACTACCAGTTCTTGGGGAAATGTATTGGTTTTAGATATTTTCTTTTAATTAATTGCCTTATTAATTTCATTGGAATTGGATAGTTGGTAATTGGCTTACCTAGTGGGTTGAGTTAGGTGCCATCACGACTAGTTGGATTTTGGGTCGTGACAAGGTGGTATCAGATCTCTAGGTTCATAGGTTCTACAAGTCATGAGAAAATGTCTAGTAGAGTCTTGCAGATCGATTTGATGACGTCCATACTTATCTTCAAGAGTCTACAAGGCATGTCGGATGATTTCCCATCTTTCTTTCATTATCGTGCAAAATTGATTTAGCTTGAGACATAACTCTTTGAATTCCTTCCACGCATTCGTATGCGCACATGAGCGCTCGGTATCAGTTGTGCATCGCCGTCTTGTGATTTCATGAACGAGTTCGAGACGAGTATTCTATGTTTTGGTGATGTGCCAGTGTGGAGGACTTGAGGCCAGGGTTAGATCGCAGCTTAAGCTTGGCAGCTTCAATTTGAACTTGTATGTTTGGATTCATATGTACGGTGATGTCCCTATGAATGGAATTTGTGGCTCGATGAGCGGTTGAATGGCTATATGATAAGTATGATGTAATTGCAGGATGTGTTAGAATGGTTTAAATGTGACGAGAAGTGTTTCCTTGAAATGCAAAGAAAGGTCCATTGGGTGCTTGATTTTCATTTTGATGTGACGTACAATCTCGAGTATGAATGTTTTGAAGGATCTTTCACGTTGTTAAATTTTGGGACAAATTAAATTCTCATGTCTGGTTAATGAGTTTGGACTTATATAGACTAAGTGATTGCGTAGTAATTGTGACTGCAAAAGGGTATAACAAGATACCAATTTGAGGCTAAGCAGGTGGGTTATCCCCTGCAGAGTAATCTACGTAGGTGTGTTCCTTATAATGTGAATGGAGAGTTTCTTTGCTACCAGCGGGGCGTAAGTGTTGAGATTTGAATTTGAATCGGGTTGAGAAAGTTGACTTGAGTGTTAAGAGAATGAATGCGAGCTTAGGAGACGATTGAGGTATTTTATGGTTGGCGTTGTATGAGCTTGAGAAGAATTTTTGTTGAACTGATTGAAGTATTATGGAAGTAATAAAGTATGGATATTGTGAGTTATCGAGTGTTTAAATTTATGGCTTTGAGCCAAGTGGGGGAGTCTGCTATTGATAATTCAATTCATGGTTATGTGTCAAATTTTTGTTTTGGTCTAAAGTATATTTGGGAATCGGTGATGACTTGCAGAGGTGGAGTTCGAGAATGACTCGAGTAAGGAAATTTCTAGATACGGGTTATGGCACTTTAGGAGTATAGGAAAATCATGGGATAAGTGAGCTGTTATTTTTGAAAGATGTAGTGCGCATAAAGTATGAATTGGATCGGTGGTATTAAGGCAAGGTTACTTCTTTGAATAGTATTGTGCTAATGAGGCATGTGTCTTTCAGCCCCTTTGGGCGGTGCAATTTTTAGATTTGAGCAAAGTGGGTGACTATCGAGAAAGTTCCAATAGGTCCGAGGTTTATATATAGCAATTGAGAATTTCTCCGGACTTGTGTATGGATAAAATCTGAGATTTGCATTTGATGGTGCCTGGACTTGCGGAAATTCTGTATGACTATGGATTCTACATTTTAGTATAAGGAAGGTAAGAAGAAAAATTTTAAATTCACATAAGGTATTTTCAGAGTGAAAGTTACAGTTGTGGTATTTATGGAGGTTCTTAAGAAGAATACAGTTGCTTAAGGGCCGTAGGGCATTGTGGTTCTATGCTAGGGTTCGTGGGGTGAGTTGTGGTTAAAGATCGTGGTGTTTTAGCAAGGAGAAGTATCAATTTGAAGACAAATTCGGAAGGGACTCGGAGAAATAGGACATCATGGTGGTAGGTTGGATCAGTATGGTAATGGATATGATCGGTTCTTTGGGTGCTTATGATGTGGGGGTTTTCTACAGGTGCTTTGTGGAAACACTCTTGGGTTTGGTGACCTGCGTGGCTTGATTGAGTTAGAGAGATTCAGTTCTGATGGCTTGATTATGTGCAAATGGATTCCAAAGCATTCTCGAGGATTTCTACCACGGTTTGAGATGGATATTTCCTACCGACCCGAGGGACATGTTGAGTATTGTGATTTTCTAACTGATGGGATCAAATAGAAGACTTCTGACTGATCGAATATGTATTCTACTTGTGACCCAGAATGATTATGAGGTTCTTGTATTTTTCATATGATGGCATGATAGATGCAGTGTGTTGTGTGGGATTAAGGTTTGCGTGTGCAAGGTCACGATTTAGTTTTGAAAGGGAGGTCATAAAATCTTAGAGGGCATGGATGGTTTTTGATGTTTAGATGAATGCTATAACTATTTGATATTGCGTGAGTAGAGTGAACAGTTCAGAAAGTGCACTATGCTTTGAATTATGGATATTTCATAGGTATTGCGGCTCTCTCCTGGTTGATCGACTGCTGATTTTAAGATGTTGCTATGTGTCACGAAAGAATGGGAGAAGTATTCCTCATGGGATGATCATGTACAAGAGATGTGTTAGACATTAGGGCTGTAGAGATGGGATCAAAAATGGTGATTCATATGTTCTATGGATTTGGAGACCGGGAGTTGTTAGTAGCAGATTATTTCATGGTTGCGGACTGTGAAGTCATGGCCGAAGCTAGCTAGATAATAGTATGTATTATGACTAAGTCATTGTGGATTTTCGGAGGGTTATTTATTTATTTATGGGTAACCAGAGTTGATTTGGGGGTCCATTGGTAGGCCCAATTCGGATGTGTATTCTACACTGAGTCGGATTGGTTGGCTCCATACTGTTATTGTTGAGGGATGTGCCATTCGATTTATGTTGAGCTTATTTGTGTTCTTAAATGATCGGTGAGTTACTCTCCTACGCTACGAAGAGTTGTGATTTATTAGTTATATGCACACATGGTGCGATTCTATTGGAGGCCTTATGGCGGAATCTGAGCAAGATGAGTATTTAGGTATTGCATGATCGATTGTGTATTGGTTAGGTTCTTTCAGGTTTTGTGTGGCATTATGTCATTTGCCTCTCCGTGGTTATTGATTTTGAGCAGGGTGACTCGAGGTATATAAAATGGACCATAGTTTGGATGGGGTTACGCATTGCAACAAAGTTATGTTAAGGTATGAACCTTGTTTTAGAATCGTGTGGTGGTTCTACGGTGTGTGATGGATTTTTTAACATTTTGTTGTGGCGGTACTTGTTAATCTTGCGGGGCAGTTCTCTTATTTGAGTCATTTTCCATGACTAAGTACATTTGAATTGTTGCGTATTGGCGCACAGATGGCATGATTTATGGCTCTGAGTTATATTGGTGTGCCATCTATGTGGGATAGTTGTGTTTAATAATATAAGTTCATTGGACCTAGAATGGGTACTATCAGGTTTGATTACGGTATATTCGGGAGGATAATATTAAAATTTGACTTAGAAAGTGATTATGGTTCTGGTTGGGGTGAGAGAGCTCCATGACTTGTTGATCTGATAAGGGGTTACGAGATTCTGCGTGTTTCTTTCATTATCAGTAGTGTACGAAGATTTTGGGACAAGGTTTTGTTCGATGTGAGGTTAATACTAGTACTTGGTTGATTTTGGAGTAGTTACTATGATCGGGAATGGTGCTACGAGCATGCGAGTTGTGTAATATGTTAGGTGATTATATCTGTGGTTATAGTTATGGCTCGATGCAGCTTGTTCAGACTTATACAATGTGTACTGTAAGATTCGGGCCTTGTAAGAAATTCTGAATGTTGGGAATTTAAATTCAAAGGTTTATGGGCTAAATTAAATTAATGATTTTCAGTTGTATTGTGTTGCCAAGGATATATAGAATAGAGTGACATGGGATCATCCCCTGGTACGTGCGTGGTAAGATGGAATAGTGATTTGACGGCTTGGAAACACCCATTGGCACGTTTGAGGACAAACGTATGTTTGAGTGGGAGAGAATGTAATGACTCGACCGGTCGTTTTGAGTATTACAGCCCCGTTCCCCCATTTACTGCTCTATTTGTGCTTTATAGCTGTATTATGACCTATCAGAATAGTTAGTTCGGATCAGGAGAGATTTCAGAATGAATTGAGACACTTAGTCTCTTAAATGGAAAACTAAGTTGGAAAAGTCGACCAGATGTTGATCTATGTGTAAACGACCTCGGATTCGAATTCTGATGATTCCAGTAGCTTAGTATGGTGATTTTGGACATAGAAACGTGTCCGAAAAATTATTTGGAGGTCCGTAGTGGAATTAGGCCTGAAATGGCGAAAATTGAATTTTTGGAGAGTTTGACTGTGGGGTTGACTTTTTGATATCGGGGTCGGAATCCGATTCTGGAAATTGGAATAGGTCCGTTATGTCATTTATGACTTGTGTGCAAAATTTGAGGTCAATCGGATGTGATTTGATATGTTTCGGCGTCGTTTGTAGAAGCTGGCAATTTCAAAGTTCATTAGGCTTGAATCCGTGTGTAATTTGTGTTTTTGATGTTGTTTGAGGTAGTTTGAGGATTCGACTAAGTTCGTATTGGGATATAAGACTTGTTGGTATGTTTGGTCGAGGTCCCATGGGCCTCGGGTTGATTTTAGGTGGTTAACGGACCAAGGTTCGAAGTTGAAGAATTTCTGAAGATTTGCTGGTTCTGGTGTGATCGCACCTGCGGAAAAGGGCTCACAGGTGCGATGGTCGCAGAAGCGACAGTACACACGCAGAAGCGAGGGTCTTCGTAGATGCGGTGCCTGTTGTGCAAAAGCGCGACCGCAGGTGCGATCTTAGGCATCGCAAAAGCGATCTGGGCTGGCTAAGGTATTCTCGCAGAAGCGAGTTATTTTCCGCAGAAGCGAGGGTCGCAGGTGCGAACTCTTGTCTGCATCAGCAAAAGTGCTGGGCAAAATCCTTTAAGTTTGAGGGTTCGTGATTTTTCACCATTTTCAGATTTTGGACTCGGTTTGGGCGACTCTGGAGAGGAATTTTTCCAAACAACTTGGGGTAAGTGTTCTTGACTCCTTTGCGATTATATTCCATGAATCTATCTTCATTTTTAGCAATTGGTTGATGAATTTAAAGAGGAAATTGGGGGTGTTGGCCTAAATTTCATAATACGAGTTTTTGAGTTTTGAACATCGATTTGGAGTCGGATTGGGTGAAATTTGTATGGTTGAACTTCTAATTGGACGGGTTGTCGGATTTTGTGAGTTTTGTCGGATTCCGAGATGTGAGCCCCACAGGCCATTTTTGGAGTGTAATTTCGGATTTTGTGGGAAAATATTAGTATTTTGATATGGAATTAATTCCTATAAATTGTGTGGACTGAATCAAATTTATTGTTGCTAGATTCGAGCAGTTCAGAAGTTGATACGCGCAGAATGGGATTTCTGGAGCATTGTTTAGCTTGCTCGACTTTGGATTCATCTTGTTCGAGGTAAGTAACTCTTCTAATCTTGGAGCTGAGGGTATGAACCCTGATTATACGTGTTATGTATTTGGTGTTGAGATGACACACATGCTAGGTGACAGGCGTGTGGGCGTGCACCGTGTGAACTGTGACTCCGTTATCTCTGTGGTACTGTGTAGTTATTTGAACTTGTATGAAATCATGAAATCTCTACGTACTAGAGTTATCAAAAGTGATTCATGTTATAAACTATGTTTAGGCTACATGCTCATCCTGTTGGGACCCATCGAGGTCATTTCTGCTGTTGAGTTATCTGCTTTCATTGCATTACATACTCAGTCATACGCATTTATATGCATATCATATCTCAGTCTCTATTGTTATTGATTGTGCATCATATCATTGTTTTCGGGCTAGTATCATGACATTGTGAGCATGTGAGAGAGAGACTGGAGAGATTGATGACCGAGTGAGGCCGAGTGCCTGGTTATGACTGATATTTATGGGATCGGGCTGCATGCCGCAGTGGTTACATTGATTTATGATAGTGCTTGGGCTGAAGGAGCCCCTCCGAAGTCTGCACACACACCCAGTGAGCGCGGTTAATATTATTGAGGGATGGATCTTCCTTGGACATGGATCTTATCCGAAGCATTATATACCTGGAGATGGATCTTCTCCATGGGCTGGATTGACCCTACTCGATACTGAGTAACTGATGATCAGTTGATGTGTATATTCCGAGATGAATCTTCCCTGGGCTGGATTGGCCATATACAGTACCGAGTGATTGAGCATGATGAGTGGAATGTGTGAGAAAGTGAGATTGAGTACTCTGAGAGTGTGAGTACATGTGTTCATCTCTGAGATACATTGCATTGACATGCACACATGACATACATGCATAGAGATGTATTTTCCTCATACTGTACGGTATCACGTCATCCATGATTTCTCACACGTGTTGACATAGGAGCATAGTGATGCATTTGTTTTACACTGGTTATCTGGAAAAAAAATGAGACACCTTAATTATCATTGAAAGGATTTTTGGGAAAATTATTGTTTTCAAACTTACTCATATTTTTTGGCAACTTCAGTAAACGATTTGGGTTTTCATTAATGTACTTGAAAGGCAGAACTATTTTCAGAAATCATGCTTTTACTGAGCATTGTTATCTCTGGTTACTTCTTGTAATATTTGCTTTACGTTGTTATGGATTGTTCTTGGCTATTGGTGTTGGACCCGACCTTGGTACAAGCTCGTCACTACTTTCAACATAAGATTAGGTTTGTTACTTATTGAGTACATGGGGTCGGTTGTACTCATACTACACTTCTGCACCTTGCGTGTAGATGTTGGCTGTGTTCGTTGGGAGCTGGATCTGAAGATGTACCTGCGTTCTGGTTGTAGCTGTTTATGTACTATTCGAACAGATGATGTATTTACTTCATACCAGCTTTGTATACTCTATTCTTAGAAGCTCATGATTTGTACTACCAGTTCTTGGGGAAATGTATTGGTTTTAGATATTTTCTTTTAATTAATTGCCTTATTAATTTCGTTGGAATTGGATAGTTGGTAATTGGCTTACCTAGCGGGTTGGGTTAGGTGCCATCACGACTAGTTGGATTTTGGGTCGTGACAGCAGCTACCTCTGAATCTCTGAAAAATCAACTATGTGAAAGAATCAACACCCACTGTGTCCGAGATCACCTAGATCTGCACACGAAGTGCAGGGTATAGTATGAGTACAATCAACTTAGTAAGTAACAATAACAAATAAGGAACTGAAAGTAGTGATGAGCTTCTCAGCTAAGTCCAAATACAGTACTTTCCAACATAAAAGGGTAGGCATGCTCTCAAGTTCAACATTTAAGATTTCACAGAAATTTCATATCAAGTTTGACTGAAACAGAAAATAATATTTTTTTGAAATTTCCAAAATTGTGATATATGATACCTGAAATGCAACAAATAATGAAATCAATGCATCCTCTCAGAGTAACAGTCACTCAATCCTCCCATTCACTCCAACCTCACAGTCGCTCTTTCCTCACAGTCGCTTATTCCTCGCAGTCACTCATCACTCGACACTCGGCACTCAATAGGTACCTGCGCTCACAGGGAGTGTGTACAGACTCCGGAAGGGCTCCTTCAGCCCAAGCGCTATATCAAGCTAATCATGGCATAAATCAATAAAACATGCTGCGGCGCGCAACCCTATCCATAAATATCCTCACAATTAGGCCCTCGACCTCACTCAATCATCAACCTCTCTGGTCTCTCGGGCTCTCACAAATCATGATAATCAGCCCAAAATTGATTATATGATGTTTTAATAAATAACAATAGAGACTGGGATATGATATGATATGAAATGAATAAACATAACTGAGTGTGAAATTATAATTTGAACATATAATTCAACCACAGAAATAATCCCAGTGGGTACCAATAATAATAACATATGTCTAAGCATGATTTTTAATACGAGTCTCAGCTCAATTTTTCTCTAACACATAGAGAATGTACTGGTATCAACAGATTATTCAGAATTTGACCCAGTCACAATTTCTACGGCGCACGCCCACACGCCCGTCACCTAGCATGTGCGTCACCTCAAAACCAATCACATAACACATAATCCGAGGTTTCATACCCTCCGGACCAAATTTAGAACTGTTACTTACCTCAAACCGTGTAATTCTTTATTCTGCAATGTCTTTGTCTCGTGAATTGGACTCGAAACGCCTTGAATCTAGCCACAAATAATTCGATTCAGTCAATAAAATTTAATGGAATTAATTCCATAAGAAAATATTAATTTTCCATTAAAATCCGAAATTTAGCTCAAAAAATCGCCTGTGGGGCCCACGTCTTGGAACCTGACAAAAGTTACAAAATTCGGAAGCCCATTCAACCATCAGTCTAACCATAACAATTTTACCAAAATCCGACCTCAACTCGACCTACAAATTTTCAAATCTTATTTTTAAATCCCTGATTTACACCTCAAAAACATGTAATCTAGTCGGATTATTCGATGATAATTCAATATTATGGAGTTTAAATGATCACAAGTGACTTAACTCAAGATTTCCCGTGATTTCTCGCTCAAAAATCACCTCACCCGCTCTTGGAAATGTCAAAAATGACAATTTCTCGGACCCTTCTGTTTTGTACACTGCCTAGTGCTTTCACACCTGCGGCCATATTTCCACATTTGCGGTCCCGTTTCTGCGGTGAAAACACTGCATCTGCAAAAGTCACTTAGCCCAGCTGCCTCCGCTTCTGTGAGCCTTGGACCGCATCTGCGCCTTCGCAGGTGCGGAAAATTCCATCGCCTATGCGCGCCTGCCCGCACCTGCGCCCGTCCTCCCGCTTCTGCGCCCACAAGTCCGCATCTGCGGCCCCTACCCAAAGCCTCCTCCTTTTCGCTTCTAGGGGCTCCTTCCAGCTTCTGCGGGCTCGAACCTGCGGTTCCCATTCCGCAGGTGCGATTACACCAGCAGCAGCAAAACTTCAGCTACTTCCTCAACTTACTTCCAAGTCCGTTAACCACCCGAATTCAACCCGAGGCCCCCGGGACCTCAACCAAACATACCAACAAGTCTTATAACCTAATACAAACTCAGTCGAACCCTCAAATGACCTCAAACAACGTCAAAAGCATGAATTTCACACAGATTCAAGCCTAATGAACTTTGAAATTTCCAAATTCTAAAAACGACGCCAGAACCTATCAAATCACGTCCGATTGACCTCACATTTTGCACACTAGTCATAAATGACATAATAGAGGTATTTCAAATTTTCAGAATCGGATTCCGACCCCGATATCAAAAAGTCAACCCCCCGGCCAAACTTCCCAAAAATTTGACTTTCGCCATTTCAAGCCTAATTCCTCTACAGACCTCCAAATAATTTTTCGGACACGCTCCTTAGTCCAAAATCACCATACGGAGTTACTGGAATCATTAGAATTCAAATCCGAGGTCGTTTACATATAAGTCAACTCCGATTAACTTTTCCAACTTAAGTTTTTAATTATGAGACTAAGTGTCTCATTTCACTCCGAAATCCTTCCGGATCCGAACCAACTAACCCGGTAAGTAATAAAACAACTGTAAGGCATAAATTGAGCAGTAAATGGGGGAACAAGGTTATAATATTCAAAACGACCGACCGAGTCGTTACATTCTCCCCTCTTAAACAAACGTTCGTCCTCGAATGGGTTTAGAATCATTCCTGGAGTCTCAAATAGGTGTGGATATTTGCTCTGCATCTCCTTCTCAATCTCCCAAGTAGCTTCTCCGATTGGCTGTCCTCTCCACTGTACCTTCACTGATGCTATGTTCTTTGACCTCAGCTTTCCAACCTGCCGGTCTAAAATAGCCACCGGCTCCACCTCATAAGTCAAATTATCGTCCAGCTGCACTGTACTGAAATCCAGAATATGAGACGGATCCCCGACATACTTCCGGAGCATATATATATGTGAAACACTGGATGAACACCCGATAGACTAGGTGAAAAAGCAAGTTCATAAGCCACATCTCCAATCTTCTTAAGTATATCAAAAGACCTAATATATCGAGGGCTCAACTTGCCCTTCTTCCCGAACCTCAACACACCCTTCATAGGTGAAAGCTTGAGCAGAACCTTCTCCCCAACCATGTAAGCAACATCACAGACCTTCATGTCAGCATAACTTTTCTGTCTAGACTGCGTCGTACGAATCCGATCATGAATCAATTTAACCTTCTCCAAAGCATCGTGAACTAAGTTAGTACCCAATAGCCTAGCCTCACCCGGTTCAAACCAACCCACCGAAGACCGGCACCGTCTCCCATACAAAGCCTCATATGGAGCCATCTGAATGCTTGACTGGTAGCTGTTATTGTAAGAAAACTTCGCGAGTGGCAGGAAATTATCCCAAGAACCTCCAAAATCAATGGCATGAGCGCGTAGCATATCCTCCAATATCTGAATAGTGCGCTCGGACTGTCCGTCCATCTGAGGGTGAAATGTTGTACTCAACTGAACCTGTGTGCCCAATTCTCGCTGCACTGCTCTCTAAAACCGTGATGTAAACTGCGTGCCCCGATCTGAAATGATGGGCACTCGCACACAGTGTAGACGAACAATCTCGCGGATATAAATCTCAACCAACTGCTCTGAAGAATAATTAGTACCAACTGGAATAAAATGCGTAGATTTGATCAATCGATCCACAATCACCCAAACAACATCAAACTTCCTCAAAGTCCATGGGAGCCCAACTACGAATTCCATGGTAATACGCTCCTATTTCCACTCCAAAATTTCAAGTCTCTGAAGTAATCCGCCCGATCTCTGATGTTCATACTTCACCTGTTGACAATTTAAACACCGAGCTACAAACCCAACTATATCTTTCTTCATTCGCCTCCACCAATAATGTTGCCTCAAATCCTGATACATCTTCGCGGCACCTGGATGAATGGAGTACCGCGAACTGTGAGCTTCCTGGAGAATCAACTCACGCAAACCATCTACATTAGGCATACATAGCCTGCCCTGCATCCATAATACACAGTCATCTCCAATAGTGACTTCCTTGGCATCACCGTGTCCTTAAGGACAAGAAGATGAGGATCATCATACTGGCGCTTTCTGATGCGATCATATAAATAAGATCAAAAAACCACACAAGCCAAAACTCGATTTGGCTCGGAAAGATCCAATCTAACAAACTGGTTGGCCAAGGCCTGAACATCCAAGGCTAAAGGCCTCTCTGCTACCGGTAAGTATGCTATGCTGCCCAAACTCTCCGCCTTACGACTCAAGGCATCGGCCACCATATTGGCCTTTCTGGAATGATAGAGAATGGTGATATCATAATCCTTAAGCAACTCTAACACCTTAGCTGCCACAAATTAAGATTCTTCTATTTAAATAGATGTTGTAGACTCCGGTGATCAATATAAACCTCACAATGGACACCGCACAAGTAATGTCGCCAAATTTTCAAGGCATGAACAATAGCTGCTAACTGAAGGTCGTGGACTGGATAATTCTTCTCATGTATCTTTAACTGTCTGGATGCATAAGCAATCACCCTACCGTCTTGCATCAGTACTGTCCCGAGGCCAATACGCGACGCGTCACAATACACAGTATAAGACTCTGAACCTGTAGGCAACACCAATACTGGAGCTGTAGTCAAAGTTCTTTGAGCTTCTGAAAGCTCTCTTCAGACTCATCTGACCACCTGAACGGAACACCTTTCTGGGTAAATTTAGTCATAGGCGATGCAATAGACGAGAAACCCTCCACGAAGCGACGATAATAACCGGCCAAGCCGAGAAAACTACGAATCTCAGTAACTGAAGATGACCTGGGCCAACTCTGAACTGCCTCTATTTTCTTCGGATCCACCTTAATCCCTTCATTGGACATTATGTGTCTCAAGAATGCCACTGAACTAAGCCAAAATTCACACTTAGAGAATTTGGCATACAATCTCTCCTCTCTCAACCTCTGTAATACAATACCCAAGTGTTGTGCATCCTCCTCTTGGCTACGTGAGTACACCAAGATATCATCAATAAATACTACGACAAATAAATCAAGATATGGCTGAAACACACTATTCATCAAGTGCATAAATGCTATTGGGGCATTGGTTAGCCCAAATGACATCACAAGAAATTCATAGTGACCATAACGAGTCCTGAATGCCGTCTTTAAAATATACGAATCCTGAATTTTCAACTGGTGATACTTCGATCTCAAATCAATTTTGGAGAATACCCTCGCTCCCTCAAGTTGGTCAAATAAATCATCAATACGTGGCAAAGGATATTTGTTCTTGATTGTAACTTTGTTCAGCTGTATGTAATCAATGCACATCCGCATAGTACCATCTTTCTTTTTCACAAACAAAACTGATGCACCCCAAGGTGACACACTAGGCCTAATAAACCCCTTATTAAGAAATTCCTGAAGTTGCTCTTTCAATTCTTTTAACTCAGCTGGTGTCATACGATATGGAGGAATAGAAATGGGTTGAGTGCCTGGCACCAAGTCAATACCGAAATCAATATCCCTGTTGGGCGGCATACCCGGCAAGTCTGCAGGAAATACATCCGGAAAGTCTCTCACTACCGGTACTGAATCAATAGTAGGAGTATCTGCATCGACATCTCTCACAAAAGCCAAATATGACAAACACCCCTTCCCAACCATACGTTGGGCTTTCAAATAAGAAATTACCGTGCTGGGAACATGATATAAAGAACCTCTCCATTCGACCTTTGGCAACCCCGACATTGCCAACGTCATGGTTTTTGCGTGACAGTCTAGAATAGCATGACATGGAGACAACCAATCCATACCCAGGATTACATCGAAATCAACCATACTAAGCAATAAGAGATCAAATCTAGTCTCCAGTCTCCCAATGGTTACCACACAATACTGATATACACAGTCCACAATAATAGTATCGCCCACCGGCATAGATACACGAACAGGTGAAACTAAGGACTCATAGGACATATCCAGCTAATGAGTAAAGTACGATAATACATACGCATAAGTAGAACTATGGTCAAATAATATAGAAGCTTCCCTGTGGCACACTAAGACAATACATGTGATCACTGCATTTGAGGGAACAATATCTGGCTTGGCAGGAAAAGCATAGAATCGAGCCTGACCGCCACCTGATCGGCCTCCCCCTCTTGGGCGACCCCTAGCTGACTGAGTCCCACCCCGAGATGGCTGGACGGGTGGCAAAGTAACTAGTGTTGAAGTCATAGTCTGACTCCTCTACTGCACTAGACCTCCCGGGCGACGAGGACACTACCTCCACATATGCCCAAACTCCCCACACTCAAAGCAACTCCTCGGTACTGGTGGTGGTGAGGACTGAATCGGGCCTCGAGAACCAGAATAACTACTAGAAGCACCCGGTGCAAATGAACCCTGAACTGAAGGAGAACGGGATGAACTCTAAGCTGGAAGGGCGCTTAGAGATGACTGACCCTGATGATAACTATATGAACCCTGACCGGATGATGCACCACAGTGAACTGGATGACCCGCCTGAGCGTGTCTATAAGGACAACCCCTACCGCGATAAAACTGACCCCCTGAAGGAACACCGCTGAAATCACCATGACCACGAGGCCTCTCGGCCTCCCTCTCTCCACGCTTTTGGCTATGAACCATCTCTATCTGTCGAGCAATGTCAACTACCTCATCAAAAGTAGCACCAGATACTTTCTCCTGAGTCATAAGTAACCGTAGCTGATATGTGAGGCCATCAATGAACCTTCTAATCCTCTTCCGATCAGTGGAAACCAACCAAACTGCGTGACGATCCAACTCAGAAAACCTCATCTCGTACTACGTCATAGACATGCCATCTTGACGTAACTTCTCAAACTGTCTACGCAGCTCCTCTATGCGAGACTGCGGCACAAACCTCTCTAGAAAGAGAACGGAGAACTCCTGCCATGTAAGTGATACTGCACCAACCGGCTTGTGCCTTTCATAATCCTCCCACCATCTGAAGGCAGCTCCATAAAACTGAAAAGTAGTGAACGAGACCCCACTAGTCTCCAAAATACCCGCTGTCCGAAGCATCCGCTGGCACCTATCCTAAAAACCCTGAGCATCCTCTGACTCATCACCGCTAAATGATGGAGGTAGAAGCCTCCCAAATCTCTCAAGTCTTCTCTACTCATCATCTGCTATAGCAGGGACTACCAGGGCCTGAGTAGCTGCAACTGGCTGGGCTGGTATTACCCGCAGTATCTGAAGTCCCTGCACTACCTGATTTGGAGTACGAGCAACAAGGGTATGAGTACCTCCCCCTGCCTGAGAAGTGGCAGGTGCGGCCTGAGCCGAAACCACCTGAGCAAGACCAGTGCAAACTATCAATCTCTGGGCCAAAGTCTCCTGAAGGCTTGGAATCTCAATGGGCATAGCTGGTGCCTGAGCTGGTCATGTTGGCTCAACTATATCTGGAATCTGCTCCTAAGCTAGAGCAACTGGTGGTACTACAGATGATGGTCCAACAGTGGTACGAGCTACACCTCGACCTCTACCTCGGCCCCGACCTCTACCATGGCCACGGCCTCTCGCGGACCTAACTAGTGGCTGACCGTCCGATCTGGTAGTACGTGTTCTCATCATTTGTGAGAGAATAGAATAAGAGAAATTTAGTTTCCGGAATCAACAAATCCGCACGACATGGTACAAGAAATTGAAATTTTCCTAAGGGTTCGGCAACCTCTCGAAGATAAGTACAGACGTCTCCGTACCGATCCGCAAGGCTCTACTAAACCTGTTCATGACTCGTGAGACCTATGTAACCTAGGTTCTGATACCAACTTGTAACGACCCAAAAATTCTAACCATCGTGATGGCGCCTATCTCGATACTAGGCAAGCCGACAACATCAATAACCCACAATTTCTTTTAAATACTGAAAATATAATTAATTTAAGGGGAAAACTCCCACCAATATTGAATATAAATTTACTCCCAAAACCCGGTGTCACTGAGTACATGAGCATCTACACATTACAAGTCTGGGAAAATCCGGTCTATAATAATCTGAGACCAAATACAATAAACAAAAGGATAGGGAAGGAGAGACAATGTCTGCAAAACATAACACCTACCTCTAAATCTCCGAAAAATCAACTGTGTGAAAGAATCAACGCCCACTGTGTCCAGGATCACCTGGATCTGCACACGAAGTGCAGGGTGTAGTATGAGTACAACCAACTTAGTAACGAATAATAACAAATAATGAACTGAAAGTAGTGACGAGCTTCTCAGCTAAGTCCAAATACAGTACTTTCCAACATAAAAGGGTAGGCATGCTCTCAAGTTCAACATTTAAGATTTCACGGAAATTTCATATCAAGTTTGACTGAAACAGAAAATAATATTTTTTCGAAATTTCCAAAATAGTGATATATGACAAGTGAAATGCAGCAAATAATGAAATCAATGCATCCTCTCAGAGTAACAGTCACTCAGTCTTCCCATTCACACCAACCTCACAGTCACTCTTTCCTCATAGTCACTCATCACTCGGCACTCGGCACTCGGCACTCGGCACTCGGCACTCGCACTCGGCACTCGACACTCGGCACTCGCACTCGGCACTCACACTCAGTAGGTACCTGCGTTCACTGGGTGTGTCTACAAACTTCGGAGGGGCTCCTTCAGCCCAAGCGCTATATCAAGCCAATCATGGCATAAATCAATAAAACATGCTGCGGCGTGCAGCCCGATCCATAAATATCCCTACAATTAGGCCCTCGGCCTCACTCAGTCATCGATCTCTCCTGTCTTTCGGGCTCTCAGAAATCATGATAATCGGCCCAAAATTGATAATATGATGTTTTAATAAATAGAAACAGAGACTGATATATGATATGAAATGAATAAACATGACTGAGTGTGAAATTACAATTTGAACATATAATTCTACCACAGAAATGACCCAGTGGGTACTAATAATAACAGCATATGTCTAAGCATGATTTTTAATACGAGTCTCAGCTCAATTTTTCTCTAACACATAGAGAATGTACTGGTATCAACAGATTATTCAACTACACAGTTCCATGAAATTTGACCAAGTCACAATTCCTATGGTGGTGCACGCCCGTCACCTAGCATGTGCGTTACCTCAAAACCAATCACATAACACATAATCCGGGGTTTCATACCCTCAGGACCAAAGTTAGAACTCTTACTTACCTCAAACTGTTTAATTCTTTATTTTCCAATGTCTTTGCCTCGTGAATTGGCCTCCAAACGCCTCGAATCTAGCCACAAATAATTCGATTCAGTCAATAAAATTTATTGGAATTAATTCCATAAGAAAATATTAATTTTCCATCAAAATCCGAAATTTAGCTCAAAAAATCGCCCGTGTGGCCCACGTCTTGGAACCTGACAAAAGTTACAAAATTCGGAAGCCCATTCAACCACGAGTCTAACCATACCAATTTTACCAAAAATCTGACCTCAACTCGACCTCCAAATCTTCAAATCCCTAAGTTCAGATCCCCGATTTACACCTCAAAAATATGTAATCTAGTCGGATTATTCGATGATAATTCAATATTATGGAGTAGAAATGATCACAAGTGACTTACCTCAAGATTTCCCGTGATTTCTCGCTCAAAAATTGCCTCACCCGCTCTTGGAAATGTCAAAAATGACAAAATTTCTCAAACCCTTCTGTTTTGTACACTGCTAGTGCTTTCGCACCTGCGGCCTGCGGTCTCGCTTCTACGGTGAAAACACCGCATATGCTGAAGTCACTTACCCTAGCTGCCTCCGCTTCTGCGAGCCTTGGACCGCATCTGCGCCTTCGCAGGTGCGGAAAATTCCATCGCACCTGCGCGCCTGCCCGCGCCTGCGCCCGTCCTCCCGCTTTTGCGCAAGCGCTTCTGCGCCCAAAAGTCCATTTTTGGCGACCCCTGCCCAAATCCTTCCTGGCCACTTCTGCGGCTCCCTCCCCACTTCTGCGGGCTCGTACCTGCGGTTCTCATTCCGCAGGTGCGATTACACCAACAACTGGAAAACTTCAGTTGCTTCTTCAACTTACTTCCAAGTCCGTTAACCACCCGAATTCAACCCGAGACCCCCGGGACCTCAACCAAACATACCAACAAGTCTTATAATATCATACAAACTTAGTCGAGCCTTCAAAACACATCAATCAACACTAAAAACACGAATCACACATAGATTCAAGCCTAATGAACTTTGAAACTTCCAATTTCTACAAACGACGCCGAAACCTATCAAATCACGTCCGATTGACCTCAAATTTTGCACACAAGTCATAAATGACATAACAGAGGTATTTCAAATTTTTAGAATTGGATTCCAACCCCGATATCAAAAATTCAACCCCCCGGTCAAACTTTCCAAAAATTTAACTTTCACCATTTCAAGCCTAATTCCTCTACGGACCTCCAAATAATTTTCTGGACACGCTCCTAAGTCCAAAATCACCATACATAATTATTGGAATCATCAGAATTCAAATCCGAGGTGGTTTACACATAAGTCAACATCCGGTTAATTTTTCCAACTTAACTTTTCAATTTTGAGACTAAGTGTCTCATTTCACTTCGAAATCCTTCCGGACCTGAACCAACTAACCCGGTAACTCATAAAACAAATGCAGGACATAAATTGAGCAGTAAATAGGGAAACGAGATTAGAATAATTAAAATGATCGGCTGGGTCGTTACATGCTTATGCGTGCCTTGGCCGTTTCTGCGTAAGCGCATATGCGCCCTGACTTCTGCTTCTGCGGCCTTCACTCCTGCGACTTCTCTGTCGCTTCTGCGACCATTGCACCTGCGCAAATTCAACCTCATATGCGGTCACACCAGAACCAGCATTAACAACATGAAGAAAATTGATCCGAAATCAATCTGAAACATGCCCGAGCCCCTCGGGACCCCGTCCAAATATACCGACAAGTCTAATAACATCATACGAACTTAGTCGAGTCTTCAAATCACATAAATCAACAATAAAAACACGAATCACACATAGATTCAAGCCTAATAAACTTTGAAACTTCCAATTCCTACAAACGATGCCGGAACCTATCAAATCACGTCCGATTGACCTTAAATTTTGCACACAAGTCATAAATGACATTACAAAGGTATTTCAAATTTTCAGAATCAGATTCCGACACCGATATAAAAAAGTCAACCTCCCGGTCAAACTTCCCAAAATTCAACTTTCGTCATTTCAAGCCTAATTCTACTACGAACCTCCAAATAATTTTCCGGTCACGCTCCTAAGTCCAAAATCACCATACGGAGCTATTGGAACCATCAGAATACAAATCTGAGGTCGTTTACACATAAGTCAACATCCGATCAACTTTTCCAACTTAAGTTTTCAATTATGAGACTAAGTGTCTCATTTCACTCCGAAATCTTTTCGGACCCGAACCAACTAATCTGGTAAGTCATAAAATAATTGTAAAGCATAAAGTGAGCAGTAAATAGGGGAACGGGGCCATAATACTCAAAACGATCGGCCGGGTTGTTACATTCTCGCCCATTTAAACATACGTTCGTCCTCGAACGTGCCAAGAGTTGTTTCCATGCCACCAAATCACTATTCCATCTTACCACGCACGTAGCCGAGGGTGATCCCACATCACCGTATCCCATATAGGCTCGACAACATAACACGACAAAAATCATTAATTTAATCTTGGCCCAAAAACCTTGGAATTCAATTCCCAACATTCAGAATTTCTTACAAGGCATGAATCTCACAATTACACATTGTATAAGTCTGAACAAGCTGCATCAAGCCATAACAATATCAACAAAACCTCATTCCAAAACCTTCGTACACTGTTGATAATAAAAGAAACACGCAAAATCTCGCAACCCCTTATCAGATCAACAAGTCATGGAGCTCTCTCGCCCCAACCAGAACCATAATCCCTTTCTAAGCCGCCTTTCAATATTATCTTCCTGAATATACCGTAATCAAACCTGATAGTACCCATTCTAGGTCCAATGACCTTATGTTATTAAACACAACTATCCCACAGATATGCCACACCAATATAACTCATAGCCACAACCCGTGCCATTCGTGCGCCAATACGCAACAATTCAAATGTACTCAGTCATGGAAAATGACTCAATGAGAGAACTGCCCCGCAAGATTAACAAGTAGCGTCACAATGAAATGCTGAAAAAATCCATCACACACCGTAGAACCATCACATGATTCTAACACAAGGTTCATACCTTAACATAACTCCGCTGCAATGCGTGACCCCATCTAAATGCTGGTCCATATTATATACCTCGAGCCACCCTGAACAAAATTAATAACCACAGAGAGGTAAATGACACAATGCCACACAAAACCTGAAAGAGCATAACCAATACACAATCGATCAAGCAATACCCAAATACTCATCTCGCTCGTATTCCACCATGAGGCCCCCAATAGAACCGCACCATGTGTGCATATAACCAATGAATCACAACTCCTCGTAGCATAGAAGAGTAACTCACCGATAATTTTAGAACACGAATAAGCTCAACATCAACGGAATGGCACATCCCTCAACAACAACAGTATGGAGCCAACCAATCCAACTTTGTGTAGAATACACATCCAAATTGGGCCTACCAATGGACCCCCAAATCAACTCTGGTTACCTACAAATAGATAAATAATCCTCCGAAAATCCACAATGACTGAATCATAATACATTCTATCATATGGCTAGCTTCGGCCATGACTTCACAGTCCACAACCATGAAACAATCTTCTCCTGAAAATGCCCAGTCTCCAAATCCATAGAACACACGAATCACCATTTCTGATCCCATCTCCAGCACCCGAATGTCTAACACATCTCTCATACACGATCATCCCACGAGGAATATTTCTCCCATTTTTTTGTGCCACATAGAAACATCTTAAAATCAGCAGTCGATTAACCAGGAGAGTGCAGCAATACCTATGAAATATCCATAATTCAAAACATAGTGTGCCTTCTGAAATGTACGCTCTACTCACACAATACCAAATAGTTATAGCAGTCATCTAAACATCGAAAATCGTCCATGCCATCTAAGAATTTATGACCTCCCCTTCAAAACTAAACTGTGACCTTGCACATGCAAAACTTACTCCCACACCACACACCGCATCTATCATGCCATCATATGAAAAATACGAGAACCTCATAATCATTCTGAGTCATAAGTAGAATACATATCCAATCAGCCAGAAGCCTTCCATTTGATCCCATCCGGTAGAAAATCACAATACTCAACATGCTCCTCAGGCCGGTAGGAAAATATCCAACTCAAACCGTGGTAGAAATCCTCGAGAATACTTTGGAATCCATTTGCACATAATCAAGCCATCAGAACTGAATCTCTCTAACTCAACCAAGCCACGTAGATCGCCAAACCCAAGAGTATTGCCACAAAGCACCTGTAGAAAACCCCCATATCATAAGCACCCAAAGAACCGATCATATCCATTACCATACTAATCCAACCTACTACCAAGCTGTCCTATTTCTCCGAGTCCCTTCCATTACCATCCTTGCTAAAACACCACGATCTTTAACCATAGCTCACCCCACGAACCCTAGCATAGAACCACAATGCCATAAGGCCTATACACCGCTAAATTCCCTCTTAAGTACCCCAAAAGCACCACCACGGAGACATCCATTCTGAAAGACCCTATGTGAATTTTAAAATTGTTCTTCTTCCCTTTTCTTATACTGAAATGTAGAATCCATAGTCATGCAGAATTACCGCAAGTCCCGACACCATCTAATATAAATAACTGATTCTAGCTATATACGAATCCGAAAAATCATTAGCACCTTCTCGAGAGTCACCCACTTTGTTCAAATCTAAATTGCACCGCCCAAATGAGCCAAAAGACACGTGCCCTATTAGATCAACACCACTCAAAAAGGTATTCCTGCCTTAACACCACTGATCAAATTCATACTCCGTGCGCACTACATCATTCGCAAATAACAACTCACTCATCCCATGATTTTCATTCACTCATAAAGCGCAATATAACCCGTATTTAGGAATTTTAATACTTGAGTCATCCTCGATCTCAACCTCTGCAAGTCATAACTAATCAACAAGTATGCTTCAGACCAAAACCAATACCGCACATAATCGTGCAATCAAAAATCATAGAAACCAGACTCCCCCACTTGGCTTAAAGCCATATAACAAAACATATGATAACTCACTATACCCATACTCTACTATTGTCATAATCCCGCAGTCAATTCCACGAAAATTCTTCACAAGCTCAGGTAACACAAACCATAAAATACCTCAAATCATCTACTAAGCTCGCCTTCATTCTGTTAACACTCAAGTCAACTTTCGCAACCAGATTCAAATTCAAATATCAACACACATGCCCCGCTGGTAGAAAAGAAACTCTCAACTCACATTATAAGGAACACACCTACGTAGATTACTCCGTAGGGGATAACCCATATGCTTAGCCTCAAATTGGTATCTTGTTACCTTTTGCAGTCACAATTACTATGCAATCACTTAGTCTATTTGAGTCCAAACTCATTAACCATACATGAGAATTTAATTTATCCCAAATTTTAACAACGTGAACAATCCTTCAAAACGTTCATACTCAAGACTGTACGTCACATCAAAACGAAAATCAAGCACCCAATGGTCCCTCTTTTACATTTCAAGAAAACACTTCTCATCACATTTAAATCGTCTTAACACATCCCGCAGTTACATCATACTCATCACAGAGCCATTCCACCACTTATCGAGCCACAAATTCCACTCGTAGGGACATTACCGGATATATGAGTCCAAATATACAAGTTCACACAACTGAAGTTACCGAACCTAAGCTGCGGTCTAAACCTGGCCTCAAGTCCTCCAGACTGGACCATCACCAAAACATAGTATACATATCTCGAACCTCGTTCATAAAATCACAAGCCGGAGATGCATAACTGATACCGAGCGCTCATGTGCGCATACGAATGCGTGGAAGGAATTCAAAGAGTTATGTCTCAAGCTGAATCAATTCTGCACGATAAGGAAAGAAAGATGGGAAGTATATATCCTAAATGCCCTGTAGCCTCTCGAAGATAGGTATGGATGTCACCATACCGATCCGCAAGACTCTACTAGACACTTGCTCATGACTTGTAGAATCTATGAACCTAGAGCTCTGATACCACCTTGTCACGACCTAAAATCCGATTAGTCGTGATGGCACCTAACCCAACCCACTAGGTAAGCCAATTAATCACTAACCAATTCCAATAACAATTAATAAAGCAATTAAGTAAAGAAATATCTAAATCTTATACATTCCCCAAGGACTGGTAGTACAAATCATGAGCTTCTAAGAATAGAGTATACAAAGCCTGGTATGAAGTAAATACATTATTTGTTTGAAAAGCACTTAAATAGAGTTTTATGATTCTAAGGCTACCATGAACAAGACGCAGCAACAACCGGAACGCATGTACACCATCAGATCCAGCTCCCAACGAACACAACAACATCAGCAGCCAACATCTGCACACAAGGTGCAGAAGTGTAGTATGAGTACAACCGACCTCGTGTACTCAATAAGTAACAAACCTAATCTTAGGTTGAAAGTAGTGACGGGCTTATACCAAGGTCGGGTCCAATACCAATAACCAACAACAGTTCATAACAACGTAAACCAAGTAATAAAAGAAGTAATTTAGAGATCAAATGCTCAGCTTAATCAAGATTTCTGAAAATAGTTCTGTCCTTCAAGTGCATCAGTGAAAAAAAAACAAATCGTTTACCGAAGTTACCAAAAATGTGAATGAGTTTGAAAATAGTAATTTTCTCAAAAATCCTTATAATAAATAAGATGTTTCATTTCCTTTCCAGATAGCCAGTGTAAAACAAATGCATCACTATGCACATATGCCAACATGTGTGAGAAGTCATGAATGATGTGATACCGTACAACATGAGGAAAATATATCTTTATGCATGTATGTCATGTGTGCATGTCAATGCAATGTATATCGGAGATGAACTCATGTACTCACACTCTCAGAGTACTCAATCTCACTTTCTCACACATTCCACTCATCATGCTCAATCACTCGGTACTGTCTATGGCCAATCTGGCCCAGGGAAGATCCATCCCGGAATATACACATCAATTGATTATTTGTCACTTAGTACCGAGTAGGGCCTATCCAGCCCATGGAGAAGATCTATCTCCAGGTATATAATGCTTCGGACAAGATCCATGTCTAGGGAAGATCCCTTAATAATATCAACCGCGCTCACTGGGTGTGTGTGCAGACTCCGAAGGGGATCCTTTAGTCCAAGCGCTATCATAAATCAGTATAACCACTACGGCGTGCAGTCTGATCCCATAAATGTTACTCATAATCAGGCACTCGGCCTCACTCAGTCATCAATCTCTCCAGTCTTTCTCTCTCACGGGCTCACAATGTCATGCTACTAGCCCGAAAACAATGATATGATGCATCAATAAATAACAACAGAGACTGAGATATGATATGCATATGAATGCGTATGACTGAGTATGTAATGCAATGAAAGTAGATAACTCAATAGCATAAATGACCTCGGTGGGTCCCAACGGAATAAGTATGTAGCCTAGACATGGCTTTTAATATGAATTACAGCTCGATAACTCTAGTACGTAGAGATTTCATGATTGCAGATAAGTTCAGGTAACTACACACTACCACAGAAATAACTGAGTCACAGTTCACACGGTGCACGCCCATACGCCCATCACCTAGCATGTGCGTCACCTCAACACCAAACACATAAAAAATGTATTCAGGGTTCAAACCCTCAGCTCCAAGATTAGAAGAGTTACTTACCTTGAAAAAGACGAATCCAATGTTGAGCAAGCTAAACAATGCTCCAGAAATTCCATTCTGCGCGTATCAACTTTTGAACGGCTCGAATCTAGCCACAATAAATTTGATTCAATCCACACAATTATAGGAATTAATTCCATATCAAAATACTAATATTTTCCCACAAAATCCGAAATTACACCAAATATCGCCCGTGGGGCCCACGTCTTGGAATCCGACGAAACTCACAAAATCTGACAACCCATCAAATTACAAGTTCAACCATACTAATTTCACTCAATTTCGACTCCAAATTAATGTTCAAAACTCAAATATTCATATTATGAAACTTTAGGCCAACACCCCCAATTTCCTCTTTAAATTCATCAACCAATTGCTAAAAATGAAGATAGATTCATGGAATATAATCACAAGGGAGTCAAGAACACTTACCCTAAGTTGTGTGGAAAACTTCCTCTCATAAATCGCCCAAACCAAGCTCCAAGGTTCGAAAATGGGTGAAAAATCACGAACCCTCGAACTTAAAGGGTTCTGTCCAGTCATTCCGCATCTGCGGACAAGAGGCCGCATCTGTGACCTTCGCTTTTATGGACGAAGCTCGCACCTGTGATTGTGGTCGCTTCTGCGGCGCGCAAACCACATTTGCGGTCGCGCTTCTGCGTGCATTGGCCGCTTCTGCGCACGCGCATATGTGCCCTGGCTTCCGATTATGCGGCCTTCACTCCTGCGACTTCTCTGTCACTTCTGCGACCATCGCACTTGCGCAAATTCTACCGCATGTGCGGTCACACCAGATACAACAGCAACTAGCATTAACAACATGAAGAAAATTGATCCGAAATCAATCCGAAACACGCCCGAGTCCCTCGGGACCCCGTCCAAATATACCGAAAAGTCCAATAACATAATACGGACCTACTCGAGGTCTCAAATTACATCAAACAACGTCAAAATCAAAATCATACTCCAATTCAAGACTAGTGAACTTTGAAATTTCCAAATTTTACAAACGACGTCGAAACCTATCAAATCAAGTCAGATAGACCTCAAATTTTGCACACAAGTCATAAATGACATAACAGACCTATTCCAAATTCCAGAATCGGATTCCGACCCCGATATCAAAAAGTCAACCCCCGGTCAAACTTCTCAAAAATTCAACTTTCGCCATTTCAAGCCTAATTCCACTACTGACCTCCAAATAATCTTCCGGTTACGCTCCTAAGTCCAAAATCACCATTAAGAGCTATTGGAATTATCAGAATTCAAATCTAAGGTCGTTTACACATAAGTCAACATCCGATCAACTTTTCTAACTTATGTTTTCAATTATGAGACTAAGTATCTCATTTCACTCCGAAATCCTTCAGGACCCGAACCAACTAATCTGGTAAGTCATAAAATAATTGTAAAGCATAAAGTGAGTAGTAAATGGGGGAACGGGGCCGTAATACTCAAAATGACCGGACGCGTCATTACAGAATTGTCCGTGCAGATGTGATATGTAATGTGGGCACGAGGTGCCAGTGAAATATAAGGATTGTGTTATTGGCACGTGAACTGTCAGTGCAGATGTGATATGAAATGTGGGTATGAGGTGCCAGGGAAATATAATGATTATGTTATTGGCACGTGAACTGTCCATGCAAATGTAATATGAAATGCGGGCACGAGGTGCCGGGGAAAATATGATGATTTTATTATTGGCACGTGAGTTGTCCGTGCGGTTTTGATAGAAATATGGGCACAGGGTGCCGTGAAAATATGAAAGTGGAATGAGACCCGATTATGAAAATATGAAAGTGGACTGAAACTCGTGTTTTATAATTATGGAATGAGATGTCACAGAGTGACTTTTATTTGAAAGAAGTATATTTGAAAGATATTTATTTGAAAGAATTATATTTGAAAGATATTTATTTGAAAGAAGTATTTTCGAAAGATACTTATTTGAAAGAATTTTATATTCGAAAGATATTTTTTTGAAAGAAATACACTCGGAAGGTATTTATTCGAAAGAATTATATGTGAAAAATTTATATTTGAAAGACTTGTTTAAATGGTTTTACTTGTGTTCCTTATTTGTTTGAGTAATAATTATGGTGTTCTTGTTGCCTTGCTATTTATATCACTGGTTGATTTTGTTGCTATCATTGCTAGTTATTTTTCAGTACTATTGTATACTGCTATATTGCACAGGTTATTTGACTAGTGAGTATCTTGACTATACCTCGTCACTATTCCACCGAGGTTAGTCTTGATACTTACTGGGTACCGACTGTGGTGTACTCATATTACACTTCTGCACATTTTTGTGCAGAGCCAGGTATTGACGATATCGGACTCTGAAAGAGTTAGTGTGTTGATCGCAAGGATTCAAAGTAGAGATGCTTGGTCGTCGCAATCCCTTGGAGTCTTTCTATTTTATTGTACTGTCAACTCTTATTCAAACAATATTGTATATTCGATCCTTGAGATCATGACATGTATTCAGTTAGAGTTCGAGACTCAGTATTTCTAGTCTTGGGAGGTTGTTATAATTATTTCGGCTGTGGGTTTCGATTATCCATTTTTAAAATTATCTATTTTTTTAAAAAATGGATTGAAATGAAATTGAAATCGGCTAACCTAGTCTTAAAGACTAAGGTGCCATCACGACGCCTGAGGTGGGATTTTGGGTCATGACATGAATACGCTACCAAACAAAAAATTGTAAGTAGAAACTACTACAAGTGGGAGATGACTGAGGACAAGGACATAACTGCACAAATCAATGAATATCACAAGCTGATTGAAGATCTCAAATCTGAAGATATCTCTCTGTCCGAACATTTTGTTGCTGGTATACTTATAGAAAAACTTTCCAAATCTTGGAGTGACTACAAACATCAATTGAAACACAAACACAAGCAGCTGTCGCTGAAGGACTTGGTCAAGCACATGAAAATACCAACCACAAGCAAGCTGTTGCTGACAAAGGAAAGAAGATTGGTACAAGAGCCAACCTTGTGGAGGACGAAAAAGGGCAGAACAAATCAAATAACAGGTACGATAAAAGAAATGGTTATAAGCCTAATACCAACAATCAAACCTTTAAGAAAACAGGCAACTACTTTGTGTGTGGCAAACTGGACACCATGATGCTCAATGTCGGAAAAGGGCTAGGAATGACAATCCCTCTAAGTCTAAAGTAAATTTAACTGAAGGCAAAACGGATGAGATAATCGTTGCAGTTGTTTCCCAGGTGAACCTTGTGTCCAATGTGAAAGATTGGGTGTTAGATTCTGGTGTCACTAGGCACATATGTGCTAACAAAAAAGACTTTGTCTTACACCCAAGTTGAGGAAGGAGAAGAAGTTGTATATCTTGGTGACTCAAGGACTACTCCAGTTCTTGGAAAAAGCAAAGTTCTTCTCAAACTCACATCTGGCAAAATTTTGGCATTGAATGATGTGTTGCATGTTCCTAGTATCCAAGTCAATTTGGTTTCTATGGGTTTATTAGAAAAGTGGGGATGAAGGTTTCTTTTGAATTTGATAAGATCGTGTTGACCAAGAATAATAATTGTGTGGTAAGGGTTATTATAACCATGGCTTGTTTTTACTCAATGTTATGAATGAAAATGCTAGTTCTTCTGCTTACTTGATTGATTCTTTTAATTTATGTCATGCTAGATTAGTACATGTTAGTTTATCTTATATTAAGAAAATGGATTCTGAAGGTCTCGTTTCAAATATTGATAAATGTGAAGTTTGTGCCGAATATAAACAAACTAAGAAATCATATGCTTCTATATTTAGAGAGTCTGAATTGTTAAGTTTAATACATACTGATTTAGGAGACTTGAAACAATCTATGACCAGAGGAGGGAAAAAAATATTATGTGACTTTTATAGATGATTTTTCTAGTTATACAAAAGTTTATTTGTTGAGGAACAAAGATGAAGCTTTTGATAAGTTTTTAATTTATAAATCTGAAGTAGAAAATCAATTAGATAAGAAAATCAAAAGAGTTAGATCCGATAGAGGTGGTGAATTTAGTTTGTTGAATGATTATTGTGAGAAACAAGGTACAATACATAAGATAACTCCGCCATATTCTCCACAATCAAATGGTATAGCAGAAAGGAAAAATAGGACGTTAAAGGAAATGATGAAATGATGAATAGCATGCTTGTTAGTTCTGGTGTCCCGGATAATCTTTGGGGTGAAGCCATTTTATCTGCTTGTCATTTACAAAATAGGATTCCCTATAAGAAAATGAGTAAAACTCCTTATGAGTCATGGAAGGGCTATCCACCTAATTTGAAATATTTGAAAGTGTGGGGGTGCCTTGCCAAAGTTATGTTACCTGATCCTAAGAAAAGAAAAATAGGATCTAAAACATATGATTGTATTGTGGATAATGATCCTTTAACATATTCTGAAGCTATTTCTTCGTCTGATGCCTCATTTTGGAAAGAATCTATTGATGTAGAAATAAATTCAATTTTACAAAATAAAAGTTGAATTTTAGTTGATTTACCTCCGGGAGCTAAACCCATTGGTTGTAAATGGATTTTTAAGAAGAAACTCAATTCGGATGGTTCCATTGATAAATACAAAGCTAGACTTATTGCAAAAGGTTTTACTCAAAAGCAAAATGTTGATTATTTTGATACTTATGCTCCTGTAACTAGAACTTCCTCAATTCGTATTTTACTTGCCTTGGCTTCTATTTATAAACTTTTTATTCATCAAATGGATGTTAAAACTACATTTTTAAATGGTGATTTGGAAGAAAAAATTTGCATGGAGCAACCTGAGGATTGTATAGTGTATGGCCAAGAAAATAAGATATGTAAATTGCTAAAATCTTTGTATGGTCTAAAGCAAGCACCTAAACAGTGGCATGAAAAATTTGATCAAGTATTGATTAATGATGGTTTTTCATCAATTGAAGTAGATAAATGTGTTTATACAAAATGTGTAGATGGTACAAGTGTTATTATTTGCCTTTATGTGGATGACATGCTTATTTTTAGTTCTAGTCTTGATTTGGTACATGTCTTCTAATTTTGAGATGAAAGACATGGGAGAATCTAGTGTTATTTTAGGCATGAAAATTATTAGAGATGACAATAGCTTAATGTTGACTCAAGAACATTATGTTGAAAGAATTCTTAAAAAATTTGATAATTTTGATGTGGTACCTGTAAGCACTCCTTATGATGCTAGTAGTCAATTAAAAAAAGCTAAGGGAGATGTTGTAGATCAAAATAAATATGCTCGAATTATTGGTAGCCTAATGCATTTGATGAATTTTACTAGACCTGATATTGCATATGCTGTGTGTAGATTGAGTAGATATACTCAAAATCTGAGTCAAGATCATTGGAATGCATTAGTAAGAGTAATGAAATATTTTCTACGTACCATGAACTATGGTATCAAATATAGTGGATTTCCCATTGTACTAGAAGGATACAATGATGCTAACTGGATCTTTGATTCAAATGAGACAAAATCCACTAGTGGTTACGTGTTCACCCTTGTAGGGGGTGTCGTGGCATGGAAATCAGCTAAACAAACAATAATAGCTAGATCTACCATGGAATCTGAGTTTGTGGCATTGGAATTGGCTGGCAATGAGGCCGAGTGATTATAGAACCTTTTGGCAAGTATTCCACTAGGAATAAAACGACACATTATGTATCGATGCATTGTGATTGCCAAGTTGCAATAGCCATTGCTAAAAATAAATCCTTTAATGGGAAGAGTAGACATATCCGATTGCGATATAATGTGATAAATCAGCTGCTGAAAGATGGAATTATTTTCATAGATTATGTGAGGTCAGAAGTGAATTTGGCCGATCCTCTGACTAAACCTTTGGGAAGAAAATTAATATCTAAAACATCGAGAGGAATTGGACTTTTGCCAATTTGAGTTATATCAAATATGATGGTAACCCAACCTATATGATTGGAGATCCCATGAAGTAGGTTCATATGGGTAATAACAAGTCATTAGTTGATCAAATGTGCACTATTAAATTATATCCCTTCCTATGATATGTGTATATATAGTGCAAAACTGCAAGGAATGAGAGGCTGAGTTATTAAACTCTTAATCTAATCCATAGCCTTTTATAGATGGTGTATTGTGCTGCAGAATACACTTGATGGATGAACCTATATGAGTGTGGAGTGGGACCGCTCCTATAAACTTTATGGCAAAAAATTCTAGAGCACTCATGAAAACTAGGCATGCGCATATGATGGTAGGCTATAATCTCGTATTTTAGTCGCTTATTACACTCTAATTCACTGTACTTTACTTGTGTTGAGCTTTAATTGATAGAGTTTTTGCACTTATTGTGTATTTTATGTCGTGTAGGAGTGATTCCGAATTATGTAGATGTTGTGGAGCTATTTGGAGTTTTGAAATTTGAGTAGAAGCCCAAGCAATTAAGCCGGGATTACGTTCGAGGGTCGAAAACCAAGTCTGGATGTCAAAAATTTGAAAAACTCATTTCTGGCCAAAGTTTGCACTACCACCCCGCGGGGTACAGGGAGCTAGTGCAAAAAGTGGACAGAAATCATATTTTGGCACGTTCTGGAATTTTCCACACGCGCGCTGCATGGGGCGCCGCGGTAGCCCAAAAATGTTAGAGTGACTTCCCAATTCTGCTAAAAAGGGTAAATTTCATCCGGGGATTATTGGGGGTGGCTTAAATACACGGGAAAATATCATTTTCGGGACTTTTGACACAATTTCAACCCAAGGAGGCCAGGGAGTCTAAGGAGGAGTTGGAAGAACACAAGCACAAAGATTTCATCATTCCTTCCTCACTCAAGATCCGGGTTTGGATTGAATTTATATTTTCTTATACTTTAGTTACATTTGTGAAGAACTTCTCCATGTATTATAATGTACTTTAGTTACATTATAACTCTATTTTTATGTATTTGAATCGTTTTGGAAGATTTAATTGTTGCATCTATATTCACTTGTTCTTGTAATCAAAAGAGGCATAACTTGTGATATCTTTGCATTATATTGTGGGTTGAGTTCATAGATTCTTCTAAGTAATCGAAAGAGGCTAGTTGAATCATTAATTAAACATAGTTAGGAGAATAATCGAGAGAGGTTCTCCTAAAGACCAATCCATTACGCATTCTTGCATATCTTCACAGAGCTTAAATTGGTTCGTATTGAGAGGTTGATACTTAATCGAGAGAGGAGTTTCTACTAAACAATTATACTGATAATTAAGTGAATTATCTAGAGTTAAATCCCAGACAATTATCTTGCACCTATCCTATCAAAACCCAATTTTCTCCCATTGATATCTTCCTTTACTTAGGCCTTACTTTGATTGTCATTAGTCAATTATTTCTAGATTCTTAATTAATTTTAGAATTAATCACATAAATCTAAATTGTTGATCATCTTGGATAGCAATCTAGCTACTAACTACGATAATACTGTTTAACTCCAATCCATGCGGATACGATATTATACTATACTATCTTTGACTAGCGAGCATAATATAAGTGTGTCTTTTGCACTCGTCAAATTTTGGCGTCGTAGCCGGGAATTGAAAATCAATAGTGTTTGAAATAGTTTGTAGTGCTAATTCAGGAATTAGCTTCTAATATTTTTTGTTGAAGAAATCTTGAAGAGCAAATTCTTGATATTGAACTCTAAAAGATGTGAAGATGGAGTACAACCAACCTGAGAAAACGGTTGAAGAGTTAGCAGCTGAATATTATCAACGGTGTGCTATGTGTTTTAAATGCGGTGGAAATCATCTATGGGTTGATTGTCAAGCAGGTAGGTATTCTTCCTGTGGTTCATCTTTTGAGCACTCTTACTTTGTCTCTAGTTCGTACATGTATGAGGATTCATATGGGCACAATTCTGATTCTGGTTGGGATGAATACCCTTATTATGACTGGAATGCAAGCAAAGTGAGACAACCACCTCAAGTAGAGAATGCTAGTTTAGAAGAGCTTATGTATAAGTTCATTAATAAGGTGGAAGAGAGATTTACACACGATGATGAAGCCACTAACAACCTAACAATGCAAGTGAATCAACTAATAAGTACACTTTCAGAAAGGTCATTGCATTGTGATAGTGAATATTTTAAGGAGATTCCCTGTAAGAATGAGCCTACCCGAGATAATGAACATCTACAAAGAGAATTTTCCATCCTACAAGAGGACTCTTTTTCAACTGAGATGATTGAAGATGAGGCTTTGGTTGATTGTGCATCAATTAAATAAGAGTTCAAATCCACATCCACCTATCCACATTTAAAATTTTTAGTAAAAGAGAATGAGGAACAAATGGTCTTGGACATACAAGAGGAATACTCACATGACCTTTCTTCTTTATTTTTTAATTCTAACCTTGATCATATGGATTTTATTTTTAGGGATGTACAAGAATATGCAGGGATTGATCTTGTGAATAAATGAAAAAACAAATTGAGGATAATCCTATAAGAACAATCCACCGCTCAAAAAGAGGCCAAGAAAGAAAGAAAAGAGCGGGTCTTACAAATATCCTTAAAGGACTTTGGCCTGATGAGCTTCATAAAGAATCCTGAGGAGCGAAAACGAAAAATGAATTCAGAATTAAGGGTGGAGTTCACAAGTTTTCGGAAACGGAAAAAGTCCAGGGGAGTTTTCTTTACCTTTTGCTTTTTATTTGTGTGTCATAAAGACATGCCACAATTTAAAGTGTGGGGTGGAGATGTAAATATGTAAATAACTGTTCGTTTTCGTTTCTTGTGTGTGTTTTCGTTTCTTTTGATTGAAATTTTTAAAATCGAAGAAAAAAAAATATTATTTTCTTTAGGTAGTATAATAATCCCCCTTGGTTTTTCCTTGTGTCGCGGTTCTTTTTCAAGGGTTTTGTTTGAACCGGGTGCAGTTAGATTTTTTTAGGAGTAGGAGATCTTGTGCTGTGATTTTAAATGAAAGCAATATCTCTTGACTTTATTATGCCTTGAGAATAGTAAGTGCTTTAGTTGTGACGCTTATGCTCAGTTTTTGACTCTTGTATAAGTACCTTAAATTGTATGATCTTAACTTTGTTTAACTGCTTTGACTAGAGTATCTCAATGACTCCAATCCTGAGTGAGTTATGTGACATGTGTGTGTGAGGTTTCGTGTATTTTGTGCATTGCATTTGGTGTCTAGAACTTGCCCCGTGTGTTTGCAAAGCGAAATAGTAGTTTTATTCAGTCTTGGAAGTGATATAGGCATTTTTTTGTTGAGCCAGTTATATGTTGTTATCCACCTAATTGTTATGTATCCTAGTTGACCCCTTTGAGACTGTAATCCTGTTTCTTTGGCAACCACATTACAAGCCTTACCCAATTATTTGAATTGACCATCTATTTGAACCTTCTTACCTCTCACGAGCACTTGAAATTGTTATGAACTTTGTAAAAGTTAAAGTGTGGGGTGTTGGTTTGGATTTTGAGTGGAACTATTGAAATAAGGAGAAAGGTGTGCTATTTTGAAAAAAAACAATAATAAGAGCCACTTGAATTGAAAAAGAAAATGAAAAAAATAGTTGGATGGTTACGAAAAAAAGATTCCTTGATAGTGGTATTTCTTGATGTAATTGTGCGTAAAGAAGTAGGGAGTTGACATATATTGACGTGAAGGTGGAGTTATGATTTGACATAAGTATGGAGTTTTAAATGGTTAAATTGTATGTATTAAAGTGATAGGGAGGTGTAATCACGTTTATATCAAATATATCCTACCCATCCCGCAGCTTACATTACAACCAAATAAAGTCCTACTTGATCCTTGACTGAATGAGCTCAATTAGTAGAGTAGTACATTACGGGCAAGCTTATAGTACATCTTTTGTGGCACATGGATGTTGTTTCTGAGAGTGAGCGAATTATTTCTATCTTAAGTTCCTAATTGTTCTTAAACTTTATTGTGTGTGGAACTACTCTCTATTGTTGCGTGAGGGCACTTGATTCATGAAGGAAAGGTAATGTCATTGACCTCTGTGTTAGAGTAAGTGAGCATGTTGTGAAAAATGCATGGTGTTGTTGAGTCAATGTCACGACCCAAAATCATACCTGCAGTGATGGCGCCTATCTTAATAATAGGCAAGCCGACAACCTCAATAAATCACGATTTCCTTTAAGTTTGAAAACATAATATTTAAATAAAATACAAAAATCTCGCAAATACCAATACAAACTCTCCCAAAATCCGGTGTCACTGAGTACATGAGCATCTAAATGATAACAAAGTCTGACTGATAAAAACATTATCTGAAAATATAGAACAGTACAAAACTGGAAGGAGAGAGAGTCAAGGTTTGCGGACGTCAAGCAGCTACCTCGATAGTCTCCAATAGATAAAGCTCCGAAAAACTAGCAATCGCCGTGTCCGGAGCTACCTGGATCTGCACACGCAGTGCATGGTGTAGTATGAGTACAAACAACTCAGCAAGTAACAATACTAAATAAAGAGTTGAAGATAGAGACGAGCTCTACAACTAAGTCCAATTACAGTAATTTCCAACATAAGAAGGTAGACATGCTTTCAAGTTCAACATTTAAAACTCAAACAGCAATTTCATATCAAATTCGACTGAATGAGAAGATAATGTCTTTCAGAAATTCCCAAAACAGTGATATACGACAGTTGAAGTGCAACAATAATGAAATCAATGCATCCTCTTAGAGAAACATCCACCCAGTCCTCCTATTCACTCCAACCTCACAGTCACTCTTTCCTCATAGACATCCATTCCTCTCAATCACTCAGCACACGGCATTCGTACTCAATAGGTACCTGCACTCACTAGGGGTGTGTACAGACTCCGGAGGGGCTCCTTCAGCCCAAGAGCTATAACAAGCCAATCATGGCATAAATCAATAAAACATGCTGCGGCGTGCATCCCGATCCCATAAATATCCTCACAATAAGGCCCTCGGCCTCACTCAGTCATTAACCTCTCCAGTCTCTCGGGCTCTCGGAAATCATGATAAGCAGCCCAATAAGCAATGATATGATGCATCAATAATGAATAATAGAGACTGGGATGTAATATGCAAGTAAAATCGTGACTGAGTACATAATAGTAATTTAAGAGATAATTCAACATGTACACGACCTCTGTGGGGCCCAACAATGTCAACACATGGTTTAATCATGATTTATAGTTCAATTTCACTATTACGTTGAAATTTGTACGGATATCAACAGATTATTCAACTACACGGCTCCAAGGAATTGACCAAGTCACAATTCCTACGGTGCACGGCCACACGCCTGTCACCTAGCATGTGCGTTACCTCAAAACCAATCACATAACACATAATCCGGGGTTTCATATCCTCAAGACCAAATTTAAAACTGTTACTTACCTCAAACCATGAAATTCTTTATTCTGTTATGCCTTTGCCTCGCGAATAGGCCTCTAAACGCCTCGAATCTAGCCACAAATAATTCGATTCAGTCAATACAAATAATAGGAATTAATTTCATATGAAAATACTAATTTTCCAACAAAATCCAAAATTGCACCCAAAAATCGCCCCTGGGGCCCAGGTCTCGGAACCCGACAAAAGTTACAAAATAAGAATGCTCATTTAACCACAAGTCCAACCATATGAAATTTACCAAATCCCGACATCAACTTGACCCTCGAATCTTCAAATTAAACTAAGAGTGGTTTCACAATTTTCCAACTTAAATCACCAATTAAATGTTAAAAACGATAATGGATTCGGGTAATTTGACCAATATTGAGTTAAGAACACTTACCCCATTGTTTTCCTTGAAAATCTCCTGAAAATCGCCTCTTCCCGAGCTCCAATTCGTCAAAAATGGACCATTTTCAGAAATTAAACTCTCTGCCCAGTCATTTGCTCTACGCGACCGCGAAGCACAGTTTGCCCCTGACCAGTTTTAACCTTACGCGATCGCGGACCTGTCCACGCGATTGCGAAGCTCAACTTCACAGACCTACGCGATAGCGAACTCGTCCATGCGATCGCGAAGCACAAACGCGTGACCTCCACTTCTGCTCCATTTCCTCTACGCGAACGCACCCTTAGACGCGCGTTCGCAAATAACAAAATCCCATAGCTACGCGATCGCAGCCCTCTTCACACGATCGTGAAGAGAAAATTTCCCCACTACCCAGCTAAGCCTACACGATCGCGAACCTTCTCACGCGATCGCATAGAAGGAAACCAGACAGTGCATCAGAAAAATTCCAGCAAAGTTCAAAGTCCAAAAATTGATCCGTTAACCCTCCGAAACTCACCCGAAGCCCCCGGGACCTCAACCAACTACACCAACAAGTCCTAAAACATCATACGAACTTAGTCGAAACCTCAAATCACATCAAACAATGCTAAAACCACGTATCATACCCCAATTCCAGCAATGAAACTAAGAATTTTTAACTTCTACATTCAATGACGAAACCTACCAAATCAAGTCCGATTGACCTCAAATTTTGCGCACAAGTCATAAATGACATAACAGAGGTATTACAATTTTCATAATCGGATTCTGGCCCCGATATCAAAAAGTCAACTCCCCGGTCAAACTTCCAAACTTAAATTTCTATTTTAGCCATTTCAAGTCTAATTTAACTACGGACTTCCAAATAATTTTTCGGACAAGCTCCTAAGTCCAAAATCACCATACAGAGCTATTGGAATCATCAAAACTCTATTACGGGGTCGTTTACACATAAGTCGACATCCGGTTACTATTTTAACTTAAGCTTTAAACCTTGGAACTAAGTGTTCCAATTCATTCCAAAATATCATCGGACCCGAACCAATCACCCCGGAGAGTCACATAACAATTGTAAAGCATAAATTGAGCAGTAAATGGGGGAACAGGGTTGTAATACTCAAAATGATCGGCCGAGTCGTTACATTCTCCCCCTCTTAAATAATCGTTCATCCTAGAACGAATTTAGAATTATACCTGGAGCCTCAAATAAGTGTGGATATTTTTTTCGCATCTCCCGCTTAATCTCCCAAGTAGCTTCTCTGATTGTCTGGCCTCTCCACTGCACATTCATTGAAGCTATGTTCTTTTATCTCAACTTTCGAACCTGCCGGTCTAAAATGGCCACCGGCTCCACATCGTAAGTCAAATTACCATCCCACTATACTGTGCTAAAATCCAAAACATGAGACGGATCACCGACATACTTCCGGAGCATAGATACATGAAATACTGGATGAACACCCGATAGACTAGGTTGCAAGGCAAGTTCATAAGCCACCTCTCCAATCTTCTTAAGCACCTCGAACGGCCCAATATACCAAGGGTTCAACTTGCCCTTCTTTCCGAACCTCAACACACCCTTCGTGGGTGCAACGTTGAGCAGAATCTTCTCCCCAACCATGTAAGCGACATCACGGACCTTCCTATCGGCATAACTCTTCTGTCTAGACTGCGCCGTGCGAAGCCGCTCCTGAATCAATTCAACCTTCTCCAAATCATCATGAACCAAATCAATACCCAATAGCCTAGCCTCACCCCGCTCAAACCAACCCACCGAAGACCGACATCGTCTCCCATATAAAGCCTCATAGGGAGCCATCTGAATGCTCGATTAGTAGCTGTTATTGTAAGCAAACTCTGCGAGTGGCAGAAACTGATCCCAAGAACCCCCAAAATCAATTACACAGGCGCGTAGAATATCCTCCAATATCTGAATAGTGCACTCGGATTGTCCGTTCGTCTGAGGGTGAAATGATGTACTCAACTGAACCTGGGTACCTAATTCTCGATGCACTTCTCTCCAAAACTCTGATGTAAACTGTGTGCCCCGATCCGAAATGATGGACTGGCACACCGTGAAGGCGAACAATCTCGCAGATATAAATCTCAGCCAACCGCTTCGAAGAATAAGTAGTACCAACTGGAATAAATATGTGGACTTGGTCAATCGATCTACAATCACCCAAACAGCATCGAACTTCCTCAAAGTCTGTGGGAGCCCAACTACGAAGTCCATGGTAATACACTCCCACTTACACTCCTGAATTTCAAGTCTCTGAAGTAATCCGCCCGGTCTCTGATGCTCGTACTTCACATGTTAACAATTTAAACACCGAGCTACAAACCCAACTATATATTTCTTCATTCACCTCCACCAATAAAGATGCCTCAAGTCCTGATACATCTTGGCGGCACCTGGATGAATGGAGTACCGCGAACTGTGAGCCTCTCGGAGAATCAACTCACGCAAACCATTTACATTAGGCACATATAGCCTGCCATGCATCCGTAATACACTGTCATCCCCAATAGTGACTTCCTTGGCATCACCGTGATGAACTGTGTCCTTAAAGACAAGCAGATGGGGGTCATCATACTGACGCTCTTTAATGCTATCATAAAGAGAAGACACCGTACAAATAATGCCGCCGAATCTTCAAGGCATGAACAATAGTTGCTAACTCAAGGTCGTGGATCGGATAATTCTTCTCATGTACCTTTAACTGTCTGGACGCATAGGAAATCACCCTACCATTTGTATCAGCACTGCGCTGAGACCAATATGCGACGCGTCACAATACACAGTATAAGACCCTGAACCTGTAGGCAACACCAATACTGGGGTTGTAGTCAAAGCTGTCTTGAGCTTCTGAAAGCTCTCTTCACACTCATCTGACCACCTGAACGAAACACCTTTCGGGGTCAATTTAGTCATAGGCGCCGCAATAGACGAGAAACCCCCCATGAAGCGACGATAATAACCGGCAGAGCCAAGAAAACTCTGAATCTCAGTAACTGAAGATGGCATGGGCTAACTCTGAACTGCCTCTATCTTATTCGGATCCATCTTAATTCCTTCACTGGACACTATGTGTCCCAAGAATGCCACCGAACTAAGCCAGAACTCACACTTAGAGAATTTAGCATAGAGTCTTTCCTCTCTCAGCCTCTATAATACAATACCCAAGTGTTGTGCATGCTCTTTCTAGCTAATTGAGTACACCAGGATATCATCAATAAATACCATGACAAATGAATCAATATAATGCTGGAATACGCTATTCATCAAGTGTATAAATTTTGCTGGGGTGTTGGTCAGCCCAAAAGACATCACGAGAAATTCATAGTGACCATAACGAGTCCTGAATGTCGTCTTTAGAATATCTGAATCCCGAATTTTCAACTGGTGATACCTGGATCTCAAATCAATTTTGGAGAATACCCTCGCTCCCTGAAGCTGGTCAAATAAATCATCAATACGCGACAAAGGATATTTGTTCTTGATTGTAACTTTGTTCAACTGCCTCTAGTCGATGCACATCCGCATCATACCATCTTTCTTTTTCACAAACTGAACCGGTGTACACCAAGGCGACACTTTAAGCCTAATAAACCCCTTATCAAGAAGTTCCTAAAGTTGTTCTTTCAATTCTTTCAACTCGGCTGGTGCCATACGATATGGAGGAATAGAAATGGGCTGAGTGCCCGGCACCAAGTCAATACCGAAATCAATATCCCTATCGGGCGGCATAACCGGCAGGTCTGCAGGAAATACATCCGGAAAGTCTCGCACTACCGGTACTGAATCAATAGTAGGAGTATCTGCATCATCATCTCTCACAAAGGCCAAATATGACAAACACCCCTTCCCAACCATACATTGGGATTTCAAATAAGAAATTACCCTACTGGGAACACAATCTAGAGAACTTCTCCATTCGACCTTCGGCAACCCCGGCATCGCCAACGTCACATTTTTTGCGTGACAGTCCAGAATAGCATGACATAGAGACAACCAATCCATAGCAAGGATTACATCAAAATCAACCACACTGAGCAATAAGAGATCAACTCTAGTCTAGTCCCCCAATAGTTACCACACACGATCGATACACACGGTCCACAATAATAGTATCGCCCACTAGCGTAGATACATGAACAGGTCAAACTAAGAACTCACGGGGCATATCCAGATAATGAGTAAAGTACGATGATACATACGAATAAGTGGAACCATGGCCAAATAATATAAAAGCTTCTATGTGGCACAATGAGACAATACATATGATCACTGCATCTGAAGCAACAACATCTGGTCTGGCAGGAAAAGCATAGAATCGGGCTTGACCACCACCTGATCGGCCTCCCCCTCTTGGGCGACCCCTAGCTGACTGAACCCCACCCCGAGCTGGTTGGGCGGGTGGCGAAGTAACTAGTGCTGAAGTCGTAGTATGACTTCTCTACTGCACTGGACCTCCCGGGGGACGAGGACACTACCTCTACATATGCCCAAACTCCCCGCACTCAAAGCAACTCCCCGGTACTGGTGGTGGTGAGGACTAAATCGGGCCCCGAGAACCAGAATAACTGCTAGAAGCACCCGGTGCAAATAAACCCTGAACTGAGGAGCACGGGATGAACTCTGGGCTGGAAGGGCACTGAGAGATGACTGACCCTGATGAGAACTGTATAAACTATGGTTGGATGATGCACCATGGGGAACTGGATGACCCATATGAGCGTGTCTGTAAGGACGACCCATGTTGTGGTAATACTGACCCCTTGAAGGAACACCGCTGAAACCACTCCATCTACGAGCCCTCTTGGCCTCCCTCTCTCCTCTCTCCTGGCTATAGACCACCTCTATCTTCCGAGCAATGCCAACCATCTCGTCAAAAGTAGCACTAGATACCCATTTCCGAGTCATAAGTAACCGCAACTGGTATGTGAGGTTATCAATGTACCTTCTAATCCTCTCCCTATTAGTGGGAACCAACCAAACTATGTGACAAGCCAACTCAGAAAATCTCATCTCATACTGGGTCACAGATATGCTATCCTACCGAAGTTTCTCAAACTGTCTGCACAGTTCCGCCCTGCGAGACTGCTGCACGAACTTCTCCAAAAAGAAAATAGAGAACTCCTGCCATGTAAGTGGTACTGCACCAACTAGCCTACGCCTCTCATAAGCCTCACACCATCTGAAGGCAGCCCTAGAAAACTGAAAAGTAGTGAATAAGACCCCACTGGTCTCCAGAATACCTGTTGTCTGAAGCATCCGCTGGCACTTATCCAGAAAATCCTGAGCATCCTCTGACTCAACACCACTAAATGATGGATGTCGAAGCCTCCCAAATCTCTCAAGTATCCTCTGCTGATCATCTGCCATAACGGGGACTACCGGGGCCTGAGCAGCTACAACTGGCTGATCTGGTAGTTCCCCCGGTATCTGAAGTCCCTGCACTACCTGCTCTGGAGTACGGGCAATAGGGGTATGAGTACCTCCCCCGGCCTGAGAAGTGGCTGGTGCGGCCTGAGCTGAAACCATCTGAGCAAGGCCAGTGCAAACTGTCAATATCTGGGCCAAAGTCTCCTGAAGGCCTAGAATCACAATGGGCACAGCTGGTGCCTGAGCTGGTCCCACCGGCTCAACTATATCTGGAATCTGCTCCTGAGCTAGAGCAACCGGTGGTACTACAGGTGCTGCTCCAACTGTTGTACGAGCTACACCGCGACCTCTACCTCGGTCTCTGCCTCTACCACGGCCCCTGTCTCTCGCGGCCCTAACTGGTGTCATGATCCAAAATCATACCTGTCATGATGGCGCCTATCTTAATACTAGGCAAGCTGACAAACTCAATAAATCACAGATTTTCTTTAAGTTTGAAAACATAATATTTAAATACAATACAAAAATCTCGCAAATACCGATACAAACACTCCCAAAACCCGGTGTCACTGAGTACATGAGCATCTAAATGATAACAAAGTGTGATTAATAAAAATAATGTCTGAAAATATCGAACAATACAAAACTGGAAGGAGAAAAAGTCATGGTCTGCGGACGTCAAGCATCTACTTCGATAATTTCCAACAGATAAAGCTCCAAAAAACTAGCAACCGCCATGTCCGGAGATACTTGGATCTGCACACGAGGTGCAGGGTGTAGTATGAGTACAACTAACTCATCAAGTAACAATTCTAAATAAACAGCTGAAGATAGTGACGAGCTTCACAGTTAAGTCCAATTATAGTAATTTCCAACATAAGAAGGTAGGCATGCTTTCACGCAACATTTAAAACTCAAACAGTAATTTCATATCAAATTCGACTGAATCAGAAGATAATGTCTTTCAGAAATTCCCAAAACAGTGATATACGACAGCTGAAGTGCAACTGTAACGACCCGATGGTCATTTTGAGCTCCAGCATGTCGTTCGGTGGTTTGAGGCCTTGAGTAGCTTCACTTAAGGTATTATGACTTATGCGCGGGGTCGGAATTGAATTTCGGGAAGTTTGGAGTTGATTTGGAAAGAAAATTCTAATTTTCGGAAGCTTTTAGTTGGAGGAATTGACTAAACTGTGATTTTTAAGTAAACGACCTCAGAATCGGGATTTGAAGGTTCCAACAGGTTCGTATGATGATTTTGGACTTGGGCGTATGTCCGTATCGGGTTTCGGATGACCCGGGAGCGTTTTGGCGCCTATTGTGGAGGTTGGCAATTTGGAAGAATTTCATAAGTTTGGGTTGAGGTGCATTTCAATGTTATCGAAGTTCGTTTGGGATTCCGAGTCTAGGAATAGCTCCGTAAGGTGACTCTGGTATTGGGGGTGCGTCCGAATGTGAATTTGGAGGTTCGTAGGTCATTTTGGGGTTATTTGGCGAAAGTTAGAAATTTGAAGGTTTTTAAGAAGTTTGACCGGGAGTGGACTTTTTGATATCGGGGTCGGATTTCGATTCCGGAAGTTAGAGTAGGTCCGTAATGTCGAATGTGACTGCTGTGCAAAATTTGAGATCAATCGGACATGATTTGATGGGTTTCGACATCAAATGTAGAAGTTTGAAATTCTAAAGTTCATTAAGTTTGAATTGGGGTGCGATTCATGATTTTGATATTGTTTGATATGATTTGGAGGTTCGACTAAGTTCGTAATGTGATTTGGGACGTGTTGGTATAATTGGTTAAGGTCCCGGGGGGGAGGGTGTATTCCGGAGGGTTAACAGATTGAATTTGGCCTTATGAAGGTACTGAGGCTGTTGTCTTCTGGTGTAACCGCACTTGCGAGGTTAGGGCCGTAAGTGCGGAGCCACAGAAGCAGGCATGAGGGTCGTAGAAGCGTCTTTGGCTAGGGAAGGCTGGGACCGCAGATGCAGTCGAGTTCCACAGAATCGGGACCGCACCTGCGCACGTGGAGCCGCATGAGGGAAGGCGCAGAAGCGGATGGGGGCCGCAGAAGTGGAGTTGAGAGGTATGAAGGAGGACCGCAGAAGCGGTAATTTGCCCGCACCTGCGGAACCGGAGAAACGGTCAAGGGACCGCAGGTGCGAGAGGTCGCTGGGCAGATTGTTTTAAAGAGCGAGATTTGGCTCTTCTTCTCTCATTTTCCACTTGGTTGAGGCGATTTTGGAGAGCTTCAAGGAGGGATTTTCATCAAGCAACACAAGGTAAGTGATTCTCACCTATTGCAAATTAAATACATGATTTGTATAAGGATTTAACATGGAAATTGGTAGAAATATTGGAGTTTTTGGTTGAAAACCTAGAAATTTTATTTTTGGATTTTGACCACGAAATTGGACGTGGAACTTGGAATAAATTATATATTTGAGTTTGTGGTGATATGGGAAAGGTTTATCTTCGAAAATTTTGGAATCGGGGCACATGGGCCCGAGAGTGATTTTATCGACTTTTTAAGCGGAGTTAGGAATTGTTATAAACAGGTTTATAATGAGTATTAGAGTATATATTTATGGAATTTCTCATTTATTGACTAGTTTTGGAGCGATGGGCATCGGTGTGAGTCGTTGGAAGGGCTTTGGAGCCAGTTATGGAATCTCGGAGCGAGGTAAGTCTCCTTTCTAACCTTGTAAGAGGGAATTAACCCCATAGGTGAATCAAATCATTATGTGTTTCTATTTGTGGGGACTACGTATGCACGAGGTGATGAGAGTCCGTGCGCAACTACTATTATGCTTATGTCTGGGTAGTTTAGGACCCAAATCATGTTATACTTGCAATGTTTGCAACCTACCCGTTAATTTAATTGCTTAAATCATATCAAAAACTTAGTAAAGGAACTTTAAAAGGGTAAACTTCATTTTTCTCGACCGTTAATGAGAATTGGAAATTCCTTGAGTAATTTCCCTTAATAAATCTTGGATTGGTTGCTTTAAATATGTTTTCTCTTTTGTGGAGTGGGCTGAACACCTCGGTAGCAGATAGATGCATCTATGGTTCGTGTCGTTCGACCCTCAGCAGTGCACAGTTTAAATATTATGTTGGATCGTGTCGTACGACCTCAGCATGATTTGCGCATAATTTAGTTGGTTGCTTGAGATTTATGATAATTTATATTGCTTCATTGGCCTGAGATACAAATTGATAAACGATGAAAAATAAATTTGGGTATTTCTTATTAACAAAAGAATTATTCACTTATTTCATGATATTGAGCTTACAGCCGTTCTACGTAATTCATGCTTAGTTATATCATTGATATTTTATTATAGCCCATAGTCAGTGTCGAAGTCGACCCTTCGTCACTACTTCTTCGAGGTTAGGCGGGATACTTACTGGGTACGCGTTGATTTAAATACTCATACTACACTTGCTACACATTTTTGTGCAGGTGCATATATGCCTAATGGCCTTGTGGGAGCAGAGAAGCGGTTATTGCGGGGAATTAGGTGAGCTACACTTTTTACTACGATCCGCAGCCAGCAGAGTCTCCTTCAGAGCATTTATATTTTTCCTATCCAATTTGTATTCCGGACAGATGTTGTATTTTATTTTACATTCCTAGTTGATGCTCATGCAATTGTGACATCGGGTTTTGGGTGAGTAGTGGTTGTCCTGTATTGAAATTATTTTAAAATATTATTATTTACACTGTAAATTTCACCTTTTACTATTTAATTAAAGGAAATATGATTTCAAAAATATTAAAAATGAGAACCAAATTAAATATTTCTGTTTGGCTTGCCTGACAGTGGGGTCCGGCGCCATCACGACCTCTAATGGATTTTGGATCGTGACAACATGGTATCAGAGCACTAGGTTCACTTAGGTCTCACGAGTCATGAGCGAGTCTACTAGAGTCTTGCGGATCGGTACGAAGACATCTGTACTTATTTTTGAGAGGCTACAGGAATGTTAGGAGCACTTCCTTTCTTGATTCCCCATCATGCGATTTGATTCCTTTGAGGCTTATGCCTTTATTTCCTTCTTATTCGATCTTATGCAACGTGAAACGCTTGTTATAAATTTGGAATCGAGGAATTTTAATGGCAGTACTGATGTAGAGCAGGATGTTTCTCCCTGCGTATTCGATTGGGCTAATGTCGTCGCCTTGCGGAAGGATGTTCTGTCATCTCAGCCCAGTAGCTGTATTTCTGATGGTTTTGGGGCTATGCACCAATTGCTATGATGTTCATGAGTTGTTATCGCACAGTATTGAAGTAATGGTAGGATACTTATTTATGTGTAGGGGAAGTGAATAATTTAAAAGAAGGTTTTTTTCCATACATGATTTAGAGATTCAGTGTCTTATTTCCAACGGAGGAAAAGCAATCGGACTAAGAATGTTTAGGTTTGGGTTGATGGAGTAACGAGGCTTGGTATTTTCAAGCGTGGTAGAGTTCTTAATTGTGATGTGGTGCCATCGTCCTTGCTGAACGCGTTAAGGTTCGCTGATGTTATGTCCTTTTTCAATTTGCCTTCGGGGCAAGGTATTGGGAAATGGTGTCTGAGATGCGGTTGTTAGAGATAGCGGAGTGTGGCGGTTTTGGGATAGAGTCGGTGTTTCTAATGTTGATGGCTCGAGAAAGATGATCTTCGAAAGGGTTTTAAAGTTGGTAGCAATCTATTGGTTCAAGTGCTACAGAGATGGATTTTGACTTAAGGCAACAACTGGGCAGCGAAGGATGAGGAAGAACATATGAGAGGTGTCTTGCGGTGGATAAACTTCTAGAATGCCAAGTATGAGAAACATAAGTCGAGTAGTTGCTTAAATGAGTGAGTTTAACCAAAGTGAGAGAGTGGCAGAGTAGTATATGGGTTCTGTGGAAGGATGACTACACGCCTTGGGAAAGTTTAGAGTGATTCGGGATTCATGATGGTCAGTGACTAGGTCTACGGACTTAATTTGGAATATTGGCTATTATGCGGCGGGAGATGGGATACGACAGAAAGGAGTTGCTTGATATGAAGAAGGATACAACATGACTTTGGATTGGAACATATTTTCGCACCTTTAGTTGATGTCCATGAGGAGTGAACAGACTTGTACATCTGAAGATTGTGTGCAGGCTCAAGATGGGTTTATTGATTTTGTAGTAATTATTCTCGGTGCAGCGCTATTGGAAGATGTCGGCATGTAATTTCCACAGGTGGGTTATCTCCTGTGAGCAGGTTAGTGGTCGTGTGGTGTTGACGAAGCCTCTACGAAGGATTTTACTGGCTATACAGTAAGAGGTCTAATATGTGCATGTGGCTAGTGATTCAGAGTGGCCATGAAGTGTTTAACAGGAAGATTTCGAGGAATTTGGCGCGTCGATTGCGCAAGGTCATGTCAGTAAGGAAGAAGGAATCTTGGTAGGTTCTAGGGTCATGTAATGGTAACTTCAAGCTTAAGTGGGAGAGCCCCACCGCCTACAATTTGATTGCATGGTTATCTACTTATGAGGGTTCTGGTTAGCAGCATATTGATAGGTTATTAAGACTAAGGAAAGAAAACATCAGTGGAAATTTGAGCAAAGGATTTGAGGAATGTACGCTATAATTGGCCTTATCGATTCATGTTTAGGCTTTGGGAAAACTCGGGATTTATGCTTCGTGTAGAGGTGAGTTACAAGGAACGTGATTCAGTCGGGTGCTTCTTTGAGAGGGTGTTCATATGCCAGCAGGGCCTTGGAGTTTGATCATAATTAGGAACAAGTCAGAGTGGGTGACTCTCAACAATGGTTCTAGAGGGTTCAAAGTGCGGTGCCTAAGGATTTCAAGCCAATAGTATGGTTAAGTATTGAGCTTTTGCAGTGGATTGTGAAAAGTGGCTTGGAGTGTTTTGCGTTATCTTCGATCTGCGGTGTGGCATTAGAGGAATGGGAGAAAATAACTTCGAATTCATAGAGGGATTTTCAGAATGGGTGTACCAGTTGAAGATACGAATATGTGCATGAGGAGGGTATGAGATGGTTCGTGGGTTTTGGATACAACGTGGTTTCGTGAAATAAGGCCACTCAGGATGAGTGCAGATTTGGGTTCATGGTGTTTTGAATGGAGCTATTATTATTTCTAGGGCAAGTCCCGAGTAAAGTAGAAGAAGTGGCTCGGTTGGTAATGGTTGAATCAGCACGGTTATGGCAGTGACCAGATTCGCCAGCATGAAGTTGTACATGTGGTTTGTGGTTGTACACTTGGGCTTGAGCGCCACCACAACTTGGTTGATTTGGGAGGTATTCAATTCATATAGCATGTTGTGTGAAAATGGACCCCGGAAGGGACATGGTGGATTAGACCACTACTTGGGGTTGTATTTTCTACGGTTATGAGAATTCAGTCACGTGTTGCAATGGTTCTCCTGAAATGAGTCAAGTGAGAAGCTCCTATATGATGAAGTATGTATTCTATTAGTGGTTTAGGAGTTATGATGAAACACTTGTACTCTTGCGCATTGGCATGATTAGGTGCAGTGAGTAGCATGGGAATTGGAAGTTAAGGATTAAGGTTATGATTCGGTGTTGACAAGAATGTCACAAGCTCGGATGATCAGGGAAGAATTCAGATGTTTAGAGTGAGATGGTATTGTCTTTAGCGTCACCTGAGATCGGTGTCTTGTGTAAGAGGCTTGGTGTACTGAATTGCGGCTTCTTGATTTGCTTTACAGCATTAGTGTGGCCAGTGGTATGGATGTGCACACTTGTTACCTGGTGCGGAAGGTCGCGGGAGCGTATCCCACGGTAAGATTGTATAAGTGTGACATGTAGTCACTTCATTGATTAAAGATTGGACCAAGTTTGGAGATTTGGTACTATCGCTAATATGAGAGTTTAGGCCTGAAAGGCGCTCTATTCAATTGGTTGTGAATTGTGGAAGTTTGTTCCGGATTTGATAGTTGTTCTTATGAGTTATGTGTCATGGGAAAAATGGTTGTTGTGGATCCTTGAAAGGTTATTAGCCCAGTGCGGTACGATCAGGATCGACTTGAGGTCTGTGGATGGATCTAAATGTGAATGTGGGCTCTATATCAGGCCGGATGTGTTCATTTTAGCATAGCGCTGTTTTCGGAGGGGTTTTCGGGCCTTGGATGTTATTTCTGTTATTGGCCTTTCCGTGTAGTCTCTATTGTGACATGTGGGTTGTAAGGCGGTTTGATTATTCGCACTCGTATTGAGATCCCGTATAGTTTGTGGTGTTATATGAGCAGGATGGCTCTCGAGATGCAGGTCATTTATTGCACCTTAATTGTGCTTGAGTTTTATAGCATACGACGCTACCCGTCTCCCCAGGATTTGTATTATGCACTTGGCGTGCTTATGGTTGATATTCGGGCATTCATGAGTATAAGCATTTCTTTCGATTATCATGTGTGGATCGGGTGGTACGTCGCCACGGGTATATGGTTAGATCGGGTGGCACGCCGCCACGGATATGTTATTTGGATCGGGTGGCACATCGCTATAGGTATCATGGTTGGATCGGGTTGCACGCCGCAACGGTACCATGTGTGGATCGGGTTGCACGCCGCAACAGTGTGATGTCGAGCACAGTTCCCTATATCTATTCTTGTGTGTTTTGTCCCGCATTTTCTAAGAAAGATTCATGACACCTTTTCGGTTGTTTAATTAGTTACGTGGGTTGAGTAGTTCTTTCCAGAGCTCGTTTTCCTTATGTACCACATTCGAGTTTATGGATTGTTGGAACATGGTGGCATCATATGAGACCTTTGGTAGTGTTGTGGTGGCTTATTGCCGGAACAACTTATATTGGGTGAGACGAGATTTTTGGACCTGGGATCAGTGCGAACGGATTATATGAGGCATATTAAAAGAAAAAGTAAATATCGTTATTTGGTTCATAATAGGGTAATGGTCCTTGTCAGGAGGAGGTACTCAATGATTTGTCGACTCGGAAGTTGGTTAGGAATTTTTACACATCCTTTCTGTTGTGGCAGCATTTCAAGAGTTGGAAAGGACTTATACGTGTCATGAACTGCATTGTGGGCATCAGATTCGTAGAATTTCGACTACTGTTATCGGAGGATGTTATTATGGTCATGTGAACTACACGGTGCATGGTATGAATTCAGCAAAGGTATACAATCATGTATTAGTACATCGTGTAGTGATGGATACAGTGTTCGTATGTTGCAAACAGACCTGGTAGAGGATTTCAGATGTTGAAATTTGGCTCTAAGGCTTATTTGACTGGATAAAAGGGAGGATTTTCGGGTTTGCTCGAGCTAATATGCTCAACTGGGTTGTAGTAGCACTGGTAGGTGCACGAGGTGTTGACCAATGATTTCGGACAACTCCAGAGCAGTTCTTACTACGTTTGAGGACGAACGTATGTTTAAGTGGGAGAGAATGTAATGACCCGATCGGTCATTTTGAGTTCCAGCGCGTCGTTCGGCGGTTTGAGGCCTTGAGTAGCTTCATTTCAGGTATTAAGACTTGTGCGCGTGGTCGGAATTGAATTTCGGGAAATTCAGAGTTGATTTGGAAAGAAAATTCTAATTTTCGGAAGCTTTTAGTTGGAGGAATTGACTAAAGTGTGATTTTTAAGTAAACAACCATAGAATTGGGATTTGAAGGTTTCAACAAGTTCGTATGATGATTTTGGACTTGGGCGTATGTCCGTATCGGGTTTCGGATGACCCGAGAGCGTTTCGGCACCTATTGTGGAGGTTGGCAATTTGGAAGAATTTCATAAGTTTGGGTTGAGGTGCATTTCAATGTTATCGATGTCTGTTTGGGATTCTGAGTTTGGGAATAGCTCCGTAAGGTGATTATGGTATTGGGGGCGCGTCCGGATGTGGATTTGGAGGTCTGTAGGTCATTTTGGGGTCATTTGGCGACAGTTAGAAATTTGAAGGTTTTTGAGAAGTTTGACCAGGAGTGTACTTTTTGATATCGGGATAGGATTCTGATTCCGAAAGTTGGAGTAGGTCTGTAATGTCGAATGTGATTGGTATGCAAAATTTGAGGTCAATCGGACGTGATTTGATGGGTTTCGGCATAGAATGTAGAAGTTTGAAGTTCTAAAGTTCATTAAGTTCGAATTGGGGTGCGATTCATGATTTTGATATTGTTTGATGTGATTTGGAGGCTCGACTAAGTTCGTAATGTGATTTGGGATGTATTGGTATAATTGGTTAAGGTCTCGGGGGGCCTCGGGTGGATTCCGGAGGGTTAACGGATTGAATTTGGCCTTATGAAGGTGCTGAGGATGTTGTCTTCTGGTGTAACCGCACCTGCGAGGTTAGGACCACAGGTGCGGAGCCGTAGAAGCGACCATGAGGGTCGCAGAAGCGGCTTAGGCTGGGGAAGGTGGGACCGCAGATGAGGTCGAGTTTCGTAGAAGCGGGACCGCACCTGCGCACGTGGAGCTGCAGGAGCGAAGGCGCAGAAGCGAATGGGGGCCGCAGAGGCGGAGTTGACGGGTATGAAGGAGGACCGCAGAAGCGGTAATTTGGACACACCTGCGGAACCGCAGAAGCGGTCAAGGGACCGCAGGTGCGAGAGGTCGTTGGGCAGATTATTTTAAAGAGCGAGATTTGGCTCTTCTTCTCTCATTTTCCACTTGGTTGAGGCGATTTTGGAGAGCTTCAAGGAGGGATTTTCATCAAGCAATACAAGGTAAGTGATTCCCACCTATAGCAAGTTAAATACATGATTTGTATAAGGATTTAAGCATGGAAATTGGTAGAAATTGTGGAGTTTTTGGTAGAAAACCTAGAAATATTATTTTTGGATTTTGACCACGAAATTGGATGTGGAACTTGGAATAAATTATATATTTGATTTTGTGGTGATATGGGTAAGGTTTATCTTCGAACATTTTCGGAATCCGAGCACGTGGACCCGAGGGTGATTTTATCGACTTTTCAAGCGGAGTTAGGAATTGTTATAAACAGGATTATAATGAGTATTAGAGTATATATTTATGGAATTTCTCATTTATTGACTAGTTTTGGAGCGATGGACATCGGTGTGAGTCGTTAGAAGGGCTTTGGAGCCGGTTATGGAATCTCGAATCGAGGTAAGTCTCCTTTCTAACCTTGTAAGAGGGAATTAACCCCATAGCTGAATGAAATCATTATGTGTTTCTATTTGTGAGTGCTATGTACGCACGAGGTGACGAGAGTCCGTGCGTAGCTACTATTATGCTTATGTCCGGGTAGTTTGGACCCAAATCATGTTATACTTGCGATGTTTGCAACCTACCTATTAATTTAATTGCTTAAATCATATCGAAAACTTAGTAAAGGAACTGTAAAAGGGTAACTTCATTTTTCTCGACCGTTAATGAGAATTGGAAATTCCTTGAGTAATTGCCCTTAATAAATCTTGGATTGGTTGCTTTAAATGTGTTTTCTCTTTTGTGGAGCGGGCCGAACATCGCGGTAGCAGATAGATGCATCTATGGTTCGTGTCATTCGACCCTCAGCAGTGCACAGTTTAAATATTATGTTGGATCGGGCCGTACAACCTCGACATGATTTGCGCATGATTTAATTGGTTGCTTGAGATTTATGATAATTTATATTACTTCATTGGCGTGAGATACAAATTGATAAACGATGAAAAATAAATTTGGAAATTTCTTATTAACAAAAGAATTATTCACTTATTTCATGATATTGAGCTTACAGCCGTTCTACGTAATCCATGCTTAGTTATATCATTGATATTTTATTATAGCCCATAGTAAGTGTCGAAGTCGACCTCTCGTCACTACTTCTTCGAGGTTAGGCGGGATACTTATTGGGTACGCGTTGATTTATATACTCATACTATACTTGCTGCACATTTTTATGCAGGTGCATATATGCCTAGTGGCCTTGTGGGCGCAGAGGCGCGGTTATTGCGGGGACTTAGGTGAGCTGCACTTTATACTACGATCCGCAGCCAGCAGAGTCTCCTTCAGAGTATTTATATTTTTCCTATCCAATTTGTATTCCGGACAGATGTTGTATTTTATATTACGTTCCTAGTTGATGCTCATGCACTTGTAACATCGGGTTTTGGGTGATTAGGGGTTGTCCTGTATTGAAATTGTTTAAAAATATTATTATTTACACTGTAAATTTCACCTTTTACTATTTAATTGAAGGAAATATAATTTCAAAAATATTAAAAATGAGAACCAAATTAAGTATTTATGTTTGGCTTGCCTGACAGTGGGGTCCGGCGCCATCACGACCTCTAATGAATTTTTGGTCGTGACATCAACAATAATGAAATCAATGCATTCTTTCAGAGCAACAGTCGCTCAGTCCTCCCATTCACTCCAACCTCACAATCACTCTTTCCTCATAGTCACTCATTCCTCTCAGCACTCGGCACTCGGTACTCGGCACTCGACACTCAGCACTCGCACTCAGTAGGTACATGCGCTCACTGGGTGTGTGCACAGACTCCAGAGGGGCTCCTTCAGCCCAAGCGCTATAACAAGCCAATCATGGCATAAATCAATAAAATATGTTGCGGCGTGTAGCCCGATCCCATAAATATCCTCACAATTAGGCCCTCGGCTTCACTCAGTCATCAACCTCTCTAGTCTCTTGGGCTCTTGGAAATCGTGATAAGCATCCCAATCAGCAATGATATGATGCATCAATAATGAATAATAGAGACTGGGATGTAATATGCAAGTAAAACCGTGATTGAGTACAGAACAGTAATTTAACAGATAATTCAACATGTACACGACCAATGTGGGCCCCAATAGTGTCAACACATGGTTTAATTATGATTTATAATTCAATTTCTCAAATACGTGAAAAAATGTAAGGATATCAACAGATTATTCAACTACATAGTTCCATAGATTGACCAAGTCACAATTCCTACAGTGCATGCCCATACGCCCGTCACCTAGCATGTGCGTCACCTCAAAACCAATCATATAACACATAATTTGGGGTTTCATACCCTCAGAACCAAATTTAGAACTGTTACTTACCTCAAACCATGAAATTCTTTATTCTGCTACGCCTTTGCCTCGCGAATCGGCCACCAAACGCCTCGAATCTAGCCACGAATAATTCGATTTAGGCAATACAAATTATAGGAATTAATTCCATATGAAAATACTAATTTTCCAACAAAATCTAAAATTGCACCCAAAAATCGCACGTGGGGCCCACATCTCGGAACCCCACAAAAGTTACAAAATAAGAACGCTCATTCAACCACGAGTAAAACCATACAAATTTTACCAAATTCCGACATCAACTCGACCCTCAAATCTTCAAATTAAACCAATAGGATTTTCACAATTTTCCAAGTTAAATCACCAATTAAATGTTAAAAACAACCACGGATTCATATAATTTGACCAATATTGAGTTAAGAACACTTATCCCGTTGTTTTCCTTGAAAATCTCCCGAAAATCACCTATTCCTGAGCTCCAATTCGTCAAAAATGGAAAATGGGACGAAGTCCCATTTTCAGAACTTAAACTCTCTGCCCAGTCATTTGCTTTACACGATCACGGACCTATCCACGCGATCGCGAAGCTCAACTTCACAGACCTACGCGATCGCAGAGCTCAACTTCACAGACCTACGCGATCGCGGACACGTCCACGCGACGTGAAGCACAAATGCTTGACCTCCACTTATGCTCTATTTCCTCTACGTGAATGCGACCTTAGACACAAGTTCGCAAATCACAAAATCCCATAGCTATGCGATCGCAGCCCTCTTCACGTGATCGCGAAGAGCAAATTTCCCCACTGCCCAGCTAAGACTACGCAATCGCGAACCTTCTCATGCGTTCGCGTAGAAGGAAACCAGATAGTACATGAGAAAAATTCCAGCAAAGTTCAAGGTTCAAAAATTGATCCGTTAACCCTTCAAAACTCACCCGAGGCCCCCGGGACCTCAACCGATTATACCAACAAGTCCTAAAATATCATACGAACTTAGTCGAAATCTCAAATCACATCAAACAACGCTAAAACCATGAATCATACCCCCAATTCCAGCCTAATGAAACTAAGAATTTTTAATTTCTACATTCAATGCCGAAAACTATCAAATCAAGTCCGAATGACCTCAAATTTTGCACACAAGTCATAAATGACATAATTGGAGGTATTACAATTTTCAGAATCGGATTTCGTCCCCAATATCAAAAAGTCAACTCTCCGGTCAAACTTCCAAACTTAAATTTCTATTTTAACCATTTCAAGCCTAATTTAACTACGGACTTTTAAATAATTTTTCGGACACGCTCGTAAGTCCAAATCACCATACAGAGCTATTGAAATCATCAAAACTCTATTCCGGGGTCGTTTACACATAAGTCGACATCCGGTCACTATTTTAACTTAAGCTTTAAACCTTGGAACTAAGTATTCCAATTCATTCCAAAACCTTGCCGGACCCGAACCAATCACCCCGATGAGTCACATAATAATTGTAAATTATGAATTAAGCAGTAAATAGAGGAACAAGGTTGTGATACTCAAAATTAAGTCTGAATCACGTTCGGGGGTCGAAAACTAAGTCTGAACGTCAAAAATTTGAAAAACTCATTTGTGGACAAAATTTGCACTACGGTCCCGCGGTATTCCCCGCGGGACGCGGTGCGCTAGTGCAAAAAGTGGCCAGAAATCATATTTTGGCACGTTCTAGAATTTTCCACATGCGCGCCGCCAGCGCGGTAGCCCAAAAAAGTTAGAGTGACTTCCCAATTCTGCTAAAAAAGGTAATTTCATCCGGGGATTATTGAGGGATGGCTTAAATACACGGAAAAATACCATTTTCAGGACTTTTGACACAATTTCGACCCAAGGAGGCCAGGGAGTCTAAGGAGGAGTTGGAAGAACACAAGCACAAGGATTTCATCATTTCTTCCTCACTCAAGATCCGGGTTTGGATTGAATTTATGTTTTCTTATACTTCAGTTACATTTGTGAAGAACTTCTCCATGTCTATGGAGTAGATCCAACTGGGTTTTGATGGATTTGATGTATTGATGATTGTTTGTGGATTATAACTCTATTTTTATGTATTTGAATCGTTTTTGAAAGATTTAATTATTGCATCTATATTCACTTGTTCTTGTAATCAAATGAGGCATAACTTGTGATATCTTTGCATTATATTGTGGGTTGAGTTCATAGATTCTTCTAAGTAATCGAAAGAGGCTAGTTGAATCATTGATTAAACATAGTTAAGAGAATAATCGATAGAGGTTCTCCTAAAGACCAATTCATTACGCATTCTTGCATATCTTCACAGAACTTAAATTGATTCATATTGAGAGGTTGAGACTTAATCGAGAGAGGAGTTTCTACTAAACAATTATACTAATAATTAAGTGAATTTGAGAGATTCACTTGAACATTAGAAATGAATTATCTAGAGTTAAATCCCAGACAATTATCTTGTACCTATCCTATCAAAACCCCATTTTCTCCCATTGATATCTTCCTTTGCTTAGGCCTTGCTTCGATTGTCATTAGTCAATTAGCTCTAGATTCTTAATTAATTTTAGTATTAACCACATAAATCTAAATTGTTGATCATCTTGGATAAAAATCTAGCTATAAACTATGATAATACTGTTTAACTCCAATCCATGTGGATACGATATTATACTATACTATCTTTGACTAGCAAGCACAATTTAAGTGTATATTGTGCGCTCGTCAACATGGCCTATTAGCGCAAAACCGCGACAAACAACAAAGTGTGTGCGTGTATAATGTGATAAATAAGATACTAAACTTACAAAAGAATTCTTGGTTCATAGAAGTTCTAAACTTCACGAATTGTTCTGTAAGTTTAATCTTATTTTATCTAGGTCTGGTTCATAAACTAAGAGACACCGGATTCGACGCATTATGCTCATTTGTGAATACTAAACAAAATTTTTAATATTATTATTTTATTAATTTTTTTAATATTCTTTTTGAGATATGTGGGGGATTGATAGAAAAATACTTTTGATATCTCAAAAAGAAATATTCCAAAACTTTGTCTAGATTCATTTTCTTACAATTATATTAATGAGTCATTATTATGTAATTATCTTAAATACTCTCTCCGTTCACTTTTACTTGACACGTTTTGACTTTTCACGCCCCTTAAGAAATAATAAATGAAGTGCATAATTTACCATGATACCCATATTAATTGATGCATATTTTATTGGATTTGATAAAATGATTTGAAATAAGTAATAAATATTGTGGGTATAACAGGGGGAAAAATTATCTTTTCTTGATACGCGTAAAGTGACAAGTAAAAATAAAAATTTATTTTTACTATACATGCCAAGTATTAATGAACGGAGGGAGTATATTTGTAACAGAAAATTAGTTTAATTTTGAATTCAATTTGGACAAAATAAATCTGATTATTGAATGCTCATTAGTGGGTAATTTGAACGTTACTGTTGAAAGAATAATTGACCATTTGATAGCCTTAATGACTTTGGATTTTAACGTTTTTGTATGCTTGGATTTTAACGTTTTTGGAAGCTTTGAAAAGCCTTTATGGCTTGGACAGTTTTCAACTTTTCATATCAGAATGTGCATTTCTTTTGCACTATTTATACTTCTTTGGTTTTACATCTTGAAAAATGTGTGAAGAAAAAAGTAAAAACTTTCCTTCTTATTTATTTTATTGTGATGAGGTTATTTTGTTAATCTTTGTTGTTTGTGCTTCTAGTTATATTAGAAGAGCTTATTGAATCTTGAGGGATGCGCCTAATTTTATTTATCGCAATGCATGCGAAATATTCTTAAGGACAGTGTCTTTGACACGTCTCATGCTAAATCTTATTTTCCGTAATCCAATATTTTTCCAACAAAGTTATGGTTAAAATAACAAAAATGCACTCAATCTCTAGTAATAAGAGATTACTTACGGATATAGGAGAAGTTAAGGTTAGTATACGATACATTTAAACTCTATACCAGTAAACTACAACTCCCAAGTAGCAACACTTGCATGGGAATGTTAAAATACGAGAAAAAGGCAACATATTGAACCATTCAAGCATTGAGAATATTGAGAAAAGTATAGCAGAAAAAATGATATAAAAAATAATAATCTAATAAAGTGTTTACTAAAAATTAATTACATGTAAACTCCTAAACTCATGTCTAAAACATACCTCTATCAATTAACCAAAAAAAGATTACATTACTCTCTCCAAATTCACACCAACAAATCAACAAGAAGGCTTAATTATAAAGCCTAAAAGACAATCATACAAAGATAAAAAAAAAAAGTCGAAGTTAATAAAAATAACTCAGATACTAGAAAACTGTCACTTATTGGCCAAATGAATTTTTAGGTGCAAAGTGGCCTCCTATGGACTAAAATTATGCCGGAAAGGACTTTATATACACGAAAAATATGCACTTAAAAAATGCATTATGTATTATTTCAGGGTTAGAATTAGTGAATATGTTTTAAATTATGCTCAAATGAGTTCATATTTGTTTGGTTCATCCCGACTTTTTCCACTTATTCTACTATTGTTAAGCAAAACTTGGATATCAAATGACCTCCTTAGGAGGTGGACACCTTTTACCATTTTATTAAAACAGTAATCGTGTTTTCCCTACTTTGGAACTCCTCCAAATTAATTCATATTTTAAACTCTCTCTTTTTTCATGTTCCATTTTATTTCAGTGTCTTAAACCCACATTTATACAAACGACAATTAAATTTTTCTTTCAAAGAGAGCGTTCCTTTTTTATATTCATTATGTTCCCTGAGTTTCAAAAATACACTTTTTAATTGAGATATTTAAGAAGAAAAATATTTGAGAAAATTAAAAACATTTTACTTTTATTATTACTTTATTAATGTCATAATCATTATCTAACTCAGAACATTACACTATAGGTTAAGAACCTATATAGTAAAGTATTTTATCATTTCCTCTCTTCCCCATCAACAGCCCCTTTTGCTCTCACTTTCAATTTGGCTTTCATATTCTTTTTTTAATAACTTTTTTAATTGTTATATTTGCTCTATGGATATCTTTTATGTAATAGTGTGATGACCCGATAGGTTATTTTTAAATTTAATAATTATTTCTTTGTTCTAAAACCTTAAACAACACTTTTCAGTATTCCTCGACTTGCGTGCGTAGTCCATAACTTTTTTCAAAAAATTTTTATGTGAAAAATTGATTAAAATGTGAAATAGAGGTTTAAAACTCAATTGAGTTGACTTTGGTCAACGTTTTGGGCAAACGGACCCGGATCGATGTTTTGACAGTTCCGGTAGGTCCGTATCGTGATTTGGGACTTGGGCTTATGCCCGGAATCGAATTCGGAGGTCCCTAACTCAAATTATCACCATTTATCGGAAACTAGAAATCTAAAAACTAAAGATTTCCAAAGTTTGACCATGAATATGACTTTATCGATATCGGACTCGGATTGAGATTCCGAGAGTTGGAATAACTCTACTATGTCATTTGGGACTTACCTGTAAAATTTGAGATTATTATGGATTGAATTGACATGTTTCGGCGTGAGTTATAGAATTAAAAATTTCATAAACTCATAAGTCTGAATCGAGGTGCGAATTGTAGTTTCAACGTTGTTTGACGTGATTTTAGAACTAAAGTAGGTCTGCGTTATAATACGAGACTGGTTGGTAAATTTGAACGGGGTTCCGAGTGGCTTGGGTGAATTTCGGGATGAGTTTTGAACGAGCTTGGGCATTTCGTCATTTTGATGATGTTTTGAGACAGTTGAAGTGCGGATGTGCGGCCGAAAACTCCCAAAGTGCGGAGGCAGTGGTAATTGTGCGGACCGCAGAATTTCTCTCGCGGCCGCAGAAAGGAGATTTTTAGGTTCGATGGTCCGACTTCGGAAGCTTATATCTGTTAATCTACAAGGAATTTGGAGATGATTCAAAAACGAAAGTTGTAGCCCTTTGAGTCCAGTTTCCAGAAAGGATACCATTAATTATTTGGATATTTGTACATAAGGTTATGGTTAATTTTCTAAAGTCTGGCAGTGCAGTCACACTGAAGTGCGGCCGCACAATTTGAAACGCGGCCGCGGAACTTGAAAATGTGCGGACCGCAATAAAAACGGGTGGTCAGCACAATGGAGATTAGATTTTGTACCATATAAATAAGGGCTTCATCTCATTTTTTATTTTTGGACCTAGAGAGCTTGGTTTGTGGCGATTTTCGTGGATTTTTTAAGAAATTCATCGGGGTAAGTGATTCTAACTCAGATTTGGTTAATATACATGAATATATCATTATTTTCATCATTCAATTAGCATTTTGAGATGAAAATTTGGGGGCAGTTATAGAAACTTCATAAACTATAATTTTAGGATTCAAAGGGCAATCCAATTTCAAAATTCGATAATTTTTATATGGTTGAACTCGTATCGGAATGGGTGTTCGGATTTCGTAATTTTTTCGTCGGGTCCCAAAACGTGGGTCCACATTGACTTTTGGTTGAGTTTTCCGAAAATGACTTAAATTAAGTCTCTTTTGAATTGTGAATAATTTCTAAAGTTCAAATTGAATTGTTGGTAAATAATTTGCTAGGTTTGATTGGTTTGGAAAATAATTCGAAAGGAAAAGTTGTGGTCGAGTGATCATTTGAAATTACAGAACAAGGTAAGTATCGTGGTTAACCTTGATTTGAGGGAATAGAACCCTGAAATTATTTCTTACGTGAATTGTATGTGTAACGATATATAGGCAAGGTGACGAGTGCCTATACGTCGTCAAGTTGATTATTTGCATATTTATATAGAAATCATAAATTATTTTCTTTATCGTGAGTTAATTATTATATTAATTATTTCTCTCATATTCCTCGCCAAATATTAAGTCTTGAATTCATACTATAATTGCTACATGCTTATTTGACTTATGTGACTTAATTGCTACTTGACATTTAGTATATTAGATATTAAATTATCTATTTTCTCCTTGCTTTCCACAATTAATTGCTACTTGTCATTACTTGTTTACTAAATAATTTATAAATATTGTATGCTTTGTTGCCTATTAATTTCTTATTGAATGTGATATGTATTGGAATATTTTTATTTTACTTAAGAGTTGTTAAATTATATTGTTGGAGCGGGTTGCACGCCGCAACGGAGATGAAAATAAATATATTGGGGGATCGGATTGCATGCCGCAACGGATTATATTTTAATTTATATTGTTGGAGCGGGTTGCACACCGCAAACGGAATTTAATTGAAGGATTATATTAGGGGAATGGGTTGCACACCGCAACAGAATGAGAAAAAAAATAATTGGTTGTGACTGCTGAAATAATTTTGTTGTTGTTGTTGTTGTTGTTGTTGTTGTTGTTGTTGTTGTTATTATTATTATTATTATTATTATTATTATTATTATTATTATTATTATTATTATTATTATTATTATTATTATTATTATTATTATTATTATTATTATTATTATTGCGTACGGGTTAATGTAAGTGACCTGCCTTAGCCTCGTCACTACTTCGTCGAGGTTAGGCTCGGCACTTACAGAGTACATGGGGTCGGTTGTACTCATACTGCACTTTGCATTTATTGTGCAGATTTCAGAGTTGGTCCCAGCGGTGTACTATAGATTTTGCTCGGATTTAGCTATCAGTAGAGACTTGAGGTATAGCTGCACGGCGTTCGCAACTCTGAAGTCCCCTTCTACTTTATTTTAGTTGTGTGCTTTCTTTCAGATACCTTTATTTTTATTCAGACCCTTGTTTGTATTATTCTAGAAGCTCGTGCACTTGTGACTCCAGTTCTGGGTTGGTATTTAGACAGCGTTATTATTTTGGATTGTTCACTTTAATTTAGATATTTTTTCAGTTGTTTGGTTTCTTTACTAATTAATTAAATAGATTGTTAAAAATGGTTTAAATTATTCTAACGTTGGCTTGCCTAGCAAATAAAATGTTAGGCGCCATCACGGTCCCGAAGTTGGGAATTTTGGGTCGTGACAAGTTGGTATCAGAGCACTAGGTTACTTAGATCTCACGAGTCACGAGCAAGCTAAGTAGAGTCTGAAGGATCGGTACGGAGACGTATGTATTTATCTTCCAGAGGCTATGAAGTTTAGGAACAATATCACTTCTTTCTTATTCTGTGGTGCGATTTTATTCTATCATCGATGATTGAACAATTCTATTCTTACTCTCTCGCAGATGGCGAGAGCACGTAATACATCTACTGACGGACAGGGACAAGAGCCCTTAGTGGCAACTATGACTAGGGGTAGAGACCGAGGTCGAGGTCGCGTCATAGGCAGAGGTAGAGGTAGATCCCAGTCTAGAGCTCGAGCAGCAGCACCTGTTGTAGAACCTCAGGTGGATTTGGGAGCGGAGGTTCCATCTCAGATTATGCCTGGTGAGCCTTATGGAGGGCGTGGCCCAGAATGGTGCATTTCCAGTGGCACCAGCCGTCTCACAGGCTGGGGGAGGAGCACAAACTCCCACTACTCCCACTCCGGAGCAGATGGCTCCCCAGAATCAGTCTCCAACAGTCCTGCCAGTTGGGGTAATTCAGCCAGTTGTTGCGGCACAGGCCGGTGATAGGCCCGCCATGTCTTCTGAGGCCTTATTGAGACTTGACAAGTTTACTAAGGTCTTTTCAGTTCAATTCAGTGTTACACCTTCTGAGGACCCACAGGATTATCTTGACCGCTGCCATGAGGTGCTGCGGAACATGGGAATAGTTGGAAGTAATGGGGTCGATTTTGCTACGTTTCGGATGATTGGTTCCGCCAAGAGGTGGTGGAGAGATTATGTACTTGCTAGACCAGTGGATTCGCCTGCACTTACTTGGGACCAGTTCTCGCAGCTATTTCTGGAGAAGTTTATTCCTATTACATTGAGAGAGGAATATTGCAGGCAGTTTGAGCATCTCCAGCATGGTAGTATGACTGTTACCCAGTATGAGACCCGATTTGTGGACTTAGCACGTCATGCCATCGTCTTGTTTCCTACTGAAAAAAGAGAGAGTGGGGAGATTCATCGATGGACTTACCTAGACTATCAGGCTTCAGATGGCCAAGGAGGCAGGGAGTGATATTTTCTTCCAGACAGTCGTGAATATTGCTAGGCGAATCGAGTTAGTTCGTATTCAGGGTCATTCCGGTAATTTCAGAGGCGTCTCATCTGGAGACAAGGGTACTTATGGTAGGGGTCATCTGCCCAGGCCATTTTATTCCGCACTTCATGCATCTCACGGTGCTTCAAAGAGTCATGGTCCTATCATGCCTTAATCTGGGAAGCCAACATTTAGTGCACATTCAGCTCCTATCAGTGCACCACCACTTCAGAGTCACTATACCGTTCGAGTCAGCTTCAACTCCAGCAGCCACGACAGCAGGATGAGTGTTATGAGTGTAGGAACATTGGTCACATCACGAGGTATTGCCCTAGGTTGTCGAGCAACAGATCTCAAAAGGATTCTCGTGCCATCATACTGGCACTGGTTGCTCCACCGCCCACTCGACCATCTAGGGAAAGGGGTCAGACTGTTAGAGGTGGAGGTCAGACTGCTAGAGGTGGAGGCCAGGCAGTTAGAAGTGGAGGCCAGCCAGTTATGGCCTATCCCAGAGATGTAGTTCAGACTGGTGGGGCCCAACCCCGATTTTATGCTTTTTCAGCTAGGCTTGAGGCCGAGTCATCCGATGTCATGATCACAGGTATTGTCCCAGTTTTCCATAGAGATGCTTCAGTTCTATTTGATCCAGGATTTACTTATTTCTATGTGTCCTCCTACTTTGCTTCATATTTAGTTGTGCCTCATGATTCTTTGAGTGCTTCTGTGTGTGTCCACACCGGTGGAAGATTCTGTTATGGTAGATTATGTCTATCGTTGGTGTGTAGTTACTATTGGGAGTCTTGAGACTAACGTGGATCTTTTACTTCTTGATATGGTGGATTTTGATGTCATATTGGGTATGGATTGGTTGTCATCATGTCATGCTATACTGGATTGTCACGCCAAAACGGTGACCTTAGCCATGTCGGGGTTACCTCGAATAGAGTGGAAAGGGACTCCTGGACATTCCACCAGCAGGGTTATCTCTTACGTGAAATCTCAACGTATGGTCGAGAAGGGGTGTCTAGCTTATTTGGCCTATATTCGCGATCCTAGCGCGGAAGTTCCTTCTATGGATTCAGTTCCAGTTGTCAGTAAATTTCTAGATGTATTTCCTGCAGATTTTTCAGGTATGCCACCCGACAGAGATATTGACTTCTGTATCGATTTGGCTTCGCACACCCAACCTATTTCTATTCCACCATACTGTATGGCTCCGCCAGAGCTAAAGGAATTGAAGGAGCAGTTATAAGACTTACTTGACCAGGGATTCATTAGACCTAGCGTATCACCCTGGGGTACACCATTGTTATTTGAAAAGAAGAAAGATGGTTCAATGTGAATGTGTATAGATTATCGGCAGTTGAACAAGGCTACTATCAAGAACAAGTATCTGTTGCCAAGAATTGATGACTTATTCGATCAGCTTCAAGGTGCCAAGGTATTTTCAAAGATCGATTTGAGGTCTGGTTACCATCAGTTGAAGATTAGGGCATCTGATGTCCCTAAGACAGCTTTTCGAATTCGGTATGGGCATGACGAATTCCTAGTGATGTCATTTGAGCTAACAAATACCCCAACAGCATTTATAGATTTGATGAACCGGGTATTCAAACCCTATATGGATTCTTTTGTGGTTGTATTCATTGATGATATCTTGATTTACTCCAGCAGTCGAGAGGTGCATGAGCAACATCTTCAGATAGTGCTTCAGACTTTGAAGAATAATCAGTTATATGCCAAATTTTCAAAATGCGAATTTTGATTAAACTCAGTTGCCTTTTTGGGACATGTTGTATCGGAATATGGCATAAAAGTGAATCCTAAGAAGATTGAGGAAGTTCAGAATTGGCCTAAACCTACTTCAGCTACAGTGAATCCTATTATCACCGGTTTGTGGAGGGGTTTTCATCTATAGCATCTCCATTGACCAAATTGACCCATAAGGGTGCCCCATTCAGATGGTCAGACGAGTGTGAGTTGAGCTTTTGGAAGCTCAAGACTGCTTTGACTACGACGCCAGTGTTGGTACTGCTCACAGGTTCAGAATCTTATACGGTATATTGTGATGCATCTCGCATTGGGTTTGGTGCAGTATTAATGCAAGATTCATTAATATGGCAGAGTGATTGTATACGCGTCGCGACAATTGAAAGTTCACGAGAAGAATTATCATGTTCATGACTTAGAATTGGCAGCCATTGTTCATGCACTGAAGATTTGGAGGCATTACCTTTACGATGTCTCGTGTGAGGTATTTACTGATGATCGTAGCTTACAGTATCTGTTCAAACAAAAAGATCTCAATTTGAGGCAGAGAAGATGGTTGGAGTTGTTGAAAGATTATGATATCACCATTTTGTATCGCCCCGAAAAGGCCAATGTGGTGGCTGATGCTTTGAGTAGAAAGGCTGTGAGTATGGGCAGCCTTGCGTATATTCCAGTTGATGAGAGTCCGTTAGCTACAGATGTTCAGACTTTGGCCAATCAGTTCGTAGGTTGGATGATTTAAAGCCCAGTCGGGTTCTAGCTTGCACGGTCGCTCAGGCTTCTTTATATGAGCGCATCAGAGAGCGACAATATGATGATCCTCATTTGCTTGTCCTTAAAGACACGATTTGGAACGGTGATACCAAGCAGGTTGTTGTGGGGGAAGATGGTGTTCTGGGGATGCAGGGTCGTATTTGTGTGCCTAATGTAGATGGGCTTCATGAATTAATTCTTGAAGAAGCCCACATTTTCCGGTATTCTATTCATCCAGGTGCCGCCAAAATGTATCAAGATTTGCGGTAACATTATTGGTGAAGGAGAATGAAAAGGGATATAGTTGTATATGTAGCTCAGTGTCTAAATTGTCAGCAAGTTAAGTACGAGCATCAGAGACCTGGTGGTTTGCTTCAAAAGTTAGAAATTCCTGAGTGGAAGTAGGAGCGTATCACTATGGACTTCGTTGTTGGGCTCCCACGGACTCAGAGAAAGTTCGACACAGTATGGGTCATTGTGGACAGGTTGACCAAGTCGGCACATTTCATTCCAGTAGCAGTTACCTATTCTTCAGAGCGGTTAGCGGAAATTTACATCCGCGAGATTGTCCGCCTTGACGGTGTGCCCGTGTCTATCATTCCTGATCAATGTACGCAGTTCACCTCGCACTTTTTGTACAGCATGAGTTAGGCATGCGGGTTGAGTTGAGTACATCATTTTATCCACAGACAGACGAACAGTCAGAGCGCACTATTCAGATATTGGAAGATATGCTTCGCGCTTGTGTTATAGACTTTGGAGGCTCTTGGGATCAGTTCTTTCTACTTGCAGAGTTTGCCTATAATAACAGCTACCAGTCGAGCATTCAGATGGCTCCATATGAAGCATTATACGGGAGGCGATGTCATTAGCCAGTTGGCTGGTTTGAACCGGGAGAGGCTCGGTTGTTGGGTATCGATTTGGTACAGGATGCCTTGGATAAGGTCAAGATTATTCAGGATCGACTTCGCATAGCTCAGTCTAGGCAAAAGAGTTATGCCGACCGTAAATTTTGTGATATTGCATTCATGGTTGGAGAAAGAGTATTGCTCCGGGTTTCACCTATGAAAGGTGTAATGAGATTCAGAAAGAAGGGCAAGTTGAGCCCTAGGTATATTGGACCCTTTGAAATTCTTGAAAAGGTGGGTGAAGTAGCCTACAAGCTTGCATTGCCACCTAGTTTATCAGCAGTTCATTCGGTGTTCCATGTGTCTATGCTCCGGAAATATCATGGTGATCCGTCCCATGTGTTATATTTCAGCTCAGTCAAATTGGATAAGGTTTTGACTTATGAGGGGGAGCTGGTAGCTATTCTAGCCCGGCAGGTCCGACAGTTGAGGTCTAAGAGTTATCCTTCAGTTCGGGTGCAATGGAGTGGTCAGACGATTGAGGCAGCTACCTGGGAGTCCGAGTCGGACATGCGGAGTAGATATCCACACCTTTTCACCAGCCCAGGTACTTTTCTAATTCTGTTCGAGGACGAACGTTTGTTTTAGAGGTGGAGAATGTGATGACCCGATAGGTCATCTTTAAATTTAGTAATTATTTCTTTGTTCTAAAACATCAAATAGCACCTTTCAGTATTTCTCGGCTTGCGTGCATAAATCCGAAAAGTTTTTATGTGAAAAATTAATTAAAATATAAAATAGAGCTTTAAAACTCAACTCAATTGATTTTGGTCAATATTTTGGGCAAACGGACTGGGATCAGTATTTTGACAGTTATGGTAAGTCTGTATCGTGATTTGGGACTTGAGCGTATGCCCAGAATCGAATTCGGAGGTCCCTAGCTCAAATTATCGCCATTTAACGGAAACTGGAAATTTAAATGCCAAAGATTTTCAAAGTTTGACCGTGAATTTAACTTTATCGATATCAGACTCGGATTGAGATTCCAAGAGTTGGAATAGCTCTGTTATGTCATTTGGGACTTACCTGCAAAATTTGAGATTATTCCGGATTGAATTGACATGTTTCAGCGAGAGTTATGAAATTGAAAATTTCATAAACTCATAAGTCTGAATCGAGGTACGGATGTAGTTTCAACATTGTTTGACGTGATTTGAGACCTCTAGTAGGTCTGCGTTATGTTACGGGACTGGTTGGTATATTTGAACGGGGTCCCAGGTGGCTTGGGTGAGTTTCAGAGTGAGTTTTGAACGAGTTTGGGTATTTCAGCACTCTGCTGATGTTTTGGGACAGTTGAAGTGCGGAGGGCACATTTTGGAGTGCGGATGCGCGGCCGCAAACTCCCGAAGTGCAGAGGCAGTGGTAATTGTGTAGACCGTAGTTGAAATTGCGTTGTCCGCAGTTGAAATTGTGCGGTCCACAGAATTTCTCTCGCGGCTGCAAAAAGGAGATTTTCAGGTTCAATGGTCCTACTTCGGAAGCTTATATCTTTTAATCTACAAGGAATTTGGAGATGATTCAAAAACGATAGTTGTAGCCCTTTGACCGAAAGGTATACCACTAATTATTTGGACATTTATACCAAAAGTTATGGTCAATTTACTAAAGCCTGGTAGTGCAGTCACACTGAAGTTCGGCCGCGAAACTTGAAAATGTGCGGACCGAAATAAAAATGTGTGGTCAGCACAATGGGATCAGATTTTGTACCATATAAACGAGGGTTTCATTTTATTTTTTATTTTTGGACCTAGAGAGCTCGGTTTGTGGTAATTTTTTGTGGGTTTTTCAAGAAATTCATCGGGGTAAGTGATTTTAACTCGGATTTGGTTAATATACATGAATATATCATTATTTTCATCATTCAATTAGCATTATGAGATGTAAATTTGAAAAAAATTATAGAAACTTCATAAACTATAATTTTAGGATTCGAAGGGCAATCCGATATCGGAATTCGATAATTTTTGTATGGTTGAATTCGTATCGGAACGGGTATTCGAATTTCGTAATTTTTTTCGTTGGGTCCCAAAAAGTGGGTCCCACGTTGACTTTTGATTGACTTTTCCGAAAATGACTTAAATTAAGTTTCTTTCGGATTGTGAATAATCTCTAAAGCTCAAATTGAATTGTTGGTAAATAATTTGCTACATTTGATTGGTTTGGAAAATAATTCGAAAGGAAAAGTTGTGGTCGAGTGATCATTTGAAATTACGGAACAAGGTAAGTGTCGTGGTTAACCTTGACTTGAGGGAATAGAACCCTGAAATTATTTGTTACGTGAATTTCATGTGTAACGATGTATAGGCAAGGTGACGAGTGCCTATACGTCGCCAAGTTGATTATTTGCATATTTATCTGGAAATCATAAATTATTTTCTTCATCGTGAGTTAATTATTATATTAATTATTTCTCTCATATTCCTCGCCAAAATATTAAGTCTTGAATTCATGCTATAATTGCTACATGCTTATTTTATTTATTTGACTTAATTGCTACTTGACATTTAGTATATTAGATATTAAATTGCATATTTTCTCCCTGATTTTCACAATTAATTGCTACTTTTCATTACTTGTTTGCTAAATAATTTATAAATATTGTATGCTTTGTTGCCTATTAATTTCTTATTGAATGTGGTATTTATTTTAGTATTTTTATTACATTTAAGAGTTGTTAAAATTATATTATTGGAGCGGGTTGCACGTCACAACAGAGATGAAAATGAATATATTGGGGATCGGATTGCACGCCGCAACGGATTATAATTTAAGTTTATATTATTGGAGCGGGTTGCACGCCATAACAGAATTTAATTGAAGGATTATATTGGGGGAACGGGTTGCACGCCGCAATAGAATGAGAAAAGAAATAATTGGTTGTGACTGCTGAAATAATTTCAATTATTGATATGATTTACCTGTCTTACTTCTATTCATGTTGTTGTTGTTGTTATTATTATTATTATTATTATTATTATTATTATTATTATTATTATTATTATTATTATTATTATTATTATTATTGCGTACAGGTTAATGTAAGTGACCTGCCTTAGCCTCGTCACTACTTCGTCGAGGTTAGGCTCGGCACTTACCGAGTACATGGGGTCGGTTGTACTCATACTGTATTCTGCACTTCTTGTGCAGATTCCGGAGTTGGTCCCAGCAGCGTACTGTAGATTTTGCTCGGATTTAGCTATCAGTGGAGACTTGAGGTATAGCTGTACGACGTTCGCAGCTCTAAAGTCCCCTTCTACTTTATTTTAGCTGTGTGCTTTCTTTCAAAAACTTTTATTTTTATTCAGACCCTTATTTGTATTATTCTAAAAGCTCGTGCACTTGTGACTCCAGTTCTGGGTTGGTATTTAAACAACGCTATTATTTTGGATTGTTCACTTTAATTCATACATTTTTTAAGTTGTTTGGATTCTTTACTAATTAATTAAACGGATTGTTAAAAATGGTTTAAATTATTCTAACGTTGGATTGCCTAGCAAATGAAATGTTAGGGGCCATCACGGTTCCGAAGGTGGAAATTTCGGATCGTGACAAATAGTCTCATACTTGTTAATTTATTTGAGAGCATAATTACAATCAGTTAATATTTTTAAAAAAAAAATTATAATATTCCTCTATTATGTTCTCTTTTTATCTTGAGGAACTTCATACCGAACTTTCACTTAAAACCTACAAAAGTTTTGGTCGATTTACGAATTGCAATTTTCTTTTAAGAGCGAAAGAATTCCAACTAAAAAGTGTCTTAATGCTAACTATGAATTACATCATCTAAATCCAATGAGAATGAGGTCATCTTTTTTGTCCAACCACTACAAAGCTTCTCTATGTCATCATCTGTTTAGCTGATTAATAGTATTACTACTAATCGACAAAAGTCCAACCTCGGTTCTTTTAATCACAGATTTACCTAATACATATAGGACCAAATCAGACCAAATCCTTGAATTAACTCTTTTTTAATCAAATACTTCAAGATTAGACCCTTGTACTCTTTTATTTATATGCAAAAAATAAAGAAAAGGATAAGACTGGGTTGCTCTAGTGGTAAGCACTCTCCATTTTCAATCAAGAGGTTGTGAGTTCGAGTTACCCCAAGAACAAGGTGGGGAGTTCTTGGAGGGAGGGAGCCGATGGTCTATCGGAAACAGCCTCTCTATCCCAGGGTAGGGGTAAGGTCTGCGTACACACTACTTTCCCCATACCTCACTAGTGGAATTATACTGGATTGTTGTTGTTGTTGCAAACAATAAAGAAAAGAAATTGATTATGTTTTAGGCGAATGCTGTCTTGTTTTCTTTTCAATTCTACCTTTGGTTCGAAAGAAGCTGATCTGGAAAAATTTAATTATATGGAATGAAGATTAATGTCAATATCTCATCTGTACAAGCAAAACCAGTAAATAAATATTTACATTTCTCCCAAATGCAATTTTAAATAAATTTTATTATACAAAGTGTTTAGGATGATGTCTCGTTTGATAGTAGCAAACTTGTTGTATGTGAAAGAAAGAAAAGTAGACAAAACAAAAGAAAGAAAAGTCAAAAAGAGATGAATTTATGATGTATGTGTTTAAATCGGCATTCTTATGATGTATGCGCTTACATCGACATTCGTATGATGTAAGCGTTTACATCGGCATTCGTATGATGTAAGCGCTTACGTCGGCAGAGCATTCAAATGCCTATAAAAGGGGTATGCATTTTCATTTGCATATCATCCATCGACTACTTCTTTCTCTCTTCAATTAATAAAGAGCTATTTTTTGTGTGGACGTGGAGTAGGCAAAAATTGTCGAACCACATAAATCGTCTCTTGTCTTGTCTTGTGCAATTTGTTATTTTTCTCTTTCAAATATTTTTTCTCTTCTATTAGCTTAACACATTTCCCAACAACTAGTATCAGAGCACAGACAGTGTAATTCTGGTAGAAAAGTACGGTATTGGTGCATCTACTATTCACAAGAATAGTGCGACACTATTGATCATCGTTACTATTCACAAGCACTATTCACATAAATTGTTTTTATGAAAAATAGCATCGAAAGAAGGGAATGTTAAGATTGACAAGTTCAATGGCAAAGATTTTGGATTTTGGAAAATGCAAATAGAGGATTATTTGTACCAGAAAAATTACACTTACCTCTGACCGAGGTAAAACTAGAGAATATGGCCAAAGCAGATTGGGATATGTTAGATCGCTAAGCTCTTGGTGTGATTCGTTTGACGTTAATATGAAATATGGCATTTAACATCATTAACGAGAAGACCATTGCATGCCTGATGAAGGCGTTATCAAATATGTACGAGAAGCCATATGCTTCAAATAAAGTCTATTTGATACATCGATTGTTCAACTTAAAGATGACAGAAGGTGGATCTGTTACGGAACATATCAATGAGTTTAATGTAATATTAACTCGGTTGAGTTTTGTTAATATAACATTCGATTACGATGTCAGGGCGTTGATTCTACTACCATCTCTACTGAAGAGTTGGTCTGGAACAGTAACTACAGTTCATCGTGAAGTACCAAACTCAAATTGAATAATATTAGAGACTTGGTTCTAAGCGAAGATATTCATCGAAGAGAATCAAGTGATTCCCCAAGATCTGCTTTTAATACCGAAAGCAGGGGGAGAAGCAGCCAAAAAGGACAAAGTCATGGTCGTGGCAGATCAAAGTCAATGAGAAGAGGGCAATCCAAAAATCGCAAAGACATTACGTGTTAGAATTGCGATAAAAAGGGTCACTACAGTAGTCAGTGTAGAGAGCCAAAGAAGAAGAAGAACGATCAATACAAGGATGATAATTCAGCAAATGTAATTGCTGAACAAGTCTGTGATGCGATAATTTATTGTGTAGACAGTCCAGTCGAATCTTGAATTCTGGACTCAGGTGCATCCTTTCACTCTACATCATGCAAAGAATTATTGCATAATTATATTACTGGAAAATTTGGAAAAGTTTATTTAGCAGACGGCGAACCTCTAATATTGTCGGGAAAGGCGACGTTCATATAAAGATTTCACAAGGCACACTATAGAAATTGTAAAATGTCCGACATGTTCCTGGCCTCAAGAAAAATCTGATATCTATGGGTCAGATTGACAGTGAAGGATATACAACAATATTCAGTAACGGACCGTGGAAGATAACCAAAGGAAATTTGGTTGTAGCACGAGGCTTCAAGAAGGGAACACTGTATGCAACTGCAATACAGAGAGATACTATAGCGACAATTGATCATAGTCGTGATACAACATTATGGCACCAGAGGCTCGGACATATGAGTGATAAGGGAATGAAGTTGTTGGTATCCAAAGAAAAGTTGCCAAACCTAAAGCATGTTGATTTAGGTTTGTGCAAAGATTGCATTAATGGGAAACAAAAGAGAGTTAGTTTCTCAAAGACGAGAAAAATGCCAAAAAAAGAGAATCCAGAATTAATGCATACAGATGTGTGGGGACCAGCTTCTGTAACTTCTCTGGGAGGCTCACGCTATTATGTCAACTTCATTGATGATTCCACAAGAAAGGTATGGGTTTATTTTCTGAAAAATAAATCTGATGTGTTTATTACCTTTAAAAGATGAAAAGTTGAAGTTGAGAATCAAACAAGTCTAAAGTTAAAATGCCTGAAGTCTGACAATGGATGAGAGTATGATAGTCAAGAGTTTAAAGCATTCTGCTCTGAGAATGGGATCAGAATGATCAAGACAGTTCCTAGAACACCGGAACAAAATGACGTTGCTGAGAGGATGAACAGAACCCTGAATGAGCGAGCCAGAAGTATGAGAATACATTCTAGATTGCCGAAGTATTTTTGGGTCGAGGCTGTTAACACGGCAGCTTACCTCATAAACAGGGGACCCTCTGTACCGCTGAATTTTAAAATTCCTGAGGAGGTATGGACAGTAAAGGAGGTAACTCTCTCACGTCTGAATTTTTTTTGTTGTGTTGCTTATGTGCATGTAAACTCTAATGATAAAGATAAGCTTGATCCTAAAGCCAAGAAATATTTCTTTATTGGCTATGATGATGATAATTTTGGTTATCGATTTTGGGATGATCAGAATAGAAAGATCCTAAGACACAAGAATGTCACATTTAATAAAAATATGTTGTACAGTGACAAGCTTGAAGTAGAACCAACTAGCACCAGCAGACAGACATCTGAAATAGTCGAGTTAGAAGAAATTTCAGAAAATAAAGTGGCTAGAGAGACTACAAATAGATCTGAAATTGAAGATGCCGAACCAGAAGCCGAATCTGGATCAGAATCACAACCAGAACCAGAGATAAAATCATATGCAGAACCAGATCTGGAGTCAGTACTTGAATCAAATTGGGGATCAGTTAATCCTGAACCTACATTAAGGAGATCTAAAAGAGTCCAGATAGGTTAACTCTCTCTCTCTCTCTCTCTCTCTCTCTCTCTCTCTCTCTCTCTCACTATTTACTTCTGACTGATGCTAGAGAACTAGAGCATTTTGTTGAAGCAATGCAAGTGATAAGCTCTGATAAGTGGAAGCTAGCCATGAAAGAAGAGATGAATTCTCTTCAAAATAATAAAACATGGATACTTACAGAGTTACCAAAAGGAAAGAAGGCATTACAAAACAAGTGGGTGTAGAGGGTTAAGGAAGAGCATGATGGTAAAAAGAGATACAAAGCATGATTAGTAGTAAAAGGCTTTTAGCAAAAGGAAGGGATTGACTACATCGAGATCTTCTCTCATGTAGTCAAATTAACTACTATCAGGTTGGTGCTAAGTATCGTAGCTGTAGAAAATTTACATTTGGAGCAGCTAAATGTTAAAACTGCTTTCTTGCATGGTGACCTTAAAGAAGACATCTACATGAAGCAACCTGAAGGTTTTCAAGTTTATGGTAAAGAAAACCTTGTGTGTAAGTTAAAGAAGAGTTTGTATGGTTTGAAACAAGCACCCCGATAATGGTACAAGAAATTTGATGGATTCATGCATAATAATGGTTTCATACGATATAAGATGGACCATTGCTGTTATATCAAAAATCTTAATAAATCCTATATCATTTTACTATTGTACGTTGATGATATGCTAATTGTAGGATCTAGCATAAATGAGATCAACAAGGTTAAGCAACAACTGGCGGAGGAGTTTGAAATGCAAGACTTAGGACCAGATAAGCAAATGCTTGGGATGAAGATAAGTAGAAACAGGTCTGAAGGAACCTTAAAATTGTCTCAAGAAAAGTACATACAAAAGGTACTAAGCAAGTTCAGTCTTCATGATGCAAAGACCAGAAGCACTCAACTCGGAAGCCATCTTAATCTGTCGGAGGACCAATCACCTAAGACAGATGAAGAAAGGAAGTACATGTCCAAAGTTCCATATGCTTCAGCAGTAGGAAGTTTGATGTATGTTATGGTTTGCACTAGACCTGACATAGCCCATGCACTTGGAGTTGTCAGTAGATACATATCAGATCCAGTAAAGGAGCACTGGGAAGGTGTAAAATGGATATTGAGATATCTCAAAGGCACCTCAGGTATGGCACTTTATTTTAAAAGGAGCAATATTATCTTACAAGGTTTTGCTGATGCAAATTTAGGCAATGATATGGATAGTCTAAAAAGTACCATAGGCTACGTGTTCACCTTGGGTGGTACTGCTGTTAGCTGGATGTCCAAACTTCAGAAAAGTGTTGCTCTATCTACCACTGAAGCAGAGTACATGGCAATCTCAGAAGTTGGAAAAGAGATGATTTGGCTTAAGATTTTTTTTAAAGAGCTAGGTAAAGAGCACGACAATTATGAGCTTTTCAGCGATAGCTAGAGTGCAATTCATCTTGCCAAGAATCCAATGTTTTATGCAAGATCGAAGCATATCCAGTTGAGGTATCATCATATCCGAGAGTTGATAAGTGAAGAAACTCTTTCCCTGCAGAAGATACTAGGATCAAAGTACCCGTCAGACATATTGACCAAAGTTGTCGGTATTGACAAACTGAGGCAGTGTACAAACTGAGGTTGTGCACTGCCTCAATTAGCCTTCAAGACTGATAGCGTGAAGGCGCCACCATAGAATAGCAAATACTTTTTTAAATTTCTTTTTCGATGTAACATAGGTTTGAGGGGGAGATTGATAGTAGCACACATGTTATTGTATGTGAAAGAAAGAAAAGTAGACAAAACAAAAGAAAGAAAAGACAAAAAGAGATGAACTTATGATGTATGCACTTACATCAGCATTCCTATGATGTAAGCGCTTACGTCAGTAGGGCATTCAAATGCCTATAAAAGGGGTATGCATTTTCATTTGCATATCAACCCTCAACTTCTTCTTTCTTTCTTCAATTAATAAAGAGTTATTTTTTGTGTGACCGTGGAGTAGGCAAAAATTGCCGAACCACGTAAATTTTCTCTTGTTTTGTCTTGTGCAATTTATTGCTTTTCTCTTTCAAATATTTTTTCTCTTCTATTAGCCTGACACGTTTCCCAACATTGTTTTGAGGCAGCGAAACATGTGTAAATTATTTTCTAATTGAAATAATATTTGGATTAGAGCTCTTTGTCAAAAATTATTTATAACCCCAACTTTACTTTAATAATTGAACTTCCCCTCCAACTATAAATAATTGATCATCCCCCCTTCTTTATCCTACATAATGCCTGGTTTGCCCTTGGCATTTTTAATTTCCTTCTCTATGTAATTATATTTTATTATATATGATAATTTCTTATGATTTTACCTATAATTTAAATTATGTTATACCTTATTAAAATTATAATTTGAGTTTATTAAAATAATAAATAAAATATTTCTTTTATAAAATTTGTTACCAAATCGGGCGTTATTTTTATAAAACATGCATTAAGTACAAATTTAAGTTATATTTTCTCGGTGGCTGAGCCAAAAGCTCGTACTCTTTTTAAAAAACTAAAATATCATATTTAAGATTTAAACTTGTGATCTAGAATAATTTATGAATCCCCTTTATCACTATATTATAATATATTTTTCATGTCAAGGATATTCAATAATTTATATATAACTATAAAGCTCATTTTTGTCCTATTTTTGCTAATTTTCTGGTGAAGGGGGTTAAATTGAACCGTCTTACCTCATGTAGTTCCACCCCTGCACTTTTGTCTCTCTCTCTCTCTCTCTCTCTCTCTCTCTCTCTCTCTCTCTCTCTCATATATATATATATATATATATATATATATATATATATATATATATATATATATATATGATTGTCACTAGTGATAGTATTTTTTAAATATATAATTTAAAGTTAATTAAAATATAACTAGATAATCTTTTGAAATTTTATTATAAACTCTACTTTTATTTTAATAACTAATTTTTTATTACTTGCATTGAATATATAAAGTTCCCACTATTTTTTATTGTCAATTGTGTAAATAAATTTTGAGTTTTGCTACGAGCAAATATTTACATTTTATCCTTTTATTCTACTCATCAGTTTTACTATTCAACATCAAGTTATATGCTTGGTTACTATTTTAATTTTTAATTTTGAAAATGAGATTTAGTTATTAGATAGTTTTTTTTAAAAAAAATTAGAAAAGAAAAAATATTATGATATTAAAAAAGAGAGAGAGATAAGTGGTGATAATATAAAGGGAAAATAAATATTTTAAAAAATCAATTGAGAAATGAGGAGGAGAATATGTATTGTTCAAAGTTGAGGGGGAGTTTGATTTTAAAAGTAAAGTTGGGAGTTTTCACTTTACCCTTGACTGCGATTTTACTTTTTTTTTTTTGGTAATTAAAATAATTTCATTACCAAATGGAGTTATGTACAAAAATACAGAAATCTGAGAGTTGGACATAAATAGCCCCAACTTATCAGTAGCAACTTCTGCTTCTAATCTTCTCGTGCAATTTATAACCGTTAATAAATAGAAAGTATACCTTTGCTATCGGAGGTAAATTTTCTAGAATTAATGGCCGTCCTTTATAGCATAGTTGGGGGGTCTATTGAGTGAGTTGGACTAATTTTGGATGGGTCAAAATAGATTGAATAAATAATTAGGCTGGTCAATGACCCGTCCAAAAATTACTTGGGCTAAGCTTGGCTGGTCCAAATGGACTAATATTTGGGTCATAGTCCAGCCCGCCCAAATCTTATAAAGTTTTAATTAATGTGTATTTGTTTTTCTATGAATATTTAATTAACAAATAAGATTTTTTATGGTCATATATAATATTTCAAATAAAAAAATTATTTTAAAGATGTTTTAGCAAAGTTACTCATGGATCAATTTGGATTAAAAATCAGCCAAGCTTTAAATGAGATGAGATAGAGTGAGTTTAACAAATGACAGAGTCAATGACCAGCCTAATCTTGAACGGATTGGACGGGTTGAATAAGTTTAGGCTTAAATTGCCACCTCTCTATCAGTAAAAATAACACCAGGTGGCCACTCTAAAGGGCTGTTATTTAAGAATTAGCCAGTGCGTTCTGAATTTCAGTTTTTAATTCAAATTTTTGGGACAAAAATGTCCTGAATTGTCCTAAAATTAAGATTTTTAGTTTAAAAATTCAGAATAAAAATAAGTATTAGTTAATATCTAAATAACATCTCTGAGAAGGTATATGTGTGCTAGTCTAAATTATATCCCAGACAAGAAAGGACATTGGATAGAGTCTCTCTAAGTGGAACGTTTGTTGATTGTATAAAGGACACGTTCTCCATTAAGTTATCTATCAAAAAGGTCTACAGAAAGAATGATTGAGGTATAAGAATAATAATATAGAGGTTTTGCATTTGGGTTCCAGCTAAAATACTGAATGTAAGTTTTCATATGCTCCCATATAGTAAACACTTAAATGAACTTGTTGATCGTAACAAAATGTCTAATAGATTGGTCGATGTATACACGATGTGATCTTACACCACTAATGCTTAGGGTTGGAATGGCTAGAATTTCTCTATTAGAAGGGTAGTCCGGATATTAAACTCTCGCTATGTGTTATGCGCGGGATCCAGAAAGGGCCGGACTACAAGGGTCTATTGTACGCAGTCTTACCCTGCATTTCTGCAATAGGTTGTTTCAACGCCTAAACCAATGAACTTCTTCACATGGCATCAACTTTAGCCGAGATTCCCCTCCTAAAAATCTTTTATTATCAATTAAATTTTTCGAGTTTGAATCTTGAGAATGAACAAAATCTTGATACATAACTCTTTCCCTTCTAATGGACTAAATGGGAACCAACAACAACAACAAAAAAAATCTAATTTTATTATTACTCCATAAAAAATAATTGTGTTCACCAAATAGCCATAAATACAAATGGTGGGGCATTGAATTGGAGAAAGAATAGTGAAAGAGCAAAGATGGGTGGAGGGGCTTTAATATGCTCTTTTCGATTGGACATCTGTCCTTTTTGATTTCTGTTTATTTCATTTTTTCAATTTGTAGAAATTATGTTTTACTATTATTTATACTCCATATTCCCAAAATAATCATACTGTTGTAGTATAAAAAGAAAAAAACAACTATAAAACTTTTAGTATTTTATATTTATGCACACATTTTATTTTATTTAAAAAAATTAAGAGTTGTTGTTGCAATCTACATAAAAATTAAATAATTTGACTAGCATATTAAAATAGGATGTAGCAAGTGTTAAAAAACAACATTTCTATTTATTTCATCTTATATAATAATGAATTTTTTAGTCCACCGTCCACGTAGATGAACACAGTTTTCTAAACGCAACTGAAAGATAGAAAATTACATTTAATTTAATGAAAATAAAAAATATAAAGAAGAAGAGGAAGTCTTTTTAATGATCACATTGAACTGTTACATTGTATAAACAAACCCCATTTTTCATTTGTTGATGCTTCTCCCTTCTCTTTCCAAGTAAATTGGGGCAAAACTATAGTAGTATTACTCTTCTGGGGATGAGAAGTAAAGTGAAGCTGAGGTGTGTGAACTGTGAACAAAAATATTCTTGAAAAAAAAGGAAAAAGAAAAGAAAAAAAGAGAGGGAAAGATTAGGTAGTGGTTTTTAGTTTACCATCTTGTACTACTATTTCCATCCCCATTTATTATATTTTGTTCGTTGCATAATTGTGTGAAAAAGACTCTTAATTTTTCAAAGTTCTTATTATAGGGTTGCCTCAGATCCAAGGTACTCTCAAGTTTTATGTGACAAAAGGGTACCATCTTTTTCAAGGTTTCTTGTGATTCTTAGCTACTTTTAGCTTCTTTTACAATTTCACATGACCCTATTTCCTTTTTTATTTTTGGTCTTTTTGTATCAAGATTTATGTGGGTTTTGAGTAACTGAGTGGATTTTGGGATCTTGATTGGTTATTATCTTCAGAATTTAAGTGAAGTGCAAACAAGTCTTTGCTTTGTAATTTTTAGGTGAATTTTCTACCAAAAAGGGTAGTTAGTTGGTGTTACTACTTTCTGTTTACCAGATCTGACTGACAAAATTTCCATTTCAAGAATCAGAGCTTAAAGAAAAGAACTTTTTTGTTAGATCTTTCTAGGCAATGGAAAATGGTATGAGAAGATTATTGTTGATACAAAGGAAAAAATGTGATCAGTTAGTTTGACAATGACAGGTTGTGTAATGTCAGAGGGTAACTTTAACTGCTGTCAAGATAGTGATTTTGATGAAGGAGATGTGTTTGGCGGTTGCTCCTCTGCCATTTAGATTAGGTAATAATTTGATCTTTCACAACCCCCCAAGTATAGGAAGTAGTAGTCATATGGATGTCACTAGGCTAAATTCAATGGGTGACACTACTACAAGTTCGTATGCAGAATCTGCAGAGAAAGACCTTAGTGATACTGTATCATCAAGCAGGAGCGAGGGTGTTCCGTTGCTCCATATGATATCTGAAAATGAAAGCAACAACTGGATTGCTGGTGATGCTGTTGTTAGGGAAAGCGAGGATGATGAGATCTTATCGTTGGACGGTGATCAAATGTCTTGTTCCCTGTCTGTGGTGAGTGATTCCAGTAGTTTATGTGGTGATGATTTTATAGGTTTTGAGGTAGCTTCTGACATATATGGTCAGAATTTTGTGGATGCTGAGAAAAGCATTTGTAGTGTTGAACTTATAGCTAAGCCCGGAGATCTGGTAGAGTCAGGTGTTGAGGATGATAATGCGAGTAAGCCCTTTGCCGTCAAACTTGAGGAGGAGCAGATTACGGATGGCTCCAGCTCAAAATCATCTCAAGTTGTTGTTCAGCTACCCTTAAGTAAAGGGTTAAGTGCAGCAGTTAGTCGCAGTGTTTTTGAAGTGGACTATATACCCTTATGGGGATTTACATCTGTGTGTGGAAGGAGACCAGAAATGGAAGATGCACTTGCAACTGTTCCTAGGTTCTTGAGAATTCCTCTACAGATGCTAGTTGGCGATCGTGTCCCTGATGGAATGAGTAGATGCTTAAGTCATTTGACGGCTCATTTCTTTGGAGTTTATGATGGTCATGGTGGCTCTCAGGTTTCTCTCTCTCTCTCTCTCTCTCTCTTTTTACTTACACTGTTATAAAAGCTCATAGGTTTTACATCTATTTGATACAAACTTGGGACTTTTATTTTCCAGGTGGCGAATTACTGCCGAGATAGAGTTCATGCTGTATTGGCTGAGGAGTTGGAAACCTTTATGGCGAATCTCAATGATGAGAGTATTAGGCAAAATTGCCAGGACCAGTGGAAAAAGGCATTTACCAACTGTTTTCTCAAGGTTGATGATGAGGTTGGAGGGACGGGAAATCATGAGGCTGTTGCCGCAGAAACTGTAGGCTCCACGGCTGTTGTTGCCATTGTTTGTTCGTCGCACATAATAGTAGCAAACTGTGGTGATTCAAGGGCTGTTCTGTGCCGTGGGAAGGAACCCATGGCATTGTCGGTTGATCACAAAGTAAGTGAAACAGTGGTTCTGGTCTGACTTTAATTACGTGTGATGTCACTGATTAATCCTTCGGTGCCAATTTTCTTTTTATGTTCTCTTTATTAGCCGAACCGAGAAGATGAATATGCAAGGATTGAAGCAGCTGGAGGGAAGGTTATACAGTGGAATGGGCATCGTGTTTTTGGCGTTCTTGCAATGTCTAGGTCTATTGGTATGTTTCTCCTACCTACCCTATTATCTAGCATTTGCAAATCATGACTCAGGTATCCGTGTGTAAACATTATTGGTATCAAACACTCAGCTACTAGGGATCATTACAGGTTGTAGAATATTTTGCTTTTACAAGTCAGCTACTGCTCTTAGAATATATCCGTTTTGATTATGTGCTGAACCTGAGCATACCTAAACTTAATCACGATATTGCTCATGACTTAAAAGTTTTGGCTCTTTCAGCATCCTCCATTGTACAACTAATATCAGCAATGCACGTCATAGTAGTAGTTTGACACAGCAGTTATTGGTTATCCATGCTCCTAGAGTAAACAAAGAAGATGATTCTAGTAACAAAATAGAGAATTGGGCTTGATCATCAGTGCTAGTCTTTTAGACCATGTGATATAGACCTGTAGGCTCATATGGCCCATGTGGTTAGGAATGGTATCACAGTGTGCACTAACTGAAGCATGGAACTGGAAGCCTTGTGCTGTATAGATTTAGTTCAACATTAGTAATGAAGTTGCATATAATGCCAGCACAAGCTACCACAGAAGTCTTGTCTAGTTGGGATTTTGAAACGATCCTGGAGAGGCTTTTAAGTGCTATAGAAAATACGATTGTACCAATTACTGTTTCCCATATTCCTATAGTAGATAAGTAAGTCAAATCTCATATAGAAGTAGAGCAATGGCTTCGAAAAAAGGTAGAGCAATGGCTTCATAATGTACCCACAAGCTTATACTAGTTCTACAGTGCGCAGGCTTGTTACAACTTACAAGTAAAATTTTGGATACTTATCTTAAACGTTGGTGCTTTAGCAAAACTCAATTGTACTTCGAGAAGCCCATAGTGTGCTTAGGTACTCGGTGCAGGACCCTTCCCTTTTCTTGATCGTGATGGCGTTTTTGAAGAGTTTTCTGGAACTGGCAAATTGCCTTGTTCAAGTTACATCAAAACAAGGTAGTGTCTCGGCTGTTAAAATAAGCACACACACGCTAATATTCTTCCCTAGAGACCTGATTACTGTAGTGTTCTCCTTTCCCTCCAATAAGAGAATCGAGTGTGCCATTCTCCCTCTTTTACTTATGCTTCTCATTCTGTGTTTCATTTGCTTACATGGATGGATGATCTGTGAATAAGTTGGTTTGGTAGGGAACACGTCAGGTCATAGTTTGAATTTGAATTGTTTACTATGGTGCCAACTTGTAAAACAGTGTGTAGATTATTATTTTGAGGAATGTAATTGTAAGCCAAAAGGAGTAATGAAGTTACATTGTAGAATGTGTCTAGATCTACAACATATCTAGATTCATCGAACATAAGTAGGAGAATATTGCGGAATATTCCATATATTCTAGGACACTGTAAAATATTATGTTCCATCTTAAATCTTCTACCCTACTAAAATTTTCGTTGTCATAATTTACATTTATTGTCTATTTTCAATGTCCTTTTTAATGGTACCTATATCTCCTTTCTCACGGCTTTTACATTTTCTCGATGATTGTTCCGGCGGTATCGCCTATCCTGGTCACTTTCGGGGCTATTATTTAGGCAGCACATATCACATTTCTTGAAAAAATTAATATAATTGTTATGTTGCTCGTATCCCTCAAGATCTTTGTTGCGGTTGTGTCAATGTTTCATGATTTGGGTGTGGGTGTGGGATCGCACCGGGTTGGTTAACCAAATTTGGGTTCTGTGACTACACTTATGGCCTAGAAGTACAGATTGATTGTATATTTGGTTTGATTTTTGGTTTATGTCATATATATATTCACATAACGTACTAAAACACTTTGCTATTATACAAGATAACGTATAAATAAAATATTAAGTGTTTATAAAGCATTTATTTTTTACCACAAATACCTTTGCTCTCTAGTTATTAAAGACACAGCTATTTCTACCATAAATACTTTATGCTTTCTAGTTATTAACAAAGCTCAACAAGCATAAATATATTATGATAGATTCTAACCAAATTTCTAACAAAAATACTTACTTTTCTATGTTCAAACTATTATATACATTATATTACCATATTTATAAAAATACTATATTTATAGCAATTTATAATTATGCAAAACATTTTCCATTTAACATAATTAATTGTAATGGATTTAAATCACCTCGTGAATCGAAAAAGAAGTTATTTTCAACAATCTTAAATAACTAATTGTCATATATACATATATATTATTCCTCAATATTTATTAGCTGTATCCAGACATCCGTATTTGCACTAAGATCCATACTGCCAAGTCCCAAAATTCTTGTGATGACGAATCTGACCTCTAGATCCACAGACGTATCGGATACCCTCACCCGTATCCGAGAAACATAGCATAATTTCTCAATGACATATCAGTCTTCAATATGTGCAACGTTGCCATCCAGCGACATTTTCCGTCAGTGCCACGTCTCTTTTTTCAGCGACATTTTCCTGTCAGCACATGTTGTCATCCATCATTTCTTTCCAATCAGTACAATGTCGTTTACTTTTTCCAACAATACGTCATTTTTTAGTTAGTATCTCGTCAGCTCGCGTCTTCTGTTGTCACATCACTTTCCCGTTTCACTTTACAAATTCAAGTTGTTTCACCACCTTCAGTATGAGGGGCATATTGAATGTCAAATTGATTAATGAGATTATATTTTAGGATTTGTCTACTAGATTCACAGTATATCTACATTCACCGAATAGTAGTAATTGATTTTTGGAGTGTGTTTTCTAGAATATCATGAAATATTTTGTATTTAAGTGTATGTTAACTCGTTACCTATTTAGGTTAAAGAAATATACTTACCATGTTGTAGATGGAAGAACTCAGGAGCGACTCTTGTATATTATCACCAAAATCATTGAAAAGTTTCCTCTCTTTTCGCCTCTAGTTTCACATTAATCAACAATTACTCAATGTTAAAGAACAGAAGAATCGTCATAGAATATAGGAGGTAGGCGGTTTAACATATGATGAGAAATAAATTCATTTTTTAAGAGTCATTTAAACCAAGCTCTCCTTTTATATTGTCTCTGCTGAAAAAAGGTAAGAATTTGTGCCCTTCCATCAGCCATGTCTTTGGCCTTGTGGCCACAAAGGCACACATTTCGGTTGATTTTTTTATGTTCCTGCAAACCTTTGTTTTCTGATCATCACTTGTCTGGACATGGTTAGTGCAGTTCTTGAGCTATGAACTTCGTCTTGGTAAAACTTGTAAATAAAACAGAACCAAAAGAAGCATGGGAACCTTCTGTATCCTGGTCCCAGGGAGGTGCTCCTTTGATTATGGTGATTATGATGAGAAGAGAGCTCATTTTGTCTTTCGCGCAATTCTTTTTATACCTGTGACTAAGTGTGCCTTTGCCATCTGATGTGTAACTTGAAATGTTAGAATGTTCTTTTTCTCATTCTATCTTCGGTCCAGCATTACATAAAGGACCAATAAATTGTAAATCTGTGCTGAAGCCTGGCTTTGCTTCTAGACGTGTGCAAACACTTGTCGCTGAAGGCTGAACATGCAGGTTTGTCAATTGAAGAGGATATTACAGTGCCTATAAGATGGAAATTTGTGTCGATCAGTGTTAATTAAAAGCCACCGCTCTTACATCGTGATTGAAGCTATGCGCTTCAAACAATGATGCGAAGGTGATCCCAACAAGAAGTGCTTGGTTCTCTGAATCTCAACTTTGAGAAATTGGACTAATATCAGCATTAGTGTATATATGATACTGAAATTAAATTTTTAAATTTTAATTGCATTTTGATTATTATAATACCAAATTCATATATGTTTGCTATTTCTTTTAATGTTGTGATTGTGCGCTTTACTTCATGCTTTTCACTTCAAGCCCCATGGAGATTGTCGCTTTTTTGCACTCTTCGCTTTTAAAAACAGTGGTGTCGATCATATTCTCAAGTTTCTAATGTCAACTGAAAAATATAGCCAAAACTGACATTGAATAGTTTAAGTTGCTGTACGTGATTTCATTATTTCCGGAGGCTTAACTAATCTATGATATCCATGATTAAACATATAGCCAATATGCCCCAACTTCTGTCATCAAGCTGTGTAGGAATGTGACACGCTGGTGACTTAACATCTCCGCTTTGATATAAGCTATTTTTATTGTATCTAAGCTTTTGCAATGTGTGCTTTAAATACTAAGCTGTGAATAAAATACCCTGTGAGCTTGCCAGGATAGTATATGTGTATTCAATCTACCGATCTGCTTTTCCTTTTTTTCTCTTTCTATTTGACATGAGAATTACCCTATAGGGAATAACATAGTATGTTCATGGACTCTAAATGCTAATCCCTCTCCTAATTTTGTTAGCAAGCAAGTCTTTCTTCTATTTCCTTTACATTTTATTTTATTCGCTTTTTGGTTGCAGGAGATAGGTACTTGAAGCCCTGGATAATTCCTGATCCAGAAGTAATGTTCATACCTCGAACCAAGGACGACGAATGCCTTATTCTTGCAAGTGATGGTTTATGGGATGTTATGTCAAATGAAGAGGCATGTGATTTGGCTCGTAAGCGCATACTCCTGTGGCATAAAAAGAATGGTATAACACTTCCCTTGGAAAGGGGCCAAGGAATTGATCCAGCAGCACAGGCAGCAGCGGAATGCTTGTCAAATCGAGCTATTCAAAAGGGCAGCAAAGACAACATAACGGTGATTGTTGTGGACTTGAAAGCCCAAAGAAAGTTTAAGAGCAAAACCTAACATAACTGATCTCTCAATCAGCTGTTTCCAATTATAGGTTTATAGTATTGACTTCATATGATTGAATATATCCAGCCCTTTTAATTTTTACCAGGGGAATCTGGGACTTAAGGTTTTCATTAGAGTAGCTTTTTGTATGTATTGTAGTACTTGCTCCATTCTCTGTATGTAGTTTTTCTTCCTTTAGCTGTTTGAAGTAGGAGCATACATTATTCCTCCGAGTTAAAGGCTCTGTGAGGTTATTTGCCTCGGTATTACTTGGAAACAGTAATGAGCAAGTAGAGAGAGCTCTTCTGAATTGTATTGAAAAGATACATCTTTTTATACTTTTGTATGTGGTTTCAAGAGTATAGACAGAATAAGTTGACTCGATTAAAGAACACTAATATTCAATGCGGTGTATCTCGTTTATATGATATACAGATAGCGAAAGAAGCTAGATGACAGTATATGATACTTACTATCCCAGAAGCTAGAATCTGGTGTTTTTTTGATGGATTTGAACTTAAGGTTCTTACTGCTAAACTCAGCATTTGAAATTATTGGTTCAGAATTTGGTATTTTTCATGTTTATTTATGCTCCGTGTAGAAAATGATGGGTTCAAATAAACCTATAAAAAATCTATGGTCCATCCGCCTCTGGTAACATTTGAGTCTGGTGCAAATTATGACTTCATCAGATCATTCAGCCTGTTACATTACATTCTTAAATTACACTTCCTATTACTACCAACTAATTTTGCGTATGGAAGAGATCTGCAAAATTAAAATACAGTAAAGAGATGCATTTTATAACAAGATGTGGGATATGAAAATCTCGAGCTTAGAAGGACAAGCCAAGTGACTTGTAAACTGTAACTGCGCAAATATGCTAACCAATGCACAATAATGCTTGGAGTCTATCCAAATCCATGAAATATCAAGTATGAGGTAGTTAATCTTGTGTTCCAAACAGATGCTAACGTCTAAAAGACAAGCTCGTATATTAGACCTGGTACATCTGAGCACAACAAAAGCAGTTCAAAAACAACCGTCACGATTTATTAAATATGTAACTTATTGCCTATAGTTTGATCAGCAAAAGGATCATCAGAGACATAACCATTTAAAAGAAGTACCATGATTAACTTATTGATGGAAACTAGAAACTCTCTAAAGGGAACATTAAGTTCAACAACAGCTGCTTCAGTATTTCCTATACGCTAGCTCCATCACTGCCTCGGAAAGATTCTTCTCCTTTTGAATGCTTTGAACCCAGTTTGCATTAATGTGAACCCTCTCGATGCTCTGCTTCAAAGTTCTTGCAATGTAAGGCTTGGTGCGGCTAGCAAAAAACTCTTCAACTTCTTTCGCTTTCTCATAGGATGAGAACTGAAGAAAAGAAAGATTGAGCCAAAAGATGAAAGACAATACGTAATGAATAATTCATAAAATTTGTTTTCCATGCTTCTTCTGATTACACAACAAGGCAGAAGCAATAGATATAGCTTTTGAATCAAGTTGTCCTATAATAAAATAGTAAGCAACTGCATGCAAATGCTAGAGAAAGATGGCAAAGAAGCAGAAGCAAACCGGTGACACTGTTGCACTGATGAAGCGGGTTAATAGGAATCCAGAGCCGTAAGTCTTGTGGATATGATCCCATTTGTCCTGTATTCAAACAATTTATTAGAAGACAAAAAATCAAGAATCATGCCTCATTGCATTTTTCTGAGTAATCTATTGGTTACAAAATGCAGCATTTGGCACTAGTAATTTTATAAGAACATGTTGCACTTCCTCCAGAAATAATTGCACCTTGGACTAATGTGAATTCCTGAGTCTTACAGCCTACGTTTTTACAAGTAACAATTTAATACAATTTACAATGAACATTTTTTCAAAGGTATCTTTTATTAGGAATTAGTAATAAAAGAAATAACTCGAGGAGTGCAATATTTCTAGGAAAGGGAGTACTCACTTGCAACCATTTCCAAGCAGTTTCGCGGCCTTCTAAACTAACTGCAAGCCCGTGAACACAATCTTGACTCCGTACCTAAAATTTCCAAGCACAGATTACTCTTCGAACATTTTGTTGAAACAAAATACACACACTCTCTGTGCACAAAGAGAAGAGAGAGATAATCCAGTGCCATGTAAAAATCAAGAATACCTCAGAGCATAACAAGAAGTTGAGAATTTCAAGGATAATTTCAGGGTCCCTGCAAGATGCCAATGAACCTATAGAACAAGAGAATGCACTTATTGGTTGGACATACCGTTTCATAATCAAAACATTTAATTTCATAATCGGCATGAGTTGATAGATTACTTAAAACCCGTGTCTTTTCCTGGCTGAGGTCAGTCTCTCGGTAAACTCTTAAAAGAGCTTCAAACCCTGATCTATCTGATTTATTCACCCGCTGCATCACAGCTACATAAACAGCCTGCAGATGGGAAGGAGGGATTAGGATCTGCATAAGGTACAGAAGAAATGAATTTTGAGTTGCAATATACTCAAGTGTAGTTACCCTTCTCAAGTCAGGAGGAAGAACAGCTGTGTTTCTGTCGTCCAAAAATATGTGGAAGCGCCTGATTGCTTCATTTATTGTTTCGTCATGTCCAAAGGCAGCCAGAGCATTCAGAAGCTCCCCTCTCAACATGGCGTCAAGGTGGCTTTCCCCTTGTTTAGGATCCCAACCAAGTCTCCTGTCGATAAAGGAAAGTCCAATTAGAAGCAAACCTTTTGTGCCACACTGGAATATGAGATTAATGGTCAAGTATCTAATTTCAACTGGGAGCCTTAGACTAAATTCCCTCTTCCAACTCCATAAACAAGTTTTCCTTTTCTCTAAAGTTTTCTATTTGTGATGTCTAATTCCAGGTTTGTGGAGATGAATAAAGGGTAAACGTGACCAATTTGTAACACACCAGTTTACCCGTTCATTCTTTTCGAAAGGCATTATTGGCAGCAGATTTCTTGTTTCTAGATAGGTAAACAGAAGATATCTAGTTAGAAGAAAACTATATCTTTAAATTGATTTCAGCGATTATAAACAGCTCCTAAGTTCTCCTAACTTAGAATTAGAGCTACTAGACAAAAGAGAACAAGATGCAAGTTCTAAATCTTTTTTGTCAGGAACTAGCCTCGGAGAATCAACAACAACAACAACAACAACCCAGTATAGGCTCGAAGAATAGAAATTCATTTTCTTATCATATAGACTTGACCCGTGAATGTCAAGAAAGCCAGAGCAGGCATAATTCTGTTCCGATTTATGTTGCTCTCTGTGCTATATCCAATAGCTTTAGTTAGAAGACGTTCACCTATCTATGTTTATAGCATTAAAAGTAGAATCACTCCAACTATGCGCTATTCTCTCTTTCTTTTACACTGTTTCAGGATTTCTCTCCCCCTTGAACTGCATCTTGGACGATGACCCAAAATACAAAGATAAGCTAACATGCTTTGTAGTTTCGAAAAAGAAGTAACATACTCTGCAGAAAACTGGAAAAGATTGATGAAAAACAACGTTATGTGATCCTTCAAGTCAGGAACAGCATCAGCTGCAATTCTTGAAACTTTGTAACTTATCTGCATGAAGGGAAAACCGTTAATTTTGGACTGACCGAACTAATAACTAAAAGAGGTCTATAACGTAGAGAAATTACGCTTATCAGGTTTGATAGAACAGTGTAGTCGAGCTCCTCCCTGAAAGAAGCCATCAGTGCAAGCAAAGACGACAAAGACTGATGACAAGCCATCGATAAGGCATATGAATCATCTAAAATGCCTGTTCAGGATAACATAATCCCATCAATAGTCGATTTTAATTATTAAATATTAAACTTCACAAAAATGCAGTAATTGTTACCATATTTATCATTTGTTGATAAGCACTTGCTCTCTATGGCATATCTGAGTCTAGCTGATAGCTCATCATCATATTTAACTCTAAAAAAACCTGTTTGGTCCACGTTAACTTTTATCCAGGGATTGCCTTTAGAAGAAGATGAACCTAATAAGTCCTTAACATCAAGGGCTTCTGACTTTTCTTGCATCAAGAAGCTTTTACGAGCTTCATAAGAGCCACAACAGAGTGTTAACGGAACTATCCATTGCCCATCACCATGAGAACCACTCAGAAAAAATTGTGTCTGGCGCACAGAAACACAAGTTAGTATGGAGAAGACTAGACTTGGGTAATGGAAATATGCATTTGATTTAGAAACAAGATAACCTGGTCACATTCCAGCTTTTGGTCTTTTATTTTGACAGAGACGACTGGGTAACCTTGTTGCTTTGTCCAGGAGTTCATCAACTTGTTCACAGGTTCACCAGACTCCTCCTGAAGGACAGACCATAAATCCTCTGTCTTCGCATTTGAGCAAGCATATCTTTTTATGTATGAAGCAAGTGCCCTCTGGTTTCATGAAAAATTAGAAGAGACAAATTCATCAGTCACTTATAAGCAAGCAACAGCTACATGATATACTGGAAAGAAAATATTTTTTTAATCAATAAAGTGAAATTTCATATATTCCCAGCAATAAGCATATGCTGGTGGTATTTACAGAATAGCCACATTACATGTTGTGTAATGAGCTCAAAAATCAACAATGGCTTCTACATCATATTCTGGAAAGAAAATCTAGATCATATAATTTAGAAGGATGGTCAATGAGGAGATACGTGATAGTGAAGTTTCTCTTTTGACAAACTAATAGCTGCTGCTTTAAAAATGATGCTCAATAGCAGTATCTGATTAATTATCACCAGAAAACATTACTTTCAGGAGGACTTCTATAGACATATGTACTGCATTCACTGCTGAGTTTGTTAAATTCACTCATTAAAGAATACTTTAATTTGGAATAACTTTAAGTCACTATATTCAAGCAATGAATAGCATTTTGAGTGCTGACTACTGCTCTTAAGTCTTAACTACCTTGATGGGATTAGCAATACCTATTTTACCTTTGGAAAGTCAAGTATTTAAATTTCCAGTAATTAGGAGATACACCATTTATCAAGTCCAAGAATATAGAAAAGACAAAGTACTACTTTCTCACTATGCAATTAATGTTGAAGATACGAGTATCTCTTCATCCCAAAATCTAAACTATTGTGACTTTATTAACAGAATAGCAGTTAATCCCCACAGTAACGATCACAAGCATTCAGAGGAGGACTTATATATAACACTACCTCTGTCCCGGGTGACACACATTCCTCCCAAAAAGAATGACACCTTTCTTTTTTGGGACGACTTGATATAAATGTTCATTCTGTTTTTTATTTGTTGATTAAGTAATGATATAAACGTTCATTCTTCTGCAAGGAAGGAACATGAAAAACATGTGGAACTCTCACCGCCACACACACACACACATATCTATCTCTCTCTCTCTCTCTCTCTCTCTCTCTCTCTCTCTCTCTCTCATATATATATATATATATATATATATATATATATATATATATATATATATATGTGTGTGTGTGTGTGTGTGTGTGTGTGTGTGTGTGTGTGTGGTCTTTGTTAATTTCTTAAATTGCGTCCTTATTCAAACACCTTTTCATAAGTAATGATTTAAGGGCAAGCAAAGTTTTAGTGTAACTTAGTCAAGAAGCCGTTTGAACTTTCTACTAATAATACTTTACAATACCTTACCAGTTAGGAAAGATAAGACATTAAAAGGGGTCGTTGCATTGAATGATATAGTTATTCTTTCTAATTCCACCCTCCCACTTTCCATCTCCATCATCCAACACACAAGTATTTGACAGGTAACTAGTATATGTAAAAAAAACAACAAAATGGCCGAGAGAAATATAGCACAAAGGGGCTAAAATAAAGACAATAGAAAAGAATGTTAACATAGTAAATAATGGAAATGCAAACCTGGAAACATTCAGGTCCAAGATAGCTCTGTAACATCCGAATGACAGATGCACCTTTTCTATAACTAATTGCGTCAAAAATTTCATCAATTTCTCTGGTATGATTGATGTCAACCTGGTAAGACAAAATAAGATTTGTAGAATAATTCTAAAGCTAGCCCAACTAATAGATGTCAATAACTGGAGATTAAGCACAAAATCCATCTTGCATTTAGCACAATACAAGAAGCGGAATGAATGTTGCTTCATACCTCAATGGGGTGGGATTCTGCAAGCCCATCTAGACGAAGTCCCTCAGTGGCCTCTTCAAGAAACTGAGTCCAAATTTTCCATTCCGGGAACAAGCTATCAGTCGCCAAATAACTCACCTGAATACCGGTCAGAGAAAATTAGAATGAACAGCTCACCGACCCAGTCAATGAACAAAAGCATATACTTCTAAGAAAAGCAGCATACCCATGTAGCAAACCCCTCATTCAGCCATAGATGTGTCCACCATTCCATTGTTACAAGATTCCCAAACCACTGATGAGCAAGCTCATGAGTCACCACAGTTGTAACCTGAAGAAAACCCAACTTTTATTCAACAGGTCCAAGATATAAATCAGACAGTTTAATACCACGTATTATAGGAAGCCAAATAATTTCCAACAAATTTGCATTACCCTCTGCTTGTTAGCAGCGGCAGAATGCTTATCATCATAAAGCAATGCTGTTTCTCTGTATGTAACAAGACCATAATTTTCCATTGCACCAGCAGCAAAATCAGGAATGGCAATCATGTCCAATTTAGGTAGTGAATATGGTGCACCAAAGTACCTACGAGTGTTTTACTCCACAAATTAGAATACATTTTCAAGCAGTTGTTTAGAACTCCCCCCTCCCCCCTACAAACCAAGGAAACTTAAGCTGGAATAAAGGTATATTATCAATAAGAATATTTAGAAACTAATTCCTGGACTACATCAGGGAAAAACTTCCAAGTTTAATCCTCCATGATCCTCTTCTTCATTAGTTTCCTTTTTTGTAAATAAAATGAGAGAAACATATATAGTGAAAGTGATGCATACTCTTTGAAGAGGGGCAGCGTTTTGACAGCAACATGTAATGCGAAGTTCCCTTGATTTGCCTTGCCTACCTGACAGTATACTCGAACAGGAATTCCTGCACAAAGTGATGTTAATTAGCAAACAAAAAATGGTCGCAGATATATTCACTAAGACCAGTATAAGTACCATCAGATGTATAATCCTCAACATAGTCGAACAAGCCAACCACAAATGCCACCAAGTATGTAGACATGATTGGAGACTCTTGATATTGAACTGTTTTAAGATTCCCCATCACTTTTTCTTCTTCAGCTGGCATGTTAGAAAGAGCTACCAGTTCCGATGGTACGTCTAGTGTAATTTTAACGGTGGCCTGGATAGTTCATATCAAGTAAGACGAAGAAAAATCTGAACAACCAAATCTTGTAAGGAACAAATAAAATACTTAACAAAGATTAGAAAAAGAACGAGAAATTATTAGATCATCAAGTTCATACGTGTTTTGTCGGATTTATAGCTAAATATCTTACGACCAGCTGGTTCCAATAGCAATTAACATTACAGAGTAGATAAACAAAGAGAACGTGGAAACACCAAAGACAGTGAAATGCTGGCAATACCTTACAAGCAGGTTCATCCCAGCATGGAAAGCAACGCCTGGCATCAGCTGGTTCAAACTGGGTAACAGCCATATTCTTTTTCTCCCCATTATGCTCGTACGTACTGCAAAGAACCAATCAGTACTGTTAAGCAATCTACATGTAGCACAAACATAATGAAGTAACACGTAAATGAGCCGCAAAATTATCCTGTCAGTTGACTTCTAAAGTAGAGGAACATTGTTTTTTAGTTCTTGGTTGTGAGCATGGATTCTAGACTGTTAAGCAATCTACATAATTATAGTGCAATCATAATGAAGTAACACATAAATTTTCTGTGAAAGTCTCCTGTCAGTAGACCACCTGACCCTTAATCTATACTATATTAAAAGCACGAACCCCCTTATCGAAATGTCATTCACCTTTTTTACCCTTTAAAATTAGATTTCACACTAGACAAAATCGTCATTTAATTATTTCTCTAATTTTTAGAACGTTAAAATAAATTAAATTTTGTTTATTAAACTCTTACTTATTTGAACTATGTATGAAATTCTAATATTTAAAACAAAAATCACTTCAATTCAAATAAACACATAAAATTGAAGGCAAACGTCGAATCAACACATAAAATTTAACACTAACATAAATATCTCAACTTTTACCTTACATATCTAAGACCAATTAAAATGAAAGAATAATCATTAAATAATAATTAGTACTATTTACATAATTAAATAAGGAAACATATATAAATATTATAGCTATATATTTAATATAGGAGCTCAAAAATAAAAACACTCATCTACAATTATAAATAGGGAAATATTGGACTTCGGTAGGGCAGAGTTTCTTTCTTTATTGAATAATTAGATAAATACGATCAACAATCATTATTTTCAAAAACGTATACTTTTTTCTTTAACTTTTCTTTTATAAAAAATATCTCAAACATAAAATTTATATAATTCCTTAAAAATTTGTATTCATTAAGATGGGATACATACACGCGCAAAGCGCGTACCCTAAAGACTAGTCTTTTAAAAAACCCATTGTTATTTGGTTGTCGCTTGTGAGCATTGGCACAACATAAGCAGGACCGCAACCTTTTCCTCTCCTGCTTTGTCGCTAAACTAAAAACACTAGAGGACTACCACCAATTGCTAGGGGAATAAAAACGTTCGATAGATGTATTGGCTTCCTCATCAACAAGCTACATCTAGAACTAATACAGTTACGCCACCACATAGTAATGTTGGGGCCTCACCAACGTATCTTCCGCATAGAGATTATAGAAGTAGGTATAACCCTTGAATTAATCAGTATCTGCCCTAATCCTTATACAGTATAACAAATAGATAGATATCCTTCATAAATATAAAAGACAACAATACAATGAAAATGTTTCATGAGCAATCAATAACCATCTATACTTGGAAAAAGAGAATCAACAGTCATCACTACGCACATTAAAAACCAAGTATCTCAACGTTTAGTTCTTCTGTCTAAAGATGGGAAAAATTAATACCTTCTGTAAAACCCTTTCATCCTATCATTCAGCATTCCTTCAAACGCCAAACTCAGAACTCCAACACCAAGTGGCAAACTTTCTCCAAACTCTACAACCACTATCTCATCCTCTTCAATCAACCCCACCTCCAATGCCTCGAATACCTAACAAACACATGTTCAATAAAACAAAACAACAAGAAAATCACATATCAAACTACTCATGATGAAAAAAGCTTCAATCTTGAAAAGGGTCAATCATGAACAAACACATGGTCAATAAAACAAAAAACAAAAAAATCACATATCAAACTACTTTTGATATAAAAAAGGAAGCTTCAATCTTGAAAAGGGCCAATCAAGAAAAGCATCTTGTTTGAAGATTAAAGCATGGTCAATAAAACAAACAACAAAAAACTCACATATCAAACACACACACACATATAACTTCAAACTTGAAAAGGGTTCAATCAAGAAAATCACCTTGGTTGAGGATTTGAAGAGAACAGACTTGGGGTCAACAGAAAGTTCAGCAGCATTGAGGACAATGAATTTGGTGGCAGAGACAACATCAACGGATATGTCAACGGTGCCGGTGAATTTACAGGCGACAAGGTCTGGTTTCAACCTTAAATCGTACCTCTTAGGGACAACAAACTTGGGAAGACGAGGTTGTCCTTTGAATTGATTGTACTTGTGCTCCGCCATTGTTCAATCTTAATCTTAAGTTAAGATTGTTGGGTTTTTTTCTCTATGTTATAAATCTTGGGATCTGGATGACTCCTATAAAGGAGAGTTGTGTAGTATTTATAGAGTTTGTACTATGAAGTGTGTAATCCTATGTATAAAGGAGAGTTGTTTTATAATTTTTTTTTTTTTCGGTTTATCTCTTTTCATAGAGTTAAAAAACATGTCTATTTTCTAATTTTCACAAGTTTATCCCCTGTTTTTTTTTATTAAAACGATAATGTTATATACACTATCTTGGTTCAAAATGAAGAACTTAATTCTAAAGTTTGTCCAATGATTGTACATTAATTTTTTACTTCTACTTTAATAGGCAATTAATTTTATTGTTATTAATCATTTTTTAATATGTGAACCAACAAATAGTTTACGGGATTTTTCAATCTATAAAATATTTTTATATCATCGTTCCTCGATATGAGTAGAAGGCTCATGCAAAATATTACGTTGAAGGATTGTCTCAACATGATAATCACTAGCTTATAACCTAATATCGTCATGCATTATACATCATTGTATACGGTCAAAATCGAGTTTGCCTTTCGTGTGACCAATCGAGATTAGGGCATGATGGACCGGGGTTCATCATTATAGTATCGAGCTATGATGTGAAGTCGGGCTGCTGAGTTCGAACCCTAGAAACCGACCAAGGTCGGTTTCAACCAAGATCGATATCGAGCACAGGTATACGTCGAGCAAATAGAGACCGAAATCGATCAAGACAGAGATCGAGCCCAGATAGAGGTCGAGCGAATAAAATCCGATCACGATCAAGAGTGGCCGAGTTCGGGCTCGAGTCAAGGAACAAAAGAGCCGTTATAGCCGCATTTGGGGAGAGGATCTCGGCGGAAATCAAGGAAAAACCAATTAATTAATCTGTCATGGGATCCCCACTATATATTTTTAATTAAATCCAAAGTAATATTCCTCCACTATATTAAGAGTAGGTTATCATTGATTCAGGAACTCAATTTTTATTCATTCACGGATTCAGACACACATTCATTCTAATATATACAAAGAACATCGTTAATACTATTTCTCTTGTTTTTGGTATTTTTGGTCATATTGTTTCCTCTATCAGTCGCTCTTCACACAATTTGAAGGTGATTAAATTTGAAGGCTTAGGCTAACTGGTTCATCTGGTTTGTCTCCATCTCTTTTATAACTAATTTCAGTATATACTTATTTATCTTTCCCAATTTATACCGCGTATCCTTAGAACTGCGTATAAATACAACTTTATCCGTTTTTCGGGTAAACAGTTTGGAGCCCACAATGGGGCTAAGGATAATAGTGGTTATTTGGTACGAATCTCTGTAAAACACACTATTTCACACTTGCTCTTGGAAGTGTCTTCGATTTCAGGTTAAAAACGACGAACTCTCAAATAATGGCCCTACCTATCGATAACGAAGCTGGCCTTCAAGATGAGAATAACAACCTGACACCCGGGGATGAAAGACCACTCGTCGACCCCGTTGGAACTCGAGCCGTAGATCCAATTGACGTTAATTCACATGTGGCCATTGAGGCAAACCAACGTTCCGACCCAGAAAACAACATTCATAGTGGAACTCGATCTACAGTTCGAAATACACAAAATGCTGGAGAAGACAGGATCAGCCTGCGTATAATTTTCGAAATATTTCAAGCTCAACAAGTAGCGATAGCTCAGTTGCAGAGCCAAACCCAGGCACCGAGTAGGCTCGAGCCCGGTCCACCCCAAGAAGTCACCCACAAAATGGGGCCAGCTGTAGTGAGGTCGAATGTACAGAAATCGGGGACTAATCCCGAAATTATTAAGATGCTCGAGGAACTGACGAAATGAATAGAGTCAGGAGAAAGGAGGATTGAAGCAAACGAACAAAAGGTGGAAACTTATAACTCCAGGGTTGATCAGATCCTATGTTGAAGGGCTTGGATTCCAAAAGATTCGTGCAAAAGCCTTTCCCCCCAAGCGCAGCTCCAAAACCGATCCCCAAGAAGTTCCGCATGCCCGAAATTCCTAAATATAATGGAACGACCAACCCCAACGAACATATCACCTCTTACATATGTGTCATTAAAGGGAACGATCTAGAAGACGACGAGATCGAATCCGTGTTATTAAAGAAGTTCGGGGAAAGCCTGTCAAAAGGAGAAATGATATGGTATCATAATTTACCGCCTAACTCTATCGATTCTTTTGTTATGCTTGCATATTCTTTCGTAAAAGCACATGCCGGAGCCATAAAGGTCGAAACCAGGAAATCAGACCTTTTCAAGGTAAGGCAAAAAGATAACGAGATGCTAAGAGAGTTCGTGTTTCGTTTCCAAATGGAACGGATGGATCTACCACTGGTCACGGACGATTGGGCCGTTCAAGCTTTCACCCAAGGACTGAACTAACAAAGCTCGATGGCTTCACGAAAGTTGAAGCAGAACTTGATCGAGTACCCCGACCACTACATGGGTCGATGTGCACAATCGATACAATCAAAAATCAGAGTCGAAGATTGTCAGTTAGAAGTCCCTTCAGAGTCTATTTATCCAGCCATGAACCTCGAAAGAACCAAGAGAGACACCAATCGCGAGCCAGGGTCAAGCAAGGATCCATATCGGCCATATAATAAAGATCGGAGGAGCAGCGAACCCGGTCGGAATCATGTGGTAAACGAGAGAAGAAATGATCAAGGTCGAAATAATCAGGGGTCATGACCAAAAATGACTTCGACGGTCCCATCAGGCCTAAAGAAGCACCGAGGCTGTCGGGCCTAACAATTGGAATGTAACTCACCTAAGAGCGATACTACTGCTGAGGTACGACCCCCGTTCGTTTCTCTTTTTGATGCTTCAAAACTAACAATTGTAGGTAACCAACTCGAGGGTGACGCCCAACCTTGGATACCAGCTGCAGCAAAGAAAATGATTCACATTAAAAGGTCCTCGAGAAGTCAAGATTATTGTATGGGCCAAACGGTCAAATAAACCGTGCCCGCATAGATTGTTCAAGCCTTAAGCATAAAACATATACACATGTAATATTATTTCACACAATAATGAAAAGAGGTCCCTCCAAGAATTTATTGCATCCGATTTCTATGGATATATCGAACCCAAGGGCTACTTTTACTTCGAGTTCGAGAAATCATTCTCACTCGACTACATAGCCCAAGGACTATCTTATTTCGAGTTCGAGCAAATCCTCACTCGACCTTAAAGCCTAAGGGCTGCATTTGCTTCGAGTTCGAGAAATCATTCTCACTCGACTACAAAAGCCCAAGGTCTACCTTATTTCGAGTTCGAGCAAATCCTCACTCGACCTGAAACCCTAAGGGCTACTCTTACTTCCGAGTTCGAGAAATCATTCTCACTCGACTACAAATCCCAAGGGCTATCTTATTTCGAGTTCGAGCAAATCCCCCACTCGATCTTAAAGCCTAAGGGCTACTTTTACTCTGAGTTCGAGAAATCATTCTCACTCGACTTCATGGGCTACCTTATTTTGAGTTCGAGCAAATCCTCACTCGACCTTAAAGCCTAAGGGCTACTTTTACTTCGAGTTAGAGAAATAATTCTCACTTGACTACAAAGCCCAAGGGCTATCTTATTTCGAGTTAGAGCAAATCCTCACTCGACCTTAAAGCCTAAGGGCTACTTTTACTTTGAGTTCGAGAAATCATTCTCACACGACTACAAAGGCCAAGGGCTACCTTATTTCGAGTTCGAGCAAATCCGCACTCGACCTTAAAGCCTAAGGGCTACTTTTACTTCGAGTTCGAGAAATCATTCTCACTCGACTACATAGCCCAAGGGCTACTTTTACTTCGAGTTCGAGAAATCATTCTCACTCGACTACATAGCCCAAGGGCTACTTTTACTTCCGAGTTTGAGAAATCATTCTCACTCGACTACAAAGCCCAAGGGCTATCTTATTTTGAGTTCGAGAAAATCCTCACTCGACCTTCAAGCCTAAGGGATACTTTTACTTCGAGTTCGAGAAATCATTCTCACCCGGCTACATAACCCAAGGGCTACCTTATTTCTGTCACGCCCCGAACCTAGGAGCGAGACAAGCACCCCGTGCCTCACCTAACCTGGCGTACCAAATTGCGACTAAGGGACTCTGAACACATAATGTCATACTTTGGCCATGGGGCCACCTTGCAAGACAATTTGCGAAGCAAAATATAAAACTGAATGGAAACTAGCACTAACTAAATATCAATATAAAGCTAGGCCGACAAGGCCGTCATAGCTACTACAGCTGACAAACCACCAATTTATACAAACCCAACATACTGTACTAACCAACAGGATATGCCTACAAGCCTCTACTGATAGATGTACTGTGATCGGAACAGGGCCCCGACCTACCCATAACATATATACAGATATACATAAGATGTACACAAAACTCTAGTCCTGGCAACTCCGAAAGACGTGGAGCTTACCGATCAGGCGGAACTCGGAAAACACCTACTGAGGAGGTCTACCCGTCTGTCTGTCTGAACCTGCACGCATGAAATGCAGCGCCCCCAAAAAGGGACGTCAGTACGAAATAATGTACCGAGTATGTAAGGCAATAAAATAACTGAAATCTGAAACTGAACTGATAATATGATAACTGAAATTAACTGGGAGTCAAAGATGATCTGGAGATATACTTACCTGCTGATACTGACTCAACTCCTTCAATATAGTAAGTAAAATAATTGTACGGCCTTATAAGGCTCGGTATATATAACTGCTCTGCCATAGTAGGCTTGCTTCTAGGCGCTCGGCCATACTAGGCTATGTATCTCGACCATGCTGGGCTCGCTCATAGGCGCTCGGCCACAGTAGGCTCGGTATATAACTTTCCATCTGATCAGTGGTTGCCCAATAGGGGCCTGCCCATCGATTATAGCTCGATGGTAATAAAAATACTGTAATACTGTATATATAGGCTTGCTGCTCTCTTGACTGAAAGAAGACAATACTAAAATTGAATATAGAGTCTCGATAAGGAATAATATTGTAACTTATGAGACTAGAATAGTGTGAATAAATTCATGAATATGAACTTCTCTTTTGTCTCATTACTAACACATGTAGCTACGAGATCATGCCAAAATGAAGGAAGGCTTAGCCTTAACATACCTTATCACAATCTTTCCAATCACCAAGTTGAACTCACCTCTTCGCACCTTAATCTACAAGAATGATAATAATACTATCGTTAAGTTACGAAAGGTACAACTATCGCACAACGAACGACAAACCTATTTTGTATTAAAACGGGCAGCATCTCCCCTATAATATGCCCTTCCTCCAACTTCAAGATAACACCAACAATACAAGGACAGAACAATAACAACATATATACATCATTTTCCAGCCCTATATACACCATCAAATACTACAAAACAGCCCAACACACCCCAATCTCTTCGTACACAAAACGACCACCGTAGTAGTGTCAAACGACCCGAAAATGTTATGACGAACGACCAGCCAACCACCCTACATTTATATGGTGTTTATAAACCCCCTTCCTCCTCCAAAACTCCAAAAAATAGTAATAAAACACGCAGCCCAACAGCAACACAAAACAGTCCACAAAACAGTCCGCTACAAGTGAATAACTCGAACTCACGGCTTCCGATCACCATCCCGTGAGTTCTTACAAGTATAGAATGACTTACCATGAATTTACAGAAGAAAAAATGGATGAAAGAGAGCAGTAAACTCACCTTATTTGTTGGATAACTCAGCTCCTATCTTGGTTCTTCAAACTCTAAGTTTTACCTCCAATTGGAACTTGAAAGGGAGAGAAAATCAATTAGGGTTTGTGGGAAATTTTTGGGAGGATTCTTTGCAGAGCTTATGTCTGGTTATTATGCTCTATTTTAAGTCTAATATATGAAGAAAATAGGCCCTTAAAAGGCCTCTTTGGACGACCCGAAATGGCCCATTTTTGGGCTTTCATTTAAGCAAGTAGGTGACACACCTACTTGTCACCTAGCAGCTTGTGCAGTATCGCAAAAATGCACATATCTCTCTACTCCGATGTCGTATTGACAAATGGTTTAATGCGTTGGAAAATAGACTCATAGATATTTAATTTGATGGGTGGAACACACCATAACTCTAAGTATATTGGGAGAAAATTGCAGTTACATTTGACCCAAAGTTTCAGTAAAACTTATGAATGTAACTTGTGATGACTTTCATCGACTTTTGTTCCACAACTCGCTTGACTTAAAAACATAACACACGGATGTAATACGACTAATATAAATCATAACATAATCTCTTTATCATGTTAATCACCCTAGTCTCACCCCAAAGGTACATGTTATAACATTCCCAACTTGTCGACTTTCGATGAAACATTGTTTTATTTAATTGCTTTAGCTTCTGAACTGTCCAACCCTCTTTGTACTTGTTGTTCATGATCTTCAATATTTGTAACCTCAGAGGTAACATGATTAACTTACTTTATATACTTTTAAATATTATCTCATTTTTTTGTCCTACATTAGTTTGCTTACGATGCATTTTTACATACGAAAATATAGGGTGTAACATCACTCCCCCTTGGGAACATTCGTCCTCGAATGTTTACTCTTGGAGACTTTGGAAACTTTTTCCAGAGTATCCTTCGTACACTAGGTTAAAACCAACCTGCACGTAGCCAGAAACATACTATGCATGCCACACATGGCCAATCTTTATAAATAGCAGCAATTTGCCTCACCGACCGTAAATCATAAATATTGAAAGTGAAAAATAAAAGCTTACCTGATGACCTGCTAGCCTACATAGAGCTATGTTGTAGCGTCCCATCTCGAACCATATCTTCATTTTGAAATAGGTGGGGGTATTTAGACTTCATTTCTTCCTCCGATTCCCACGTCATCTCTTCTACATTCTTGCTCCTCCATAAAACCTTTACGGAAGCTACCTCCTTATTTCGTAGATTGCGGATTTGTCGGTCTAGGATGGCAACTGGAATTTCCTCGTATGACAAGTCCTCTGTAATCTGTACATCATCCGTGGGCACCACTCGGGTAGGATCGCCAATGCACTTCCGTAGCATAGATACGTGAAAAACCGGATGGACAGACTCCAATTGTGAGGGCAACTCTAACTCATAAGCTAGTTGGCCCACTCTCCGAATGATCCTATAAGGCCCAATATACCATGGGCTAAGCTTTCCTTTCTTGCCAAACCTCATCACGCCCTTCATAGGTGATACCTTTAAGAATACCCAGTCATTAATCCTGAACTCTAAGTCTCGTCGCCGCACGTCAGAATATGACTTCTGACGACTCTGAGCTGTCAACAGTCACTCCCGGATAACCTTTACTTTCTCTATGGCCTGCTGAACCAGGTCTGGCCCATGTAACCCAGATTCTCCAACATCAAACCACCCTATAGGAGATCTGCACTTACGCCCATACAAAGCCTCGTACGGAGCCATCTGGATACTGGAGTGGTAACTGTTATTATATGCAAACTTGATAAGAGGTAGATGTTCATCCCAACTTCTTTTAAAATCCAACACACATACTCGTAACATATCCTCGAGCGTCTGAATTGTGCGCTCGGCTTGTCCATCAGTCTGTGGATGAAAAGCTGTGCTGAGATTCACCTGAGTCCCTAGACCTCTCTGAAATGACCTCCAAAAATGTGCTGTAAACTGAGCCCCACGGTCAGATATAATAGAAACTGGTACTCCGTGTAGCCGCACTATCTCCTTAATATATAACTTTGCATAATCTTCTGCTGTATATGTAGATCTGACCGGTAGGAAGTGAGCTGATTTCGTGAGCCTATCGACTATCACCCATATGGAATCGAACTTACGATTAGAACGAGGTAAACCCATGATAAAGTCCATGTTTATCGCCTCCCATTTCCATGTCGGGATCTCTATAGTCTGCATTAGCCCTCCGGGCTTCTGGTGTTCTACCTTCACTTGCTGGCAACTAGTACATTGGGCGACAAACTCAGCAATGTTCTTCTTCATATCATTCCACCAGTACATATCCTTAATGTCATGATACATCTTCGTCGATCCAGGGTGGATGGAATACCATGAATAATGTGCCTCTAACATAATCCTGTCTCGTAGCCCTGCTACATCTGGAACACACAAACGACCCTTGTATCTGAGAACCCCATCTCCCTTGAGCTCTAACAATGGCTTCTTCTGCTGCGGAACTCGCTCTCTCAACTCGACCAACTCTGGGTCCTCGTACTGCCTTTCCTTGACTTCAGCTATGAGGGATGATTTTGCAGTGTTTTGGATTACAACTCCACCATCCTCAGAATCTACTAACCGAACCCCCAACGAAGCCAATTGATGAATATCTCTAGCTAATTGTCTTTTCTCGGGCTCTACATGTGCTAAGCTACCCATAGATCGGCGACTTAAGGCATCTGCTACAACATTAGCTTTCCCTGGATGGTAGAGAATGTTAACATCGTAATCTTTCAATAACTCAAGCCATCGTCTCTGTCGCAAATTCAACTCTTTCTGCTTGAAAATATATTGTAGGCTTTTATGATCAGTAAATATATCAACATGAACACCATATAAATAATGCCGCCATATCTTAAGTGCATGGACAACCGCAGCTAACTCGAGGTCGTGGGTCGGATAATTCCTCTCGTGCTTCCTCAACTGCCTTGAAGCATATGCAATTACCTTCCCATGTTGCATCAGGACACATCCTAACCCGACACCTGATGCATCACAATACACGGCATAACCCTCTAGACCCTCTGGAAGTGTTAGAACTGGAGCTGAGGTCAACTTGTTCTTAAGCTCTTGGAAACTCCGCTCACAAGCCTCTGTCCATTGAAACTTAGTTTCTTTCTGTGTCAACTTCGTCAATGGTGCCGAAAGGGAAGAAAAACCCTCTACGAACCTCCGATAGTATCCTGCTAAGCCTAGAAAGCTACGAACCTCTGTCGGAGTGGTAGGTCTAGGCCAAGATTTCACGGCCTCAATCTTCTGAGTGTCCACCTTTATCCCTTCATCTGATACAATATGCCCCAAGAATGCTACAGACTTCAACCAGAACTCACATTTAGAAAACTTAGCATACAACTTACGATCACGGAGGGTTTGGAGTACCGCTCGCAGGTGGTCCGCATGCTCATCCTCTGAACGGGAATAAACCAGAATATCATCAATAAATACTATCACGAACAGATCTAAAAATGGCCGGAATAGGCTATTCATCAAGTCCATAAATACAGCGGGTGCATTAGTCAACCCGAAGGACATGACAAGGAACTCGAAGTGGCCATATCGGGTCCTGAAGGCTGTCTTCGGAATATCTTTTTCCCGAACTCTGACCTGGTGGTACCCCGACCTCAAATCAATCTTGGAAAAGCATCTAGCTCCCTGCAACTGATCAAACAAGTCATCGATCCTTGGAAGTGGATACTTATTCTTAATAGTTACCTTGTTCAACTGCCTATAATCGATACACATCCTCAGCGAGCCGTCTTTCTTCCGCACAAATAGTACCGGTGCACCCCAAGGTGAGGTACTGGGCCTAATGTAACCTTTCCCCAGCAAATCTTTTAACTGCTCCTTCAACTCCTTCAATTCGGCAGGTGCCATTCTATACGGAGGGACGGATATTGGTTGAGTTCCTGGAAGCAAATCGATGCTAAAATCAATCTCTCGCTCTGGAGGAATACCTGGAAGCTCATCTGGAAACACATCTGCATACTCTTTGACTATGGGAATAGACTGAAGTGTAGGTATCTCAGCATCTGCATCTCTAACTCGCACAATATGATAAATGCACCCTTTTGCGATCATTTTCCTCGCCTTCAGATAGGAAATAAACCTACCTCTGGGTGTTGGTGTATTACCTACCCATTCAAGGACTGGCTCACCCGGAAAATGAAATTTGGCTACCTTTGCTCGGCAATCAACTGTGGCATAGCAAGCTGCCAACCAGTCCATGCCCATGATAGCATCAAAGTCCATCATCTCTAGCTCAACTAGGTCAGTTGAGGTCTGACGACTACAAATTGTCACCGTACAACCTCGGTAAACCCGTCTAGCAATAATCGATTCTCCGACCGGTGTAGATACCGCAAAAGGATCACTTAGTATTTCAGGCACTATACCAAACTTCCTCGCGACAAATGGGGTAATATACGATAAAGTAGATCCTGGGTCTATCAAAGCATAAGCATCGTGAGAGCAAATGGTTAATATACCTGTCACAACGTCTGGTGAAGACTCCTGGTCCTGTCGACCCGCTAAAGCATAGATACGGTTCTGATTACCACTTGAACTGGAACCTCTACCTCTGCCTCGACCTCTACCAGCCGAAGACTGAGACTCACGCCTTGAAGGATGCACGGACATAGACGATCCTGTTGCTGAACTCGCTGGTTGGGCCATTCCCCCAGAATCTCTATTTGGGCAATCTCGCATCATATGCCCCGGACGCCCACATGTATAACAAGCATCAGAACCTGCTCGGCATTGACCCAAGTGTCCTCTACCACAGATGTCACACCGCGGAGGAAATGACCATGTCTGCGCAGAACCTCGTTATCGCTGCAAACCCGACGCCCGTGAGCTCTCACCTGGTCCTGACTGAGTATAGCGGTCATACCCGTAACCCTGTAACTGAGGTGGCGGAGGCCTAGGTGGCCGTCCGAAGTACTGGGTCCTATAACTACCCTGAGATTGCTCCTGAGACCTGGGAAATCTTATCCTCTTACGTTGCCCTTGCTCAGCCCTCTCTGTACCCTGCTGCCGACGCCTACCCCTTTCTATATTCTGGGCGAATGCCTGAATCCGGGAGATATCCATACTATCCTGCAATGCAGCGGTGGCACATGCCTCGGTTAACTCTGGGGCTAACCCTGCTATAAACCTGTGAATCCTGTCCCGCATAGTAGAAACTATGGATGGTGCATATCTGGCCAATGAGTCAAAACGGAGACTATACTCTCGAACACTCATATTACCCTGCTTGAGGGTTAGAAACTGATCGACTCGAGCCTGTCGGATCTCCCGCGGTAAGTACTGGTCAAGGAAAGCATCTGAAAAATTCTCCCAAATAGCTGGAGGTGTATCACGTCCCCTGGACCTCTCCCATCCCTCATACCAAAGGATGGCTATATCTCGGAGTCGAAAAGCTGCTAGCTCAACTGCCTCTTTCTCCGTGGCATGCATAACACGAAAGATCCTGTGAAGCTGATCTATGAAATCCTGCGGGTCCTCCCTCTGATCTGTCCCCGTGAACTCTGGGGGACTCAAAGCAATAAACTCTCGGACCCTTGAACTCCCAGACCCCTCAGAAGTTCCTACACTAGCTGATGCCCTAGCATGTTGCTGGGTAGCTACCAACTGTGTCAACAAATGCACCGCACTCCTTAAGTCCTGATCTGATGGAAGTGGAGGGGAACTGGATGTGCGGTTTCCCTAGGAATCTCTGTAGTTGGTGGAGGAGCCGGTAATGGCTGAGTAGGGGTCTCGCCTTGAGCCTCAGACTGGGCCCCATCTACTGGGGGTACCCTGTTGGTCCCCTCACCTACTACTGTATCTCTCCTCTGGCTAGCCGTAGTCTTCCTAGTCACCGTCATCTGTGCATGCAAACACCAACACATAAGTTTAATTCAAATTTCCTATAACTCAGTTCTATAGCACGATTTAGATTTCAAAGAAGTGTAACCAACTCCTAAATGCCCTGTAGTTCCTTGCTTATATAATGTGGTGCACAACACATCTATAAACAAGACCCTACTAGACACGGCTTGTAGACTCCCTAGGACAGAACTGCTCTGATACCAAGTTTGTCACGCCCCGAACCTAGGAGCGAGACAAGCACCCCGTGCCTCACCTAACCTGGCGTACCAAATTGCGACTAAGGGACTCTGAACACATAATGTCATACTTTGGCCATGGGGCCACCTTGCAAGACAATTTGCGAAGCAAAATATAAAACTGAATGGAAACTAGCACTAACTAAATATCAATATAAAGCTAGGCCGACAAGGCCGTCATAGCTACTACAGCTGACAAACCACCAATTTATACAAACCCAACATACTGTACTAACCAACAGGATATGCCTACAAGCCTCTACTGATAGATGTACTGTGATCGGAACAGGGCCCCGACCTACCCATAACATATATACAGATATACATAAGATGTACACAAAACTCTAGTCCTGGCAACTCCGAAAGACGTGGAGCTTACCGATCAGGCGGAACTCGGAAAACACCTACTGAGGAGGTCTACCCGTCTGTCTGTCTGAACCTGCACGCATGAAATGCAGCGCCCCCAAAAAGGGACGTCAGTACGAAATAATGTACCGAGTATGTAAGGCAATAAAATAACTGAAATCTGAAACTGAACTGATAATATGATAACTGAAATTAACTGGGAGTCAAAGATGATCTGGAGATATACTTACCTGCTGATACTGACTCAACTCCTTCAATATAGTAAGTAAAATAATTGTACGGCCTTATAAGGCTCGGTATATATAACTGCTCTGCCATAGTAGGCTTGCTTCTAGGCGCTCGGCCATACTAGGCTATGTATCTCGACCATGCTGGGCTCGCTCATAGGCGCTCGGCCACAGTAGGCTCGGTATATAACTTTCCATCTGATCAGTGGTTGCCCAATAGGGGCCTGCCCATCGATTATAGCTCGATGGTAATAAAAATACTGTAATACTGTATATATAGGCTTGCTGCTCTCTTGACTGAAAGAAGACAATACTAAAATTGAATATAGAGTCTCGATAAGGAATAATATTGTAACTTATGAGACTAGAATAGTGTGAATAAATTCATGAATATGAACTTCTCTTTTGTCTCATTACTAACACATGTAGCTACGAGATCATGCCAAAATGAAGGAAGGCTTAGCCTTAACATACCTTATCACAATCTTTCCAATCACCAAGTTGAACTCACCTCTTCGCACCTTAATCTACAAGAATGATAATAATACTATCGTTAAGTTACGAAAGGTACAACTATCGCACAACGAACGACAAACCTATTTTGTATTAAAACGGGCAGCATCTCCCCTATAATATGCCCTTCCTCCAACTTCAAGATAACACCAACAATACAAGGACAGAACAATAACAACATATATACATCATTTTCCAGCCCTATATACACCATCAAATACTACAAAACAGCCCAACACACCCCAATCTCTTCGTACACAAAACGACCACCGTAGTAGTGTCAAACGACCCGAAAATGTTATGACGAACGACCAGCCAACCACCCTACATTTATATGGTGTTTATAAACCCCCTTCCTCCTCCAAAACTCCAAAAAATAGTAATAAAACACGCAGCCCAACAGCAACACAAAACAGTCCACAAAACAGTCCGCTACAAGTGAATAACTCGAACTCACGGCTTCCGATCACCATCCCGTGAGTTCTTACAAGTATAGAATGACTTACCATGAATTTACAGAAGAAAAAATGGATGAAAGAGAGCAGTAAACTCACCTTATTTGTTGGATAACTCAGCTCCTATCTTGGTTCTTCAAACTCTAAGTTTTACCTCCAATTGGAACTTGAAAGGGAGAGAAAATCAATTAGGGTTTGTGGGAAATTTTTGGGAGGATTCTTTGCAGAGCTTATGTCTGGTTATTATGCTCTATTTTAAGTCTAATATATGAAGAAAATAGGCCCTTAAAAGGCCTCTTTGGACGACCCGAAATGGCCCATTTTTGGGCTTTCATTTAAGCAAGTAGGTGACACACCTACTTGTCACCTAGCAGCTTGTGCAGTATCGCAAAAATGCACATATCTCTCTACTCCGATGTCGTATTGACAAATGGTTTAATGCGTTGGAAAATAGACTCATAGATATTTAATTTGATGGGTGGAACACACCATAACTCTAAGTATATTGGGAGAAAATTGCAGTTACATTTGACCCAAAGTTTCAGTAAAACTTATGAATGTAACTTGTGATGACTTTCATCGACTTTTGTTCCACAACTCGCTTGACTTAAAAACATAACACACGGATGTAATACGACTAATATAAATCATAACATAATCTCTTTATCATGTTAATCACCCTAGTCTCACCCCAAAGGTACATGTTATAACATTCCCAACTTGTCGACTTTCGATGAAACATTGTTTTATTTAATTGCTTTAGCTTCTGAACTGTCCAACCCTCTTTGTACTTGTTGTTCATGATCTTCAATATTTGTAACCTCAGAGGTAACATGATTAACTTACTTTATATACTTTTAAATATTATCTCATTTTTTTGTCCTACATTAGTTTGCTTACGATGCATTTTTACATACGAAAATATAGGGTGTAACAATTTCGAGTTCGAGAAAATCATCACTCGACCTTAAAGCCTAAGGGCTACTTTCACTTCGAGTTCGAGAAATCATTCTCACTCGACTATATAGCCCAAGGGCTACCTTATTTCGAGTTCAAGCAAATCCTCACTCGACCTTAAAGCCTAAGGGCTACTTTTTCTTCGAGTTAGAGAAATCATTCTCACTCCACTACAAAGCCCAAGGTGTCATGCCCCGAACCTGGGAGCGAGACTGACACCCGATGCCTCAACTAACCTGGTGTACCAAATTACGACTAAGGGACTCTGAACATATAATATCATAATTTGGCCATGGGGCCACCTTGCAAGACAATTTGCGAAGCAAAATATAAAACTGAATGGAAACTAGTGCTGACTAAACATCAATATAAAGTTGGGCCGAAAAGGCCGTCATAACTACTACAACTGACAAACCACCAAAATATACATACCAGCTCTACAAGCCCAACATAGTGCACTAACTGACATGATATGTCTATAAGCCTCTACTAATGGATATATTGTGATCGGAACAGGGCCTCGACCTACCCATAACATATATACATAGATACAGAAGATGTACACAAAAATCTAGACCCGATAACTCCGAAGGACGTGGAGCTTACCGATCAGGCTGAACTCTGGAAACACCTCCTGAGGAGGTCTACCCGTCTGTCTATCTGAACTTGCACGCATGAAATACAGCGTCCCCAGAAAAGGGACGTCAGTACAAAATAATGTACCGAGTATATAAGGCAATAACATAACTGAAAGTTGAAACTGAACTGATAATACAATAACTGAAAGTAATTGGGAGTCAAAGATGATCTGGAGATATACTTACCTGTTGATACTGACTCAACTCCTTCAATATAGTAAGTAAAATAATTGTTCGGCCTTATAAGGCTCGGTATATATATAACTGCTCTGCCATAGTAAGCTCGCTCATAGGCGCTCGACCATACTAGGCTTTGTATCTCGGCCAACTGAGCTCGCTCATAGGCGCTCGGCCACAGTAGGCTCGGTATATAAGTTACCATCTGATCAGAGGTTGCCCAATAGGGGCCTACCCATCGATTATAGCTCGATGGTAATGAAAATACTGTTATACTGTATATATAGGCTTGCTGATCTCTTGACTGGAAGAAGACAATACTAAATTGAATATAGAGTCTTGATAAGGAATAATAATATAACTTATGAGACTAGAATAATGTGAATAAATTCATGAATACGAACTTCTCTTTATGTCTCATTATTAACACATGTAGCTACGAGATCATGCCAAAATGAAGGAAGGGCTTAGCCTTAACATACCTTATCACACTCTTTCCAATCACCAAGTTGAACTCGCCTCTTCTCACCTTAATCTACAACAACTATAATAATACTATCATTAAGTTACGGAACGTATAACTATCGCACAACGAACGACATGCTTATTTTATATTAAAACAGACAGCATCTCCCCTATAATCCTTACTTCCTCCAAATTCAAGATAACACCAACACCACCAAAAACAACAATAACAATATATATACATTATTTTCCAACCTTATGTACACCACACAATACTACAAAACAGCCCAACACACCCCAATCTCTTCATACACAAAACGACCACCGTAGTAGTGTCAACAACCCGAACATGTTACGACGAACGATCAGCCCAATATCCTACATTTATGTGGTGTTTCTCCACACCCTTCCTCCTCCAAAACTCCACAAAACAATAGTAAATCATGCAGCCCAACAACAACACCAAACAGTCCATAAAACAATCCATAAAACAGTCCGCTACAAGTAAATAACTCGAACTCACGGCTTCCGATCACCATCCCGTTAGTTCTTACAAATATAGAACAACTTACCATGCATCTACAACTGTAAAGAATGGATGAAATAGAGCAGTAAACTTACCTTATTTGTGGGATAACTTAGCTCCTATCTTGGTTCTTCAAACTCTAAGCTTTACCTCCAATTAGAACTTAAAAGGGAGAGAAAATCAATTGAGGTTTATGGAAAATTTTTTGGGAGGATTTTTGCAGAGATTAAGTCTGGTTATTTTGCCCTATTATCATCCTAATATATGAAGAGGATAGGCCTTTAAAAAGGCCTCTTTGAACGACCCGAACTGGACCAGTTTTGGATTCTCGTTTAAGCAAGTAGGTGACAGTTTGCACAGTCTTGCAAAAATGCCCATATCTCTCTACTCCGATATCGTATTGACAAACGATTTAATTAGTTGGAAAATATACTAATATATATTTAATTTGATGGGTGGAACACCCCATAACTCTAAGTATATTGGGAGAAAATCGCAGTTACATTTGACCCAAAGTTTCAGTAAAACTTATGAACGTAACTTGTGATGACTTTCATCGACTTTTGTTCCACCACTCGCTTGACTTTAAAACATAACACACGACTATCATACGAATAACATAAATCATAGCATAACCTCCTTATCTTGTAAAACACCCTGGTCTCATCCCAAAAGTACATGCTATAACATTCCCAACTTGTCGGCTTTCGACGAAACATTATTTTCTTCAATTCCTTTAGTTTCTAAACCTTCCAACCCTCTTTGTACTTGTTGTTCATGATATTCAATATTTGTAACTTCCTAGGTAAATGATTAACTTGCTTTATATATTTTCAAAGATGATCTCATTTTTGGGTCCTACATTAGTTTGCTCACGACGCATTTTTACGTACGAAAATATAGGGTGTAACACAAGGGCTACCTTATTTTGAGTTAGAGCAAATCCTCACTCGACCTTAAAGCTTAAGGGATACTTTTATTTTGAGTTCGAGAAATTATTCTCACTCGACTACATAGCCCAAGGGATACCTTATTTCGAGTTCGAGCAAATCCTCACTCGACCTTAAAGACTAAGGGCTACTTTTACTTCGAGTTTGAGAAATCATTCTCACTCGACTACATAGCCCAAGGGCTACCTTAGTTCGAGTTCGAGAAATAATTCTCATTCAACCGAAAAGCCCAAGGGCTACCTTAGTTCGAGTTCGAGAAATCATTCTCACTCGACCGAAAAGCCTAAAGACTACTTTAGTTCGAGTTCAAGATATAACTTTCACTCGCCCGTAAAGGCTAAGGGCTACCTTAGTCTGAGTCCGAGAAATCACTCTCACTCGACCGAAAAGCCTAAGGGTTACCTTAGTTCGAATTTGAGCAAATCATTTCACTTGAACTCTATTCGTCAAGTCTAAAAGCTATCTCATTTCGAGTTTGAACATTCACTCGGGGACTACCTATAAGAAACGGTTGAGTTCGAACATTCACTCGGACCTTCAAATAATTATCCCATGTTAAGGCACTTTTTGAAAATTAACAAGAAAGACAAAAGATTCAGAATCTATAGAAGGAAGAAAGTTTTATATATATATATATATATATGTACGAGAAATCATTTACAAAGGCACCATGGCCCGATCAAGTTTTTCTACAAAAGACCAAAACGGTCTTAAAAGAAAGAAGAAAAATTCTAAAGGACTTAATCCTCTCCAAGAGCAGCATCTTCTCCCTCGAGGCCTCCTTCACTTTCAGATCCGCTCATATTCCCGGTATCATCATCATCGGGAAAGGCCAACACTCTGGCTTCGGCTTCAAGCTCTTTTGCATTATCGATCCCGGCTGTAAGATCGAAGCCACGAGCGTGGATTTCCTCTAGAGTCTCCCTCCGAGATTGGCATTTAGCATGCTCAGCAACCCAATTTGCTCGAGCCTGAGCAGCCTCAGCAACCTCTTTAGCTCGAACCTGAGCAGCTTCAGCATCGGACCGGTAGACAGCCTCCATTGCATCAGCATTAGACGTGGCTATTTCGACCTCCGATTTGGCCGCTTCAAGTTCCGTGGACAGTCTCTCTCGATCAGAAGTTGCTGAGCCCAACCGAGACTGGAACTCCTCGATAGTCTTGGCTTGCACCAAGGCTCTCTCTTTCAAGCTTCGGAGTTGGGTCTCATCCGAGGCCAGTTGAGCCTGGGCAGTCTCCTTTTTAGAGGCAATGCGGTCTATGTTCTTTTTCCACTCCTCGGCCCCCGCTTTCACTGCATCCACTTCGGCACGAAGATGCCTAATCATATCGAGCTTTTGCTGAACCTGTGGGACCGAACTGTTAGTCATCACACCCAAGTTAGTGTCATTAACTTCAAAGATTCTTTTTACCTACTCAGACAAATCGACTTGTTCTTTCCGAGTTGCTTCTAGCTCGGCCCGAAGTCCTTTTGCTTCTCCTTCCCTCTGCTCACTAAGAAGCTTGAAAGTATCTCTCTCCTCAATAAGCCCTCGAATTTCGGCTTCGGACCGACTTAGCTCCCATCGGGATCGGAAAAATACCTCGTGATAGAGTGTAGAAGCCTACAACAAATAATAAGGAGTTATACAAAAGAAGAAAAATACAAGTATGAAAGTTGACAAAGAGAAGACGAACTTACCCGATTCAGGGCCTGTTGAGCTTTATTGAAAAGACGAGGAATCCCCACCTTGCCCGAGCTCTTCTTTGAAGCCTCCAAATCGCTAACACCGGTAGCATCTTCTACCCCAACAAAATAACCATGGAAAGGATCTTCCTCTCCATGGGCTCTTTCCCCACGATAAATCCCTACGACATGGGCGTCACGTATCATCGATTGCGAAAATCGAGGAAACGAGGGGAATCTTCGATCTCTATTGTCCTGGGTAGGTTTTTTGGGGCACAACCTCCATCTTGGGGAGCCTCAAGCTTATTTTCTGCACAGGCATCCACCGCCTCTTCGACGGTTTCTTTGCCCCGAGGTAAAACATCCTCGGTCCTCTTCGGCTCGGGAACTTGGGTCGAAGTCTCCTCCTCACCAAGCCTGGAAGGAGCAATATCAACCACCGCTGGCACTAAAAGTTTTTGAATATCGGTGCCAGCTCGTGCACGGGGCACCAGCCCAGAGTTACCTTCTTCTTCTTCTTCTTCTTCTTCTTCTTCCCTTAGACGCAGGACCGACTCCATAGTCAGTGGGATTGTGATCCCTTTGGGTTTACTAGTCACTCTCTTCTTGAGTTTTTGATCTTCGGAGTCTGAGGCCCTTTTCCTCTTAATCGCCTTCGCCGGTTTTGAGATAGGCGGCAAAGCTTCTTCATCACCTGACAGGGCCCTCATGACCGTATCTTTTCCGAGACCTCCAAAGGGAGAAGATAAGTAAACTCATGCTTTAGATAAACATGTCACCTTAAATGATAAGTGAATCGGTAAGCCAAGATGAAAGCTTACCATGGGTACGAGCTTCTCACCGACCCTTTGACAAATCGCGCCATGAGCGCTCGAAAAATGTTGACGTCGAAACCAGGTTTTTAACCCAGTTCTCGAGGTGGGGAATCGCACCCGACATCCAAGTAGTGGATGCATCAAGAAAGACACTAATAAGAAAGGATGAAGAAGTAAAATAACAAACAGAAATTTAAAATGGGATCATACTTACATTTCATATTCCATTTCTCAGGAAATGGCATGCTCTCAGCCGGGATCAGGTCCGAGGTCTTCACTCGAACAAACTGACCCATCCAGACCTGATCCTTGTCTTCATCTATACTCGAGGTGAACACCTTGGTGGCACGACATTGAAGCTTTATCATCCTGCCTCGGTAAAGTCGAGGGCTATATAATCTTATGAGGTGATCGAGAGTGAAGGGAAGCCCATTGATTTTGCTCACAAAGAAACGGAACAAGATCACGATCCTCCAGAAAGAAGGATGAATTTGGCCGAGGGTCACCTGGTATTTCTTGCAAAAATAAATGATGACTGGATCGAGGGGATCCATCGTGAAAGGGTAAGTGTAAACACTTAGATACCCTTCCACGTGGGTAGTGATCGCTTCCTCCGGTGTCGGTATCACAACCTCTTTGTTTACCCAATTACAATCTTTCTTTACTAAATCAAGGAGACTTATTGGTATCGAGCATATATATCTCGATACCGGCTCGCATCGACCGACAACCAAAGAGAGTTTATCGACCTTAAAGTCAGAATCAATAACACACACCCCGGGAACAAGTTCTTCAAGGCGTGGCTCCCACCACTCATTTCTCACCGGCCGGCCGAGATGAGGAAGCCGCCTCTTTCTGAGGAACGGTTTTAGATATCTTGGCCATCTAAATTTTCAAGAACAAAGAAGATGGAAATATAAATATTTTGGTGTTTGGTGAAGAACAAGCACAGAAATTTTTAGAACCTCGAAATAGAGAACTTTGGAGAAGGCAAAGAACTCTGAAGGTTGGAATGAGAAGAGTTGAAGGTAAAAGTTTAAAATAATGAGGAAGGGGGCTATTTATAGGTTTCACAATGACGGTTCAAAATTGGCAGTGGCCGACCATCGACTGACGCGCATTTAATGCCTTGGTAACTGAACCGACGGGACATTTGTCACATACGTCACAATCGGGCTCGACGCAGACATCAGTGTGTATCTAGTCAGAGGTTGAAAAATCATATCGTTTCTCGCCACATTCTTTCCGAGAAACGAGGGGACTATCTGTATACGGTCAAAACCGAGTTTATCCTTCGTGTGACTAATCGAGATTGGGACATGATGGACCGGGGTTCGCCATTGTAATATCGAGCTATGATGTGAAGTCGGGCTGCTGAATTCGAGCCCTAGAAACCGACCAATGTTGGTTTCAGCCAAGATCGCTATCAAGCCCAGATAGAGGTCGAGCAAATAGAGACCAATCGAGACCGAAATCGGCCAAGACCAAGATCGAGCGAATAAAAGCCGATCACGATCGAGAGCGGCCGAGTTCGGGCTCGGGCCAAGGAACAAAAGAGCCATTATGGCCGCATTTGGGGAGATGATCTCAGCGGAAATCAAGAAAAAATCAATTAATTATTTATCATGGGATCCCCACTATATATTTTTAATTATATTCAAAGTAGGATTCCTCTACTATATTAAGAGTAGGTTATCATTGATTAAGGGACTCAATTTTTATTCATTCACGGATTCAGACACACATTCATTCTAATATATACAAAGAACAACACTAATACTATTTATCTTGGTTTTTGGTATTTTTGGTCATATTGTTTCCTCTATCAGTCGTTCTTCACCCAATTTGGAGGTGATTAAATTTGAAGGCTTAGGTTAACTGGTTCATCTTGTTTGCATCCATCTCTTTTATAACTAATTTCATTACATACTTATTTATCTTTCCCAATTTGTACCAATTTATACCGCGTATCTTTAAAACTACATATAAATTCAACTATATCCGTTTTTCGGGTAAACAATCATATATAACGATTTATTTGTATGTGTTTTACGTAATAGAATGTGTAAATCTGCTAGGATTCAAAAAATCTTATTCCTACTCCGTAATAAATAGTGAGAGCTTATACAATTAGTTATGTCTGAATTTAGCATTTATTTTGGTAATATATAGGTAATCTGCCAACTAGATAGTAGATACTGTTTACATTATTACTTCAAGATAGACGCATCATAGGGAATTCCTTTCACAACTAAGATAACCTACAAAGTTTAAAGCTTTTAAGTTACTAAAGTATCATATTTTATTTGGGTAAAAGTTCTAATTTATGAATCCTAGCGACTACTGATTGCAATTCAGTAATTTCGTATTGACCGGATGCATTTTTAGTTTTAAAACGATGAATAAAGCTAACATCCTAGAGAGTTGAAATATTATGTGTCTGCAATTACTTTAAAATGTATTTTCTACAAATATAAAGATGATAATTTAACTTTTATCCTCACCATATTTGGCAACTTAAAAATATTAGTAGCTGTCACTTTGTGGCCTAGGATACATGGCTAACTTAGCTTTCAAAAGAGATCGAAACTTATAGCAAGTAAAGAATAACTTTATTATTATTACAAAAAATTGATGTGTATACATGACGAGCGCTAAACACACACTTAAATATGCTCGCTAGTCGAATATAGTATAATATAATATCGTATCCACATGAATTAGAGTTAAACAGTATTTTCGTAGTTTATAGCTTGGTTGCTATCCAAGATGATCAACGATTAAGAATTATGTGATTAAAAACTACAATTAACTAAGAATCTATGATTATTGACTAATGACAAACGAACAAAAGTAAGCAAGAAAAATATCAATGGGGAAAAATAAGGATTGATTGGATAGGTGCAAGATAAATGTGTGGGATGTAACTCTAGTTAATTCACTTCTAATGTTCAAGTGAGTCTCTTATTAGTTCAAACATTTAGTAGAAACTCTTCTCTCGATTAAGTGTCAACCTCACAATATGAACCAATTTAAGCTCAGTGAAGATATGCAAAAATTCGTAGTGGATTGGTGTTTAGGAGAATCTCTCTCGATTATCCTCCTAATTAGGGTTAAATAATAATTCAACTAGCCTCTTTCGATTACTAAGAAGAATTAATGAACTCAACCTACAAGATAATGCAATAATATCACAAGTTATACCTCTCTCGATTACATGAACATGTGAATATAGATGCAACAATTAAATAATCCAAAACGATTCAATACATAAAAACTAGAGTTATAATCCACAAACAAATATCAATTCACCAAATCTATCAAACCCTAAATAGAACTATTCTATGGATATGGAGAAATTCATCACAAATATTGTTAAAATAAAGAAAAACATACAACGATCCAAACTCCTGTCTTGAGTGAGGATGGAATGACAAATTCCTTGTGCTTCTTCTTCTCTCACTCCTCCTTAGCCTGCTTAGGTCTTAGATGTGTCCAAAATCCATAAAATACTATTTTTCCATGTATATATACCAATTAGGGTTGGGCCCAAACGAATACATCTTTTCCTACGCGAAATAAGACATTTTCCGGCGTCGGACGTGCGCAGCCGCGCACCTAGGAGTGTGCTCGCGCATATGGCCGCGCACTTTGGACATTGTTTTGCCTCACTTGCGCGCCCAGTGCGCGCTCGCGCACCTGGGTGGCCTCTGAACTTTGCCAATTTCTGACATAAATTTACACTGCTGCATCGCACAGTGCGTCACACTAGTGTATTTTTTCAGCAATTGATTCTTCCTTGAATTTTGACGTCTAACAGTGATCCTCGACCCCCGAACACGATCCCGGCTTAATTCCTTGAGCTTTTACTCATACTTCAAAGCTCCAAATTACTCGAATTAACTCTATAACATCTACATCACTCGGAATCACTCATACAAGGCATAAAACACATAATAAGTGCAAAACACTAGCGATTAAAAATCAAACTCAATTAAAGTGCAGTAAATTAGAGTGCAATAAATGACTAAAATACGAGATTATAGCCTACCATCAATACCTCACATGAAAGCATGATTATTTTAATAAAAGAGTACCGAATCTTATTAGGCTTTTAGTTTAAGAATCATAGCAAGAGAACAATTCAAATTCTTTCTTCCTTGTCTCTTCACACTAGGCTCTATATAGGGTAAAATATGCTATGACACGTGGCCGTCCAAAAAAGGGACACGTGAAACCCAAGACAGGATTGGCCAAATACCGAAGGCAACTGTTTCGTTTGTCACCAGAAAGAATAATGCTCATAAAGATATGATAAATGCTCTTCGTGCGGTAACATTTAATAGAGAATATTCCATGGCATTAAGAGCAATTACCCGTTACAGAAAATTTGGCATTTATGTTCACCGTTACTTCTTCATCAATGTCCCTCATAATTGACATTAAAGAAGGGCACGATCCTAGGACCTCCTTCATAGCTATAAATAGTGAGCTCAGTTTTCATTGGAAAGGACACAAATTTTCTGGCAAACTTACGCTACATTCTATACAAAGCTCAATACAATCTTATCTTCTTACTTTTTGATTTCGTTGTTGTTGTGCCCGGAAACCCTGTTTCTGGAACTGTTGCTTCTACTGTTTCGTCTATATCATAAGGTTAAGTATTGCATAATTCTTCGATTATTTTATTATTTCAAGATCAAATTAATTCATTTGTCTAGAAATCACGTATAAATCCAACTGTATCGTTTTACGGATAAACAGTTTGGCGCCCACCGTAAGGCCTAGACAACTGTGTATTTAAACTAATCTTTTCTTTTTTACTAACGCGTTTTATTTATTTTGTCTTAGAAAAATTATAAGAAATGGCAGATAACACTGTTAACAACATGCACAACCCCGAGATTCAAGGGGATCAACCTCATTTCGAGGACTCAATCAGTGACACCCATAATGAGGGAAATGACGCTACACCGGTGCATGACTGATAATATCCTCGAGATGTTCGAGAGACAACTCCCGATGATATTGATGAGGAACATGTTGTTGACGCGGTAAGGGTCTTGCAAGAGCAACATGCGATCATTCTAGGCCACCTCACGCGACATGACAAGGTTATGACAGAGTTGAAACAGGCACTGTCGGGAGCTTCAACTAATGCAAACAAACGAGTTTCGATTCCTCCCGGGGTTCCCGCGAATCAAACAACGCAGAGGGTTGACAACAACACTCCCAGGGGTGAAATTGACTCCGATGGGGCAGGGGGGAGCGGATCCGGCCTCAACAACGAGAATGATCCTTTCAAGAATAAACTTTTACGATTTATGAGGGAAGTGAACGCCCGCATGGACCAGATCCCGAGCGCACCACCAGTGCTGAAAGGTCCGGACTCGAAAAAGTATACTCAATTGCCATACAAGCCAAGTGCGACACTAGAGTTAATTCCGAAGCGGTTCAAAATGCCTGATGTGCCAAAGTATGACGCAACTTCAGACCCCTAGGAGCATATTACCACCTACACAACGGCGGTAAAGAAAAATGATTTAGCTCCTCACGAAATTGAATTTGTGTTGCTAAATAAATTTGGAGAAACCCTCACGAAGGGAGCCTTGACGTGGTATTCACTGTTACCCTAGCATTCCATAGACTCCTTTGAACGCATCACAGGGAAGTCCTTCCCAAGTAAGATAACCTATAAAGTTTAAAGCTTTTAAGTTACTAAAGTATCATGTTTTATTTGGGTAAAAGTTCTAATTTATGAATCGTAGCGACTACTGATTGCAATTCAGTAATTTCGTATTGACCGAGTGAATTTTTATTTTTTATTTTATTTTAAAAACGATGAATAAAGCTAACATCCTAGAGAGTTGAAATATATATTATGTGTCTGCATTTACTTTCATATGTATTTTCCATAAATATAAAGATGATAATTTTCCACTTTTTTCCTCATCGTATTTGGCAACTTAAAAATATTAGTAGCTGTCACTTTGTGGCCTAGGATACGTGGGTAACTTAGCTTTCAAGGGAGATCGAGACTTTTAGCAAGTAAAGAATAACTTTATTGTTATGAAAATTTGATGTGCATACCTCACATGAAAGCATAATTTTTTACTTTAATAAAAGAGTGCCGAATCTTATTAGGCTTTTAGTTTAAGAATCATAGGAAGAGAACAATTCAAATTATTTCTTCCTTGTCTCTTCACACTAGGCTTTTCATCTAGTACGAGAATAATGTTTTACATTAAGAACCATTGAAAAAAATAATGCAAATTCTCTCTTTCCTCTTTTTAAAGGTTGACATTATTCTTGCACGTCTTCTATAGTTACGAATCATATCTTCATTTAATTATGCTAATCAGTAGTGTCCATGTGTTAGATCTAAACAAGCACTTAATTTCAACATCTTTTTCTATTGAGTCGCAATTTTTAAGATGCTTGTTTGTTTTTGTTCCCTTTCTAATAGTTTTTTAATATATACATTTCACAAAATCAATAAGACTAGCAATGAATTTTAGGGTAAGTCACTGCTACCTCTATTTTGTTTTGGGATATTGCTTCGACTAGTTTAATAAATCACTTGAGAGCTCCTATTATAGTGAAATTATAATTCAAAAACATCCTTTAATTCACCAAACAAAAGATCAATAACAATTCTAGAACATTTCATCAATTTTTAAAAAAATTAATTTTTAAGAAAAGGTACAAATATATCATAAAAATAGAAGGACAAGGAAAAAAAAAGGGTAACATAATGATTCACTAGGGAATAGGAGTATAATTTTCTGTCTTCATATAAAACTATTTTTTAAAAGAAGGCGTTGTTTCTTAAACCTAAATAGAGGTGGCTGTAGCACTGCTCATATACAAACTGGAAAGGAGGTATTAGTAGTTAATTACTAATATTACGTTGCTCAAAATAAATTGAAAAAAAAACTTTAACTTAGTTATTACCTTGCACTGACTTCCAATCAATCTATATTATATTAAAAGGAGGGTAGTATGGATTGTGGTTAAGCCAAGTGGCAAGCTAAAATGAAGCCACTTGGCAATTTTAGGACAACATTAATAATTAGAAATTATAAATGAAAACATAATTAATAGAAGTAGTTTAATGAATCTTATACATAATCTAAATAGATCTTAGACAAATCTAATCTATATATCTATATTTATATGTATATTTGTATCTATATGTATATCTATATATTGATCCACTCATAGATTTTCTTCTATATTAGCTAGATTAATCTACTCATAGATTTTCTTCTATATTATCTGGAAATATGGAGGCAAAAAATTAATTAAAAACTATAATCTATATCTTCTATATTATATTAAAAGGAGGGTAGTGAAGCATAACGTTAAGCCAAGTGGCATATTGAGAAAAAGCCATTTGGCGCTTTTTTAATAAAATTTAAATAGACTTTATGACAAAATCTACTATAGACTAACAAGATTAGGACAAACTCTTATCTAAATTGTTTAAGAAATATTTCTATAATTGATAGTTTCTATATAGCGATTTTCAAGCGTAACAAAAAATATATTTAAAAACAATATTGGTATGACGTGGAATAGTTATTTTTAAAATGTAAACAAATTATTTTGAAATGAGATTATTTTTTTAATTATAATATAATTTTTAAAATAAAATATAAGATATTCTTAAATTTTAGTAGAGAATTTTTAAAATAATTATAATAGAAGTCATATCATGGATAAAATAAAGAAACAAATTTTAGTAGAGAGTTTTTAAAATAATTATAATAGAAGTCATATCATGGATAAAATAAAGAAATAGAAATCTTATGGATTATTACATAAATATCCGGCCAGATTTATTGTTTACTTTTTATAGTTAATATACATAGATGATATACCGATAACACACGATTATACACATGTTATATATGAATTATATATAAATTACACATCCTCAATTTTTTAATTTAAGTGATTGGGTGAGCACCTGTTTAGGTTGATAAAATAAAGCCAAAAGAAAAATATGACAGAATTTCAACCAAAGACATAAAAATAAGATAAAAGAAAATAAATATAAAACATTGTATGAAAAATCTAAAAACCATAAATAAGAGACGACAACGAATTTCTTCTTATGTTTCATATTTGTTGAGTGTAAAAAATTTGGAAGTCGATCTCATCGATTTCAAATATTTTTTTCAACTCAAATACATGGATTATAAGATAAAGATATATTAGAATTTTTTTTTATTTACATTGTGTGTCATTTTTTAAAAAACCACTATTACCAACAAATTGATATGATATTCGAATTAGAATTTAAATGCAATTTAAGTAGTTTACATTGAGATTAGGCCAAGTATAGTGTCAAGAAAAAACTACTTGGCAATTTTAAGACAATATATGCAATAATATATAATAGCAATCAATTAATCTAACATTTAATGATTCAAAGAACAAATTTTTTTTAGATGTAGGGTATTCAAAATTAAAAATCTGTGGCTAGAGATATCGATAAACTGAAAATGGAGTCATACTGAAATAAAGTTTTATCGGTCAAAGAATTATTTAAATTTTTAGATAGCTGATTAAAGTAGATTTTAAATTAAGGATAATATCTTCACTTGCATCATTATGAAGATAATCATTATTGAAATATATATAATGTTTTAGAAATTGCAATTTCAAAATAGAAATATTTTTTTAAATATAATAGCATACCAAATAAGAATTCAAGTCGTAGTAAAAGAGTCATGTAGTAACCAAAGAGGCGTTCATATTGTGAACCTCTGTGCTTTTGCCATAGCTCATAAATACGAGTTATTATTTCGCTTTGTGACTATATTTAGGTTCCAACGACACCAATAAGAATGATGTAAAAATAAAATTATCACTACTAGATTAGAAAATATTAGCCCTTTTTCATGTAGTGTTTCTTAATTAATATCTAACGATTATCTATAATTATTTAGAAGGTTTAAATTTTAAGGTTATTTACATATAATTCAAATAACTCAAATATTTAACATGGTTAATGTCAAATATCAAAATGAAGTCATACTAAAAAAAAAATCACTGGCTAACGATTTTTTTAAATTTTGGATAGCCGACTAAAATGAGTTTTGAATTAAGGATGATATTTTCACTTACATTATTATAAAAATAATTATTATTGAAAAATAAAGTTTTAAAAACTAAAATTTTAAAATAAAATATTTTTGAATAATATCAACACACCAAATAAGAGTTGAAGCAGTAGTAAAAGTATCAAGTCGTATCCAAAGAGTCCTTCATAGTTTCAACCTTTGATTGTTTTTCCATAAATATGAGTTATTATTTTGCTTCCTGAATATTTTTTGGATCCAATGACACCAGCGAAAATGGTACCAAAAAATAAATAAATTGAATTATAACTAGGAGATTTGAGAAATGTTTAATCATTTTTATGTAGTGTTTCTTAATTAATATCCAATGATTATTTATATTTATCGAGAAAGTTTAAATATTAAGATTATTTACATATAATTCAAATAACTCAAATATTTAACATGGTTAGTGTCCGCGCATCCGCGCGGGGTGCTAATACTAGTTATATCTAACACAAACAGGCAAAGTAAATTCTCTGATTAATTGGTGAAATTCTTCCCTATTGTGATTTATGCCTTTGTCTCTAAGTAAAGTTTTTTTCTTTTTCATATCTACTACACTACTAGAGAGTCATATAGACAAAGATAATATGACCAAAAAAAATAAAATATAGACAAAGATAATAGACAGTAATTCATAAGCTGTACGCATTTTATTCCTTTATTTTTGTGGATGGTTCAACTTAGCTCCATTTTTCAAGAAATTTCCTACAACAAGTTTTTAAATAAGTTTTTTTGGTAACTTATAAACACAGCAAGTTTGTTAATTCGACAAGACTTGTATATCAAAGTTATACTTCAAGGTTCAAGGTTATTTTTGTTCAACTTCCTTGAATAAGGACAAAATCTAAACGGCGGTGGAAATAATTCTATTTGTGCAAATCACCCTAGGTTTTGCCATACTTTTGGGACCACTATTAAAGTTATACCATGCTAGTTTCAGAAAGTAAATCTTGAATTTTTGTATCTTTCAAATTCAACTTCGGGAATTCGAATCAAGTAGTTCAATATCTTCAATGCAATTTCAGAAATCAAATCTAAGATTCCTCTATATTTCAAATGCAACTTTAAAAATCAAATCTAAGATTCCTCTATCTTTCAAATGCAACTTTAGAAATTCAAATATTAAGTAATTCAATCTCTTTAATATAATTTCAGATTTTAAATCTTAAGTTCTAAAACATGAACTTATTCTTCGAATTTCAACAATCCAACATCAAAATCTACTCCAAATGAGCTCAAATATAAAACATAACTTTCAAATATTATAAAGACTAAACATTGTTTGTACCACTTGAAGACATACTATCTAATATCCTTGAAAAGCATTGCCAAACATAGCTACATGAACACAACAAAGGTTCAACACCACGAAAGCATGTCCTTGACAAACAAGGAAGCTGGAAACATAAAAATAAATTAACTTTTCCAAAAGTTTAAAGTCACCGCCGGCTATCGGCTGTCGCCCACAAACTTTATGATTAAATATATACATAACTATTCCCAGAGAACCAAATTCCAAGGAAAGTCTAGGTTGAGCAGCAAGCAACATCATCATAATGAATGGGAAAATAATTTTTACCATGATACTACACCACGGGGAAAGTATTTGCAATATTCTCAAACTGTGCTCATATTGAAATAATTAGCAACTACCTGAAATCAGCTATTTCAAGCATCACAAAACAATCTTACAGCAAAATATTCTAAATCTTCATTATCTCGAGTTAAGTCAACCGATGAGGAAGGATAGAAAGCCATGTGTTTTGAAATACTGTCTGAGCCTCTTGGTTTCCTTCATCAATTCTTGATATCAAGCCTAGCCTCATCAAACAAGAATATTCTCCAGTCAGCCACTGGATAAGTTTCTCACTTTTCTCTTCCAAATCTTAATGGAATAATTGCACTCGGGAAAAAATTGAACGACGAGAATTGATGCATTGATATCAAGGTAAATTCTTGAAAAGAGTTTATAGAATCCGCATCAAATAAAAAGCAAGAACTAGTGCACTTAGCCGAAGCACATTCTTAGATGCATCCTGCAATTTTTTGGACAAAACATTATCACAAACAATAAAAAGTGATTTTGATACTCTCACAGAAAATAAGCACTCTACATGTGCCAGTAGTTTAATGTTATTTTACTTTTTCAAGAGTCTGTGTTTCTCTTATGCTAATTATAGATATAATATCTACTAAGGTCAGATAAATGCAGTAACATTTCCCATTCCACTACTCGACTTTTAAATAGCGCTCGAAGAGATGCCATTAGTAGATTCTTAGGTTGGATTTTCGCTCATCTTTCTGAGCGATGGTAAGTATCTGTCTACTGATGTTTTTCTCACTTGGATACTTTTCTAACATTACATTTAACATTTATATAATTCTAAGAGCAAGCTTCCCTTTTAACTTCTTCTTTGATTAGTCTGGACATAGCATTCAGCTGTATAAGTCCCAACCTTTAATTTTTTTGCAATAGAATTGATGCTACAAAAAAAAAATAGTAAAATCAGGGCCTGCACAGAACAATATAAGCACATAAAAGAAACAAAAAGAGGGTAAGCGTAGAAAAGGAAGGATTGAACTCTAAGCGAATGATGCAATATTAGAGACATTACTTGCCGTGGCTTTTTTCATTGTCTTCCTTTCCCCACACAGAAAAATTTAGATATCTTTTAAAACATAAATTGTTGAACATTCACTAAAATGATTTTTTTTCCCAACTAAAATGATTTAAGAGTTGCATTTTGTATGTTAGAGCATTCTCTGCATTATGATGTTATAATGAGATGTTCCTCATTGAGTTCTTGTACTAACACCAGAATAGAAAAAAAATGTTTCTTTGATCACATGATGTGATCTCAAACTCATAATGCACCAGTTATTCTGTTGTTATTCTTCCTTTTAATCAAGCTAATAAAGAGTTAATTTTTCACCCAAGTATAGAGTGTCGCATTGAGTTTCTTTTCCCTTCAAAGTTTTGAGTTAAATTATATAACTAAAACTATCTGCTCAAGACCAGAAAAGGTTAAAATGACAAAATCAGTTTATTCACTTTAAATACAACAACAACAACAACAACAACCCAGTATAATCCCACTAGTGGGGTCTGGGGAGGGTAGTTTGTACGCAGACCTTACCCCTACCCTAGGGTAGAGAGGCTGTTTCCGATAGACCCTCGGCTCCCTCCCTCCAAGAACTCCCCACCTTGCTCTTGGGGTGACTCGAACTCACAACCTCTTGGTTGGAAGTGGAGGGTGCTCACCACAAGACGAACATATTTCACTAAGCAAGTGAACTTTGTAATACTGCTTTCTGTCTAAGATAAAAAATATAACACCCAAAAAGTAGTTGAAGCATTTCCATTCGCAAAAGCAAAATCATTATAAAAGAGAAATTAACAATGCAATATTTATTGAGAATAGAGGGAGAGGAAAGGTTCTATTGGTAGACTTACATGACAAATGCCATTCACAATCATAAACATGCCGATGGAAAAAAATACCAGAATATGTATTGCAGCCTCGGTAGGAACGCTGGTATCATCCACTGTCCAAAATAAGAACATCCAAATATGTGAATAAGAAGCAATAAAATGCGTCACTCAAAAGTATGGTTACAGCAGCCCCTAATTCAATCAACATTACAAGGTAAAAGAACCTTATGAATGTATATGATGATATAAATTAATAAAACGACGTACGATACTTTTCAATAAATTTTTTAGGTAATAAAAATCTAGTCAAACCGGCTTGTAAACAAGAAGAGTTTTATAGAAAGATGGTCAGGCAGCTTAGATCATGGAAACGAAATATCAATTGCCAATATGATTAGTACAAGAATATTGACTTGCTTTTCTTTCCTTTTTGCCAATTAGTGAGCAGCTGAAGTTTTCACTTAATAAATTTACCCTCTCTCCTCTTCTTCCTGCTCCAGTGAAAAGCAGAAGAAGATAAGCAGGAATAAGTGGGTCAATACTTTAACCTAGTTTTTAAAAATAAATGACTGAGGTGCTACAATAATCACGCAAAATTTTGCACATATAAGATCCACACCTATTATACTCTATGAATATACTTGACTGTTAGTCTATCATGTTAATCAACACTATGACTGCTCATCTGCTTTCTGAGCTTCATATATCTAGAATTACTATTGTATAAACAAAATTAGACAATGACCGAGCTTACCAACAATGTTAAGTGCTCGAAGGACCTAATAGAAAAGGCATACCTCCAAAGTCCAATAAGAATCAATCTTCAGAACATGAGTCATAGGAGCACATTAATCCAGAAAATATAGACAAATCAACGGAATAACTCTAGTTCAGTGCTTTTTCAATCAACTCACAGAAATAGGAAAGAAAATATCCCCTCAATTTTGTTCCAAAATAAGCTCAAAAAAGAAAAAAGATCCAAACTTCTCAAATGCCGTAACATTAGACAGATGCTGTAAAGTTATGTTAGAAGATCATCCTCTGTTTTGATATCTTTCTTTCAGTCTACTGGCAGTTAAAAAATAAGCTTTGCTTTACTGTACAACAGTGATACGTACTACACAGAACGCAGAGCCAAGAACCAATATGACGTTATCTGAAAATTTAAAACACCTAGACTGATATCCATTAACATTATAGGGATGATTAAGGCTGAGATTTTACTTTATTTGAAGAACAGACTGAAACCTTCAAAAAACATGAAGAAATTCAATTACCTGCAAACACATGCATCAAATCTTAGAAGTTGCACCAAATTACATCCATATGGTCTTAGAGGAAAAATGAAAAATCAAGTAAGAAACAAATGGAGACAGATTCAAATAGAGAAGGCAAAGAAAAAATGAAGAGAGAAAGTTGGATAAATACATAAATTTAAACCATATGAAGAAAATGTTATGAGACATCTGAATCTGAAAATTGAAAAAAGAATAAGAGAAGCAAATTACACACAATAATAAAACAAAAGGAAACCAGAAGATTAAAAACCAAGAAAATAAGAAACTGAGCAAAAACAGATGAGGAAGAAGAACATCGAAAATAGCAGCAGAGAGAGTGAGAAATGAAACCAAGTCTTTGTTCACGAAAGTGCTATGAAAAGGCAAAAGATCGTTTGAGAAGTAAAGTGACGCGGGTATCGCTACAATTGTACACGTTACCATGTCTTGGAAAGTTAAGAGAGGCGGATTTACCATAATACCCATATTTAAAGTTAAATTAACAAGAGATACCCTTCGTCGTCCGAATGAAGTTGCACTTATTATATAGTTACTAGATAGATGATGCTGTCCGTGCTATGCACGGGCCCAATAGAGTCACTACAGGAATCCATGATAACATATCAAAGAAACACATGTGTTCTACTCTTGTTTACACTTTACGCCATAAACAAATAGACTTACATATCCTGATTGACGACTGTCATATCCTGTATTGCAACGACTTTGTACTACTGAAAAATGTTGGCTCCCTCGTATTTATGCTCAAGAATCAAAAGAAGTTACATTATAAAACATCGTCAACGAAAGAAGTTTCAGTCAAAATAGACATGTGCAATTGTTTTCAACAGATGTTGTCCAGTCTCTTTCACGCAATTTCCTTGAAGCATCATCTCTTGGGTTCTCTGATTCTTCAGTTTTGTCCTAACAAAGAGAATCACGTTAGAATTCACCAAGGTAGCTTATACAGAAATTATACAAGTCCAAATTAAATTCGAGTAACAATGCTGATAGCTACTATAGATCAGTAAGCCATAGTTGAAAAATTAACCACTAATCTTACTGCAATGCGATAAAAGCTGCAGACTATCTATTATGTTGCTCATTTACATGTCTAAATTTGAAATATGAGATATCACCAATATCCATAGCACATTAATAAATTGAATTTTTTATTTTCCTTTTATATTTTTATTAGTACAATAAACAAATGAAGGGGAACTACTACTATTTTTTACCTCTTCAGAGAGGGTAGATAGATGCCTACAATTGCAATAGATTCTAATTTCTTATGAAATAAGATGCAATCTAGGCAATTTATCCATCTAAATAGAACTGCCAAAGCAAGATTCTTTTTGGCATGATCCTCTTTATGTTTACTTCTTGAGTAATAATTTACTACCGGAGCCGTCTGTTTCTATATATCGCATTTCAATGCTACTCATGAGAATACAAAAGAACAAGGAACATATAAGCTTCCAACAATATATAACCTTGATAAGCACATCAGGAATAAATGAAATAAAATCATAATTAATTACTGGAACAGAGAAATCCAAATTAGGAGCACCAACGATACTTAGGACCCGTTTGACCATAGATTTTGCCAAAATAAACTTGGGTTTTATCTGGCAAACACATGTTTGGCCATAGATTTCGCCTATATTTTGGCCAAATCCCAAGTCCCAAAATAGCTGGTTTTGGGCCAAAATATCACTATTATATTTTTTAAAAATTATCCTAAACTTTTGTATTTTATAAAAGAGCCCACCATTTATTATTTTGTAACGATGTTGCTTCATCTTCTCGGTCATCTGATAGTGTATCATGTAGTTCATTATAAAAATGATAATTTTGTATCAAATTTATTTATGTTCAGGACTATGGTTTGCGATAATATAATGAATGTTATTGATAATGGTACTGTTGGGTATTTGTGATAGTTTTTAGAACTTGTGGGTATAAGTCATGTTTCATGTTTTTCCAAACCAAACTTCACCCAAAACAGATGTCCAAACACATTTTCATCTTCAAACCAAACTTCACCCAAATCAGATTTTTCAGAATAAATTTGGGAATTTATGGCCAAACGCTAGCTTAGATAAAGTTACCAAATGAAGAGATACAAGCCTGACTCGGACACCAACAACAAAATTGAAGAGGTGCCGAGTAATGAAATAATTTATAATTTTCAGAAAAGAAACTATCAGATATCTTAAGTTTTATTCCACAAATTAAGGCCAAAAATTCCTAAAGCATCTAGATGGTACAAGATACACCTAAATGCAGCAATAATAAAGCTATAAATGCCAGCACATAGATTTGCCGGAAGAATTGCATATATCATTCTCATCTTTGCAATTGTTAAAATAAATTATTGTGGTCCTAAATGTAGCACATAAAGGCAGCAGTGTAGACATCTAATCAACAAATGTGAGAATGAGAAGTTGTTCTATTTACGTGCTGTGTATTTGTTGATGTTTGGTCAATTCATTGGATGACAATAGCTGATGTATTATGCAGCAACTCATGATGGATCAACTCTGAGGCACGAAAAGTAAGAGTTGACATGTCCATATAAATGACTAAAGTTGAGTCTTTCTCAGCTGCATTCTCCACACAAAAGTGAGTTTCTTCTGTTTAAATGTCCTATGAGAAAGCTAACACTATCAGCAAAACATGATGATGATGGGTTAATGAATCCCAGTAGTATTGATATCCCATAAACTATAGGTACCAAAAATGACCACAGTGAAGCCTAGAACAAGATGTATGCACGTAGAATCAAATTTTGCACTGAAAAGAAGGTACCATTTCTTCCAATTATGTCCTTTTCAAGATAGGATAAATCATAATTTTGAGCAATTAGGAATATGTAAAATTTTGGGAAGAAACTGATGTCCTTCTATTCTAGTACAATAAGTCTTCCTCTTCAAATGAGACTAAGATATAAATTTTAGGCATCTAAATTGAAAGGTTAACGTTAGGTAATCTCATTACTTAGGAGAAAATAGATCATTTGAGCAGAATAAGTCATTTCCTCTTCAATCGACGCTAAAATAGCATTGTTGAGATCTAAAGTGAAAGAAAATCTTAAATTGATAACTTATAGTTCCAAAAAATAAGACATTATTTCTTTAGTAGTTAAGAGAGCCTTGCTTTTGTTCCACACAATTAATGCTGCAGGAAATTGCTTTGTTCAAATGCCCGTCTTAATTAAAACTTACCTTAGTCATTGAAATACATATTTGGTGTAATCAAAATAAAATGGCAGACAACCAAATGACATATCCGAAGATAAATTTATAGTTTGCAATTTTATAACACATGGAAGTTCTTTGAGGGATTCGCCTACTTATCATTCCTAGAATTATGTGACATGAATCCTTACTTTATTGAGGCGAACATAGCAGAGCAACATTAAAACAAGATCGATAAGAGGTGGCTGGACTTAGCTGTTGCATTAGATAAAATAGGTGATAGAGTGCAAATATTTTTTACCATAACAGGAAGATTAATTTCTTGCCTCAGATAATCACCATTTTTCTCAATTTCAATTGAACTTCTAAACTGACCTAAAATTGTTAGATATGACTACTATAAATTCCAAGATAGCCCAGTAGATTCAAACATTAACCAATTGACAGGAACCTATTTTAAAATAGAGCTTTGTGAACTCTAACACCCACCTGAAAAAAAGAGAGACTAAAAAAAGCATGAACCTGAGTCCTCGGAAGAATATAGGAAGAAAATTAAAGGAGAATCACTATCTTTGTCAGATCAATAAAGCATTCCTATGAAAGTTGGACCGCAAAAGTTAAATAAAGATCTTAAGTTTCAACTTGAAAATTCCAAATCCAAGTAAAAATCTCAGCAAAGCTCGCAGCATTATCCAATTGAAGACAGTAAAGAGGGGAAACTACATTTGTATAACGACAGTAAAGAGGGAAAACTATATTTGTATAACAGAGACAAAGAATAAACTAAAGTTTGTTATAAATCAACAATTGGCATACCAACATAAAACAAACAAAAGGAAATCACCACATTTCACAGTTTTAGAATTCAGGATTTATAGTTGAAGGATTGAGACTTACATATTCAGGCATACTGTCAAATAATTTTGGCTACATTAAAGTTCTTCTCCTCCCCATTACTATTTTTGTCTTGATGGCACTTAGTGTTCCCTATACTGTAATAATGTGCGTATCCATGTAAAAAAATATCATAGACACGTGTGATCAAATAATCACATACATGCTAAGAGTACAACACGAAAATATGACAACAACAACAACAACAACATACCCAGTATTATCCCACACCGTGAGATTTGGGGAGGATAGTGTGTACGCAGACCTTACCCCTACCTTGTGAGGATAGAGAGGCTGTTTCCAACATATCCTCGGCTCAGGCACGAAAATATGAATGAAAATAAAAAAAATCAGATCTGTGTCCATCAAATGTTCAAAATCATACAGAGCGAAATTAAAAGCCAAAAAAGGTGTAATAAGAGAGCAAAGCAGAAGCACATAGAGAACTTCAATAGCTAAATGAAAACAACTAAATCAGTAATCTCTGAGAAGAATGAAATCATAAATTTACAAGCTCATGGAAATCACTGGAACCAAACAGACCAAAGAGAGCAAGAGTACCTAGTAGAAACCTTCTTCAATAGAACTATACACTCGTAGAATACCATCTGACTCAACCAAAATAAAAAATAATAATGTAACCCAAACATGCACATACATAAGTATTTCCAAACATGTGAAAATGAGAAACCCACTCAAACATGTATTTAAAAATTAAAACATACCCACTCAAATTCACTACCGATAAGCTAGTATATCAACTAAAGAAAGAAGGGGAGACTTACCAAAAGTCAAAAATACCGCAGAAGCGAGACAAACTGGAAACAAAAGCGTGAAATATTGAAGTAAAATCAGAAATGAAGCCACATGAGCAAAGAAAATATTACAGGAAGGGCGGCTAAGAAAAACATAACAGTGAAATAAAAAAAGTGTGCGGAGAATTTGAGAGAGATAAGAACAGAAAAAGGATGGAGATGGCATACCGAGCTTCAGTTAATGGACAACCACAATCGGTTCATCATCGACAATAGTAGAGAACCACTTCAGAAAAATCTGTGTTTTTAGCCTCCATTGTTGCCTAGTGGAGAGAGTTTGGAGGAGAGTAGACATGGAAGAAGCTTTTGTCAAGGAATGGGTAAGAATGGGTAACAAATCTGTTTTGCAACAAAAGAAGAAGAAGGAATCCTAAACACAAAGAAAAATAAAGTAGCAGCAAAGAATAAGAGAAAAGTGCATTTATATGAAGTTACCCAAATAGGAGTATTAGGTATCAATTAAATTTTTTTAAGTGGGTACAAATCTAATAGGTGTGCGCCATATGAAAATTTTACGGTTTAGCTATAACCAATATTGGGCTTCATCGTGGGCCATACCAAGATAAAGGATCCACAAACAATCCAATTACCCGTGACGGCCCAAAACTCCCTCCCTTATTTGGTCGTTGAAGCAAAGACAATGGGAAGAAATTGCTAAATTGCTACAAGTATTTCTGGAATCAACATTTAATTTAACTGCTTGGTTTCAGTTCAGATTCATGGATTTGTAGTATTATTATGCCATAAACATGGGAATCTTGAAAGACAAGAAAAATGCTTCTCGTTTGTCTACTTCCCCTTGTGCTCAACTCAGAGAGGCTTACCATAATTGTTTCAACAGGTCAAAATTCAGACTTTATGATATAATCTTTACCCCTTTTTCCTAATTTTTATTGTGAGTCCAAAGAAAGAAAAAAGTTAGAAAGAGTTCCTTTAGATTCTTGAGTATGTGGATATAAGGATTTCACCTAAAACTTGGTTTTTTTTGTGTAGGTGGTATTCTGACAAATTCTTGAAGGGTGAGTGGGATAAAGAGGAGTGTGTTTTAGAATGGCAGAAATATAGAGATTGTTTATCTGTAAGCTCTTTCTTTGAATTCTAAGCTCAATTCAGTTTCTTTGTTTCTTATGTATATGTTTTTTTTTTCTTTTTGAACTTTTGCTTTTATTAATTTTTTTCAGCAGCATCTGGATGATAAGCATTTAAGTAGATTCTTGGAAGCTGATGGAATTGTGGGTGGTGCTCATCAAAATGATTCTAAGAGCTCCACTGGTGCTCCCAAGTAACAAGTGTAGCTTGAATAGACAATTCATAAGGTGAATTTTTTGTGGAGCTTAATTAAACTGTTTTGTAATTGTATTTGATGCTAGACGAGGTGACACATAACTAATCGAGGAGAAGGTACTTGCATTTCACGTGATTGGAAGGCCTTCCTGTTATAGAGTTATTACATGTAAAAGTTCGAGTAGTACTAGGCAAGCAGCTGCATAGCACTGAAAGATTGTCTAGCAATTGCATTGCTCTACTGGATATTTCAACACTTGATTGAATTTTAAGCTAAGGATTATCAAAGACCTATGATCTTGGTTAATCACTCGTGTTTTGTGATGTGTAAAGTGTTCTCATTTGAAGTTGTTTTGACTATTATACCAGTTGGATATGATTCCACCAGAATCGTGTCTGATCTGAGAGGAAAAACGATAATCTTAAATGAAGATAGCTTGGATATTGAACATGAGATCTAGTATTTCTTGGTGATATTTAAAGGAGGGCAAATAGCTTGCATTTTTTGCAGTTTCTTTGTTAAGCTTTGTGTCTTACTGGAAAAGGAAAAGGGAGACTTGAAAATGATGTTTATTGTCTGTTGTTCATCCCACATTTGGCTGTCTACTTTCTTAGAAATGGAATGACATATCATGACTTGCTTTAGATTGTATGATCCTGTTGTGGTTAGTCTAAGATCCATATTATTTGGTTGGAACAGTTCCTGATTCCTTATGCTCTTTTTCCCTTAATTTGGTAATTTTCCTTTTACTCCACACCCTAATCCTTCTTTCCCAGGGGTAACAGTTGTGTGCCGCTTTATCTCCATTGTTGATTAACCATTAGGTGGAGGGCCTCCCTTCCTTCCTGATTCCAGTTCATATTACACTTGATGTGGGTAATGTTCCTTAGTCAAAAACCTTTCTCTGCACAGTTGCCTATAGTTGTGGGACACAGCATTTGATAATGGACAGAATCGGATACTTGGAGCCGAGAGGTAGGGATAAAATTTAGCTGGTATTCTATGATTACAATAGGTCTGTCCATAGTGTATGGGTCTTGAGTCAATGAGATACTGGTTTCAATCTGACGTTAGCCCTTTAGCAATAGTCCTCTCAGTAATCCTTGTTCTAATATTTACTCAGCTTATCTGTACAATCATTTTAATTCTTGAGTTTAGTAAATTTTTTAGGTAAACAGATTCTTGAGCTTAGTACTTGTTCAACGTAGTGCTGAATGATGTAGATGCAGTTTTTGTTAATGAGTTTGCACTGAAAATATTGTAGATTAGGCAACTAATTTAAGTTGCTGAAACTGAGGTAGATTTACCTTGCTGAATCTGCTTCAGGAATGCTAGAATTTGTAGGAATATGAATTTGAAAAGCAATGCTTTGCTCTCTTGGCTCACGTGCCCATTTGTCTTAGATTGGGAATGTCAGCTAGAGTCTTTTTTCTTTCTGCATTTCTTTTCCTTTCAGATGCCACTAAAACTTTTCTAAAAACGATTAATGGCTTTAGATATCATGCCCAATATTGTGGCAACCCTGGCTAATTACGAAAATGTAATCTGTGAACTGTAAACTTCAGGAGAGTTAATGAGATTCTAATTTTGATAGCAAAGACAACGCCAGTGAGAATGTACCTGTCCTATCTTCTTCTTCTTTTTTATAATTTTTTATAATTTTTTTTTAATCTAGTATTATTGATATGGTGGGACAAACCCTGTGTACGAGAAGAGTACCAAAATGTAGAGAACCTACATGAAAATATGGTTCTTTACCTGATCATCTATACCCACAGGGACTTCGTGGGTGCTCCAAAACTCGAGCGATAATAGGAATCAAGTCCTAAGCTGTACAAAGTCATGTTCCTCCCCTTCAAAGGTCTCTTGTTCCTCTCCCTGTATCCACTTTCCGCTGCAAACAGTCTTCTCTCCTCTTCTATGTTTTTTCTTCTGGGCTCTCGGATAGTTTCTTACTGAATCTGTTCTAATCTTGATCCAGTTAGTTTTGCTATCATAAAGAACTGAGGATAGTTTATTTGTACGAAAGGATTAAAATGAAGTTTGTTTTTCTTCAATCTTTTGAAATGGGATCTTTTTGGCTCTTTTTCTTGATTTTCCGTGGTGGTGGTCGGGGGCTAATTGAGTTCTACTATTGTTGAGTGACCTGAGTCTGTCGTTTAGGTTTCAAAAGTTCTGTTTTTTCTTTGGTGTAATTGGATTTAGTATTGAGAATATGTTTCAATTGCAATTCCCTAGGATGAGTTTAGTTTTTTCTTTGAGGATTTTCTCTTCCTCATTTTTATTTTTATCTTATTTTCTTTTGTACATTTGGTTCTGATGTGTTAAAACTCATACACCAAAAGGAAGGATCAAATTACAATTCAACAACTTTTATCCAAAAGCTATTCAAAAACTAGTCATTCATAAGTGTTGTTATGATTAACTTCTTCATCTTTGTATTTGCTGAAGCCCATTTTTAGACTGTTATGTTTTATATTGCTCATGTCGTCAATGTTGTTGTGCTTAGTGCATATTCAAGAGGAAATACGAAACTATTCATTCTTCTCCAATTTGTAGTAGTCAAACAGTTCAGCAATTGCAATGAAAGATGTTCTCCAGTAGGTAGTCCACTTAAGTTGGTCCCATTATTGGTTTTATGGAAGTTATGTTCTGATCCATTTTCTGAAGCCACTCTTCGCTGAAAAGGAATATATTTCATTAATGGAAATCTAAGTAACGATGATATTATGGTAAGTTGAAATCCATTAATAATCAACAATAACATCAACAAGTGGTCTGGAGAGGGTAGTGTATACGTAAACCTTACCCCTACCTTGTGCAAAAGGCTGTTTGCTATAGACCCTCGGCTCCAATAATCATGTTTTTTATGAAAATATTCAAACTTGCAAACCATATCATTCTATTGTTAATATATTGATCAAGCTTTATATAATTCTCCTTGTCTAAAGTCTAAGAAAAAGTTGGAAGACGTAGGAAGCTCGAAACGACCCATTGTCAAATGCTCGAGAGACGGACATCACTCTAGCATTCCATTGCTAATTTCATTACAACCATCTATAGAAACCAATTGGAGAGAAGTCAGACGACATTGTCCCCTGGGAACAGGAATTTAACCTCAATACTAAAAAATGCAGGTCTAATTTATTCCACCATACCGAATCCTCTAATAAAGCAATTACTTTAGGCCCCAAAAATTATTATTTGTGGATTTTATTATATATATATATACACACACACACATATATATATATATATATATATATATATATATATATATTCTTTTTTAAATAAAGAGAGAAGACTGCCTACTTTGTAATTAGTGGTGACTAAAAACAAATTCTAAGAAAAAAGAGGCATGGGAATTTTAAAAAAAAAATTGTCTTAACCTTAAATGTTTCTTAAAACGTAAGAATCAATTTGATAATAACGGTTAAACTTATTTTCAGAATTAAATTTTTTGAGAGAAATTGTACATGTTGAATAAAATTGCAATTATGATCATCCATTAAAAACTTGAATATTTATTGTATCATTTGGCCGTTTTATTTAGTACAAAACTATTTTCTTGTATGATGGCATTAGAAATGCAATAAAAATTTAATTCAATTTCTCAAGTTACAGTTAATTTTTAATTCTCCGACATAGGCGGTAGGACTATTATTTATCATAAGAAGTAGTACCATCTTGCTAAAACGTAACAATTAATTTTTAACACTAACTATTTTCTTGTGATAATATTAGTAGTACAATAAATTCTCTTTCCAACTCTCCAAGTTGTTAAAACGGTGGAAAATTCTTTAAATTTAATAAAAGGTCATTCTGCCTTTAACGATCACTTTAGGTAAGTTGTACATACCATTTCACAAGTCTTTTTAACTAATACAATACTTTCATTATTTTGTAGAATGACTTAAGAATGCATAAAATCTTATTTCTAAGTTTTCAAGTTTTTTAACTTCAAATTTTCAAATTACAATTAACTTTTGGTTCTCCGGGAGATGCCCTTTTTAACCACTAGAAAACTTTCACCTCTGTCAAAAAGTTTAAATTGGGAGTATTAAAAGCTAGTTATTTTCTTTTATTCATTTTTTGGCCTTTTCAATTAATAATAAATTTTTCATTATTTTCGCGATATTAAGAATGTAATAAATTTCCTTTTCAAGTTGTCAATGTTTTATCTCAATTTTTTAAGTTTTTAATAGTAGAAATATTTTAGAACTTTAAATCTTACTACTTAAACTTTTACATTAGTAAATAATTTTTTTACAACAAGATCCAAGTTAATAATGTATTATACGTACATGACTTGTCATGACCCAAAATCCACTAAACGTCGTGATGACGCCTAACGCCGCCGTCAGGCAAACCAACGGTGATTGATCTCCTTTTATTACTTTCGAAATCATAATCTTCATTAATTAAATAGTATAAAATAGAAATTATAGGGTAAGATGATAATAATTACGTGAGCCACAATAACGAAAAATCAGTAGGAATCCTCAAAATCCGGTGTCACAAGTGCATGCGCATTAACTACGAAATATAATAAAATACAACATCTGTCTGGAATACAAGCTAGACAAAATAATATAAATAACTCTGATGGAGACCCTGTATGCTGCGGATCGTAACATGGAATGCAGTTCTCCGCAAAGTCCCCGCAAATGTCGCGCCTCAACGCCTGGAGGACCACCAGTATATATACTTGCTGAATAAGTGCAACACGAGTACGTAAATCAACGCGTACCCAGTAAGTGTCACGACCCAAACTCCCTTTGTATAACGTCGTGACGACACCCAATCTTTTTACGACTAGGTAAGCCTAACAAATTGCGAAAAATAACAAAACGAAAGTAAAACTTGGCAACTAACAACAATGGATAACTGAATAATTAGTAACAATGCCGCTCGACATGTACAATAACCAATACTCTATAAATACACAGTCTTCCCATAACCCGGAACATCGTAAGTCACAAGCTACAAAAGGAAAATAGCATCTTTATACACCAGAGTCTAATAATAAAAGAAGTACGGAAGGTAAATGACATAGGGGAGAATATAGGGGGACTCCAAGGTCTGCAGACATGAGCAGATGTACCTTGAAGTCTCCAGAACAGCAGCAAATGCACAACTAATAGCGAGGCTGGTATGATGAACCTGGATCTGCACATGAAAACATGTGCAGAAGAGTAGCATGAGTACACCACAACGGTACCCAGTAAGTGCCAAGCCTAACCTCGGTCGAGTAGTGACGAGGTGAGGTCAGGCCCACTGGTAAATAATAAATAAGGCAGGAGAATATACAATATAATAAGAGACTAGAATTTAACATAAGAAAATACAAAAAGGCAACAATACAACATACAAGGGTAAGCAGCAGGGGATCTCCCGAGATACTGTCTCGTAGTCCCAAAATAAATATACAGGGAGAACTCTCGAGGTATCGCCTCGTAGTCTCAAAAGTGAATGTGCATAGAGGACTCCCGAGAAACCGCCTCGTAGTCTCAAAAATAAATATGCAGGGAGAACTACCGAGGAACCACCTCGTAGTCTCAAAAGTAAAACAAACATCTCAAACCGATAAATACAACAGTTAACAACAAGATTTCTATAGTTATACTGATAAAGAACAAGGAAAAGCAGGAAATCAACTAGGCATGCTTCACATAGTTCAAATAAGCAGTTAAAGCACGTAGACATGCGATATTAGACTAAATTGGATAACTACACATATTGGAATAGTTCAATTAAAAATGAAAATAAATTAATACTCATTTAAATGGTATAACTCAAATTAAAGTAAAAACAGGTTGCTACTCAGTAAAATAAATCAGGTTTTACAATAAATAGCTCGTGTACGTACTCGTCACCTCACGTACACGACGCTCACATATTACAACAGTACCAAATCCTAAGGGGATTTCCCTCACACAAGGTTAGGCAAGTCACTTACCTCGAACCAAGCTCAATCAACCGGTAACAATGCCTTTTCCATGAATATCCAACTCTGAATGGTCCAAAGCTAGCCAAAATCAATTACATACCATAAATACAACTATATGAAATTAATCTAGTTAATGAAATCAAAACTAAAGCAAGAAATTAGAAAATCGCCTCACAAAGTCAATGATGTGCCGTAGAATTTTGGCACTTTTGATACTAATTACCTAGACTTTAACTTGTCTTTAAAAGCATTTTTAGTTATTTATTATCAAGTTTTGGTGTTTTGCAGTGTACCAGACTTGAAGAACCAAGAACATGGAAAAGAAGACAAAAACCTACATAAGGGCAGAAATGCGGCAGGTCTGCGATCGCAGAAGTGTTGTGCGAGCCACAAACCAACCGCAGACTGAAGCAGGTGGTCCAACTCTTGAAGAGAGAAATATACGGTCCATTATGCGGTCGCATAATGCTTCTGCGGACCGCATAAGTGCAAATGAGATTCTGCGAGAGCCCTTTTTGCGACGCAATCTATGGTCGCATAATCAATATGCAGACCGCATAATGGATCTACGACGGGGAACTGGGCATGCAATTATGCAGCGACCTTGTAATTATGCGGCCCGCATACACGATCTACGACCCATTCTGCGGTCGCAGATGTGTTCTGCAGGGGCATTTTTGTCTAAATTTGAACCCGACTTTTGTCCCATTATAAATAGATTTACTAGGGTTTTTATGGGATATCTTGTCTGAAAAAGAGGCTACTTTTAGAGCATTGAATACACCATTGTTTTGGAAGCTTTTGAAGAAAGAATCTTGTATCTTTGTAAGTTTTATGACTTCATTTATTGATTTATTCTTGGATTCTAGTATGAGTAGCTAGTTTTAAATACTAAGGTTGTGGACCCTAAATTGGTGTAATGTTAATGGGTCTTTACCATTGAATAAAAAATATAATGGTTGGTTTATATTTATTCATTTCTTATTCTTCATTTATTGTTAGTGGTTGCAAACATTAACTAATTCCATTTCACTCTATCTTTACTTGGAAAAGTGGGTTAGGTTTTGGTAGAATTGAATATCAAAAACTCAAGGCTTTAAACCTTGTTTAATAGAATCGCCTAGGAATAAGTGGGTTATATTTGGCATAAATTGATTATTCTTAATTGCAACTCTTTTATATTTGGAAAAATCATAAAGAGAAAATACTACCCAACAATTGGGAAATATTGGGTAGTCACTTAGAAACCATTTGCATATCAAAGGATCTTCCATTAGAAATATATCATATTAACACCGATAGCATTACATTCCATTGATGGGGACACAACCCTGGTTTCCTTAATCAAATTAATTACATTCTCATAACAAAATAGTCTTCTCGATAGCTCATAATTATAACACTCTCTTTTAAGCTAGCAGAGTAGGATTACGACTTAAGTCAAGTTTCACACTATTCAAGTAACCTTTTCTCACCTATTTCTTGTGGGATTCGACCCCAACCTAGTTGGGTTATTATATTTGATATCGATCGCCTTACACCATTTATTTAGGTGTAATTTGAGCGTATCAAATTTTGGCGCCGTTGCCGGGAATACGGTTTTGAAATTACTATTTAGTGTGTGCTTTAATTAACGTCTTCTTCTACTCCATCACACTTTACTTGCTTTCCTTGGTGTTACTAGGTAAACATGGCCGAGTTAGAGGAAGAGAACCCTTTTGCGGATATAGATGACTATATTGAGGATACAAATGCCATTGTCCCTCCAATAGTTGATGCTGCCACCTTCAAGGTGGAACACAGTCTAGTCCTAATGCTCAAAGCAAAAGGGTTTTACAGGAATTCCACTGATGATGATTCGACACAACATCTCAAAAACTTCTTGGGTGTGTGTGCGATGCACAAGCAGAATCACGTTTCAGATGATGCCCTAAGGCTGAGGGTATTCAAGTACTCACTAACTGGAGAGGCAAGGAAATGGATCCAAAATCTACCACCTAATTCCATTCATACTTGGCCCAAACTCGTTCGAGCTTTCCTAGCTAAATGGTTCCCGCAAAGCAAGAAGTCATAGCACCGGGATAAAATTTTCTTCTTCAAGCAACTACCGGGAGAACATCTACATGAGGCATGGGATCGATTCAAGTTATATTTAGTGAGATCGCCGAATCATGGTTTTCTGGACAACATCTTGTTGGAGAAGTTTTACATGGGCTTGGATCCTTTGAATCAATCCATAGCCAAAAATGCAGCTGAAGGATCCTTTATGGATAAAACATTTGCAAGGGTCACATAAATTCTTAACAAGATGGCAAAACATAACCAAGCTTGGCACTCGGAAGACACTACGGATGGAATTGCATATGGTACTCCTTCCTTGAACAACATGATTAAGGAGAACCAAGAAAGAGATCAAGTAATTGCCGGGCTTGCTACCAACATCAATGTGTTGACCAAGATGTTTACTGAAATCCAAACAAAAAAAGTGAATGTTGTGGAAGATGTGCAACCCTTGTCAAACGAGGATTACGAGGAAACAAATTATGTCAACAACGCTCAAGGCGGTTATCAAAGACAATCCTACTAAGGTCCTGGGCAACAAAATCAATGGAGGTTTAACTTGCAAGGTCAAGGCCGTCAACAGTGGTGAAATGACCAAGGTAGTTCAAATCAAGGGAGTTGGTGTAACAACAACAACTTTTCAAATAGGAGTTCAAACCCCTATGTTCCACCAAAGGGGCAATATTTTAACTCTCCGCGTTGAAAGGAAAGTTCTTCAAGTGAGTCCAAGTTGGAGAACATGCTTGAAAGAGTATTGCAAAATCAAGAAAGATCAGACACTTCAATGAAGAACATGACTGAGCTTGTGGGTTTTCACACCGTATCCATACAAAAGTTAGAAATGCAAATGAGATATCTATCAAGAGAGAAAAATTCGAAGCAAAAGGGCACACTCCCAAGTGACACAATAGCAAATCCAAAAGGTAATGGGAATGGTCCGACTTCTCATTGTATGGCAATCACAACTCGAAGTGGGAAAATACTTCAAGGAGAGAATGAACAAGTGGTCGAAGTGGAAGATCCGAAACAAGAGGTTGAGGCACAATTTGAGGTGCCAATTGTTGTTGAAGCTGAAAGACTCCCAAAGGAGGTGAAAATTCAAGAAGTGAACCGTGAAGAGGTTAAGGAAAAGGTAAAGGAGGAACCAAAAGCTCTAGCACCAATTCCTAGACCTCCCCCTCTTTTCCCTCAAAGACTTGCTAGGAGGGTTGATGATAGCAAACTCGAGAAATTCTACGACATTCTCAAGCAATTATCGATGAACATTCCATTTGTGGAAGCATTTCAAGAGATGTCGGATTTTGCTAAGTACTTGAAGGACTTAATCACCAAGAATGAAGTGGTGAATGTGACTCACCGGGTTAGCTCCATCATTGTAACAACCACCGTTCAAAAGAAATAAGACCCAGGAGCTTTTACCATTCCATGAACTATCGAGTTGTGCGATTTTGCACGAGCTCTTTGTGATAATGAGGCTAGCATCAACTTAATGCCTCTTGCTATTTACAAGCAATAAGGGTTTGGTATGCCGAGGCCTATAAGTATGAGGTTGCAAATGGCCGACCGTTCAATAAAAAGACCGGTGGGAATTGTTGATGATGTTCTTGTGAAAGTGGGAAAGTTCCTCCTCCCTGCCGACTTTGTTATCCTTGATTGTGTTGTTGATAAATAAATTCTTATCATCTTGGGGAGACCATTCCTTGCTACCGGAAGAGCACTCATGGATTCGGAACGAAATGAGATCACGTTTCGAGTTAATGACGATGAGGTTACCTTTCAAGCGAGTAAGAGTATGAAATTTCACATGCATACGAAAGTATCTCAGTCATTGATATTGTTGATGAGGTAGAGGATGCAGTTGAGGTGAAGATGAAAAAAGAATGCCCGGGTGAGTCATTGGCGGCTATTTTGGTAAATTTTGATGGTGAAGACATGGAAGGATACGTGGAATTAGTAAATGCATTAGAAGGGCTTGGGTCCTATAGTTATGCACCAAAGAAACTTTCTCTTGACTTAGTTAATAGAGTCACTCCTCTCGCTAAGCCTTCAATCATCGAGCCACCACTACTTGAGCTCAAGCCACTTCCACCGCACTTAAGGTATAAATTTCTTGGCTCCAATGAAACTCTACCTGTGATCGTTTCTTCTTTGTTGAATGATGTGCAGGTTGAACATTTGTTGAATACCCTGAGGGAGCACAGACAGGCCATTAGGTGGACAATAGCGGACATACGAGAGATTCTCGCTAGTATTTGTGAGCATAAAATATAATTGGAGCAAGATATCAAACCTAGCGTGGAGCATCAGAGAAGGTTAAACCCTTCCATGCAGGAGGTGGTGAAGAAAGAAATCATAAAATGGTTAGATACCGGGGTAGTCTACCCCATTGCCGATAGCCCTTGGGTGAGTCCAGTGCAATGTGTGCCAAAGAAAAGAGGCATAACCGTGATTCAAAATGACAGAAATGAGCTTATCCCAACAAGGACGGTGATCGGGTGGAGAGTTTTTATAGACTACCAGAAGCTCAACAGTGCTACTTGCAAGGACCATTTCCCTATGCCTTTTATTGATCAAATGCTTGATAGGCGAAGGTCATTCTATTACTTCTTGGATGGTTATTCCGTCTATAACCAAATCAACATCGCCTTAGAAGATCAAGAAAAGACAATATTCACATGCCCGTATGGAACCTTTGCCTTTAGCCGTATGCCATTTGGGCTATGCAATGCCCCGATTGCCTTTCAACGGTGCATGATGTCAATCTTCTCAGACATGGTGGAGGATTTCTTAGAGGTGTTTATGGATGACTTCTCTGTAGTTGGTGACTCCTTTGAGAATTGCCTCGACAACCTTAGACAAGTGCTCAAAAGATGTGAGGAAACCAACCTTGTGCTAAATTGGGAAAAGTGCCATTTCATGGTGGACGAGGGCTTTATTTTGGGCCACAAAATTTCCAGGCAAGGCATAGAGCTAGATCGGGCAAAGATCGAAATCATTTCCAAGCTTCCTCCTCCCACTTCAGTAAAAGGTGTTCGAAGTTTTTTGGGGCATGCCGGTTTTTATAGACGTTTTATCCTTCTCAAAAATTACAAATCCCATGTGCAAGCTCCTTGAAAGAGATGCAAAGTTTGAATTCGATGAGAAATGTCTCAAAGCTTTTGAGGAATTGAAAGCAAAGCTCACCACAACACCTATTATTGTCACACCTGATTGGTCCCTTCCATTTGAACTCATGTGTGACGCCAGTGGTGTAGCTATTGGGGCGATATTTTGTCAACGATATAACAAGATCCTTCATCTTGTCTACTATGCTAGCAAGACACTCAATGACGCACAAATGTATTACACTGTGACTAAGCAAGAACTGCTTGCCATTGTCTATGCTTTTGAAAAATTCCGGGCCTATTTGTTGGGGTCCAAAGTGATAGTTTACACCGATCATGCTACTCTCCGCTATCTTATGGAGAAGAATGATGCTAAAACAAGATTTATTAGGTGAGTCCTTTTGTTGCAAGAGTTTGACTTTGTAGTCAAGGATCGGAAAGGGATAAAGAATAAAGTTGTAGATCACCTATCTAGGCTTGAAGAGGCAGGGAGACCAAAAGAAGATCTTGAAATTAATGATGCCTTTCCAGATGAACACATATTGGTATTGTCTAGCACCTTCACCCCTTGGTATTCCAACATCGCTAACTTCTTAGTTAGTGACCTTATTCCCGACGGATTGAAAACTTATCAAAAGAAAAAGTTCTTGCAGGAGTGTAGGCAATACTATTGGGAGGAACCCTTTCTGTTCCGTATTTGTGCCAACAACATCATTCGGCGTTGTGTTACGGAAGATGAGGTAATGCAGATTCTCAAGGCATGTCATGACTTCCCAGTTGGGGGCTATCATGTTGGAAACCGTACTACGACAAAAGTGCTTGAATGTGGCTACTATTGGCCATCGATCTAGCAAGACACAAATCAAATGGTCAAGGCATGCGATCAATGTCAAAGACAAGGGTCAATTTCTAGCAGACATGAGATGCCTATGAACTTTGTAATGGAGGTTGAGATCTTTGATGTGTGGGGGATAGACTTCATGGGTGGGTACGTTAGTGAGCTCTTATGTCATGACATATATCTTGGTAGATGTGAACTATGTCTCCAAATGGGACGAGGCAATCGCCTTGCTCAATAATGAGGCAAAGAGTGTGCCGCTTTCTTGAAGAAAAACATATTTATGCGGTTTGGTACCCCCAAGGCCATACTTAGTGATGGTGGTTCTCACTTTTGCAACAAGGCCTTCACCGGGCTGCTCGAAAAGTATGGAGTCAAGCACAAGGTGGCCACTCCTTATCATCCTCAGTCGAGCGGCCAGGTTGAAGTTTCCAATAGGGAGATCAAAAACATCCTAGTAAAAACTTTTAATGCAAACAAGACTGACTGGTCAAGGAAGCTAGATGATGCATTGTGGGCATATCGCACAACATTTAAGACTCCCATTGGCACCTCACCATACCGGTTGGTTTTTGGTAAGGCGTGTCACTTGCCAGTGGAGCTTGAACACAAAGCCATGTGGGCATTGAAAAAGTTGAATCTTGATTGGGCCAAAGCTGCTAACCTAAGAATGACACAACTCAATGAGATGGAATAATTCCGTCTCCATGCCTATGAGAGTGCAGCCATGTATAAGGAGAGAATGGAGTTTGTTCATGACAAGAATGGCTTTGCAGACCGCATAGTGGTCGCAGACACACTCCGAAGAAAATGCAATTTTGGTCTTCCAAAATGCGGTGGGATTTCTATTTCTGCAGCCCGCATAATAATTATGCGATAGCAAAATGCGTCGCGACGTGGATCTTAGCCAAGCCGTCACTAACTCGTCGCATAACACATATGCGACCGCATAATGTGTTATGCGATCCACTTTTCCACCGCAGAACTCCCAGGTATTAAACCCTAATCCCCTCCATATTTCAGTCGCACATCCTCAATCTCACTCACACACAAATACCGCACAATACAAACGAGATCAACAAAACAAAGAAGAACAAGAAAAGACCAAAAACATTGGCTTGACTACACAAAATCACAAAAAAATAAACGGAATTGCACAGAAAGAGGTCACCTGGTTCGTATATCAGAAAAAATTCTTCAACTACTCAAATATCTGGTATGTAAATGTTCCTCCCTCTCTTGCTTAATTACGTTGAAGAAGAACATGTGTTTGCATCTCTTTTACCCCTTCTTCTCAATCCCTTGCTGTGGGTATCCATGTGTGTATAATTAGTGTAAGAATCATTGTTTGGGGGGAAACTGATGCTGGGGGTAAACTGGGTTTCAAAAGTTTAATCTGCATAATAGGAGTAAAGAACAGGGTAGGAAATTTTTCCATGTCATAGGTGTGCAATGTCCAAATTTGGGTGTTAGAAGCTCTGTAAATTGAGTAGGTCAACCTTTTGATTAAGGATGATGATCTTTGCGATCTGCATAACTGGTTTGCGGTCCGCAGAGTCGTCGCATTTGGTGCCCTAGGTAGCCTGTTGAGAAGAACTTCTATGGTTGGGTTCGCGATCGCAGAATCATTTCGCGGACAACGAAAGTGCCACAGACCGAGGCAGATAATTTGCCTCATCGGGTGAGCAAAAATGCGACCACTATGCAGTCTCATAACTTGTTCTGTGGCCACTTTTGCGATCGTATTCCTTTTTTGGCTTCTAAGTGGTGTAATTTTGAGATGGGTTTGCGGTTCACAGAATTGTTATGCGATCGCATAACTCATCACCGTTGCTTATTTCTTCTTTTAAATTCTCTCAATATGTTTCCAATGCTATGTCAACTACTCACCCATTCATTCATTGACAGGAATGGCACCAAAGAAGTCTCTCGCATCGCGATCACCTCCCGCTCGAGGAAACAAACGGGCTGCTGCCCTGAGTGAACAATCTCAACAATCCAAACACCTAAGGCTTGAAACAGCCAGAAGCACATCTAAGCACTCCTCCCAGTCTGAAGAGGAGGAGGCACAGACTAATCTTATGCCATCCGTTGATCTCCATGATGAAACACGCCAGAAAAGTGGTGAAGATCTCCGGTTTGGGGTTCCCGGCTCTTGGAACATGTACAAAGATGGCTTAGCAAAGAGACAAATCATTTAAGAGAAGTAGCTAGTCCTGAAAGGTTTAAAAGAACATTACCCTCATGTGCTTGAAAATATTAAAAAGTGGCAATGGGAGTTATTAACTCAAGTCCCGGGGGAGTATAACGAGACGCTCGTTAGGGAATTCTATGCTGCTTATGCTGCCTCCAGGAACGTTGAGCAGAAGTGGAATCGTGTATTCTTACAGTCTGTCCAAGTTTGAGGGGTCCAATTACTCTGTGATGCCGTGTCACTCAACGACATATATTTTGAGGATTGGTCATCAGGCACGACTGAACATGATGCAAAACTTGACAATAAGGAATCCGAGCGTGCTTGGGTTGCGTCCGTCATAGACAAAGGAGCTTCCTCTTGGATAGCTCCGCACCAAAATATTCACAAAAGGTATTTCACTCAGGAAGGCCAGTATTGGCTCAGTTTTGTCTGCTCTCATCTAATGCCTACTAGAAATGAAACCGACATAAGCATCGAGAAGACAATCCTCATTGCATGCATCATGATGGGCATCAAAGTTAATGTGGAACAAATTATATTCCGGGAGACTGGAATCAGAGCGAATAAAAAATAAACATCACTCCCCTTCCCATGTTTGATCAGTGCTTTGTGCAAAGCTATGTAAGTGCCTCCCATACCCAATCATGACCGCATCAAAAAGGCTATTCAAGATATTGACATCACCCGAATCAATGATGCCGCAGAAAAGGTGATAGACAACCCACCAGAGACTTCACTCAATCCTCTATCAGACTCAGCAACACCTGCTTCTCCCTCAATGCCTGACACTCTTTCTACACCAGCCACCTCCTCATCCATTCCCAGACCTACCACTACACAACCACCTACTTCCCTGCCTGCTCTCTCGAAGCTTGGTCTACTGGCACAACATGCTAATGCCAAAGTAGACAGACTGACCAAAGAACTTCTAGCTCTCATCCTGAAAGCACTGCCCCTTATCCAAACCTCAGTGAGCGTTCTTCAGAAACAACATCAATCCTATAAAGACCAACTCAATCACTTTGAAGTGCGTCTAGAGAGGGTCGGGGGAGGCAAATCTTGGGATATGCCTCAACTCCAAAAGGATGTTGCCGAGTTGAAATCACAACTGCACAAGATGCAAAATTTGGAGTTTGATTTGACCTCCCTTCTTCCGAAGGAAGGGGAGCAGGGTACTGGTACCTCCTACATTCTGAGCCTGGACCTTGATTTCATGAACCTCATGACAGCTCTGGAGGCCCATGGTACTGAGGTTTCAAAAGATCCGGATTCCGTTGTGCCCATTGACACTCATTCAGAGGAGGAGTCCGGAGGGTCTGCGGGGGATACTGATGAGGGAGACACTGAGGAGGATGAGACTGATGAGGAGGCATTACTTGAGGAGAATGATGATCAACGGGACAGCAGATGCAAACAAATTGTTGTCTCTACAGATACACAAGGTGAGGATAAAGCAGATGTGCAGACAATAATTGCACATTCCATTGCAGACATGGTCGCCAAGGCCAATCCCTCGACCACACAGCCATCACTAGGTGAGGCCAGCAACTCCCAAGTCCCATACCCAGCTTCACAGCAGGTGGAGCTTCCTATTCTGGCCTCAGACACCACCACACAGTCCGAGGTTCCACTTGTTGCCTCTACAATGCCAGTATCTGACCCCACAACTACCCCGGATGTTCCAGCCCCTCCTAGCGCCTAGTGCGTCCCAGGAAGCCCCTAAATTTTGCTCTTACTTTCTCAATGCATTGGGGACAATGCATGATTTTTGGTTGGGGGTGGGTTAGTTAAATATTTGTGTGAAACTTGTATATAAACTCTTTACTTTAATAGTGTAGATTTTTAGATAGCAATGAATTCCCCTTGGTTTTTCTTCGCCGGGTTCTTTTCCAAGGGTGTAATAGTAGAACCATGGCGGTAGCACAAAATGTTTTGACTTGTTTGGTGTTGTTGTTCTAGCTGCAAGCATGTGATAAGTTTTTGTTTAATAAATTATACCCTTCTAATTTGGTAAATAAACGGTTAGTCATTCTTGTGAACTCGAGGCTCGCTCTTTGACTTTATGCTTACTCAGAATCTCAAATATCATGTAATGAAGCTTTGAGTTGCCTTGCATTCACTTGAGGGATGAAATTATGCTGAGTCGAACAGTTCATGCGTTGTGAGTGAGTGAGGATTTGTATAAATTATGCATATGCTTAACTTGTGATGTCTAGAACTTGCCCGATTGGTTTCTTAATGCAACTCTCACGTTAATGATTGGGTCATGAAATGATCTTAGGCTCTATGTGTGATTGCTAGCTAATTTTGACCAAATTGACCTCCCTGGTACATCAATTGCCCTAGTTACCCCCGTTGAGCCTTTAACCTTTTATTTGGATATCACATTACAAAACTTTACCCCTTTGTGAAATAATTCCCTCTTTTGAACCCATCCCTGATTGAACGGTTACGAATGAGGATAAAATCCTAAGTTGGGGGTGCCAGCGTTAAGTGGAAATTGTTAAGGTTGCCTAATGTGTGTAGAAGAAAAACACAAAAGCCTCAAAGTTGTATGAATGAAGATACTCAAGCTCCAAAAAAAGAGAGGAGAAATAGAGTGGAGTCTTGTGAAAACTGAAGAAATACTTTGAGGTGGTTTTGTGTCGGTAACTCGAGGTCAATAAGTGCTATGTGGTAAAGAAGAAAAGTGTATATAGATTTCAAGGAGGGTATAGCCACTACATTCCCAAATGATCGTCCAACCCATCCCGAAGCCTACACTACAACCCGTGCTAAGTCTTTGGTGATCTACAACAACTTATTCCTGAGATAGCAGCGAGTTAAAATAAGGGAAAGCATATGGACTAATACTTGTAGCATTTAGCTTTATTTTTGAGTGCAAGAGTGTTTGATTATATCCCCTATACATATTTGTGAGTTGGGGATTTTCTTTGCTGTGAACACTCATGAGTTGCAAGATCTAGCAGAAGTTAGGTTCTTGAAGTAGGATACAAGTGCACTTAGCTATGAGTAGCATTCTGTCATTTTGCTTGAGGCTCGAAGTTTACAAGTTGATTGGTCAAATTGATAGATGATCATTATCTTCCACGAAGGGTGAATAAAAGAAGTTGTATGCTTGTTAGCTAACAGTCAGCACCATCTACAATCATTGCTGTTTTGTGATCTGTCAAAAATAGAGTAGTGTATGATATGATGCTTTTATTTTAGCTGCTTGAGGACAAGCAAAAGTCTAAGTTGGGGGTGTTGATGAGTCGTAGATTTTTGGCACTTTTGATACAAATTACATAGACTTTAACTCGTCTTTTAAAGCATTTTTAGTTATTTCTTATCAAGTTTTGGTGTTTTGCAGTGTACCAGACTTGAAGAACCAAGAACACGGAAAAGAAAACCCACAGAAGGGCAGAAATGCGATAGGTCTGCGACCGCAGAAGTGTTGTGCGAGTCGCAAACCAACTGCAGACTGAAGCAGGTGGTCCAGCTCTTGAAGAGAGAAATATGCGGTCCATTATGCAGTCGCAAAACGCTTCTGTGGACCGCATAATGACCGCATAAGTGCAAATGAGATTCTGCGAGAGCCCTTTTTACGACGCAATCTGCAGTCGCATAATCAATATGCGGACCGCATAATGGATCTGCGAGGGGGAACTGGGAAACTGGGCATGCGATTATGCGGCGACCTTGTAATTCTGCGGACCTCATACACGATCTACGACCCATTCTGCCGTCGCAGATGCGTTATGCAGGGGAATTTTTATCTAAATTTGACCTCGACTTTTGGCTTGTTATAAATAGATTTACTAGGGTTTTTGTGGGACATCTTGTCTGAAAAAAAGGCTACTTTTAGAGCATTGAATACACCATTATTTTGGAAGCTTTTGAAGAAAGAATCTTGTATCTTTGTAAGCTTTATGACTTCATTTATTGCTTTGTTCTTAGATTCTAGTATAGGTAGTTAGCTTTAAATACTAAGGTTGTGGACCCTAAATGAGTGTAATGTTAATGGGTATTTACCATTGAATATATATATGTGTTTACCATTGAATATATATATATATATAATGGTTGGTTGATATTTATTCATTTCTTATGCTTCATTTATTGTTAGTGGTTGCAAACATTAACTAATTCCATTTCACTATATCTTTACTTGGAAAAGTGGGTTAGGGTTTAGTAGAATTGAATATCAAAAACTCAACGCTTTAAAACTTGTTTAATAGAATCACCTAGGAATAAGTGGGTTCTATTTGACATAAATTGGTTATTCTTAATTGCAAATCTTTTATATTTGGGAAAATCATAAAGAGAAAATACTACCCAACTATTGGGTAGTCACTTAGAAACCATTTGCATATCAAAGGACCTTCCATTAGAAATATATCATGTTAACACCGATAGCATTACATTCCATTGATGGGGACACAACCTTGGTTTCCTTAATCAAATTAATTACATTCTTATAACAAAATAGTTTTCTCGATAGCTCATAATTATAACACTCTCTTTTAAGCTAACGGAGTAGGATTACTACTTAAGTCAAGTTTCACACTATTCAAGTAACCTTTTCTCACCTATTTCCCGTGGGATTCGACCCCAACCTAGTTGGGTTATTATATTTGACATCGACCGTCTTACACTATTTATTTAGGTGTAATTTGAGTGTATCGGTTGACCCGGGCCCACATCTCAGAATCGGGTAAAAGTCATAAAATATGAACACACATTCACTCACGAGCCCGGTTATGTAATTTGTTTTGGAATCCGACCTCAATTTGAGGTCTAAATACCCATTTTACAAAAATCCCTAATTCTACCCAAAGCCCTTAATTTCCACCATGAAAACACACGATTTTTCGTTGAAATCTTAGGAAATGTAGTGAAAGATTGAAAGAAACTAGTTTAGAATCACTTACCAATGATTTGGAGAAGAAGGGTTCATCGCATCTAGGGTTTCTTGTTTTGAAAATTTGAGAGAATGAACCAAAATCTCGTCTAAGTCCCATTTTGATCAGTTGTGGATGTTGCATTTGCGACCTAGGGTTCGCAATTGCAAACCCCCACAAATGCGAAGAATCAATCGCAAATGCGAAGACATTCACATCTCTGCTTCCATCGCAATTGTGATGACTTGTTCGCAATTGCGAACATTGATCTTCCGCATTTATGACCAAATTGATCGCAAATGCGACCAAGCCTGCCCCAGTCCCACTTTGCAAATGCGAAGTATTGTTTGCAAATGCGAACTCTGGCCTCCTCGCAATTGCAACCCCTTGATCGCAAATGCGAAGTCATGCTGACCTAGGTACTCTTCGCAAATGCGAACCTGTCACGATTGGGGAATATTCGCAAATGCAAACACTAATCTCGCAATTGCGAGATCAGACACAGTCACGAGAAATTGCATAACCAGCTGAGTTTTCTAAGTCCAAACCACTTCGTAGCCTATCCAAAACTCACCCGATCCCTCGGGGTTCCAAACCAAACATATACACAAGTCTAAAAATATCATATGAACTTGCTCGCGCGATCAAATCGCCAAAATAATACCTCGAACTATGAATCAGACACCAAAATCAAATGAATTTTTTTAAGAAACTTTAGAATTGCTATATTAACAACCGGACGTCCGAATCACATCAAACCAACTTTGTTTCACACCAAATTTGACAAATAAGTCATAAATGTAGTATTGGACCTATACCGGATTTCGAAACCAAAATATGGACCCGATATCAATAAAGTCAAATATTGGTCAAACATTTCAAAGTCATTAAGCCTTTAACTTTCAAATTTCAACAAAATGCAATAACTCGAGCTAGGGACTTCCGAATTAGACTCCGGGCATACGCCCAAGTCCCAAATCGCGATACGGACCCATCAGGACCGTTAAAACACGAATCCAGGCCTCTTTGCTCAAAACATTGACCGAAGTCAACTCAAATGGATTTTAAGGAAAAACTTTCATATTTTCTCAGTTTTTAACATAAAAGCTTTTCGGAAATACACTTGGACTATGCACGCAAAATCGAGGAAAGCTAAAATAAGGTATTTAAGGCTTCAAAGTGCAGAATTAGGTTCTAAAGCATAAGATGACCTATCGGGTCATCACATTCTCCACCTCTAAAACAACCGTTCGTCCTCGAACAGACATAGAAAAGTACTAGGGCTGGTAAAAAGGTGGGGATATCTACTCCGCATATCCGACTCGGACTCCCAAGTAGCTGCCTCGATGGGCTGACCTCTCCACTGCACTCGGGATGAAGGATAACTCTCTGACCTCAACTGATGAACCTGCCGTGCTAAAATAGTTACCGGCTCCTCCTCGTAAGTCAAATCCTTGTCCAACTGGACAGAGTTGAAATCTAACACATGAGTCGGATCACCGTGATACTTCCGGAGCATCGAAACATGGAATATTAGATGAACTCCTGCTAGGCTGGGAGTCAAGGCAAGCTCATAAGCAACCTCCCCAACACGTCGCAACACCTCAAATGGGCCGATAAACCTTAGGCTCAACTCTACTCGAGTACCCAACTCATGCTGTATGGCCCTCCAGAACTGTGATGTAAACTGCGTACCCTGGTCAGAGATGATGGATACCGGTACGCCATGAAGCTTGACGATCTCACAGATATAAACTCGAGCCAGCTGCTTGGAAGAATAGGTAGTCATCACATGAAGGAAATGAGCTGAATTGGTCAGCCTATCCAGAATCACCAAAACTGCATCAAACTTCCGCTGGGTCCGTGGAAGTCCAACCACGAAATCCATAGTGATCCGCTCCCATTTCCACTTCGAAATCTCTAACTTCTGAAACAACCCACCTGGCCGCTGATGCTAATACTTCACATGCTAGCAATTTAGACACCGAGCTATATACTCCATTATGTCCTTCTTCATCCTCCTCCACCAGTAATGTTGCCTCAAGTCCTGGTATATCTTTGTGGCACCCGGATGAATGGAGTACCCTGAGCTGTGAGCCTCCTGGAGAATCAACTCACACAACCCATCTACATTGGGCACACATAGCCTGCCCTGCATCCTCAATGCACCATCATCCCCAATAGTGACCTCCTTAGTATCACCGTGATGAACCGTGTCCCTAAGGACAAGCAGATGGGGGTCATCATGCTGACGCTCCCTGATACAATCATAAAGAGAAGATCGAGAGACCACACAAGACAATACTTGACTTGGATCAGAAATATCCAATCTAACAAACTGGCTAGCTAAGGCCTGAACATCCAATGCCAATGGCCTCTCTGTTGCTGGTAGATATACTAAACTTCCCAAACTCTCTGCCCGACGACTCAAAGCATCGGCCACCACATTGGCCTTCCCTGGATAGTACAAAATGGTGATATCATAGTCCTTAAGTAGCTCCAACCACCTGCACTGATGCAAGTTATGATCCTTTTGCTTGAACAGAGGCTGCAAACTCCGATGATCGGTCTAAATCTCATAAGAGACCGTACAAATAGTGCCGCCAAATCTTCAAGGCATGAACAATAGATGCTAACTCCAAGTCGTGGACATGATAGTTATTTTCATGCACCTTCTGCTGTCTGGACGTGTAGGCGATCACCCTACCGTCCTGCATCAACACCGCGCCGAGACCAATCCGCGACGCATCACAATATATAGTATAAGACCCCGAGCCTGTAGGCAATACAAATACTTGGGCTGTAGTCAATGCTATCTTGAGCATCTGAAAGCTTTCCTCACACTCCCCTGTCCACTTGAACGGAGCACCCCTCTGGATCATCCTGGTCATAGGTGCTGCAATAAATGAGAATCCCTCTACAAAACGATGGTAATACCCCGCCAAACCAAGAAAACTCCAGATCTCTGTAGTTGATGACGGTCTAGGTCAACTCTGCACTGCTTCCACCTTCTTCGGATCCACCTTGATCCCATCACTCGATATTACATGACCCAAGAATGCAAATGAGTCTAGCCAGAACTCACACTTTGAAAATTTTGTTTATAACTTCTTTTCTCTCAAGTCTGAAGCATAGTCCTCAGGTGTTGCTCATGATCCTCCCAAGTCCGGGAGTACACCAGAATATCGTCAATAAACACAGTGATGAATGAGTCAAGATGGGATCGGAACACACTGTGCATCAAGTGCATAAAAGCTGCTGTGGCATTGGTCAGCCCAAAAGATATCACAAGGAACGCGTAGTGACCATACCGAGTCCTGAAAGCAGTCTTCGGGATATCTGGCTCCCGAATCTTCAACTGATGATAGCCTGAACATAAGTCAATCTTGGAAAACACTCTGGTACCCTGTAACTGATCAAATAGGTCATCAATATGAGGCAATGGATACCTGTTCTTCACAGTGACTTTGTTCAACTGGCAGTAATCAATACACATCCGCATGGAACCATCATTCTTCTTCACAAATAAGACAGGAGAACCCCAATGTGGCATACTGGGCCAAATGAAGCCCTTATCAAGCAACTCATGTAACTGCTCCTTCATCTCCTTCAACTAAGGAGGAGCCATACGATATGGAGGAATAGAGATGGGCTGAGTGCCCGGGAACAAATAAATGCCAAAGTCAATATATCTATCGGGCGGCATGCCCGGAAGATCAGCTGGAAACACATCTGGAAAATCACTCACTATTGGGACTAACTCAACTGTAGGGGCATCAATACTGACATCTCTCACATAATCTAGATACACGTCACACCCCTTCTCAACCATTCGTTGAGATTTAAGAAATGAAATAACTCTGCTGAGAGTATACTCTAAGGTACCTCTCCACTCTAATCGCGGTAATCCTGGCATAGCCAGTGTCACGGTCTTAGCGTGACAATCAAGAATAGCATAATGGGGCGACAACCAGTCCATGCCCAAGATAACATCAAAGTCTAAAATACTGAGCAATAATAAATCGGCTATGGTCTCAAAACCACTAAGAGCAATCAAACACGACTAATACATGCGGTCCACAATAAGAGAATCTCCCACATGAGTAGACACATAAACAGGGAAACTCAAGGAATCACAAGATATGCCCAAATACGAGGTAAAATAAGAGGACACATAGGAATAAGAGGAGCCTGGATCAAATAAAACCGACGCATCTCTATGACAGACCGGAACAATACATGTAATGACAAAGTTAGAAGCAACTGCCTCTGTACAAGCCGGAAGAGCATAATACCTGGCTTGGCCTCCCCCTCTAGGGTAACCTCGACCTCCCCAACCTCCACCTCGAGCTGGCTGAGCAGGTGGGGCGGTAACTGGTGCTGAAATCATAGCCTGAGGACCCGGTGGAGCACGTAGTGGCTGAGAAGTATGTAGAGGCACACCCCTCTTAAGTTTGGGACAATCCCTCACCATATGGCGGGCGTCTCCAGACTCAAAACAAGCTCTCAAAGAGCGTGGCTGCTGTGACTGGCTCGGGCCAAGTCTGCTCGATTGACCGCTAAAAGCACCTCATGCAGGAGGTACACTAAACACTGTCGGTTCATAATAAGGCTCCTAGGGCCTCAAATGGGCTGAATGAACGGGGCGTATCATATAACCCCTACCATGGCGAACTGCAACTGGGGAACGAGTACCACTATAAGTGCCAGACTCTAGATACCTCTTTGCCTCCCTCTCCTCTCTATCCCGAGCGAGCATGCCCTCTAATCTCTTAGTAATACTCGCAACCTGCTGGTAAGAAATATCCATCTCCAACTCCTGGTCCATGCTAAGCCTGATACTGAGATGGAGTCCCTCGATAAACCAACGAACCCTCTCTCGAACTATGGTAACCAAGGCTGGTGTATATCGGGCCAAATCACTGAAACAAACTGCATACTCTAACACAGTCATAGCACCCTGGCGCAACTGACTACTCAACTCATAAGCATGCCACCACAATAGGCTGCTCCTCTAAGCTGGAATGTAGTAAAAGAACTCTACTCGACTCCACTACACCCATCGTACGGAGAATATGGTGACACTCCTCCATAAAACCCTGGGCATCCTGTGACGCCAATCCACTGAAGGTAGGAGGGTGGTACTTCTTGTACCTCTCAAGCCTGAGCTGCTCCACCTTAGAAACTGTTGCCTTAACCTCGAGCAGAACTGGAGCTACCGGCTGCACTGGTATGATCTCTAGATCCTGGTATACCATAACTCGCTGCTATGGGGTACCGACGACTGGAGTTTGTGCTCCTCCCCCGGCCTGAGATGTGGCAGGAGCAAGTAGAATCAATCTAGCCTGAGCTAAGGTGCTGAACATGCTCAGAAACTGAGATAGAGTCTCCTGGAGGGCTGGTGCAGCAATATGTACCTTCACATCTCTGTTTCCATCGCAATTGCGATGACTTGTTCGCAATTGCGAACATTGATCTTCCGCATTTGCGACCAAATTGATAGCAAATGCGACCAAGCCTACCCCATCCCCACTTCGCAAATGTGAACTCTGGCCTTCCAATAAATCTGATTGTCTCAGATAAGCAAAGTGTCGAGAATTATGTACTCAAAACGTGTTCTGAATGCTCCTATCACATTATGTTATCTTTTGGAAATGTGTTCAAGATTGATATGTGTATTAAAATGCTATGTCTTTGAGTTGTGTTTCAAATAAAGGTTATGATGCCAAATTGTGTGAGAAAACTCAATATGCTTAAGACTCTTAATTGCTCATATATGTACCTAATGTCTTGATTGGAAATATCTTATTGTTGATAACCTATAAAGATGGTTGAAAGTGAAATAAGTGAATTGGGGATACAAAGTGTAGCCATCGTGCCAAGAGTGAAAATTATACTTGTGGCCAATGGTGCCCATGAAATGAGATGATGTCAGAAAATTTATGAAATGAGCTTTGATTCAACTATTCTAAAATTGACTTTGAAAATAGAATTGCCTAAAAGCTTATGAACTCAAGTGATGCCCATATGTCGCTGTTTTAGCCAATGCTATGTTTAGTGAGTATTTTCAATGTGTTTTGCATTCTTACATATTCATGAGTGAAAATTGTGTATTGTCCTTTTTGGGAAAAAGTAATTCAAGAAGAAACAATGTGTTACTTGTTTATGATTTTAACTTGTGCTTCGATTGCCAATCATTTTACTCCATTTCGCGGAAAGAAATCCATTGTGTTTAAAGTCTTCATTACTAATAAACCTAAAGTAGTGATTTTCAGAATATTGTATACGTTGATATTTAGGATGATGATCCATGAAAGAAAAGATATGAAAGTGTAGAATATGAAATATGGCCATTGTGCCATGAAAGAAGAATAATATGTATGGCCAAGAGAGCCAATGAAATGATAATGTTGTAAGTGGTTGAAAGTACAGATTAAGTGATATAGGGTGTGAAAGGTTATGAGATGTGCGTATTTGTACTTTTTTTCCCAATGTCTTATAAGCCCCTACGTTCTTGCGAGTAAAGACTATGATGTTCCTAAATATTCTAAATGCTCTTAATGTTCTATGATCACCCATGGCAAGTACAAGTAAGTGATAGTATGAACATGAAATATGATCATTGCCTAAATGAGAATTTCGAAGTGTTGTATGTCCCAATGGTTTAAACTATAATTGTATGCTTATGAAATAATATATGTAAAATGACTTCGATTGTTAAGTCGCCAAGAGTCATGAACCTAGATAATGACCTCAAGAGGTCAAGGGAGTAGATAATGAGATGTCCTTTGTTAAATGATGATGAACCTTAAGAAAAGGAATTGGGCCCATATGCCATTCAAATCGACTTATTGATTTACCATGCATGCGCTAATGTAATGAGTTGTGTTTCTCCATGATGAGCATGAACATGAAGTATTCCAATGATAAGAGTAATTACGACGTTAAATGTAATGACAAACTATGTTGCTTTGAGTTTATATATGGTATTGTGATTGGGAATACACCTCCACCCGCATATATTGGGGTGAGGTGGTAGGACCGCTTTGTGTAGGGATTGTGGTATTGTGGAATACATCTCCACCCGCATATATTGGGGTGAGGCGGTAGGAAAACTTTATGTGGGGATTGTGGTATTGTGGAATACACCTCCACCCGCATATATTGGGGTGAGGCGGCATGACCGTTTTGTGTTGAGATTGTGGTATTGTGATACACCTCCATCCATATATATTGAGGTGAGGTGGCAGAGCCGCGTTGTTTTGTGATTTTGGTATTGTGATACACCTCCATCCGCATATATTGGGGTGAGGTGGCAGGGCCGCTTTGTGTAGGAATTGTGGTATTGTGGAATACATCTCCACCCGCATATATTGGGGTGAGGTAGTAGGACAACTTTGTGTAGAGATTGTGGTTGATAATCGGCTTAATGTATGCATATTTTGATATATATCGCCTCACATTTTACTTGTCTCGACGATTTGAGATGTTTAATATGATTATTTGTGCTAAATTTTGGTATTTCTATGTGTAGGAATCATTCGGATGCAATTTGGGACGAAAGGGCACAAATTGGAGCAAAATCGGGACAAAATCGCAAAAAGGGAGATTTGAGGACCACAGCAAGCGTGGGGCGCTGGCTGTGGCGCAATTTACAGAAGCCAAAATGTTTGAGCGCCAGGGCCAGCGCCTCACGCTGCCCTGGACGCTCAAGACGGAAAGTGTCCTTTTTTCGACTAGGACATTATTTCGACCCCTAGACGCCCCCAACTCATATAAAAGCCAACCTAAACCTATTTTTGAGGGAGATGACGTGATTTAGAGAAAGGAGGGAGGCGCAAAACACTCGAAAGCAAGGATTTGATCAATTCTTCCATGCCTTTCCTAGTATTCATTGATTTTATGTTTGAAAACATTATTTTTGATGATTGTATGAACATGAGTGGCTAAGAAACCTATTGTTCTAGGGTCATGGGTATACATGAATGTTGATGTTTGAAGTTTAATTTGACGAAGTTGATTTTATCATATTGGGTTGTTTATTTAACTCTGTTTTTAATTATTTTGCTGAGTAGCTAACAGTGAAATACTATCTACGAATCTAGAGTTGAACTCGAAAGTGGGAACTCTAGATTGCATATAGAATTAAATAGAGCAAGTTCTTAAACCCGGGCATCGGGGAACGGATTCGCAATTAGGATAGACATATACCTAATTGCCTTGCTCGGTTGCAATACAGGAATTGTAAATGCGTTCTTGTTAATCTTAATTCCATAGACATATAGGTATTAAGTTAGCTTAAATAGGCGAGTAAGGACTCGACAGATTCTTATGAGTAATATCAACCCTGTCAATCAACAATCCAGATAAATCAATTAGTTATTTTAAGCTAAGAATGCAACATGATTGTTAGATAACCCGTGACCCTGGAATATTATCTCCTATTGATTGTTATTCAAAACTATTTAAGTGTTGTGGTTGATTTCTAGTATTTCATTACTTGATAGTTTTTAGGTAGTAAATTAGAAAATTATCTATTTTGTAAGAAATCGCTTGAATCGATAAGCTATTTGAGTTTGAATTAGTCAAAAGTTAATCATAAGTCTTCGTGGGAACGATACTTTATTCACTACTCTATTACTTGACGACCACGTATACTTGCGTGAGTGTGTTTGGTCGCAACAAGGTTTTGGCGCCGTTGCTGGGGACTTAGAAATTAGCAACTTGACCGAGTTAAGCTTTTATTAGTTATTTGTTCAAGTGTATAATTTTCAGTTTTCCTTGATTGTGTTAACGCAGGATCTTCTCTTGAATGCGGAGGAGTAGAAGTGCAAACAACCTCCTTCATTTTGATACTGAAATTGAACGAACACTTCATAGAGTGAGGAGGGAGTCAAAACAAGAACTAGAATAGAGGGAGAGTTGGACATTGTAGTTCAACCACAGCCAAAAGAGATGGCAGGTAATGAAGAGCGCGCGGTGATAGAAGCCGCAAGGCCCAATCTTGCGAATATGACTCAGGCTATTGTAAAGCCTGATATCACGGGGCATTTCGAACTCAAACAGTACATAGTACAACTGATTCAGTCCACGGGGCAATATGTGGGTCTATCTCATGAAGACCCGCAGAGGCACATTCAGAACTTCTTGGAAATTACGGACACTTACAATTATCCGAACGTTTCCAAGGACTATGTCAGGCTGACACTATTTCCCTTTTCACTGTTGGGAGAAGATAAGGAATGGTTGCAAAAGGAGCCCGCGAACTCAATCCACACTTGGGATGATCTAGCAAGGAAATTCTTAATCAAGTTTTTCCCCACTAAGAAGACAAAGTCGTTGAGGAGCCAAATTTTTGGGTTCCAACAACGAGATGGCGAGACACTTCGTCAAGCTTGGGAAAGATACAAGAAGCTACTCAGAGACTGCCCGCATCATTGTCAGAATGATGAAGTATTGGGTCACACTTTTGTTGATGGGCTAGATGAGGCATCAAAGATGAATCTTGATTCAGCTTGTGGGGGTAGTTGCATGGCGAGGCCGTATAGTGAAATACAACTCTTGCTAAATAACTTCACTGCTAATGACCATAATTGGCAAGGAGATGGGGACTCACGAAGGGCAATTAAACAGAAGGCAGCCGGGTTGATTGAGCTTGATGACTTCTCAACCATGAAAGCCGATATAGCAAAATTGGCAAATCAGATGAATAGAATGACAATGCAACAAACACAACAAATTCAACATGTACAGCAGATGTCTATTTGTTGCGAACTATGTGGTGACAGTCATATGAGTGACATGTGCCCCACGAATCCTGAATCTATATACTATGTGGGGCAACAGAGTAGAGGTCCAATGAATCAGCATGCACAATATGGGAATACTTACAATCCAAATTGGAGGAATCATCCTAACTTCTCATGGGGAGGAAATCAAAAGAATTAGAACCAGTATAGGCCCCAAGAAAATTTCAATCAACCTCAGAAACCACCCCTACAAACAGAAGAGAGTACGAATGACTTGCTGAAGAAGTTGTTGCTTGATAATCAACAGCTCAAGACCGATTTCATAAATCTTGAGAGGCAAATGGGACAGTTAGCAACAAATCAAAACACTAGACCTGCAGGCGCTCTTCCCAGTGATACAGAGAAGAACCCTCAAGTTAATGCAGTTACACTAAGAAACGGGAGGGAACTAGAAGAAGTTCCAAAGAAGAAAAAGGACAAACCTATACCTGAGAGGGAGCTGATCCCTAAGGCAATACACGAGTCAAAGAAAAATGATGCAGGTTCAGAGCCAGTGAAGGCTGCAAGGACACCACTACCTTTCCCCTAGAGATTGCAGAAAAAGAATGATGATCGCATGTTCAACAAATTTCTCTCTATGTTGAGCCAGGTTCAATTGAATATTCCATTGGTGGATGTACTTTGTGAAATTCCAAAATATGCTAAGTACATAAAAGATATAGTGGCTCACAAGAGGAAATTGACTGAGTTCGAGATAGTTGCACTTACTGAGGAGTGCACTTCAAGGGTCCAAAACAAGCTTCCTCAAAAGCTTAAGGATCCTAGCAGCTTCACCATCCCTGTGCGAATTGGTAATATTGACGTGGGTCATGCTCTTTGTGATTTGGGGGCGAGCATAAATCTAATGCCCTTGTCCTTATTTAAGCAATTGGGTCTGGGAGCTCCAAGACCAACCACTGTGATGTTGCAATTAGCTGATAGGTCCATAGCCTACCCTGAAGGAGTGATTGAAGATGTATTGCTGCAAATTGAGAAATTTATCTTCCCAGCTGACTTCATTATTCTAGATTTTGAGGCTGATGAATAAGTTCCAATCATATTGGGACGACCTCTCTTGGCTACTGGTGATGCAATAATTAAAGTGAGAGAGGGAAAAATGATTATGAGGGTGGACAACAAGGAAGCAGTTTTTAATGTCTACAAAGCGATCTAACTTCCCCGCCACTATGAGGAGCTCTCTATGATATTTGTTATGGAGGTGGATGAGAAACTTCTTGACACGAGTGTATATCTAGACGATTCTCTAGAAAAAGCACTCATGTTGTTCGATAGCTTGGAGATTGATGATAAGGTTGAGGAGATGATGCATATCCTAGATGCATCTTGTGCTTACATGCAAGGAATACACCCGTTTGAGCCCCTGAATAGGCTAAGTGGATCTCCTCTAATGCCGTCAATTGAAGAAGCTCCAAAATTGGAGCTTAAACCCCTACCCCCTCACCTTCAATATGCTTATTTGGGTAGTTCTGACATTTTACCTGTTATTGTTTCTTCTGACTTGTCTAAATTGCAGGAAGAAAAGTTGTTGAGAGTGCTACGTGAGCACAAGCGAGCAATTGGGTGGACGATGTCTGATATCAAAGGCATTAGTCCAGCTTTCTGCATGCATAAAATACTCATGGAGGACGGACACAAGCAAAGTGTAGAGCAACAACGCCGCCTAAATCCAATCATGAAAGAGGTGGTAAGAAAAGATGTGATTAAGTGGCTTGATGCAGGTATTGTATTCCCAATCTCTGATAGCAAATGGGTAAGCCCCGTTCAATGTGTGCCAAAGAAAGGGGGGATGACTGTAGTGGTTAATGAAAATAATGACTTAATTCCTACAAGAACTGTCACTGGATGGAGAATTTGCATAGATTATAGAAAATTGAACAATGCCACCCGAAAGGACCACTTTTCCCTCCCTTTCATTGACCAAATGCTTGATAGGTTAGCTGGCCAGGAATACTGCTGTTTCCTAGATGGTTATTCGGGGTATAATCAGATTGCTATAGCCCCAGAGGACCAAGAGAAAACCACCTTTACGTGTCCCTATGGCACGTATGCGTTCAAGAGAATGCCCTTTGGTCTCTGTAATGCACCTGCGACTTTTCAAAGGTGTATGATGGCTATTTTTACTGACATGGTTGAAAGATTTGTGGAAGTGTTCATGGATGATTTTTCTGTGTTTGGGTGTTCTTTTGATAATTGTTTAATGAACCTTGATAAAGTGCTTGCTAGGTGTGAAGAGACAAACTTGGTACTCAACTTCATGGTACGTGAAGGTATAGTCTTGGGACACAAGGTGTCAAAAGATGGTCTACAGGTGGATAAAGCAAAGGTGGAGGCGATTGAAAAATTTCCCCCACCGACATCCGTCAAAGGCATTCGCAGTTTCTTGGGCCATGCGGGTTTTTATCGTCGATTCATTAAAAGATTTTCGAAAATTTCTTCTCCATTATGCAGGCTTCTAGAGAAAGATGTCACCTTCAAGTTTGATTATGCATGTCTGAAAGCATTTGAGGAGCTGAAGGGAAGGTTGGTGACTGCACCAATTATCATCGCCCCAGATTGGGGACTGCCATATGAGTTGATGTGCGATGCAAGTGGCATAGCAATCAGAGCTGTTTTGGGGCAAATAAGGGATAAAATATTTCACTCCATTTATTATGCGAGTAAAACTATGAATCCAGCTCAGATGAATTATACAGTTACTGAAAAAGAGTTGCTTGCAGTGGTGTGGGCATTTGACAAGTTCAGATCTTATCTAGTGGGAACCAAAGTTATCGTCTACACAGATCATTCAGCTATCAGATACTTGTTTGAAAAGAAAGATGCCAAGCCGAGGCGGATTCGTTGGGTCCTCCTCTTGCAAGAATTTGAATTAGAGATCCGAGATTGAAAAGGGACAGCAAATCAAGTGGCTGATCACTTGTCCAAATTAGAAAGTCAGAACCATGTAGCTGAAGGAGGGTCAAAAGAAACATTTCCTGATGAGCAGTTATTAGCAGTCACCTCAGGTGAAGCCCCATGGTATGCGGATTATGTGAATTTTATTGCAAGTGGGGTGATACCACTAGAATTAACACCTGATAATAGAAGAAGATTCTTACATGATGTGAGGCTCTACATGTGGGATGAGCCATTCTTATATAGGCAATGCGCAGATCAGTTAGTGCGAATGTGTGTTCCTGAGGAAGAGATGAATGCAATATTGCATGGCTGTCAAGCTTCGCCATATGGAGGTCATCACGGTGGGGATAGAACCAACCAAAAAGTGCTACAATCAGGTTTCTATTGGCCAAAATTATTTAAGGATGCACTTGCCTTTGTTAAAAAGTGTGACAGATGCCAAAGAACCGGAACTATCACGAGGAAGCACGAAATGCCTTTGCAAAATATTCTGGCAGTAGAGCTGTTTGATGTTTGGGGGATTGATTTCATGGGACCGTTCCCATATTCTAATGGTCACAGGTACATCTTGGTGGCGGTCGACTATGTTTCTAAGTGGGTGGAGGCCATTGCTCTTCCTACTAATGATGCAAAGGTAGTGGTAAGCTTTGTAAAGAAGCACATCTTCACGCGCTTTGGGACTCCAAGAGTGTTAATAAGCGACGGAGGAACTCACTTTTGTAACAAATTGCTGAATAATGTTCTTACAAAGTATGGAGTTAAGTACAAAGTTTCCACTGCCTATCATCCCCAAACGAGTGGTCAAGTAGAAGTTTCAAACAGAGAGGCAAAGCAGATTCTGGAGAAAACAGTAAGTGGAAATAGAAAAGACTGGGCAGGGAAGCTGGATGATGCATTATGGGCATATCGAACTGCATACAAGACTCCCATAGGTACTTCTCCATATAGGTTGGTTTATGGGAAGGCATGCCACTTGCCCGTAGAGCTTGAACATAAAGCTTATTGGGCGATCAAAAAGCTAAACATGGATATGGACTCAGCTGGTGAGAATAGGTTGCTGCAACTCAACAAGCTTGATGAATTTCGATTGCACGCATATGAAAATGCCAAATTATATAAAGAAAAGACAAAGAGGTGGCATGACAAGCACGTTCAACATCGAGAGTTTGATCCGGGTCAAGAAGTTCTCTTGTTCAATTCAAGGTTGAAGCTATTCCCTGGAAAGCTTAAGTCTCGTTGGGCAGGTCCTTTTGTTGTGGTAAGTGTGAGGCCTCACAGAGCGGTGGAACTGCGTGATACTAGCTCAAGTGGTACCTTCTTGGTAAATGGCCAGAGAATAAAACATTATTGAGGTGGTGACATTGCACGTCACAAGACCTCAGTGGACTTAGCAGATGCTTAAACATGTGTTGAGTCGTGCCGCGACGTTAAATTAGGCGCTCGTTGGGAGGCAACCCAATTTTTACCGCTTTCGAAGCATAGTTTTTTCTTTTATAGGCCATAATTTGTTTCTTTGTAGGTTGAAATGGTGTGGAATGTGTGTAATGTATATATTTAGTGCTCCGATAGTCGGGATTGTTTAAAAAAAAAGCAAAAATCAGCGAATTGAGCGCTCAGGCTAGCGCCCCACGCTGCCTGTGGCGCACTTTGCAGTAGCTCTGAAGCTTCAGCGCCAGCCCCAGCGTAGGGCGCTGGGCTGGCGGTCCAGGTGAGTTTTTATTTTTTTATTTTTTTCATTTTCTTTATTTAATTAAAAATACCCTACCCAATTACCCATATACACTCACAACCCAACCCATACCCAATTACCCAAACCCATTCACCCACCTAAATTAAGATAGCTAAAACCCAAAACCCCCCATTCTCTCCAAAAACACACGATCTCTTCTTCTTCTTCCCCTTTTTTCTCAAGTTCTCATATTCTTCAATATTCCTTGCTCAATTCCATCTCAAGACTCTAAGGTATTTTCTTCTTGTTATCTCTTTTCTTGTATTTTGGAAGTTCTTAGAGAATTTGTAGTCTTCTATCTCCCCCCAATCCTCAAACCCCCTAGGTCTCTTAAAAATATTTAGATGTTATTGTGGGTGGAATGATTATACACGAAATTGGTGCAAAACTTTGGTAGACAGTTGTGTTTGAAGTAGTAAACTATAATTTCCTCTACTTCATGTAAATTTGGGAGGCCCACCTTCTCCCACCATTGTTGAAATAGAAGAGCACAATTGATGCCCACAAGGTGTTTGTCAAAATGCTTAAGAGAGTAAATTTGAACACCGGTGAAGTTTAAGTAGCCGAGTGTAGTTGTATATGAGTTTAGGTGAAGTGTGGGGTGTTGTAGGGGTATTGTATCTTGTTGTAAACTTTTGTAAGTTGTAGTTAGTGTACTAAAATAGTGTAGTAATGTAGACTTTAGCTTTGTTATGCTTGCACTATAGTTAAGTTACGGCCATGTTAGACTAATTGAATTTTATGGCATAGGGAAGTCTAAGTACCTATAGCCTTGTGATGACACATTGGTGCACATTGAATCAATATTATGATTCGATTATACATAGCCTTAGGTTTTAAGTGTGGGGTCAGCTTGCCTCTCACGATGACCTTAGGCAACATCTCTTGATTCATTCTCATCTTTGTGTTGGATGAGAATTTCCCTATCATCCACAACACTTAAATAGTTTTGAATAACAATCAATAGGAGATAATATTCCAGGGTCACGGGTTATCTAACAATCATGTTGCATTCTTAGCTTAAAATAACTAATTAATTTATCTGGATTGTTGATTGACAGGGTTGATATTACTCATAAGAATCTGTCGAGTCCTTACTCGCCTATTCAAGCTAACTTAATACCTATATGTCTATGGAATTAAGATTAACAAGAACGCATTTACAATTCCTGTATTGCAACCGAGCAAGGTAATTAGGTGTATGTCTATCCTAATTGCGAATCCGTTCCCCGATGCCCGGGTTTAAGAACTTGCTCTATTTAATTCTATATGCAATCTAGAGTTCCCACTTTCGAGTTCAACTCTAGATTCGTAGATAGTATTTCCCTTTTAGCTACTCAGCAAAATAATTAAAAAAAGAATTAAATAAATAACCCAATATGATAAAATCAACTTCGTTAAATTAAACTTCAAATATCAACATTCATGTATACCCATGACCCTAGAACAATAGGTTTCTTAGCCATTCATGTTCATACAATCATGAAAAATAATGTTTTCAAACATAAAATCAATGAATACTAGGAAAGGGATGGAATAATTTATCAAATCCTTGCTTTCGAGTGTTTTGCGCCTCCCTCCTTTCTCTAAATCACGTCCTCTCCCTCAAAAATAAGTTTAGATTGGATTTTATATGAGTTGGGGGCGTCTAGGGGTCGAAATAACCGGGCCCGACAAATCTCAGCATAGTAAGAGAGTTATATGCCAACTGGAACGAGAAAAATGACATGTCGTGGGTCAGAGGAAAGGAAATTCCAATGGATAGAAAGACTTGTGTCATTTTTTGGGAGTTGATAGTCCTAACCCACGAAGGCTTCGAAAGTTCGTCAAAAGTCCAAGCTACCAAGCAATACGTCACACACTTTGTGGCGTTGACTCTAATGCAAAATGGACGCGAACTAAGGGAAATATTCACCTTGAAATGCTCCGGTTCGACTTCAACAAAACGGCCAAGGTTTGGCAAAACTTTGTGAAAGCTAGATTAATGCCTGTTGAACATAATACTGAGTGAACTCAAGCTCGAGTGTGCGTGATCTACTTTTTGATGACCGGGCGCCCCATAAATGTGGGTGAGCTCATGCTTGGGGAGATGACCCGCACCCGTTTTGGAGGAAGAATCAAAAGGTTATTTTTTGGCAACATCCTGACACAATACATGCTCTCTCGTGGGGTACCAGAGTACCCTGGCTATGATGAGGTAGTGGAGGCACCCACAGCATTGTTAGACATCACATCCATGCTAGAACCCACATCCAAGCTCACCCAAGCTGCTAGGAATGAGAGGGACGAAAATTTCAACAGGTATCTTTACAAATCCCTCAATGTTATTATGAGCAAGCTTGGGGTGTCAGATGAGGAGCGCACGCAATTGCGAAGTGATCTCTCCAGTTCTTCCAAGGAGATGTTGGGCATAGCACCAGGCAGTCCCGTTCATCCATCTGAGGATGAAAACACTGACAAAGAATCTGATAATGAGGATGCGGATGATGATGAAGTTATAGGACCAATGGCTTTGGTACCCTTTGGAGATGATGATGAGCCCATTGCCGCAGCTGGTTGGCATCCTGATGAGGCAGACTCCGACTGACAGGGAGTTCTTTCTTTCCACCTTACCTTATTTTCAAATTTATTAAGCATCAAGGACTATGCATTGTTTAAGTGTGGGGTGGAGGGAATACTCCTTGAATTGTATAAAACTTTTAGTGTTATTATTTTTTTTAATCACCTTTTAGCTTAGTTTAAGACTAACATAGTCTAATTAGCTAGATTACAAACAAAAAAAAAAAATTTGGGGACTTTTCCCGACGATGGATCTATTGGACAATTTTTTTGAGGGATTAAAGTCCGACTAAAAAATACCAAAAAGATTTTATTTTGTTTTATTTTTAATAGTTAGGTAGTATCCCTTGATTTTTCTTTGGACGTCGATTCTTTTCCAAGGGTGTAGATCGAATCAGGTATTTTTTTTTTTTGGAGTAGGATAAGGGAGAAATCTGAGATTGCTCTGAGGTACCCGTTGACATGTTTGCTGTCGTCCTACATATATGATTTGAATTGTAATGCCCAAGTAGATTAAGTAGCCTACTCTTTGACGCCTTTTTCTCAGTTGATTGACTTGTATGCCACTAGTGTATTGTTGCTTAAAAATCCTCAACTTGATATGCTTGCTTGACTTGAGAGTCACACAGAACCGTCTTGAGTGAGTCAAGTGCCATGTGTGTGTAAGGATTGTTGATATTCTGTGCTGCCCTGTGAAGTCTAAAACTTGCCCCGTGTGTTAATCAACGCAAAATCATTAAGTTGTGCTAGTCTAGGAGATGACATAGGCGTTTCTTGCTTGACCATAAAGGTGCTTGTCACTGACAAATAAAATTCTCCCATTGCTAGCCCTTTGAGCCTATAGACCGTTTCCTTGGCAACCACATTACAAGCCGTACTCCTAGTTGTTCTTAATTTGAGATTGTTGAACCTTTACCTCCTAAGGCACTTAGTCGCTAAAAGAAGTAAAGGGAGATATTAGGAAGTGGATTTCGAGTGGAACCATGGAAGGGCCCTTAAGGTGCACTCAAATTGTGAATAAAGGTCACTAGCTTATGAACTTCAATGTATGGAGTGTGTAAAAAAAAAAAAGAGGAAATTTTTTACAAGAAAGAGCAAACAAAAGTTCAACTAATGTAGAAAGACACACCTCCTTATCCTTCTCACTCGTGCTAGTGAAACCATAGAGGTGCTTGATGGAAAATAGTTTCATGTTAGTTATGGTGTATGACAAGTGAATGGGTTGAGAAGATATTGCGCTTGAATTATGAGTGTAGTGTATTAAAGTGCTTAGGAGGGTTAGTCACTATTCCTAAATGTATCCTACCCGTCCCTAAGCCTACATTACAACCTTAAAGTCCTAATTGATCCTAGATTTAGCTAGCTTAGATTAGTAGAGATGTACACTACGGGCAAGCTTATGGTATGACCACGGGGTGCACATGAATTCTTTGTGAGAGTGAGTGAATGTTGTTCAATTGTATGATGTCCTTAATTTATGTTCAATGACATACTTAAATTTGTGGACTACTTTGATATTCACTCTTTTGCTTGTGGTGAGGGCACTTGATTTCATGACGGATTGGTGAAATTGTATACTTTCTTGTGTTGGGTGAGTGCGTGTGTTGAGGATGCTTAGTGGTAATGAGTCTTCTCTTGAGGTAAGGTGGTTGTTGAGAGGTTGCTTGAGTTGATTGAGTTGGTTGAAAAATATTGAGTATACTTGGGCTATTTAAAAACGGGAAGAATGTGAAATTTGTATGTTCATGTTTAATTGCCGACATCGATCATAGTCAAAAGGTAGGTTGTTTCCTCGATTAGTAGTTGCACAGGCTCGAAGTCAGGAAGTTGGTATTGGTCATGCAGATAGGTCCGTCAGTGCGAGGGTTCGCGATTTCATTAATTTAGACCCTCCGGTATTCACGGGGGCAGATCCAAATGAGGACCCTCAGGTATTTATTGATAGAATGCAGAGGACGTTGAGGGTAATGAAGGCCACTTCGACTGAGTCAGTTGAGCTAGCTTCCTATAGACTCCAAGATGTTGCAGTTAATTGGTACGAGTCTTGGGAATTGTCCAGAGGTGAGGATGCCCCTCCAGCAGTATGGCAGGAGTTTACAGAAGCTTTTCTTCGTCATTATCTGCCACTAGAGCTTAGACGGGCCAGAGTTGATAGGTTCTTGACCCTTCGGCAGGGAAACATGAGTGTTCGAGAATACAGTCTTCAGTTTGATTTATTGGCTAGGTATGCTCCCACTATTGTATCTAAGATGGAGGATCGGGTTCACCGGTTCGTGATGGGGTTAGAGCCGCACTTGCTTAACGATTGTATATCGGTCTTACTTCATCCATATATGGATATTTCTAGTATTCAGGCATACGCTCAGGGTGTAGAGGAGTGTAAGCAGAAGCAGAGGGCCGATCGTGAGCATGATAGGGCCCAGAATAAGAGAGCGTGGTCTTCGGGTCCTTCTGGTGAGTTTTGAGGTGGTCAAAGACCACAATACCTGAGGTATCCATCCCAGCCATCGGCTAGCGCACCCCCTCAGTTTGGCGGTAAGAGATTTGATCGTTCCATATATTCAGGGCCTGGTCAGAATTTCAGGGCCTCAGTATAGGGGCGAGTCAAGTCAGATGAGGCCTCCCTTGCCACGATGTGATCAGTGTGGTAAGCAGCATGCCGGGCAGTGCCGTATAGGGTTGGGTGTTTGTTATACTTGTGGTTATCCGGGCCACGTTATGAGGGATTGTCCGATGAGAGGTGATGCAAGCATAGCTCAGCCAACAGACTCTGTAGCTGGTTCGACATCATTAGTACGCCCCCTGGGAAAGGTTCATAAGCACCAATGAGTCGTGGTAGAGGCAGAGGCGGAGCATTAGCTCGAGTGGTCCTCAAAATTGCATTTATGCATTGGCAGGACGACATGATCAGGAGTCATCGCCTGATGTTGTTACAGGTATATTATCAGTCTTCTCATATGATGTATATGCACTGATTGACCCAGGTTCCACTTTATCATATGTTACTCTGTTGGTTGCTAGTAAGTTTGGAATAAAATTTGAATTGGTTAAACCTTTTGAGGTGTCTACACCTGTTGGGGGATCAGTGATAGCTAAGCGAGTATATAGAGGTTGTATAATAGGAGCTCATAGTCGATCTACCGTAGCATACCTAATCGAGTTAGATATGGTAGAATTTGATGTTATAATGGGTATTGATTGGTTGGCTTCTTGTCATACCAACGTTGATTGTAGATCGAAGATAGTCCGATTTCCATTTCCAGGGGAGCCTGTTTTGGAATGGAAGGGTAATACGACATCGCCGAGAGGTAAATTTATTTCCTATCTCAAGGTAAGGAAGATGATCAGAGAGGGCTATATTTATCACTTAGTTTGGTTTTTGGGATGTGGAAGTCGAGTTACCAACCTTTCAGTCCATCCCTGTGGTTAATAAGTTTCCCGATGTTTTTTCCAATGAGCTTCCAGGTCTTCCGAAGGTGCCAAGTGTGTCTCAAAGATAGATTTGAGGTCCGGGTACCATAAGGTAAGGGTTAAAGAGAAAGATATTCTAAAGACAACATTCTGGACCAGATATGAGCACTTTGAGTTTCGTGTTATGTCATTTGTTTTGACCAATGCCCCAACAGTATTCATGGATTTGATGAACCGTATGTTCAGACCCTTTTTAGATCTATTCGTAATTATATTTATCGAGGATATGTTGATTTATTCACGTTCAGAGGCTGAGCATGCATATTATTTGCGTACTATGCTCAGAGTTCTACGAAAAGTGAAGTTGTATGCAAAATTCTCTAAATGTGAATTCTGGTTGAGTTCTGTAGCCTTCCTTGGGCATATCATTTCGAGTGAAGGTATATGGGTTGATACATAAAAGATTGAGGTAGTAAAGACTTGGCCTAGACCCACGACACCGACGGATGTTCGTAGCTTTCTCGGTTTGCCAGGTTATTACAGGAGATTTGTAGAGGGATTTAATTCCCTTTCATCACCTTTGACAAAGTTGACTCAGAAGGTAGCAAAGTATAAATGGATTGATGCTTGCGAACGGAGTTTCTAGGAATTGAAGGACAAATTGACTTCTGCACCGGTTCTAACGCTCCCAGAAGGGACCGATGGTTATGTTATTTATTGTGATGCTTCGAGCATTGGATTGGGTTGTGTACTGATGCAACATGGTAAGGTTGTAGCTTATACTTCTAGACAACTAAGAAAGCACGAGAAGAACTACCCGACCCACGATTTAGAGTTAGCCGCGATGATTCATGCACTAAAGATGTGGAGGCACTAATTGTATGGCATTTATGTTTATATCTATACGGATCATAAGAGCCTCCAGTATATCTTCAAGCAAAAGGAATTGAATTTACGTCAAAGGAGATGGTTGGAGTTACTTAAAAACTATGGTGTTGATATTTTATACCATTCGGGGAAGGCAAACGTAGTAGCCGACACCCTCAGCCGTAGATCTATGGGTAGCCTGTCATATTTACAGCTAGAAAAGAGGGGAATAGCCCATGAGATTCATCAGCTAGCTAGTCTTGGAGTTCGGTTACTGGACTCAGGTGATATTGGAATTACTATTCAGAATACGACAACATCCTCTTTAGTAACTGAAGTAAAGGAACGCCAGTACGAGGATCCTGTGTTAGTTCATTATAGGGATACCACCCCTCAGAAGGAGAAGACACCGTTTGAAATTACAGAAGATGGGGTCCTCATATATCGAGGACGAGTATGTGTCCCTAATGTTGCAGGGCTACGTCGACAGGTTATGGGAAAAGCTCACTATTCTTGTTATTCTATCCATCCAGGAGTGACAAAGATGTATCATGATATCAGGGAAGTATATTGGTGGGACGGAATAAAAATGGATATAGCGGAGTTTGTTGCTTAGTGTCCTAACTGTCGACAGGTTAAGATTGAACATCAAAAACCTGGTGGATTATTGCAGGCTATGGAGATTCCGACTTGGAAATGGGAAGTAATCAATATGGATTTCATTGTAGGCTTACCTCGTACCCAACGCAAGTTCGATTCGATATGGGTGATTGTTGATAGGCTTACAAAGTCAGTCCATTTTCTGCCCGTTAGGACTACATATTTTGCAGAGGATTATGCAAGGCTTTATATTAAGGAGCTAGTACAACTGCATGGTGTCCCTATATCTATTATCTCAGATAGAGGAGCTTAATTTACAGCTAACTTCTGGAGGTCCTTCCAAAAAGGATTGGGGACTCAGGTAAGTCTTAGTACAACATTTCATCCCCAGACAAATGGATAGGCGGAGCGTACTATTCAGACACTTAAGGATATGTTACGAGCTTGTGTGATAGACTTCAAAGGTAGCTGGGATGATCATCTGCCGCTTATTGAGTTCACATATAATAATAGCTACCATTCCAGTATTTAGATGGCTCCATATGAAGCTCTTTACGGACAGAAGTGTAGGTTGCCTATAGGGTGGTTCGATGTTGGGGAAACTACGTTAGTAGGACCAGAATTGGTACAATAGGCAATCGAGAAAATTAATCTTATACAGGAAAGGCTATTAGCAGCACAAAGCCGTCAGAAGTCTTATGCGGATAATCGATGGCGAGACTTGGAGTTTCAGGTTGACGACTGGGTATTCCTAAAGGTATCACCAATGAAAGGTGTTATGAGGTTCGGTAAGAAAGGAAAACTTAGCCCTCGGTACATTGGACCATATAGGATCACATGCAAGGTAGGCCAAGTAGCATATGAGTTAGACTTGCCTTCAGACTTGGAGTCTGTACATCCAGTCTTTCATGTGTCTATGCTCCGTAAATGTATCGGAGATCCTTCCAGAATCGTGTCAGTTGACGATGTTCAGGTCACATAGCAACTATCATATGAAGAAACTCCCATTGCTATATTAGACAGACAGGTTCGTAGATTGAGAACTAAAGACGCAACTTCGGTGAAAGTACTTTGGAGAAACAACAATGTGGAAGAAATGACTTGGGAGGCCGAGGAAGACATAAAGTCTAGATATCCCTACTTATTTCCTCCTCCAGAGAAGGGTCCGACTAAGACATCACAACCTTAAGGTACGTGTATGGATTCTTGTGTTAGTTATTGTCATTGGTCGTGTGAGGCCATTGTCGTTATTAATGATTGTGGTCCTATGTGGCGTTGAATTATTGAGTTTCTACAGGAAGAGTTGGTAGTAGTATTGTTACAAAGGCGACTCTGACAAACTTATATAGATCTCGGGAAGTTAAACATTCAAGGAAGGATGTTTCTAAGGGAGAAAGTATGTTATATCTCGCGTTTTCGTACGTTAAAGTTTCGTCTTCAGTTAATCGACGTAGAATCGGGTATGAGATTATCTTGAGGTTAATGTATTTATGCTATTTATAACAAGCGATAAGTAAGTGCCATGAAGGATAAAGGGTAAACGAATTAAAGAAAACGAGTTTCGTCGAAGGTGGTCAATTTGGGATATAATATGATCCGAGCCATAATACCCGGTGTTTATGGACTAGTACCATACAAGGTACCATATGGCCATGATAGTATGATGTATAAGGTGTATTAAAAATAAGTAGTATTTTAAGTAATTTGAGACAAATCTTAATTATGTGGATAATTGGTTAATGATTGGTTTAATGAAATATTAACCATGTAATTAAGGATTTGTGGATAATTGTAGGTGGGGACAACCCCCCACGTGGCAGCAAATAGAGTAAGACTTAAATGACTCTTGCCTTAGACAAACTAATTAGTAGGCATGGACAACAATCTTAAGGCAATTACACGTAACAAGTGAAATTATCCTAGTCATCTCTAGCTTATCTTCAAAAGATATCAAATTCATTTTTTGGCAAGGATTATACAGAAAGGAAAAACAAGGAATATAGGTAAGGGGATTTTTGAAGTTCATATGAGACCTCATGCTACTATAGTGACGACAGTCTTAGATTTGTAAAGAAATTCACACGAAATTTCACAGCGTAATAACAACGGGAATTTGCAACTCTAAGGGAGTACAGTGCAATCCTTCTCAAGAATATCATACGAATTTTTCCCTACTCCAGGTATGTTAAGGCTATCCCTTCTTTCTTTTTGGCATGATCTATACGACACAAGAGAAACGAGCAAATGCACAACTTTCATAAATTACTCTATTCGTAGAAATGCTACAGATGTGTATATTTTTGTTTTCCCATAAGTCTTATTATTCCATCGTCTGTTCATGGGTCTCAGAAAATACGTAAGTTGATAGAGTCTATTTCATGATATTAATCAGAGGCATAATGGTCTTATGACACTTATATATATATATATATATATATATATATATATATATATATATATATATATATATATATATATATATATATATATATATATATATATATATATATATATATATATATATATATATATATATATATATATATATATATATATATATATATATATATATATATATATATATATATATATATATATATATATATATATATATATATATATATATATATATATATACGCACCACCACCTGATCAGTTGGTATATGTTGATAATTTTGCCCACAGTGGCCGAGATGATATGATGGGATGCCCTCAGAGGCTTGATGATGTTATGTACACATATACCTATGCATGACATGACGTTTACATGCACATGCATGATATTATAACTGTTTCAGGATTTGCAAAGTTATTTAGACTTATAAACGGAATTCCTTATTCCATGTTTCATCTATGTCTCTTATATGCTGATTTTCATGCCTTACATACTCAGTATATTATTCGTATTGACGCCCTATTTTCCGGGACCTGCGTTTCATGACCGCAGGTGCAGGTAGGCAAGCAGACAGTCCCCCTTCTTAGGATTCTTGATCAGCGAGAGTTGGCGTGCTCCACTTGATCCGCAGCTGCTTTTGATTTTGGTACGATATGCTTATATACCTATATGGGTATGACGTGGCCCAGTCCCATCCTTGTACAATTGTATTTTCTATTAGAGGTCTGTAGACAGTTATGTACAGTTGGATGGTATATGGACTTGTCGGCTTCCAGTTTTGGGTATATAGTTATTTGTAACAGCCTTGTCGGCTCGGCCTACGTATTCTGCACGTATATGTACTTAAGTCTTTTGGGAAGATTTCCCTCATGCATGTTATTTTCGTAATTCAGCAGATGTTATTCATGTTTATATCTTATACGCATGCTCAGGGGTGTTCAATAGGTAGGACTCGGGCACCCGTCGCGGCCCATCGGTTTGGGTCGTGACACCTCTACCCGCATATATTGGGGTGAGGTGGCATGATAGCTTTGTGTTGCAGTTGTGGTATTGTGATACACCTACACCCGCATATGTTGGGTGAGGCGGCAGTACCGCTTTGTGTGAGGGTGGTTATAAAGAATCCCCGACTTAATATCGATAAATTTGAATGGAAGCTCTTAATAAATTTGCTTGACTTTAACGACTATCTAAGCCCATTTATTGTTACCATGATTCATGTGGTATTTTCAAGCCCTTGAATAGGTTTATTTGTATTGTGTAGGTGAACGTTGTGAATGGTCTATGAGACGCATATGTGTATAATATGATATGTGAACACTAAGGACGGTCTACAAAATGAGTATGTGTAAAATAAGGGAGGAAGGTGCCACTTTCGTTGGCATTGTTTGTACATGTTGATGCAATTATATTATATTATGTATTCCACGTATAGTTCATATGGCGCAGTTGATCCTAAAAGAAGGTTAGAAGGATGCAAGTATAATAAGACTTGAAATGTGATTTTATTGGATGTTTCGTAGTTTTTTGATGTACTTTATTTGCCTTTTATTTGAGTTACCGTATTTTCATATGTTGTTTTGACTGCCTTACATACAAGTACTATTCCACATGTACTCACACCCCTTTTGCCCGGGGGCGCTGCATATTTTAATGGATGCAGGTATACTTCTACATGATGATATGGATCTTTGATAGGGATCTTCTTCACTACTCAGCTTATGGTGAGCCCGCTACAGTTCTAGTGGGTGTTTGGGTCTAGTTCGTTTTATGTATATAGGTATCCATTGTCATAGAAGCTCCATGTACACTGTGGGTCATGTAATTAAAGATTTGAGTTTTGTCATGTATTTATGTTCACAGTATTTACAGCTATTTATAGAGTTGTGTAACTACCACGAGAAAGAAAATATGGGCCATTGAGCCAAGTGTATTTAATATGAAAGTCAAGATCTTATTATGTTATGGTAAATCGTGCATGAGTAATGATGAGAGGTTAATGTAAATTAGGCTTGCTCGACTGGGATTACTCGGTTGAGCGCCGATCGCGCTCCTCGATTTCGGGGTGTGACAACAATTACGGCATGAAAACAAGATATAACATGAAGCAATGAAGATAGGGAAAACAAGTAATGTAATGGCTAAATCATGAATAACAATTAATGAAATACGAGAAAGCATGGAAACACGTAATTTGATGGCGTATATACACGCGTTACCTCGCATATATGCCACTTCACATGTAATTCACATAGCACATAACACATAGCTCACAGGTTCCTAATTCCCTCAAATCAAGGTTAGACCCAATACTTACCTCACTTTGCAATCAACTCAAGATTCAACCATGACCTTGCCTTTCGAACAAGCCTTCAAACCAATCAAATCTAGCAAATTATTAATTAAGCGATTCAAAATAAGCCTTAGAAATTATCCACGAATAAAAGGGGTTCAATTGAGATAATTATTTAAAAAGTCAACAAAGGTCAACCCCGGGCTCGCTTGGTCAAAACCCGAGGTTCGGACCAAAACCCGATCACCCATTCACCCACGAGCCCGGTTATGTAATTCAATTCGAAATCTAACCTCATTTCGAGGTCTAAATCTCAATTTTACAAAAATTTCCAATTCTACCCAAATCCCTAATTTCTACCATGTAAATCCTTAGATTTTATGTTGAAATCTTATGAAATATAATGGGTAATTGAAAAGAAGTAGATTAAAGTCACTTACCAATGAATTTAGGAAGAAAGTCTCTTGGGAAAATTGCCTCTAGGCTGTTTAGGGTTGAAAGTTTGAAAGAAATGAGCTAAATCCCGTTTCCCCCCTCTTTTACCCAGCTGCAATTATCGCAAATGCGATACAAACTTCGCATTTACGATGATCGCAAAAGTGATCAACCCCTCGCAAATGCGAAGAAGCCACTGAGCCTGTTGCCATCGCAAATGCGACAATTTTGTCGCAAATGCGAACCAAAGCAGTCCGAAAATGCGAACTATACTTCGCAAATGCGAAGAAGCACCAAGTGGATAGTGGTCACAATTGCGAAGATTCTATGTCCGCAAATGCGAACACCCCCCAACCCAGACCAGGCTCGCAAATGCGAACTCTCCCCAACACCACTCCGTAGCCTATCCGAAACTCTCCTGAGCCCTCGGGGATCCAAACCAAACATGCACACAAGTTCAAAAATATCATACGAACTCGCTCGTGCGATTAAAACACCAAAATAATACTTAGAACTGTGAATCGGACAACAAAACTAATGAAGTTTTCAATGAAACTTAAGAACATGCAATTTCTCAACCAGACATCTGAATCACGTCAAATGAACTCCGTTTTGCATCAAATTTTGCAAACAAGTCATAAATACTGAAATGGACGTATACCAAGTTTCGAAATCGAAATCCGAACCCGGTAGCAACAAAGTTAAACTACGGTCAAATTTATGAATTCTTTAAACCTTTAAGCTTCTAGTTTTCAACAAATTACAATAATTCAAGCTAAGGACGTCTGAATTCGATTCCGGGCATACGCCCAAGTTCCAAATCACGATATGGACCCACCGGGATCGTAAAATATTGATCCGGGTCCGTTTGCTCATAACATTGACCGAAGTCAACTCAAATGAGTTTTAAGGCACAATTTCACATTGTTCTCAATTTTTTCCACATAATAACCTTTCGGAAGAAGGCACAGACTGTGCACGCAAATCAAAGAAGGCTAAACGAAGCTAATTGAGGCTTTGAAACAGAGAATTGAGGGCTAAAACTGAAAAAATGACCTATCGGGTCATCACATACACCATCTGTGCATGGCTCGCCATTTCTAGACACTCGACCTTGCCAAGTACAATGTCATCCTTGCGCGTGATGTCCCGTGCGTGTATGGTGTCATCCATGACTATTTTGCCTTGTGCATATGCCTTACTCGTTGGCGCTATGCCACCCTAATGCTGCGAGCCTTGCTTGTGCACCATGCCTCCCACATTTGCTTCACCATGCTCGGTCACCACGCCCTGTGTATGCTCTGTGCCTCCTGCGTTTTCGGTTTTCCTTACCAAGAGTGTGCTCCACCATTGCACCATCTTCTTGTGCTAATACCACACGTGCTTACCATGTCTCTATGCCAACACCTCCTTTGGTTGCCTCTTTTCACTTGGCCCCGTCCTTGGCCTTCATGGATCTTGTGGCATGCACAAGATTTCAATGTTTTCTGGTGAGGTGTGACAATAATCACTAATGAATTTCCAACTTCTCGTCTCCAAAACGCTCATTTAACGCCAAACTCAACTAACCGCTTCCAACAGGTGAAATACATTCAATCATGTTTGCACCCTACTATCACCTATTTTGTCACATATGCAAGCACATAAGATTGAAAGTTTAACACGTACTAATGATCCCAGGGTCGGGGCATTACACCCATCCCTTCAAAGGATAAACAATGGTTACTTACTTATCCCTAGCTAGTGTGAGGTAAACTCCTACTTTCTCTGAAGCCCATTTTCTGAAATCTTATATATTGCTCACGTCCTCATTGATGTTGTGCTTTGTTTATACAATTCTGTCCAGAAACTCATTGCTTATTTCTGGTTCCGATGGTACGAGAGTCCCTAGCTGGAAAGTCATTCTATGTGTCTTAAGTAACTCAATTAGATGCATTAACCAGAAGTATTAATGGAGTCAATCCGAAGTTCTACTCTAGAATTTGAATTTGATGGGTAAAACTTGATTAGGAACAACATTGATAGCATTACATCCTCCTAAATGCGTTAAGCAAGAAACGAATATGCAAATTAAGATCACAACAATCGGCACATCTACTCTCCTAATGCTCTGTAAGTAAGGAGATCAGTGCAAGATCCAACTCTTCAAACATGAGACGTACAGAGTGTTCTCTTATTGAGGCTTTTGGGTAAAATGCATGTGGACAGCTGAGCAGACATGCTTATTTCTTCTACAGTTTGTTTGCAGTATAAGAGGGGACAGTTGCCAAATCATTTCTTCTTGAAGAGGAAATGTGCAACCATCCATTCTTCTCCATTGTTGTAGCCAAACAGTTCAGCAACTGAAATGAAAAATGTTCTCCAATAGACAGTCCACTTAACAGCTGAATCCTTCCCATAAGTTGATTCCATTATTGGCTTTATACAAGTTTTGTTCTGGTCCATTCTCTTAAGCCATTCTTCACTGAAAAGGGGTATACTAATTTAGTTGTTTGATCAAATGGGAGTCAAGGAGCAAGGATATTCTCGTAAGCTTAAACCCATTAAACAGCGCCTAGGTGTTTTTTTCCTTCTTTTTTATCTAAAAATATTCAAATTGGCAAACCATATCATTTTATCGCTAACACATCAATCATGCTCTATGTAAACTCACCTTGTCTGTGCATAATGCTTTCCGTTAACGAGCCAGTGATTAACCACAGAAACATCATCCTGCATGCAAAAATCACCGTAAAAACTAAGCAATCACAAAATGGTTTAAGGCCACAAAAGGCATGTTCTTTCAACTGCAAAACGCTTGTTTCTTGTATTTTCTGTTAGTTGTTAGTCATTTATGCAGCTTTCAATGGATTATGTGATCGAATGTACAATATGTAAGCAACAAGCAGCACGTTGGATTTTACAAGCTCACCTGAAAATAAAGGAGGAGATTTGCAGAAGGCATTGTACCTCCACTGAAGAAGTAGCGAGTGATCCAATCATCATCATTAACATCCTGCAGAAAATTATGTACTATATCTGTAATTGAAGTAGGGGATATTTGATATTCGAATTTATTCTAGTGAATAGATTCGTCATTATCTAAAAACCAATGCATCAGCAGATCAACTTATGTACCTCGAAGTGATAAGCGAATGCCTTGTGGCAAAAATGATGAACAAAAAGAAGACCATCTGGCTTCATCCATCTGGAGATCTTCTTGAGGAGATCTCCGTAGTTCTTCATATGCTATGAAGTGAAAACGTTTCTTAGTTATATACCATAACTGTAAATTGTAACCTGAAAACAAATACTCTGTTTATAGTCAATACCTCAAACATTTCAATAGACAATATTCGATCATAGGAACCTTCCATCTCAAATGTGCTAATATCTGCAACTATGATCTCCACATTCTGCAGCTGAAGTTCCCTAAACTCAGAAAAATAAGATAGTTTTCAATATAGAACTTGATCTTTCCATTATTTTAGAAGAGAAACTATACAAACCCATATCACTAAATCAACATTTAGAAAATTTTGTCCAGCTATGGGAACGCCACAATGTGTACACAATCCACATAGTGGTGAACGTTTTGAGGGAAGACTCTGGTTAAATTAACATAATAAAGATTCTCAGATGAGGTTATTTAAATGATAACTAGAGCCAACACCAAATGGATTTCGTAACAGCAAATTTGAAAGACTAATGAAGCAGGATATTTTTTCTTTTGATAAATAAATGAAGCAGGACTTAGAAACGCTTATATGTTTCCTGAGTCATCATAAAACATAACGACAGTATGCTTTAGCTCATCAAAGCAAATAAAAAAGAGTACCGGCATTGCTCTTCGATATGTGCTTTTTGAGTCACTGAATTGCAAATTCCAGTAATTTTGCAGCTACTGTATTTTTGTGCTATGTATAGAGAAAGAGATCCCCAGCCACATCCAACATCTAGTACAGTGTGTCCATCTTTCAACTGTGACCTTTCACAGTATAATTCCATCATTGCTTTTTCAGCATCCTCTAAAGTGCTTGACTTGTCTCGGAAATAACAGCAGCTGCATTGTATCAAAAAAATCCAGTAAGACCATCACATTATATTCAGCAGATGTTGTGACAAAACAGAATATTGCATTCTATGCATAAGTATGAATACAAAAAGTAGATTGGTAATGCAGAAGGAGGGTAAAAGTTTAGAGTTATGGAGATATAGATACTTGCCTATATTTGAAGTGCTTTCCAAGAACAATCTTGAAGAAAGATGTAGGAAGCTCGTAATGTTGGGACTTTGCCTTCTCAGTCATCACAGCTATAGGCATCTCTCTTAAAGCTGTAAAAGAAGCAGTCAATCAAAATTTTATAAAGGATGAAGCATGAAAGTCCAGGCAAGCAATCGAAGCGCATCCTTATTAGTATAAAGCATATACTGGACGTAGCACTTTAGTCTTGTTCTCTCCGGTCTACCAGCATTATGTACTTAATGCAACTGGTTGGCCATTCTAAGGTGCCATTGTTCCAAATTTTAGTGTCTCAAGACCCAAATTCCTCATTATTTTGACACTTAAGCCTACATAATAACAGATAAAACTATGAACATAACAGTATTTCATCATCTTCTGGGTCACACAGCCCTTTGCTGCCATCAGATTACTACTAAGAGACAAGTTATAAAAGTTGAGCTAAAAACTGAAAGTGTATCATATATTAACAGAATCAAATACTTTACTACTGTGTGCCATATGAAACCCACCTTGGTTAAAATTAACAGAAAGCCTCGCTTTTGCCTAGGAAACTTTCCCTATAGATCTTCTTGTACATACTCAAATACAAAAGAAAGTTGTACGAAATAGAGCATTGTGTTGCCAAATATATAATCCCTTCATTAGTTATGCTAATCGATGAATTATTTTACACCGAGTTCAACGTGAAATATACATATAACTACATAGGAACACGTAAATGACAGAAATGTACTAGTCCTGCATAACTTGTCCGTTAGCCAAACAACCACTAATACCACATTCTAAAGTAGTCTATTACCTTACTTAAGTTTCATTGGTACAGTAAATCAAAATATCTCGTTCAACTGAAGTTGGAACGAAGACAAAAGAAGAGCACGTAAATTGCTATTTAACTTGCTTACATTCCTTCCTTTGCTAAATCTAAACCTGTAAACTAGATTGTCCACTGTTTTTCGTTCACATGCATAAACCGCCTAGAATTTTCCTAAAAATTGAGAAGTTACACTAAATTCTTCAAATTACATGCTCCAGCAAAAAAGTGAAACTTGGCCATATATAGAACTAAGAAACAAAGTTTAACACACAATATATACACCTTGCTTCAGTAGTAGTGGAAAAACAATGATTTTCTGAAATTAAAACTGAACTTGAAATTAGAGAAAAGTGCGTACAGTGCACAAACTGGAGAAGGTCAGAGAGCTGAAGCTCAGCGGAAGGCTTGTAACTGGAACGAAGTCGGGCAGCTAAGAGCAGTCGTGTGAGCCGCCGTATAACGGCGTCAGGCAAGAGGTTGCGCTCAAGAGAAGACAGCATTAAACGCACCGTAGAATTGTAAGGCATCTGTACTATCGCATCCATCTTTCTGATCTGCTTAAGGACTAATTAGGAGAAGCAAAAATGGCCGCTGTGCAATTAAATTTCTCTTTTATGTTCACTTTTACAGTACAGGGCTTATCTACAAGTTATGGGCACTGCCTCACCTTTGCAATGATGAAGTGGAAATTTTTTTATTTAATAATTGAGTTTAAGTTACAATAAAGAATTTTTATATTACCAGTATTGTTATGAATATATTATATTATGGATGTTCATTTAGAACTCCGTTGTAAATAAGCTTCCTGAAAAAGTTTATCCATATGAGACTCCACCATAAATATGTTTATCTATTTAGTACTCTATTGGAAATAAGCCTCCTGAAGAAGCTTACCCTTTCGGTACTCCGTTATGGATAAATATTACCCATGATAGAAGATTATCTATATCTGGTACAACAGTTTAGAGCAGCAGCTTACAAGCAGCTTACACAGCAGCTTACACAGCAGCTTGCAGTAGCAGCTTACACAGCAGCTTCCTTTCTTCTATAAATAGAGGAGAATTCAGTTCATTATGTACAGAAGTTTGAAGTTTGAATAATATATCAGTTTCTCTCTATACTTGTTTTTACTTTACAGTCTTTATTTTATAACACGTTATCAGCACGAGACTCTGCCATCTCGAGAAAATACTTTGAAAGTATCAGAGGTACGAACTTTCTTTTTCTAAATAATGTCAAATCTTTCTAAACTTGAGTTTGTAGCCCTGGATATATCGGGCAAAAGCTACATGTCTTGGGTGCTTGATGCCGAAATTCATCTTGATGCGATGGGTCTGGCAGACACCATCAAAGATAAAAATCAGGCATCAAACCAAGACCGTGCCAAAGCAATGATATTCCTACGCCATCACCTTGATGAGGGCCTGAAAATGGAATATCTTACTGTTAAAGATCCAGTCATACTGTGGAGTAATTTGAAAGATAGATATGACCACCTGAAGATGGTCGTTCTTCCACAGGCATGTTATGATTGGACTCATCTAAGGCTACAAGATTTTAAATCTATCAGTGAGTATAATTCTGCTATGTTCAGAATTATTTCCCAATTAAAACTATGTGGTGATAATATTATTGATCATGATATGTTGGAGAAAACTTTCACCACTTTTCATGCCTCGAATATGCTCCTGCAGCAGCAATATCGAGAGATGGGATTCAAAAAGTATTCTGAACTTATCTCACATCTTCTTGTAGCCGAGCAACATAATGGGCTATTAATGAAAAACCATGAAAGCCGACCTACTGGTTCTTGTCCATTCCCTGAAGTGAATGAGACGAACTTCCACCAAGCTAAACGTGGAAGAGGACGTGGCCCCAGTCGTGGTCATGGCCGTGGTCGGGGAGGAAACTCTAATCGTGGTAATAATAATGCACCAAAGAACCCTCCTCACCACCAGCAGTGGAAAAGGAAGGAACAAAAGCATGAAGCGGTGCAAACAGCAAAGCCAGAAAATGCATGCTATAGATGTGGAGGAAAATGGCACTGGTCACGTACATGCCGTACGCCAAAGCACCTGGTTGAGCTATATCAAGCTTCCCTGAAGAAGACAGAAAAAAATGCTGAAGCAAATTTTATTTCTGAAGATAATTTAGACTTCATGCATTTAGATGTAGATGATTACTTTGCACTCCCAGAAGGAGAAACAAGTCACGTGATCGGTAGTGAATCTGTAGAGATGTAAATATTTTAATTTCTGTTATTTGTAGTAGATAGTATAGTTATGTAATTGTTGTACATAAATAAAAGTTATAATGTTCACTATCATATTTATTTTGTTTATGTCATTTTGAAGAATATGGATAATCCTCAAATTATGTTTGGATCAAAGACCAATCATGAAGATATTTGTGTAGTTGATAGTGGAACAACTCATGCCATATTCAAAGATCAGAAATACTTTTCTTATTTGCATAAGGAAAAAGCAAATGTTTCTACAATTTTTGGTAATATAAGTTTGATTGAAGGTTCCGGAAGAGCTATTGTATTTCTGTCTAAGGGAACAAAATTTATTATCGACAATGCATTGTACTCCTCCAAGTCCCGAAGAAACTTGTTGAGTTTTATAGATATCCGCCGAAATGGGTATCATGTTGAGACAATAGATGAAATGAATGTGGAATATCTTCGTATTACAAAGAATATTTCTGGCCAGAAATGCATTGTAGAAAAGTTACCAACTTTATCCTCTGGCTTATATTATTCAAAGATTAGTACAGTTGAAGCACACTCTATCGTAAACCAGAAGTTTACTGATTCAAATACTTTTGTGCTTTGGCATGGCCGTTTGGGTCATCCTGGATCAATAATGATGAGACGAATTACTGAAAATTCAAGTGGGCATCCATTAAAGAACCTGAAGATTCTTACAAATAATGAATTTTCTTGTGATGCTTGTTATCAAGGCAAAATGATCACTAGACCATCACCAATGAAGGTTGGCATTGAGTCCCCTACCTTCTTAGAACGTATACATGGGGATATATGTGGACCTATTCACCCACCAAGTGGGTTGTTTAGATATTTTATGGTCCTAATAGATGCATCTTCAAGATGGTCTCATGTGTGCCTATTATCATCTCGCAACCTGGCGTTTGCAAAGTTATTAGCCCAAATAATTCGATTAAGGGCACAATTCCCAGATTATCCTATAAAGGCTATTCGCCTTGATAATGCTGGAGAATTCTCATCTCAAGCTTTTGATGATTACTGTCTATCAGTTGGGATAAAAGTTGAACATCCGATAGCTTATGTTCATACTCAAAATGGCCTTGCAGAGTCATTTATTAAACGACTGCAATTGATAGCAAGACCACTACTTATGAAAACAAAATTGCCCACTACTGTTTGGGGCCATGCTATCTTGCACGCAGCATCACTTATCCGTCTCAGACCAACACATTATAATAAATATTCTCCGTCACAATTAGTTTTTGGTCATGAACCAAATATTGCCCATCTACGAATTTTTGGATGCGCTATATATGTGCCAGTAGCACCACCACAGCGCAGTAAGATGGGCCCCCAAAGAAGGTTAGGAATATATATTGGGTTTGAATCACCCTCTATTATTCGCTATCTTGAACCATTGACGGGAGATTTATTTACTGCTCGATTTGCAGATTGTCGATTTGATGAAACAAATTTCTCACAATTAGGGGGAGAGAAAAAGGAAATCAAAAGAGAAATTGTGTGGAAAATTTCATCATTATCTCACTTTGATCCACGCACCCCTATATGTAATCAGGAGGTCCAGAAGATCATCTATTTACAGAATATAGCAAATCAAATGCCAGACGCATTTACTGATTTGAAAAGGATAACTAAGTCACATATCCCTGCAGAGAATGTGCCTATCCGAATTGATGTCTTAGCAGGACCATCTATTAGCATGAGAGCTAGTGAACCTAAAGCACGCCTGAAGCGTGGTAGGCCTATGGGTTCTAAGGATCGAAATCCTAGAAAAAGAAAATCGACAAATGATCAAAATGATATTATGAAGGGATCTCCTGAAGAGACCCAAGATCTGATTAGTTATGAGATTCCTGAAGAAATCAATAAACCCGAGACTCAAGTGAGCGAAGAACTTTTAATAAGTTCTACTGGTGATGGGATTAATTTAAATCGATCTGAAATAGTGGTGGATAATATTTTTGCATATAATGTTGCACTTAACATTATGCAAGATAATGAGGATTTTGAACCCCGATCTGTTGAAGAATGTCAACAAAGATCTGATTGGCCAAAATGGCAAGGGGCAATTCAATCAGAATTGAACGCACTTGCTAAAAGAGAGGTCTTTGGACCAGTAGTCCAAACACCTGCTGGTATAAAATCAGTTGGTCATAAATGGGTTTTTGTGCGAAAAAGGAATGAGCAAAATGAAGTTGAAAGATACAAGGCTCGCCTTGTCGCACAAGGATTCTCACAACGACCTGGAGTCGATTATGAAGAAACATATTCATCCGTTATGGATGCCATAACATTTCGATATCTCATCAGTTTAGCCTTACGTGAAAGGCTTGAAATACATCTAATGGATGTGGTTACAGCTTATCTGTACGGGTCACTTGATAATGAAATATACATGAAAATCCCTGAAGGATTTAAAATGCCTGAAGCATATTCAAAATCTAGGGAAATGTACTCAATTAGATTACAAAGATCTTTGTACGGTTTAAAGTAATCTGGGCACATGTGGTATAATCGCCTCAGTGAATATTTGCTGAAAGAGGGTTACATAAATGATGTTATTTGTCCATGTATTTTTATAAAGAAAATGGCTTCAGAATTTATTATACTTGCTGTTTATGTTGATGACATAAATCTTGTTGGAACTTCAGAAGAGCTCCAAAAGGCAATTGAATATCTTAAGAAAGAATTTGAGATGAAAGATCTTGGGAAGACAAAACTTTGTCTTGGTCTGCAAATTAAACATTTAGCAGACGGGATCTTTATCCATCAATCTGCCTATACAGAAAGGGTCTTAAAACGCTTTTACATGGACAAAGCGCACCCATTGAGTACACCAATGGTTGTTCGATCACTTGAAGTGAATAAGGACCCGTTCCGACCTCCAGAAGAGGATGAGGAACTCCTGGGTCCTGAAACACCCTATCTCAGTGCAATTGGTGCACTTATGTATCTTGCTAATGCTACAAGGCCTGACATAGCATTTTCTGTTAATTTACTAGCAAGATATAGCTCTTCTCCTACACGGAGACATTGGAACGGGATTAAGCATATATTGCGATATTTAAAGGAAACTCTTGATATGGGTTTGTTTTATGCTAACAAAGATAGTGCAGATCTTGTTGGTTATGCAGATGCAGGTTATTTATCTGATCCCCATAAAGGTAGATCTCAAACTGGGTAAGTGTTTACATGTGGAGGTACTATCATATCATGGCGCTCCACAAAACAATCTATTGTTGCTACTTCTTCAAATCATGCTGAAATAATAGCTATTCATGAAGCAAGTAGGGAATGCATATGGTTGAGATCAATAATTCATTTTATTCGAGAAAAATGTAGTTTGGAATGTGAGAAAAGACCCACAATTTTATACGAAGACAATGCTGCATGCATAACCCAATTAAAGGGAGGATTTATAAAAGGAGATAGAACGAAGCACATTTCACCAAAATTATTCTACACACGATCTTCAGAAAAATAGTGACATTGATGTGCAACAAATCCGTTCAAGTGACAATCCGGTAGATTTATTCACCAAATCTTTACCAACTTCAACTTTTGAGAAGATGGTATACAAGATTGGAATGCGGAGACTTAAATATTTGAAACAAGGTTTTTATCAGGGGGAGTAAAATACGCGATGTACTCTTTTTTTCTTATTAAGGTTTTTTCCCACAGGGTTTTCCTTATAAGGTTTTTAATGAGGCAGTTAGCAATGCGTATTACTAAATATGTGTACTCTTTTTTCTTCACTAGGATTTTTTCCCACTGGGTTTTTCCTAGTAAGGTTTTAACAAGGCACATTATCTTTTAATGAACATCCAAGGGGGAGTGTTATGAATATATTATATTATGGATATTCATTTAGTACTCCATTGTAAATAAGCTTCCTGAAGAAGTTTATCCATATGAGACTCCGCCATAAATATGTTTATCTATTTAGTACTCTATTGGAAATAAGCCTCCTGAAGAAGCTTACCCTTTCGGTACTCTGTTATGGATAAATATTACCCATGATAGAAGATTATCTATATCTGGCACAACAGTTTAGAGCAGCAGCTTACAAGCAGCTTACACAGCAGCTTACAAGCAGCTTACACAGCAGCTTGCAGTAGCAGCTTACACAGCAGCTTCCTTTCTTCTTTAAATAGAGGAGAATTCAGTTCATTATGTATAGAAGTTTGAAGTTTGAATAATATATCAGTTTCTCTCTATACTTGTCTTTACTTTACAGTCTTTATTTTATAACAAATATGATAATATAAAAAGAAATTATATATAACTTAAACTGATTGTTAATATTACATCAATGAAGCAGTGCACAGAGTTTTTCCCTTTTTGGTAAAGGGAGATATTAAGCGGGCTTTTGGACATAAGAATTGTAAAATTCTAAAATAGGGGAAAATATTTTCAAGTAAAAATGTTATTTGAAATTTAGAGTTGTGTTTGGACATGAATATAATTTTGGGTTGTTTTTTAAATTTTGTGAGTGATTTGAGTGAAAAAATTTGAAAAACAGCTTTTTGGAGTTTTTCGAATTTTCGAAAATTTCCAAAATACATCTTCAATTAAAAATTAAAAATTTTATGATCGATAAAAAGTAAAATTGTTTTGGAAAAAAAGGAAAATTATTTATGTCCAAACGGGCTCCAAGAGTCCGTTTGGCCATGAATTGTTTTTTACTTTTTTTTCGAAATATTTATTTTTTTATAAATCACTGTTTGGCCATAAAAATTTTAATTTTCACTTGAAGATAAATTTTGAAAATTTTAGAATATTTTAAAAACTCCAAAAAACTATTTTTTAAAATTTCTATTCAGATCACTCACAAAAATTCAAAAATAATCCAAAATTATATTCATATTCAAACACAATTCTAATTTTTAAATACTATTTTTACTTGAATTATTTTTTTACTTTTTTTAAAAAATTTTACAATTCTTATATCCAAACGCCCACTAAGAGTTCAATCAAATATTACTACTCATTCCATATGATGTGAAATTTAAGAAAAACAAAAGACTTTTAAAATTTATAAAAACTTTAATGGTAAAAGATTTGATGGAATCTCTCGTTAAAAGTAAAATACATAAAATAATAATTTTACTTTTAAATATAAGTTATATTATTATTTTAGAACGAACAAATAGAGAAAGTGGGTCCTATAAACAACAGAGACTATTGTACCTTCTTTTGGCAACTGTCCGCATTAGATCTTCTCGTGATACATAAAGTAGAAAAGGAGTTGTGGTCCAAAAGCAAAAACGTTTCACTTGCATCTACCAATTGATGATTTTTAAGAGCACTCTATTCCTAGAAACATTTAATTTGATAAAATTATTCTCGCTGCCGCTATGTAAAATTAAACTCAAGTTTAAATAAAATTTGCTATAAATTTTCCTAAATATTCTACGTAATTACATAATTGAGCAATTATCTCATTTATCTTCATTTTTAAAAAATCTCGACACGCATTTTTTGTGAAAAACTTTATATGAGCAATAAGATAGGAGTGAGATTTATTAAATGTTTAATTATAATACTTATATTGTGACATACAAGTAAATAGTTATAACAAATAAAAGATATTGATAATGTATAGTTTTTCAGACTGGAACCCAAAATCCTTCGAGATAATGAATATCAAGTGAAATATTTTTTAATAGTTAATAGCCACATAGACATATTATAATCTATTTGTTATGTTGTGTGTTTCTTCTTGCTTTTTCTTAATATATACAATACATATTTAGTCTAATTATGTATTTATTTTAAATTATTCTTTAAATAATTTAAACTACGTATTTATTCTTTTTTTGCACAATATGTACAACTATTGATGGGAGCTCTATTATTTTCAGCCAAATATTTTTTTTAATCAAAATTATGGAGTTTCAATTGTGTATATTTTAATTTGTTCTTTAAATGCAATATTTTTTATTTTAATTGTCTATTTTTCTTTTGCCAAATGTATAAAGAAAACTTGTCTGAAACTTTATTATTTTTAGCCATATTTAAAAAATTTACTCAAAATAATATAGTTCCAATTATAAGGGTGTCTAAGGGACCAGATCAGCCCAATTTCTGGCCGACTGGCCAGTTAAGAGACTGACTCGGGCCGTCCCGGTTTAAAAATAAGAAGGCAAGCAAAAATTTGCACGGCGTGTCCCCCAAAGGGACTGATTTTGGCGACTGTCTCCTTTTTAACTGGTCTTAACAAAATATCTCCGCTTTTGACTTGAACATCACAACTTTTTAATTTTTAGAACTTAAAATTCTTGTTTGGTGGTAAAAATAGAAGTTAGTGATCGATTATTGCTAAAATCGTTTGAATGTTAATAATTTATGCTTATATTTTTAGTTCAAATACTAATTTTAGTGATTTACTGTAAAAATCTCAAAACTTCATTATTGGACCTTAGAAAGTATTGAAGAAGATAAAGTGGGTCTTTTTGATTTGATATTATTTGACTAAATTAGTGACCGAGGGTTATTTGTGTTGGTATTTGAAAGCGTTGTTTTAAATTTGAGATCATTTGGAACAAATTTGGGGTGATTTGTTCGAAATTGAAGTTGCAAATTCGATAAAATCTTTATTAAAACAAATCAAAAAAAAAGTATGTCAGTGGTGTAGACTTCTATGAATAACTTAATAAATAAGCAAAGTAAATATAACATCAACTCTATCAACTCGGTAGAGAAATCCCCGAAGAGAAAAAATATAACAATCGGGTAGACTTTGATGAACAACTTAACAGATGGGTAAAGTAATAATAACATCGACTCTACCAATCCAGTAGAGAAATCCCGAAGACCCAAAATATGACGATCATGTAGACTTCGATGAACAATTTGATACGGTAGAGAGTTGTGTGCGGGTCCGGAGGCCGTCTTTTAAATACCATAAAATTGTAGGGACATTCGGCTAAGACATAAAAATTGCATGGGGCGCCCTATTTGGTCGCCCCTTTTTAACTTGTACCCGTTTTATTTTTTCGTTTGCATCTGTATCCGATTTTTTGTTAAAAGCATTTTAAAATGACGATTATGTCCTTCTTTAATAAAAGACTATTGACAAAACTGTAGACTGCAGGACAAAACTTCAACATGTTTTGGTATAAAGTTTTGACAATTAAACTAAATAACTTCAGCATGCATTAGCAAAAACTCATTAGAAAATTACATACTGCAAGACAAAAACTTAAGCATGTTTAGTCTGATGTTTTACCAAATGAACTAATAAACATCAGCTTGTTTAGACTGAAGTTTCGCATAAAACTCATGACAAAACTACAGACTGCAAGATAAAACTTTAGCATGTTTTGGTATGAAGTTTTTGCAAACAACTCCGGAATCGAGTTTTGATGATTCCAATAGCTCCGTATGGTGATTTTGAAATCAATCGGACTTGATTTGATAAGTTTCAGCATCAGATGTAGAAGTTGGAATTTCTTAATTTCATTAGGCTTAAATTGAGGTAAAATCCGTATTTTAGCGTTGTTTGATGTGATTTGAGGCCTCGACTAAGTTCGTATGATGTTTTAGGACTTGTTGGTATATTTGGTTGGGATCCCGGAGGCCTCGGGTGTGTTTCGGGTGTTATCAGATCATTTTGGGCTACTTTGGTTGCTGGTTTTTTGATGTCTGGTGTTGCTCTTCGCGTTCGCGAGGAACCTCTTGCATTCGCGAAGAAGGATTTTGTTGCTGCGACTTTGTTCTTCGCGTTCGCGAAGAGACTCTCACGTTCACGATGAAGGAATTCCTGTTGTCTGTCGTCTGACTTTGAAAGCTTATATCTCATAATCTATAAGGAATATAGAGATGATCCAAAAATAAAAGTTATAGAAATTGATCTCTAGTTTTCATAAAGTTAAACCATTTGTCATTTGGAGTTGTGTAAAAAATGTTATGGTGGATACACTATAGGCTGTCCGGAAAGATTTTGAAAATATTTGCTGCACAGGGATGAATTTGGAAGCTTGTATCTCGCAAGCTATAAGGAATTGGGAGATGAAACAAATGAAAGTTATAGCTCTTGCTGTCTAGTTTTTAGAAAGTCAAACCATTTGTCATTTGGAGTTTTGTACAAAAAGTTATGACCATTATACTAGAGGTTGTCTGAGATGAGTTTGGAAATGGCTTATGAGAATTTTGTTCATCGCGAACGTGATGAGAGGCTCGCGAATGCGAAGAAGGAAGTCGGGGTAGTGTTATAAGTCCTCTATTTCGGACCTTTGAGCCATTATTTCGTATTTTTAGTTGGGAACCTCGGGATTTAGCAATTTTGGAGAGGAATTTCACCACAAAACTTGGGGTAAGCATTCTTGACTCACTTGTGATTATATTTCATGGATTAATCTTCATTTTCGGCGTTAGATTATTGATTTTTCAAGAAGAAATAGGAAGAAATTTCTATAATTTCACAAAATAAATTTTTGACTTTTGAATACCGATTCAGAGTCGGATTTGAATTAAATTAGTATGGTTGAACTCGTAATTGAATGTGTTGTTGGATTTTATGAGTTTTATCGGATTTCGAGATGGGGGTCCCACTGTCGACTTTTCGAGTGGAGTTGGGAATTTTCATAAATTGTTAATTTATAAGCATTGGAGTAAATTATGATTTATTTGCACATTATTTGAATAGATACAGATCGTTTGGCTTGAATTAAGGAGAAAATAAGGTGTATGGAGGTTGATACGCGCGGAATGAAATTTTTGGAGTATTGTTTAGCTTGCTCGGCATCGGATTCGGCTTGTTTGAGGTAAGTAACATTTCTAAACTTGGTTTTGAGTGTATGAATCCCTAAATTTTATGTTATATAAATTATTTGGAGGTGACACACATGCTAGGTGACGGGCGTGTGGGCGTGCACCATAGAAATTATGACTTGAATAAATTGTGTGGAGTTGTAAAATTAAAAAATTATGTTATTATCTGCATATCCTCCACGTGCTAAAGAAATTGAGTTGAGACTCGTATTAAAGATCGTGTTTAGGCTACGTGCCGATATTTTTGGGACCCATAGGGTCGTATTGCTATTGAATTTAATTGTTTTTAAGATGTACATTTCATACTCAGTCATGTTCATCCATTGTGAGGATATTTATGAGATCGGGGCTGCCCACCTGCAGCAGGCCATATTGGCTATATATATATATATATTATTATTTTATGGATCGGGGCTGCCCGCTTGCAGCACACTTGGGCTGAAGGAGCCCTCCGGAGTCTGCACCCCCCATAGTGAGCATAGATGATTTATATTGAGGGATGAATTTTCCATGGGCATGGATCTTGCCTGAAGCATTTATATTGAGGGATGGATATTCCCTGAGCATGGATCTTGCTCGAAGCATTTATATTGAGGGATGGATCTTCCCTGGGCATGGATCTTGCCCGAATCATTTATATTGAGAAATGGATCTTCCCTAGACATGGATCTTATCCGAATCATTTATATTTGGGGATGGATCTTCCCCAGGCTGGATTAGCCTTATACAATACTGAGTGACTGACTAGAAATCGATGTGTGTGTGTGTGTGTGTGTGTATATATATATATATATATATATATATATATATATATATATATATATATATATATATATATATATAGGACGAAGAGAGCCTGGTCTGGATTGGCCATATACAATACTGAGTGATTGAGTATTTTGAGATTTGAGTATACGAGGTTTCCACTGAAGTGCATCACATATAGTATGTACATTGTCATATATATATATATATATATAGATAGATAGATAGATATCATATACCTCATATCATTTATAATTGAGCTATTTTTCTTGTACTGAGTTTAACTGTTGAACTTGAAAGCATGCCTACATTTCTGTATTGTTAATTTATATAGGACTATACCTGTTGAGCTCGTCACTACTTTCAGCCCAAAGGTTAGTCTTATTACTTATTGAGTACATGGGGTCGGTTGTACTCATACTACACTTCTGCACCTTGCGTGCAGATTTCGGATGTTGATGTAGCTGCGTACAATGAGAGCTGGATCTAAAGATGTACCTGTGTCCCAGTTATTGCTGCCTCTTGTTCATGGTAGCTTTAGAATTTTAATCTGTTCATGTATAATTCAAACAAATGACATATTTTTTTATTACACACCATCTTTGTAAATTCTGAATCTTAAAAGCTCATAATTTGTACTATCAGTCCTTGAGACGTGTATTAGAGTCAGTTAAATATTAATTGAATCGGAATTGAAAGTTGGCTTACCTAGCAGGTTGGGTTAGGTGCCATCACGACTAGTTGGATTTTGGGTCGTGACAAGGTGGTATCAGAGCTCTAGGTTTATAGGTTCTACAAGTCATGAGCAAGTATATAGTAGAGTCTTGCGGATCGGTATGATGACGTCCATACTTATCTTCAAGAGGCTACATGGCATTTAGGATAATTTCCCATCTTTCTTTCCTTATCGTGCATAATTGATTCAGCTTGAAGCATAACTCTTTGAATTCCTTCCACGCATTACTGTGTACATGTGAGCTCTCTGTATCAACTGTGCATCATCGGCTTGTGATTCTATGAACGAGGTTCGAGATGTGTATTCTGTGTTTTGGTGATGGTCCAGTCTGGAGGACTTGAGGTCAGGGTTAGACCGCAGCTTAGGCTTGGTAGCTTCAACTGTAACTTGTACATTTCGACTCATATGTCTGGTAATGTCCCTACGAGTGGAATTTGTGGCTCGGTGAGCGATGGAGTGGCTTTGTGATGAGTATGAGATGACTGCGGGATGTGTTAAGACGATTTGAATGTGACGAGAAGTGTTTCCTTGAAATGTAAAATGGGCCATTGGGTGCTTGATTTTCATTTTGATGTGACGTACATTCTCGAGTATGATTGTTTTGAAGGATCTTTTACGTTGTTAAATTTTGGGACAAATTAAATTCTCATGTCTTGTTAATGAGTTTGGACTCAGAAAGATTAAGTGATTGCATAGTAATTGTGACTGCGAAAGGGTATAACAAGATGCCAATTTGAAGCTAAACATGTGGGTTATCTCCTGCGGAGTAATCTACGTAGGTGTGTTCCTTATAATTGTGAGTGAAGAGTTTCTTTTTTGCCAGCGGGGCGTATGTGTTGAGATTTGAATTTGAATCTGGTTGAGAAAGTTGGCTTGAGTGTCAAGAGAATGAATGCAAGCTTAGCGGATGATTGAGGTATTTTTATGGTTGGCGTTGCATGAGCTTGAGAAGAATTTTCGTTGAACTGACTGCGGTATTATAACAGTAATAGAGTATGGGTATTATGAGTTATCGAGTGTTTTAATCTATGGCTTTGAGCCAAGTAGGGGAGCCTGCTATTGACAATTCAATTTCATAGTTATATGTTAAATTTAAGTTTTGGTCTGAGGCATACTTGTAAATTAGTCATGACTTGCAGAGGTTGAGATCGAGGATGATTCGAGGACTGAAATTCCTAAATACGAGTTATATCGCACTTTATGAGTATTATGAAAATCATGGGATGAGTGAGTTGTTATTTGAGAAGGATATAGTGCACACATAGTATGAATTTGATCGGTGGTGTTAAGGCAGAGTTACCTCTTTGAGTGTTGTTGTGCTAATAGGGCACGTGTCTTTCAGCCCGTTTGGGCGATGCAATTTAGATTTGAGCAAAGTGGGTGACTCCCGAGAAGGTTCTAATGGGTTTGAAATTTATATACATCAATCGAGAATTTTTTCGAATTTGTGTATGGATAGAATCTGAGATTTATATTTAATGGTGCCGGGACTTACGGTAATTTTCTATGACTATGGATTCTATATTTTAGTATAAGAAAGGTAAGAAGAACAATTTTAAATTCACATAAGGTATTTTCAGTGTGAGTGTTACGGTTGTGGTATTTATGGAGGTGCTTAAGAAAAATACAATAACTTATGGGCCTTAGGGCGGTGTGGTTTTATATTAGGATGTCTTATAGTGAGCTTTGGGTAAGGATCGTGGAGTTCTGATAGGGAGAAGTGTCAACTTGAGGGTAATTTAGAAGAAACTCGGAGAAAATAGGACGACTGGGTAGTAGGCTGGAACAGTATGGTATGATCGGTTCTTTGGGTACCTATGAAGTGGTGAGGCTCTACGGATGTTTTAGTGGAAATATTCTTGGGTTTGGTGAAGTGCATGGCTTGGTCGAGTTAGAGGAAATTTAGTTCCGATAGCTTGATTATGTGCAAATGGATTTCAAAGTGTTCTTGATAGTTTCTACAATGGTTTGAACCAGATATTTTCTACCTGTGTGGGGAGCGTATTGTGTATTGTGATTTTCTCCTGGAAGAAAGCAAGATGAAGGTTTCTAACTGACCGGGTATGTAATTTGTTGGTGACTCAGAGTTAATAATGGGATTCTTGTACTTGTCACATGATGGCATAATAGATGTGGTGTGTTGTGCGGGATTAATATTTACATGTACAAGGTGGAAGTTCAATCTTGAAAGGAAGATCATGATTTTTGGACAGAATGGTCAGTTTCAGATATTTAAATAAATGTTATAACTGCTCGGTAATACCTGAGAAGGGTGCGCATTTCAGAAGGCGCATTGTGTTTTGACTTACAGATGTTCATTGGTATTGCGATACTCACCTGGTTGATAGACTGCTGATATTCAAATTATTGCTATATGGCACAGAAGAATTATGAAAGTATTCCTCGTGGGATGATCATGCATGAAAGATGTGTTAGTCATTTGAGTGTTGGAGTTGGGATCAGTTACGGTGATTCATGTGTTCTATGAATTTGGAGACTGGGAGTTCTCAGAAGCATATTGTTTCAGGGTTGCGGCCTGTTTGAGGTGAGTGTTTTATTAAAAATCAGTTGAGGAACTAGTTACGTTAATTATTTGTGATAGCTATGCGAAATGAGTGCACATATATGTGAGATTTGAGTCCATATGCGGGCGTCGGAGCAAGTATTCATACTTGGAAGAATGCCTAGGCTATGATATGCCTAGAATTGACTGTTAATCATAAAGTTATAGTGTTTCTCATATCCGTACCTTTGTTGAGAACTATATGGGCTATAGTTGAGGTTACAAAGAGGCTAATTCCCTAAATAAACTGGGTAGTTACTATTTCTACGTTAACTTACCGATTTGAGTTGTGATAGCACACTTTGCACATGCCTACTCTATGGCGTGTTATTTATACCAGTCCAGGAGCATGCAAATCTTATTTCATTTATCATATACATGTGTACTTATTTGATTTCTCTTATATGATATGCTTGGACTGGAAGCCTATGACCATTCCAGGAGGATTGTATGATGTTATGGGATGCGTTGGTATGTTTGGTTGAGGTCCCGAAGGCCTCGGGTGAGTTTCAGATGGTTAACGGATCATTTTTGGTCTTGGCGAGATTGCTGCCATCTGCTGCTATATTCTTCTGGTTTCCTCATTCGCGTTCGCGAGTGGGCCC